>NC_051246.2:56682385-57932385 GCF_015237465.2 Chelonia mydas
ACTTGTGCTCGTCCAGCTTTTCTAAATGGTCCCAAACCACTTCTTTCTCCTCAGAGGACTGGTCACCTCCTCCCTATGCTGTGTGGCCCAGTGCAGCAGTCTGGGAGCTGACCTTGTTCGTGAAGACAGAGGCAAAAAAAAGCTTTGAATACATTAGCTTTTTCCACATCCTCTGTCACTCGGTTGCCTTCCTCATTCAGTAAGGGGCCCACACTTTCCTTAACTTTCTTCTTGTTGCTAACATACCTGAAGAAACCCTTCTTGTTACTCTTAACATCTCTTGATAGCTGCAACTCCAGGTGTGATTTGGCCTTCCTGATTTCACTCCTGCATGCCCGAACAATATTTTTATACTCTTCCCTGTCATTTGTCTAATCTTCCACTTCTTGTAAGCTTCTTTTTTGTGTTTAAAATCAGCAAGGATTTCACTGTTAAGCCAAGCTGGTCGCCTGCCATATTTACTATTCTTTCTATACATCGGGATGGTTTGTCCCTGTAACCTCAATAAGGATTCTTTAAAATACAGCCAGCTCTCCTGGACTCCTTTCCCCCTCAAGTTATTCTCCCAGGGGATCCTGCCCATCAGTTCCCTGAGGGAGTTAAAGTCTGCTTTTCTGAAGTCCAGGGTCCATATTCTGCTGCTTTCCTTTCTTCCCTGTGTCAGGATCCTGAACTCGACCATCCCATGATCACTGCCTCCCAGGTTCCCATCACTTTTGCTTCCTCTACTAATTCTTCCCAGTTTGTGAGCAGCAGGTCAAAAACAGCTCTGCCCCTCGTTGGTTCCTCCAGCACTTGCACCAGGAAATTGTCCCCTACACTTTCCAAAAACTTCCTGGATTGTCTGTGCATCACTGTATTGCTCTCCCCGCAGATATCAGGGTGATTGAAGTCTCCCATGAGAACCAGGGCCTGCGATCTAGTAACTTCCGTTAGTTGCCAGAAGAAAGCCTCGTCCACCTCATCACCCTGATCTGGTGGTCTATAGCAGACTCCCACCATGACATCACCCTTGTTGCTCACGCTTCTAAACTTAATCCAGAGACACTCAGGTTTTTCTGCAGTTTCATACCGGAGTTCTGAGCAGTCATACTGCTCTCTTACATACAATGCAACTCCCCCACCTTTTCTGCCCTGCCTGTCCTTCCAGAACAATTTATATCCATCCATGGCAGTACTCCAGACATGTGAGTTATCCCACCAAGTCTCTGTTATTCCAATCACATCATAATTCCTAACCGTGCCAGGACTTCCAGTTCTCCCTGCTTGTTTCCCAGGCTTCTTGCATTTGTGTATAGGCGCTTGAGATAACTTGCTGTTTGTCCTGCTTTCTTAGTATGATAATGATACTAATGTTTGATAATGAGTTCTTCAGTCTAGCAGACAAAGATATAACAAGATCCAAGTTGAAACTTTACAAATTTTGACTGGCAATAAAAAATTATGCGTTATTAGTGATGGTAATTAGCCACTGGGACAATTTACAAAGGGTGATGGTGGATTCTCCATCACTGACCATTTTCAAATCAAGATTTTTTTTCCCCAAAAACATATGTTGTAGGGATTATTTCAAAGAAGTCCAGGAGGTCTGACTAGATGAGAACAGTCATCCCTTTTGGCCTTGAAATCTATGAATACACACTAGTGTAACTGAGATTATAATTTGGTATTATGAATCGTGATAGCTTCCAGTAAACAGCAAGCCTAAGTTTAACAGTAAAAAGTTTGCAAGGACCATAGTTTTGTATCTTGCAGTAGAACTAACACAAATATTAATGAAACTTCAATGCATTAATCTAGGCTAAAAGAGTATATGGCATTTTGAATGGTTTGTTCACCTGAGACTGATAGTGGAAAAGCAGTTTGAGGTGATTGTAATAAATTTTCATCAGTTTATGTGTCAATACACCTGAAAAACCAGGGGACTCCCAGTTTCAAAACTAGTCTCATAACATATATCTTGCTCCCCCTTTAAGGTTCCTTTTTTTGCATACAAAGCAGAAAAACACTAGATGATAAAGACAGAGTGTAGAGGGGAAATCTGTGTTGGATCTCTCAAGACAGCTGATAATCTTATTTCTTTCTTTACAGTGCAGTTTACTGACAGACTATATTACAGGTGAATGAGAGTCTGAGGACCCTTGAGCCAAGAGCCATTGAACAATGTGAAATTTCAAGTGTACCATAATTACTGAAACACCTGGGATTGGAAACTTGCTACAGATCTTCTGTGGAAATTCAGAGCTCTCAAATCTCAATAGTTCTCAAAATAGCTCTTTTTTTTTTTATCTAGAGTGGGTTATACACATAACCATTTGTTTAACAGGAGAATGAAAAATATGGGACTCCTTTTCCAAATCTCTTACAAGGAATGGCTATAGCAATTCTCAAGTGTACCCAAGATCCTTTTTAGCATTTATATCATACAAGAAAGACAATATCCATGTGATAGAAGTATTTAACACATACTACTGACCACATCACATATTCCCTCTTTGGGACTTAACATTCCCAAATCCTGAGGATCTTCACCATTTTTGTTTTAATCCACCATCAAGGGAAATGTTTCTCCCCTCTGCATTCAAATATTGGATTTGCCTCTGTCCAAAGCTTAGGATGGTTAAGATTCACTCCAAGTGAAGTGCCAGCTTTTTCTAAACATAGAAATGTCACGCTTTTGTGACATTTGTGTCTACCCCCCATTCCAGTCCATGAAACTTAAGAGTTCAGTATCTTATCTCCCATTACAAAGACTCAGAATGTATTTTTTTTAATCCACATATCCAGAGCATCTTACATTGTAGTGTTTTAAAAAGAATCTCTTTTAAGATGGAGATGTTATTTGAAATCCCAGACAACTGTATGGAAAATTGATGAACGCTCCAAGCACAGAGTTTGTGGTTAATAAAAAGGGCATATCTGTGCTGTTTGAGGACTCACTTGCTTTTGAATATTATTTGCCAAGTGTCTCTTCGCATGCACTGCCTCTAGTCAAGGAAATGTCAGTTCAGTCCCAGGCTGCCAAAGATGGTCTGCTGAGCAAGCATTAAAAACCTCAAAGTGATCATAAGGGCAGAGCAGTCCTCTTACCTACTTACAGCAGGCACTCACTTTCTTCAGCCCAGCAAGAGGATACCCAACACATATGAGAAGGATACAGGCTCAGTAGTACAATGAATGTTCCCTGTACATGCTTGGGAAGAAGACAAAAGAGACAGAGAAAGCTCCTACTTTTCAATAAAAGGGGCTTACTTCTAGAATTGGCTGAAACTCAGAATTTCCATTTTCTGGGAAATTTATCAATTTACTTTAATTCCAAATTGTAACAAAAATATATATTTTCATAATTTCCTGTGACATGGAAATTCTGAAACAAAAATCTGGGGAAAAAATCATTTCAGAACATTTTTTTAAATTTTCAAAATGATTTTTTTTGTTTCAAAAATTTTTTTTTTCTTTTATATTACTCTTATTCTTTTTACATTGTTTCATTACATGTCAGTAGTAGTGCAATATGTCATATCATGCAGTACTACATCTGACTTGTCATACTATGACATCATCAAAATTCTCAATTAATATTGTTTTAAGAATCATTAGGGACCGGTGCTCCTTAGTAGTGATTGAAACATCCTATATTTTTTTCTTGATCAATGTATGTCATATTTGTGTTTTAATGAAACAGTCTGACAGTTTGATAATTTTATATAGCAAAGATATACGTCAGTATAATTAGTACTAATTAGAGGAGCAGCTGTTTTCAATATCTTGGGGAAATGATTCTAGATTAACACAAGGATATTGAAAACTGATTTGAAAAACTTTTCTTGTATGCAAAAAACCATACTGTGCCTGCTATCAGCCAACTCAGGTGGCCTTATAATGCAGCTGTCACCATATTATGATCAGAATTTGTACACCAGAAAGACGTATTCGTTCATCTTCTGTGAAGCCGTCTATCCTCCCATCTCCCCAGTGTAAGACTGTCCCCTACAGTATAGTATCCAATGCTCCTCCACTATTCAGCAGTTTAATAACTCTACCTATTGTAAATATTTTTCTGGGATCTGCAATTGACCATTTGTTTTTTTCTTTCTATAAAAATGTATCACATACATTCTGAAAGAAGAAAGTACAGTACATTATGTCCTCTAGCTGCCCTAAACATTTTGACACAAGAGAGAAGATTCTGATGGCTTAATTACACATGAATCAGATGATCCTAGCAGCAATATCTTATCAAGATACAGCGATACTGTAAATTGACAAGTGTTCCTGTAATCTCACTTTGAAGTTTAAAAAAAAAAAAAAAAAAAAAACAGTAACTGGTTTTATTTTACCTCAGAATGCAAAGATTAATTGAAGCAGAAACAGCTTTCACTATCCCATTCAGGTGCTTGTCAACATTACAAAGGTAAAAAACTGGAAACTAATCCCAATGAAAATATACACCTTACAATGAACACAACATAACGCCAAATGTCTATGTTAGTAGCAGAGTGACATAGTGACATACTACAGCTTTAAGAGTGTCTTCCAAGAAAATTTCAAGCAAGGGAATATGAAGGCCCTCCTTGAAGTGTAGAGCGAGAAAATGGTGTAATGAAACAGAGAGGAAATGTCTCCAGGACTTTGTGTTATTACTTGAAACCACTTAAATCCTACTTTTTATACTTATACTTAATAAAATCACTTTTGTTTATTAATTAACCCAGAGTAAGTGATTAATACCTGGGGGAGCAAACAGCTGTGCATATCTCTCTATCAGTGTTATAGAGGACAGACAATTTATGAGGTTACCCTGTATAAGCTTTATACAGAGTAAAATGGATTTATTTGGGGTTTGGATCCCAGTGGGAACTGGGTGTCTGGGTGCTGGAGATAGGTGACTTGCTGAGAAGTTTTTGGTTAAAAACTACAGCTTTGGCGGCATGGACCAGGCCTGGGTCTGTGTTGCAGCAGACTAGCGTGTCTGGCTCAACAAGGCAGAGTTCTGGAGTCCCACGCCGGCAGTGGAAAACGGGCTCAGAAGTAATTCCAGCACGTCAGGTGACAGTCCCAAGGTGGCCTCTGTGACTGAACCCATCACAGCAGCATCTGAGCTGTGAGGTGTCTGAAGTTCAGAAGGTGTCAACATAAGCCAGGGAACTTGGTCTGAAGCCCACAGAGCTGCACATTTTGCAGAAATAAACCCAGCTCAGCAATGGACCCAATAGAAGGAGGAATTTTAGTTGTACATAGACCTAGCCATGCAGAACAACAACAATGGAACTGTGCGCTTACCGCAAAGGAAAATTCCAGTGGCACTATATAATCCAGCACTCAAGAAGCTTGAAAGTCTGCAGAACAGTGTTATCATAGCACCTGTAGACGCCAGTACAGCCTGGGTAAGCAGCATTGTGGTGGTAGAGAAGCCATCAGGCAAATTACATGTCTGCATAAACCTAAAGCCACTGAAGTGGGTATTGGAAAAACGCCACTATACACTGTCCACAATTGATAACATCTTGCCAGGACTTTCCAAAGCCAGAATCTTTATGGTCTGTGATTTGAAAAATGGGTATTGGCACATAAACATGGAAAATGAATCCAGAATGCTGGTAACCTTTGCAACACCATTTGGTCACTAAAGATGGATCTACACATCAATGGCCATAAGCCCAGCACTAGAGGCGTTCCAGAAAAGATTCACCCTAGGTGAAAATAATTGCAGAAGATATCCTTGTTATAGGTGAAGGGAGAATACTACAAGAGCATGGCAGAAAACTACAAGCTTCTCTATAGTGATGCAGGAACAAGAACATAAATCTCGACCCAGAAAAATGTGACTTAAACGATGTGAGATGGCATACATTGAACATCTGCTCATAGCACAGGGACTGAAAGCAGAATCTCAACAGGATCAAGGCACTCACATGTGTCCATTCTATTGGATGTGAAAGGGGGACAGCACTTCATAGGAATGACAAAATTTCTGTCCAAGCTGTGCCCACACCTGGCTGAAGCAGGAGAACCAGTTCATGAGGCAGAATGCTAAGTGGGACCGGGCAGGTGCCCAACAGCAAGAATTTGATATGCTTAAACAAATAGATGCCCCTGTCCTGAAGTACGACCAGCCAGAAGAGCCACTGACACTCCAGTGAGATGCACTGGAAGAAGGACTGGAAGTCACCCTTTTGCAGGAGCAGCTGGTTGCTTATGCCAGCTGAGCCTTGTCAGAGACTGATAAGGGATATGCCCAAATGCCAGGGGTGAGGGAGAGAGCTTCTGGCTATAGTATTTGCCACCCAGTAATAATTCAATCACACTTCAAACCTAGACACAGTCATAACAAAGCCTTTCTTAGTGCTCTACAGACATTGGCGCATTTCATGTGCCTCCAGTGAGACCAGTTAGAGATCAGGTATTATCCAGGACCCTGAGCAGGGCATATATATCCTGCATCAACGAGTATGGGGAAGGGGATCAGGACACTGAATCCATTTACATGCTCCACTGTCTTCCAGTTTCAACAGCAAGGCTGATAGAAATCAAAGAGGCTATGGAAAAAGTACATCCAGTGGCAGAGAATCAAGAAAGGGATATTAGCATGGTGGCCAGAAGACAAAAGTCAAGTACCAGTAGGGGCAGAAAATTATTTCTGAAATTAAATTAGACTAATTAACCACTGGGACAATTTACCAAGGGTCTTAGTGGATTTTCCATCACTGGCAGCAAAAAGAGATTTAACGCGTGAGCTTCCCCTTCAACCATAGGAAAAAGGTGGGAGACGACTTTTTTACTTTCAGTGAAAAACAGTACTTTACTACAGTGGACTAATATTCAAATTCTGGGAGGTCCGTACCCTGTCTGATAAAAGAAGCAATTAGTGATTGGCAAATTGAAGGCCCATCTTGTGAGAGATGGTATTCCAGACACTGCATTCACCAACTACATCTCCCAATTTGCCTCAGAAGAATTCAAGGAATTTGCAGATAAACGGGAACTTGACCATTACACCTCCTCCCCAGTATATCCACAGAGTAATGGTAAGGTGAAATCAGCTGTGAAAACAGCTAAGAAATTCACACAAGGCTGTTTCTTCTGGATCAGACCCCTTATTAGCATTTTCAGCAGATGGGAATATCCCATCATGGGGTGCCAAAATAGTTCAGCTCAGGTGCTGATGGGATGAAGGACCAAAACCCTGTTACCAATGAGAGAAGACGTATTACATCCAGAAGAATGGGGACACCATGGAGAGGACATCACCACCAACAATCAGACAAAGCAGGCACAGGAGTATGACAGGTCAGCCAAGGACCTACCTACCCTGGAGATAGATCCTTACAGGACTGCCTATCTGTTAGAGAGACACCAGAAGGAGTGAACTAAAGGAGTCATCCGAGTTGATTACACAAGAGAGAGAAGTGATCTGGAGGCACTTAATGAGCCAGCAGACAACACCCAGAGAAAGCCGACAGACAACCATTTGGACGCCAATCCCACAGGGAGGAGGTGACTCCATAGAGGAATAGTTTGCTAGAGACAGATGACAAGGAGAAAGAGACAGGTCACTCCCAGTGTGGTCGCTTGCTGAGGAGAGCAAACTATTTACGGTGTCTGTTGTAAAGATGAGACTCCAACTCAGCTTTGTGTTAGCAACCTCTGGCTGAAGGAATGGAGGCAGAGGCCTGGGCATCACTTATCTGTTTGTAATGTTTATGATTAAATGATTATAAAACAGGGAAAATATCCTGGAGTCAGAGGGTCCATGTTCCTTAGAGTGACTGTTATTCCTGGGACACCCATGGAACAGAGAACACAGGGAGTTGTGGCTAAGCTGCTTCCAGCCTGTGGGTAGAGCAGTGCACAGAGTTTAATAAAATTCCACCTGGGTCAGTTTAACCTGCATTCAGCATCACTCTTCATGAATGAAACAAACAGCATGTGTAAATTCTAGGCGGAGTTCACAGAACTGATCATTTGAAAAAAGCAACAAAAAGCAAATCTTCTCTTGACTTGTAACTTGGGTAAATTGTTATGGAATAATTAAGGGAGATGAACTACAGAATAGATTTATGAACTCAGTTTTAAAGAGAACCACAGGGTTATCTTTATTATATATATTAAAGTATTAGTTAGAAAAGTGACTAAGACACAAATCTGGGGATCAGAAGAGCTGCACACTCTTTCCGTCTTGTGCAAATCTCTATCTTTTGCTCCCTTTGTTTCTTCAGATGTGAAATGAGGTAATACAATTTACCTGCAGTGGATATCTTTAAAAATCTTGAGGCCCTATTCCATGGTTTTATATTTCCCAGTGGGAAATACTAATATCCTGTGACAGGAGAATCGGGTCCATGAGCTGTATTACTCCATGTTATATGTGGTTCTCCCAGTATTTCTAATTTGGGGGCATACCAAAATTAGGACAGTAAATTTGACCACTCACTTCACAGCAGTATCTGGGAAGTCCACATCATCCATCAGTCACCTGTAATGTTTGGGGGTTTTTAGATACATAGGTGACAAGTGCTACAGAAATAATTAAGATACAATGAATACGACACATTGGAGCTAGAGATGGAAGGGATCATTTCTATGGAAAGGATGGCTAGTTATCTAGTCTCCCATAATACATCTGAGTTCATCTGCTGAAAGACTCACCCAATCTGTGCTTTTTCCATCCAACCAGTCACATGTGTCCATTTAGTTCTACAGTTGTATATGTATGTATGGCTTGTTACTCCTAGTGAAGTTCACACTTTAAGCACTGATATTTGTGATTTTAAGTGAGTTTTAAATGCAGTGCCTAAGAATAGTCAGGAGGTCACAGACGTGTTTATTTTCTGTTTGCTTATTTGGGGAAAGGGAAATAGGGACAGAAAAGTAGGAAAATGAGTGGAAGCAGTGAGTGATTGTGAAGTTGGAGCTTTTTAGGCTGCAGGTTACAGAAAAGGAGCGGGAGCACCAGAGATTATTGCAATTGAAAGAGAGAGTGAAAATACCAACTGGACCGCTTAGAGTAGCAGATCCAGAACCCACTGACCCCAATGACTCCCATCACTCCAAAAAATCCACAAGTGGGAACACTTATGTCCCGCATACAGTGAGGACGATGATATTGCTGAATATCTGACTACCTTTGAAAGGCTGCGCTGTAATACATGAAATCCCAGATGATAAGAGAATTCCTACCCTGATTGTGAAATTACTGGTAAAGCTCAAAATGTATTCAGTGGAATGCCTATTGAAGATGCTTTAGACTATTGTAAATTTAAAGATACTGTTTTGCAAAGTTTTCAGATTACCCCTGAAACATAGAGTTAAATTTAGGAATCTTAAGAGGGATATTAGTGTGAGTAATGGACAATATGTCCTAAGTGACTGAGGATCCTAAGTCTCATTAGTTTTCAATGAGAGACTCCTAAGTTACTTATGCATTTTCCAAAATGTTAGGAAAAAGGTGTGAGGTGGGAAATTGAAATATTTCATTTTGAAAATGTTGAAATAGAATGTTTTCAAACACTTTTTTTAAACACAAAATGAAATTGCAGTGAAAGACATAATTTTGCAAAGTGTTTAGATTTTGACAGAACAGCATTTTAAAAAGAAAACTGGTCCATCAAAGTTGTTCTAACAAGTTCTATCCTAGACATCTATGAAGGCAATAGGAGATGAATCTCCGGAAGCTGTGGAACATCCACCTTTGTCAGATGCTCAAATTAGATGGCCTCAATTTGAGTCAATAGGAAGACCTTAGTGATGGGTGAATTTTGTGTAAGAGAAGGAATGTTAAACTAAAAATTACTCTAGGGCACTGAGGCAGAGTATTTTTATTCTGACTACCTAAAATACCCCAGCTGAGGAACCACAGCTAGCTTCTGAAACTGAGACGTGATTAAATCACAGCTTGACTGGCGATTTGCCTTCCTGTTTCCTTCACTTTTTTATTATTATTATTATTATTATTACTATTATTAAGAGAAACAACAAAAAACCACATCCCCCACCTCTGAGGCTACAAGAACTATTTTCATTTTTAGTCATTCTACAGAGTGAATATTCTAACTGTATGTACATTTTGCTCATGTGTAATATTTAACGGTGTTTCACATTTATAAACCATTTCCCAAGAGATATGAAATGGACTTAGGAAAACAAACTGCAAAAGTCAAGCTGTTTCCCAGTGACTGTAAAGACATCATATCCACGTAAGGCAATCTGGTTCAGGAGACAGAGAAAGAAGCAGCAGCAGAAGTTTGATGATGGTACACAGAAAGGAAACATCTGGGTACAGTATATTCTTCTAAAACCCTAGTATCTGCAGCCCTCCGGTTTAACTGAAACAAACTCCTCCAACAAAAAAAATCCATCGAAACAAGTTCAAGTAAAAGACAAATGTATTCTTATGTCTTTCAGAACTATGTGCTCATTGAATTGAAATATTCTTTTTATTAGAACGGGTAATACTGAAAGAAGGTTTCTTTCTTTGGCTGCAACTGCCAAATATAGGTTGGTTGAAGGATATTTTCCTTCCACTTTTAATAACTATCAAGGGGGGAAATAATTCCAATGAATATGAACAAAGATCCAATATTAACTAAACCCTATGTGAACAGAAATATTTTTTGATGGGTTGTTGTTTTAAATTTTCCTTTCTGTAATTATCTATTTCCCACGGTGTTGTGAACTCAATCATCATCATCAGGCTTGTACATTAGAACCAGAAAGTGAAATTGACTAGAAATGAGGACATATTGAACGGTGCATTACTCTGATTTTATGGTAGGGTAAATCCATTGTAGTTAATGGATTCACCCCACTATAAACCTGGCATAGACAGTGGAGACTCAAACTCAGAAAGTGACATTGTCCCATCTAATTTTATTATCCAAGATACGTGATAGGAAAAAAAGTGAAGAAAAGGCGCATTTAAGCCAAAGTACATTCCATTTTTAAAACTTTTGCAATTTAAGTCACAAAATGGTGCTATAAGAATAAAAAAAAGTGAGGATTTTTTTTTTTTATATTCAGTACATCATTTGTATCCCTCTTCATTAGCAAAATCTAGATACTGTAAAGCTTAGATATAAAGAGATTGTGGTGGAGTATACAAATGTTGCACAGGGTCAGAGGGATTAAGAGACCATACAGGGCCCAAGTAGCCCACCACTCCAGGACTGCCAAGCGTGCTTCAGCTGGGGGAATGCATTAAAAGGAGCTCAGAAGCCCAAGCAAAGGGTGGTAAATAAGCTGCAGTAGAGAGGAAACCTTCTCTAGGAAGTTAGATAGAAGATTGAGCCTGAGAGTGGACTACAGGCAGGGCATTCTCTAACTACCATCCCCTTTGAGAACTTGCAGAGCACTGCTTCTTTGGACTCTTTTTTTCTTGAGAGACTGACTGACCGGACTACAGATACCATGCCCCAGACTGAAGAGACCTCTTGGTAGGAAGTAACCCAGGGAGACAAACTTGGCCTTACTTCAGGTGGGAGCCTGCCGATGTTGCTTCCTACAGGGCCCTGGGTGGGGACCTGGTGGAAGGAGTGTGCCCTGGCCCCCACTACTGCACCCTCTCAAGCGCTGATGCCCAGAAGCAGGTGGAAGATTCCTGGCTTAAGGTCAAGAACAGATTTTGCTGCTGCCCTGAGAAGGGCAAGAAGGTGTGCTGACTCCTAGGCTGCCTAGCCCTCCGAGCCCCCTGACACAGAGATATAGTAGAACCAGACAGTGTCATCTCCCCTTTAGCTTCGAAATACATTAGGATGCATTTATTTTTACATTTAGTTCTATATATCCTGTTACCTCACCAAACTATTGAGCTCCAAGTGCTACTTTTATGAAGTTTTCAGTGCCAGTGTGATACTTTGTTCCTAACATATGAGAATCCATTCTGCCCTAGATAAACATAATGTGTTGTAAGAGTTGTGTCTGAGAGTAGAGCTGGTTGCAACTCAGAATTATCCCTAGGAAGTTCTAACACTACTAAGGAAAAAAAAAAATCCACAACGCTACTCAGAACAAAAACTAGAGATTTCAAGATTTCCCACAAAATATAAAATTACCAAAAAAAAAAAAAAAAAATCAGCAAAATCTAACAGTTTCAGTTTCCAATTTGTTTGGCTGCCCAGTTCTGTGGCAGGAAACTTGAAAGCCATGAGTCAATCTGGGGCTTCAGGGTCTAGGACCTAGCTCCCCAGAAGGGAGCCTAGAAGCACCAAGAGCCCCAGCTGGAGTCAGAACACTTAAGGCTTCTAGGGTCCCTACTGGTGTGGGACTCCCCTCACTCTGGAGGATTTCATAGGCTACCACTACCTCACCAGGAATAGCCCAGGAAGTCCGCCAGAGACAGGAGGAGCCCAAGGAGTCAGTTTCATTTGGAAAAAATATATAGAACTGAAACCGTCATGTGGAACAGTCATTGAACCCAGGGTCCCCAGCTTTGGGACAGCCTGCATAGTGGGACTGCCCCTGAGCCAGGAACTATGGAAACCCAGTCTCCCCAGCAGCCCACCAAGCTTCTGATGGAAACTTGCCTGTTTTTGCAAAAGTTGGTCAAAGTCAAAATGCAATGTGAACTTTCCTGACCAGCCCTATTTCTGTCCAGAGGGAAGAAAAGCCCCCTTCCACTATTTTTGGGGGAGGAGATAAATGTGTGCTAAGGGTAACCTGGGAATTCATTAAAAAATCAACTTCTCAATAGTGCCTGTTCCGGCAGATCTGGGGAATTCTGTGAGGCTTTTCATTTGAGACCCTGGCAAGGAAGACCAAGATTCAGTGCATGTCTTTCTATCTGACCTCCTCCCTGTACCACAAATGCCTGATGCGGAGTAGGAGGCTGGTAGGGAGTGTGTGCTGAGCTGGTGTGTTCTCTTTTACCCTCAGGAGAATCTAGTTACTTTTCCACACTGCTGTCAGTCAGCACAAAGCTGTATGCTAGCACAAGGTGTCACTGGACTTTGAGTCTTAACAATGTTATTTAAATGAATGTCCCATTAGTTGGGAACTTCCCACTGACTTGGTGCCCCTCTCCCCACCCCAAGATTTCTTGTTTAAGACCATTATATGGGTTCTGACAGTGCTCAAAGCTCCCCAGCTGAAATCAGGGATCTGTGGTGCTATGAATTGTACAAAAGACATAATAAACTGAGGTACCTCCCCAAACAACTTGCAATATAAACACAAAGTTTTATATTCTCCATTTTACAGATAGCAATTGGAGGTACAGAGAGATTATGTGATCACCTAGAAAGTTGTGGCAGATCCAGAACCTGAACCCAGCTCTCTTAAGATCAAGTCCAGACCCTTAACCAAAAAAACATTGTTCCTCTCAGCACCAGTATTCAAACAGACGCAGCTTATCAAACTGAGGGTGTAGGAAATGGCTAAGAAAATGTATAACCAATCTAGTTACTGTAGTGGCACCATGCCTAAACAGCACGTCATGGACATCAGCTATTCTGCATACCATGACTGCATACCAATCAGGTACCAACAAGGATAGAATTTAAGACAGAAAATATCATATTGCCTCTATGTAAATCCATGGTACACCCACACCTTGAATACTGCGTGCAGATGTGGTCGCCCCATCTCAAAAAAAGATATATTGGAATTGGAAAAGGTTCAGAAAAGGGCAATAAAAATGATTAGGGGTATAGAACGGATTCCATATGAGGAGAGATTAATAAGACTGGGACTTTTTGGCTTGGAAAAGAGGCGACTAAGGGGGGATATGACAGAGGTTTATAAAATCATGAGTGGTATAGAGAAAGTAAATAAGGAAGTGTTATTTACTCCTTCTCATAATACAAGAACAAGGGGCCACCAAATGAAATTAATAGGCAGCAGGCTTAAAACAAAACACAAGAAAGTATTTTTCATGCAACACACTGTCAACCTCTGGAACTCCTTGCCAGAGGGTGTTGTGAAGGCCAATACTATAACGGGGTTCAAAAGGGAGCTAGATAGGTCCATCAATGGCTATTAGCCAGGATTAACTAGGTCAGGAATGGTGTCCCTAGCCTCTGTTTGCCAGAAGCTAGGTTTGGGTGACAGGGCATGGATCACTTGATGATAACCTATCTGTTCATTCCCTTTGGGGCACCTGCCATTGGCCACTGTCAGAGGATAGGATACTAACTTGATTGACCTTTGGTCTGACCCAGTATGGCCATTCTTCTGTTCTAATTCAGGAGGCCCTTTTGTTCAAGAGACCACTTGTTTATCATTTGAGCTAAAGAATAACATTTGTTATGTAGTAGTAGTATATCTTACATCTTCTCTAGACTGTAGTCACTGGATCAGAAGTCATGTACACCTCTGATATTCCATCTAGTGAAGTTCAGTGGTGCACATACATCCGGTACGTTACACTATTCCACAATTTTTCTTTTCTCATAGGCACCATTGGAAAACTGGCCCTGTGTAATTGTCATGACACTGCTGGAGTTATTATCACACTAAACGGAGCTTTAGTCTGTTCTGGTGTGGCAAGTCAAATGTTCATAACTGTAAAGTCTATGTGGTATGAGGGGAAAAAAAACACACAAATCAAATACGATTAAGATAGCAGCCTGCATGGAAGATGGAGGGAGGAGTCTGTAGGAGGCATCAGGCATCAGTGTGTATTCAAATGTCTGGAATGCTAGCTGCAGTATCTCTGTAAATAGTTCTCTTAATAAAGAGAGTTTTACAAGCATAGAATCCTCTTCATGTTATTACCCATCATGCGGTACATAAAACACTTATGGCTAGAAAACTGAATCTGTAAAAAAAAAAAAAAAATAGCACTTTATTACATATCAACTGTAGTGGATGGCCCCACCTCCCTTCTGCATAATAGCTGCTTAGTTTACTGACAAAAATACCTTTTTATTGCAATCAGCACTACCAAGCCAATGTAACCAGGGCAAAGCAGAACTGCATTCCATTTGGCCAATTTAGTTCCATTCCAAGATTTTATTGTTCAGTGATGACTGGTGATAATATCTAAAAGCAGAAAGAACACGACTGGATTTCTAGATGATGGACTGTGCTGCCAGGGCCAATAGATATTTTATCTTGTTTTAACTGGTACACTAAGCAATTCACGTATACCATAAAAATTAGAGGGAGGAAACAATCGGGGGGAACAGAGATGATTTTACAAATTCAATTGTGTCCACTAAATCTGATATTTTTTAGACATATGTTAGAAACAAAAACACAGCTGGCAGACAAATTAAGTGAGGCAGCTAAGGGATTTCTTTTAAAAAATAGAGTCTTTAGGTGAAACATTATTAATCTTGGATATATTGTACACTCTAGTGATCTAGCTACAGATTTAATCAAAATAGTTTTGCTAGATTGTCTGTACAGTATTAATATGGATTATATTTGCAGTGATTGATTCAAAATGATCTGGAGACATGCAATGTATGGTCTAATGTGCCCTATTCATAGTCCTTCCAGGTGAGTTTCAGCCCTGCGCAGAGGATCAGTAAAGATGGATGCAATTTAGCTCACACAGAAACCAGAGAGTCTTAAGCTTTGCATAGATCTTGGATCAGCCATTTGCACTGGAATGAGTTTCACTCTGTTTGCACTTGAAGGCTTGCAATTTTCATGTATTTTAATATGGTTGCAAGCCTCTTCATTTTTAATACCAGTTAAAACAAGAAAACAGTCTACAACCCTAGACAGTCCCTCAGTCTGTGCATGCTACTCCTACACAAACTAAAAGAAGCTTTGCATGCAGATAAAGAGTAGTACAGATTGCATGCAAATAAAGGGTAGTATGGGGTCCTTCACATAACCTGTGGTAAACTTCAGTGCAGTCAGCAAGCCACTGGCTCTCTCCTTGCCAGAAAGAGATCATTGCGGAAAAGCAGAATCAAGAAAGGCTGTTGTATTTAAAGGCAATGACTGCAATAAAGAATCGCCATGACAACTGATGTTCCTCAGATGGCAATGAAATGTGCCTCTGATCTGGACCTGACACTCATTAACACTGCTCCAGCTGTGCAGGATTTAGGTTTAGTTCCTTTTAAAAAAAGAATGAGGTTAAGAAAAAGAAAAAAAAAAGTTAAAATTATTGGAGTTTTGATTTTTTTTTTTTCCAATAAAATCCTGATAATTTAGATTTAAATTAAAATGGGGTTGAGGATCATTAAAAACATCATTATGATACCCTTGGGTTAACACACTTTTTGTTGTTGTTCTACTTTCATAAAGGCACTAGTCAGTTCAGTCAAGACGGGAGAATTTTTTAAGGCTAATGTTTTATATCTAATTTATTGCAGAAATGGTGGCAAGAGAAGAAGGGAGAGAGAGTGTGTTTTTTTAAGTTAATAGGAGTGCGGGAAGTTCCTTATTGTTGCTGTGGTAACAAAGATGTGTTTTCTGCTCTCTTTTCTCATAGCCTGCATTTGGCAGACTCTTAACTTTCAACATGGACTAGGCTTCCTCTCCTAGATGTCAACAACTTGTCATAAAAAGAAGAGAACCTGGAACAGCATAAAAGTCAATTTGCTGGATTATGTTTAATTAGACTTGCAGCTTTTATGGATGAAATTACAGTAACTGGTTGGATCATGGTAAAATGCATGTTTGCTGAGGAGTCTTTGAGTAAATAAAGATTTTGATCCAATTTACCTTGCACTAAAAGTCTTAACCCTTAAAAAAGATTGTACCACATGGTCATATTTCCAGTAGAGAGGACTATGGATCTTTTCTGTTATCCTTTATTGCATTCTCCCATTCTGAGAACTCCCATCAAGACTGCTGGGAAGAGGCAAGCTGCCAAGTCAGTTCCTTACTCCAGTAATTCTTATTACTTTAATGAGGAACAATGGGTCCCATAAGAACTGGAGATTGAATCAAAGTCTCTCCAAGTAGAGTTAGAAGAGGAATTTCATAAGCAAACCAGAGATTATTAATTCTTATTCATTTAAATTAGCCAGGTATCTCCTTTCCCAGCAAAACTTCACATTTCCTCATGTGATTTTCAGTATTATTTCAATTCTAGCCCTTCCCCAGGCATTTAGCTCCAAAAGAGCTAAATCTCTGATATGTCTTAAGACCCTTCTTCGTGCCTCTGCATGAGCAGACTTCAGGTTAATAAGGAAGAATTCATTTTAGAGAGACTGGTGCTTACGTAAAAATGGCATCATGGGGTTTACAGTGTCCTCACTAATACCGTGTTCTCACCATTTAAAAGTTGAAGATGTTTTTCTAACTTCCAGCCCTGCAAATTCTACTGAGAATCTGAAAGTCAAGGTGGATTATTTCCTCTTCCTATGAAGTGCAAGTTAGTCTCTCATTTATATCCTGTGCCACACCAATGAAGCATAATGGAGTTGCACACTTGTAAATGAGGGCATAATAGAAGAATGTAATAAGCATGATTTTGCCTATATCCTCTGTATTATTGGTGGCGATGATCCACGAGAAGCAAAGAATTAATCCCAATTCTCCAAACCAAAGTAGGAGTTTTGCAGCTCTGAAAAAAAAAAAAATCAATAGGAGATATATTTTAAAAATTGACAAATTTGATTTTGAATCATGGAGAGAGAACATCAGAACCCTGGTAGGCCACTTTCAGAGTGTCACTATTCACACCACACTCCAGTAAGGAGACAGTCCCCCAAAAATATAAAGAATCCACATTGTAAGAATCTACATGTATTTTCTCTCAGTGACTCAATGTCATAGTTGACTTCCCTGGATTCTGCCTGCAGCAGGGTATAAAGGTGTCATATAAATATAGTATCACGACAATAATCTGGCCAATTTCTGTAGAATTTATGTTTTTAAAGTCCCAAAATTTATGTTCAGAATTCTGTATTTCTCATGCAAAACCAAGGCAAAAAGTCAATCAATCAACTAAAGTACAAACGAGTTTTCTCTCTTTATTAACTTCCTTCAGAATTTTGTATGGCCCATCCATCATCGTAATATCTGAGTGCTTTCCCTGTAAAATCAATAGCAATAATGAAGCCCCTTGTGGATTTCATGAAGTCTTCTCCTTCTTGGATCAATTCTGTTTCAGATAGGTTTTTTCTTGGGAGGGGTGTGTGAAGGCATTGGGAGAGAGTCAGTAATAAAAAGGGATGTTGGAATAGTGAGCATCACTTATGGTGGAAAGGTTTTCTCAAAGGGAAGGGCTTTACAGCATTTCTTAAAGATAGTCAGATTCTGGATTTGCCTGAAGTTCTCTGGAAGATTGTTAACATATCTAGATCCCCTTGACAGATAAAGGTTTGTCCTCAGCTCTCAAGTTTCCTCCAGTGGTCTGATTGTCTCAGAAGTCTGTATCTGTTGTCATGGTTCATACAACAAAATTTGGTCTTTGATGTAGCTATGGATTGATCCATTTACTTTTGAGCCATGTAGATGGTGGGCAGCTGTATTCTGTAGCAGTTGGAGCCTTTGTGTCATCTCCACATTCAGCTTCAGTGATCCAGCCTGGAGGTAACAAATCCATAGGTTATCGTGGCTAGGTCCTGCTCCAGGAGGAAGGGATGACGTTTCCTAACCAGCTGGAGGTGAAAGATGACATTTTTGGAAATATGAGCTACCAAGAGGACTCTGAGGCTTTGCTCCCCTGTGATGAATGGGAACTGTATACATCTGATGGGAGGCAAAAACAGCCTCATGTCCAGTTCTTTGAAATGTTTCCCCTTTTCCACCATCATCACTTCAGTCTTGCCTGGGTTCAGCTTGAGCCAGCTGCTCTCCATCCAAGAGTTCATTTCCTAGACACAGTTTGATATTTTAGTAGTGGCAATGGTTGCGTCAGTTGAGAATGAATCATATAGTTCGTGTCACTGGCGTACTATGTGTTGGCAGCCAAGCCAATGGCATCTCACTGTCTCTCCCAGTGTTCTCATGTAGATCTTGAGGAGAAGTGTTGATGGTTGGGACCCTGCAGTTGAGGGCCTTCATAGAGCAGGAACTTTTACCCAACATGAACAAGTTCTGCAGAAGAGGAACAACTGGAGCCATTACAATGCTGTACCATCAACTGCTGCTGTGGCAGGATTTTCAACCCTCTTGTTTTAAAACGTAATCCCTTGTTACTTTTTCAGACCTACTCATGTATTTGGTATTGATTTGGGACCTTAAACAATTTATTTACATAAAATAAAGCTTTCCAGTTCATCTTTAACAATCTTTTTATGTCAAAATCATCAAATTAGGTATCAGGTTGAAGTGAAACTGCTTGAAGAAAAGCATCCACTTGAGTATGTTTAATGCTTCTGAAAATCATTGGTGTGGAATGATGGACAAGCCCCTAACACTGTATGCAAAGGGCCTGTCTGCACAGGCAAAGATTTCCTGACATAACAATGTTATGGTTTCATTGCTGTCTCCTCGCTATTTTGTTTCCATTTTCAAATCGGTTTGTTTGGCTGGAGTAGGAAGAGTATTTCAACCCCTTCCAAGTACATTGTTATTTACTGAATATTTTTATTTAAATGCATTTAATAAAGAAAGCAAAAATTATTCTGGTCAGCATGAAATTTAATTTAAAGAGTAACCGTTTTACACTATGTTTCACTAAAGATGACTCCTTTTGGGACAAGGAGTCCAAAGAAGCAAATGCTTATTACCACCAGTGGGGCTTATTATTGTGAGTAGACTAACACAATTACTCATGTTAATAAGCACTAAACTAAGTAGCAAATGGTTGTAGGATCAAGCCATGAATTAAGGGGGAGGGGGAAGCTCTTACCAACATTGCCAAACCAAAACATCAAAAATTAGATTTTTTTTTAATGTTGTGTTCTTTTTCTTCTGTTTTTTGAGCTTTTCAGTCACACCTGGGTCACATTTACAAGTTTTATCTGAAACCACAAGGACTAGAATAATTTAAAAAATATTATGAATATTCCTCTACACAAAATATTTGAAGAGTTGGCAAAACTATTTTATTCAGAGATGGGCTTGGACCTCAGGTTGGTTCATGATAACAGATTCAGATGGTAGTTTCTAACTGAAATCTTTCTAAAACAGACTGAGCATAGGGAAATTTGGGAGTGTTTGGCTCTGGACCTGGATTTGAAAACTTAAGTCCAGATTTTGACAATTTAGATTTGAGTCCATCTTTACTTGTACTAACAATACAGCAGGCAGGAAAATGAATAGGAACAAGTGATGTTGGAAAGAGACAGTGACAATCATAAGAATTTGTAAATTCCTTTGTGGGATTATAATGGGAGACTGCAGGGATCATAGACAATGTAGTGGCAAAAATATTCTTTTATAATAAAAATATGCATTAAAATAGTGAATCTTAAGAAATGATTATCACTGTTTCAGTATTTCCATTAGTCTATAGGACTCATATCTTTAAGTGGGGTCTCCAACCTTACAGTCTGAGGAGAGATTGGAATGGAGAAATTCAAAATTTGTTGTAAAGTTTTTCCATTTCAAATGCTTTCTAGTGGTGACGCCATTCACTGAGACATTTTTTACATCTATCAAATAGTCGTCATCTTGTTTTATTGTTAATCCTACTTCAATATATTTAAGACACTTCTGAAAACATTTTTTACATATTTATTCTTCTTTGTAATTAGTTGCGGTGATTAGAATATCTTGTATATTACACTGATGTTCCCCCTTAATGAGTTCTGTTATGTTCTCTTCTCTTCTGAACACTTCTTAAACATTGTTTTAAATTAACATTTAAGCTATTGGCAAAACACTGAAGTCTTGCTGCTGAAGTGCTCTTTGATCTGCATTGCAAATTAGCAGCTAAGAACACATCCGTTTGGTAACCATCCAGCAAATGTTATAGAAATCTCACAAGTATTGGAATGAGGTTATTCTTCCATGAACCAAAGAGCTAAGCACAATTTTGTTCCAAAGAAACAGCAAGAGAAACATTTTTCATATTTCCATTGATTTAACAGCTACTATATGGCAAAAGGGGAGATATTTCCAGCCTTCAGCTTCTACTTGTGTTTGCCATAGCTTGTGCCTACACTTCGCAAGTGCAAATTCCTGCTAACAGTTACCTGAGAGCTCTTTGAGACATCTAACTCCCAAAGGCATGCAAGTGCTAGAATTTATACCCACAAACGCCACTGGGGCTAAAAGGATGTTGTGGGTGAAACATTCAAGTGTTAGCACACTCAATACATTGGAATGCACACATAGAAAACATGACTGTTTCAAATCCCTGATTAGAAGTTATAGCTTCCCACTCAAGTGTTGGGTACAATACTCATATTTATAAGTTAAAAGCTTTCTGTGAATATTTTTTAATATTTGCTTAAAATTCACTGTAACTGTACATGCTCCTTTCAAGATGCATTTCTGAGCATGTCCATGTAAAGCAAACAAAAGGGCACTAATACAGACTCTTTGTTACAATAAGACAAAACAACACCCTCAAAAACAAAAAGGTACCTGGGATAACTCCAGAAAGAAACCATTGTTGGCCTGTTTGGTTGAATCAGTCATTCACACTGTCTAAAGAGAAACAACGAGGAATCCTTGTAGCACTTTAGAGTAACAAATTTCTTTGGGCATAAGCTTTCATGGGATATAACCCACTTCATCAGATGCAGATGAAGTGGGTTATATCCCACGAAAGCTTATGCCCAAATACATTTGTTAGTCTCTAAGGTGCCACAAGGACTCCTCGTTGTTTTTACTGATACAGACTAACACGGCTACCCCTCTGAAACCTGTCTAAAGAGAGTTACCTCCTTATGTTTTGGGGAATGACATTACTTTGGCCCTTTGTGAAGTTCCTGTGGCAGTTTGGTGATCATTTTGGATGACAGCTCTACCCTTGGCAGGATGGCCAGGTAATGATGATAAACAACCATCTTCTGAGCTCCCATGTAGGATTCCATTATACAACATAATCATATGTTGTACTGAGTATATGCGCCACGCTTTCTAAGTGCATTCAGGGCCAACTGGCTGGCTGCCTGGATATTTGTTTTCTTTCAGCTCTTCACAGTAGTAGCAAGACCTGAATGGGGCATTGAGATATTGCACAAACCTTTCAATTTTATTTATTTTATTTACTTTTATTTTATATGCTTATTTATTTTTGTGGAGGAGATTGGAGTTTCAAATCTGACAAGACAAATCAATTTTGTTGCTGCTGTTCAGATCTTATGCTGGCAGAAGTTACATCAATAACACCACTCAAGAAATTCAGAAATGTGGTATTTTACATAGGAGACTGCAGATCAATAAAACACAAGGAACATGTCCTTGCCTCTCCTGCTGAGGTTTGTTCACTCCACATCATGATAACACATCAATAAAAGTGTCTAGGCACTTGGCTGTTGTTACAGAATAAAATCCCCAGTATTATCAGTCATTCCAACTTAGTGTTCACAAAAAGATTTTGTCCTGATTAAATGGTCTGCATTTCAAACAGCTGCATAGCAGCTGAAGAGGTAGATGGGCAGCAAGGACTAAAAGTCACATGCTCAAAGAGATTACAATGTTTTCACTGTCTTTGAAAGTAGCAATCTAAAATTAGTAAATTTGGCACTAACATACCACAGATAGGAGACTGGCATGACCTGGGCTCAGATGGTCCCCTTGACTTCCATAAGAAAAAGCAACCTAATGAGGATGAACTTTTCATTGGCATATAACGGTGGGGACAGAAGAGCCACTTCCATGGTGCCATTCTATATTCCCTGTGTGAGTATTTAGTACATCTGTAAAAAGCCTATAACCAATCTGCAAACTCTGTTCTGTGTGGTGAATGCTATTTTGATTGTAAACTGTTTTGCACCCATCACTTTTGCATCATAGCCTTCCTCTTGGTCAGGACACTCAGGTGGTATTGGGAAGAATCCTTACACCTAGCAGAGGGTCTAACAACCCATCTGAAACTGATGGGCACATATGATGCATGGCTAAGCCACACCTCCACTGCTGCTATCCATGATATCATAGCTACAGTACTGTTTATATTCACGACTATGTTTATGCAAGCAGATGAAGCCACACCCCTAGGCTGTAGTGTAAGTATAGCTGTAGAGACAGTGCCTGGATGCTGCTGAGACCCACTAGGCTTAAAAACATAAGGGATCCAAAGGTTGAGTCCAACACAGCAGTCTGTTGCTGACCAAATGGCAGCTTAGCTGTAATACCGGCAATCCTTCTTGAAACACCCTTGACTCCTGTGGTATATAAGCAGCCACAGGAAAAAGCAACCACAGCACAAAACCAAAGGAGGCATATCCAGGACTCTGATCCCTGAAGCAACACGGAGAAGGAGCAGTTTGTGAAGGACGGATCCTGTGTCCATGGATGATGATATGTCCTTCCTCAATGATCCACTAGATTTAGAAGACTAGAATGCTTCCATCTTGCTCTTGCTCCCAAACCATCCCCCTTTGGAAGATATTCCATATGGAGAATACACTGTAGTGGAGTTTTCTGGTCACTCCGTAACTCTCAAAAAGGACTGTCATTTTATGGGTAATGTCTTTTATGGGTAATGTTAGAATTTTTAATTTTAGTACTTAATTGCACTTGTCCACATTCTCAGTTGTATTCTGTTCTCAATGCTGCAGAGGAATCTGCAATCAGATATATATTACTTTTATTTTCCTATCCTAGACTTCTGCGTAGTGTTGCTGTACACTGTTAAAGAGCTACCATGATTCACCCAAGGGATTGCTCAATTTCAGTGTTTTATAAGACAATGCTTGTACATGTGTGGGCACAAGGATAGGGACAGGTAATTAGGGATCCTGTGGGAAAGGCACTATCTAAAAAGATATTTAAGAAGGGATCATGGAGTAGGATCTCTAGCTTTCCACAGAGTCCCCTATAAGTCAGGTCCCACCGCCAGAGAAAATAAAATAATCACAGACCGGTACAAGTGAAACAAGCTAAGCATGGTGTTTTCTTTCTATTTACTCCCACTGTCTGCAAACCACACAAGGCTGTTTCATTAAGCCAATGTTCTAGGTTGAGAAAACAAAAGTAAATATTACTCTTTGCACACCAATATAGTCGTCCTCAGAAGAAACAAAGCAAAGAATTCCCAACTACTCCTTTCCCTTACCTGTGGTCTGGCTTTGGAGACTCCTAGGTTGGGCAAAGAGCAACTTCTCTCTCTTCTCAGTTTATTTTGCTTAGGAGGCACAGCTGTCAGTTCTGCCTCCCAGCAGCTCAATAAGCCGCAGCTGTCAGCTCTTCTCTTCTAAGTTTGGCAGCTCAAGCTGTCTTTCAGGGTTTATTTCCTACTTTTTATGCAGCTAAGGACAGTACTGACAAACTCAGGTGTCCAAAGCTCTTGGGGAGTCAGGTTCCAAATGGGATCATAAAACTGAGATTTTAACTAAATAAATGCAGATTTGTTGTGATATTTTAGGGGGAAACCATCCACCCCACATTTGTGCATGATCATGCAGTCATAGATTTTAAGGTCTGAAGGGACCCTTTTGTTAATATAGTTTGACCTCCTGCATAACACAGAGTAAAGAACCTCACCCACTCATTTCTGCATCAAGCCCATGTGTTCTTAAGCCCATAATCTCTGGTTGAGCAACAGCATATCTTTCTGAAAGACAGCCAGCCTTAATTTAAACCTTCAATTGATGGAGAATCCATAAAACCCCTCAGTAAGTTGTTCCGGTGGTCAATTACCCTCACTTAACAATTGAGCCTTATTTCTACTCTGACTTTGTCTGGCTTCAGATTTCAATTACTGGATGTCATTGAGACACTTTGAAGTTCATCCAGGCCAGTAAGGTATTCAGTCACCACCTGTATTGCAACTCTGGGTGTTTTAAATGGTCTGCAGCTGTGGCTCCCAGGGGAACTGCTTGCAGGGGGACCTCAACAATCCTTCCGGCCCTACAAACATTTTTTTGCAGTGCCCAGCCCCTCTTGCTGTAACACCCCCAAAACTGTATGAAGTTTGCTGCTCATTTAAAGAGTCAATGTCCAGCAACTCATTAACTTAACTGAAATAACACATCATTCTCTTCAATCACAGCACTGAGTTGGTTTACAGTAAAAGTAAAACAAGTTTATTGACAGAAGGACATAGATTTCAGTAATACCACGTAGAAGTAATAGGGGTAGGAAATGGTTACAAACAAACAAAAATGAAAACATGCTACCAAAACCAAAACTCAGCTTTACAAATCAGTGTCTTTAGTTCAAAGTTTCTTCACCATAGTGATTCTTCCAGCATGGCTGGATGGTTCTTCACCAGGATCCAACACAGAGCCCAAAAGCTGGGTTTCTTTTTCTCCTCAGGTGAAGAATAACTTAGAGGTTCTCTTCTCCTCTCTTTATAGTTCTGTAAACCTTCAAAATGTATTCTTCTGATGTGTATCCCCAGATAAAATTTCGTTTCCCCTGCTGGGTATAGAAACCATGCTGTCTGGTATTGATGCAATGCTGGTTTCTCTCCCACTTTTGATTTTTTATCAAGCAAATGATATTCTTTAAATCTCTGATTTAAATTTATAAGCCACCTAACAGCCAGCTCTGAGTAAATGCTGACATTTTTATGGCAATCATTGCACATTAACAGTCAGCTTTGTTTTCTTCCCATTTTAGTAAAACCCATCTCACAATGCTCACTTTCCTCTCTGATTTGTCTTTGGAAGAAACAGGATTTATGCTCCATATCCAAAGTTCCACTTCAAGGCCCATTCATCACATTCCTTTCTTTCACTCTCTGGCTTAATTAACCTTTTAATGTCATATGGAAATCTGAATGCATATGGTGCTAATCAGCTAAGTCTTTGCATCCTTGGCAGGTTGCTGTAATAGATCACAAGGCAATCAGGGTCACTGTCAGATTGCAATTGAGCTCTGTCTAGCACCTGTTCTTCTATAAAGTCTTTCACTGACTGAGTTACATACTAAGGACTGTTTGCAATTAAAAAATGCTTTTGCAATACAAATATGTGTTGAATTTCAATAAAGCCCTTACCTGACCTGCCATATTAATCAAATGAAATTGGTTTCCTGGAAAGACTTTGCTTATTGATCGGATAATTTAACCAATTCTTAACTTGGCTGGCTTCTATATAGAACATGGATCCTTTATGGTCAGGGAAAGAAAGCCTTGAGATTAAAGGACTGGATTGGAACTCAGAAGATCTGGATTTATTTCCAACCTCTGCCAACAGAATTCCTTTGTGAACTTGGGCAAGTCACTACACCTCTCTAAACTTCCAGTTCCCCACTATGAAGAGAGGATAATACTCCCTTCCCTTGCAGGGGTGTTGTAAGGATATGTTTGTTAATGACTGTGAGGCACTCAGGGTATGTCTACACTTAAAATGTAGTGCTTCAGTATAGATACTACCTATGCCAAAAGGATGACTTCTCCCATTGGCATAGGTAATCCACCTCCCCAAGAGGAAGAAGCTAGGTTGATGGAAGAATTCTTCTGTTGACCTAGCACTGAGGGTTAGGTCAGTTTAACTGTGTTGCTCAGAGTGCGGATTTTTCACAACCCTAAGACACGTAGCTATACTGAAGTAAATTCCTAGTATAGACCAGATCTCAGACACTGTAGAGGCACAGCGTCTGATCAGTCAGCCTCCTCAATAGCTCTGTGGCTGGAGAGGCATAGAGCCTCAGTACTTAGCCTTCCCTGTCCAGTTCTGGGACTCAGAGGGGCAAAGAGCTGGGGAGGAGAGTGGGATCTCTGCCTCTCCAGCCTCAGAGCTGCCGAGAGGCAGGGGATACTGAAAGGTAGAGCATCAGGGCACTCAGCCTGGGCAGCCCTGAGGGAAAGCTTTTGCCAATTTCATGTCCTGGCTGCAGGCCAAAGTTAAATTGACAAAAAAGCATCCAAGCGGGCAGTCAGGGAGCCATCATCATTTCAACAGTCCTGAAAATGTTTGGCAAAACTGAAATTTTACTATAGGAAACTGTAGTTTTGTGAAAAGGGCCTTTTTTCCCCTGTCAGTAAAATCATTGTGATTAAACATTTCCCACCAGCTCTAGTATTAAGAGTAGGTAAATGGATTCTGACCCTCAGGTGCTTAGATTACTCCTGGTTTAGTGACATCAGTTCTCACATAATCAGTCTGGCATTTTTGCATGGTTCATATTCCTACTGGACCTAGAGACATTTTAGACTGCGATATAAGTGCATCACTGGAATAACCTATGCACCCATAAACCAGGGTAAGGCTTGCAACTGCCTTGGCTCATTTTTACATTATAACATTTTTATCATCATCACTGGTTGTAATAATGCAGGGGACTTTGCTACCTTTTCTCAGACAGCTGGAGAATTTCTCAATTTTGCTTTAAACCACCACTTTCCAACCTGCAGTTATTTATCATATACAACTAAATTAACTTTAACCGTTATGAGCACATAGGCTGCTCTCAATTGAAGATGACACCTTTAGACTAAGCTCACTCACCAGCAGGAAGATGGGGAAAATATTTCTGTTGTTAAACTTCTTGGCAGTGCCTTGCTTGGGGATATTTATTTTAATAAACACAAGGTGATTATGCTGGCATGAGGTTCCCCCTAAGTGCTACTCTTTGATTACACATTATCCATCTTGCTATTGTATCTCTGCCTGAAGTTTGTAAGCTTCAACTGAGCAGCTCCTGCTAAAATTAGGAAAAGCCTCATAGGAGGTCAGTTTCATAAATAGAAGACAGTTAGCAGACAGTGCTAGATGTAGTGCGGCTTTCATCTACCTCTGTGCTGCCTGCTCTATCAAGCACCTGTCACCATACAGTGAGCTGCAAGAATTATAGCTAAGTCAGCACATTAAGGACAGGTTTCTTGATGATTTACTCACCTTTCCACCATTCTATGCACAGGGTGAAATGTAAAAAGGGGAGTCATTGAAGTGGCACTTTGAATAAGAAACGGAAGGGTTAAACATAGTGTCCTGGCCTACTTCCAGCTCAGATAAATACCTCCTCCCTAATGCCAGAACTATGCCCCCAACACAGCCAGTGCCATTCACATTTAGGGCTGCTTTAGCCCTCACTGCTGCCTGGAAGTTTCTTTGCGTTGCTACAGCCTGTCTCTTGGAAATTTTCTTCTCCACCAGAATTTAAGCCACATCCAAATTTAGGAGATCCTAACTCACTGTACATTCATGCATGGCCCCAAGTCTGTCAAGAATACGGTGCACAGAACAATAGAGATTTCCTGGTGAACAAAGATCCCTGCCTCTCAATGAAATTACACATTGCTTACCTAGTTGCTCAAGGAATTAAAAAGGCACTTACGGAACAGCTGAAGTATACTAAGAATTGCAGCAATATCCCATCCTCCCTGAGTGGCAAAGCATCTCAAATTTTCTTCTTCAGCATGCAGTGTAATACTGCCAGCCAAGGGAACAAACAAAGTCATGAACCTTGCTATAAAACTTGAACCCCAGTTAGTACATCACCTGCAAGGTCTCATGCAATTTCTGATACCAAATGCTGGAGATGGAAAATACCTGTTAGATTATCCAGACCATCTGCCATTGGCCCATGAGTTATGTACTGTTGCCCTAGTGAATAGAATTATATTCACCTGCCAGATTGGGGCAGAGATGGCATCTGCCCCTACATATTATACACCACCAACCATACTGTTAATGCTCAAAAAATAACATCCAGGGGCCAATGAAAAGAATCTTGTTTCTTTGACTATAAGTCCAGTTACTTTTACAAAAGTATTTATCAACTCTCAAGAAGAGGTGTGTACCTCCTGTGTCCTATTTACTTGCCTTCCAGCAGTGTAGCAATCTGAAGGCAATGGCAAGTAAAGGGAGAACCCCTGCTTTTTGTAGACATGAAGTTCTCACTGGAAACAGTTCACAAGTCCCTATTCCTGGAGCCTGGAATCAGTTTAAGGCCTTGGACTTTCCCCTTCCATGATGAATATGTATCACAATTTTTTCCCCTTAAACAGTCTGCCATTATTATTCAGTCTGAGGTCTTATCCAAAATTGAAATAAAGGACATAATGTGGACTAATATACATATTCCGTATCCACATTCTCAGGCCCGCTGTATGGTACAGTGGTAAAGACCTGCTCAGCAACATTGCTGAAGCATATAGACACCACTGAAGTGTATGAAAGCAATTGCCCCTGGGGTGCCCACTGCAAGTGAACAGAGGTGTGGCATTAGCTCACTAATCAATCTTCCCACTCACTTTACCACAATTTGTCATTCTTAATCCAATTGCCACTCATTCAGACATTGCCACTGACTCAGGCAGTGTCTGCTACTTTACTAGTAGTAGGCATCTTCAGAGGATGCCTGGTTAAAATGGTCTCATTTAAAGCCATTCACATTTCAAGTCTCCCCTCTTTTGAGTACCTGATTTTCATCTGGGTGCATTGGCATTTCCCCCACTTCTACTTCAAACCCACCATTTTTCTCTGCCAACACCTGGCAAAGGTGCCTGGAACGACAACATATTGTACATGGAACAAATTTGTAGAAAGGCGTGAGGACAGTTCCCACATACAGATAATTTCATGGAGGTTTGTGCTGAAGAGCTAGTTGTGCGAACAAGTTTCAGTGAATTTCTTTTAGTGCTGAATATGCACAGCTGACCATGCTCTTTGGAGTACTGAGTGCCCAGGGCATCACCTACTGAAAATGCAATCCTGTGTGATGTGAGCTCCAGCTACTTTTCCATCTGCTAAATCTGGGACATTGATTTAGGCTACTTTTAAACCTCACATCCTTAGGTACAGTTGCCCTCTCAACAAACCCCCCCATTGCACGAGTGCCTTTAAAATTTGCCAGCCTAATGTCTCAGTTAACTATTCGGCATAGTAGATCCTCTCTCTTTTAAGACATCAGAGCAGATCAACTATTAAACCAATCTTTTGAAACATTACAACACAAAGTGTAAAATGTAATTGTCTCAGTGTTTTGTGACTTGTGTCAATAATGTATGCTCTTCCCTGACCACTATAAATTATTAGGCACATCCAGTACTTTCAGTTCATTTTCATCCTTGTAGCTTCTACAGGTGATTGAACTGTATTTTGTAACATAAATCTTACCAAAAAAGAAAAAAGTGAATGAGATGGGACCTGCCACTATTGAAACTAAGTCTTAATATGCAAATGAATTACTTGGTTGTATATTGGTATTTGTACAGCTCACTACTGTCTACATGTTGAAAATGTCTAAATGACTGAATTCCTCCTAGAAGACGTGCTGCACAGCATCTGAAATCCCTACAGATGTATTTGTCCTTCAGCGAGAAAATGGCCTACTTTGAGGCTGTGATTTTCTTTCTTCAAAAAGAAAGTGCGCAGAATTGTGGACCCTTAATGAACAGCTGTATTACACGAAGGCATGTGAGAAATGGATATAAGCCTTGATAAATAGAAAAGGGACATCACACTGTACAGTGCAAGTTCCACTTGTAAATTGTTTGAGTGGGTGTTTAATATTGCCATATTTTGCAATGCATAAATAACTTACTACTGCTATCTATCATTTACATATTAGAAGTGAATGTTGACTGGTGATTAAGGCAAGGGGCTTAGAGTGAGGACTTCATCTCTACCACTGATTTGCTGTGTCCAAATTGCTTAACTTCTCTGTGCTTCAATATCCCCATCTGAAAAATTAGTATAATACTGCATAGGACTGTGGTGAGGCTTAATTAATGGGCCAGGCTTAACCTCTAGTGTTATAACATTAAGGTGAATGGAGTTATATGGGGGGGATACATTTAGCAAAATTTGTAAAGGGCTTTGAAGTCATCCAGTAGAAGGTACTGTACAAGTGAAAAGAACTAATATTTTCACAAAAGCTAGAGATTTAATAAGCAAATCCTATGAGTAATTACATGTTTCTGGATACTGCTGTGTATTTTCATTTAGTCGCTCCAAAAGTAATTATAATGTAGCCTGCTCAGTGTTTTGGAAGACACAACATGCAGTTATTTTGTAATTACATACTACTTTTTGTATACTTACCTTGTCACTACAAGAGGCCTCAGCATATAATGAAACGCTCAGAGACCCTGCAAGAAAGCCAAACTGAAGTTTATGCCTTCAGAAAACAGCATTCAGCTACATCATTTAATAGATCTTTATGAAACTTTCAGTTAAAAGACATTTAATAATAAGTTCTTAATCAATGATCATAGAAGAAGCTGTTCCAAAATCTTTCATTAGATGTGCATATTAAATTCAGGGACTCATTCAAGAGATCATTTTTCAGTTGCTATGAAACACGTCACAAAGGGTGATATAATAAATAATCTATCTGGTGGTGGTTCTGTCAGTGAGGCAGATAAAGCTCTGGTACATTCATAAAAATAAGAAAGCAAAGCCAGAGTAAAATGATTGGTCCCAATTCTATGCGCCATTCACAGCTCTGCCATATGAAGGATCTGCGGACAAGTGCCTATGGAGTATAGTGCATGTTCCAGAAGGCAGCTCAAAAGCAGGACTACACTGAATAACCTGGCAGCTACAGCAGTGCACTTTCACAAGTGCTTGTGCATCTAAGGTAACTTACGAAGCTTCACCAAAACTTTTGACCTTGAACCCTCACTAAATAAGAAGCTAAGGAAATAGGGCTCCTTTTGTAATGTAATGTTTCCCTGCATGAATAATCTGCAGCATTTGAAACCAAGACTTTCAGCTCTGCACCACAGACCACTAGAGCTAAAGACATTCTCCATTAGCTTTTAACTATCTTGTCCATCTAAGATACTTATATGGTCTTCATTATTGTAGTGTCTCACAAGCATTAATACATGTCTGAATCCTCACACTATCACTGTGAGGTAGGAAAGTACTATTATCGCTATTGTACATATGGGAACTGAGACACAGAGGGTTCACGACTACACTGCAATAAAACACCCGCCACTGGGTCAGCTTCTGGGGCTCAGGCTGTGGGACTATAAAACTGTAGTGTTGACCTGAGCTGGAGCCTGCACTCTGAGATGCCTTCCCTCCTCCACAGGGTCCCAGGGGCCATGCTACAGAGTGAGCCTGAATATCTACACTGCAACTGTATAGCCCTGCAGCCCGAGCCCCGCAATCCTGAGTCACAAGTGTGGTATTGCAGTGGAGATGTAGACCCACAGAGACTAAGACCTTGATCCTGTGCCCTCTGCAATCTACAGTAAGGCTCCCATTCACTTCAGAGACTAAGTGACCAAGTCTGTGGCAGAACGGGAAATTCAGCACAGGAATCCTGAGTCCCCAGGCCAGCAAGCTAACCACTGGCCCATCCTTCCTCTGCATAGAATCGAGAGGTTATCATCCTCTAGAGCAGGGGTGGGCAAACTTTTCAGCCTGAGGGCCACATCGGGGTTGCAAAACTATATGGAGGGCTGGATAGGGAAGGCTGTTTCTCCCCAACCAGCCTGGTCCCCACCCCCTATCTGCTCCTTCCCATTTCCCGCCCTCTGACTGCCCCCCTCAGAACCTCCGACCCATCCAACCCACCCTGCTCCTTGTCCCCTGACCGCCCCCATTGGACCCCACCCCCTCTCCAACTGCCCCACCCCCTGACAGGCCCCCTGGGACTCCCACTCCTATCCAACCCCCCTGTTCCCCGATGGCCCCCCCAAACATCTGCTCCATCCAACCACCCCCCGCTCCCTACCCCTGACAGGCCTCCCGGGTCTCCCACACCTATCCAGCCCTCCTTCCCATCCCCATTCCCTGACTGCCCCGCCCCCAGAACCTCGCCCCATCCAACCGCCCCCTGTTCCCTGTCCCCTGACTGCCCCCCGGGTTCTCCTGCTCCCCGCACCCTTATCATGCCGGATCCAGCCATGTTGCCGTGCTGTCCGGTAGGAGTGGCGGGCCAGAGGGCTGGCGGCGCAGTGCGCTGAGGCCGCGAGGGAGGGGGAACAGCGGGGGAGGGACCGGGGACTAGCCTCCCTGGCTTGGAGCTCAGGGACCAGGCAGGACGGTCCCGTGGGCCAGATGTGGCCTGCAGGCTGTAGTCTGCCCACCTCTGCTCTAGTGGATGAGATCCTAAAGGATAACATGACCTACGCTCTGCCAGTGTATTAACACATTTCTGCTCCCTTGTGCATCATTGGGTATATCTACACTGCAGCTAGGATTCCCAATGCGGGTAGGCAAACTTGCATTATCTCAGCTTGAGGAACAAAGCTAAAAAGAGCACTATGGAAATCGCGGCACTGGCAATGGCTCTGGCTAGCTACCCAAGCTAGACGCAGGGGATCAGGCAGGCTAGGACTGGGGCAGTGCTGCAACAGCCACACTGCTATTTTTAGTGTGCTACTCATGCAGAGCTAGTGAAGGTCTGTCTACACGCACTGGGAACCACACTCCCAGCTGCTGTGTAGACATATCCATTAAGGCCCTCCTCCACCAATTCACTATGTGCAGGCCCACTACTGCACTTGGGCAGAGCCTCATTGAAGTAAATGTGCCTAAGTCACTTTTGATCACATTATTAATAATGTCAAGTGTTTCCTAGTATTAGCCATGCAGAACCAATGCCACTAAGGACAGAGCTGGATGCTTGTTCTGCCTTAAAAAGAAAATATGACTGGAGATTTCATTGCAGAAAGTTTATTAATGATAACAACTTAAAATAACTATTATACATCTGCAACATATAGCAGGAGCAATCTTGAGATCTCAGACAATATTAGAAAAAAGGGAGAAAGTATTATTGTCTTAATTTAACAAATGAGAAAACAAACTTGCCCAACAGTTTAGAAGTCAGGAACAAAGTCAATGATCATTTAGTTCTCCTGATATCAATTACCACTATCATGATTAAGGGTTCCCCTGCTCTAAGCACTAAACAATGCTGTCTCACCTTTCCAGGTAGAATTACTCCATTTCATTACATTTAATATCTGTACACACAATGAAAGTATAAAAGTAAGCATGACGCTGAAAGCAATCATGCTTTCAGCGTGAAAAGCAAGGAAAACTAAAGTACTGTACTTTTCCTACATCTTTTAAAAATGAGTATAGCACATTTTCCAAGAGGAAGGGAATTTATCCCATAAAACCAGAAACATAGCGCATGCTACACTGTAAGAGGCAGAAAGAAATAAGAAGCTTGAGATCCCTGGTGGGCTTTGAAGTACTGGAAAGTTAGAAAATCTCTTTTGGCTTGTAAAGAAACATAGTAGCCACAAACAGTGAATAAGAATAATTTTTACAGGTTGCTATTTGGAGTATAATTGCACTTCAGTATACAGTGTTCTCACTAACTGAAATTAATTGAATGTCTGACTGCTTTTGCCTGGGAAAGAAGTGTATGATATTTTTCCATTTGTCCCTACCCTAGGCTGCTTATTCACCTTATACATATTTTAAGTGACATAACTGAACTCCCATATTAATGTTAATTATTTGAGAAGTCAATCAACTATTCTAACTCACATTTTTTCTGCTTTTCTCATAGAATAATGGAACTACATCAGATTTAATATCTATATGTAAGACATATGAATAAAAGCAAAATCAATCCTAACCGCATCTGTAATGCTAACAAAGAAACCTAAACATGAGTCCTAAATTTCCTTTATCACTAGCATAGCACATTGTCCAATGAAAGGGGCCACTCTTGAATGTATCCCATAAAAACAGAAATATATCATATGTATACTCCGTGTGGGTTACACAGTTGGCTAAAATTGAGTGAAGATAAATTTAAAATCTATGCCATAATTACAGCTGTGTGCGGGGAAATATATCCTTAGAATTATGCAGTGACAATATAAACTCTCTTGACTGGGTTCTCTTTCAAATCATGGTTGAGGTGCATTAGAGTTGGTCTGTATGGTGATGCTTGCACTGCTTATGCCTGTATAATACCTGTTCTGTGGATAAAAAATTTAAATTTCCAGGGCTGTCAATCTGTTACCTTTCATAATCACTAAGGCTCTGATCCAAGGTCCACTAAAGTCAATGGGAGTCTTTCCAGTGACTTCAATGTAGAAAAGACAATCTGTTGTTTTGTAACCCTTCATTTGTAAGTGATTAATAAAGTCATTACAGTATAATCCCCTACCACAGAACATAAATGAATTAAATAGGCTATATTCCTGTTAAACTACTCTGTATCTTCCTCTTTTTGGGCAAGGGGAGGAGGAAAGGGAATGTTCAGTTATTGTTATTAAATTTAATTACATTGCTATTTTAAAATGCACTTCTGGGAGAACTATTGTTACCCACAGTTCCTACAGTAACTGTGTACACAGTGTGGTTGTTTACTGGTAAAGCACTTAATGCAGTTATCTGTTGCTATAGGCAACGGGACCCATATCTCTGAGGGAGCTCGCTTCATTGCTACCAAACAGTGATCCTAAATTGTGCTTCACTTTTCCTGTACTTGACACCAACCACCTTTCTACCTATTTAACGTATTTGTCTTATGTGTTTTCCACAACAAATTGTTACTGCACAAGATCGTGTGTGGCAGCTCTTAGGAGTTGCAGTGCAGAAGGTACGGCCCAGGAAGAAGTGGAGTGAGGCTTTCCACCACCCAAACAACAGAGGGTTGCTGCAGGTCCCAAACTGATGGAGTTTAGAGCAAGCTCCTTATAACTGCTCTTCTTGAGACTCTTCTCTCTAATTCCCTCCCCCTCTCCCAAACTCTGAATGTTTGACTGCAGATGAACCTCAGAGATGGGATGCTTACCTTGTGCAACAGGTACAGTTTGGAAGCCTTAAAATTCAACTTGACCTGCTGAAAGGGAGTATTCTGTGTGTCAGATTGAATTTTAAGGTCCCAGGAATTTGTGATAAAATTAAAGAATTATATCTGTGTTATAAAATTCCACAGGATGGTTCAAAAAACTCAGAAAAAGAAGTACATTATGTAAGGTTTTTAAAATAATGCCTACAGAATCCTATTACTTTCATCTCTATTAAATTCTAAGGTACCAAAACAAAAACCCTAACATATAATAATCCAATCTAACCACATAGATATTTTTCTTAAACAGGAACTCAGTGATATTCAATAGCAGTCACTCTGCCAACAGTGAAAAAGGAAATTTAAAGCTGCAGTACTAAGTGGTTTCCTGAATGCCGTCTACTGACTATTTGCTAAATTTTGCTCATTGTATAACTACCTTGTAGTGCTTGTATCAGCTACTTACTTTGTTTTTTTCTCTCTCTCTCATGAAAAAAGTCATGCAGAATTCAATAGAAAATCATATAATTTCAAGGATTTATGAACCATTTAGTAGTATTGAAAAAAGAAATGGTGGTCGTCCAATGTTGAATGGTTCAATAAACTCACAGAAAGGAGTAAATTCTATACATTTTCTGAAAATAACTCCTATAGAATCATACTGGCTTTGTCTCTAATAAATTATAAAGTGGACAGATTATAACCAAACTAACCCTATGGACCAAATTCAGTCTCCAGAATACATGTATGGAAATGCTCTGAAGTCAATGGAATGGCATCCTCTTACAACAGCTGTGAGTTTATTCCAAGGTAAAGCTCTTTGGGGAAGATATGTTTGTTTTGTTCTGTTTTTGTATAGTGCCTAGCACAATGGGGTTCTGGTCCAGAGCTAGGGCTCCTAGATGCTATGGATACACACATAAGAAAAATAAAAAGACAAAGGAAATGAAAGAGACCCACCAAAGGCAGGGGGAGAAGTGGTGTGTGTGTGTGTGTGGAGAGAGGCCAGCTCAAATCACCCCCCCACAGAAAAAAATCAGAGTATGAAGACAGGCCTTATATAACATATTATGCAAGGCTGTTGGGGAAAAAAAGGTTATTAAAAAGGTCGTGTTTTGTTTGTTTATTTGCTTGCTTTATCCATGTATTACTGGAATTCACATTTCAATTTAAACAATGAATTATTTGTAAATTATTATTTAGAAAAACATACTATGCACATATTTACATTCAATTTTTGAGTGTTTATAAATTTTCAGGAAGAAATTTGTTCCTAAGCAATCAGAACCTTGGAGCTGAATTGACAAGATACTGCAACGTGTTAGAGAGAGAAAAGAGCCAAAGAAAATCCTGGTGCTTAAGATTCAAGCTGTTTGTAGTTTAAACAGTACCATTTAATATTGTAACACATACAACAGACATGCAGATTTGGGTTTACCACAGTCTTTCTCTCGCTGAAGCCTGGAAGCCATGGTGAGATAGGAAAGGAATAGGGTAGGAAGAAGGTAGCTCTCATAAGTATGTATACCCTCTAACAAGGCACCATGTGTTCTGCCATTCTATACCCATGAATTTCCATTGCTGCAGAATTCACCTCCAGGATCTGAGCTACCATTTAAAAAAAATAATCTTGGTGCTAAAATGATCTGCAGAGAAATATTTAACAATGTTGAATTTAAATGGTCATGTTTTTAAAAGAGCTGCGGAGCCACAGCTTCCATTTTTTTTCAGAAAAATCTCAGTAGTTCTGAGCAGCTCCTATTCTTCTTCTTGTTTCTGATTGCTAAAATTTCTGAAAATCTGACGACTTCATTTATGCCTCTTAAATGAGAGCTAAGTACTTTTGAAACTCTGACCCTAGTTGTGGGTGCTGAGCATCTTTAAGAGTCTAGCCATGGGTTTCCAGACCTCATGATTGAAAAAAATAATCGTGAAAACAAGACTAAAATGTAAACTGATGTACTGTTGACTTCCTGAGTCTCCAAACAGTGTGGAACAATATTGAGAAGTGTGAACAGCCCCATTCATCACAATGATCTGTTAACTTTGAGATCTAAATATGTTTTCTGAAATAACAACATTATTAATTATTTAACTGCTGATCATTTTGGAAGCAATATTCAGCTAATATGATTATACCACAATTCCAAATGGCCTCCAGTGCCTCTCTGGTACCAACTGCCCTACTTCGCTGCCAAAGCCTCTAGCTTTCCTCTGACAATTTCTACGATGCAGTTTGGTAGTGCCATTACAAAAATTCACATCATCCTGAAAGCAAAAAATGTGGGAATGACATACAATAAACTGAATTTAATATAAAAATTCATTACACAGCACTTAGCATATTGATTGTGTTTGTCACATGGTGAACTGGCTCTTCAAGGAGGTTGGAACTCAGCCTCACTTGTATCAGGTGTGGCCCAACTCCTAAGTAAAGAGAATGGAGTCCAGGGATCACATGATGGAAGCATGTGACTCAGAACCAGGCCTGCTGGGAGATATGAAGAACAGCCCGCATTCAATGAGGGAGACTCCAGGTACAGCAGCTCTGAGAGTGAGTGTTTTGTTAAAGACTATTGGGGAAAAAAGGGCTAGTGAAGAGGCCTAACTTGAGTAGATCTCCTTTGAAGAAGGCTTGGGAGAAAGATCTGCAGGGAAGTTGATCATGCTAGAGGAAAGTCTCAGTAGGTACAGGATGTTAGAACCCTGCACTAAGGGTAGTGATCTTGCTTAGGTGGGAAATCAGTGCTGGTTTGATCTTTAAGTTAATAAAGCAGACTCCCCAGAAGTGAAGATTATTGGGACTAAGCCCTCTGTGATTATCTGGGGAAGAAGGAGAAACTGAGGCAGCAGACAAGCCCACAGCCGATTGGATAACTCTCTGCTACAGAGTTGTTCAATAAAAATCTCAATTTATTTAATGCATCACTTCACAATATCCATTAGAGTGTCAGAGAATCCAAGGACATTGCAGCAACACTTATTCCTCATTGTTGTGGAGTATTACTATTGATAACGGATAAGGAACATTTGGCTGACCATCACACATTGTATGTATCAAATATTTACTGAATGCCTAAATACACAAGGATGTTTTCTTATTCTTTGTATATTGGGAGGCAAGGGGAAGCCTTGGGGAAATGAGCTCCGAAAATAAACTAACAGTTGGTAATGTCTCTAAGCATATCCTTCATTTTACTTTTTATTGTCTTTACATGATCCCAACAGGTAAAGGCCTCTAGCTAAAAATAATAATCAATTATCCCCCTCTTCAGGTCAAAACTTTGTGAAGACAGCTGACGTGTAGTTCCAGCCAACTTTAACTTTGGAAATGGAATTTTCTTTTTACCTTCCCAATCAGTCACTCAGGTACAGACACAATCTCTGGAATGGAGGTGGAAGGGTGGAAATCAAAGCTCCTTTGAAACTCGTTTGCAAAAAAAGTTTTAAAAGGAAAAATAAATTATATGAAAGAAATATATATATATATCAGACAATTTGTAACTGAAAATCCCTCCAGAAAAGGAGAAAAGTGGGGCTGACGACACTTCTCCTGTAACACTAATAAATAGTGTCTGCTTACTGTTTCTCCTCTAGCCCTCTCCCTTTTCTCATCTGGCTATAAATAGATATTCCTCCTTTGCTGTTGCACTTCTGAAACAACAAACAAGAGGTTTGTTTGCTTCAGTGGCCCCCTATTTTTCCTTGCCAAGGATGTAAGCTACTGTTCTGTTTCACAAACACTGCAATATGCTCTTAGCTCACTAGAATAATATTGGAGATGATGACTCAGTATGGGGGTGGCCTACACTCCAAGAAGGCCTGGATCATGTTTTAAGCCTGCTGACTGACCCTGGTCGGGGGGTATTTCTATTTCCCTTGACATAGCTGAGATGTATAACTTATGATTGGTTCCTCACATGCAAAGGGCTTCATGTGGAGGAGGAAAAGATATTGCATTATTGCCAATCACATGTATCTGGAAGTCATGAGTCAGGCTCCAAAATATCATGATATTGGATTAAAAATAATGAGATTTTCAAAAAATAAATAAATAAAAATGACCTTTGAGGGTTTATTTATTTATTTATTTAATTGCTTTCTGATTCATGTTTTCAAACTTTTCTCTGCAACCAGGATATCGAGAAACTTTTTCTTTTAAAATGAAGGCTGGAATTCTCACATAATATGTTTCCAAGAGCTGGGGTCTTAAAAATAACACCAAATATTGCGAGACTTATGATAAATTCAGAAGAGTCGGTAACAGAGCATCTTCGCCTGAACTGTTCCTTTCAGATTACATTTCACATGGTCTGAACTAAGTTTAAGATGTCTGTTCAGACACCAATCTATAACCAACACACACACAAACATACAGATAGCATGATTTCTACTACTTAAACCAGGCATATCTAGAAGGTATTAGAGAGTTCAGAGCCCATTGGTATAACAATTCAGGCATCTACTATCTCACTCAAATTGCCATTATTTGGTAGCGGTGGTATCGTGCTTATTGTGGTGGTATCGTGGTATCTGGCCTGCCTCCCAGAACTAGAGGGTGACATAATAAACACTTAAATAGGTCAGATCCTATCCAGCAGAGGGCAGTGGTTAACCGGACACAGATCCTTTCACGGGCACATCTAATCCAATGAACTTTGAGGGTCGCATGCAGCGTTCACACCAGGGCCAAAAAGATTTGTCCATGGCAAATGCTAGGTCATCTAATTTAATGAGGATGATTCTTTTCTTCTTCTTTTTTTTTAAAGCAGGTATCAGACCACTGCAGTGCCACTTTGCTGGATGAGTGCCAAATGTCCGTCCATGGAGCAGTAAGTAGCAGCAGGCAAAGAGGAAATGGGAGGTTCAGATTAACCCCAGGAAAAGATAAATGTTAATTGCAAAAGGTTTGTGGTATTGTTGACAAAATTGACCTATCTAAAGCTCATGAAACCTCCATGACACATCAGAATTTTTTTCCATGTGTACCTGTATATTAGATTGAACACAGGGCTAAATTTGAAGCCAGGCTCTACAACTGACTAACTTTAACAATACTTAGCACATACTGTGAAGACTGGGTCATGGGCAATCAGCATAGGGGCTAGAGTCAGAGTCAGCTGTCAGGAATTGGAGTCATGGATTGATCAGGGGGTCAGAAACCTGGGGCCAGAGTCAGGCATCAAGGTTAAGTCAGGAGAGTTGGTGCTCGGAGGTAAGGCTGAGATTAGAAACGAGAAGTCATACACAGGAGACAAGGCCAAGTCAGAAACTGGGTACTGGAGCCAGAAGGTAAGGCAAAGATCAAGACCCAGGGATCAAGAGCAGTGCAAGAAAGCAGGGACTGTAGCAGCAGATAGCTGGGGATCTGCTTGGATAAATTGCACAGATAAATTTCCTGTATCCTCCCCCAACTAAAATAGTATGTCTGGGCCAGTCACAAATATCCTGTCATTTGGCACATCCTGTGGTGGTTGGGCCCCTGAGGCTCATGACTTGCCAAGTGTTTCTGCTGCCACAGCTGTTAGGTGGTGGCATGGAGTGGTTGCCTCCAGGGCAATCCACAGACCCAGGTCCTAGTCCTGCTTCTTCTTACACTTATCTGGCATTTTACCAATATGGTGTAGCAAAGCCTCAGAAAGTCTTTTCTAATGTAGGTTAATAGTATTCCTATTTTACAAACAGGGAAACTGAGGCACAAGTTCAGAGGCTTGCCTAAGGTAGTGTCAGAAGAACACAGATCTCCCAGATTATAGCTCTGGTCTTAATCCACCGAGGCATACTGCTTATATTATTACTTATTATTCTTTACAGTGTATTTGAGCACTCAGCAGTACAGAAAAAAATACAAGGTCCCTGGACAAGGAGCTACAAATCAGTATTAGATAGTACGTGATGAGGAGGGTAACAGACAAAGGTAACATCAAGAAAACATAGTTACTCACCAAGGAGATGGTTGTGAAAAAATGGACAAATAAAGCATTGAGGCTGACCACACTGGTGAAGCAGAGCGTAAGAAATGGGAAAATGTGCTAAAGGACAAGGACAGTAAGTAGAGAGGATAGTTACGTTTGGCCCTGATAGTGGAGGAATTCAAGGAGATGGGGGTAGGCTGATATGGTTACAACGACAGTCCAGCAAACTGATCTTAGCGGCTGCACTTCATATGAACTATAGTGGGCTACAGTGTATATTAAGGAAGTCAGTGAGGAGAGGTTACTATTATCAAGCTTCAAGCTGATAAGGGCATGGAGAAGAGTTTTAGCTGCCTGGACAGAAAAAAAGCTCAGATCTTTAAGATGTTTTGCAAAGAAGGGGCAAGATTTGAACCTGGCCTAATATAAGGAGCAAGGGAAATGGAGGAGTGGAAGATGACTCCCAGGTTACAGGTATGTGTCACAGGGAGGATGATATTGTCAACAGTAACAGAGAATAGAGAGAGTAGAGACAGTTTGGAAGGAAATCAGTTTTGGCCACGTAAACATTCAATCAGTACTGAGATATTCAGGAATGAATCCTCCTTAAGTGCACAAATATACATCCATTTCCCTAGATCCCCCTTTTACTTCAGACAGAAAACACCTGTAATATTTCAAGCTGCAGTAGCTTTTGGTATGGATGGGTGTGTGTGTGTGGGGGGGGAATCATAAGAGAGCAACCAATCGAGGCGTGCAGAAACATGCAAAACAAATTGGCATGTTCCTGATGTTCGGCAAAATTCCTGATGTTTGGCAAAACAACATTCACCAATTTCGCACAAGTCCAAATCATTAAATTTCTTCCAAGAAAAAAAACAAATAAAAAGGAACACCAAAAAATTTCAATTGTTTCTGGATATAGAGGAGTTAAAACCATTTTTTACCTCAAAGAACCTCCTGTTGTACACCCAACACAAGAACAAAGATTTTTTTTTAAATTGAATTTGCTGAAGATGTAATGTTTTTCCATACATTTCTACAGAATCATTATGCTTGACTTGAATCAAACAGACTGAGGAACATGTTACCTTAGCCAATACTTTTACTGATGCAACCCATATTTAACTAGATAGGGCTGAAACTAGGCATTTCTATTCCACAGGAAATTCTGATATTTCCAAAAAGATTTTGTTCTGAATCAGACAAGAAAAAACAAGACATTCAAAATTTCCAATAATAAAGCGAGTCTAATATCCTGGGACTGATGCAGCTAGAATTACGCTGCATACATAATTTCCAATGCAACAGAGATCCCCCAAAAATCACTTGGGAAAAAATCAAAATGTTTCAGTCTGAGCTGGTTTTTTGAAGCAAAACAGCAGCCAGCTGCCCTGACTCCCAGAGAACTCCTCTCACTGCCCCAACTCCGCATGACTTCCCAGGTGGCCTGACTTCATGAGGTAGGGCTACATGGGGAGTCCCTTGGGGTCAGGAGAGTCCTCCAATGCACAATGAGGAGCCTAGAAACCCTGAGAGCCCCATCTCAAGCTCAGATTCAAGGCTCCCCCCAGCTCTGCAGCAGGGAACCTGGAAGCCTTGAGGTCCTCAACTTCATGGAAGAGTTGCCATGGCAGAGCTGCCCCAGAGCAGCAGACCTTGGAAGCGCTGGGGTCTGCTGCAACCCTCCAGGTGAACCCTGCACCTATGTTTTGTGGAAGTTTGTCAAAACCAAAATGTTTCTGTGAAACCTTGTGGTTTCGACACTTTCAAATAAAAACATGTTTGCTGGGAAATTCCTGATCAAGTGTACATTTAACACAGCGGCTCTTTGTTTCCTTCTAGTTTTCAGTGTCCTTCTAGTGTCCATATAGAGGTTTATGAGTCCACTACTAGCTCTGAAACAACTGACCTGGTCCTTCAGCTCAAGTCACTCATTCTTTTTGAAGAGGTTCTGGATTCAGTCCTTGCCACAACCTGACCAGGGCATCGTTACACTAAAACATGGATGGGGAAGGGGAATTAGTCATTTCCTTATAGTTAAAAACATTTTGTGCACTCATCAGATCACAAGATGTTGCTTATGAAAAGAAGTGTTAATTGATTTTTTTAAATAATCATTTCAATGCTTATCCTTAAAACTATAATTTACTAGAAGGAATACAAGAGAGTCTCCGAACAAACAAAAACAAAACACCGGTCCAAAAGCAGCAAAAGGGAATACAGAGAATTAATCCTTTTTTTTTTTTTTTTTTTTTTTTGGGGGGGGGGGGTCTGGGCTGGGGGTAGTGGTGGAGAGAATGAGTTTAAGTACTAATGATACAAGTAATGTAGACTTAAGTCATCTATGTGATGAGCAGGTGTAGCACGGGCAGCAGCAATTGACACTTCCCCCAGTATTGTTCCTCCTAATGAGCCATGTGTCTGACCTGAACGAAACAACTCTGAGTCTACATGGCCCACAGTCAATACTTTGCCTCTCTGCTAAGTTTGCCAACAATGTCATTTATGACAGATAAGGTGGGTGAGATAATATCTTTTATTGTGACAGAGACAAGCTTTCAACAGAGCTCTGTGTACCTCGAAAGCTTGTCTCTTTCGCCAACAAAAGATGTTCCAGTAAAAGATATGACTTCCCCGACCTTGTCTCTTTAATATCCTAGGACAAACACTGCTACAACAACACTACATAATGTCATTTATGACCGTCATTTTTGTGATGTGGACATCTGTCCCTTAGGCTGAGATGACCAGGTCATTCCACATAGTTCAAACAGATGAGTGATGATAATGACTGGGACAAGTCCAAACAGGTACCCTCGTGGTGAAAGGTCATGGCAAATCTGCCATGAATCATCAGAACTCCCTAGATTCTTTACAAGTTAGTTCATCCTTGGATAGTTGATTTTGTTATGCCTTTTTATTTTTAATGTGGCAGTAAGCACCCACCCTATGCTTTGGACGCCAATCATAGGTGAAAACACACAAACTAATACAAAAGGCCTGTCCATTAATATAACTGCTCCTACCCACAATATAGTTCCTCCTCAATAACCTGAGGGAAAAGAGAAAGAAAACATGTTCTTCAGAGTATGCCAGGGAAGTTAACAAATCCAGGGTTCAGCAGCTGAGGGACAGCAAGTTTCAAAGCTGAGGCATCCTCAGGGAGAATGCCTGGCCACAAGTCTCCTTTCATTTACAGTGTGGGGACTCAAATATATATCATGGTGAGAGAGACAGCAATTAGTAGATTGACTCAAATCATCAATCTTTACGTTACCTAACTGAGTGGGTTTCAACAGACTACCACCCTCTTGGGACATGTGGTCCCTTCTCTTATTCTATTTAAAATTCATATATCATAGAATCATAGAACATCAGGGTTGGAAGGGACCTCAGGAGGACATCTAGTCCAACCCCCTGCTCAAAGCAGGACCGATCCCCAATTAAATCATCCCAGCCAGGGCTTTGTCAAGCCTGACCTTAAAAACTTCTAAGGAAGGAGATTCCACCACCTCCCTAGGTAACGCATTCCAGTGTTTCACCAACCTCCTAGTGAAAAAGTTTTTCCTAATATCCAACCTAAATCTCCCCCACTGCAACTTGAGACCATGACTCCTTGTCCTGTCATCCGCTACCACTGAGAATAATCTAGATTCATCCCCTTTGGAACCCCCTTTCAGGTAGTTGAAAGCAGCTATCAAATCTCCCCTCATTCTTCTCTTCTGTAGACTAAACAATCCCAGTTCCCTCAGCCTCTCCTCGTAAGTCATGTGTTCCAGTCCCCTAATCATTTTTGTTGCCCTCCGCTGGACTCTCTCCAATTTTTCCACATCCTTCTTGTAGTGTGGGGCCCAAAACTGGACACAGTACTCCAGATGAGGCTTCACCAATGTCGAATAGAGGGGAACAATCACGTCCCTCGATCTGCTGGCAACGCCCCTACTTATATATCCCAAAATGACATTGGCCTTCTTGGCTACAAGGGCACACTGTTGACTCATATCCAGCTTCTCGTCCACTGTAACCCCTGGGTCCTTTTCTGCAGAACTGCTGCCTAGCCATTCGGTCCCTATTCTGTAGCAGTGCATTGGATTCTTCCATCCTAAGTGCAGGACTCTGCACTTGTCCTTGTTGAACCTCATCAGATTTCTTTTGGCCCAATCCTCCAATTTGTCTAGGTCCCTTTGTATCCTATCCCTACCCTCCAGCGTATCTACCACTCCTCCCAGTTTAGTGTTGTCTGCAAACTTGCTGAGGGTACAATCCACACCATCCTCCAGATCATTAATGAAGATATCGAACAAAACTGGCCCCAGGACCGACCCTTAGGACACTCCACTTGATACTGGCTGCCAACTAGACATGGAGCCATTGATCACTACCTGTTGAGCCCAACAATCTAGCCAAATTTCTACCCACCTTATAGTGCATTCATCCAGCCCATACTTCTTTAACTTGCTGACAAGAATACTGTGGGAGACAGTGTCAAAAGCTTTGCTAAAGTCAAGGAACACCACGTCCACTGCTTTCCCTTCATCCACAGAACTAGTTATCTTGTCATAGAAAGCAATTAGATTAGTCAGACATGACTTGCCCTTGGTGAATCCATGCTGACTGTTCCTGATCACTTTCCTCTCATCTAAGTGCTTCAGAATTGATTCCTTGAGGACCTGCTCCATGATTTTTCATGAGTCATCAGAACTCCCTAGATTCTAAGATATCAGCCATAAGAAAAAAAAGTCTTTTCCAAGATGTTTTAGAGTCTCTGCTCTCCTAAATTCTAATAAATGCATGCAGAACACATGGTGTATCTGAGCAGGTATTTTTTCCCCAACCTGCTCTACATCCACAGTCGACACACAATGCAAACTCCAAACTCATCCCCTGTGCTGAAGTTTAGCTGTATTAGTAAAGATATTAACAATAAGGTAACAAAGGTCAACTGCAAAGACACGTCCTAGAGCATCTCTCTCCTAGAGAATAACTCTCACTTTCATTATATGCAGTGGGGTAAAAAGTCATTGGCCTCATTCAGCAAAACCCACTTAATACTTTCTCCACTAGCGAGGTGGATTGTTTCAGATAAATAGTTCAATAATTGTTATTCCTGCAAGAAGAAATGATAAAATAAACATTTCTACTTAATTCAGAAGTTGTTTAAGAAATAATTCCATTCAAAAATTCCTTAGATCAAGGGTTACATTTTGCAGTCTGGTTTATATCACATGCAAAAAAAACCCCAAAACGGCTGTTTAAATTCAGGGATTCAAAGTTCATTTTTCAATGGAGAGCCCACTACTCTTCTGCTCCAAATCCAAATTTGGACATAGTGATAATAAGACTCAATAACATTTTGTAGGTAAATAAGGAAAATGATCTTACATGCTTTGTACCCATTTGGAAATGGTTTATGGATTTTAAATACTTTGAAATGTAGGTTAACAAATGACACCCTAATAATCGAACACACACTTTTTTACAGGCTGAATAACACTTTAAAAAGACCCCAATTTATTTATTTATTTTTTTTTAAAAATCAAAGCTAGAAACAGAACACATCACCCTGTCTTGTTTCAGGCTTTTAAAAACAGAACAGTTCTAAAAGTATTTTCTCCAACTGACATTACTGGTATTTGCATTTCGCAGATGCACAGTCTGTGACTGTTAAAATCTATGGGTCTTCTAGGTTTCCGTTATTATTCCAGGTGAATGCAAGAGGAAGAGAAGCCAGGTTCCTTTGTGTATAAATTAATATCAGCTTAATTTAAATAAACAGCATACATAGGTATTGAGAGGATCACTTACAAGGCAGAATTTACCAGGAATGCCAAGTACTAGAGAGGAAGGATGGTCCAGTGGTTAGGGTGCAGTACTGAAACCCCAAAGAGACTGTGCTAAATATTCCCTGTGTGACACTGGGAAAGTCACAAAAGCATGTCTTCACTACAAAGTTAACTTAGGTTCTTATGCAAGTGTTGCCCCCAACCCTATTCCCGAAAGCTCACTCAAGTATGGTTGTGTTTTAAACTCAAGCTGCCCTGTCAGGGGTATCAGCTAACTGTTTAATGGGTGTAAAGTGCTTTGAAGATATAAAGTGCTGGTTAAATATTCTAGTCTCTGAACTTTAATAAAAAAATCTGATGTTAACACAAGTAAAATAAATCCCTAAAATTAAATGGTTCAGACCCCCTGCCAACTCTGCAGCATATCAGCCTGCGTCTCATTCAGGATCTAGCACACAAAGGTCCAAGCCTGCTGAGCTGTCCCCATTACAACAGGGCAAACAAACATGTTTTCTTTGTGCTCTGTCAATAATTAAATTTCCTCTGCCTCACTGAGGATCCCCCATTGGCAGTGAAAAGTATGAGGTATTTTAGTGGGTCAGACTCTGGCTGTTTTTATTATTTCAAACATGGCAGACTGCATTTGTAACTTTCAAATCAACTAGCCAGGCAGCTTTGTCTCTTAAGTCTACTCAGTGATGGCTGGCAAAATTTCATTTCATGGGAATAAAAAGCTCAGCGAGATATTAACCCTCCTTTACCAAGGAACGATCAGAAGAAAAATGTAAAGCGTCTTCAAGCAATATGTTTTTCCTTAACCCTCTGAGAATCTGTGACCATTATTACAGCTGGTATGGCTGTTTAGGGTTCACCAGAGCTAGTGCAATGAATTGCCTTGTATTGATCAATTTCCGTCTGGCAAATGGGTAACTAAAGACTCTGAGGCCTACATTTAAAAAAATGGACACTGTTTTATGGGGTACATAACATGAAGCACCTTGGACCCCATTTTCAGAGGTCACCTGCAATTCTCACTGACTTCAATGGCAGCCGTGGAGGCTCAGCACTTTTGAAAATGAGGCCCAAGGACTCTCAAAATAGGCATTCAAAATTTGAAATACCCAAAAACCATGGCCAATTTTAGAAACAATGGGCCGAAAAAGCTGTACCAGTAATAACAGGTAATAGGGATTCTTTAGTTCACACAGCTAGAGGCCTACATTTTTTGAAGCAGAAGGCTGTGACTTCCATTCCACAATGCTGCATGAATATGGTTAGTATAATATCTAACTTGGGGAGGGCCCAATCCTGTTCCCGTTGAAGTCACTGGACATTTTGCCACTGGCATTAATGAGAACAAGGGCATACCCTTAGTCTTAAAAATAAATTTATTTAGTGCTCTGGAAAAGAGCAATTTTAAAATGGGTTTGTGTATAAATTGTCCACATTTTCAGGGCCCAATTTCCTCCCCCCACCATTTCATGTTGATTTCACCTCGCATTGGTATGAGCGGAAGTTACTTCCACTGCAGTAGGAAAAGAAATCCCTTGGCTGCTTCAGTTACAGAGGATTGTACATTTAAAATGGAAAGGGAGAAAGTAATATTTCAGTGCTCTTAGAGGTCAGTGATCTCTCTTGAGAGGCAGCTTAACTTTTTCCAAAGTCGATCTTATAGCACAAGTGTGGTTAAGAAGTTAATCACGAGATGAATCATAAAAATTAGAGATGGAGAAGAACTGTTAACAAGAATTTAGAAAGTGGCCTCAAAGGAGATTGAGATCTTTCACTATATAGTGATGGAGTTTCATAGAAAATTCTGAAGGCTCAGTGAGCTTGTTAACGTATATGTATAGGTTTCAGAGTAGCAGCCGTGTTAGTCTGTATCCATAAAAAGAAAAGGCACCTTAGAGACTACTCACGAAAGCTTATGCTCTAATAAATGTGTTAGTCTCTAAGGTGCCACAAGTACTGCTTTTCTTTTAACGTATATTTATAATGCCCCAACCACTAGCCTCATAGGCCTTTCCTCCTTTCCCCTTCCCCCAAAGTTTGCAGCTCCATGTGACCCAGCCTATTTGAATATTTGCCTATTCAATGCCCTCTAGTCACTCTTCCTAGACAGGACAGTATTGAGCCTTCGTTTAGTTTCTACTGATATATAAAGTTAAATGGTAGTCCTGGGAATCGCTCCATTGGAGCTCACTCACTGTCCAAGAGTAGTGCATAAATTAAAGCAACTGCCCAACCAGTCTTAGCCTCCTAACATTTATCTCCCACATTTGCAATAAGGGAGCTCTGGCTATGACAGACATAGACCTTGTGAACAAGGGTGATCCAGTTGATACAGTGTACCTGAAGTTTCAGAAAGCCTTTGAAAAGGATCCTCACCAAAGGCTATTAAGCAAATTAAGCAGTCATTGGATAAGAGGGAAGATCCTCTGATGGATCAGTAACTGGTTAAAGGATAAGAAACAAAAGGTAGGAATAAATAGTTTTCACAATGGAGACAGATAAATAGCAGAGAGCCCCACCACCACCACCACCACCACCACAAGGATCTGTACTGGGACCAGTGCTGTTCAACATATTCGTAAATGATCTGGAAAAGGGGATAAACAGTGAGATTGCAAAATTTGCAGGTGATACAAAATTACTCAAACTAATTCAGTCCAAAGCTGACTGTGAAGAGTTAGAAAGGGATTTCACAAAACTGGGTGACTGGGCAACAAAATGGCAGATGAAATTCAATATTGTTAAGTACAAAATAATGCACATTGGAAAACATAATCCAAAGTATACATACAAAATTATGGGGTCTAAATTAATTGTTACCTCTCAAGAGAGAGATCTTGGAGTCATTGTGGATAGTTCTCTGAAAACATCTGCTCAGTGTGCAGTGGCAGTCAAAAAAACTAACAATGTTAGGAACCATTAAGAAAGCGCTAGTAAGAAGACACAAAATATCATAACATAAGACATAAATCCATGGTACATCCACACCTTTAATACTGAGTGCAGTTCTGGTCACCCCATCCCAAAAAAAGATGTATTAGAAATGGAATCAGAGAAAGGCAACAAAATGTTTAAGAGTATATAACAGGTTCCATACAAGGAGAGATTAAAAAGATGGGGAAAGTTTAGCTTAGAAAAGAGATTGTGATGTTATTGACATAAACTGTGACTGTATAGATCATTGTTGCACCAGTTCTTGTACAGAGGAGGCCAAGTGGGAAGTCTATGGAAAGGTAGTAGTTTGCTGGTTATGATTATGCTGTCTGTATGCGTGTATCATTTTTGTATGTGAAGTTATGAATATTGGCTATGTATTTGTTTGATTCTACGTCGCCTCAGTGAAGCATTTGGTCAGCTTCTTGAGAAAGGACTATTCTCAGTAAGTGCCTAATCAAGAAACACTTAACTGACAATGGACTTTGGGAGATGCCAATCCACATCTGAGCTTTCCTGGGAACATTCAAACTAACTAGTAAACAATGCCGTCGGCCTGCAAAAAGCTGAATCATTCATAGACATATGACTTGCCCAGGTGGTTACAGACTCCATCTTGTTGCTGTGATTTTGCACAGGAGAACAAAGGGGTTTCCATCCACAAGAGAGAGAATATAAAAAGGCCCTGGAAACCCCTCCATTTTGTCTTCAGCTGGTTCAGAAGATAGCCTCTCCACCCCAAAGAGATGCCTGAAAGAAACTGGAACAAAGGACAGTAACTACGGAGGTGTGAGTGATTGCTGGGAAGGAGTCTAGTCTGTGAAAGGTTTCAGAGTAACAGCCATGTTAGTCTGTATTCGCAAAAAGAAAAGGAGTACTTGTGGCACCTAACCAATTTATTTGAGCATAAGCTTTCGTGAGCTACAGCTCATTTCATCGGATGCATACTGTGGAAAATACAGAAGATGTTTTTATACACACAAACCATGAAAAAATGGGTGTTTATCACTACAAAAGGTTTTCTCTCCTCCCCCCCCCCCCCCCCGCTGGTAATAGCTTATCTAAAGTGATCACTCTCCTTACAATGTGTATGATAATCAAGGTGGGCCATTTCCAGCACAAATCCAGGTTTTCGCCCCCCTGCAACAAACACACTCTCCTGTTGGTAATAGCTTATCTAAAGTGATCACTCTCCTTACAATGTGTATGATAATCAAGGTGGGCCATTTCCAGCACAAATCCAGGGTTTAACAAGAACGTCTGAGGAACAGTGGGGGGGGGGGGGGGGGGGAAAGGAATAAGCAAGGGGAAATAGGTTATTTTTTATAATGACTCAACCATACCCAGTCTCTATTCAAGCCTAAATTAATTGTATCCAATTTGCAAATTAATTCCAATTCAGCAGTCTCTTGTTGGGTCTGTTTTCGAATTTTTTTTTGTTGAAGGATAGTCACTTTGAAAGAAGCTCATTGGAACATCTCTGAGAGTGAGATTTACCTGCATTTAGCTTCCTATTGTATTAGGCTTAGACTTGAGTGTTTTGGTTTTATTTTGCTTAGTAATTTACTTTGTTCTGTCTGTTATTACTTGGAACCACTTAAATCCTACTTTTTATATTTAATAAAATCACTTTTTACTTATTAAGTAACCCAGAGCAAGTAATTAATACCTGGGGAGCAAACAGCCATGCATATCTCTCGATCAGTGTTATAGAGGGTGAACAATTTATGAGTTTATCCTGTATAAGCTTTATACAGAGTAAAACAGATTTATTTGGTGTTTGGACCCCACTGGGACATAGGTATCTGGCTGCTGGAGACAGGAGCATTTCTTAAGCTGTTTTCAGTTATGTCTGCAGTTGTCAGGGATGTGGTTCAGACCTGGGTCTGTGTTTGTAGCAGGCTAGCATATCTGGCTCAACAAGACAGGGTACTGAAGTCCCAAAGCTGCCAGGAAAAATGGACTCAGAGGTAGTTTCAGCACATCAGGTGGCAGTCCCAAGGGGGTCTCTGTGACCCAACCCATCACAGAGACAACTAAGGGGGGATATGATAGAGGCCTACAAAATCATGAATGCTATAGAGAAAGTGAATAGGGAAGTGTTATTTAACCTTTCATATTACACAAAAACTAGGGGTCATCCTATTAAATTTATAGGCAGCAGGTTCAAAACAAACACAAGGAAATATTTCTTCACATAATGCACAGTCAACCTGTGGAACTCATTGCCAAGGAATGTTGTGAAGGTCAAAAGTATAACTGGGTCCAAAAATGAATTAGATAAATTCACGGAGGATAGGTCCATCAGTGGCTGTTAGCCATGCTGGTCAGGGACACAACCCTGTACTCTGGGTCTCTCTAAACCTTTGACTACCAGAATCTGTGATTCGACGACATGGATCACTCAATAAATTGCCCTATTCTGTTCATTCCCTCTGAAGCATCCAGCCTTGGCCACTATCAGAAGACAGGATACAGGGCTAGATGGACCATTGGTACAAACAATATGGCCGTTCTTATGTTCTTAAGAGTAATATGTCTTCTCAAAGCAAATTTTGTCTAGGTGGCTATGCACGGGGTGACTCCTCTTCCTTTATCCCTTCACAAGTACCCTATAGGCAGTCTGCAGGGCATAATCAATACATATCCCCCTACCAAGTCACTGGAATCAGGTTAGGATGCTATGAGCCAGTAAGGGAGCAGCAAAGACAGCTCCCTCTATCACAACTGAACAACACTTGACCTTGGGAAAAGCTTAGTGTTGACTGTTACCAAAGGGATTAGCAAATGTTCCATTTTTCCAACACTGTCTTCAATTACTTTGATGAGCAATTAAAATGCTAATTAAAAAAACAATCCAAAATTCTGTACTTGGAAGGTTGTGAAATAATAAGCTCTTGTACACTCACAGCAATTGGAAGCTATAAGAAGGTCATAATACAGATGGAGCAGAAAGGTGTTAAGGAGAGCAGCTGTGCCTCCATAAATATTATGCTGATAATTTCTTGAGGTTGCTTTGTTTGTAATTTTTTTTAAATGAACACATCTGGCATGATGTCTCTTGTACCGTCACCATCACCACCTTGGAATTAGTGGCTAGATTCAACCTCTCTTTTTGCTGCTTGTATTTGCACAAGGCCTCAAGATACAGGAGGGTTTCCCTTCGAGTTCTGAAATGTTTCAACTGAAAGGTAGTCAAAAGTATGCTCTTTTATGGGGTAAAATTCATCCCTGTGCAGCAGGCCTGCACAAGCCAGAAGACGACTTTCACAGTACTGTAAACACCAAGGGTACAAAAATTTTGAATCAGGCTCCCAAAAATTATGAGATTGGCTTAAAAATCATGATATTTTTAAAATAGTAATTTTGGGGTAATTTTTGAGGGTTTTTTTTTTTTAAATTTAGCTCATAGGGTGCACTCACTTCATGTTTTCAAGCCAATCTCTGCAACCATCACAGCTACAAACGTCCCTTTTTATTTTTAAATTAAAGCTGAGATTCTTATGTAATCACATAAATCCAGGAGCTGGTGCTTTAGGAAAAACACCAAATATGATGACGCAATAAAAATCATGAGAGGTAGGAACACTGTACTATGAACCACTTAAATCCTATTTTGAAGGCTTATGTGATGCATTGTTGCTAGTCCTGTACACAGGTGAATTTAATCTTAAGAGAATTTAACTCGTTGTCAGTTGAATTGTATAAATAGCCCATATCTTTCTATCACTTTTCCTACTGTTATGCATGCTCAGGGGAATCCTGGATTACATTCTCTATAGCCCATATTACAGCATGCTGTCCAAAAAAATCAAAAACAAAAACTACATTTCATCGCTGTTGCTATGAAGACCCTATTGGAAAATCTAAAATCCCCTTACATTATACCTTAAGTAATGAGACAGGAGTGAATTCATGTTCACATGTAGTTCACAGTTTGATGTGAATATGATTCCCTCCCTCAACACTGTTTATCCAAATCTTGTTTATTTAATAAATTATCCACTTGCCTTCCTTCTCCCTTATCAGTACTTAGAGCTGACTAAGGCTGCTTAAAACAGCTGTCATGCTGCAGTTAATGCAACACAGGAGACTGAAATCTCCATTACAATGCATTGACTTCATCAAAGGTACTACAGAATTTGTTTAAGCAACCTTGATGATTCCCCCCACCCCCAATGTTAAGGCATTAAAGAGAAACTCACATACTGCAGCAAATTTACTAGAAGACTAGCAGTGTAAATCTCCCCTCCCCACACCCACTTCCTCCCCCCAGAAGAGCTATGATTCATTAACAAAACAAAAAAAGTTCTTTTAAAAAACACAGAGTTCTCACCATGGTTCTTGCAGGATAACTGCAACTGTGTTTCCTCTCAGTGGCCCAGCAAGGGTACCCACACTTCCAGCTCCGCAGCTGCTCCCTTTCTGGGAAGAGACCTGTCTCTCTCCCTTCTGACCAGAATATTCCCAGGCTGCACAGTTCCTTGCCTTCACTGTACATTTCCCATCAAAGACAGTCTTTGCCTAAACATAACTGCTTACTTTCTCTTCAGAGAAGAGAAGACAACAGTGTAATCGCTACAGCTATACGTTTCCATACAGTTCTTTCTAAGCAAACCAACTTTATTCTTAAGGTAAAAATCATTACAGAGAAATCATATTAAAAACAATAAAAGAACCTACTTACATGCAGTATGCTTACCAGGCATCACCCCATGCTAGAGATTTCATTGTGGTTGCAAGTTCATCAGAGCTTCAGCTCAGAACAAGCACATAGTCCTATGGGGGCCTCAGTAGACCAAATCTCTCCAATCCTCTCCTAAGGCCTGGGGTCCTCCATGGACCAGGGTTCACTTCAGTTTGCTGGATCAGGAAGATTTAAAACCCTGAGTCAGTTTAAAAGCCAGGCTTTTATCCAAAAGTCTTTTCTTTGTCTGTTGGTGTCCGAAGTATCCAATTTGAACTAGTATGGGGGTGGCTTCAAAGGCTGGTAACTGAGGGAGTCCGTTAGCATCCCCCTTCACTACCAAGATACATACAATGTCACAATAACACATACACAGTTGTATTTAAATACCATGTATCCCTAAGGTATTAACCCCAATTCAACAACATTCAAAAAGGTTTAGCTTAATTCAATAACATTTATTTTAACTCCATAAGGTTTGTTCAGGATACTATAGGATATTGTCAGTCTGTCACAGTGACCACCAGCACTTATATGTTTTGTGAGTGGTTTAGATTGGTCTTAAAACATAAATTCCTCAGGGCAAGGACCTCTTTGCGCTACTGAGCACAATAATGCAAGTGCTCTGCAAATAAATAATATTAATTATATTTACTCTTATGCCTAGGCTGTACTCATCTGGTAGGCATGTATTATATGATCACAAAAATGGTGCTGTTCAGAATAAATTATCCATGTATTACATTCCTCAGTTATGCATCTGTAAAATGGAGATAATATAGAGAGTAATATAAAATTGACAAAATGGATAAACCCTCTTGCTATCGGATGTAAACCATGCACTAACTGCCTGGGATTGGTGAGGGAAATGTATAACTCTCCATTATGGAGTGTTTCCAACTTTCCCTGAAGCATAATAATTATTTAGCCAAAAAGGAAGAAGTTGCGGCCTGAAGCAGCTAGAGGAAACTTGAACACAGCTATGTCATTTGCAAATTTAAAGGAGCAACCACTAAGAAAGCTGGCAGGGAAGGCTTTCATAAAAGGGCAAACCAAAACTAGAAGTCAGAACATAGGGAAGTGGACTGAACTTCCATCTTAAGCAGGACCAGAGAAACATTGGACTTTTGGTTTGAAAGACTTTGTGGCATAGACTGAATAAGGAAAACCCTTTTAGGGGAAAACTTGAAGGTTTACTTCTGGAAAACTCCAAAAATATGGACCTTTATTTCGTTTGGCCTGACACGTTGCATAAATGTGTTTAGCAATAAAAATACAATGATATAAAAATACTCTCCTCCCTATCCTATACACACAAACACAACAACATATGCCTTATACTTCCTTTGGGGTTTAAAGATCTTTGGTAGCTGGATGATGCTAAACAAGTAATCTGCAGTTTCTATACTGTGAAATGAGATTTTCTAATTTTAAAGGCTTAAAGAGATTTCCCTCTCACTAACTAAAATCCCTAATCCTGCAAACATTTATGCATATGTTTAATTTTACTACTGTGAGTAGCACCACTGAAAACAGCGGGCCTTCTGATGGTAGTAAATTAAGCACCCATGTACATGTTTGCAGGATCAGGGCCCAGCTGATTAATTACGGGCCTGAACCGCTTGTTAGCTGAGCAGCAGGAATTCCCAGACTCGACAAGTGAAACTTAGAGCAAGTTACTGTTGAATGTGGTTGATGTTTTGTCCATCAATTAGGTTATTTCAGAATTGAGGCTGAAAGAGATGCTCGGTCTCCACAACAACGCATTATACCAGTGGTTCTCAAACTGGGGGTCGGGACCCCTTAGGGGGTCACAAGGTTATTACGGGGGGGTCGCGAGCTGGCAGCCTCCACCCCAGACCTTGCTTTGCCTCCAGCATTTATAATGGCATAAATATATTTTAAAAAGTGTTTTTAATTTATAAGGGCGGGGGGGGGGGTCGCACTCAGAGGCTTGTGAAAGGGGTCACCTGTACAGAAGTTTGAGAACCACTGCATTACACTGTACCTTGAACCATGTGCCTCCATACCATTATAATGAAGTCGCTTCTGGGGTATAACAGTGTTAACAGTGGTCAGTCATGCTGCACAGAAGAAAGGGAAGAAGAATACTCTGCCTGAAACTCCCAGGAGAGTTTAGAATAGCAGAATGTAATTACCTAGATTGGAGTTTAGCCAGACATTATGAACATTAACACTGAAAATGACACAATAAAGATCAAATTAACACTTCATATAAAATTTGGTATAACAATGCCATTAAATTAATTTTTATACTGTTTAGGACAAAAGGGGAATGAATAAAATGTGTGTGAGCACTGAGATTTTTGAATGAGTGGTATCACCAAAATGAAGAAATGACTGCCAATGTCTTTTTAAAAAAATCCCTTGTTAGCTACCTTCCCCTTTATTTCTAAACCTCAACTGCTAGTCCTGCTTCATGTTTCTAGATTGATTTACCTTCTGTATGTTAATTTCCCAGCAGATTCTGGCTCTTCTAGGTAAGGTATTTCCCTTAGAGTTTCAGCTCATTTCCACTTCATTTTTCCTCCCTATGTCCCTGTAATTCTAGCTAGAAAATACTGTGGTGTCGGCTAGTGAGTTAGATTGCATTGTCTAGTTGACAAGGTGAAAGCAGTTTTGTCTTAATGCAACAGAATCAAGGAGAATTGATTATATTATTAAAGTATTTAAGGAAACGAATGGTGACATTGACACTGATGGAGCATGTCTCATTACTACTGCTGCCCTTATGCAATGAAGAGCAAGAAAGCAAGCCACTGAAGGAACTGACGTTCATATTTTTATCTATGTACTCAGTACACATAACAAGAGAATGGCAAGGTAGGTACTTACCACTATATTGAAAGCAAACCTTATGACCACAGCTGGAATAGAACTCAAATCCTCCTGCTCCAAAACCACTGCTCCCTTCAACTTGAATTAAAAGAGATACTTGCTGTACAGTACTTGTTAGGAGTATAAGGCCTATGAAACACTGCGGAACAAGTTATGCTTTCATCCTGTAGAGGGCAGTAGTATAGACACACACAGCTGGATTCACTACAATTTATTCAGTATGAAAAAATATTACTTTAAAAAAAATCTGTAGATGGGAATAACATGATTTAATACAGGAAACATTGATTCTGGTAATGTTTTAAATGAAATTGTTTTCCTTCTCTAATTATCAGGTTTTGTTTGTATTAATGCAGGTCAAGAATTAGTTCTTTTAGCTGTCAAAATAATAACAGTTAATATAAATGTTAATGTATAGGAGCTATAATGAGCATCACAGTGCACATGCCCAAAACCTTCAGGGCACCTTACCTAAAAGAGATCAGTATTCTAAGAAACAGAAAAAAAAATGCCTTAAAACTCCCACTTGACTGTGTATTTTGGGCTCCATGATGCAAGTTGCTGAGTGCCTTTTAACTCCCTTCAAAGCCAATTTGAAAGTACAGTGAGGCTTCTACAGGAAAGGGAGAAAGTCAATCAAGCCAGGGTGATGAGAAGTGGTCAACTTTTCCTGCCACTGTTAAATGTTCATCTCTGTCATTGGTTTCTAGTAAAGATGGGCCCAAACCAGAGCCCTGATCTCTGAATTTGGGGATGATTCAGCATCCACATCCAAATCCATATCTAAACTTCATATCTGGCTTTCCCTTAGCCTCTGTAATCCAGGTGTGAATAGGTCTGACTTCGAGGTTTGAAATCTAGATGTGAGTTCTGCAGCTGTACCATCACCACCTTAAAGCAGTGTCTCAAAAGCTTCACCAAAACATAAGTAACATGCCTTTTTATGGCATAGAGCTGAGCAAAAACACTGAGAGCTTGCTGACTGGGTCAAGTGACTTGGGCTCCAGGTGCTCGGGCTGCAGGGATGAAAATTCCCATGTAGAGTCAGGTTTCAGAATGTTAGTCTGTATCAGCAAAAAGAACAAGGAGTACTTGTGGCACCTTACAGAATAACAAATTTATCTGGGCATAAGCTTTCATGGACTAAAACCCACTTCGTCAGACGCATGGAGTGGAAATCACAGTAGGAAGATGTGTGTGTATAGATATATACATACACACACATATATATACACACACACAGGGAAGAAGTGTAGAGTCAGATGTTCGGACTTGGGCTGAATCCCAAGCTCTGGGACCCTCCTCTCTCATGGGATTGCAGCCCGAGACTGAACGGCTACACTGCAATTTTACAGCCCTACTGCCCAAATTCTGCAAGCCTAAGTCAGCTGACCCAGACCAACCGCGGATTTTTAATTGCTGTGTAGATGTACCCTCAGAAGTCACAGTCCATTCACCTCTGAGGGAAGATGGGGAGAGAAGGAATCAGCAGCTGGAGATTAAAAAGAAGAAAGGAGGCATGCCAGCATAGCCTCTCCAAATCACATCTCCCCTTTTCTTGGTAGAGAAAAATAAGTCTAGAAAATAAAACATACCTACCTATTTCAGCAGGGGTTCTAATCAGTCAAGAGTATTGTTTTCTTTTCTGTAACTCTCATCTGTCCCATTCCTGGGTCTTCCTTCTCTCTCAAGACTCCTTTCCCCTCCCTCACTCCTGCTCTCATTTTCCTTTCACTGCATTCCTTTCTTTCTATGAGGTTGCTAATTTTTCTTCTACCTCTCTCTGCCTTTTCCTCTTTGTTCTCTCCCCACCCCCCATGTGCTTGTGCTGAACACAGATGTCCACACTGGGGCTTTTAAAGACACACTGTGTTGGGGATGGGATTATAGACTAACAGCAGAATCATAAGTATTCCACCAGTGCTGGCATTTGTTTGGGGGAGACAGGGACCTGGCTACAACCCCACCCAGCCATACCACTTGGGATGCATAGTGCTGCACTGTAAGCACCAGGATGCCATCTGACTCCTGAACAGGTGCACAAGGATGTGGTGAAGGGATACCTACTTGTGCATTCATACAAGGAAAAGAAAGGGTGAAATCCTGGTGCCACTGACTTCAATTTACCAAGAATTCACTCAGAATCTTTATGCTGGGGAGATGTCTGGTAAAAACGGATTCCCCGCTTTACTTACATTCCATTTCCACATGCTTTTTGCTCCTTTGCCGCAGTTTGTGTTCAAGCGCACCCGGGAAGGAGCACAAGAGGCTAGCCTACTCGTAACTCCAAATATGTCTTTAAAATGAACATGCAAAAGCTCACAATGGAGGAACAACTGATAATGATCCTTATGTCCTCAGCGTTTGCCAGAACCACAAATGCAGCTTGTTGGGCAGAGCCTGACAAAGTTGTTTTTCTTCAGATATTTATATCTCAAAGTTATTCATCCTTTCAAAAGTTTTTGAAGCTGTTCAACTACAAAGACAGACAAGAAAAAAAGATAAAAAGAACCACATGGCGGGGCCATAAGGAGTGTAGGTGGAAAGATGAAAATTGAGGCATCATTTATTGTCTAATGCATATTTCCTCACCGCACCTCTCCCCAGACGTACCCTTCCATCACTTCACTCTAATATTTCTGTGCAACTTATTCACATCGTTTGTCTTTGTGTTTTTCAGTGTATAAATGAAGCCTGCCGTTTGCTAATGGACAATACAATAATACCAGTAATTGCATGCTGATCCATATTTCATATTTTAATGTGTGTCACTCTGCACCTTCATTATTTCTGTGTGTGTGTTTTTACCGTGGAGAAAAGACGAAGCAGAGAAAATATGTGGCATACAATTGTGCATGCGTGCACACACACAGTAATAAATTTAACAGCTGTCTTTTAGATCTTACCCATTTTAAAAAAATAATCTAGTGTTAATTGGCTTGCCTGTCTCTGAGATATGATACAATTTCTTAATGAAAATTAAAAACAAAAAACAAAACACCAAGCAAGGTTTGCACCTTTGTATTCCAATAATCTCTTGCCAATGCTTTCTGAGTTCTCATTGCACAATGGATGAGGAAGCACAGCACAAAGGCTGCAGTAGGAAGAGAAAAGCATGGCAGGGGAATAATCCTTCCTTTTAACATCAAGTTTTCTGTTTGATCCAGTGGTTTTCTTCCCTCTCGTTTTCTGACTGTGGGTAGCATGAAAATGTCTGGCTGAACAAGCGATCGAAGGCTCACAGCTACTATTGTGAGCTAACATCTGCCCTTAGATCTACCAGGAGGCGAGGGAACTCTGGGTCTTCTCTTGGATAGATATGTGGAAATTCACTTCTGGACTAGCCTCAGGCTCATGGTTTCTGCAGGGAATGGCTCAACAGAGTAAGTGGCAAATCTCATATCACATCTATTAATACAGTTTTCCTCTTCTGAAGCCAAACATCTGAATCTGAGTCCACACAGAACCTCCATACAGGAATGTAAGCTCTAATTACAACTTCTCTTTCTGGATGAAGTGCACTATTATTTATTATTCTTATTTTAACAATGGATGTTTCTTAGGGCTTGTCTAATCAGCCACATAGTTAATGACCTCTGTGGTGTAAAGTTACAGCACACTATCCTGCCACAAACTAAGAAGCTGCATGGACCCTGCTGCTGCGCACTAACAGTTTTGTAGTGTGCTTTGATCAACTGCTGTTTGAAATGGCAAGTTACTTTGTCACTTTGTCTTTCTGTGCCTGAGTCTCCCCATCTGTAAAATGGGACAAGTAATTCTTTCCTCCCTCATTGGGGTGTTGTGAGGTTAAAAACATTAAAGATTGTGAGACACTCAGATACTGCAGTAATGGGGGCCACATAAGTACCTAAAATAGATAAATAGATAGATACAAATTAACAGCTGCAGATCAGTCCGCCCTCATAAGACTGCATGCTTGTTCTGAGCTGAAAGATCTGATGAACTCGTAACCACAAGGAAGCCCCCTAGGATCGGGTGTTGAAAGACTGATCTTACCATTACCCATGTGAGGCTTTGGACAAACTCTGGTAAATTTATTAGCTTGAGTGTAGGTTCTTTCGTGGTTTTTAATGTGTTTTCTCTGCAATGCAGAGAATTTTACCTTAAGAAGGAAGTAGGTTTACTTAGAAAGAATTGTGTGGTAACTTATATCTGTATCAATTACACTGTTACCAGTCTCTGAAGAGAATGCAAGTAGGTCTGTTTAAGTAGACTGTCATTGCTGGGAATTACACAGTGAAGGCAGGGAACTGTCCAGCCCAGAAATAACTGAGTCAGAAGGGAGAGAGACACAGGTCTCCATCCAAAACAGGCCACAGCTGGAGAGGTGGAAGCCTAAGTGTGCATGCCCTTGCTGGACCACTGAGAGGAAATACTGTATGGGTACAGTTGCCCTGCACTGTGACAGTATGTCACATATAAATAACACATAGACAGAGCATGAGTCATGTAGAACTGACATATTGAATAAATCTAACTCTTTCCCTCATGGTGGATATCTGTTAAAAAGGAGCTTGAGAGGAAGGGGGAGCAGAAGGGAAAAAGGAAATGAGGAAGAAATAAAGGGAAAATAAAAAAAAAAAGATGCTCTCTATGACTTACCTGATAGTTTAAGAACTTCTACTACTTTTGGATTACAAAGCCAGTTATTCAACTGCCCATAGTGTAAACAGGGTGTGACACAATGGCCCATTGGTAAAAGGGCTCCATTCTTTGCATATAACTCATCTCAGATCTGACAAACTCACTACATCAAATATACCACCTTCATGGGATTTATGCATAAAGGGTAGCATGTGAGGTTTCTACCAAAAGCTTGTCACTTATCAATTCTCACAGTCATTGTGAGATGTATGCATGGGTGATATTTAAGAAATAATGTACCTATATTCAAATTATGCCCTTATTATCTTGGAGCGAAAGTGAGCCATCAGGAAATTATAGGACTTGGTGATGACCCATTCAAGCGAGAGGGAGTTGTCCCCCTCCCTAACTAGCTGAATATGTAATGTGCTGCTCAATTGTCCACTATTATAACACACAGAGAAGTCAATGGAAAACCCTCAAAGAAACTATAATCAAAACCCCTTAGAGGTAAAAAGGATCACTATAACAGACAGGGGATGGCCCTGTGTATGAATAAAGACAAAATATTGTTTCAGTATAACACAGAGGTGGGAGAGGTTCTCTAAATCCTAGTGCTGAGGAAACCCCTTGTGGAACAGAACATTTGGATCCTGTATTCTGTGAAACTAACCACCTCTACAACAGATTGAAATGACGGGGAGAGGAACCTAGATTATGAGATAGGAAAGGTAACTATTCGTAAGTGTAGGCCCTAGTTTGTGTTTTATTATTTTGTTTTGTATTATAACAATTTGCTTCTATCACACACTCTAGTTTCTAGTTGAATCACTATTCTTTCTTAAATAAACCTACTTTTGTTTTATTATCAGTACTCACAAGTGCTGTGGGTCTATACAGGAGCTGTTATTTAAGGTAAAACTGGTAAGCTGGGATCCAATGTTTCCTTAGGAGCAGAGGATGTGGGATTTCTGTGAGTAGCCAGTACCAGGGAATGGGTATCGCAGGGTAATGCTTCAAGAGGGCTCAAGGACTGTGTGTAACTCTGATTAGCCTGAAAGGCCAAGAAAGGGCTGGCATAACTTGGAGGAGAGTACTTGAGTGACTGAAAGGCTGGTGGTGATAGGGAGCTGACATCCAGCCCCATGGCAAGTCTCACTCTTGCTACAGAGAGTGAGCAACTAGGGGACTCATAGTCCTGTGTGCCCTGAGAACCATCAGACAGAGTTTTTCACATCTTTTCATGGTTTGCATTATATCTCAATAGGAAGATTATCACACAGTCATACATACTTTCTTCCATTCCCGAACCTCCGCACTGCCTCCTCCCCTCTTTGTGACTATACAGATCACTTACCCACCCACTAAACAATGTCCCTACCATGACTATAACAATTGCGTATGGGGAGAATTAAAATTAAGAAAGTATTGAATGTGGTTTAGCAGCTGGAGAGGATTCTTATGCTTAAAGAGTTTCTGTGCCGTGCCAGGATGACAAACAATACCACAAGTAATGCACAGAGAGAAACTGAAACAAACAGCTTGTTCACATTCAACAGTTTGTTTCAAGTCCACAGGCTGGGAATTATTTGTTAGAAGTATTCGGCAAGCATTTACAAATGACAGACAAATTCACAGAAATTGGGATCTTGTAGCAAAAAGATTGACTTACAGAAAATGGGGTGACATTCACAATGCACGTTATTTGCAATGAATAATTTGACCGGGTGGGACTATAATTAACTTTATCCCAAGCATCTGGACTTCCTGGGCCTGAAAAACTAGATGAAAGCAATAGAAGAATTCTTAATCCAGTGCTTAATTTCCAACCAGGAAGGGGCAAGGAGGAAGCAAGAATAGTTGTTTGTCTAGGGTTTACAGACATCTCAGAATCAGTGTGTTTTAAGGAGGAAAGGGTACAGATTTCATCAGAGAAGGGGGAATTCTATCTATAGAGGGGATCGACAGAACACGGAAAGGTTCTGCTAAAATCCACATTGTTTTTTTGTTTTATTCAGATTGATTCATCCATTCCTTAGTTCAGGCACATGCTTTAGCTATCAAAGAGAGCACTCTCTCCCCCCAGTGTTCATTCAGCACAGCAGGTTGTTGTCCTTAACCCTGAGGAAAATTAACTGAGTGTTGAATCAAACCCCCGTGGTGGGAAAAGCTTAGCTGTTTTGTCACTGCTCCTCCTTCCTAGATGGGCAGAACTTAGTGGTTGCCTGCTAAAGATTGTATCCTGTTCATCCCTTGCCCTACTTCCCATGGTGCTGAGCACTTCAAAGAAGTTGTCTCACAGCATGATGGGGAGACCTAGGGGGTGAACAAGAACAAGGTGTAAAAGAAAGAATATATAGATCCAGTTACCCAGTGCAGATGGTACACTGGCACATTGGGTTAAAATACTGCAATTTCTAAGAAGGCCTTGTGAAATCAGTTTAATATAGAACAAATTGTTATAGGTGCCTAGCCTCTTTTACACAGGAAAATTGCCAAAGGTAAGAAAGGGCTAGATCCTGCCATCCTTATTCATACTGAATCATACCTTACTCTGTGAATAGCGTCATTAGTTTTAATGTGGTTACTCAGCATGAGCAAGCTGGTCAGAATCTGGCCCAAAGAAAGGCTACACATGATTGAAAGAGGCAGAGAGTTTAATTGAACAAGCTTGAGACAGGAAGATAGGTGCTTCTCAGTTTTAATCACAACTATGAGTGACCTTGGGCAAGCTACTTAACTCTGTGATTCAGTTTCCGCTTCTGTGAAATGGGACATATAGCAATACAAACTGCAAGTGCTGTCTCCTGTGCATTATAGTTTGCATGTATGTAACATCCTCCATCAGAGCATCATAGCTTTACGGACAAGGAATCAAGCCTTCCAACACATCTATGAAGTATTTTTATCCCCAGTTTATGGGTAGAAGTCAAGTGCCTAGGGTCGTGCTTCATAACTGTAATAGAGTAAGGAGAAGAATCGTGATCTCCAGATCCTAATACTGTGCTGTAGAAGCCTCACCCCCCCCCCCCCCCCGAAAAAGATCTTAAAATCTAACATTCCTGAAGCTTGGGAAAGTCTGGAGCTGAACTCTGCGATTCATCCCCTTAATAAGAATGTATAATGGCAGATCTCCTTACTGAATCTAGCTCTATAGCTTCATTTTATTCCTGACTCCCTCCATATGTATAATTTCTTGCTGAACCCTTAAATTCTCCATATACCTTGAAGCCACTCACTGTAATGCCTAGCGTTTAGCCAAAGCAAAAGAAAGAAAAAAAATTATTCTTCAGTGCATATGGGAACAGAATAGTTAGCAATGATGGCCATCAGAATGGCACAGTCTGTGTGTGTCTTCAACAGGCCAAATCAACACTCTCCAAAATATGTTTCGCCTCCACACCCAAGTTCCCAAGCCTTTATTGAGTTCACATCCCCAGTATTCAGCCTTCCTCCCCTAATATCAGGTCAAAGAAACATCAATGTGTCCCCAGGAGAACATATTTTAGATTGTTTTATTTACTAAATTAATTTGGTCCTGGTGACAGACGATGGATTTAAAGCCCTGGAGCCCAAAATGAAGTTTATTCACAGGACCAGTAACACACGCCAACCCCAGCTCATGTCCCCATCCGACCAGTGTGCTTCAGTAATGGCTTGGACAGACCTTCCTCTCGTAGTATGAAGGTAGTGTAGACTCCATGGTCCATTCAATCTTTGGCTAAATTTCCATATGACACCAGCCATCAGATAATGATTTTTAGTGACTACCAACCTGAGGCTAAGGGCTCTGTATCTTCTCTGTTCTTTGAACCATCTATTTCAGTCAAACAAATGCAAATTAATCACTTAGTCTGAGACATACTTTTATAGCTTAAAACTTTGCAGACTGATTAATTTTCATTATAGAATATATCTTGGATACCAATACAGTTAGTTAGGACTAGATCCTCAAAGGGACTTCGATATCACAAGGCTTAACTTTATGAACTTTCCCATACAATGGAATCCACAGCCCAAGTTAGGCACCTAGGGCTTGGCTATACTTGTGAGTTACAGCGCAATATAGGAGCCCCGGGTGCAGTAGTTCACTGCCCGTCCACACTGGCAAGGCAGATAGAGCGCTCTGACTCCGCAGCTACAGCGCTGCTGGTACTCCACCTCGGTGAGTGGAATAACGTTTGCTGCACCCTCGCTGGAACACCATGGCGCCAGTGTGGATTGGGTGTTGCATTACTGTGCTCTGATCAGCCTCCTGAAATGTCCCATAATCCCCATAAGTCAAGTGGCCACTCTTGTCATTGTTTTTGAATCGCTGTAGGAATGCAGCTATGCCCTTTGAAAGCTCTGTTTCTGACAGCCGGCTGCTTATCTGCTCCGAGACAAAGCAACCATTAGTGTGGAATGCTGTGTGTGTGTGAGAGAGAGAGAGAGGCGGGGAGGGGAGGTGGGGGGGTCTGCTGCTGTCTGAACTTACAGGACAGCATGCTGACATGATCTCAGCCCCCAAAAAACCCACTCTCTCTCCCCCCACATACACACAACACACTCCCTGTCACACTCCACCCCAATTTGAAAAGCATGTTGCAGTCACCTGCATGCTGGGATAGCTGCCCATAATGCACCACGCCCAATGCCGCTGCAAGTGCTGCAAATGTGGCCACAGCAGTGCGCTTGAAGCTATCAGAGTGCAGTGCTTTCCATACTGTGCTCTACAAAGACTGGTTTAACTCAAAGCGCTCTACATCTGCAAGTGCAGCCATGCCCTTAGACTCCCTTTACAATACATGGGGAGAGTTAGGTGCCTAACACTGGGATTCACAACAAGCACTCTGATCAGAGAGCCACCTACTGTAGCCAATAGGAAATCCTGAAGAGAGGTATGTGACCTAACCCTGGTTCCTCTCATTGACTTAGGCACTGAAGTCTGGACCAGAAGAAGGCACATATCTCTACTTGGGATTCACAGCTTGGAACCCTCTCCAGGAGAATAAGCTGTTTTAGTGGTTAGGGCACTCACTTGAGAGGTGGATAATGCAAGTTCAAGTCCCTACCTCCACCTCAGGCAGAGAGAGGAACTGAACCCAGGTCTTCCACATCACCACTGAGTGCCCTACCCAGTGGGCTAACGGTCATAAGAGTCCTCAACCCACCTTCCCCCACTGGCCATTTTGTGTGGGTTTAGATACTGATGGTACCAGGACTAGCTACATCATTTATTGTTTCTCACATTCAGGTCCTTCCAAAGTCATCTGGGTAATGAATAATGACCATGCAACTGGCTTGTATGTCCCTGCTGACTTTTGGGATTTCTGTTTCCCCTCACACAGTCAAAAAGATGAAGCTGGATGGACAAAACTGGATTCCTCCCACCTCTTCTACCTGAGGCTTTCCCTTCAGCAACTGTTCAAAAGCCTTGATTTGCACTGCAGGCAGCTCTCATGTTCAGCTCCTTCCACAAAGTACCAGAGGAACTCACAACCTCAATACACATTTTAATGCAGTTCATCCTATTGCTACCTGCAGTTTATCTCAACATTTGGAAACAATTCTTTGCAGATATCACACTGAAAATAAAAAGCTGATCCAAGGCAGTGCTTCAGTACTTCATATTGTGGGAAAATCAGAAAACCAAGGAATAGGAAAGAATTTTATTTAAAGAGAGAGAGAACTAAATTCATCCCTGATATAACTCCACTGCAGACAAATAAGTGATTTACACAAGGGATACATGCAGGCCAGAAATCTTAGTCACTGGACTGTATCAGCAAACAGACTCTTACTACAGGAAAAATTATTCTGACCGTAGTAGGGAATAGAAGTGAGGTGGATGCCTTTCAAGGCCATTGCCTTCAGCTCTCTCTGCAATGAACCATTATGTCTGCAGTGTCCCTGCTGGAGTGACTCCCATCACCTGCCTGGATAAACAAAGCCAGGGAAAGGACAAAGTGTACTATAAAGAGATTAAGAGATGGAATTAAGAGACACAGGGAAAAAAATGAGAACTCCCAGCTAGACAATCTGAGAACCAGCAGATCAGACAATAATTCAGGCAAACATGTTGTCCTTTGCTTTAGCTGTGTTAGCATGCAGTGACAAGCTTACTTGCTGGCTCAATCAAGGGAAAGCAAGGGTAACATTCAGATGCATCTTACATGCCAAGAGGGAAGGGTGACATGGGGAAAGGGGAGCATAGTTTTAAAAACAGGGGCATGAAACCTTGACTTCTCAATTTCTGCCTCAGAAATTGCTCTTCCAAAAGAAAGGAATGTTGAATTCCACATCTGAGCAGGAGGAACCCCACAGGAGCAAGCACCAGCAGTGTCAGCAAATCATGTTTACTGGCATTCAGAATACTGTATTTTGCCAGTTCATTTTAGGAGGAGGGTTTCTGAGGGTTGAGGGGTTACTGGGCTTGGAGCGAAAGGTCAAAATCTATGCTCAGAGATTAAACTGACAGCAATTGCTGTCCCTTCCCAGCTTTCCCCTTCTTGAATCACAAAGCAATTCAGCTCATATTGCAGAGTAGACAGGATTAGAAGGTGCAAGGGACTGTCCAATAAGCAAAGATTTAAAGAACTACATATTTGTAAGATTGGCCAGTCTAGGGGTAAGCCATGCTAACTGACTGCAAGTGACTGAAAGGAGTAAATGCCAAGAACGGAGAGGAGGTGGCTGGCAAGAAAACACATGAAATGCACATTTTAATATTTTTCCTGAGGGAAAAGGGAATTCATTTAAAATGGGCTGAGTGGAGGCTGTGCTTTGACAGGAAATGAAGTCCCAGGTTCATCTGATGAATGGAGGATAGATCTGATTTTTTAATACAAAGAACTTCCCACAGACTGACTAGCAGGTAGCCTATGAGCTGAATCTATAAAGGAAAAGCAACCCTCATTCTCAAGACTTAGACAAGGGACAAGAGACACAATTTATGACCATAGACAAGGACATGGTATGAACATAAATGTAAATTCAAATCAACATAAAAGTCAGAGATAACTGGAAAGCAGGATTTTGTTTGTTTTGTTGTGTTTTCATTTTTCATTGACATTTTGTTTTCAAAGTTATGTTCCAATGAGCTCAGCAGTTTTCTAGCTGCTGTTCTTCTTTGAGGACTAATTCAGTTTTTGTTCTCTGGTTGTGTATATCAGTTAAATAGCCCATTGCTAGTCTAAGACTCTGTAAGTACTTTTTAACTTTGGATCTTGTGGGGCAACATAAAATAATGATTGTAATATACAGAAGGGGGGAAATAGAGTCCAAGGGAACCACTTTTGAATCATGTACACTAGTATGAAAAGGGGGATCAACGGAGACATACTAAAGTCTTGAAAATTAAATATTTAAAATAACGTTAACTCAGTGGCAGCAAAACCTTACAATTATTCTACTTTATTGAAAAGATTCATCAAACTATTGTGGCAAACAGCTGATCAGTTAAGGATCAGAGATAATCTGAACAGGAAAGTGAGGGTGGGGTAGGGGAGAAGACCTTCCAAGTATCCTTGAGAGTGCATCACTTTTGATTAGTACTGATAGCTGTTTTTATACTCCACTTTTTGGCTGTGCCAAATAATTTCATTTGTAAATAAAATGAACAAGCATATGAAATACCTCCTATTTTCCAGAACTGCAATGTCAGTCATTATCTGTAGCCCTGTACTGCATTCTGTGGCTAGGCAATTTGCAAGCTCAATGTGGAGTAAGCTAATAACAAACAAGTATGTATAGTACCAACATAATAACCAGCTACTTCATAATCTAGTGGCAAAATGCAAATATTAAACATAAACCCCATTTTAGACAGTTCAGTATGCAGCTGACACAAGCCAGCCATGGGTGTTTAATTGCAGTGTTGACATCCCCTAAGCGTTTAGCATCTCTGAAAATCAGGCCACCTTTAGGTGCCTAAATACGCACGTGGGTGCCTAGGTGTAGGCAGCCCAGGTTGAACATTTTAAACTCATTGATTTGCCCAGGGAAAGACAGAGCTAAAAAATAAAATCCAGTTCTCCTTAACTGAGAACGAGATGCTGTGGGGGAAAAGGCCTAATGTGATCCTTGGATGTATAAAGAGGGGAATAATGAGTAGAAGTAGGGAGAGGATTATACCTCTGTATACGGCATTGTTGAGACCAGTACTGGAATACTAAATCTAGTTCTGGTGTCCACTCTATTGGAAAGGGTTCAGAAAAAAAAATCAAGGACTCTACAAAATATCCTGCACTAGGAGACTTTAAGAGCTCAATCTGTTTAGTTCATCAAAAAGAAGATTGGGACTTGATTGCACTGTATAAGTACCTTAATGGGGTAAAAATACCAGGCACGAAAGGGCTCTTTAACCTAGTCGAGAAAGGCAAACATGAACCAATAGAAGTGATTAATCCTTGAAACAACAACTGAGGGAAGTGGTGGATTTTCCCTCTCTTGAAGTCTTCAAATCAAAATTGGATGCCATTTTGGAAGGTACGTTTTAGTCATACACAAGTTACTTGGCTCAACACAACAGTAACTAGATGACATTTCACGGCCTGTGTTCCACAGGAGGTCAGATTAAATGATCTACTAGTCCCTTCTGGCTTCAGACTATTATGTCAAGACCTGGCCTTGTAACCACAACACAATGCTTTCTCCCTGGCTTAACTTCATTCTGGGCTATATTCCATTTGACAAACAGTCCATGATTAGCCATTGTTAGCCATCAGAATAGCCCATTATTTCTTCAGAACTGTTGCCCTAACATAAATCAGAAAACTATAACTCCTTTTGGCAAAGGGTTTGGATCTTTATACACAGCAAATCATCTTAGCAACCAAATAGAACTGGTAATACTGACAAAAAATTCAAAAAGAGAAATACAAATATGAATCTTATCGTCTGACTTTTAAATGTCAAGTAAATGGATCAAAAACGGCAGTGATTATCTCCAAATATGTAATCAATGTTGAATTTTAAGTCCTATTAAAAAAAAAAGGGGGTTGACAAACCAAAATGTTTCAATTTGGGTCACCCTGACCCAAAATAAAATATTTCATTTCAATTTTTCCTGGTGAAAACTGAATTAAAAAACTAGCAGTTTTGCAGAGACCATATTTTTTGGCAAGAGCATTTTGATAGATCTACCTCAGCTGCATTTAAAAATAGCTGTGGTGTGCAGCATAACAGTATTTTGGTTACGAGTAGATGACCAGATCTACTCGTAACCAAAATACTGTTATGCTGCACACCACAGTTATTCTGAAATGCAACGCCAACAGCAAGGATAGAACTCAGACCCTCTGCTTCAACAGCACAGGCCTCTGACCTTTTGGGAGCTAAAGAAATATATCCACTAGCTATTACCAACATCGGGCACATGGGTACTTCTGCTTCAGTCTGGTAGAAAGTAGAGCTATGAGCATGCGCACGTGCAATACATACACAATTATCTCTATACCCTTAAATATACCCATCTAAATACTGAAATACACACCTCACAGCTTTCCTAAAAATCCATAACCTCCTTCTTATCCCCAAATCAAAATAAGTCAGTCATGTCAGTATTTGGGAGTTCAATGAACGTTTCACACTATTTTATACTCAACAGCCCACTGACTGGCAGTTTCAGTCATATCTATGCACATATATACTCTAATGCGTGTAATGGAGTTGGAGGTGCTTTGTAGTTATTTATGAATACCATATGTTGACCTGGTTATTCAAGGTTTATTGTATGAATATGTATCCGTTTAGTTAAATAGCAGGATGTAAGGAAAAACAAGCAGGAAAGAAACAGAACAGCTCAAGAAAAGGCCATGTTTCTGCAAACATTTGAGGGTTGCTAAGCAACGCTACTAAATGAAAAGGCCTGCACACACCAGACATCAAAAGGCCAACAGCAGTTTAAAAAGGGACTCTCTCATGGGAGAGGTGTATTTTTTCAGGGGAGTAGTTTGGGGGAACAAGACTGAGACAGGCACTTGGTGGGGTATGTGAAGAAGTTAGGCTTCCCGTCTAGCTTCCCGTCAGGGGCTGGTAAGCCTTTAAGTAAGATAGACATGAGCGTAGATGGTTTAAAAATCCTTTTCTCTATAAATGTTTGTTTCTGCTGTTAAAAACGAACAATATTTTGGTCTTAGGAAGGCTATCCGATCACTGTATATCAGTGGTCGCAATTCTGATGGGAAGAAACACAGGTTGCAGAACTCAGTCCTGCTGGGTATGCATGGTTGAGACACAAAGTGCTGTAGCCCAGGGCCTGATCTAAGTGTGGACTAACTGTGGAATTGCACCCCAGGACTAGTAAAGACATAAGGCCTGAAATCTCAATGAGTGCACTCAGAGACCAGAAAGGAGACATAGGTGCAATTAGTCCTGTTAACCATGACAATCTATTGACTGATATAGTCATTAGTTATATTGCACAGGATTAATTCTTACTGACAATTAACATCCAGTCAACGTTAACTCTACATAGCATTATGTTCTGAAGTCAAGTGTCTTAAATTGGCTGCTCTTTGTTTTTGAAGTAAACAAGATATTTCACTTTGCATTTCCCTGTGCTTAACTCCAGGCCTTTGGCTATGTAGGATAGATATTATACAGGCACAATAGAGTGTCTTTCTTCAAGTTCAGATGACTTGACAAAATAATCAGCCCTTACAGCAAATGGCCTATAAGAGTTATGGACATAGACCAGGGGTGGGGTGACGGACATCTCTGGCATACTTTGTGATGGCAAAAAGAAAAGGAGTACTTGTGGCACCTTAGCGACTAACAAATTCATTTGAGCATAAGCTTTCGTGAGCTACAGCTCACTTCATCTGATGATCCGATGAAGTGAGCTGTAGCCCGCGAAAGCTTATGCTCAAATAAATTTGTTAGTCTCTGAGGTGCCACAAGTACTCCTTTTCTTTTTGCGGATACAGACTAACACGGCTGCTACTCTGAAATTTGTGATGGCAGTTTATGATTACAATTGAAGTTCATCTTAAGTCCTTCAAAACTCTTAGATTTCACTACAAACCTCAGGCTTGTCCCTAAAACACAGCCCTCATTAGAAAATGTGGATGGGACAGACATATCTGTCAGATAGAGTTTGTGTTAGATAAAATAAAAAAAAGTTTATAAGTGAACAGAAAGATGGGACAGATTGTTATTTAAGAAGTGGAACTCAAACAATTAGTCCATTCTTGGTGAAAAATAGAGCTGGGTCAGTGGAAAAAAAGAAGAAAAAATCCATTGCAAAATACCACTGGATTCACTTCAATGATACTTACAACCCTTTTATTCATTGTCAGTTGGCATTTGTGTACTATTTTCCCCCCAAAAAATGCTTGAGGAGAGGGAAAAAAAAGTCTCACAAATATTTACATTAATAAACATTTGTGGGACCATTTGCATGCCACCACCTTGTAAGATCTTTGTTTTCCCTCCTCTTCATAACAAATGTCAGTCGTTCAATTAGGAAGTAGAAACACCACCATGTGATTTAGGTGGCTCAAACAGCAACCAATTGAAGATATCTTCAGAATAAATAGGTTGAACCTCCCAGAGGTTTAAATAAAGTCTGTAAAAGTCTTTGTTGAAGCATTTTGAACAATGCGTGGATTAGTAATATATTATATAAGAAAAAATCAGAGTCTGCTCACAGTTATTTTGGGGAGGGGGGCTAAATTCTCTCACTAAAATTTTTTATGAATAGTTTGCCCAGTTCTAGGTAAGGTAAGAGACTTTGAATATTTCAAAATCTAAGATCTCCTTTTATAATAGAAAGACTTAAAAATCAAATCTCATGTAGATATTGTTGAGAAGGAGGAGGAGGAGGAGATCATTTCAAAAGGGTGTCATAGTTTTAGCTACAATAAGTTTTATTTGCCTCAGGCTTTCCTCTCTCTGTTCTCTGACCTTCTTCTCTCTGGTACAATTAAAATAGGATATGAAGCCAATAGTGACAGCTGTAGGAGATGGCACCCAATGTCTTTTCCCACAGCAATCACTCCCCTATACTTAAAAAAGTAATTTCTGGGATCTTCACTGCTGTATCCTTATGAATAATGCATACACCAAACTATGATGCAAGAATCCTGAGTCCATCGGACAAACAAAATGATAGAAAAAATTGTGAGGACTGTCAAAGACGGAGACATTAGGGGGCCAACAAGAGGATTTCTGAAAGTACTCTGCAAACAGCAGATATTGAGAATGACTGTAAGATGTTAATACATTCTTGCAGTGCAGTACTATTTGTGTTCTCATTTATTGGTTTCCCAACATAACTACCTTTTGATAAAAAGAAAAGGAGTACTTGTGGCACCTTAGAGACTAACCAATTTATTTGAGCATGAGCTTTCGTGAGCTACAGCTCACTTCATCGGATGCAAGGTTAACCTACCTTTTGATGTGTCCTAGGTGATACTTACCCTCTGAGCACTAAGTTGTGTATAGTCCTTGTTTTAGCCCTCTATGCAGGAATTTTGAATTTCACCCATGACAAATAAATCTAATGTAGGGACTGTTCAAAGGTTCTATAAGCAGAGCAATAGTGGAGAAGATGTTTTGAGCTCTCACCTAACCCACCAGCCACCACATGTTCTAACATGTAGTGCAGGTTCAACAGAGCCAGAGCACTTCAAATAATTTCCCTTTGCAGGAAGGATGGTGTAGTCGTGAAGGCACAAGACTGGGAGATAGGGGGTGTAGGTCCTATTGCCCACTTTGGTTAATCATATCTTGGTTTCTTCCCATCTATATCACAGGGTGTTCGGAGGCTTAATTAATTTACATTTATAAAGGACTTTTTAGATCTTCAGATAGATAGCAGAATTATTATTTCCCACTTTGGCAACTGGCTGGTTTCCAGTTAACTCCCTTCTTCTGCTGTGCAAAGTAATCAAATCCCATTGGAACATAGCGTTTCTATGCCTCAAGGCAACTTTCTTTTTTTTTGGCATGTCAAGACCACAAGGCTCACAGCTCTACAATAATAATTACTGATCTACTGACACATCTGTACCAAATTACACATTTGAAAAGAACAAAGTGTAAGGCTCTTGTGTCCCCTACAACAATGCAATCTCTAGACAGTCTTTTCTCTGGTGTTGTGAAAGTATTTCACTAGCAACGATGGTAGTAGCAGCACAAGCCAGATTTTCCAGTCTGCTAAGGCCACTTTTCACTGCAAAGGGACCTTAAAATGGTTGGAGAGGACAGAAGAACATTTCCTGGCACAACAGAGCTCTCCACTGGCATACATGTAGAGTAGAGGAGGCAGTTGTGCCTCCTTTTATGCCAGCTGTTCCAGGAACCCCAGCATAAAGGCAAGGAGGGGGCAGGTTGTGTGGTCAGGACAGGGAGGGGAACGGGAGGAGGCATGGGGGAATGGAACAGCAATGAATCTTCCACTGGTGTAAGGTCCCTGAGGGACAACCATATGCTAGTGGTGTAAAGCCCAAACATCTTCACTGCAAATTTTACAGCCCTACAGCCCGAGCCCAAATCAGCTGACAGGCCACCTGGAGGTGTTTAATTTCAGTGTAGACATACTTTAAAGTAGCAAAAATTCTGCAACGTGCCTCTGTAATGTTCACGGGAGTTCTAAGCATGGTCTGCGGAAGAGTGTGGAAAATGTGCCGTCTATAATATAGTATGGCCCCTATTAGGGAGAAGTGTGTGTGTGTTCCATAGCAACTGCCAGCTGAGCTCCTTAAAGGTGACCTGCGAAGCTATTTTAGTGTAAATTAAAGAGCTCTAGATATACGTGCTGAATTCCCCATGTAACCAGGGTAATAGGGAATTCAGTACATTAACAATATAAAATAGCTTTAAAGGCTCTCTCTCTCTCTCTCTCTGACCCAGCATGTTCTCTGCCAGTTATGTCATACCTACCTCAGAGACTAGAAGTCATTTGTATGGAGGAATCAGATAAGATTTTGTACAGGTTACTAGCACAAATTCCTTGACTCAGATTAGAAACTGGGCAGGGCAATTCAATGTTCACAAACAACTCCTCCAACTGAACTTTTCCTCTTTCTGACAGAGGCATCAAGATCTCCCAAGAGAGGAGCTTTGTTGCTGTTCTCTGTTTAAAAAGAAGCAAATACCTGTCCACACCATACAACTGTAGGTAATCTATCATGTAGTATATACGCTTGTCTGATCTGCATGGATGATGCCACTGTAAGTTCCCAAAGGAAGGTAGAAAGTAAACTGCGTTTGGATCATGCCACAGGCATGGTTTGCACCTGCATTATGGAGATGAAACGCACTAGAAATGTTTTTGGAAAAGCTCAGCTGCAGGCTCCATCGACTACAATAGTCTGCCATTCAAGAGCTTGTCAGTTTCTGAGGACTGCTGCAGCTACCAAGGTCAGATGTTGTCAGCATAGATAAACTTCTGCGAGAGGTTGCTGAAGTACACATTGAACAGTACTGGTGAAAGAACTGAGCCTTGAGGAAGGATGTTGATCTGACACTTCCAAGAGCTACAGCAGTTGCCCATGTGCACTCTAAACCACCTGTTTTGGAGAAAGAGCTCTACTACTTGACTACCCAACATGGTGACTGGTTTTCAATGGGAGCCCAGTGACGAGAGTGCTGCTTTGAAGGGCATGGTCAGATGATGGGTATCTAGGATTCATCTCTTTATATGTGTATATAGGGCTCATTCTCCGAGACAGAAGAGGAATTTGTTTTGTCAGGGTGTGGTGCCAAACAGGATTGTTGCAGTGATGAAACTTGCAATGCCAGAAACATCAAGCACATTGAAGAAAAGAATTATTGGCCACCTTTTTATTTTGCACCTGCAGGAGTTCATTCTTGCAAAATGGTCCATTTTTAGTGTCATTATAGTGGAGAATTATCTGAAGTTTCTTTTTGTCTCCTTCTACAACCTCATTGTGATACATCGATTGGCAAGTCAGTAATAATGCTTTCTTTGGAACAATGGAAACCAAGGTGAGAGTGACTTAGCAACCCCTGATTATAATTTCTCTCTGCTGTGATGTGAATGTATCTCACTGGCTATATCTAATTTGTTTCAATACATTGTTCCAACATAGGTAAAATTTTCATTGAGTAAATCCTAAGTAAGTGAATACTAATGAAGAAGCTATCTCCACCTACATATCTTCCTGTCTTATACCAGGGCTAAACACGAGCTCCCCACTGTCTAAAGATGAACCATCAAGGGAAACATGGTCTTCCTTCTCAGAGCAGCTCTTAACATGATCTGGCACGAAGTCAGTATAATCTAATACGTTGACATCTGATGACAACTCACTTTCAGAGTTTCAAATCATTTGTATAAGGTCAGAAGCAGAATATTGTGCCTGTTTGTTCACCATCCTGAATTCCGCAACACAGAAAATCCCCTCAAGAGAGTCTCCTGAGTTGGCAGTGTTTGGAGCACAATACCTCCACAGAAAATCCCCTCAAAAAGTGTTAGGCAAAGAGAGCCAGCATCCGCCTACTCTGTTAAGGATACCTAACAAGCCCGGATTGGAAGGAACAAGCCTTCCTGGAATACCTTCTACCTTCGGATGATTGTAGGCCACAACCACTGTCACTGCAATTCATTATCAGTTAGCATATGCTACCTATTACAATACAAGATACTCTCACTAGAAGCAAACATGGACATAGAACTGCTACAAATACTTGATGCAGCATGTTTGGGGTACGTTTGTACCCCACATATTTTTTGATACAGAAAAATGTTGTGTCTTGCTATTTTTTTCCCTGCTGAATTATGTGCATGTGCCTAAGAGACAATGCCCAAAACCAGCACAGTTGGAGGGCCACTCGTTCATGAATTATCACAACAGATATGCTCATGGGGTGCAACGTTACCCCCTGAATGTGGAGGAGTGTTAAATAAAGCACCGAGGCAGAGGCCAATGATTGAGCCAAAGAACCAGAGAGGAAGTTGCTAGACTGTGTTCTCTAACATAAGTATAGCACATGTAAGCCAAAGTGGTGATTGCTTTAGAAATGTAGATTATTTAGGATTATCATGCATGGGGCTGTCTTCCACATCTCAGCAATTGCAGTTATTGAAACAAAGTTAAACATAATATCCATCTGCTTTGATACCCTCTAACCAAGAAAAGAGAGAGGGGAGTGGGGATGAAGCAGCTCTCCTCCTGTCCCTGACTGCCTAAAAATAATAAGCTAACTTCCAGCATGCAGTTTTATTATTGGCTTTCAGGTAACACCCATAGGCTCCAATCAGGATCAGGACACCATTACGTTAGCTACTGTACAAACATGGTAAAAGACTGAAGAGCTGCCATGCAGCAGTTCTGTGAGTGAAGACGCTCCCCTGTGTGTGCACACAGAAAAGGGCTGCTGGTGGGAGCCGAAATCAAAATGAAAGGTAGCAAGAGAAGGAACTGTGTGTGCGCTTGTGTACTGAAAGGGATTGTGTGTGAAATTCCAACCTACTGAACTGTTCAGTCCAGCAGATAAACCAGAGGGACTTGAGGGGGTTAGGGGGGCAGGAACCACTGTGGTTAGTATTCAGAATGCATTAAGAGGAGTTTACTTTGCAAACACATGCTGCTAATTTACTGTCTAATGCAGAGGAATAAGCCAACACTAATGGTTGTTACTAATTAGATTTTTAAAGAGCTCACTGGGAATTTGTAACTCAAAATTACTGTGCCAGACTCGGAAGATTTGGACATATTTTAACGGCTTGACTGTGTGGCTGAAGTAGGCAAAAAAATAGCCTTAAAATGTGGCATTATTATTCAACTGTGTTAGTAGCTACTACTCAGTGTTAATTATACATTAAAAGCAAAGTGTTATTTATGACTATTTGGGGCAATATTTTAGTTATTTATACTGTATATTCAGGCTTCCTTGACAGAAGGCTGCTTTGCGTGCGCTTTATAATTTAGAGGAAATACACAAAACAAAACACAAAAACAAAAACAAACAATGCCCAGATCTCATTTGGGAGCTAACACATTAGTGAGTTGCTTCCAGTGTGTTGAATATAAATGATCACTTGATCTTATGCTCTGACCTAAATGCTGGCTATTATAGGTGCAGCTGATGTGCAGTCTCTAGCTAAGAGGCCAGCACAAGACATAGGAGCAGTGGAAAATTAGTGCGGCTGAAGCCCATGTTGAAACATGTTAATTAAACTCATCTCAGACACCTTACTAAAAACAAATCTGTGTGAAATGTTTGCCACAAAAACCCCTTCTCACCTGGTCACAATGTTTCATGAGATGATTTCACCTGGTTTGATGTTCCTGCGAGGTGGGAGGGTCCCAGAGCCCAGGCTCCAGGACAAATCTGGAAGTCTATACTGCAATGAAACAGTCCCGCAGCCCGAGCCTGAGCCTGCTGGTACGGGCCAGCTGCGGGATTTTCTTTGCTGTGTAGACAGACCTATAGTGTGTGGTCAAACAAAACAGTTCTTCCTAAAATTGGTTTGTTTTTTTCTTTACTTTTATATTCTCCAAAATATTGAAAAAAGTTTTGTTTTCAAGTTGACCCAAAACTTTGTTTAATTGACAGAAAATAGAAAAAAAAATCACTTATTTGTACTTATGTGTACACACACACACACAACGACACACTCCAGGGAACCAAATAACCTGCTGATTAACGTGTTAAAACTGGCCAGGAACACAAAAAAATGTATATGAACTCAAATCCCCAATCCAGATACTGAGATCTGTGACTCAGCTCCACCTGTAAATACAACAACAAGCGGTAGAGGATCAGCAGGATAGTCAAGATCCTTTACAGCACTTCAGGCGGTGGAAAGTTCATAAGAGACCTCTGGAATAAATGCAAAACAATGGGAAACTCGCCCATTTCAAGGTTCCTTCTAAGAACAGGCTCAAAACAAAACTCAGGGGCCTGAGCCAACATGCTGCTCTTGGCAAAGTTAATGAGCAGCCTGTCTAAAAGCTAATAGAGACAGCACTGTGCAGGAAGCACTGCCTGCTTTTTCTTTACCACAGCACTCCAGCCAATTTAGTATCACAGAGCAGCTTCCTGGTTTTCATGCAGTTATCACTGTCTCTCGTCATGTTTATTTTTTTCCCCACATCTGCATCTGAGAGAGAGAGAGAGAGAGGGTGTGCGCAGATTGGGGTTTGCCTACTGGCTATTTGAAAAGTTATTCCCATATAATCAGTGCTGGGGGCGGAGTGCCCAGATGCTTTCTTTCACTTGAGTGTTTCCTTGCACTCTAGCTACCAGCTGTGGTGTCATCTCCCTAGCTCAGTGTGGCTTTCACCATCAGGCTGGGTTTGTGAACTGCTGAAGCGCACATGTTCCACTCCGCTAGTGCTCTAGGCCATACCTGAAGAGGTGGCAAAATAGGTCCTGCCAGGCTTATTGTGAACAAATCTGCGGTTACTTGGGAGCTCCTTTCAGAAGATTTTTCTGTTTTAGCCAGTGAAGACTAAAAGGCTGTGATGAGAGAGCGTTTTTTAATATATTTGCATGCCAATAGTAGAAATTGTTTTAATGACTTGAAAATTGAGTGACCTGTGATACTAAGGGGAGCGAGGGAGGTCTCTCTTTATAATTATTAGTCCTGCTGTCATAAAATTCCACTACAAAATAAGCAGCTTTGAAATGTTGGCAGAGGAGCAGATTTGAAATCCTCGATGAGGATCTCATTGCCAATAGGGCTTCACAGACAGTTCAGATAATGCTGCCAAACCCGCAACCACAAAGTGCCACACCAACACACAAGTGTAGGACCTTACCAAATTCACACCCATGAAAAACATGTCATGACTGTGAAATCTGGTCTCTGCACTTGAAATCCGGTCTTTTGTGTGCTTTTACTCTATACTATACAGATTTCACAGGGGAGACCAGCATTTTTCAAATTGGGGGGTCTTGTCCCAAAAGGGACTTGCAGGGGTGTTGCAAAATTGTTTTGTTTTTTTTTTGGGGGGGGGGGGGTCGCGATATTGCCACCCATACTTCTGTGCTTCCTTCAGAGATGGGGTGCCAGAGAGCAGCGGCTGTTGGCCGGGCACCCAGCTCTGAAGGCAGCGCCCTGCCAGCAGCAGCACAGAAGTAAGGGTGGTAAAGTCACACCATGTCATCGTTACTTCTGCGCTACTGCTGGCGGCTGATCTGCCATCAGAGCTGGGCTCCCGGCCAGCAGCCACCGCTCTCCAGCTGCCCAGCTCTGAAAGCAGCGCCACCGCACGAGTAAGGGTAGCAGTACTGTGACCCCCACCCAATGTCTTTTTGGGTAAGGACCCCTACAATTAAAACACTGTGAAATTTCAGATTGAAATAGCTGAAATCATGATATTCATGATTTTTAAAATCCTATGACCGTGAAATTGACCAAAATGGACCGTGAATTTGGCAGGGCTCTCAACCCTCCCTTTTGGTTTAGCAAGAAAACTCCATTCCTGAACTCTCCTCACAAGCACACTCAGCAGGAGCCAAATTAGAGTTCATTTACATGGTGTAAAACCAGACTCATAGTGACTTCAACTCAGTTATTCCAGATTTACATTCGGGCAAATGTGTGCACAGTTTGGCTCTAGCTGTGAGTGCTTGTGTGAAAAGAGGCTAGAGTAGGTGGAGGTTATCAGAGAGGAAGTGATTCTTGTTTGTATGGTTATGTAGGGCCTATTTTCAAAAGTTGCTGAGCATCTGCAGTTTCCATTAATGACAACTGGAATGAATCAGGCCCTTTGAGATATTTGAATGAAAAGTGCTACAGAAACATCATTAAACATGTGCTAGCCAATTTGGTGATCTATATAATCACCAGAGTTCTACCAGTTTGTATCGTACTCCGCCATACTATACAATGTGTTAACAGAAATGTCAGATGTATGCAACCTCCTAAATCCACTCTTTTATAACAGACTTCGAGACAGAGACCATGGCTTACTTGTACTGGGAGGAATCTAGCTTTTTTTTTTTTTTTTTTTTACACTATAACATAATACTAATACTTAAATATTTTGCATCTGTACTGGTTGACCACATGTTCCCTTTTCTTTACAGATGATGGATGTTGTCAATGGGGGGAGAATGCTAGTCTTCTACTGGTCCTACCAAACCATGCAAGGAAGTCAGAATATCCAAATCATCACATTAAAAGGATCACAGAGCTGTATAATTTACAACCCTCTTTTGAAGACCGTTCAAATTCCAATTTTACATTCCACAAGAACAGGAAACTGTACAACTTAAATCCATCTCTGTGATCATAACCATAAATGTGAGCAGCAAATGTTACAACACCTAATCCATTCTAATGACCATTTTAAAAGTATAATGGGATTTTATCTTGCAACCATCTCAGATCTCTCCCTGCATTAGTGAGGCAGTGCAGCAACTCTTTCAGTAATGTGGTCATTAAGTTTAACATTTAGGACAATTTGGACAATAAACAAACACAGCTGTAAGGGAAATGCCATCTGTACGTTAATGTATATAAATACATCCATGGCATATTGTGGTGATAAATTCATTATTATGTGAGTTGCTCTAAAATTACAATGATGGGGGCCATACAAATACTTAGGTAGAGGAAGACCAACAAACTCACACATGGGCTGCAGAGATCATATCATTTTAAGAAAATTGGAGACCTGTTAATCATTTCTACCAGTTCTAGTTTAACTTAATCCAATGTTGTTTTTTACCTATAATATTTTGCCAAAATTATAGCAAAACTTTTACCACACAGGATTCTGTAATTGTGACTTTGCTGTCCCTAATGGCTGCTTGGAACTCCCCCAAACTGGCCCTCATGGCCCGGAGGACTGGACGGAAATCCCCCCAGTGCTGGAGAGCGAGCTGCACCTTATTCTGGAACCCACAGATATCCCAGAGAAAAATGCACAGCTCATCTTTCAGTGTTTCAGGGGATGGGGTCACTGGCCCCTGGCTGTCTTCCAGTGGGGTCCCCATGACAGCCCCATGGCCTACTAAGACAGGCCAGGGGCAGACCCTCAGAGCGGCACCCATTGTACTTGCGCCGCACAGGCTGTCTCACACCCCATCTCAGGAGGGGGCAGCGGAGGGAAAACAGCAACCCCTAAGGGGTTGGGACAGGGGAACACAAAGGCCACCCCGAGGGTCCTCTGATGGGAAAGGGAATGAGATGACTCCAGGGGCAGCATCAGCACAGGAAGTGATCGGGGGGAGATGGGAGCAGCATCGGGAACAGGAATGGGACTGGGATCAGGGGCAGGATCGGGGAGGGGTTCAAACCCGGGATTGCGGGTCCCAGCAGCCAAGCTACTGGGTTGTGGCATCTCTTGGACGGGCCCAGGGGTGAGGGGAACAGGAGCAGAAGGGGGCCCCTCGGTGATGCCGGGCTCGGGCACCAGAGCAGATTTCATGCCCGCAGCTATGGCATCAGGAGATGGAAGTTCAACAGTGGGGCCCCCATCTGGGATGGAAAATGGTCACCCCACTCCAATGGAGAGTGCTCAGGGCCCGCCCACATGGCACTGGCCATCGCCGCAGTGGGCTTGGCGGCCACTAGTGGCATGCCGGCCACAGCCGAGCAGGTGGATAATTCCAAGAGCTCCCCGGGAGTGAGCGTGGGAGCAGCGGCTGGGGGAAGGGAAGAGGGGGAGGTGTGAAGCTGCCCAGATCAAGGCCTGCTGATGGAGGGTCGTCCTCCCGCTGGGTGACTGGGGTCAGACTCAGGGCCTCAGTCTCCTCAAAAATGGAGAAGTCTCCACCCACTACCCTGGGGGCTTCCCCGCCGGCATCCAAGGCAACACTCGCCTCAGTGCCGACGGGGTACGCGGATGGCAAGGGCGTGAGGGGGGGCTCCATCAGAGGCCCCCATGAGAAGGGACTCCAGAAGAGGGGCCGTACTGTCCCTCGTTGCTGCCATGACTTCCCCAGATAGCTCCAGTGGTTGGAGCTTATCTGGGGGCAAGGCAGAAGGCTCAGCCCCAGCGACCCCCTTCCTGGTCTTACAGGGGGCCTCTGGTCCCTCCGCATCGGCGGGGAGGAGCTGAGACTGCACCTTCCGCTTAGCCCGCTTCCCCCAACAAGGGCCCAGCCCTGAGGTGCTATCAGGGGGCTGGCTAGCAGGGGTGGGGCCAGGGGACAAGGGAGATGGTGTGGGGTTTTGGGGGGGGGGTAGTAGGTGGGCAGCATGGGGAAGGGAAATCTCCCCCATGGGCAGCCCCCAACCACACCCAATGGTAACCCCGCCGCACCCTCCTCCACAGACCCCACCATACTGCACATAGTGGAGGCAGGGCCTGCCCATTCATATGGGTGTGCTGGGGAGGCTACACCCAAGGCCCAAGTGGAGCGGTGGTAGGCTGGGAAAGAGGAGGGGCAACTATGGATGCCGGGCAACCAGGATCACCAGCAGTGACAAGGCCAGTGCCCTGCCGGGGCTCAGGTGTCCCGGACACTACTCCATGGTGGGCCAGGCGGAAGTCCCTCCAGAAATGCCCCATCATCCAGCAGAGGTAGCACTGGGCCACCCCCAAGGAATAATGCGCTCGGTATTGGGTCCCCTGTTGGGGACCAAAAAGGACCCCTCGAGCGCCTCTCCATCACGTCCTGCAGCGACACTTGAAGCTGCACCTGCAGGCAGAATGAGAGGATGTGACGGAGGCGGGGTCCTTACAGCCCAGTGGGAGAGGGCTAATGACAGAGAGCCGTTTCCCCAAGGTGGAAAGGGAAGGCAAGAGGGCGGCATTAGGGAGGAAGGGCAGGACAGAGGTCAGAACCACCTGTACACCCAGGTCATCCAGTGGCTGGAGAGAGACATACACGCCCCCCACCGCCAGGCCCTTGTCCACCACCTCCTGGGTGGCAGCCTCTGATGTCAGGAAGAAGACCACTTTCCCATACATCTTGCAGGCCGCCACCATAGCCATAGGCCCCACCACTCTTGCCAATGCTCACACGTAGGTCTCCATGTGGGGCAAGGTGAGCACCAGGAGGCAGCGGACACCATACTTCCTGGCCAAGGTGGGGAAGGGGCTGTGGCCGCCAGAGTTGGAACCGGAGATGGTGGCCAGGAGAGATGACATGGCAGCGGGCAAGGGGGCTACCACCACCTGGGCGTATGCCGTGGTGGCCGGCAGAATGACAGCCCCAGAGCTGGGGGGTGGGGATAACAGGGAGAGGGGGAAGGGATGTCGTGGCCAATGGCCCTTCTTATTCCACTGGCGCTTCCTGCTGACTGGGGGGGGGGACTCCCCCAGAGTCGGGGGGGGACAAGGGGCATGGCAGCAATGCAGTCCGCCCCAGTTCCCACCGCCACCGGTGCCCCTGCGGGGGTAATGATAGGCAGTTTGGCAGCGGCGGTTGAGGTGGTAGCCACAGATGGAACAGGGGGATAGCAGGTTCCGCCTGAGGGAGCCCATCCGCATTATCCCCCGCCATAGTCAGCAGGGACGTGAGACTAACACCGGGGGGTGTGGGAGAGAAGCCAGAGTTGAAGGTTGACCACTCATCCCCACTAGGCTGCAGGCGAAGGAGGAGGGTGCTAGAAGAGGAGGGAGTATGGGGCACCTATCAAGGCAGGGAAGAAGGGGTGCAGTTGTAACTCACACCTCCTGCGTGTGGTGTTCAGACCCATCAAGTTGCACCGAGACCACTTAGAGATAGAGCTAAAATGAGTCTGATCTACAGTGTTAGCTAACAGCTAGTTGGCTTTTAGCTCATGCTGTAGAGGCTCATGCACTAAACGCCAGAGGTCCCAAGTTCGATCCCACCTGCTGGTGACCAGGGTCTGTCGGTATTACACGGTCACCGACACAAGAAGGGATTACTGGGTCCTCGGGCTGCACTAGGGGAGGGAGAAGCACTATAAAGTCATTGGGGAGTGCAGTGAATACTAAGATTCAATGTAAAAGGGGGAGAGGCGGGGGGGGGGGAGAGATGTGGGTGCACGGAGCAAGGGGGCAAACCAGAGCGGGTGGGGAGGGGAGAAACAGACAGGCCGGAAGTAGGCTGTGGGCAGCACAGGCAAACGGAAAGGACTAGCTTCAGGGGCTGGGGCGAGGCAGGCAAACTGAAGCTACTGGAGGCCAGGGGGAAAAAAAAGCTGGGGGGGGAGGGAGAAATAGGTAGCAAGGTGAAAGGGGGGCAAACTGCTGCAGAGAGACTGGTGGGCAAGACAGAGGATGGGAAAGCCCACCAGCCAAAAGCAGCAGGACTGGTGAGGGCCAGTTTAAGGGGAGGAAATAGGCACATGTGCCCACGTGCGCTTGCAAAAGCCCAGTCCATGTTTGCTGCTGCTACAGGCTCAAGAGGTGGAAAAGGGGCAAGGCAAGTAGTTGAGTCCTGGACGAAGGAGCGGGGGAAGATGGTAAGTGAGGGTGGTGGAGGGGGCAACGGTGGAGGTGGGGGTAAGGAGGACAGATGGACCAGGGGACAGGCTTCATGCTACACCTCACCCCATCTTTCCTCAACAACAGTCAAGACCCCCACCACAAGAGCCAAGTTGGAAAGTTACTCAGTCCTTCAGGAGGCCTCCTCCACAGTGTCCTGCAGGGTTCCTGCATGCTCCCCCAGCAGCAGAGGCAGCAGCACCAGCAGGCAGTCTGGCAACCAGGCGGAAGAGACCCCTCAGGTGGTGGCAGCGGCAACAGCAGGGGCACAGTCCCTCATTCCGCCTCCGGGGAGCAGGCCAGCAGCACTCCACCCCACCCCCAAGGGGAAGCAGCAACCAGGGAGTCCACCGGCCGGCAACATCGGGGGCGGGACCAGTCTGGCCCAAACAAGAAGCTGAAGCAAAGGAGCCCTGGGCCTGTCAGCAGCAGCTCCACACCCACACCTCAGGCCCACCCTGAAGACACAATCAAGGGAGCACCGAAGGGGGAAGGCAAACCCTGCCTGAGTGGGACCGATTACCCCAGGCCCACCATCGCCAGAGGGGAGAAACGCTAAGGCTGGCGAGAGAAAAAGAGGTGCCTTGCCACACCACCAAAACTCATTTGAAATCAAGTTTCTAGAGGGATGTGATGAAAGGTATATTAATATTTCCGAGACAGCCAGACCCCATCACAAAATTCTTCCTCACACATTGCAGTACATGTCAAGACAATGGATGATTCTTTACAGCAAAATAATTTGTATTTGTAATTTGTATTATTTTTATCGATTTGTTGAAAAATTGATAATTATCTTGCGAGAAATGAGGAATTTTCCAAAGCAGACACATTGGTTAGCAACAGTCCAGAAAAGCAAACAAACAGATGAAATAAAGTAGCAGGCATTGCTATTGTGTGATGTTGGTTATGGTTATAACAGCAATAATCCTCTCCCAAAAATGGCTATTACCATGGTTAATGACTGGTTAGTTAGAACACAAATGACTCTCTGCTTTGCCCTGGGACATTAATTTACAATCCAGCCATTAATTCCAAGTAATGTAACAGCCATATTTTAGAGGCTCACTGCTGTAGTAATCTTCTGTCATAAGATGTGTGTAATGCTGTTAGCTGTATCTGTAATACAAACTCTAGTACATTTGTACTATGAAAAGGTCTTTCTATAGTGCCACCAAATTCACCTCCCTTTTGTCTCATCTTGCACCTGGAGGGACCATGCTCTGTGCTGGCGTCAATTAGCTACCTTTCACATGTGCATTTCGTCTTTCATTCCTTCATACATTTCTTGTCAATACTGCAACAGCATCTCAGCCAGTTTTTCCAGGGATGCTTGGTGAGGTATGTGGGAGAAAGAAAGGAAAATATCTGTGCAATTATTTTTAAAGGGAGGGGGGAGAGAAGGTATGCAGGGTTGTTAACTGAGGGAGAATGAGAATCTGGCATTACGGTTCAGGAATGTCCCTATGCACAGCGGGTGTCAGACAATAGCCGAAAAGTAATCTCTCCAAGGGCACAGAGTAAACACACAGGATTGAAATTCACAGCCTGCATTCACTGCAGCTCCTCTGTCCTTGAACCCTGCCACTTAATGGTAAAAATGTTAACCGCGGACATCATATCCAGAGGAAAGCACATAACAAGGCTAATCAGTGGCGCTCAGACCTTCATGCCAGGGCAGGGTACTGATCTGGAGCTTTCATCATCCACTCTGGATCACAGAAACTAATAGGTTTAGAGAGGTGGGAGAGTCAGCAGTGATTTTCTTTTTCAATTTAAGTTCCTCTAATGGAATTTTGTTACATATTTAAATGCTTGACAAAAGCAAATAATGAGGAGCACCAGAGGCAGCAGTTCTGCTGAGTTGCAAGAATCCTCACATAAACTGGAAGCTTTAGAGGTGTGGGCTGAATACCTCAAGGGAATGTGGGTAAAACAGAGCTTTTCATCAAGCAGTCCTAGCCCAGGTGAATAGCATGAGGGAAATACTGTTCATCTGACAAGTTGCTGTGGCCTAAGGGAAATGAACTGGGAACCTCAGAACATTTGCTAGTGAAACAGGTAATCCTGCTCACAGAAAATGACAGCAAAGAAACTGAGCAGGGAATGGGTTTAAAAAAAAAATTCCAATCCCAAATGAGAATAAAGTTTAAATATCAAAAGTTTTGCAAATAAAAAATCCCCTCCAAAATTATGGACTGGGTCAAAAAAATTGTTGGGTTTTTTTTTTTAATATTTTAATGTTTTTCTAAAAATATATTTTCAAGGAATTATTTGGGGGAAGTTGTATGGCCTGTGTTTTACAGGAGGAGGTCAGACTAGAAGATCATAATGGTCCCTTCTGGCCATAGAATCTATGAGTTTTAACTTAAAAACAAAACAAAACAACTTGTGAATTACCTTAAATTTCAAACAAAAACCATTTTGATCTTCACAAAACAGAACCTTTTCCTTTTAAATGTGTCAGAACAAGTCATTTGCCTTCTTTTTTTCCAAAAGGGAAATTTGTCAAAAGCAACCCTTTCCCACAGTGTTTGGTTTGACAAATGGACATTTTCTGATGTTACATGTCTCATTAAAAAATTCTTGACCAGCTCTGGCCACCACACCTGTCAAAAAACGTACCCTCACTGGCAGTTTCAGTGGGGATGAAGAGAACTGGATGCACATGAAGATTAACTGACCTACCCAGAGGACCCCCTGTAGATTTGTCACGTGGAGGGGGATGTGGGTGGTAACTGCTGGGTAGAAGAAACTTGCCGGTGCCCCGCTGTATCTCTTTTGTATGATTGTATAGGAAACTTTAATTCTCAATTTCCTATCTTTTGAACGCTTGACTTTGCAACCCTAATAAGTTTGTTTTAGCATAGGAAAAAATTACACACAAAAACCTAGGTTTTTAGAAAAAACAAACAAACAAAAAATCAGAAATTCTATCATGTGACATCATATAGATGCCCACATAGGTCATCAGCAGGGTTGGAATCCTTAGATCCACCACTAAGACCTCTGCCACTTGAACTAATGAACTGATAGCAATAGTAGATTGTGTGGACCAGAACCAGACAGATTTGCCAAGAGCAGAGGAATGGTATCACTCAGGAATATTGATTCCATTCCAGTGGACTCTAGTGAAAACAGACTCTTATGTCCATTCCCCCTGAGTATGACTCCTTTTAACCCATCCTCTAAAACTTTCCCCTGTCCCAGGTTTGTTTCTTCCTTATCCCTGACTTTGTCCTAGTCTCCCCACTTAGCCAATGTCCACTCTTCAGGCTTTTAATTCCAGTTCCAGACTCCTTGTCTAAAATGTCCTAGTCTCACTCCTTCAAACTCCTTATCCCAGTGTCCCCTTGCAGCGTCAGTCTCCTTCCCCAGCTGTTTCCAGTTCCCCATAACCCTGCAAGCTCCTTGTCCCCAGTCTCCTTGTCCAGCCAGTCCCAGTACATTCCTTCCTGGGTCATCATCCAGTCTGTCATTCTTCTGCAGCCTGGCCTCCAGTACCCCTCCCTCTCATTTCCCCTGTCCCAATAACCTTCCCAGATACATCGTCTAATATCAGTGTCTGTCCTTCCTCCTTCTCAGTGGGGATCCTTGCCCCGTCTCCTTGTCCAGGCAGTTCCAGTCTCCTCCCTGGTTCTACATCACATCTCAGCCTCCCTTCTACATACTGCTCTCACTTCCCTCTCCCCCATTTCTGTACTCATCTCCCAGACCCTGGCTCCTTGCCAAGCCAATCCCAGTCCCATTGCCTAGTGTCAGAGCCCCCCTTTGGATACTCACCCATTGTACCCATGCGTTCTTAAGCTTTTGTTGGTGCAGGTAGACTCTGCTCTTAGGGGAAAGTTCTTAGACCCCTCTTTGAGAGGGAACATCTGCCATTACTGTTATTGAGTGAAACATTATACATTCATACAGCAAGAGTCTAATGATTAGACCAATATACAGTTTCTTGAAAATCATTATAGGTTTCCCATCTACATCATGCAAATCTTCTCCCTCATTACCCCCTGGGAAGGAGTAAATAGGGGCAGAGTTCATGGGTCCCCACATACTCTTATGACCCTAGTACTTGTAATTGGGAAGAGAAGCCACACTAGGGTTGACCCCTTTCAGAATGGGTCTTAGCACTCTACTTTGGGCAGCTAAGAGGTCCCTGACCCTTGGTGAGCTAGAATCTCCCCACTTCCCTTTAAGCCAAATCCTCTTCTCCTTTCTATCTGCTGAGGAGACGTGGGCTGTTGCATGCTCCCTCACCCCTCTCAGGTTCAGTTACACCTTTACTAACCAACCTGAAGTTGTAGACTGAGGGAAAATTTTCCATCTCCATTTTCCTTGTGTTCCCCAAGCAGTTGCTACACTTATCTGAGTCTCCAGCACATATCATAACATTGGCAGTACTTTTACCAACATTAATTTTCCCTTCTCCCAGTGGGAGCTGGAATCACATCACCGTTTATCTGTGCCTCAGTTTCCCCATATCCATCAGGTATTTTGGTTATCGACAGTTAGAACTGACTTAGTTTCCCCTCCTTTTGGCTCTGACTTATGAGAGTTCACTTCTGAGTCCTTTGGGTTTAACCGAGTTGTGTCATTTCCCACTAATATATCAAAAAGAAGATCCTCACTATCAGCATCCTAGAACTTTCTTTGGTGTTCATTGCAACTCAAGTCATTAAAGTTATTTAATATGCTCTAAGTAGCATGCTCAATTTCACTCTTTATTAATACTAAGAAGAAAAGAGCCAGAAGCCTACTGAAAAAAAATAAATCTTTACTTATGTTGTGTCCACATAAAACAAATATAACTTCCATTGTAAATCTGTTCAAATCTCCTATTCACTTCAATAATAATGTAAAACATAGAAAAAGACTTTCACAAATTACATCATTAAACCTTCCCCAGGAATAATCATCATCTAAAACATGGCAAACCTGTTTTTTCCAGCTTGTCTTTGTACTAAATTGGGTCTCAGGACATTTACACTGGCAAAGCTGCTATGATTCAAATTTCAATAAAGCTCCAGCCCAGCCTGCCCCTTTTGGTTGGAGGAGGTGGTGGGGTGGGAAAAGAGGAGCGAAATAGTTTAGCAGCAAATAAGGTGGCCACTTCAAAGCCATAAATCCTGCCACAGCAACCCAGAGAATAATCATCAGTCAAGACTTTAATCATCAGCAAAAGCTAGTTCAGAGAATAAGGAGGGTCCTAAGGGTAATAGCTGTAAAATGAAAGTGTCCACTGAGGGCATTTGTTTCATTACAGACAATTGAGCCATTTCTCAGCCTTGTTTATCTTTAGCTTTCCCTGTTCGACCAGAGAGAGAGAGAGAAAGAGAGAGAGAGGAGAGAAATTATTACTATCTTCCTCCAAAGAAAGAAAAACAGATGTGCCAGAAATGCTATAAAACACTATTTTCTAGTGGTTAGTGTATATTATTTGTTGTTTTTTGCCTGAGTTAAATAGGGACTTATGTATCCTTGTGATGAATGGGGGCAAACCTGACACACAGCAACATTATGGGGCTTAATGATATCACATTTTTAAAGCACTTTTGGATCCTCTATGAAAGGCCACATATTATTATAGCAGACATTTTGTAGACAAACTCTTTATTGGTAGCAGCAATGATGTGAAATGATCTCAAATGACTTGGCACTGTGTGTTTTTTTCCCCCATCTTATTTCTTACTCTCCGTTTTCCGTTATGCAGCATTGTATTTATTCTCCCTATTATGCAGCAAATTTATACTTTTAAACACTCCCCTAACCATCAGTGGGGTTTGAGCCTGGGACTTTTAGCACTAAAAGTAGAAACTTCTACTTGAGCCTACAGAGTAATGTCTCTAGATAGCAGCTGCAGTAAACACTTTTCTGATACAGACTAGCCACAAAAGGGAGACAAGAGCACAAACTGTAGTTATGTTACAGAAACAATCATTTATTTCAGTGGGGGATTTACCATTTTTCATCATGAGCACTCAGGTAGGCCTGTGCAACATTTTACACCACGACTAAACTTATGAATTCTTGTCAAAATTTCTATAATTTTTATTCATTACTTAAATGCTTACAGTGTGCTCAGCTGTGGACACGAAGATATAGTGCATGCACAGGTATGGTCTACAAGGCAGACAACATACTGGTAGATGCATTGGATGTATTTAAAAGGAGGTGGAGTTGATAAGAAGAGATCATTTGGATGTCCCAACTTAACCTGCAGAACTACTAATGTTACTAGTCAGACTTATGTTTCTACCAAGTCAAAGAATAAACAGATGTTTTTACTCACAGAAATTCAGTGGGAGTTAGACTTTACTTTGTTCATATTTGTTTTGTCCACAGGAGACAGCAGACAATACACAACCCCTATTTAACAATCTGAACTGGACCTAACACAAAATGGCTGCCTTTTGCTGCAGACAGCAGAATCTTTAGAGTTAAAGGTTCAGGAGTCATAACAGCCACACATCTATTGGCATCACAAAAATAGTTCAGCCCTCAGGGACATGACAGTAGAATTATTCTGTTTTATCCAGGCACAATGACAGGAGGAAATAGAAGCAGCAGCTTCTATTTCTTTTATTGAAAAGTCATAATCTGCCCTGGCCAGGAGATGGGCTGGTTGATCAACTAGGTGTTGTGTTATGCTCCTATGATTCCAAACCATGCTTCTGGCATACTCAAGTAACTCAGAAGTAGTTACTGTGTCATTTCACGGGAATGCAGAGCTAAATACATACTTTCCATCCAGACTGTTTCAGATTAAGGAAAACAACAAAAATAAACTCCCCATGACAGGGAAAGCTGAGTGAGTCTCTCACTGTGTAAGAGCCTCTAATCTCAACATGTCTCACAGATCCCTCCTCTTTCTCCTTTTCTCCCATGAACAGCAGGCAGGAATCCTACATTTAAAAATGAAGTAAAAACACAGAATCACAGCTACATACACCACAAAGGCGGAGGAAAGGAGACAAGTTTTGGACGTACCGCCATATTAGATTTAGACAAGGATTTGGAGTAAAGGTGAAAGTTTGGGTATGGATCTGATAGCAGGTAATCTCACAACCACCATAATTTTCATCAGATTTTGATACAAAGTGGTGGAAATTGAACAAGGCCAACCACTCTCAAATAGCAAAAACCTTGTAAAATCTGGCAAAATTTCAGAAGTGTCCAAATTAGAATCAGAATATCACCCCCATTTTGGCACAAAAACTGTAAAGGATGGCTTCTGTCCCAAAGATTTGAGAAACTCCGCCTGAAATTCAAAGGGGGCTCAGATGGGAAGTTCTTATCCTGGCCCATCTCTTCTGAACATGGGCAATATCGAACAGTCATTTGGCAGTGAGTGTTTTATAACAAAACATTTCCCTTTTCTCCAGCAGTGTTTCTGGATAAAATCTTGGAACTTCTTCCTGTCTCTTTGCCAAATTGAGAATTTCCTTGTTTAAAAATGGTTTCAGAGTAGCAGCCGTGTTAGCCTGTATTCGGAAAAAGAAAGCTCATGAAAGCTTATGCTCAAATAAATTTGTTAGTCTCTAAGGTGCCACAAGTACTCCTTTTCTTCTTTTTTAAAAATGTTCTGCTTCCTCCCCTCTACTGGGAAAACTGTTCATGGCTGGAGATAAATCCTGAGGGCTTCACAATCCTTTCTTGGCAATGCTAATTTGTTTGTGCCCCTCCTCCCCCCCCCCATGTGTTTGTCTTCAATTTGGAAGACTTAGTACCTGATTAATGCATATTGTAAAGCACCTAAAACCGTTCAGCCCATCGGATCACTCAGTTGGCTGAACATTCTAACAGTTCTTTCCCACAAAGGAATATAACCTCAAGCAGCGAAGCAACGACAAATCATTCCATTTTACCTGTTAGTTGAGGAGATTTTATTTAAGGGGCTTCACTTTCCTTGCTAACTGATTGCACACATAAGTAAAAGAACTTTACTGTAAACTAGAGAAAGGCCTGACCCAAAGCTCCTCATCTGAACTTTGGGGCTGGCTCTTATCCATATGATGAGCCAAGTCAAACCAAACTCACAGATCTAAACACTTCATGAACAGAGGAAATTTTGATCTGATTTTTAGACTGTATTCCTTGCTCTACCGGGATTGCATATTCATAAGGATCTGGGAAGTCCTTGTGGGCAATTTAAAGAACTAATAATTGTGGGCAATTTAAAGAACTAATAATCATAATTGAGGCCAAACTCTAATATAAATGTTCAAAATAAAGGCCAAATACAAAGATACGTCAGTACATTAGCACCATGTGATAGGTCATCTTAAGACAATCTCTCTAAGTAACATGCTTCTACTTGAAGAGGAAGACATTTCTAGGGCACGAAATGGCAGATTTTGTAGCTTCTATAGGACCTACACAAAACTGCCTTCCAAAGAGTAGGACTACACACAGAAAGTTCTTTTTAAATTTGGACTTGTACATATCTAATTGGTATGTAAGAAACAGTGAATAACTGTGCACAGGTGACTATAAGCATGTCCACCTCTGCAATAATTTGATGGGGATATCTCCCGTGCGCTCTATTCTCTGTGCATCTTGGGAACCTAGGCAGAAAGACATTTTATGGATATCATAATCCAGGGCCATGGCTGGATTATTTGTTTACAGTGCTGTGTTTGGTGCTTTATATACATCTAATAAGGCAAGTCCCTATGCTCAGGAGTTTGCCTATACAGAAATTCCAGGAGAAACACACACATAGGAGTATAGGGAAGAGGAAAAGAACACAGCAACCAAAAGGAAGGAAACTCACGTATAGGGCAGCTCTATTTTAACAGGAAAGCAAATCATACAAGTGTCTGTTTCACATATTGATTTTTTATGTATTTTTTGTTTGCATGGTCAAGTCTAAAAGAAGCAGTAGAGTGCCCTGAAGTAGAGATTGGTAATGGGAAGCCAGCCAAACAATGGGAGTTTCGAGAAAGGATTTGAAGGAAAAAAAATAAAACGTTTCATGGTGTAGGGGAGGAAGCAGGCTGCTTCAGGCAAGGAAGGTGGTATGAATAATCCATGGTGTCATGATGTGGGATAAGAGAAAATGTGATGACAATGGATCCATGTATCAAACCATCATATGTTCTGGGGCTTGGGTGGAGTGACTTACTTGTCTGACCCAGTTCTTAGTGAGAGAAGTTCTCCACCACCTGGTGGGGCAGGGGGGGGAACCCTGGCAAACAGCATTTCTTAGGCATATGGATTGGCAGTCTCAGCAGACAGACCTAGTACTGTACCAACCCCTGGAGACTGAACTCACTTCTCATGCCTAAAGGAGTCTTCCCTCTCTCCTTTCCCACCTCCCCCTGGTTAAGGCATATAATTTGGGAAGTATCGGAGGAGTAGCCGTGTTAGTCTATAAGGTGCCACAGGACTCTTTGCCATAATTTGGGAAGTGTTTTGTCCTCTTGTCTGTATCCTGTGAGCAGAGAGCTTCACTTTCCATAGCTGTCAATTTAGATAGTACACACACAAACTCAATGAACACACAGAAACAGACAGAGTGGCAATGTGATTATATAATTAAACAACAAATTTTCAGGCAAAGGGAATGTGAAGCTCTACAGGAGAAATTCACACCAGAGATAAAGGCCTAGACAAAGGCCTGCCCATCATTTCAGTTTTTAGCACCATAACCTGGTCTCCAGGAAGTCAATGGGAGCAGGGAAACTGAAGAATAAGATGACCCAGTGGATCAATTCCCTGTTCTGCTACAGGTTTCCAGTGTAACCATAAGCAAGTAATGCTGTGATATGTAAAGTCTTCCCTTCCTCAGAGGGGAGTTGAGAGATTAAATACACTGAAGATTGGGAAGTCCTCAGTTACTGTGGTAATGAAGGGCATGTAAGTATCTAAAATAGACAGTCTTTGACAGGACCTGGATTTGAACCCACACAAAGGGCTTATGTAGCCTTTATGAGTGGACCAATCTTTACTGTGGGAAACTTCATTCGCTAAAAAATTGTTTCTCCAGGTCTTTCTCCTTGTCCCTCCCCACCAAAAAAAGAAAATGTTTCAACAGAAAAACTCTCTCATGCATGCTCAGAAGTAGGAGGAAAAAATCCTCCTGAAGATCACATTCTCAAGATTGTGTGAATTGGGTTTATCTGAACCCCAGCTAGCGAGACAAGAAAAATCAGACCAAACCAAAAAAAGTCTGCACAAGGCTTCCCTTTCTTCAGCTAATGCAAAGCTATCTAATAAATATGAATAAGGTTATTTATATTTATTTCATTGCTGCTGCTGGAAAAGATGACAGACTAATCATGTCTGCCTAGAACTGGGTTGTAAGTTTACATTACACTGCGTGTGTTCTGTCATTATTGCACTGTATGGTAGGATAATGGCTTTGACTACACTGTGCCCCAGGAAGAGCTGCTTCTGAGAGGCACTTATGAATCAGCATAACAGAAGATTAATCTACATTTTTTATTATTTACAGCACGTATAACTCAACATGATTATTATTCAGGGGAGAAATTGTAACTTGCACATTTCCCTGCCATTGCTGTTTAGCACCATTCCGATCCAGGAGCAGTTGGTAACAGATCAGTACAGCAAGCTGCTTGAATATAGCACGTCAGTGCTTTCAGAAGGCATTAAAAGTTAAGGAAAATTCACAAGTACAGTTACAGCCCATGCTCCCTATTAACAGCTGTGTTAGAGATCCCTCCTCAGGCCCCCTAGTGTAGCTTCCCAGCGTTGGGCCTGGAGGACTGTGTAAAATTAGTTCTCACATGCCGACTGGATCAGTCAGCATAAGGCTAGGCTCCATTTGGAGGATAAAGTACCAAATGTAAAGGGTCATATGTTCATTTGTCTTTGGAAAGGGGAGATGGCCCTTAAGGAGATTTCATGCTCTGGTGGTGGAATTCAGACCAGTGAGAGGCTGGGTCCCTCTTGTCCTTAACCTTGAATTCCTCAAACTGCTCTGGTGCAGTAGCTCAAGAGGTAGGGGTTGTGCGCATGTGCAGCAGCCCTGGTTCAGCAACTGACTCTAGCAGCCTGCTTGTTACACCACACATTCATACCCCAGTCTCCACCTGCCTCGGTTTCTGCTATCCAAGTGACCCCAGCACACCCTCAGTCCTGAATTTCTCCAAGACCTTCTGCCCTGAAATGTTCAGCCCTCTTCTGGGACATTCAGAGGACTAATAAGGTCTGTTGGTCCCTTAAAGGAGCAAAAGCACAGCAGCTTGTTGCTTTAACTGGAATCAATCACTTCACATCAAACACAGCACTAGGTTGATTTAGAATAAAAGTAAGAGAGTTTATTTATGATGGCTGACCACTCCATTTGTCAGGATCTCCCATGAAGTACAAACTACTTGATTCCTTTGTGTTTTTAGGTGAAAACTTGGAGTTCCTTGCCCCTCTTTTATAGTCCAGTGAACCTTTGGAATGTATACTTCTCAAGGCCCAGTGCCCTTGCTGTAAGAAAAGGCACCATGCAATCTTATAGAGTTTCTTCCATGCTGGTGCTTTCTACAACACATGCATTTATAATATATTAATAACCAGCACGTTAGCTTTCATATGATAAGGCATATTGTGTACAAATATTATTGCAGTACTGTGTGGGATGTGAAAATAGGGGTGCCTAGGTTCACAGGAGCCCACCTCCCCACACTCCTCTCACAGTCCCTAAGAAATGCCCCCCCGTCTTGCTTTTAGCATCATTACAGCAACTGGAAAACAAGTCGTGCCTCTTAGTCCATAATTATGGACTGATATCCTAAATGACTGTCCCATAAAATAACTTCTATTTATTTATTTGAGGGGGATGGGAGAGGGGTGGAACAAGGCCTTCCGTACTTCCAACTTTTGAAGTACAGTTAGCACTGGTTCATGCCAAATGAGATGAAGGGGAAACAGTTTGTAAAGCTCTGTGGGCTGCTGACAGTTTAGAGCAGCTGGGGAGTTCAATAGAAACTATGAGCGTTCAATGTCTATATTTTTTCCTCCCACTGTAAAAACTAATATTCTAAAGGGGGCAGGAAAATACTTAATATAATTCTACAAAATTACAAACTATTTACTCTCCCCCACACACACTATTAATTTTCAAGTCACACCAAAGACTCAGTTCAAAAGAAGTCTGCCATCTTATTATGGCCAGGGCAATTCATCATCCAACAAAGTGTCTTGAAAATACATTGTGCATGCCTCTTTTACAGTATTGTTGTATCTCAAGCTTATAAAATAAGGAGCTTCTTCCGTGTTGCTCACAAGTTCTTTTTTGTTCTGCTTTTTTCCTTTTAACATTGTCTCAAATCAAAATGCAAGTGAAGGTGGAGTTGGGGGGGCTAGCACCCAGCCATTTGCATGAAATACATTAGTGCTTCTAGGTACATTCACCAATTAAAACCCAATCCACTGTAGTGGTTAAACCTACATTGCACTGACATCAGGAATCATAACATTCAAAAACCCATAGGAGAATACTTCAATCTCTCTGGTCACTCAGTAACAGACCTAAAAGTGGCAATTCTTCAACAACAACAAAAACTTCAAAAACAGACTCCAGCATGAAGCTGCAGAACTGGAAACCATTAGATTAGGCCTGAATAGAGACTGGGAGTAGTTGGGTCATTACAAAACCTAAACTTAATTTCCCCAATACTAAATTTCTCCCTACTGTTACTCACACCTTCTTGTCAACTGTCTGTAATGGGCCATGCTCTTACCACTTCAAAAGTTATTTTTCCTCCCTTGGTATCCTGCTGTTAATTGATTTATCTTGTTAGACTGACCTGACACTTGGTAAAGCAACGCCCATCCTTTTATGTATTTATATCTGCTCCTGTATTTTCAGTCCATGCATCTGATGAAAATGGTTCTAACCCATGAAAGTTTATGCCCAAATAAATGTGTTAGTCTCTAAGGTGCCAAAAGGACTCCTCGTTATTTTTGCTGATACAGACTAACACAGCTACCACTCTGAAACTACGCAGACTAGAATATAGGAAATTGAAGCCACCCATACCATTCCAAACCACTGATCAGGCCTGACAAGAGCTCAAACTCCCTCCTAGCTACTTTGCTCTTCTGTAATTTCCTGAGAGTAATTTTATACCAGCCTGACTCTTCCTGCAGTGCCACTGTCTCCCCAGATATTCACTTTATCTTACCAAACAGCTGGGATTGAATAACCAAGAGATCAAGGATGGTTTCTAACAGTAGGGAGACAAAGCAAGTTGGGACTCCCTTTTTCCAAAACTTCCTTGTCTGCCAGTCAGACCATGTTACTCTTCCCTCCTTGAGTCCATGCACTGGTTCATCCTCATCCATATCAAGTTCAAACTTCTTATCCCCACCTTGGCCTACATCTCAGATCTCTACTCCTAACAGGTTTGCCCTTCCTCTCCCATTCACTCTCACAGTAATGATAACCCTCCATCCCCATCCCCCACATGCCTTTGTTCCTTCTTCCATGCCGCCCTCCTGTAGAAAACACCGCCCCAAGCCCAGGCTGTAAAGCACCAGCCTCCTCCTCATTCAATTCCTTCCTGAAGCGACCCACTTATTTGATTCCATCTAAAGACACTAACCTTGGCCAATTGCCCTCTCCATCCCAACATTTTTAAGATTTAAAAACAAACAAACAAAAAAAAAAAAAAACAGAAGTTGTCATGTTCCTCAGACTTTTTAATGGGACTAGTCTCATCTATTTATAGCTTTGAGGCGATAAGCTCCTCTGAATAGAATCATATGCTGTACAATGCATGTACAGTACCAAGCACCTGAGTGTTTAGCAAGGAGGAAAGATCCCTGACTAAGCCTGCCTCCAAGATGCTGTAAATCGTCCCTGACTCCAGGGTTAGCACATTTTGCTTGACCAGCAACCCTAGCCCCGCCCCCCCCCGGGGGGGGGGGGGAGGGAAATCTAGAATTCAGATGTCATCCACCCTAGAAACTGCTCAGTGCCCTGAGGAGTAAGATTAAATTCACCATGTTGCAGAAGGCCAGTAAAAAGGTCTGTATAGCATTAATTAAATCCCACTTAAATCTTCAGAATAGAACATAAATAGAACTAAAATGTTTCATATGCCCCGTGGTAGCCCACTGCACAAGGATAAATGTTACCCTAAAAGCATAAGGGTTTTGAAAGTCTGTTATATTTGATACTGCAGGTCATCAAAACCCCAATCCTAGGATCATAAAATGTTTGTTTAAACGCTTCATTTAAATGGTTTCCTTAAAAGTGTAAAGATGATAGTGACAATCAACATTTTCTTTATCTCCCAAAATGATACATCTTTATGGCATTAGAAGCACACATCACTAGTTTCCCTTTATGAAATGGACACTATTAGCAAACCTTAAACAAGTATCAGGGGGTAGCCGTGTTAGTCTGTATTCACAAAAACAACAAGGAGTCTGGTGGCACCTTAAAGACTAACAGATTTATTTGGGCATAAGCTTTTGTGGGTAAAAAAAAACTTCAGATTTTGTACCCACGAAAGCTTATGCCCAAATAAATCTGTTATTTTTTAAGGTGCCACTGGAAACCTTAAACAGTGTCTTGCATTTATCTGATAACATCCAGTTTAACTCTAGATTTTATGCAGATTACAAGCCACTTCCTGGAAATTATGTTTAATTGATTGCGTCTGATTGAAATAAAGTTAATGCTTTCTTCAAACCAAAAAAAAGAAGTCATTGTTGCTCTGTCCCAGATTAAGGGAATGACAACACAAAAGCCCAATGTCAGAATAATGAGCAGCATTGATCATGCAATTTAAGGAGAAGAAAAATATATGTAACTTCAGAAAGAAGCAATAACTACAGACATTCTGCTAGAGAATGCAGACAAATATTCAGGGCCTAGTGGCTTTGGGATTTAAGCTCCCCTCAAACAACCTTGTCAAGAAGAATCATAAAGCTTCTAAATCTTAGCCGGAAATCTATGTGTATGAGATATGATGAATCGCTGTGTATGAATAATAGGATATGTAAGGTGTGTACTGCATATTAGTAGGAGCGAGAGAGAACATTCATGGAAGAGAAACATAACATTTATGTAATCCTCCCTCCTTAATGCTTTGTCTCCTCCTTCCATTTACTTTTTTCCCCTTACTTACGTCAACAGCTTTGCTTTTCAGCTTCGTAGGCATTAAGTCCAAAGAGACCACTGTCATTATCCAGTCTACACAACAGAGACATAGAATTTCACCCAGTGATTCTTGCATCAAGCCTGACAATTTCTGATTGAGCTACAGCAGCGTATCTCAATTTAAAGATTTCAAGTGATGGAGAAGCTCCAATATCCTTTGGTAAATTGTTACAATGGTTAATTACCCTCACTATAAAAAAAATAAGAGTTATTTTTAGTCTGAGTTTGTCTAGTTTCAGCTTTCAGGCACTGAATATTGTTGCGCCTTAATCTGGAAGTCTTCTCCTTCTGTAGGTACATTTAGACCATGATCAAGTCACCTTTTAACCTTCTCTTTGATAAGCTAAACAGATTGACCTGACTTTAAGGCAGGTTTTCCAGTCCTCAAATCGTTCTTATGGCTCTTCTCTGAACCTTCCCTAAATTTTTCCTATCTCCTTTTTGAAAGTCTGATGAGAAATTGGAGAGGGTTCAGAGAAGAACCACAAGAACGATTTGAGGACTGGAGATCATGCCCTCCAGTGAGACTCAAGGAACAATACTGCCCTCCCATATACCAAGAAACCTCTCATTCTTCCTCAGTTCTTTAGCTTAGCAGGGTGGGGGGTCTCACCCTATGTTACTGTATGAAATTGTATGTTCCCAATAATGCATTTTATTTATGCATAATACTACACAAATAAACAAAAACTCAAAAAAACAGAGTCACCTCTGGGATTGAGGGCTGCAACCAGCTACAACATAATGATTTTACACAGCAGTGCTGAAAGTACAAAATTCCAGTCAAAAAATTCCAACTTTTATAGAAAGCATCAGTGGATGTTTAATATTGATACATAACAAATGTGAAGTCTCCTTTGGAAAAACAAAAACAAAAAAAACCCCAAAAAACATTTACATAGCAACCTGTCTTCCTTGGAAAGCTGAACAGCTAATTAAGCTGATGGTATGTTACTGTAGAAGGTTCACTCACCAGCCAGGTGTGTTATATCAGTCTTTTAGATTGAAGAACCCATTGTAAAGCGCAACTGGTTTACCCCTTGTCCCAACTCATCCCTACAGCCATGTCACTTACTCCTTCTGCAGTAACAGAATCAAATAGTCCAGTGACCTTTTGCCAGGTTTTCAGCCACACTGTGAGCTCAAACAGGCCTTGCACCAGGAGAGTTTTTCATTCCCTTCCTTGATGGTAAATTGTGGAAAGCCAGACCCTCCTCCTGCTTTGAATCCCAGCTCAAGTGACCCTGTAGTAAGCAACTAAGGTCTTCTCCCTCAGACTCACAGCTGCTTCCTTGGGATATTTCCAACCTTTATCTGCCTCAAAGAGCAGCTGATTCTAGTGTTTTTTCCTTAGAGGTTTGACTTCTTGCACGGCTTTCTCACAGTTTGCAGTCACTGCTAAGTGCTCCTCAGGCTGACTGGCAGTAGCTCCTCTCTGCCTGAGCTGCAGCCGTTGGCTCCAGCTGTTGCGGGTTAAATAATTAGCTGCAGGTGGGTAAGTGACTGTTTTGTCCATTAACCCCATTGCGACTCTTGCAGCACAAGGTCTATACACTCCATCACAGTTACCCACAGGAATGCGAGAAAGTAACATGACAGAGAATGAAGTGAGTGTGAGAGCTGATAACTGGGTCACTACCTAGACAGATGTCCTCTTGTTGGATGGCATTGCACTAGTTCCAGTAAAAGGAGCACAGGCTTCATTGTCCAACTTGGCAGCCCTGCCAGAAACACTGTTTGTTCTGTTGGAAAGGACAACACTGGGATTTGCCTACTGAAAAAATATCAGCTGAGGAAAAAACCCTAGAGCTAATATCTAGGAAAAAAACAGAAGAATAATATAGTCCCAAAACAACCAACACTGATCATAGTCTCAGGATGGAACCTCTTTCCCACAAGAGCCCTACTGGGAGGATAACTTTAGAGTTTGCACACAAACAACTTCTCTCTACTTAGCAGCAGCTATTACACACATTTCTAGAATGCTCTATAGTTTCCCCTCTAGGATTTAGAAAGTTTAAAAAAAAAAACTGCAAAGTGTCCCATAAGATGTCATCACGCTAATGTAGGTAAACTCCCCTTACTGCTTCCTCTTACTTTATCAGCGAGTGTGGGTAGGAGAACAACATCAGGCTCAAGAAAAGTGAAAAATCTAAAATGACATTATGATCCTATTAGTTTTAGAGGTTCCAGAAACATTATGTTGTGCTATTATACTGAAGTCATTGCCTAACATACTATGCACCCCATCTGTTTGTTTTATCCAAATGTACTGTTGTCTTATACTTATTAAAAGGTCTCTGCCTCAAAGAGCTTCTAATCTAGGTTTCCACTATGCATACCACAGTAGGACTTCTGTTCATGGGGTTTCTATATGCTCATGCAATTCAACTAAATATTCTAGCAACACTGACGGGTGTATCACCAGAGCTAGTCATCAGTAGAGCTGGGCAATCAAAGCAAATTAAATAAAAAAAAAAAAAAAAAAAAAACACCACACATTTTTTGTTCACATCCCCTTTGGTTTTGTTTCCATTCTATATTCCGTTAAATGAGCTTACTGTCGAGAACATTTGTGAAAACAGTGTATTTTAGGCATATTTTATTTTATTAGTGAAGGAAAAAAGTAATATTTTATACCTGAGCAAAATTAGGCCCTGATCCAAAGCCCCTGAAGTCAGCAGAATTTTTTTTACCATTGACTTCAGAGGACTTTGGATAGGGCCTAAACTTCCCTCCAGTGCTACATTTTACTGGTGAGCCACAAGAAAAAGCAAACCTTATTCCACTGCACATACGATGCCAGATCAGCAACACTGTCAGTTGAACAATGTCTCCCTTTGTACAGGGATTTGGAGAACTCCATTATTTTGGAGTTTGATTCATAATGTTCACCTTTAAAGCATTAGGTTTTCATCCAGGCTTAAGGTTCTTTCCCTTATCATACCCCTCTGTGGTAATTGATTTTCACTGTCTTTTGTGAAAAGAATTCAGTATGGTAATGAATTCCTGAAACATGCTTCCCCCCCCCCCCCATTAGAATTACTGGAAACACAGCTTTTTTTGAAATACACTGGTGTAATTTAGCATCCAGGGAGACCGCCTAAATGAACATGGAGTGTGAGACATGGCCTAAATTGGTAGCATGAGGGAGCAACTAAAGGGAGATGATGTAGAGATATGGAGTGAAAAAGGAGCGCACACCTTCACTTTCAGGGTGCCTGGCAGGTCACTGGCCCCAATTTTCTGGGGTCACAAATCTCTACTGCTGCCAAATTCAGACGTCTGCATTGCTGTAGACTGAAAAGGCCATGTGCTTGGTTTCCATTAACAGCTGACTTGCCCCTAATTCTTGGGTCCGGTTTTAACTTAATAGCAGATGAGGACTTCGGTTTGTTTTTGGCTGTGTGCTAAGAACATTTCAGTTAGCTGGGGTTTCACATTGTTGTGCCCACTCCCCCATTCTTCATAGAGCTGCACTCCTGCTCCAACTTTTACTTCACTTCTAAGCTGCCTACTTATCTCTGCCACACTTCCGCCAGCCTCATTTCTCTGTCTGCCCTTCCACAACTACAGTAGTTGCCTCTCTTCTCATGCCCTCTCCTTCCCCTGTTCTTTTTATCTAAAAATGCCTTTCTGCTCTTACTCTTTCTCCTATGGACACCCACCCTTCCTTCACCCCTTCTGTTCATTTAGCATTTCATTTACATTTCTATTCCCCAGGAGACAGGGTGCACAATTTCTGTACCAGTCTCACATCTGCACATGTTATGCACTAAATACAATGCTAAATGTCTTGCTGACTAGTGAAAACTTTCTGCCAAAAAAAGCTACTTTGGAAATCAAATTTAAGACATCTACATTAAAAACTTAGCCATCATAATTACCATGTACTATACAGTGGATAAGTACAGATAAACAATACTAACTTCCAGAAAATAAGCTTGAAAAAACATCTAAAAATCCTTAGAAATATTAAGACACTTGTGGAAAAGCAGCCTGAAAATCTGGTTTAACATACACTACACATTGCAACCCGAGGCCATTCCTTGTTCACTATTATCAAAGTATTGTCCTATTCATCAGCTTTCAGTATATACAAAGGATAAATTCATCTACACTATTTGCTTTCTCATCCAGCTTTAAACTGAAAATCAAAGGCCCTCTTTGATTAAGGAGGGGTGAACAAAAGGAAATGCATTTATTCACCATATGGGTGTGAAGCTTTGGGGGTTCACTCAGATCACTAATGGGTTATGTCACCTCCTGGCCCATAACTCTGGGTGCTTCTGTGCTGTGCAGCTTTGGCTTAGAGCCCTGACACCAGCAGCCTGCTCAAAGCACAGTAGCCTTACCCTGGCTTCCACCATTAGACCCACTAAAATCGGCCGCTGATGCATTGATCCCCTGGTAAGTGTAGACAAGTCCTAAGTCTCCAGCAAATTTTGCCTTCCAGAATAAGAGGACCCAGCTTTCAAAGGCTGCTGTACCCTATCCTCCCCTCGGTGATGGATGCGAAAATGGTTTTCTGCCTTTGCTTGTATATCCCAAAGTCTATTGTCTGTCAGATCCTGCCATGATCAATAAGCAGTCCAATCCCCACCTCCTGCTCGTATAGCATGATTACTTAGTTTATCTTGTACGTAAATAACCTCAGAGGACAATGCAAAGTATATCTGGCTCAATTTACATTGGAGACATAGGAAAACAGGCTAAACAGCATCCCTTTGTCTAGGAAAGGTTCAGCTTTTGCAAGCAGTGCATAACACTTTTTAAGCACATATTTCCATCACACATCTTTAATTCTTTATGCACCATCCATACACACGCAATAATATTAATGGCCAGCAGGTTACCAGTTTGCATATAATCTCTTACATGACACCTTTTGGACAAGTTATGACAACAGTATGTTGGGGCAATGGTGCTAGACCTGATAGGACTCATGGTGTGGTGTTGGCACTGAGGGCACCCTGGGTCTCAATGGGCTTACACTCCATGTCACAAAATAACAGGTGCATTTGTTATTCATAGATCAGAGATGAAAAGGTGGTTAAAACACCCTTCCTGAAGAATTGGCAGCTTTAGTTATGGATGAAAGCAAATATCATATGGGATGATGACTTACCACCACCATACATTAAAAGTCTCCAAAATCTAAATCTCACTGAGTCTGTTTTAAACTCATTGGTGGCTGTTTAGCAGTGTATGTGAAATGAGTTGATGTCTCCAAATCCTAGTTCTTAGTAGACAGGTGACCATATCACAAAAGCCAGTTTTATAATTTACTCTAAATGTCAGACTTAGCATTGGGCCCAGAGACAAGACTACCATCTCATAACCCTAAAGTCATTCAGCCTTGAGACATGTCTAGAGCTAACTGGTGGATGACAATTCTGTTTTCTGTCAATTTTTGATGCTTCAAAATTTGTTTTCATTATGCACTGGAATTAAAATAAAACCTTTTAAACACTGACAATTCTATTTTAGTGAAGATTTCCTTTTTCAGAGTGAAACCTCAGCCTTTCAATTCAGGAAGTGGGGGTGGGGAGGAGAAATGAGGTTTTAGAGCCTAGCCAGGATGTGGGAGACCCAGGTTTGCTCAGGATCAGGCAGAGCAGGGACTTGAATCTGGATCTCCCACTTTCTAGGCCCATACCCTAACCATCAAGCTACAAATGGTGACACAGCTTTCTCTCCGTTTCCTGGAAGCCTATCTCTTTCATTGGGCAGGGGTGGGGGAGAAACAATTTGGCTTTGACAAACCAGCATATTTTGGCTAAATGAAATTTCTCCAGAAATGATCCAACCTGCTCTAATCAGGTCTTGAAGAACCAATCAGTGCTGCTGCCCATATTCTATTAGTTCTATGGATGATTAGAAGGTTCAGAGAAGTTTAACCTTTTAAAGTGAAATGCCTAATGTGTGCAAAACCATTGAGTACAATATAACAGTTATATTCATAAGTATCTGTTTACATGTACTAATGAAGAGCTAACACACACACTTTGTGGAGACAGTTTTGGAAGCTCCTTTGAAGATAAATTCCACAATTGAGAAGCTGATGAAAAAAAAAAGTTATAAACTTCTGAGAGTGCTTGGCATAAAGGCATGGCACCCATGCACAAAATTTAATAAAAAGTTACAAATTTACAAGTGTGCACAGAAGAACAAGGCTTGCAGCCAGGAACTTTATTGCTAGAGCAATCCCAGCACTTTCATTTTTTAATTACATTTTCCCTTTTTTGTTGTCGTCAAGGTAGCTGCATAGCTTCAGCTTTAAAGATTAAAATGGATTTAAGGGGGAGGCCATGAAATGAGAGAAGGCTGAAGCTGTTTGTTATAAAAATAAGGCCACATCTTTTCCCCAATCATTGAAGGCCTCTTCCTAAAATCTGAACATTTGTTGTGGATCGTATACCCTTTTGTGACATTTTTCAGGACCGGCTAGGAAATGGGAATACTCTACTTTCTCCATGGTACACTGGGTATGTTCTCATAAGGTCTTATTAAAAGCTGCTTTTTTTCCAGTCAAGTTCTCTCAGTCAAATTAGTTTAACTCAATGAAAACCACATCTAACACCTAGTCCAGACAACACCATAATGTGGTCTGATCTTGTGTGATGTTTAGCTCCCTTAACTCCCAGGGCTAAATTCTCCACTAACTTGTACTTTGGTAGTCGTCATTTTAATCTGTGCAGAGTGTGATGTGCTACCATTTCAGAATGGCATCATTTTACTTCTACATTGCACTCACCGTACGTGACTACAGAAGGGGTTGTACAGCAGAGCAAAAGCTCCCCCCCCCCCCATTGTCTTCAAGGGAGATGTACTTTCAACCCAGCTGAGACTAAAGAATCTTACAAGACTGACAGGTTTTGAGAAATTTCAATTCTGTTTTCTAGAGCACAGATGTTCAGAGAAGTGTCTGAATTCCGGATGCTTGTCCCAAGTTCTGAAACTGACATGCCAGAATTGATAAGCTAGATATCATGTAAAAGGTGGCAATTAGGCAAAAAAATAATTGCTAAATCCTATTGCATATGAGATAAGCAACTAGTGACTATACATTGCTCCTGATGTTAACTCACATGAGATTTGGCCTTGGAAGGATGATTAACATTTCCACTTGGTTCTGAAAACGGTAACACCATAATTTGAAGCATTCAGTAGAATCAGTCATTCCCACATCATAATCAGATAGTCCGAGCATTTCCAGAGAAGTGTTGGATACAGTTCAATGTGTGATGAGCATTAGGTAGTACAGTGAGAGAAATAGCTGAAGCAAAGTATTCAGGATGAACCATTTCACTCTTAGAACAACTATCATTTTGCTCTTGGGTTTCTGATGGATGTAACAGGTAATTGCCTAGAAGAAGAAAAAAATTCTCCATCCATCCACTACTGGTATAAAGACTATGTCAGTATTCTCCAGTATCACGAGGACAAGTATTGAAAGCCAAAACTCAATATACAATTGTAACAGATGTCAGGCCTCATGAATATATCAATCTTCATTCATGAATAGCCCAGTGGGAGTGGGTGCACATTTCAATAAGTATCCATGTGCTCCAAAACCAGGAAGCTTTCTTATTTTCAAGAGGATTGATACATTAAAAAGATTATTATAGCTATAAAAAATACTATCCCCTCAAGGGAGAATTCAAGCTTTCCTTTGTAATTAAACTTCCTTTGAAACTGAAACAAAGGACTTTTAAGAGAGCCTTTTAAAGCTCTGAGAACACTTCTCTCTCCTAATAGCTGTGGAAGGTTTAGCAAACACTTTTGACTTCTGACTTTCCTTTTGAACAAAGAACTAAGTTGGAGTCTCTCCGCCCCCAGAAAAGAGCTTGCTTAAAGCCTCAGACTTTTTCTTGTCCTAATGCACCAAAGAGATTATTTCAAAGCCTACAGAAAGTCCCCCTCTCTCACACATAATCTTTTAATGTAATTTCTAAATAAGCCATGAAAGTACTAGCGATCTTAAAAGCTATAACTGGCTTTGCTCCACCTCTTTTCACAATCACATAACCATCCTAGCTACTTTACTCTCCTGGACTACACAGAGCTTCCTAACAAAGGAACACATTCGATCTTTGGATGCGTCTGAGCAGTTGGTAGCAGGAGAGAGAGAGAAGGCATTTAAAATACAAGACCATTTTATTCTGCACAGTGGATTTCACATTTCAGAGTAGCAGCCATGTTAGTCTGTATCCATAAAAAGAAAAGGAGTACTTGTGGCACCTTAGAGACTAACCAATTTATTACAGCATAAGCTTTCGTGAGCTACAGCTCACTTCATCACATGCATTCAGTGGAAAATATAGTGGGGAGATTTTATATACACAGAGAACATGAAACAATGAGTGTTACCATATAGGCTGTAACAAGAGTGATCAGGAAAGGTGAGTTATTTCCAGCAGGAGAGCTGGGGGGGGAGGGGGAGGGAGAGAAGAGAGACCTTTTGTAGTGATAATCAAGGTGGGGTCCCTTACTCTCCCACTCCTGTAATAGACCTCTATCCTCTAGAGGAGTTACTGAAGTCCTCAAATCATGATTTAAAGACTTGAAGTTACATAGAATCCACCATTTACGCTAGTTTAAAGCTGCAAGTGACCCATGCCCCATGTTGCAGAGGAAGGCAAAAGAAACCAACCCCAGCATCTCTGCCAATCTAACCCAGGGAAAATTCCTTTCCAATCCCAAATATGGTGATAAATTAGACACTGAGCATGTGGGCAAGATCCACCAACCAGACAGCAGAGAAAGAATGATCTAGTAACAAGGTTTATGTACCTGGGGTCATAACCTTTGCTTGGGTCATAAAGAGCTTCAGGGGGTTACCGCCACCTTCCTTTTCCATTTGGCTAGACAGGAGATGTGTTCTGAAACCTTTTTTCTGTTGCAGCATGGGTTTGTGGTTTGGAAAGTTTAAGAACAACCAATCTACCAGAAAAGTTGCCCAGAAACATCAATGGAACAAAATAAAAGAGGAGCCCAAAAAGTTTTCACTGAGCACCATATAACTGAATAATATTCCATCAAGATCCCCCAGAAAAGGAGAAATTTACTTATTCACACAACCACAACTCTGGGAAGTAGAAAGGAACAGCAGTTAAGAGAAAAGCAATAGTTTCCTAGTAGAAGAAACACCAAATAAACAGTATTGTCAGTCATGAATATCAGAATCTTGAGAAGAGGAAAAACCAATGAGAAAAGTGACTCTTTTCAAAAGGTTTCAGAGTAGCAACCATGTTAGTCTATATTCACAAAAAGAAAAGGAGTACTTGTGGCACCTTAGAGACTAACCAATTTATTTGAGCATAAGCTTTCGTGAGCTGCAGCTCACTTCATTGGACAAATGCAAAAGCACAATGCAAAAAAGATATTTCAGCACAGTCACCTACCGGCCAATAATGTAATACCAAACAATCAACAAGCTTATCCTGGAGCAAGCCTTGCCTATGCTGCTGGAGCAAACAAGCCTAATGCAAAAAAAACAAAAAACAAAAAACAAGACACCACACTACATGGGAGCATAATGTGGTGTTATTTTGCTTCATCCCAGCAGAAACTACACAGAATGAAGTGGTTGGGCACTCACAGCACCTTTTCATTTTAAATTTCTCTCCTCAACACCTGAGGGAAAGAGAGGTCCTGTTCTCCTGAGGCTTTTGTGTTACTGAGCTCAGGTAGTTCTCTCTGAGCATTTCCTTCCTGGGCCTCTTTATCAGACTTGGGCTGATGGGCTAATTGGGTTCTTATCCCAGCCAGACAGCCTGACCAGATTATTACTCCAATCAGTTCCTCTGGGCAGCTAATTAGCATCTGCGTGATCAGAGTGCAGGCTAACCTGTTTACTCTCTTTCACAGGGAGCTACAAATAAATCCCACTTGGAGCAAGGAGCATCTGACCTTGCTAATGTAAGAGTAGCTGTGACCCTCAATTAAACCATTATGCTGAGGGTGTATGCTCAGCTTTTTGAATCCACTGGCTTTATACTTACCCTTCTTCTAACCTCCAGCCACAACCTCTCCTATGCCATCTACATACTGCTGAGATCACTTCCACAGTGCAATGCATGGTGGCACACAGGAGACATGGAGACCACCTCTGTGGCATGCCCATGTGAACAGTAGAATTATGACATATCCATGCTTTTCAGAAATTGCTAGATTTGCCCCTGACTTGTCTCCCAGTGAGTGCTGTTCATCATACTGCACGGACTTTGTGACGGGTTGGATCCCCGTTCTGGGGTGCCATCTGTGCTGGGGTCCTACTGAGCCCACCTGTCCCACCAGCCTTGGTTCCCATCCACCCCCTGCACTCTGTGTTGCTGTGTCAGGCTCTTCAGCACACACACAGGTAGGGACATGCCCAGCTGTAGAATCACACAGAGTCTGCAACCAGCTGTGTGTGGGAGGACTCAGCTCAGGGAATTGCCCAGCACTTTGGTGCACACCCCCTCTAGAGTGTAAACCCAAAATTATATTGTCTTGCACTATATAGAAATTTATACAGTGTAAGCTCATGAAATACGCCTCCTCCCTCAATGTGGAGGACGATATGAACAGCTTTTTGCACACACACACACACACAGTTATGAATTACACAAACTGGGTTTTGGAATAAACAAAGAACAAGGTTATTAACTACAAAAAGGTACATTTTAAGTGACTATAAGAGATAGCAAACAGAACAAAGCAGATTACTGAGCAAATAAAAGACGCAAACTAAGCTTAATACACTAAAGAATACTGGCTACCAATAATAATTTCTCATCCTAAATTTTGTTTCAAGCAGGTTGCAGAGTTTCTTGAAGGTAAACTGCACTGCTTGCAACTTAACAACATAATAGCTACTTCCACAGTTTTCAGTTGGGAATAAAATTACTGTTAGCTAGGGCACTGTATTACCAGTTTCCAAGGATGCCGTTACTGCAGCATAAGATTTTCTTGAGATGAAAAAAAGATTATCTCACATGGGGAAAATACTTAGGGAGACAAAGTTCAACCTATAGGGGCCAGAGTGCAAATGGAAGAGGGAGCAGAGGAGTGATTTGGAACCCTGTTTGCAATTGCTTGTAGATTAAATAAACAGGCAAACTTGTAAGAGACAAAAGTCTCCTGAATCAGAAGAAATGAATGAAAATGGAAAACCAAATAGGAAGAATGGTAGGTTTAAAAGAGAGAAGGAAACACACACACACACACACAAAGTGTTTTGCTCATCCAAGGCTCTTCCTTTCTTAGCAGAGGCAATTACAAATAAAACAAAATCTTCCCACACAGATTGTAGAAGCACTCAGACAACCCAGCAATTCCAATCTGTCCCACTCACTATTCTTCTGGTTGAAAAAAGAAAAGGGGAAAGAAGTAAAGAAACAGCTGCTTGAAAACAATCACAAAAATGTGATTTTGGAGACTGAAAATTATGCAGGCCTCAAGAGCCTGTCATAGCCACAGCCATTTCTTCTATGGACCAACAAACACCCGCCACAAATTCCAGAGTTAATGCTTAAAATGGGTACATTTACATCAGTTATTAACCGTGCCCAATCCATGGATTTTGGCTCCGGAGTCAGATGCAAGCATCTCCCAAGTTTGAGGAGTCAGAAGGCTCAAATTAAAGCATAAGCACTAAGGGTATGTCTACACTGCAATCAGACACCTATGGCTGGCCAGTGTCAACTGAGTAGGATTCGTGGGCCTCAGTCTGTGGGGCTGTTTAACTGCAATGTAGACTTCGAAGTTTGGGCTGGGGCCTGACCTCTAGGACCTGTGAGATGGGAGGGGTCCCAGCCCAAGCCCAGAAATCTACACTGCAGTTAAACAGCCCCACAGCCTGAGCATTGCAAGCTCCACTGAGATGGCATGGGCCAACCAAGGGCATCAGATTGCATACCCTAAAGGTCCTTGCCTGGGGTCCCAGCTCCTGAAATCATGTGATTAAAGCAGAATCTACGCTTTCACTTAGGGGGGAAAATGTTTCTAGTCCTCATGAGTACAAAGAAAAAGCTTAAAATTGTGAACTGATCTACCAAGAGCCTAAAATTGCAGCTCTGGTATGTGTACCCTGCCACATTAATGTCAAGAAGCATGCCTCTGGGGGCTCCTGCCACCATCATCAGGTAGGGTTGCTGCCTGTCCAGGGTTTAACCAGATAGTATGTTTTTTGGCTTCTGTTTCTGGGTGACATTTAGGGTTGCCAGGTGCCCAGTTTTCAACTGGAAAATCCGCTTGATCCACCAGACACCACAAGCCTGATTACTGCAGGGTTTGAAGAGGTGCCGGGTCATTAACTTGTGCCAGGCTCTGCTCAGCCAGGACTGCCTCCTACCTCTAGACAGTCTCCTTGTCAGAGAAGTGGTGAGGCCTCGGGAAGGGGTAGGGCAGGGGTGTTTGGTTTTGTGCAATTAGAAATTTGGCAACCCTACAACCCAACCCTACCTCCGTGTGTATGTGGCAAGAAAAGAAGAGTACGGCAGGACCAGCCTATCCCTCAGGTACACCAGATGCCCCAGCAGCTGGGGAAAGTACTGGGGGGCTCACCAGGCTGCCACTCTCTGCATCTCTGGTGATGGGAGATAGGACCCCTGCTACCATTCCTGATACTCCTGGAGGAAGAGATCCTGCTTCTACTCCTGGGAGGACAAAGGGGACTTCATGCTACTGTCCCTGCCTTTGTAGGAAGAAACCCCCACCAGGTCACTATCAAACCAAGCAGAGTGGGTCCATGGCATGAGGATGGGGCAATGCAGAGTGCGCCTAGGACCCCAAATTGCCAGGAACTGTAGTTTCAATTTACCCATGTTAAGGGCTTCCCCATGATACTCAGATCTGAATCAGAATCTTAACTGACCTAAAGTTCAGGTGTTACTTTCCGGTTATAGCCTAGGCTCCCTCTAAGCGTAACTTGACCAGTTTAGCAGATGTTGAAGGAAATGGCCACACTAACTTTTAAAATGTGCTAGTTTTCATGTGTTGGTTAACACATGCTAGTATCACACTTTAAATCCTTCGTCTAGACAAGACTGCTGAGGGTGTGGGTGGAGGAAAATTAGAACAAAGATTGACACTGCTCTTTGTTCACTTTCATTTGTAATCTTTTAATCTGCCTTGCATCAATTAATGATTTGGGATGTCAGCCAATTTATGTAGTTTAAGTGTTTTCAATTCATTTTGAACAGAAACTGGACATTTAAATGGCACCTGTCATTCTCACATTGTTACCTACACAAACGGCCCATACAGCTTGTTTTGGGCCTTACAGAACAATGTAACTCTAAGAATTGCGGGTGTTACTTAAATAATGAATCTCAGCCTGTTACAGTGATATCTAGTGACTTCTGGGGTATTCAGAATATCACAACATTCAGCATGAAGACAGCATGCAAGACACGGGGATTAGCTGAGCTCATGGTATTGACCAGAAGACCCCGCAGTGGGATGTGCTCAAGCCAACATTACTGTCACCAGGGAGGACAAAGATTGCCCCATTATATGACAAAACTCCATTCCTACAGATGCCATATTTATGGAAGCCGATTCTTTTCAGAACTTTATTGAGAATAATGCTATTTGAAGAGACACTAACTATGATGTAGAGCTGGTTGAAAAGTTGTATCTTTTATGGTAATGATGGAAAATGGCTTTTTGACTAAACATAGTTGATTTTTTTCCATTAAAAAAAACCAAATACCCCATATTTTATTTTGTTTTCTGACTCTTCTCTCACCTTTTCCTGCTCATTTTCCTTCTCTCTCGCTCTCTCTTTTTTTAAAAATCTGACTGGAAGTGCAAAAAGGGAAAGGGGGAAAGAAAGGGAAGAAGAAATCTGAGAAGTAGTGCAGATTCACTTCTTTAACCAGTCTCCATTTTTCTAGAACCTGGGTTTCATGATAGAACACTTCTGACACCAAAGATTCACTGTACGAAACAGTGAGATAATGCCAGGTCTGTGTGGTATGGAAGCAAATTTATGTATAAAATTCCTTGAAATCAGATACAAATTACAGTTGTGTCTGGGGCAGGATTAAGGGAATATGGAACAAATACAGTCATTACTCTTGTGAGTAGTATTTTCTCTCATGGCTAGTCCCATTGGAGTCAATGAGATTGCTTATGTGAGTAAGCTTATGCAGGATCAGACCCTATATTTGCTCAAATATATTTAATGTGTAACTTTATATATGTGAAGAGAATATTAGCCTTCATAATCAGATCTTCTATAGGCAAGTCTCACCCATCCACACAATCTGTACTTCCTCACTATACACATTTAAGGGAATCCAAACTAATTTGCTATTAAAATAATAATAATAATAAAAAAAAAACAATCTGCAGGATGACTCACCAAGATGGGGGAAGGAAAGGAGATCTCCGAGTCAGAGGGAGAATTTCAGCACTGTGCAGGAAGATTTTCTGTTTTATTAACTAGAATTGTGTGGGACTGATTGAATGAGCCCTGGTTTAATGAAATTAACTCAAATATCTTTAAAAAACAAACCACATCAGTCAAAAGGTGATCATAGTAGGTATATGGTGGATTCAGTGTATTCAGGCATGTGTTGCCTACGTTCTAACTGACAATCAACCTGATGGTCCAAAATCTACAAACAGGGATATTTAGAGAGAAAACACACAGCAGTGCATTCTAACTCCATGAAGATACACGGGACGAGAAGGGATATGACTGTGTGAAAGCAAAATAACTTTTGCTTTAAAAATGAATTCAGTATCACAATTTTCCATGTGTATAACAAGGAACTTATGATCTCTTTGTTATCCTTTGGACCTTTTTGGAGGGTGGGAAGAGGGAATTTCAGTACTGATAAAAAGCTATGATAAAAAATGGGGGGGAAACTAACTTCACTGACATCAATGGAGCTACTTGGGCACTTTTCTGGCCCATGAATTTTCTTCCTATGCCAACTTTCCCAGTTTAGAAGTGAAACTCTGGGACAACTTCTTTTCTTGTTTAGTTCCATTTAATTCAAAATTGGGTCATCAGCTGGTATAAGTCAGTCAGTCTATGAATCACAAAGGTGCTTAGATATTTCCAGGCCAAACTTAGGATGTTCTCAGAGAAAGTGGCCTGGGCTAGTAGTTTAGGTAGGCTATCAATCAAGTAGAAATCAGAAATGCCCGAATTCTAATTCTGCCTTTGGTAAATGTTACTGCACAGTGATTGGGTAACAGGTCTGCCTCTGCTTCCCCATCCTTGTGAACACAGAGTTAGTGTGAGGAATAATTAGCTGTGTGAAGATCTCTGGCTGTGAAAAAAAAATTACTACATGAATGCTAACTAGTATTATTTATGTGGTAAAAGGATAACTCATACACTAGGGAAAGTTTCAAAGCATATTCTACTTTAAACAAATTCCAGTTCATTTTCCTAATGTGTTTGTTATTCATTGTTATTTAAAAATAAGTAACGCTTTGTTCTGCTCCACTCTGTTCTCTCATCCTTCCTGACCCTGCTGCATGAGACCATGCTGAATTCATGTCATTATAGCCATTTCTACCAAAACAACCGATAATGAAGTAAACAAACATAGCCCAGGTCAGAATCCATTTAAAATAATAATAAATAATAATAAAAAAACCTGTGTAGACTGCACAACTCCCCAGGGAACTAGTCCCATGACACCTACTTTTGTTTCTCCAGCCTTGACCTGGTGACACTCCACATGGAGTTGGCATCTGGGTAGATGAATCTTTCATCTGTGATACCCCAGGTGTCTTGAATTCTCTCACTTCCTCTCTACAAGTCTTATCTCTAAAGTGTCCTCTTCCCCTTAAGAGGTGCACTGCCAGTTTGATTTAGGTTCAACTTTTGGATATGGAAGGCTCAAACTTTATAAAATGAACATTGATATAAATATTTGTACATTAAATAAAACATCCAGTGAAATAGTTTTTGTGTTTGGTCCCTAAATACTCCCCAGCAGGTAGAGCTTGTGGTGGGAGGAACAGTTTTGTGCTAAATTTTGAAATTGTTTTTATTTTACAGGGCTTGAAATGGACCCATTCCATATTTTTTGTGAAAAAATCAGTAACATTTTAAATGATGTTTTTATTGAACATTTTTAATAAAATTGTGTTTTCAGTTGACTAAAATATTGATTAAATAATGGATTATTTTGTGAGAAAAATATTTTGAAAATGTTGGAAGTTTTCTATAAAGAGATTGTTTTTTCACAAAAAACCCCTTTTAGATGCAAAAAATTACAATCAGATCTACCAAAAACATTTGCACTAGGAACGAAATACTCGAGCTGGGAAAATAAGTCAGCAATTTTTTTATTTGATTATTTTTGCCTCATTGTCTGTTTACAACAGGCTTTTCTTACATTTGTTATTTGAAACAATTTCAAAAGCCATCTCCTTCTTATATTCTAGTCTCTCTTCAACTCTCTGCTTTCTGCAAGGCTCACAAGGACTTTATATGAACAAAAACCATCTCCCTCAGTCTTCATGGCATCCCATTGTTTGTATGTATCTTTTAGATTGTATATTTTTCAGGCCTTTATCTGTACATAACATTTCTGAATAAATTCTTGGCCTACAAATCAGACAGGAACAGTTCACTGTGAGTATTACGTGTATTATATTTAAGCTGTCATAGTTTGTTTTGATTGTGCACAAAGGCTACGTGGAATTGTTCCTGGAACCCTTAGCAGGTTTCTAAGGGTATAGAAACCTAGTATACACACTAATGCTCAAACACTTTCTGCAATTCCTCAATATTTACTTAAAAATTTCTGTTTCTTTGATTCTTTCCAGTAAACTTGTTTGCTTTAAACTTTGTCCTAAGATACCACAGTGGAGGACAACTAAGTTCTGAGATAAACAGAAGTGAACACAAAAGGCACTACACTGAATTTGAAATTGACCAGTCTAATTTAATTATCTAAGCTAACTGAAATTAAAATAATCATCATTGAATGCTTGGAAAAAAATATAGGATTTTAATGTGTTCAGTTTCCAGAGTACACAATGTTATTAGCTACACGACAAGAAAGAAAAACTTTTATAACAACATTCTTGACCAGGCAGTGCCTCTAACTTCTGACTGAGTCCCTCTCTGTAAAGTGCTTTGTGATGCTTGATGCAAAGCATATTTACAACAGCAGTTTCTGTGAACTGTATCTGCAGTCAGAAGTCACACATTTTTCAGCATGTGTAAGGACAGGAGCTTCTGTTATGTGTGCAAACAGCTAATACCCTCGCAACCCAGGCTGACCCTTCCCTGCATTTCTTTTTATTGGAGGTTATTTTTAAAGTTCAGGCTAGGATTTTTACATAGCCATTCAAGATGGGATCACTACAATTTCCCAAGGTGTCTGATATGAGTCACTGATTGTGGTGCACTGGAGTTATGGGCCCACTCAGTCCTGGAGTCTGAAAGAAAGGTGCCTTTGGACAGCTTTATATTGTTCTAAAAGATCATTTCTCCCCTCAAGTATTTCGAGCTTAATCATCATCATCAGAAGAAAGTGGTGAGGGGGAGGAGGGGATTCTGTTTTGGCAAGAACTCAAATAGCTCTCAACTTTGGTAGAGTTCTCGTTCAAATCACAATCTTTACTTAACAATACTAAAAGCATATTCAATCAATATGGCTATGGAGTTGTTGCTATCCTGCAGCACGTTTGCCTAATGCAATAAAAAAATAAATGCCAATTAGAAGATGAATGGAATTCAGAGACATTCACAGAATTTGAATGGTCAGTTTTGTCACGTAATACTGCCTGTGTGAAGGCTGAAACTGCAGCTTCCATAACAAAAAAAACTTTGGTGATTAAATTCAATTTATAATAGCAATAATCCAGTGCAGGACATTCCCTGGGAATTAATGACACTCAAGTGCTGAACCTCTAGCCAGCAATGCCTCCTGTATCTGGAATCCCTTACAAATGCCCTATGCCTTCATCCTTACTGTGAATGGCTGGGATTAGCAAAGGAACCTAATGAAGTAGGCACCCAACTCTCACTGAAGTTCAACTTTTAGGTACCATTGAAAACCCTTACACCAGCACACAATGTAAGACATGCTAAGTATGTAACAAGGGTGCACAGCTGAATGGCAATAGAGTCCTGTAGTCATCGCTGTGTTCAAATTGACAATGATCAAACATGATCAGATTGCTGTTCAGTGGGCCACAATTATACTTTTGTACACCCTCTCCCATCAGTTCATGGTACTACTAGTCACCCTAGAAATATCTAAGTGCAAAATGGGTGACTTCAGTCAAAAGGAATCCATATCACAAAAACCAACATCACAGCTGATGCACTTGTCCCAACAATGGAGTCAGGAAAGGTACGACTAGACATGAAGTCAGAGCATCCTTTCTAGAGAGGGTCCCTCTCGGTCACAATTCAAACTCTTTTTTCAGGGTAGTGTGTGGAAAACATGTGTAGTTGCTGCACTTGGTAAATCAGTTTTATCATGCGGCGGGGGAGAGGGGCATCACTTTCCAGGACTATCTTATGTTTCTCTATACAGAAAGAGCAGACACTTCCAGCTGTAGCAATCTGCGTGGAACGTGGAGCACAGATTACAAAAGGGAAGAGGTTGGAGGAGACACCAGAAAGTCAGTCTGTATGCACATGACTGGAATGCTAGCTGCTAGTGCAGCACCTCTGTAAATAGTTCTCTTAATAAAGAGCCAATTTAGTTTTAGAAATATGGAGTCCTTTCAGGGTATTACCAAGCACATGGTATATGAAAACACCAGTAAGAATATTTTTATTTTAGATTAAATAAAATAAACCAAGACAAAAAAGGTGAAGGCTGCATAAAAGAAAACAATGTCTCTCTCCTCTGTTAACTGGCTGCAGCAGCTCTGCCTCTCAAAATGACTACCTGTCTCTGTAGACAAAAGGTTTCACAAAGATTAAGAGCTGCAGTGGCTAAAAACCAAAAGGCATTTACATAGCTGAATACAACATGCTATTAATGAGGCATATCTCAAGTGATCAAGGAAAAAACTGTTTGCTTTAAAAAGATGTGGTACTACCCTGACCCCTTCATTATATAGCATGAATGTAAAGGAAGCAAACAGAAGGCTAAATCAGAAGCACAGAATCTTACAAGTCATTGGCAGCTGCTGTACTGGTGGCTTTGGGAAAACAAGGCTTGTTTGTTTGCATGCTAGTGTTAACATGAGATGTTGGGATAGGACTGTGGCAACCATTTCATTTTACATCACAGCAGCTGAAACATAACTGACTAAGAAAAGGAATCCTCTGAACTAAGGCAAAAGATTTAGAGAAACAGTGACTTACCATTTTGGATTGGGGCACATTTTAGAATATACTGCACTTAGAACACCCTGTAATTTTACACAACATCATATATCAAATCTTAATTTTTTAGTGTGGAATCTGGCATTTTACATATACAGGAGTCATCACCAAAAGGAAGTCACCGACGGGATGGAACATAGCAGCTCTCCAATAGCACACAATACAGCAACACTACACAACAGTTTAGGACAAGCCGGGGGGGGAAATACTATAGCTAAAAGGAAGGATAGTCTTGTGGTGAAAATTATAGCTAGTTAGAAAATGGATTTTCTGTCCTGTGGGGGAAAAAAATAGATTTTTTTTGTCCTGAATTGTGACAAAGCCAAAATTTTCAATTTTTTTGGCAAAGTAACATTAAAAAAATGTTTTGGGTCAATCAACATGTTACATTTTGATAAATTTGATAAATAAATCATTTCAATATTGATCCTTTTAAAAATCAAACTTCTAGTTCTAAACATGTTGCAGTGTCCTGTTTTATTCTCATTTTTAAATGAAATTGTCAAAATTCATATGATTTCATGAAAAATTTTAGTTTCAACAAAGACCTTTCCTGAAGGAAAACTGTTTCAACATAAATTTTCCAACCAGTTCTAGTTAAGATAATGGACTGGGTCGCAAGGGTTAATTTCCCAGCTGTGTCATGGGATGGTCTGTGTGATAATTTCAATACACTTAATCTCTCTGTGCCTTAGTCCCCTACCTGCAAAATGGGGATAAGGATACTTCCTTCTCTCACAGGGTTATCACAAAGATAAGTCCATAAATGTTTCAGAGGTGCTCACGTATTACTTTGATGGGACAATACAAAATACCTACACAGAAAATTTAGGGAGAATGTAGGGAGGAAGAATATAGTTATCCAGACTGGATGTTAAACAGGACACCATGAAAAAAAGACACTTGAAAAAAGTGCCATGGGACTTTTAATGGCCAGAAGTCAGAGGTTGTTGGTTGTACATCTCAGAGAAGGGGTACTTCCTACAGCATGGTGCTGCCTTGTACCATGATGGGAAATCAGTTCAGTTCTGCTGACAGAAGAGAAAGTACACCCGACAGTACTGAATTACTAATGCCACTTCTCATATCCTACTCATTATTAACATGTTAACTGCAAACACAGTAACTGACATACAGTGACTGAGGATGGCATGATAAATGCCACATCAGTGGGAACGTGGCAAGTTACCTACTGTTTTTAAACAAGCGCAGATTTCATACTAGTTAATTTTTGCTCCATTAAGCATAATTACACTGCTATCCACTAAAGCCCATAAATACTGTTTCATTATTTGACGTTTGGGGGCAAAACCTCTTAGCCACCTCAGAGCTACCTCTAGGCACCAGTATACAGGAGAAAGTTTCTAGGTCTACACTATGGTATCAAGTATATCTCCACTCAAGGGCCAACATTCCACTGATTGTTGTCACTTAAAGAAATGCCATCTTAATTCACTGTAATGCCAAAGATGCAGCAGAAAACAACAATAAAAGGAGTTAAGTACCATGTAATTAAAGAATAGCTACATGATGGTTGTGCACTGTAATTTAAAGTGTCAAAGCAAAAATCAACATAAATTCAATAGAAGGAGTCAAGAGTCCATGTCTCAAAAGTGATTTGAGACATGGAAATACTTGTACATGAATGGAGAATGAAAAGATTAACATTCTTTCATTTAGAAGGAAGATGAATAAGGTGCATTACCACGAGCATTTCCCCCGCTCCCCGAAAATGTTTCCACCATGGCATTCGTGGGTAGCACTCATGTAGATTGATTACTGGCAACTTGTATACACTACAGATCCCATTGTTGCTATGACGGATGGTGCTGCACCAATAGTAACAATTGTGGGAATTTTTAGGAAAGAAAAGAGAATGCAGACAAGGCTTAAGAGGAGATGTAAGGAATCCAGAAGTACAAAACAAGTACACAAGGTGCTATATACCCCTCAGTACAAAAACAAGGACCTCACCCAAAGCCCACTGACATCAGTGGGAGGCTTTCTATCAAGCAAGCACTGTATCAGCCCACAAATGAAAAGCTGATAATTGTGGAATGATTTTTTTTTTTAAATGTGTATTTAACCCAGGGAACTCATTACCTCGAGATATAATTGAGACAAAAAATAAATAGGTTTAATATGAGAAAATCTACAGTTATGTTGGACAGGATTAGAAAAATAAACCTAAATAAGAATATAAACCTTCTTGGTTCAGGTCAAAAACCACTAATTGACTGGGGGAAGGAAGAAACATCCTCTATAGATACATTATATTTTTACATTATATGAAATTTTTGCAATTTCACTTGAAGCGAGCGGTGCTGGCTGCTGTGAGAGACAGGACACTGAACTAGATGGGCCACAGGTCTGGCCCACAATAGCAATTACTATGTTCTTTTGTACTTCATGCCTCAAAGAAACAGAATGTACTATGAACAAAACTTTAGGTGAGCCATTCTCTATCCCCAGCAGAGCAAAGAAACCAGTTCTCAAGCTTTGGACCAAGCAGTACTTTGATAATAGTGTGCATGCTGGAATGGACAAGTAGTTCATTCCAACTCTAGCACAGTCTTACACGGAACACCCTGCTAATCAAGGATGACATTATTTGCTATGCCATAGCATTGCCTCCGAGTTGCTCTAAGGCAAATTTTAAACACACACAAATTGGCCATCTTTCTTGATGAAATTGATTTACCAAAAAAGCAAACAGCAAAACAATAACGGTAGCACAAAGGATGAACAAGAGCAATTATTACTTTGTAAGCGAGGATGACTCCGATTAGCTTGTTGATGGATGACAAAGGCTTGATAGCTGAACTCATTTGAGTCCTCACTTTGTTTATTGAATTCCTAGAAGTTCGACGGCTGTTCAGCTCAAATCAATTTGTTATGAAATTAACTTTAATTATTTGTTTCAAATCAATGCAACTTTTAAGCTGATCTAACAACTTTCCAGCAGGCTTTAAAAAAAAAAAAGTGAAACTTCCCTCACTACTAATATATCCACTAGACTTAGGAAACACAAATAGAGAGACAAGGACATATATTTAAAATGTCACTGAATAATTTCACTCCACATGAGGCTTTGGGGTATGTGACAGGATTATTCAAGCAGCTGTGAATAGAATGTACACTTAATGGGAACAAAAACATTGTCCTATCCAGGACCAGCCCTTGGTCTCTGAAGACTACCACCTAACCAAGAGGGAGTTCCAGTTCTCAGGGGCCTCTTCATACATACAGGACTGAAAATGAATTAGTTCTCACAATCATATGAAGGATATGAAGTGGTGCTCTGATAGTTTCTCCTTTTGTCAGCCCTTGTCATTCCAAAACAGAACAAAGATCCATCTAATTTCAACATCTTATGTCAGAATATCTGGCCAACACCAGATGCTCAAAGGAATTTTAAACCCTACTAATGCACCAAACCAAGTGCTAATATGCCACAGAATGGTGATTTTTTTTCCGGATTCCAGATAGTGATTTTTATGTACAGGGCATAGGAACTGAAAATGCTCATCATGTTATCTTAGCTAATACACTATGCTGATTTATACCATCTGAGGATTTGCCTCACAGCCTCTCTCTGTGTGTTTTCTCACCCACCAAAAGTTCTTAGCAGTGGCTGCTCCCCAGCCTCACCTCTGAATTAAAACTAGCAGCAGACTGTGGATTTCTTCTTGATGGTTAAAGGAGAAGAGCCCTGGAACTGAACACTACACTGAGTGCAAGTAAGTTCAGCAGAAATGTGTAAAAGATCAAAAGTTCTTTTCCCTCTCTCTCTGCTTCTTGGTACTTATACATAATTGATATGGAGTTCTCTCCCCCAGAGGAAGAATAATCAAAGCTTGTTGATAGCCAAAGATTGTCAGTTACTGCATGGCACTTTTACAATTCATTAAAAAAAAATCTCAGAGATGATTTCCGTCCAGTTCTTAGTGGACAGCGGTCCTCACAAAAGCTACCACCTCATAATGGATTCTCTCCTTTACAATTTCACCACGGACAATAAGGACTGAATGGGAACTGGAGAATGACCTATTCTCTCCCGTTCCTACACTCATCCCCCTCAGGGCATGGTGAAGGAACAATGAAAGGGCAGTACTGAGGCAGTTGTAATTCCATTGCCCATGATGTGCTTCCTGCCATTTGTAGCCCTTTCCCCTGTATTTCTCTATCACTCATCTCTTTTCAAATTTCATCAGAATCCTCTATCCCTCTCATTGCTTCTTCCTCACTCCCCGCATTATGGCTATCCTACTTAACTCTTCACTCACCCTATTATTAGGTAGCACCTTGAAGTCTTTGGGGATAGAGTTGGTATGAGAAATGCTCGATATAATGAGGGTCCCACTGTCCTAATCCTTACTCACTTGCATATTTACATCGTCTTTGATGGGACAGGTACTGCTCCTATGAGCCTTGGCTACACCCTTGAGTACGGTCTTGCAGAAATGGGTCATCTAGTTGTATTTTTGCTTGATTATATCTTCCCCGTACAAAAAGTGAAAGATTTTGTTTTCCTGGCATAATTGTGTCATCTTAATCCATTACAAAGACAGAGTACTCAGATTGCTTATAATGCTGCTATCAAATTTCTGTTTTCTACGATACACTTAATTTTTAACTTTATTGTTGTTTACTTTCTCTAGCAACAATATACAGCATTTACACAGTGCTTTGTACCTAAATATCTAAAAAAAGTGTTTCAGAAGTATTAATGAAGTCTCATGACATCCTTAAGAAGTATCAGAGATAAAGACACAGTGAAACACAAATAACTTTCCAAAGGCAGACTCATGAATAGAACACTAAAGAGATTGGATTTCTACTCCCCTTCTGAAATTACTAGACCATACACACCAGTATATAATTAGCACCAACAGAACACTCTTTTTGTACCTTCTCTTGTTTAATTAATCTTTCTGATCAAGCCTATTGCTGAGATGTCCCATTATTGAGAGAACAGATTGTCTTCCTGTACTGATGAACTACAGCCTTAATCTGAAACGACTGCTTTCCACTAACAGAAGGTTTTAGATCACATGCCATGTGTTCATTCATGGACAACTTCAAAGCATGCACCACCAACTAATCTGAATTAACAATTTTGTGATCTGAATTTTACAGGTAGTTTCCCCCTAAAGGATTAAGATGATTTGGCTACACCCCTTACTCATTTTGTTATCATCTGAACAATATAGGGGGTTTTGATCTCCATGTAGAATTTCAAACTCATGTTCTAAAGCTCAGGACCTGATTTCACGGATAGTGAACATCTGCAACTCCCATTGACATGAGCTGGAGCTGTGAGTGGTCAATAGAGGTCTGCAGCATCCAAGCAATACTGGACATCAAATATGATCTTGAAAACATATTTTTGAGGAAGGATAAACACATGTTCAAATTAGCTGGAGATTTAGAGTTCTAGTATGTCATTCACTCCCCTCCCTACACATGTTCTATAGGAGACTGATCCTTGAAGTATGTTTTTCAGAGCTTCACTCATCCACTTACACATTTCTTTTTACACCTTCATCTGGCAACCATTTTGTTTTTATTGTTGTTACCTGCATGAGAAGGCTACTTTATTTCTCTTAAACTAGAGAGACTTACACACGAAGGGGAAAAATGAAGATATTTTATTTGAACAATTGTTCAGCTATTTGTTATTCCTATTTCCTTTGTTCCTGCTCCATTAACTAAAGAAACATTTTTCTGGCTGATTGGACACTGTGAGGATAAAAGCAAAAGAATACCTGACATTCTGAATCAGGGCACTGGATAATGCCAATTCAGTGTCAATTCAGACAGAGATGTTATAATACATGGTGTCTCCCTTTCACATACCATAGAGGTTCACAGATACCATAGCAATGGGTGGAGTGTAATAGGCTAGCAGCATTTGCTTGAAACACCCCAGTTAGTAAATATTGGTCTAAATGGGAAAAGGTTAAAAGGTTTTACTGACTTATGGGAGCAGTTGGATCATAACCTCACCCAGAGATGAGAGAGATAGGAATAGAACTCAGAACTAGAGTTTGGAAGAGAAACCCTCAGAAAGGGAACCCTAGGAGTAGTCAGGCCTGTGAAGGCGGCTTAAGTTGGTTTCATGCACTATTACTTTGGAATTACCTTTTTTGTCAGTTGATCAGATCTCACGAGGAATGTCTTTAAACAAGCAAACACCCAAAACAGGGTGTTTGATGATCCTAGGAGAACCTAGATTAACAGACAGACAAAAATAATAAACAGAGTGATTGTAAATAGCTATTTACTGGGTGCCGACAGTGTTCACTATACTCTCCCAACTTACAGTGAAGCAAGGTCTTTGTGCCAGGAAGCTTACACTCCAGTATAGACTAAATAGCACAAACTGAATTGTCAATGAGAGTTTAAGGTTGAATCTTGGGGAGGTCATTTCTCAATGGCTTTGCAGAAGGATTTTAGTTTGAGGAATGATCTAAAGCACAAGGTGGAGGTTGGTGCACAAAAAGACAATTCCAAGCATGAGGGGCAAGTGTGGAAAAGAAAAATTTTGTGGTTATGAAAGATGCTTCAGAATGGAGCTTGTGAGAGGGGGCTTAGAAGGAAATGAGTGCAAACACACCAAGAAGGAGGAGATTGTTTTGGAAGGCCCTTGAAGGTGAGGACTAGAAGTTTGAAAATGATGGTGATTGTAAGAGGGAAAACCAAAAAAGGAAGAGAAAAGATAGAAAGAGGATTGCAGCAGCAGTTTACTGAGTGGACTGAAGGAGGGTGAGGTGAAGTGCAGAGCATTCACAGACCAAGGACCAGATCTGCAGTTGTATAAATCTGCATAATTCCACTGAAGCTACTGCAATGCATGCTGTCTCAAAATTTGCCGAGAAAAGTGAAATCGGGCTAAGCCATTAACAAAGGCTTGAGCGTACACGAGAACATAAGAATGGCCATACTGGGTCGACCAATGTTCCATCTAGCCAGTATCCAGTTTTCCGACAATGACCAATGCCAATATGGTTAGACAGCAGAAGAACCACCTATGAGATAGATAAGGAAGAGAGAGAGGAGTCAAACATGACCACGTGTTTGCGAGCCTTGGTGGCCAAGAAATTTAGTGGAGTTGTCAACAAGGTTTATTTCGGGAATTTTCATTTTTAAATGGGTATGGTAATTATCATTTAGAGCAGTGGTTCCCAAACTTGTTCCACTGCTTGTGCAGGGAAAGCCCTTGTCGGGCCGGGCCAGTTTGTTTACCTGCCACGTCCGCAGGTTCGGCCGATCGTGGCTCCCAGTGGCCGCGGTTCGCTGCTCCAGGCCAATGGGAGCTGCTAGAAGCGGCACAGGCTGAGTAGCTGAAAGACAGGAGGACTAACTGTCCCGCTTAGTGACTTGTATGAATTAAGTTGTTGGTGTTAAGACTAGCTCCTTTTGGACAGCTGTCCACCCCACGACTGGCACTCATGTTGGCAGTTTAAACACATGAATTAATAATTGAATTAGTTAATGAGACTCATTCTTACAGGTTGTTCTGAAACAGGACAGGGACCAGATACAGATTTAGATCCTGATCTGAATGTCAAAATTAAGTTGGCTTTAGATTTGGCAGTTTCATGCAGACAAAATTCTGATCATAATAATCAGAGATAAATGAAGGTTCATGTTTTTGTTTAAAAATAAATAGCTGTCTAGCACTGTTAAATTGCAATCAAGGAAATGTCTGCTGGTGGGTCCAAACTGCTTTATTATAGGGTCTGAGAGGGAGGAGAGAGAGACCTTATTGGCAGGGCATCTAAATCTATCTATTTTTGCCTTACCTTATGAGCTCTGCAGAGCAGGCTGGGATTCATTATATTGCTGCTTTATTATTATGGCCTGACATCTATGGCTGCCATTAGAAAACATTTACTGCTATAAATTGCAAAGTGATGCAAAATGAAGCAATAATCTGTTTCCAGCTTGATAAACAGAATGGCTGGAAGAAATAATGATGGTCCGACCTCAGTTCAAATACCCGTGAGTCTGTAATGATCAAAGGAGTGTGTTATTCCTGTTGACTAACTACCCAGCCTCATCCTTTGGGGAGTTAGGGATGAACACGCTTAGCATTTTGGATTCAGTTATGAAATGCAAAGCAGCCAGACAATAATGCTATTTCTTTACCCAGACATTTATATCACACTCCTTTGCCTGAAGTATTTGGAGGGGTCAGATAAAACACAACTGGATTATTTTAGTGCTGTGGTACTGTTAAATTAAACTTTTAATTTATTTTAATTAAGGCAAGAACATTCACTGCTGTGGATTTTCATTTGGAGCAGTCAAAAGTTAGAACTGGGAACAACAACAATGGTATTCTACCTTCAGGTACCACATTTCATCCCAAAGGATCCCAATATGCTTCATAAACTACATACACAGTGAAAATGCAGACATCTCTGCTGCGAATGATACCATCCAGCTGGTGAAATTCCCTTTTCCTTCACTACTGTATTGAGGATAACCTCCTCATAAAAACATTGCCATGAATGCCTTAGAACCACGTTCTCAAATGGAGTAAATCAACATAGCGTCACAGGAACTACACTGAAATAAATGGAACTACACTGACTTACAACAGTTGAAGATCCAGTCCTTAATGTCTCTAACCCCCCTCTCTCCCAAAAAATAATCCTCCCCCTGTGGCCAGAATATTACAGATTCCTTTAACGGGAAAAATGACAGGAGACAGCAGAAACTCAATTTCTCACCCCTCCCTCTTCCTCCCCCCCTCCCCCCAACCACCAAACACACCGAGTCAGGCATCCCCTTCTCCTCTTTACTAAGATATTGTATCTGCCTTTTCTCCTGTGGCTGATATGGATGTTCCCTGTCTTTTCTCTTCCATGAAGCTCTTCCTCATCCACATGTCTTGATCCACCATTCTCCTCATCTTTTCTCCCCACCCTCAATCAATAAGCCCCATTCCCAAATTGGAGGCACTCTGAAGAGTTCCTGATAATCTTGCACAATACCTTGTAATCCTTTCATGAACCTGACCTTGCAACTTCAACACATAAAAAGGAAAATCAAATAAAGAAACCCTCACATGGAAAACATAGCTGTCCTATCTCTCTGTTTTTATGGTTCACCCCTTCCATTCCCCTCCATTAGCTGGACAGGGCTATATTTAGGGCTGTTCATGGGAAAGCTTAAGAATGAAATTTTTCTGCTCTTCAGCAACATGACAATGAATCATTTGTAATTTATATAGCACCACTTACTGAAAGTGTTTTACAAACATGTAGGAAGTCAACTCCCTTGCCCAAAGTTTTGTAGTGCACTTTACGTACTGCCATTTGAAATGTCAAAGCACACTACACAACTTTTTGGTGCACAGCAGCTGGGTCCCCACAGCAGAAGTTCATTGCATAGCAAGGTTGTATGCAGTTATGACTAACTGTGATGTTACATGCAGGTATACCAAGATCAGATATTAATGCTGATGGATGAAAGCCTGAATGAACAGGGGGTGAAGAACTTCCAGAGCTCACCAGCTTGGATGGTCTCATTCACCAGAATGTGAATGTCAAAACTTGTTACAGCTTAGCTTTAATTCGCTCTGTGGCCTATTATCCCATTTGCCACCTATCCCAGGAAACAGATTAGGAGTTTCTCATTGGGCTGTACAAACTGGCCTGGGGCCTTCATATATGTAAGAAAGAATAATACAAATGCTACCAGTCATCGCCCCCTGCAAAAGAAACCCAATCAATCCAGGTTAGTGGATCGGATGGGCAGACACACTGCTCTTCATTGGAAGGTTACTGCTGTTAGTGATAACAGGATAAGTGCTAGGATAATCTGAATAAACAGTGTGTGACTACACCTGTGGATTTTATTCTGTCAAATTTAAGTAAAAATATAAAATAAGGTTAAGCATTAGAAAATAGAAATCCAGTTCTACATTAGAGTTTTGGGGGAATGGCCTAGAGTGTCCTAAGAATGTCCTAGAGTGATCTTGCTCCTGGTGAAGAGATGCCAGACTGAAAGCCCAGGACTGAAAGCCTCTGAACAAGTACAGCATGGGCAACCTCAGGGCAAGCTTCCCCATGTGCTGCTCCACCAACGTGTCTCAATGCTGACCTAGAAAGGGCCCACCATGATGTGAGATGGTAGGCCACTATGTAAGGATCAGTGGTACCTGAATCTAGGTTGCCCAGCAGGACAACATCCCCACATTGCCGCCTGGCTGCAGCAGTAGCCTGGCTGCTCCTTGACATCCACAATCTGCAAAGGTTGCACACCATGGGAAGTTCTGTCTTGAGTGATCTGATTGACAGTTGTCTTAGCAATGCCTTATTGGATCCTTGATCCCATACAAGCCCATAGGGCGAATCGGAAGCGTCCAAGCAACAATGTGGATCCCTAGCTAGCTATCATGATAGAGAAGTAGCACCATTTCTGAACTCCCACTATTGACTTGGATTCTGACTCCCCATCAACCTCTGGAACCCCAACACAGACTCTGATACCTAGCATTGACCCTCTGCCTGATTCCTGACTCTCACTTATTTCTGCACTTGACCCTGATACTGGCTCTTTCTCATGGCTTCAGTTCCTGACTTTCAAGCTCCCAACACTAGTCCTGTCTGTCTTGCCCATGAGCCTGAAGCACTATTGACAGCCCATTTCTTGGACATTCTTTCAAGACTATGAAGAAGAATAAGAATTATGAAGGTGTCTTTAGTGGTTTGTATGGGACCCTAAATCACTTCACAGAGGCCACCCAACAACAGCCATCAGAAGGTAATGACATTTAGTCACTACTTCATCTTGGTGCTGAATTCAAACTGGTAAAGTTGCTATAAAATATTCTTTATTCCTTTACACATACTCTGTGCAATGCACTTCTTCCCTCCATTCTCCCAGCAAACATTTATTTAAAAAAAAACAGTGTAAAGAAAAACAGTGTAAGGAATAATGCATGAAATTGTTTATCTAAAATTGGCATTTATTTTTGCAATGCCCACACTCACAGCAGATATCTAGATATCTCACAAGATTAAAGACAACATTTGCTTCTGGGTATACTAAACCTTACGTTTTCTTCTCAAGTCTGTCTAATTTATATTCTGAAATACATTTAAAGTTAAACCTATCCTCTGGCAGGGGCCATTCAGGATTTATCCTTGCTTTTATAGTGGTTGAGGTTACTGAGAAAGTTTGTTTGCTTCTGTGAAAGAAGTGGGTGTTGGTCCAGTTAGTAACAAACAAAAAACACCACCAAAATTAGGTTCTGTACTGACAGCCAAAGCAAAGATCCCACTTCTATCATGACTGTTGACTCAAATCAATTTCCTCAGACCACAATGTTGCTACTTTGCTCACATCCAGGCTATATCCATGTCTTGCAAATTCTTTCTGTACAAGATCCCTAAGATACAGCCTTTCGTAGCTAAAACTTGTCTCTCATCCTTAGTACTACGTCATCATCTTTTTCTCCAGACTTGACAAATACAATCTTGTCCCACACATGTTCACTTAACATGGTGTTGCAAAAGATAATTCTTCTCCATATTGCTTTGATCACGTCACCCTTCTCTTTTAATCTCTACATTGTCTTTCCCTTTCCTAGCATCTCTAACATAAGGGGCTTGTCTTTACTTTGAAGGCCCTTCACAGCCTAACCCTACCCTACTTATCTCTCTTTCATTATTAAGATGTCAACTCCCACCTGCAAATGTCAGTCTAAATATAACCCCACTTATTAAATTTCCTTAGAAGCACATTCTTCCTTTCTCCCATGCTGCCCTTCACACTTGGGAGGAGCTTCCTGTATCCAAAAACTATCCATTATCCTCCTTAAGAATCTTCTTTGCCATGATGCCTACAAAAAAAATATTGACAATAGTTAGGCCACTGATATGCTGATACTACTGCTGATCATGCTCACCAATATTCTCCTTGCTTCCTTCTACTCCCATGTCTGTCTGCCTGTATCCATTTGTTATCTTGTTTGATTCTTAGACTATAAGTTCTTTGGGGCAGGGGCTGTCTTTGTTTCTGTTTGTACAGTGCCTAGCACAATGTGGTCCTGGTCTATGACAAGGGTTCCTAGGCACTACAATGATATAGTAAATAAATAATAACAAATGGAGTGGGAGAGAGCAATCATTGTTGACCTTTAGTTTTTGGTGATCACATATGATTTATCCATATAGATAAATTAAATCCTTCCAGATCAGAACAGCAGAGTTGAGAACTGCTAAAATCTGAGAATGGAATTATATCCTTAGGGGTAGACTTCAATTTATAATCTTGTCATGAAAGATTCACTTCACCAATATCAACCCACTGAGTTTGAAAATTCTTTGGTAGTCAGAGATTAACAGATATAGTGATGATAGCTATCTATATAGGAACAAACAGAGATTCCATGTTTAGTAGTACAAACAAGTGCGTGTTTAATTTAAAAATAAACATTTTGAAGTGTTAAGAGACATGCTGTAGCTCAAAGACAAGTTATAGGCATGATGCAGAAGTTACTAGGTAAGGTTCTTTGGTCTGTATTTTTCCAGGAGGTCAGATTAGATCATCATAATGAACGCTCAGGTCCCACAATTTAGAATTACAAAAAATGAAGTGTGTCAGGGGTCATTTTAGACTTTGGTTTTCCTCTACTTAAATGCTCGGGTGTAACGTCTGGCTCTGGTTCTCTCTAATTCTTTCCTTTAATGTTTTACATTATTCTATCTGTAAGGCTATTTGGGAAACAGCTCCAACAATGATCCAAAGGACTGTCTGCTAAACTATTTTTAAAGGGGGGGAACCACTTCTATTGTAGTGTGAAGATCTATTTGCAGCCATCCATCTTCTGTAAACTCCTGAGCTAGACAATAACCTTGAAAAGGCAACAGTTAGGAACCTTTGGTTATAAATAAATTCAATAACTATCGTTTCATAGGAAAAGAGAAAGAAGCTAAAAGTCAGATAGTAAGTGGGGGTTTATCAAACACTGAGAAATATCATTAACATAATTCACTTGTTATTAAATCTGCTGTTTCCATCCCATACCCACTGCATTTCCCCCCCCCTAAGTTGCATTGTATAAGATGCTGTATGGTATATTAACTTTACTTTTCCTCCCTGCCAAAACAAGGACCAGATTCTGACACTCTTACTGGTGTTGCATGGTATCTCACTCAAGTAGCCCCATTCATCACTCACTGTGAGTAAGATAATTGATTTTTCCCCCCCATGGTGATTTGGGAAGTTCCTGAAGGAGAGGAATTAGAAATGAAAAAAAGTCTAAGACTGTGGATAAAGGCAAACAGCATGACATAAACATAGGCTCAGGAAAACCTCCTTATTCAGAGGGGCAGTGCAGCTGTGTGGATTCTCTGGTAGCATGCCCTCTCATGTCACAGTGGTACTTAACAGGCTTTTCCAATCCAGTGCCTCCTGTAAATAGCCTCTTTGGCATTAACATGGTCTGCTTCTTATAACTTGGCCCTTCAGCCAGACCACTTATAGATCTCTCCCTCCACTCCCTTCTGCGCTAACAGAGTCCAATGAATAATTCAAAGACTTTGCATCAGTTCTTCTGCCTGACTTCAAGCCCAGTGGTTCTGACACACTTTACTTCGGGGCTTCATGACTACTGTGTTTCCTGGTTGCATAGCATCCCTAGGTTTGCCCCTCTTTCAGTGCAGAGGCTCACAGGGCTCCTGCCTGGAGTCCTTCAACAAATCCCAAATTAAAATACTCCTGCCCTCCACTGGCTTGAACTTTCATACCACTTAAGTTCACTCTGCATGCCGTTCTGCAGTTGAACAACTCTTTGGGCTTCTTCCCTGGAGGTCTGAATCCTGCCCTTTTATCAGGACTCACCGCCAGAGCTTCCCTGGTGGCTTCTCTGTATCTCTCAGAGCCACATTCTCTACTGCCAAGAGAGGCACTACAAAGTTCTTTCCCCTCTCTCCCCACAAGCCTCTTTCTACTATGAAGAGATGAAGCCCACAGTAACTGCCTAACTCCACTCCCAGTAGGGCTCACCTTTAATTGGGCCTGTCACTCCCTCCAGCTGCAACCAGGCCGTAATTGGGCTCTTTCAGCTGTTTGTGCAAACCTTCACACTCTCAGCTGGGTCCAATCATTATCCAAGGCTACCTGGTACCCAGCCAATGAGGATTGGACAGGAGAGACTGCCAATTGTAACAGGTAAAGCTGTGCCTGTCACAGATGGGCTAGCCCTTTAAGGGGATCAGGCTCAGCTTTGCCTGTAACAATTGGCAGTCTCTTCTGTCCAATCCTCACTGGCTGGGTACCAGGTAGCCTTGTACTGGGTAGCCTGGGCACTATGTAGATGGCCTGATTTTTCAGTAGTGCTGAGCACTCCAAGTACCTATTTATCTTAGTGGGAACTATGAGGATGGGAAGGAGATTCCCACACTTGAACCATTCTTTTTAGGTGACAAATCTGAGGAACTGACCCAAATTGAGGTGTCAAAAGAGGAGGTTTGGGAACAAACTGATTAAAGAAACAATAATAAGGGTACATCTATAGTATGAAATTATTTCGAAATTATTCTATTCAAATTTTTGGAAGTGATTTTACACATTCGGTCTTGCATGTCCCCGCTAAAGCATGTGAATTTGGCGGCGTGCATCCACAGTACTGAGGCTAGCATCGAATGTCGGAGCAGTGCACTGTGGGTAGCTATCCCACAGTTCCTGCAGTCCCCACTGCTCATTGGAATTCTGGGTTAAGCTCCCAGTGCACAATGGGGCAAAAACATTCTTGCGAGTGTTTCTGGGTGTGTGTCGTCAGTCGCTCCTCCCGCCGTGAAAGATACAGCAGACAATCATTTTGTGCCTTTTTAGCATGCAGACACCATACTGCTTTCAGCAGACGGTGCAGTACAGTGCACTGCTTCTCTCCTGGTACTACGAATCCAATTCACATTTCCTCTCGTCTTTCTATGTAATCTCTATAAGTATCTACTCTTTCTCTTCCTCATCGACCGCTTCCGCTGCCAAATCTGCTCAGCCATCGTGAACCGAGCAGCACAGCTTCCACAGCCAACTCTGCTCTCCCACTCTTGCCACGCTACCGAGCTTCTCCATGTTGTCTGTCCTGGGCTCCCATCTCCGTGAAAGCTTCAGAAGACAACCATTTCCCGGCCTTTTTTCGACTATCATGAACCGAACAGCACCTCTTCCACTGCCACTCTGCTCTCCTATGTTTCACGCCCTTTTTCCAGGATTACCCATGCAGGCGCCATAGCACGGCAAGCATAGAGCCCGCTCAGATCTCCTCTGCAGTTTTGACCGTTGTAAATACCTCACGCATTATCCAGCAGTATGTGCACTACTATGAGGAAATGACGACAGCGCGATTATGATAGTGATGAGGACATGGACACAGACATTCCTAGAAGCACAGCCTGTGGCGATTGGGAGATCATGGTGGCGTTGGGCCAGGTTCATGCCATGGAATGCCGATTCTGGGCCCAGGAAACAAGCACAGACTGGTGGGAACACATAATGTTGCGAGTATGGGATGATTCCCAGTGACTGCAAAACTTTTATGTGCATAGGGCCACTTTCATGGAACTTTATGACTTGCTGTCCCCTTCCCTGAAGCACAAAGACACCAAAATGAGAGGAGCCCTCACAGTTGAGAAGCGAGTGGCCATAGACCTGTGGAAGCTTGTAATGCCCAACAGCTACCGGTCAGTCGGGAGTCAGTTTGGAGTGGGCAAATCTACTGTGATAGCCAACTCAATCATTGACCAGCTGCTATCAAGGGTAGTAACTTTGGGAAATGTGCAGACCATTGTGGATGGCTTTAATCGCTGGGGTTCCCTAGCTGCAGCAGAGTGATAGACGGAACGCATATCCCTATCTTGGCCCTGGAACACCGGGCGGGCCAGTACGTAAACCGCAAGGGGTACTTTTCCCTGGTGCTGCAAGCACTGGTGGATCACAATGGACATTTCACTGACATCAACATGGGGTGGCCGGGAAAGGTGCATGACGCTCACATCTTCAGGAACTCTGCTCTGTTTGAACAGCTGCAGGAAGGGGCTTACTTCCCAGACTAGAAAATTACTGTTGGGAGATGTTGAAATGCTTATAGTTATCCTCGGAGACCCAACCTACCCCTTAATGCCACGGCTTATAAGCCATACACAGGCACCCTGGACAGTAGTAAGGAGCAGTTCAGCTATAGGCTGAGCAAGTGCAGAATGGTGGTAGAATGTGCTTTGGATGTTTGAAAGCGCGCTGGTGCAGTTTACTGACTCGGTTAGATCTCAGCACAACCAATATTCCAATTGTAATTGCTGCTTGTTGTGTGCTCCACAATATCTGTGAAAGTAAGAGGGAAGACATTTATGGGGGGGTGGGAGGTTGAGGCAACTCGCCTGATGGCCAGTTTCGCACAGCCAGACAACAGGGCGATTAGAAGAGCGCAGCAGGGTGCGCTGCGCATCAGAGAAGCTCTGAAAGCCAGTTTCATGACTGGCCAGGGTACGGTGTCGCAGTTGTGTTTGTTTCTCTTGAAGTTACCCGGCCCCTATATATATACACATTATATATATATATATATATATATATATATATATATATATATATATATATATATATATATATATATATATGCATACATACACACACACACACACACGAGAAAGGAAATAAAGTCACAATTGTTTAAAAAATGTTCTTTATTATTTGTTGCAGAGCACATTGAGAGAAATCAGAAGGTAGATGGGGGGGTACAGGGGGATGAGGATGGAGGAGGAGGGAAGGACAAGTCCAGAAACCAAATCAAAATTTTGGATATGCCAGGTTTCTGCTGCTTGTGCAATCCTCTGGGGTTGAGTGTGTGGGTCCCCGTAGCCTTCCCCACCCCCGCCCCGTGTTCTTGGGCATCTGGTTGAGGAGGCTATGGAACTTGAGGAGGAGGGAGGGCGGTTACAAAGGGGCTGCAGCAGCAGTCTGTGGTCTTGCTGCCTTTCCTGCATTAGATCCACCATCCAGCGGACCATGTCAGTTTGCTCCCCCATGAGCTTGACCATAGCATTGAGCCTGCTCTCATTGCTTGCGTCCCTCCTCTCTTCGTATTCATGCAACGCTTTACGCAACTCCGCAATTGTTTGCCTCCATGCATTCAGCTGGGCCCTATCAGTGTGGGAGGACTGCATCAGCTCGGCAAACATGTCGTCCAGAGTTCGTTTTTTCCACCTTCTAATCTGAACCAGCCCCTGGGACGGAGTAGATAGGGGCTGCGTTTGCACCTGCGGGAGGAGAAAAAGGGAGGGTAGTATTTTAAAAGATACATTTTAGAAAACCAAGGGAACACTCTTTCTCAGTGAAACAGGCAATTCATAGTACACAGCATATGTTCTTTTTGTACAAGGTCACATTTTGCCTCTTATACTGAAAGCGCCTGCCACTTGGGTGTGAGTAAGCCATCACACGCAGCCGGACAACAGAATTCAGCTTGCAGCAGCCATGGTAAGCCCTAGGGACATGCAGCGTTCTGCTTCTTCCGCATTAATTTCAGTGCCTTCAAACTGCCAGGCCCCCTTTCCCATAGCAAGCAATGCCTGGTGGGTTTGCCATATAAAAAGGAGGGCCTGCGTGCTCTCTGGGATGATCACTTCACACAACACCGCCCCCCCCCCCCCCACACACACACACCTTGTGGCTTCGATGAGGCTCTGAGCAGGGACGAGCCCTTTAATCTAAACGCGAACAGCCCAGCGCGGCTGGGTTTTCCCCCACCCCCGACCACATGGCTCCGATAAGGCTCTCACTCACCAGAAGTGCCTTCTCCAGGGTCACGGGCTGGGAACCCGCACTGGGAGTGGGGGGAGGCTATTGGGTCCAGTATTAAGAATAGTTCCTGGTTAGGGGGGAAAACAGATTCCCCACTTGCCACCTGTGCACTGTCCTCCTCCTCCTCCTCCTCTTCATCCTCCAATAACTCATCCTCCTCCCTCTGTGCAACTCCCCACTCGCAGGTGTCCACAGACAGTGGTGGGGTAGTGGTGGCAACAATCCCCATAATTGCATGCAGCTCACAGTAGAAGCGGCATGTATGGGGTTGTGACCCAGAGCACCCGTTCGCCTCCCTGGCTTTTTGGTACATTTGCCTGAGCTCCTTGATTTTTGTACGATGAAAATCATTTTGTGCTCTGTGTCCCTGGAGTAGCCTCTTTCCATCATGGCCCTGGAGACGTTAGCGTACGTATTTGCATTTCTTGTTTTGGAATGTAGTTCTGCCATAACAGATTCATCTCCTCAACATGCGATGAGATCCAGTACCTTCTGTTTGGACCATGCTGGAGCTCATCTGTGAATCCGGGACTGTGTGGTCTCTTGTGATGGTGGACTCTGCATGGTCGCCTGTGATGGTGGACTGTGCTGATGGTGACCAAACAGAAAATGAAATTCAAAAGTTCCCAGGGCTTTTTCTGCCTACCTGGCTAGTGCATTGGAGTTGAGAGTGTTGTCCAGAGCAGGCACAAGGGAGCATTCTGGGATAGCTCCGGAGGCCAATAATGTCGAATAACGTCCACAGTACCTGTAACCGGGAACTGCGATCTCGATTTTAGCGCTACTCCACTTGCCGAGGTGGAGTATAGAAATTGGATTAAAGAGCCCTTTAAATTGAAAAAAAACATTTTGGTTGTATGGATGGAATCAGTTTTATTTTGAATTAACTCAGCTAATTCCGAAATAACCGCATACTGTAGACCAGGCCTAAGTCACCAGGACCAGATGTTATTCACCCAAGAGTTTGGAAGGAACTCATATGAAATTGCAGAAGTATTCACTGTGGCACGTAACTGTGATGCTGTATATAAGAAAGGTGACCATTTATATCACTGTTGTTACCACTATTACACATTTTCCATAAGTCTTATACAAATTGTGTCATATAAGGTAACAATAGAAAAGTTATGATTTGCTAAGTATGATTATCTTGGTTATATGCATGTATCTTTGTATCTGAAGTTAAGAATATTGCCTGTGTACTTGTATCTTAAACATGTTTTGTATTCCTGGATGACACACCCCAGATAGCAGTCTAGCTCTGATGTAAATCTATGTGTTGATGGCCCATTAAGGACACTCGGCTCAAAATGAGTCACTGAATAAATTCATCCTGCCCAGTAAGCCTTTCTTGTGGACACCTCAGAAATAATATGGGCAATGGCCGACCCTCTGAGTCAGCAAAGCATGCAAGCACATGTGATAAGGACATGTGACCCTGGACTCCATGTTGGGCCAGTAACTTTCCATACACCTGGGCTGTGGGCTTTGTTTGGGACAGTAAACTTTCATGCATACAACAAAGGATATAAAAGACCTCTGAGACACCTCTATTTTGCCGCTTTCCTGCCCTAATTCTCTGGACTGTGGATTTACAACTAAAAGGAGCATCTTGCATTATGCACTTTCAAACTTTTGGAAGTTACCAGAGAGACTTTTGCAAGCTAGCCGTCTATTCCATCACTGCTACAAACCAGATCTAAGGACTTCACAATTATTTGTATGTGTATGATCCATTAATCATTTATAACACTATTCTTTACTTTTATTCATAAATCCTTAGTTAGTTTACTAAGGATTGGCTGACAGTGTGATATTTGGGTACGATCTGAAATACATATTGACCTGGACTAGGGGTCTGATCCTTTGGGATTAGTAAGAACCTCACATATGGTGAAATGGGTTTTCAGTAATCTCTCACTTTATCAGACTTGGTTTTCTGGATGTAAGCCAAGAACTGGAATGCCTAAAGAGGACTTTATGCAACCCCATGCTCTGGGTGTCCATAAGCCTCTGATTGCCAGAAACTGGGACTGGATGACAGGGATGGAGGGATTAATAATAGCCCTTTTCTGTTCAGGCCTTCTGAAGCACCGGGCACTTTCCACTGTCAAAAGACAGGATACTAGGATAGATGGATTATTGGTCTGACCCAGTGTGGCCATTCTTATGTTCTTATTGCACAATCCAAATTTCTCAAAGGTGTAGCGCCATTTTTCATTGAAAAAAGTTGATGGAAAATTTCTGACCACCAGTGATCCGGACCAGGAAAATCCCACATTTTATTTTTCTGAGAGTTGCCCATCTTTTCCTCTTTCTTCTTTAAGGGTCCAAGGATCAGGACAGTTGTTTCAAAGTCTAGCACTGCTGTAGTAGTTACCAGTGCAACTAAAATAACAGCAGTAATGCTACTTTTCAGAATGAGTGCTCAAGTCAACAATGATCGCCAGTAAAACAGTTAATGCTCAGACCCATTTAGCCTTCAACAGGGTTATCCCCTTTTCTCTTTGGGATTCAGCACATATATGTATTTTAAAGTTTATATTCTTTCACGGTTGTCAGAAAGTTTGGATGTCAGAAACAGAGTTGGGATAACGCTGCTAGATTGAATCTGCACTTAGGACATTCGAAACCAGCCATCCAGATGGGGAGATCCCTAAAATTTAGGAACACTTCTCAATAAATAACTTCCATTTAGAGTATTCTTATGATTAACACAGGCACAGGCAGCATGAAAAATACCAGCAGTTAAGTGGTAACTATGGAACAAGATATGCAAACCTTAGTACTTACAAACAAACATCACTTACTCTCACTTACACATGCACTCTCTCTCTCACACAGACACACACTCACTTTACTCAGGATGGCTCAGCTGAAGGTTCCATGATGCATAAAGTGGGATTTCCTGCCAATTAAGTCCCAATGGAAAATTCCAGAGGAGCACTGACAGGATAAGAATAGGTTGGATCATAAAAAAAGGCAAAGGCTTTCTGGTAAAAAAAAAAAAAAAAAAAAAAAAAAAAAAGAAAAGCAAAGGCTTACCATTCAGCAGTCCCTCCATTCCTCAATGTGACAAGCAATTATAAAAGAGGATCTCTCCTCCTCCAACATTTAGATCTCTCTTTTGGAAAAGTGATAGTTCAGCTCTCAATATCAAATACATAGATAACTCTTCCAAAGGCCACTGTCTTCAGCCAATGACAGCAGAACATTTCTTTCCAGTTAGGGGGAAGGGTGAAAATATCCAGGAAAAAGAGTTTTTTCCCCCCAAGTCTGGACAAGACTCTGTCAAACTAACTAACAGAATGAGAATTAGGATAGGTGAATCATTTCAGATTAAGTAATCAACATCCCTTTCTCCACTCCTGAATCTTCACTGACTTTTTTGACCAATCTTTTTGAACAAAATTTTTCAACCAGCTCTAGTAATTACTTACTTTTGGAATAGAGATTTTTCTCACATAGATACTTTATCATAAGGTTATGCAAATTAATATAGTCTGCAGTCCTATATTTTACTCTACTTTAATAATAGAATGTTGCATACTTTAGCAATGAAAAGCTAAGCTGTCTCTGCTATGTGCTATCACAGCTAAGGGTTTCTTGAAGTATTAACGTTAAGACTCATTTTACAATAAGCTCCATCAGGTTACATTTTTTCCTCAGACCCCCAGAAACACACACACTTCTCTCAGTATTTACAGGTTAGCACAATTTACGCAGCCCAGTTGAAAGCATCTGTAGATAGATGATACATACCTTCAAATCATCCTGACCTCCTGCATCTGCAAAGTTGGACAAGCAATTCCTCAAGAATAGACTTAAAGATTTCAGCATTTCTCCTACTTTCAAGTGGATCAAAAACATTAAAAATCCAGTGTATACCCACATTTATCACCAAGCAGTTCCTAGTATGCCACTGTATTCCATTTCCTCAGCACAGGAAATAATGGTGGTAGGGCATTGTTAGGTATCTATGGTGCAGAGTTGAGATATTTTAATGATGACCACCATGCTTGGAGAACGAACATGTCAGTGAGTATAACAGGATCTGGACCTTAGAAAGTACTTTTACTATTTATTATTACCACCATCTTGGTCCCAGAGCCTGCAAATACCACCTATTCCAATGGGAGATGTGGCAGCTCTTCACCTTCCAGTGTCTGGCTCATTCTTTTTAAAAGGATTTGGGGTCAGAGAAGAGAGACAGGATGCAAGGAGAAGACACAAGCAGAAGTTCTTGAATGCAGCCAAATCCTTTTCCATTATGTGGAAAAATAAAGAAGGAGGGTGTGGGGGAAGAAGCTTTTGCTCAAATATCTCTAACGTGGACCATTTTCTGTGCTGCTTCAGTGAACAACTCACCGTGCATCTGCTGTTGAACAGTCCAACATTTACACAGCCATCCATCATTTATTATGTACAAGGAACTATGTTTTTAGGTTAAGCATTGAATTCTGGATAGCGTATAATAGCAAGAAATAGCATCAAAATGTAAGGGAAAGAGGTTGAATTTCGGTCAAGTGCATTAAGCAAGACTTTAAAGAGAGCCAACCAACTGGTGCTTAATTTGGTGGCTTTGATTAATTCCCCCCACCACCACCACCCGTTCTTCTTGAGTTCAAGATGTTGGACAGCAAGAAAAAAAACCTGAATATTTGTTTTTTAATTTAAAAAAGTGGCAATAAAAGGTCTTCATGAAAAATGTTACATTATTTTTGTTTTATAACACAATGATAATATAAAGGTCATGGTTGCTTCCCATCTTCTGAACTGAAAACCCCCCAACAAAAATTGAAGCATGCTTTAAAAATAGAATTATTCTATTATGATGAAATTATCACATACAAATAGATTTGGAAGTCTTGATGCTGCCCAATGCAGGTGTGAAATGTTGTGCTTACAAGAAATACTTTGAGACATGAGCAGGGCAACCCAATCCTGCATGAAATAAGAGCATAAATGAATGGTGCCAACTTGCTCTTGTCTAGTAGGAAGAGGGAGGTGTACAAGGTGAGAACATAGCTAAGTGCCCCATTAGTAAGATGAGGAAAATGCTTTAGCCCATGTCTTCTTGCACACTTATATGCGCAAAGGGGCACAGCGTAAGATAGCGACATACAGGAAGCTTTAGAGTACTACCGCTCAGAATGGAGTAGGAATACACCTGCATTGTAACATTTCTTGTGCACGCATATCGATTTCGAATTGCCTTCCCCCGCTGTTCCCTGAACAATCAAGGCTACAGAAAAATACTTTCAACAAATATCACCACTTCCCATTACAGTGCATCCCTTGGAAGCACTCAGGAACTGGTAAAGTATTGGATAATCCAAATACAGAAGGCACAAGTGATGCTGCCTCAAATGAGAATCAGACTTCATTGTCTTAAATCTGAATCTCAAGCACAAAAATTGAAGGGAACAAGACATGTGCCATCACCACCACATCTTGTCTGTAATTTTGTCTCATCCCTTTTCCTTTCCCCTTCATCAGTATTTTATCTGTTCAGAACTTAAGCTTTTCCAGACAGACCTCATCTTCTTGCTTGTCTGTAAAGCACCAAACACATTCAGTGCTATATAAATAATCCATAACATTCTTCCACACTCTAAAACATACAGAAGTTACAGATGCTTCCATGTGTAGTGTTCTCCATGTATATAGCTGCAAAAGAGAGAGTCACTCCCTTGTGGGGGATATGGTCTTCCAATAAAACAATGAAGGGTTGCCGTTAACAGCAGCATATCCTCTCCGGGCACCTTTACAGCGATCCCTTCATTTTTATTTCTGCCATCCACTCTGTACATTTACTATATGTCCTTATTTCCTTCCTATGAGCCTATATTCCTCAACACAGGCGTCTGACAAGCCCAGCTTGGTTTCAGTCTTTATGTCCTCTCTTTTTGGAGTTTGCTGCAGGAGAGGCAGATGCATTGTAGTGTTGTGTACTTGTACGTTATGTATACACTGCAGTCAGAGGTGTGTGACTGCAGCACGTGTGGACCTACCCACAAGCTTTGATTTGGCTAGCTCAGATTACAATAGCAGTACAACTGCAGCAGCACAGCATAGGCTGCCTCTTCAAGTACATACCCAAGGTCCCACACAGGCTCATGCTGCCAAGGTTTCCATGCTGCTCTTATCTGAGCTAGCTAGAGCAAAGGTAGCTCCTGTATGTTGGCGCATGCTTCAGTCACACCTCTGACTGCAGTGTTGACATACCTTTAATTGTGTTGGAATTGGGTTAGGGGTGTCAAAACAGGCATGCAATATTCATGCAGGTGATAATGCATTAATTCTGTATGGACTGTTATTATATCGTCTATTTTCTTATAAGCCTACACAGGCTTAAATTCCAAAATATTGATGGCTGAGGGGCAATATGAACACCTCTATAAATACATCAGGGTAAACAGCAGGGAGGGAGAAGAACTATTTAAACTAGTGGACAATGTTGGCACAAGAACAAAGGGGTATAAACTGGACATGAATACATTTAGGCTGGAAATGATAGACAGGTTGTCTAATCACCAGCGAGGTGAGGTTCTAAAATAGTCTCCCAAAAGGAGCAGTGTGAGCAAGCAACCAAACAAGTTAAACTTACATTTATGAACAGGGTTAGATGACTAAGTTCTTATGATAGCGGAGGACTGGACTCTGTGGCCCAGGAGATCCCTTCCAGTCCTACGTACCTAAAACTGTAACTAAGCGAAAACTTTCAATCCGATTTCTTACAGCCTGTCCCTGACAGCACAGGCCATGTACAAATCATGAGCTGCAAATTGAAAGAATACTGCTCATTCCTACAAGCTCAAAATCCTGTGTGTGCATGAGCGTATTCTTTGGTAAGGTGCTGACATCCTTCACTATGCAGCCAGTGCTGTCAACCAGCACCACCCATATCATCAGTGATTACAAGATAGTAGAAGAAAACAAGTAAAGAGCAGCAACCAGGAGTTTGGTGCATATCATGCTACTACAGCTGCTGCGGGGCTTTATCCGTAACAGAAACACTTGTCCTGACAGTACACTGGGGTCATGTGGGTTACCCTCCATCCACAGCACGTATAAAAGCTAGAGAGAATTGCACCTGCTGCCGCTCAACATTCTGCTGTCCAAGACCTTGATTTATGCAATGAGCTAAGTGTTTTGAAACTTTAACATGTACACAAAACCACAGTCCGATAATGAGCACTTTTTTTTGATGAGTGCAAACCAAATGACGGGTACTGTTGGAGTTAAGCATGTGCTTGGAGGTAAGCGATGATTTGCCCATTCTCTGTCTTCCACCATAGCACAAGACACCGAGTATGTCATTTGCTTAGTGGCAGCATGAGAAGGACCACCAGCAGAATTGTCATCATTCTCCTTAATAGTATGTGGCATTTCATAATGCCAAACCAAACTTTTGGTGCTATGTGGGCAGTTTGTGTGTTCTGTAAAAGGAAACAGGACACAGAAGTGAGAATTTCTCATCTTCCCTCTTTCATATTATAATTAGCCGGGGCCATTTCCTCTCTGTAGGCCTCAATGCTCAGGATGCAAGAGAAAACTGAGCTGTTATTGATGAGACAGACTGCTTAGTTTGAGATAATTATGTCATGCCAATATAAAATAAAAATAAAATTGTTCCTAGAGGAATGACACAAGGTAGTAAATGTTATTTAGACATCTTGTTCTTTACAGTGCTGAACCTACTGTTAAGGTTCAATCAACAATGAACATACAGTAGAACTTCAGAGTTATGAACTGACCAGGCAACCACACACCTCATTTGGAACCAGAAGTATGCAATCAGGCAGCAGCAGAGATAAAACAAAGAAGCAAATACTGTACAGTACTGTGTTAAATGTAAACGACTAAAAATAAAGGGAAAGTTTAAAAAAAAAGATTCAACAAGGTAAGGAAACTGTTTCTGTGCTTGTTTCGTTTAAATTAAGATGGATAAACGCAGAATTTTTCTTCTCCATAGTAAAGTTTCAAAGCTGTATTAAGTCAATGTTCAGCTGTAAACCTTTGAAAGAATAATGTTTTGTTGAGAGTTACGAACAACCGCCATTCCCATGATGTTCATACCTGAGACTCTACTGTACTATCCCACTGTGTGTCAGAGTCAGGCAGGCATATAGCTGAAAACCTATCATTCCAATTCAAGTCTTCACTTGAAATATTATTATAGGCAGGGCTGGTAGCACTGACTATTATTAAGGTAGCCCAGTGCTTCCTATTATAAGACCCTAGATATCAGAAACGTATAATGTTGCCAAATTTTAATAATTTGCATTGAATTTCTCCATGCCATGCTGGATGTCTGCTTCAGGCTGAATTATTACGGAAAATTTCAGCAAAGTTACTTCAGCCATTTCCAAGAACAAGCTTTAGGGAAAATAAGTTGTTTTCCCCATGTTAAAAAATATGGTGACTTTTTGGTTTTGAACAGCTGTAGTAAGCTGTAGCCGCTTTGGAGCAGGGACTTGAAGTTTGGTAAAGGGAGTGACCATTGTTTCTGAGAGGTGCCTTTTGCTATCACAGTTCACATCTACTCAGTAGAGACGTCTTAGACTTAGCAGCTAAAATCTCTGAAGACTCCATCCTCACTGAATATGCTCTGTCCCCTCACAGTTCCTACCTGTGGCCAGATTCTGTATGTGCCATCCCTACAGAGCAATTGAGCACATTCCATCCCTTCTTAGTTCCTACATGACAGGACTGCCCAGGCACCATCCCCACAAAGCATCTGAACATGGTCCCTCCAGCCCAGAGCTACAGGAGTGAAGCCATGCTTTACTTGTAATGGCTGCTCCAGGCCAGTGTGGTGTTCAATGATCACTCAGAACCAAGAAGTCTCACTGAGCTCTGCATCATTCAGTGTTCAAGTTCTAACTGATAAGCATGCATAACATACCAACTGGCCCTTGCTAGAGCCACTTAAAGATACAGTTCCCCACATCATCCTTCCGCAGCCAAACCATTGTCAATCAACATCAATAGAACACAGAATTTCAAACACTATAGCCAATTTACTACCTAAACAAATTATGTTCAATCAGGTTCTGAGTTGCCCATCACTATTGTGGGGACATGTGGGTCTCCCCTGAGACATCAGCACCATTGTTGTCAGGCAGTAGTAAGTCCATTAGTTCTGGTTCTGCTTAGCTGTCTCAACCTGTTGTGGTTGTCTTTCTGAGACCTTCTCAGGCAAGACAGCCAACTCAGTGCCCCTTATCACCTCCCTTCTGGAATTTGGAAGTGTCACCTACTCCTCCATAGTATGTTTCTTTCTGGACCACAACCTCAAACAGCCTAGGGGCAATCTCTTCTGACACCACGAGAGCTGTGCAGGTACTGCTTTTTTTGGATCACTGGTGGTTTGCGGGGGCGGGGGGGGGGGAAATGGTTCAGGTCAAACAAAACATTAGAAAGAGATTGGGACAAAAACCCCAAGATAGAGGGTTGGAGGAAGGCTGAGATTGAATGAGAAGCCTGGGAAGGGAGACTGGTACTTGTAGCCCCTGGGGTGGGGAGGGAAGAGACAGCTTGGACAGTGAGCTGAGATGAAGGAACTGAGACTAGGTGGGTAAGGAGACTAAGACTGAAATGAGAACCCCCAGGAGTTGAGATAGGGTCAAGGTAGGTAAGGAGAGTCAGAGATGGGGCAGAAGGTGATAAAGTTGGGGGGGGGGGGTAGATGGGCAGAAGAAAAGTCTGTGCTCCCTCGAACATACTTTCCTCCAGCATCTGGAATAGAACCAAAAAGATCTGAGTCTCACTATTCCTCTGCTGTCAGCAAATATCTATAACCCCTCTGCCAAAGTGTGTCTCATCCCCTTCTAGTGCTGGTCCACATAGGGGATAACAGCCCACTATTGCTATCAGTTATTCCATTTGCTCAAATGTCAATGCTCTATGTGGTGAATTTGCGAGCCAATGTTGCTGATTGACTGAGTTAACAGGATACCATGATAGAATTTCTCTTTTACCAGTTTCCATTTAAGAAAAAAAACCTAGGCAATCACACACAAAAAACTTATGTTAAGAGAACATTAAAGTTGTGAAGGCAATTACTCAGGACATGTTAGTTAAGGTTTCCTGTGCAACCTTAATTCGGCCTCCTTGTACATATGCATTATGATTATAGCTGGCCAGAAAATGGAAATTCATTCCCATTAAAAAAAAATTTTTAGGAAAAAAGATCAGTCTTGAACTGGACAATTTCAATTTTACAAAGGTATATTTTTGGAAAATTATTCTACTAGAAAATCCCTGACTAGCTTTAATTATGACACAGTCTTTAATTATGTGATCACATAAAAAAGCCCATTAAGAAATAAATAAATCTGTATTCATAGCAGGGTTTGAATTGTGTGCAGTAAATAAGGCATTTGGCCACACATTGAACAAAAAAGGAGAAAACAACATATTGAATAGCTACTGAGTAATAAGCATCATCCATTCCGTGTACTGAATGAAGCAGGGTTCCTGTGGAAAATACAGTATGTTGTCATGTAATTAAAGAGTATATCATAATGCATACTCATAAGGGGGCTGAAATAAGGTATTTCCCCTCACACACACCAATTGCTATTAGAGAATCCCCAGCAAGTTTTAACAGTATATAGCCTATGACACAATTTATCAGTTAGGATTCCATTCAGCAGAGGGAAGAGTAGAGGCTCACTGTAACATATACACAAAGATTCCATACAAATCTCTTAAGGAAAGACAAACATTTGACTTTTGACCCTTTTGGCTGATTAAATAACTAGCAAAAAAGTAAATTTCTAAAGGTGTGAAGGTTCAAATTAGGTTCAGCGAAGTATACAAAAGTTCAATGTTTCCCAAAGGCTTATTCAAAACTATATTCTGGACCTCTTGGGAGGAGGGTCTCTCCTGTTTAAATGGATCACTCCGTTCTACAATTTGTTGCCTGAATAGCAGGAATTCTTATGCTTTAGCAAGGCATAATAGGAACACAATGGCCTCCATTTTCTTGAATTACTATTAATTATATTTTAATAGCTCTCAAGATGTGCTGGGCTCTTTCAAAACACAGAGTAACAGAGCCTCTGGCCTGAAGGCGTGTAGTCTAAAAAGACAAAGCATAAAGGAAAGAAGGAATACATCAGACAAGCAGTTGTATGGTCCCACAACCTCTCTCATACAACACCCTCCACATAAAGCACCACAGCATTCCCCAACAATAGGGGAGTCATCCATTGTAGTAAACCTGTTTCATCTTTCATGGGGAGTGGGGAAAAGGTATGATGGTGAAAATAAACATCTGGGGTGAAATCCTGGCCCCACTCAAGTCAATAGCAAAACTCCTATCATCATCAATAAGGCCGGGAGTTGACCCATAATGGTGTTGCATGTATGTATGTTTGTTTAAAAAAAAAAAAAGAAATTCAGAGAGAGGGAAGTTGACAAATACCTCTCCACAGCAAATTCACGTCTACGTGCAGTTTTTCTATTGGCATAACTAATTCCTTTAAGCATGCAGTATTGTTTGTTTACAGAAATTATACCATTACAACAGCTAGTGTGGATGCAATTATAATGGTATAAAGGTGCTTATAGCACCACAGGTTATTCCCTTTCCTTTACAGGAATTAGCTGTGCAAATATAAGCCCCTCTCTATAAATACCTCAAAAAAGTAAACACCTGGGAGGGTAAAGAGCTATTTAAGCAAAAGGACAATGTTCTCAAAAGAACAAATGGATATAAAGTGGCCATGAACAAGTTCAGGCTGGAAATTAGAAGGTCTCCAACCATCAGAAGAACGCAGTTCTGGAACAGCCTCTCAATAGGAGTTGTGGGGGAAAACAACTTATTTAGTTCTGAGAGAGAGCTGGACCAATTCATAAGTGTGATTGTATTACAGGGGTACTTGTGATGGAAGGGGGCAGGGCTCAGCAGCCCTGGGGCTCACTTTCAGTGTATGTCTTACGTTCCTAAAGGTTCCTGCTTCAGGGTTTTAACCCATCCCTTGCAAGGGTCTGGAAGAGATTTCCCCTCCCTCTACACACACCATTTTTGGGAGGCAGGGGAGAGAGGGGTTGGGTCTCCTCCTTCTGAAGCTTCAGAGATGGCAACCATTGGGATAGCAAATAGGGAGGGCCAGGGCTCTGAGGTGGCACCAAGCAGTCTTTCGCTCAGGTGCCTTGCTGGCTGATTGTCACTCACATACTCATTGTCTAAGTGATCTTCATGTGTGGAGTTTGGAAGGAATGTTCCCCCAGATCATATTGGCAGCGAGGTTGAGGGTTTTTCCTGGTCATTTGCCAGGATTATCTGGGTACATCTCACTTAATCTGTTCCCTGCCATTGTGGGAGGTGTTAGGCACTGCTCCACCTCGGATTTTCCTATTGTCTGTCTGTAGCATATCATAATTTTCTAAGGGGCATAATACTTTAAACCCAACAAGTGAAATGGGATCAGTGGATGCTGCGTGGTGTTGAGGGCCCGTGTTATACAGGAGGTCAGACTAGACAATCTGCTGGTCCCTTCTAGCCTTAAATTTTTATGACTATCAGTGTAACAGCATCCAGACTAGGGGAGTTATACCACATTAGCTTTACTAGCATAGTTAAAGCAACACAATTTTTGCATGAAGATAAGCTCTTTCCGATAAGTGTCCAAATAGCTATGGTAGTGGGAGTAATAATCAGTGGTAGGAATTTTTTCCTGACATATGCAAACAATTAATTTACTCCCTGTGATGTGAAGATTGAAAGCACCTAACATTACTAGAATATACATGTTTCAGTTTCAAATCTATTGCCTACTATTTGATCAAGTACTTCCTTGTTCTTGTGTTCTACTAAGGCACCCAAGTGGCTTTTACCTCTCCCTCCCTCCCATTTCTATTATGTTTCTCACTGAATGTATGACAAGTAACTCAGGCCTTGATCCTGCAAAGACTTACATGTTGAAATCAATTAACAGTAAATGTAAGCATGTGTAGAACTTCTTACAGGATTAGGGCATACTTTTGCAATGAAGTCAATTCCTTCAAGGTATGGCTGCAGGCTTTCGCTGCTGTTCTCAGGTGAAGCTGAGAAGCTCTGCTATGCTGCTAATAGGAAAGGAACTTCAGTGAGGCTAAAAAATGAAATTAAAATGGAATACTTTTAGCAGGATGGTGGGAGCTGAAATAATGAAATTGACTAAAATTGCAGTTATCAGACATTTATGATTAGGCAAAGAGTAAAGTAAGAGCAGGGCTGGAACCAACTATTAAGCAACAGGGAATATCCCTCATATCATACCAAGACACTGCTCATCTCTTCCTATAGCATCCCAAATAGCTCTTTAAAGGCAGGGGAGGGAGTATTGTCTAATAGCTAGAGCACAGGACTGAGACTAACAGCGATTTGCTGTGTGATCTGAGGTTATTTAACTTCTGTGCCTCAGTTTCCATTAAAAAGGGATAACTCTTGCATCTGTCACAGGAGTGTTTTGTCTAGGGGGGAGTTTGTTGAAGCATAAAGCACTCTGAGCTGCTTAGGTGGGAGGTTCCACAGAAGTGCTAAATATTACATTTCCTGTGCACCTTTCCCCATCTATTTTTCTTTTGCAAAGCAGTTTTAATAAGTCCCCCACAGAAGTGGTCCCTCCAGCTCAGGGTTGAGACATACTGGAAGGGCAGGGCTGGAAAAGAATGGATTGCCCTGCTTATGCTCTACGAAACAGAAGATTGACCACAATCATGGAAACAGCCGGATTCTTTTCATTAGCATCATGACAAAGAATATGTAGCAAACTGGAGGGCAGAAACTAAGTCCTGCCATTCTTGCCTAAAAGTTTTAAAAAGAGTTTCTGAAACTCTGTCCCTCCCTTCACTGAGAGATGACTTGCCTTGGTCTCAAGAGCTTGTTTCTAGTGTGCTAAGGTAAAGCACAAGAAACTCAAGTGTGATCAAATGGAGACTTTGCAATGACTGCTGGCTAGAAAATTGGCCAAGTGAACCATTCCTCAGTCTGTCTATGCCTTCATTAAGCTAGGCAGAACATATTGCTCAGCTTATTTTTCTCCCATTCAATCATAGATCTGTGGTACAATATTTAACTCTACATCAGACCTGTTCTGTTCAACTCATTCTCTCTGCATGGTGATCAACAGGATTAGAACTAGATTCCCCTCTCCCGCCCTGAAGGTCACTAGTTCTTTTCTAATTTTACTCTGAAGTGGTAGGGGTGGAGGTGCTGTGTAAATAAATAGAGCTTGCTCCTAAATCTATATTCAAGGCACATGAATAAATGGCTGGCTTTTCAAAAGTACCACGTACGCAGCAATATCCATCAACTAAAAGGAGCTGTTGGGAGTTCTTTTGAAAGCCAGACCAATTATTTAGGTGCCTAAACATTGAGTTAGAAGTGAACCTAATGCTTTTATTTTTCAAAATCTTTGTCACACAATTATTATATATGTTTGCAGCAGTTCTTCATTAATGTAGTAGTTGGATTAACCACATAAACCCAAAATGCTAATGATCTATCTTTCAGATGGAACAGAAGATTGAGATTAGCCCACTTGCAGTCAATGCAGATCCCATGACACTTCCCTCAGGAATGGATACACGTACCCTGATGTCCTGTTTGGATTCCAATTTGTGTAATTACCTTTCACTATCAGAAATATTCCCTGCATTTTCAAATACATAAGGTCTTTACTTCCTGTCCTAAACTCCTGGGTAATGTGGAGGCACACTGTTCAACAGTTGCCATGTTCCACCTCAGAAATAAATGCCTATCGGTGGTAAGTGGAATGATCCCTATTTTCTTCATTCTGTAAACTACTTTGGGTTCAAGAACAGGAAATGTACTATACACTGTACAAATATAATTACTTACAACCAATAGTAAAAGGATGTCCAATTTACTTGTCTTTGCTAGGTGGCTGTTGAAAGGGTGAACCAGTTCAGGTAAAAAGTAAGGGCTTAGCCACAACAAAACCAAATTTGAACATTTCCTGCAGTTTAGGGGAATGGAGTAGACTTTTTGCTTGCTTGCCTGTTTAAACTATTGTTGCATCTCTGTGCTTGCTGTTCACAAGCTTGACCCCAAAGAAAGTACCATGAAAGGGCCATTTTAGATAATCCATAGTAATTATTTGATTTGCAACATGGAAAATGTCAGGGCATGAAGGGTTAGTAACAAAGTTTAAAAATAAGGAAGGACAATCCACTGTGTTTGAATACTTTAAGATGGATTAAAGTTTGAGCCAAAACATTAGTTTAACATAGATACAAACATTTCAATAATAATACGATAATACGATAGGGTTTTTTGTTTAATTCAATATAGCATGACTTTCTTCTTTTTAAAATCAAAACATTTCCCTGCAAAACAGAAGATCATTGTTCTATTATGAGAATCACAAAGTTTAACTCATTATAATGCTTGGCACTTCAGTGTGTTTTTAAGATGTAAAGTGTTGTAACAAACATTACAAACCCACTGAAACTGAGGAGTTTCATTATCCAGGAAGACTGAAGTGCAAGCAGGACATGGCATAAGCAGAGATAAGTCCAAGATTTATGCCCACCTACTGGCTCTGGAGACCTAAATCCAGTAGTGATTGGCAATTAAAATACTTAGATGGATAGAACAGTAATAGTTATTTGACAATGTGCTCCGGGCTGTATAAGAGATAATTCCTCTCCCAAGTATCGTATAAGTTAAGAAGAGTAAATTAGGAGTTTTAAAAAAATCCTTGCAAGTTTGCGTCATCAGGCAAGGACAAGTTTATTTTTAAAAATATATCACAACTCTCTCTCCAGGGAGTTGAAGCACATTTTTTGTTTTAGGAAAAGGCCATTCTGGCTTGTGGATGTCTCAGAACTCCTCTCCTCCCCCCCCGCACCTTTCAAAAGGCAAGAGAATAAATACAGCTCCTAGAAGACAGTGAGTGTGTTGCTTGGTGTATGGAATTTCTTCTCTGATCATTTCTAATTCAGCGATACATGTATGAATGATTATGGCTTCTCACAAATATACCTGACACACTGGACATGACCACTGTGATTACAGCCTGCAAAATTAGCCTGTTTGGAACAGCTTCAGTGGGAATGAAGATAAATAGTGACAGAAACTAACCTATCAGCACAGAGGTCCCATCCCCTCATTCAGCACTTTCCCCAGTCAGTCCTGCTTCAATAGATGATCCCATCATGACACCTAGTGGTAGCTGCACACTAACCTAATTTGTTAGTCTCTAAGGTGCCACAAGTACTTGTTCTTTTAACCCTTTAAGTGGCTATTAGAAAGAATATGGTTTCTTTCCAAGAGCTTCACTCATATTTTTAAATCCATTGCAGCTGTGTGACAAATATCCCGCATGAACCGAAATGAGAACAGTTGAATTGCCTGAGATAAAAATCTTTCTTGCACATTCTCAAGTTCAGAGTAGTTTTCTGGACTTTCTACACACTATGCCTCATTTGAACTTGATACTTGTACTACTATGATTGTTTGGTACAAAGTGCTTTCCCACCCCCTCTACATATATAGACTCTTTGGGTTGGGGCTGTGGGTAAAGATGCCCAAGTTATGGAAAAACCTAACTAATTTATTTCTAATGAGATTTAGGCTCCTGAATACAAGGACCAGATTTACAAAGGTATTTATCTACATCTTTAGGCACTTAACTCAACTAGGTGCCTTTGTAAATACTCGTAGATACCTAACTTCCATTGACTTTCCCTTACAATTAACTGACTTACCCATTAAATGTTGTAAATTCCACTAAGCACTTTTGATGCTTAAACACCTATGTAAATCTGACCCCTATTCATATAGCTTAAGGCCAGAAGTGACCACTAGATCATCTGAGCTGATCTCTTGTATGTCAAGCCCAACACCACCCTCACCCAGCACCATCACCCACTAACAAAACCAGACAAATGAAAGGAGACCAAAATATTACAGCCTTTTGGAAAATGGGTTGCACGCTCCTAGATTACAAAGGTGCCTTTGAAATTTTTACCCTATGTCTTCACTATATCTCCATGTAGAGACTCGCACATTTGGAACACAACTTTAATACAGCTAATGATAATCTGGAACTAGTCAAAAGACACAAAAAAGTGATCTATGACTATTATGTGACTAAAAGAAGGAAATTCAGTTCATCATTACTTCAGGATCATACTATTTGTAGTTTGCAAGTATCTGGATGGCTTCCTGGTAATTATGAGCACCCCAATTCCAAAAGTTTCATGATTTTTTAGCACAAATATTTATTCACCTGAAAGTTTGTACCGGAAATTATATCATTACCCATTTGTTTGCCTCCTTTTTCCAACATTCAGTCAGGGATCAGAAACAGCAGGTGAGTTAGGTGTTCTGTCACAGATCATAATGAATTTGCTAATATTCAAAGTTAACAGTTATTGATAACCTGTTCGCTGGAATTTATTTGCATGAATTATCCGAACACTCACAAAGAACTTGAGAAAAATCACAGCAACTAGGACTGGTTCACAAAATTCTTCAAACAGAAAAATAAAGGGCTAAATCTGCAATTTATATTTCAACCAGCCATAAGATATCCATTTGAGGAGAATCTTATAGCCATATATGCTATGTGTCATATCTCCAGTTCTCTTTACAACCGTGGGAGCATACTGTCCAAGGTTTTGTCTACAAAGTGTGACAATGCACACTACAGAGCTCTGAAGATGGTGTGGTCTAACTGCCCTGTGTAGCTCCAGCTGATATGTTCTAAAAGGTTCCTAGCGTACAGTAATGTTTCAAACAAGACTACATCAATGCACCCAGCAGGGTCTACACAAGGCAGTTAGAGTGCAATACTTTAGAATGCGCTACAGTTTACACTCCTCTAATGAGTACGGACACACTATGTAGACAAGCCCCAAGTTTGTCTTTCACTTCTGGTCCAAGGTAGATCTGAGGTTTGAGTCAATAATAATGAAAACTAATGGAACAAGGGAAAGGAGACAAACTCCTTGCTCGGAAGTAGTACTTGCTTCAGTTTTTGATGAAGGTATAGGCTACTTTTCTTTTTCTAACATCCCAATGTATGAAAATTTTATTCAAGTGCTGGCTTTACGCTTTTTAAAGATTTTTTCCCCCAAATAGCATAGACTACGTCTTACCAGGGCCTAAACACAAACGCGATGAATCTGTTGAGTGTTTGCAGAGAAATTACACCACCTGAGCTCCTTTGTTTGCAGAATTTTGCAGTTAAACTTGTCATGCATCCCAGTGTCCTGAGCTTTAGCATCCTGATGACTGCAGCTAATCAATGCATTTCACTATACACCATCAATATTGTTGCAAAACAACAAATACTCACTATGGAAACGTGGATACGAAAAAACAACTCCCCCACTACCCCATTTACTGCATGTATTAGGTTAAGAATTGAACTCTGAGGACAGAGTGAGCAAGCGGGAAATACTGCTTTAAAAAAGCAAAATGACTGAAATAGTCTAAAATACAGTGAACCTACATAAAAAGTGCATTACTGATTCCAGCAATATTATCTATACCTAAAAATGGGAAACATTGCTGGAACCATATCTCTAGAACTGGAATGCATACAGTGGATGCATACTCATTGTCTCTCAACTCCTATGATCTCTGTTGTGCTACATTCTCATCTTATATCGGACACTCGTCCTTACTGCTGATGTAGGAGTACATACACATGCACACACACCAGATGGACTGACCACAAAAGTAATACTATTCCGGGGGGGTGGAGGGGGGAGAAGGGAGAAGAGTGTCACCATTGATCTCAGCACTAATCAATGCATATCACAAATAGAACATGCACATACCAGTGCTTGGGTCTCCTGTTTAGAGCATAGTAGTTTTAAGATTATATCTGTTCAGCCATGTAATGGCCAGCCTCAGGCTCATTTCTGATGGCTTAATGCCCCTTCTGTGCAGTTGTACCAGGTTCAGAGAGGCATTGAGACTTCTTAGGCTGGTAGTGGTCTGGAGGGCATGTGGTTCGGTTTCTTCCTCAGAATAGAAGGAGTGGAAAGGTTCCCAACTCAGAGCACCTCCTGGGGCCAGGTCCATGACCATCTTCAAAGAGCCTTTTCTTTTTTTCGGGAGGTGGGGGAGGGAGAGGAAGATCAGGCAACTTGATTAGTCTGTAGTGATTTAAAAAAGCAGAAGATATCTGGTACCTGATACCACAGGGCTTTTTAATCTAGTAAATAAAGCTATGACAAGAGCCAATGGCTGGGAGATGAAGTCAGCAACGTTTAAATGGTAGAAAAGATTCAAATTGTTAACAATGAGTGTAATTAGCCATTGAGGCAGATGACCAAGGGAAGCAGTATGTTCTCCATCACTAAATTTTTAAATCAAAATTTCAAAAATATATGCTCTGCCTCAGCCCTAAGGTGCAGATCTAGAGGCAGGAATCCCTGTGTGAAATTCTACAGTTTGGGCTAAGCAGGAGGTCAGGCCTTAGAGCCTATTAATCTTGTCCTGAAATTCTGTAATTATAACATGGCTGCCATTCGAAAGAAAGATTGCATTTATTGTCGTCATTATTGTGTAAGCTGCAGCAACTGACACTGCTGAAGTCAGCAGTGAAAGCCCTATTGTACAGCACTTAACACAAACGTAATATGAAAAAACCACCCTGTTTTAAAAGCATGTAGTCTAAATAGACAAGACGGAGGAAAGGCAAGGGAAAGGAATGAAACAGAGCAATGGGTAACTGCATGTTAGTTCCAATTATTTATGTAGATAGTAGACATGTATTCATATTCTCATTTTAGAGAAAAGAAACAGAGGCATTGCAAGGAGAATAGTTTGCTCAAGTTCACTCAGCAAGACAGTGGCAAAGCTAGGAACAGAATGCAGATCTTCTGATTCCCAGCCCCATGCTTTAAAAACAAGGCCATGCAAAGAGCTCATTGCATACACTAACATAATCAGTGCCTGCCTGCAGAAAAACACTTCCACATTTTAATTCTAATAAGATAGAAGTGCCAAGATGGGATAATTAATGAAGCAATAATCCCCAAGAAATTGGCCATTACCACCATTTAAGACTTTTTTAGTTAATGATTTGAGCTGGTTGACTGTCTAACAAACTCATTTAATAATTTCCATAATTGGCTACATTTTTAATGATAAGTTTAGCAGACAATAGTATACTGGCAGAGAACGACTTAGGCAGGCCAACTGCATTTACTGCCAAGTGGTTTTCCCACCTGAACTTCTATCTACTTCTCAGTGTTAAATGGGCCAACACCACCAACATACCTGATTGGTATTGTTGTAAACACTATGGGTATCATCACATGGAGTGATAAAGAAGTAGGGGAGGGGAAAATAGAGACAAAGACACAGAACGATGATCCCATGTACAAAGAAGTCTGTATAGAGCTAGGATTTGAACCAAACTGTATTGACACTAAGTTTCCATTTAATCCAACAGGTCACAGTACCCCTTATATTTTTATATTAACCATGAGACCATCTTTTCCCTCTGTCTTCATCCACAGACATGATAAGAGAGTTAATATTTTAACTTGAGCTCCACCTATTACTTCCTACAACAACATACTTGATGGTGCCAGCATATGGAGGGGTTGGCTGGGGGAAAAGGAAGTATGGAAGAGACTGAAGGTCATATCTTCAAGAATGCCTAAACAAGTTAAAAGCCTAAGTGCCATTTTCAAAAGATACTTAGGCTCCTAAGTCACTTGGAAAATTTTGGAAATTTTACCTGAAATACCAAAAGTACAGAGCTTGTCATTCCTAAACTGGGACAAAGAAGACAACATTTTAACATGTATATTTATCCACCTGAATCCATTGTCTCTAGAGGTCATTTGAGCCAAGAGGTTTAAGAAGGATTTTTAAAAAATCATTTACATGGCTAATTTCAACATCTACGGCTAGAAGGAGTTAATACATGGGATATAAATCTCTATTCTTCAGGGCATGTCAGCCATTAAGTGATGTTCAGAGTCACAAAATCACTATTGCTACCTTAGTTGCAGCTTCAGCAAATTGAAATAATCTTTCACATGCAAGCATACCCACTCCAGACCACAGCTGAAGGACGCTCTCAGGGGGATAGTGCAGTGGAAGGGAAGATTGAACGGCTAGAGCCCAACATGCTAGTTTCAAGATAGAGGGTTCATCATTCAGTGCAACTTGAGGAGGCTCTGCACTTCAGAGGTTTTTCAGCATCTGGCATGATCAAGCCCATATAGAGGGATTCAATCCGCACTTTTTCAGCTGTACAAAAAAGTTAGGGAATTTATTGAAGTCATGCATAATTTATTCTACAGCAAAAATTAAAAAAACAAACAAAAAAAACCATCCACAAACACACACCACAACCACAAAAAAGCAACCCATCACCAATAATCCCTATGATAGGCAAATCTCACTAGGATGAGAGCTGGATTGATCAGGTTTGTATTTATAGGTGATCACAGCTAAACTATTGTGCAAGCACATCCTCTCTCAAGCCTTTCCATGATTCAGACGAGGCATTAAAAAGCATTTGAGTTATAGAGCGAAGTTTCATGAAAGCAATTGTAAATCATAAGATATAAACATTTTAAATGCAGACATCTTATCCATACTGTACATTGGTTATTAATAGACAGTGGTTACAATAATGAGCTGCCTTTGTTCATTATTCTCTCTGTGGCAGTACTATTTGTCTTGCTTGAAGTAATCCAGATACAAATTAAATCATGCAAGTGGTGAATTATCTCCCTGGGTAATTCCAGACATATTCTGAGCTGGTCCTGGATGTGCAAGATATACTTACCAAGATGGGCTCTCAATTTATCAATAGAACTGTTGAGGTGCTCAGATACCACAAACATGGGAAGTGGCCTAAGAATCTACTCAGACAGAGTTAGAATTGGGGCTGAACTTTGGGATTTTTTGAGTCTGAAATTTGAAGATTGGTCCATCATAAAAAATAGGGACTAACAAAAGTCTTGGACCCCAGTACTACCAAAACCTGAAGTTAAAATCAAAACCCAAATTTTGGGTAGAACCCTTCCCTTGATGTAATCTGAATCAGAAAAAAGTATTAATATTTCACAGTATGAACAATATAAAATGGGTCCAATGCCCCCAAATGTAGCCCATGTAATATACAATTCTCTCTCCTTCTGCCCTTCCACTCATTCAGCCCTCCCTAACCCACAAAACCTCAAGTCAATGTGTTTCCAGAGTAACCAGTGTCACACACTGAAAACATCAGTTTACATGGAAAGATGTGGAACAGACATGTAGTCATTTTGCTTAATACGCTACTGGAAGGTGCTCAGATACTCTGGTGATGAGTGTAGAACCTGAAAAGAACAGAAGAATGTTGAATGGGAAGCCAGAATGTTTTTGTTCTTTTCAGTATACACACCACCCTTCCACCAGTGAAACACGGCTACCTCTAGAGAGAGACATGACAGCTATTCTGGCCCATTTTCTAGTGATAGTCATCTGATTCTAGAATCAGGTGACTATCTCCTGAGCATTATAAAGCCCTGCCCTGAGCTCAGTTAAGTGGGAGCCTAGAATTACCTACTTGAAGGGATATCCCAGGGATTGAGCAAAACTGAATCCTCGTGGGATGAGGAAGCCTACCAGAAGTGAAGCACTGTTTCAAGGACGACGACTGCAGTTACCTTGTCCCAGCAGAGAAGAGGTTTGAGTCCTGGATTGAGGCAAGGATAAGACCTTGGAGAAAGAACTCTCAGAGGCCCAGAATTCACCATAAGGAGAACCTGGAAACTGGGATCTCCTAGGAGTACAGGAAATCCCCAGAGAGAGCGATGGGGTTTATCCTGTCCCAAAGGAGAAGAAATTTAAACCCAGTATTGGGGCTGAGAATAGACCTGAGGAAAGAGACTCTCCAGAGAAGCCAGGGGAATGAGTGGGACCAGCTGAGTTCTGTTGCTTGGAGGGAATTGGGAGCCAAGAGATCCAAGGTTTAAAGCCCCAGAAATGAAAAGATTTGGAAATTGAAAGGGCCACAAGAACTGAGTTTATAAAGGACTTTACACATTAAACCCTGAGACAGGAAATACCATTTTAATTACTCTTGGCTGTCAGCTATTGGAAAACCCAGGAGGGAAACTGAGGCAAGATAACTAAGTGCTATGCTATGAAGGGGTTTGCCCGGCTGCAATTTTATTTAAACCTTCCTGAATCATGCCTCCTTCTATGTCTAGACAGACTGTCTTTAAAAATAACACAAAATACCCAGTGTATAATGGAAATCTCTAGGGTTATAAATGAGTTCACTCACCAGCAAGTGCCCCCTCATGGCAATACATGCTGTAGCAGCTCTCACTTCTCTGGCACCCTCTGCCAACAGCTGCTCCAGTTCTGTGGTGACTTCTTTTCCAATGATTTGGCCCTCTGGCCAGGTCACCATCTTAAGTCCACCCTTTCTGGGGTCACAAATGTCCAAACAAAAGTCCTCAAAAGCCTGTAACACAACCAAAATCCTTCTACCCTCTCCATGGCTATTCCTCAGCCTGTCTTTAGCGCTTAGCCTTCAGCCCCTGTGCTGGGCTCAATAATCCCCACAATGAGTTTGTATGCCTCCATTCCAGGGGCCACTAGGGAAATCCAGTCCCACCCTCTACTCAGCACAGTGCCTGAGTAGGCACAGGGCCCACAGACTAGGTCTGCTCCTTCAATCAAGCTACAATTTTCCTTGGGTCACTTTCTACCCAGCTTCTTAAGTTCCCCTCTGGGACCCCCAGTCTCTTCCCTGCTTAATCAGGTTCTCTCTTATGCCTCCCTGCTAGGGAGATTTTCCTTCTCTTCTCTGTTTTGCCAGGGTCTCTCCCAGGCCTCCCTGCATGGAGGGCTTTTATTCTGGCTCTGAGCTTCCCTCCTGGATCTCATTCTAGCTCTTTCTCCAGCTACCCTTTGTCACCACTAAAACCTGCTTTCCCTCTTTATTGCAGCCCCTTTCTGCTCTTTATGGGGAACTGCCTGATTCCCCTCATGTGGTGCTCATTTTGTAATCAGGTTTGCTTAGTCCCAGCTTCTCCAGACTATGGGGAAAGATACCAGGTCACAAGGGCTCACAGCAATCCCATTCTTGGCCATATTCTAAGGTGTTTAAAGGATTAAAAATGTAGGCTGGCCAAGCCAGTTCAGATAAAATACATATTTACCTTAACTGATTTTCCCTATTTTTTATTTGCCTGTATGCCTGGATTCTTACCAGGAGTGGAAGAGGAAGTGACAATACATCAAGCACAGAGAAACCATGACTAGGATTTTCAAGCGAGTCTAAGCCCTGGTCTACACTGGGGGTGGGGGGGAGGGTGAGATTGATCTAAGTTACGCACTTCAGCTACGTGAATAATGTAGCTGAAGTCGACGTACTTAGATCCACTTACCATGGTGTCTTCACTGCGGTGAGTCGACTGCTGCCACGCCCCCGTTGATTCCACCTGCACCTCTCGTGGCGGTGGAGTACAGGAGTCGACGGGAGAGCGCTCGGGGGTTGATTTATCTCATCTAGACTAGACGCAATAAATCGATCCCCGCTGGATTGATCGCTGCCCACCGATCCGGCGGGTAGTGTAGACATACACTAAGAGAGTTAGGGACCCAGCTTCTACAGAATTCCAATGGGATTTGGGTACTTACCTCCGTTAGGCTTCTTTGAAAATCCCAGCGTAAGTGACTTCCCATAGGGCATCTGTAGCAGAGTAGGAACCAAATGTAAATCTCCCAAACCACAGACCAATGCCTAATTCACAAGACCAGCCTTCCTCTGATACTTCAATATAGTCTCTTCTAAACACTTTATGGGACTCATTGGAAGCATGGGGTAGACAAAAGGCTGTTCTCACAAGATTTCTAGCCCAATTTTGCAGATCCAAGAAGTTACAATCATTTGGAACTGAATCTCAGAACATATTCAGGTTCATCAATCAATGGTTAAATCTATTACAGTGAAATCTGTCTTCACAACAGCTGAGAAAATACTGCAAGAAATATTCATGAGCATTCGTTTCAATGAAAGCAGGGAATTCACTTTGCCTGCATTCATAATCCTTTTTATTTATTTTCAGCGAATGTTAGTATGAGTGACTCTTTTGTTCACAAGACTGTTCACAGAAAGTGAAAGTCCCACAAATACACATGCAAGTAAATAAATCAGTAAAATCAATGTCTGTGGATAATTCCTGAATAGAACAAGGGCTATATTCAAATATATTATTTACTAGGAATAAGAACAGGAGTACTTGTGGCACCTTAGAGACTAACAAATTTATTTGAGCATAAGCTTTCGTGGGCTACAGCCCACTTCATCAGATGCATAGAATGGAACATATAGTAAGGATATATATATATATATATATATATATATATATATATATATATATATATATATATATACATACACACACACATATATACACACACACATACACAGAACATGAAAAAGTGGAAGTAGCCATACCAACTGTAAGAGGCTAATTAATTAAGATGAGCTATTATCAGCAGGAGAAAAAAAAATTTTGTAGTGATAATCAAGTTGGCCATTTAGACAGTTGACAAGAAGGTGTCAGGATACTTAACATAAGGAAATAGATTCAATATGTGTAATGACCCAGCCACTCCCAGTCTCTATTCAAACACAAGTTAATGGTACCTAGTTTGCATATTAATTCAAGCTCAGCAGTTTCTCGTTGGAGTCTGTTTTTGAAGCTTTTCTGTTGCAAAATTGCCACTTTTAAGTCTGTTACTGAGTGACCAGAGAGGTTGAAGTGTTCTCCTACCGGTTTTTGAATGTTATGGTTCCTGATGTCAGATTTGTGTCCATTTATTTTTTTGCGTAGAGACTGTCCAGTTTGGCCCCTCTGCCATGAACATTGGGAATTTGTTTTTACTGTGTCACCCTGCAAAAAGTAAGTGGCTGGTAGATGCCAGGAAATGACCTTCAGGAAGTGACCTTGTATGCTGGATGTTGGTGTCAGAGGATAGCATTTAAGGAACCAGAGCTGCAGGGCAGGTGGTGACACAACCCCTTACTGGTCTGGGTTGAACTCCAAAGTGTCACACTGTTTTCTCACTAAATTCCCTCAGTGCTGTTCTCCCTAGTTGTGCACACTCTGCTAAAGCTAAAGTCAGAGATGTGTTGCAATCACGCACAGATTTCTAACCCTGGCACCACACACCTCCTGGGAGCAAGATATTTGACATCTTCTGGTCTCAAATTTGAATAGTTTAAAAAAAAACAACCAACCAAGCACACCAAGCAGAAAACAAAATGCAGTGCATGCAACTGGCAGCTGCCTCTCAAATCCCAAACCTCTCTTTTCCACTTCAAGATAGAACCATAATGTCACTGAAATAAACTTCTAATAATGCAAATGATATTAATTATCAATGTTTATGCCAGTCACCGGTATCAGAAACAGAAGAATCTGAGCTGACTGCCTTGTCAGTCATATGAAAAGTTCTGCCTTAAATCAAAACAAAATACTGTCTTTCACCTCTGAATATAATTAAATGATTGTTTTCATGTTTATCTAGTCATTAAATGCAAACCTCTAATGGGCATCTGTGCTGCTGAACTGATTTCATCCTATTACATAATCTCTACCATTAACTGATTAATTAGTGTTTTCCTTCTGCACAAGTGTCTAGACCGGGCTAGTCAACAAGCAGACAGCGGGTCAAATCCAGACCACCAGATGCTTTTGAACGGATCACAAAATATTTGATGTACTTATTATCATTATTGTTATTGTGGTGTGAAAAATGTTTCTCTGGAGTCTGGACTTTTATCAAGAAATTTGGACCTTGACAAGAAATAATTGACTAGCCTGGAGGCTGACCTCTTCTATATGACAAGCCATTACATTTCACTCAGTTACCCCTGTACTGAGCCCAAATATTTTAGCCAAATGCAAGGTTATCTTCCGGAAAGACATCCAGTATTAATCTGACAACATCAAGAGATCAGAACTCACACTTCCCTTCATGCTTTTTATGGTTAATCACTATAATAAAAATGGTGCTTATTTCTAATTTGAATGTGTCTGGCTTCAGGTTCCATCCATTGTTTCTTGTTATGCCTTTCTCTGCTAGATTTAAGAGTCCTTTAGTACCCCACATTTTCTCCCCATGAAGATACTTATACACTGTAATCACTGTAATTCAGATTCCTTTTCTCCCATCCTGAGGAAAATTCCAGACAATCAATGTTATGGCATATTTTACCAGGGTAAAAATAGAGAGGAGGGAGAGGGAAATAAGGTATTTGGATAGAGAATCAGTGGGCACAAATGCTCATTCACATGGAAGCCCAAAACTACATAAGGAGAAATTTCCCGAGGCAGATGGAAAAAAGTTTGTTGCCAAAAACTAAGAATGGGAGTTAAATCAGAAAACTTAATCCCCACAGTTAATGGGTGTAAGGAAAATTTTCATGTATATCCACCACAGATCACATCAAGGGGGTATGGTTCCGAAAACTGCTCTCCTTAAGGAGAGGGCTTTAAAAAATAGGGAGGGATGAGCTCAGGAAGTGATGGGCCACTGGATTTCTGATGGGAGAGAGAATGAAGTGAAGAAATCTTCTGTACCCTATCAGACCTGGCTAAAACAAACAGACTTCTTGTAAGGAACAACTCGAGGGTGTGATACACCTTTACGGCACCAGTTATAAAAAGTTATTTACACCCATGATTAAGTTTCTTGATTGAGGCTATTTGGTCAATATGTTCACAACCTTGACGGTGAAAGCTTTCTTCTCTGTATCTGCTTCTCTCATCTTCCAGGTCATGAGGCTCAGGAAGAAGGGCTTTGAGAAGCAAAGGAATGTGACACTAGACAGACCCAAAGCATGGGCTCAGCATTAATGAAATGTAAAGAAATTTCTATATGAGAAGTGAAAATATGACAGGGAGACAATGGAAAAACGGTGGACATTCTGTCTGATATTTGAAGGACCTAGACAGCCTCAAGTCTGGTCATGCTAAATTACAAATGGCTGAGGACATCATCTAACAGAAGATAATTACAATGGCAACTCCATATATTACATGTTTCAGGAGCTACTGGAATAGCAAAAAGATCCACAAGTCTAAGGCAGCAGTCCTAGCATAACTATGAAATACCCATAATCTATGAGGCTGAGATATTCACCTCTGCTGACGGGAATCCATCAAACCTTGGAGACTAGGGACCTAGAATTCTGCCACTGTGGCAACAAAAGCCTTCAGCGTTCTATGATGTGGTGTCATTATCTCCAGTACTTGTGAAACTGAAAATCTTTTTCTGCAGCACCAGCTTGGGAGAGAAAACATCACTCCAGTACAGGAAGGAACTTATGTCAAACTATATAAACTCCATTAAGGCTACACAGCTCCTATGGGTGACAAAGTTACACTGACAAAGGAAAATTCCCATCATAAATATGGAAAACACAAGAACTTTGTATTTATTCTAAAAGAGCCTCACAAATGAGGATAGACCTAATCTATGTGTCAGAAGTGACAGCTGTCTTACAAGGAGATTTGCTGTTAATAACAATTTTGTACTAGTTTCCGTAGCAACTGCCACCTCACACTCCTGTCTCTGAGACACAGAACATCTAATAATAATAATAATACTTTCCACTTCTATAATGTTTGTCGAGCGAATAGGCTAGATTTTTACTGGGAAACAAGTTTGGCTGTCATTGTGGTGTTTCAATTTACTCTGAACACTGATCATTTTGATGGGGGTGGGGGAACTGGTTTGGTAAGTGAAATTAAAAACACAAATATGCATTTGTTTTTTAAAAAAAATAATTAAAGTGAACCTTCCCTTCTTCCAAACCCATAACAACAATGGATTCTGGAAGGATGAGAGACCAACACACAGGAGAAAAAGAAAACAACACAGGAACAATCAGATGAGCTAGAACTCTGCTTGTTTGTCAGAACCTGTCCATTAGGAATCCCTTTAGCAGCATCTCTAACAGGCCCTGAGAAGGCTAGCAAATCCAGTTAATTCTTCAAGTCGATGATGGCCATTATTGAGATCAGTTTTTATACTAGCATAACTATTTCAGTTAAGGGTGTAATTTGTTTTATAGAAATAGTTATACCAGTAGAAGCCCTAGTGTAAATGCTGTTGTACCCAGCTAAAAGTGCTTTGTATCCTCATCAATTATTGGGAGTGGATCACTTCCACCCTGACTGAATTGGCCTTGTCAGCACTGGTTCTCCACTTGTAAGGTAACTCCCTTCTCTTCATGTGCCAGTATGTTTATGCCTGCATCTGTAATTTTCACTCCATGCATCTGAAGAAGTGGGGTTTTTTACCCACGAAAGCTTATGTCCAAATAAATCTGTTAGCCTTCAAGGTGCCACTGGACTCCTCGTTATTTTTTTTATCAATATAGCGTAGTCCCCTTCCGGTGCCGGAATAAGCTCTACACACAAGCACTTTTATAGCAATATAGCTGTGTCTACACTCTATAGTCTTTAACTATATTGTGTACCACTGTAACTACAACTTGTGTGTGTAGAAAAGCCTGCCCTAAGTATGATCTTTCAGTTAAATTCCAGACACTTAGAACATTACAAGTAAGTCAGTCCCCAGTGAGATGGAGGACAGAGTGAACAAGTCCGATGCAGTATGCTCTAATTGACAAGCAGGGTGCAGTAGTTTTTTTCCAGTATGTTGCTTGCTCTTTGAGGATATAAGGCTACTTAGGGGGGTATGTCTACACCGCAAAGGATAATTGTAGTGCAGGTAGTCGTACACAAACTGGCTTTAATGTAGCTAGGACAGGTAACAATAGCAGTGAAGATGTAGCGGCATGGGCATCAGCAAAGGCTAGCAGCACAATGTGCATAGGGTTCCCAGCTGGCTTGTTCTGGGGTGGCTAGCCAGTGCTGAAGCCGATGCCCCCATGTCTTCACGGGTTTGTTATGTGTGCTAGACAAATTAAAGTTAGCGATGGTATGCCTATGCACACAATCATCACACCTTAATTTGCTATATAGACATGCCCACATTTGTGCCATAATGCAAATGCAAGGATCAGTCCGTCTCTGTTTCCAGTAGGTTATGAATTTAATCAAAATTCCTTTAGTACAGTCACATTTACAAGGCAGTACCTGGGTTTTAGATTAGCTGTGCTATCTCTTCTGGTTCTGCAGACCCTAATTCATTCCTAACAACCAACCCAGACTTCTCCCAAATGCTAATCACTTCCCTCTCCCCACACTGCAGTTGGGTTGGGGTGATGAGGAGGTGGACAGTGGGGGAGATGCATAATAAGAGTTATCAGACACCTGTACAAAAGCAATCTCTGGCAAAGAATTAGTCAAAAATAACCAGAAGCTGGGAATGGGTGACGGGATGGATTGCTTGATGATTACCTGTTCTGTTCATTCCTCTGGGGCACCTGGCATTGGCCACTGTTGGAAGACAGGATGCTGGGCTAGATGGACCTTTAGTCTGACCCAGTATGGCCATTCTTATGTTCTTAACCATAGGTTTCTTTCATATTTTATGTTATTCACATGAGTAGAGCACTGAACCATTACTGTAAAACATTATAAAAAGCTTCACAGTGATTTAAATATTGGATTAGAAATATATATTTATAACATGTGAATTACATTTATTTAGTTGGGTTTCTTTTAAGATATTGCAGAATATTTCTATTGTAGAGTCTGAACCTGCTTTTACTGAAGTCAGTGCAAAATTCACATTGGCCTCAGTGGGTGCAGAAGAAGGCTTTAATGAAACTAAATATTTCTTCAATGACTGAGGGCATGGGAAGGAAAAGAAAAGAATAAGGGGATTCAGAGAATAAAGGAAAGGATAACTAGGAAAAGGTGACAGAAAGTTCAACATCATGTTTAGCCAAGATGAGCAGGTGCATAGGGACTAGAGTCAGAGTCAGGGAAACCTGGGTTCTGTTCAAGGCTCTGCAACTGACTTGGGCAAGTTATTTCATCTCTCTGTGCCTTAGTTTCTCCATCTGTAAAATAGGGATATTAATGCTTGCCCACACCTGTAAAGCAGCTGAGGATCTACTGTTGAAATACACTATTTAAATGTTATTATTAATGCACAACTAAACTTCCTTCTCAAGAAAATGACTCTTTGGAAACCTAAAAAATTTAACCATTTTGGGGCAAATGACACACAATTTTTTTCATTCCTCTTTGGTCTTAGCAACAAGTTTCCTTATACACACAGAGACGTAACACAGCCATTCTTTACAGACCAAACACAATAAGAGAACATTAACACTCCAGTAGGCAATAGTGGCTTTTTATTGCATTTTAACACTAAAAATGTAAATGGTTCTAAGACCACTGTGACTGTTGCTTCCTAAATGGCTGAATTATCTTAATTGTCTCAGAAGCAACAGTAAAAGTTTAAAAAAGGGGGAGGAGGGAGAGGAGAAATCGTAATGTTCTTTTTTTAGATCAGGGAAGTCATTTCAATCAACTACAAAAGGAAATCAAACTGGAAGAGAGACGGGTGGCAGTGCTGTATGTCATGCATCATTTCAACCAAATTACATGCATAGCTACTATGCAGAATTGAGCATCAGATACTAATCTAATTGAATCAAGTGGTAGTTCCAAGTTAGCTCAGGATTTTAGTTGTGGAAGATTGCACTGCTGTGCACAAGGCTCACTTTTGGCAGGAGATTCTGTGTTCTTGCTCCACGGTTCAGCAGCCTGCGGTGTGTCAAAGAGGTAATATTCTCTAGACCCAGAGAGGGTGGGGGGAGAAGAGGATTCCAGCTGCATTTACTCACATAAGAACTCCCTGTTTACCAGTCTAGGAAACAGTAGTGGCATCTAGTTCAGAGGAAGCTTGCATCGTGCCAAGTTGGCATCTGCTATGAAGAAAAGGAAGTTACTGAAAAACCGGTCATTGGTCTGAAATGGAAAGAAGAACACCGAGATTCTGTCCCAGCTCACTGCAAGGTAGGGACCTAAACAATGTTCTTGTCTTAAAGTGGTGAGGTGGCAGGAAAGTTTAGCCTGAGAGAGTTGAGTAACTGCAGCCATGCCATCTCAGGCTGCCCTCTTGTTACAGTTTACAAACTAAGCAGGGTTGAGCCAGGTTGGTAGCTGCATGAGAAGAAAAAGCAAGATACTACAGGAAATGATGTTGGCAATTGAGTGCTCTTCTCTGTCAAGATCATGCTAGAGGACATCATGCTATTGCTGGTGCTGTCTTTTGGATGAAATATAAAACCAAGGTCCTGACTATATTCCTAGTCTTTAAAGATCCCATGCAGTTTTTGGAAGATTTGTGCCCCAAAGTCCTAGCTGAATTACAGTATGGAAATTACACTCTCTCTGCCTAAAATTCCCTACTGATTTAATTGTAAGTATCTTTTTTTCCCCCCTGTAGCCCCTAAATTGTTAGGTAGCATTCAAGTGCCATTATAATGGTTGCAGCTTGCCTCTCAATTTTGGTGTTGGGTGAAATGGACTATGTATCTATAGCATACAGCAAGCAACAATTATGTCAGTGTACATGAGCCCTAGGAAAGATGCTACGTGAATCAATAAATAATTGTTAGGTTTCAACAGCTCTGATATCTTTGCTTTACTTATTCTCAGTCTACTTCTCACTTTCTTTGCAGCAAGCATGATATAACTACATTTAATTAAATAAAGAAAATAATACAAAACTAGAGACTGAAAATGTCACTGGTCCAAGGAGCAGAGCTTACTGAATTAATTTTTGGAGCAATGCCCAAATGGCACTTCGGTCAGAGGGACCGGTGACCATTTTGAGGCCCCATTTCTCATGAAACAAAAGGATCAGTTAAATTTTATATCCTGTTGCAACAAGAGAAATCTACCGCATTTCAGTGTGTTAGTCAAGACTTACGAGAGCTAGACAATATGCTGTACAGCTTCAGTGTGCTTGTAATCCCAGTTTTCAAATGGCGTTTAGAATATTAACTACTGTAGGAGTTCAGAACTTAAGCGCAGAGGATAGTGAGCTCCACAGAGCATGGAGCATGTCTTCATTGTATTTGTTCAGCCTATGACACACAGGCCCATTGGTGGTGCATTACTCCGTGTCATGTATGATATCACTGGAAAACTACAAATTTGCTGATCATTACTATTCTTGCATGGTGTATTTACAGGGTGTGTATAGAGACTTATGAGTATGTGCTGAAATTATATTCTTAAAATGTGTTTGGCAAGCAGTGCATAAACCCAATCTGCTTTAGACAAAGGAATGTGTATTTGCTTGTCATCAAGCAGCGACAATGAAAGCACATTTACATAAAAGGTAAACAAAGACATCACACTTATTAGGGGGGAGGTTGCCTCTTGAGGGGAAATCTGACCATCAAATGAAATTAATTGAATCAACTGATTATATACAATATTATTGTATAATAGAAGTGTGTCAGGTCAGGTCTTTTCTGAAAGCTAATGGCAACCTAGTGATTAATATCATTGTGATATGTATGTATTAACACTATATAAAAATATGGATACTTAATGATATTTTGTTTTAAAGTCTGTGACCAAAACATACCAAGAAACTGATTCTCTCACAGATATCTACCTGTCTCCAATGAATTTAAGCAAGGTGTGACCAAAAACAATGGAAGCTCTATTTACATACAAATCAGCAAGTGGACAGAAAGTCTTCAGGAAAGGAAGAACAGTGTGAGGTCATCCTAAGTCTGGGGATAACACAGTGAGTTTGGAAAGACAATATAAGGAGAAGCAGAAGCCATCTTGGCATCCATCACTGGACAGACATAAAGGGGCTAGAGCTCTTGCAAGCGGAGCAATTAAGGGGGCTTGAATTAAGGGAGCTGAAGGTGCTGGGAACCAAAGATTGGGTAGAAATGTACCTCGAGCCAAGGCCTTAGCTTGTTGAGTTAAGTTTTACCCACTAAAAAGTATATTTTTATTCTTGTTTATTTGTAACCCTTTCTAACTTTATTCCTTCCACTTGCCATCACTTAACCTATATTATTTTGTTAATAAACTGGTTTTATTTTTAATCTAAACCAAACCAGTGCTGTATTTGAATGGAAGTAAGTGTTAACTCCAGATAATGTGGCAAACTGCTGTATGTTGTGTCTTTAAAGGAGCAAACAAACCTGATCATTCCTCTGAATGGTCCAGGAAATGGACCTTGCAGAGCACACAATTTGGGGAAAATTTGGGATTGGGGAGTGTTGGGGTGATCTTGTCAGGTGTAACCAAAGCTGGTGGAAACCAGAGTGGGGCTGTCGTATTATAGGAAGGTTTCTGGAGTCAAAGCATTGAACCAGGGCTGCACAGCACTCAAACACTTGGGATACTGCATGCTTGTCTGCTGGTTGTTGGTGTCTGAGCTGCGAGTCACAGCAACAGAGCAATTAAGGCACCCAGTGTTACAGGGAAGGTGATGACACAACCCCTCACTGGTGTGGATTGCACCCCAGAATGTGACACAGCCACTAGAGGACACTGCATAAAGAAAAGTGATTGAGAATAAGTTAGCTAAAGAATTTAATTCTTAGCATAAATTATATGACATGCTTGTTCTAAGGTCATGTTAGACACAATCTGCATTTTTCCGATGCACTGGACCCAAACCTGGTATTAGGAAGAACAAATATTGGATCCCCAAGGTGAACAGTCACTCTATGTTTATTTTAGGCAGGAGATAAAATGTCACTCCAGTGGTGGGTTGTATTCTGTATTTCTAAATATTCTTCCAGCTACCGGACTGAAGTTTCTGAATGATTCTTATTTTTCTGAGGCTCACACCGCTTGTTGTCATCAGTACCATAGCAGCTAATGTAGATTAGTGTAGACAGAATCCAAATGATCAAGCCAGTGCTCAGGAACACCTCTGAGGAATTATTTAAAGAGATTCCTAGTCCTGATATTAGTCATCTTGCAAGATTGCTGGAACAGACACACGATTCTTTTAAAAGCTAACATATCCATAAACATCGAAGGAATTGACAGTAAGCAGAACACAGCCACTCATGACAACAGCTGGATTCTTAATGCCTGCCACTTAAGATAAAGGAAATTTTCTTCTAGCTGTTGGCACTATAGCACTTGAGGTACACAGTTAATCTGTTCTGATTATATCCAGCAGAGGGCAGTGGCAAACACTGGAGCCAGGACATTGCAATCTATATTGTATACACATAGATTACCATAACTTTTCCTAACAGGAATAGCAACAACATCCCATTAAATACGATATACAACCACACAGGAATGCAGGTCTTTTCTCGTACTCCACCTGTTGGCCAGAGTTAGAACCCTGCATCATCAACTTGGTGATTAAATTTTGCTTACTCATTGTGGCTAGTGCAGCTCCTGAACTCCACCAGGAAATGAGAAAGGTGGATCTAGAAAGAGGAAACTAAGGTCAGAGATATCCTACAACAACCAGCACCACAGAAAAAGTTTAGGGTTAAGTTTATGTTATTAATTTCTGAAATAATAAAAAGACAAACTGTACGGAGGGGAAAAGTTTAACCTTCTACAACACATGTAGACTTTATTTGGAGCAAGATGAAAACACCAACTACTCATTTGATGAATAACGTTGGTAAACAGTTCTTGTTCTGTAGTTTGTTCAAAATAAATCTTTTGCAAGTAGTAACCAAAAGATAAATTTTATTAGTCTGATTGGACACAGAGGTCACATGGTATTATTTCACTTCCCAACTGGATAAGTGTAAATATTAGAATTAGGTTTCCAGTGTTAATATTTTGAGTACAAGCTCAAAATTCACATTCCACAATTCTACTCCAATATTAAGTTAAAAGGACCCAAATCTGGAAACACTGAAGTATGTACTCAAGTTCCATTGATTGATGCAGGTCTTAAGCATGTGATTAAGCCCTCTTCTGAAACAGGGCTGTTTTCCTGAACTGGAGTTAATATTGAGTTACAAGCAATAATGTTTTTATAATGTCCATAGAAAGAAAATTTTAAAAAGAGCATTAAAAAAAAAGAGTCAAAACAACTTCATTAAAAAACTGTCTGAATATTTGTTGGAAAGTGTTTTGCAATTCACCTTTTTAAGTAGCACTGTATCCCATTGAAACTACAGAGGCAATACAGACACCATGCAGAATGTAATTTGGTTGAACAGCAGTCAAGAATATTTCACTCAGCCATGGAAGTCAAGACTATTTCATACAATACATTTTCCCGATCAACCGATGAATAAATTATTTATGAATAAATTGGTTTATTATTCAGATTAATATTCCTCATATACATTATTTGATATTTGTCATCAACCTGCAAATAAATTAACATATTGTCTCCATTATTTAACCAACTCTAGAATTACCCAGGTAGATTGTGTCTAATTCATGGGCTAACACCCTTCATCCTCATCAAACCTCCTTCCCCCCAAAAGAAGCCAAACTGGTGATATTTTGGTCCATATTTTTAGATGTGGCCACTGACTTTGGGTGCCCCAGCTGTCAAACTTTGAGTCTGATTTTCAGACAAGCTCCACACCTGCAGCTCCCAATGACTTCAAATAGAGTTATGGTTGCTGAGCCCTTACAAAAGATCAGTTCCTAGGTTTCTCAGACCGAGCATCCAAGAAATAGGACAACCAAAATCAGTGGTCACTTTTGAGCATTTTGGCCCTAATGATTTACTTCTCCTCTGAAAGGTGGTATCACTCAAGCAGTACAGCACCCTCTAGCACCATGCTGAGGTATCAGTTCAACAGTCCCAACAAAGAATGGCAACTACTGAATCACCGGCACAACCTCCTGCAGCCTCTAAATAGTTATTCTGAAATCTTCTGTCCAAGCACAGAACCCACTTACGCTTGGTTGGCATGTGAAATTTTACGGATCACTGCAGAAGAGGATGAAGTACAGTCAAGGTATGGGACGTGTTCTTGCTAAGCTGGATGGACTAGTGGGAGGAAAGTAGTTAGAATGTGACATCCCAACATTGCCAATGTTTCCAGTGCACCTGGCATTTCAGGTACAAATCCTGCTCTGAGTTTCTTAGTAGCAACAACATATTTTTGTAATTAATTGTTTTTGTGGAGAGAGGAGGGAAAAGTTCAGGCTTCCAACATTTTTTCTGCAACAAGCGTCAACTACAGGTACCAAGAAGCATATGAAACTAATTACTTGGCATCTCAAGGTAGTTTAAAGACCTTCTGTGCAGTGCATATGAATGGTAAAACTGACAGATTGTTCACAATCGCCTTCCATAACTATTAATGTAAAAAATCAAAATTAATATCTCTGTTAAATTAAACCTGATGTGGTCTGAAATGCAAGCCAATCTGTTTTCAATTCTGCAATCACTCATTGCTCCAGTTTTATTAAATCTTAAGACAGAACAAGCTTAAAATGTATTAACTTTGTTAAACAAAGTCTGGTTTTATGACTCAAACGTCAGTCTTCACAGTTCAGTGAGTTCTTTTAAATGTTATACGACTCGCCTAGCTTACCTTGTCTGACAGCGATAGATCCTTTTAATTGATTTTTTCATTAGGTGGCCAAGTTTTTTAATATAAGGCAGGGTCCTCACCAAAACCCACTACCTTGCAGATTAGAATATGCTATCTGCGATTCTGCACGTTTGTTTCAGAATTATCTTTTATGGTGGGTGGGGCTTGACGTCTTGCCATTTTCATATTCAGAACTTGAGAGATGTGCGACATGGCCCTCATGCAGATTTCATTCTGCCAGACATAACAAACAGGGCCACATACAGATCTGGCACAACTCATGCCTAGATCTTAACAGCGTCTAATTTATTGTACAGTCAACTGCCTGTTATATGCATTTTCTACCTGTTACCCAAGACACAGTAAATAACCTCCTGCTCCTCTCCAGCTCTTTCCTCTGCTCTTATCGTTCTTGCTCTGTGTATTCTCCTATCATGTTTTTGTGCACAAACGGAGGCTGAAGATATTTAGGAGGTGTTTTTTTTAGTTTCTCTCATGGCATTTGCTGCCACCTTTGTGTCATCCCAGCTGGTTCAATATGACTAGCTAATGCAAAAAAAGGGGAAAAGTGCAATTTTACATTTCCATTAAGAATATAAATAAGTAAATGTATTGGAGAACATATTAGGGTTCAGTTAGATCTCTAAGAGATTGAAAAGGGCCTCCAAACCAAGTACTCTCTAGAGACTTCTGAACATAAGTTTCATTTCACCCATACCTGGAACTACCAGAACTTCAGAGGCACTGTGGTGCTACAGAGAAATTTTAGCTCAGGTGCCCCCATGCTTCCATTCTCTTCTATGGGTCAGGCTCTGCAATCACATCTCCCCTAATGTACCACAGCAGTTGAACTGGGAAATACGCATCCAACCAGTGAGCCCAGTCAAAGAAGAAAAAGCAGACATGAGGCACCCTCTACCTTTCAGGAGAGTTGGGGCCAGACCCACCTGTGACAGATTTAATTAGTTTCCTCCCAGCCTCAGGGGGTAGGGCTAAGGGGATCAGCAAACCGTTTAATGGACACACAGGCCTTATAAAAACGTTGAGAGTGCATAGTCTGGAGCAGAACCACAATGAGTGAGCAGGCTCCTGTGAAAGGCCCTGGGCTTGTATTTGCAGGATGCTCAGTACCCAATGCCCCATAATGAGTGGGGAAAGACAAAAGGAACAGAGACCAGCAGAGACTGAGAACAGTATTCCAGGGAAGTAGTCTGGGTGCTCTATCCCAGAGCTAGAAAGATTCTCAAAGATAGCCCAGAAAGGAGCTGGGAACAAGGTCCCGAGGATAGGCAGAGAGAAGTTCCAAAATGCAAAGGAAACTTTTGGTTGCTGGGATCCTTTAGTTGGGCTTTTGATACCCCAGAAGGCGTTAAGTAAGTTTGAGACTTGGCCATAGGGCTAAACCACATCAGCAGAACAGACCAATGTCTGAAGATCCACCCCCAAAGGAAAATAAAGCAATGAGTGCCACTGCTTGGCTGGCAAGGGCGTTGATGACCCCATGACAATTGGATATGAGAAGTGAGATCACAAGACCTCCTTCCAGAAAGGAGGAATTATGGGGCAGGGAGGTTCGGATTCTTTCTTCAGTTGGGGAACATCTAACTGACCCTGAATTAAAACATTTTGATTCAGTTATACAAACCCAGAAGTTTCAATTCACATTGACGCTATCCCAAACTAAAAATTCATTTTGATTTTCCCTGGTGGAAAAATGAATTCATTTCTGCAAAAATTTTGCAGAAACCACATATTTTATAGATCTTTTTCTAATATTACAGTGTAGGTTTTCCAATGTAGTCTACAAATGGAGTACACAATAAAGCCCACTGAAACTCTTGGCTAAAAAAGGCCTATATTCCTACATCAGTGGGTTGTTTGCCCATTAATGGCTAGAAGGCCTGGGGCTAGCCAACACTCATTACTAAAGGATGCACACCTGTGGGAGACAAGCCGATTCCCTATAAAGAGCAGCAGGTGAGTGCAGTACACTGGGGATGCTCAGAAAACAGAGGGTGTGAAAGACAAGTCCTTGAAGAGACTTTGAACTGTGCCCAGCTTTGGCAAAGGTCAGTAGGAAACCCCCAACTAAAGGGACAGAAACATTGTACTGGGTTGGGGACTGGGGGGCCAATGTATGCATGAAGAGTGAATAAACTGCAGATGGGGAATGTTTTAATTTTCTTTGGACTGTCTTGACTGTATTTAAGGAACCCTTGTTAAGATACAACCAGGAGGCTGGTGGTCTGCCTTTTATAAGCCTATCAAAAGCCAAGAATTATAGAACAAATTAGCAGGCAATGCATATTATTTCATAGTCACTTTTATTACTAGTAATTACATTATTTTAATGAAAAATAAAAGGCATCACTTGCATAAGGATCCACTTGAATCATAATGTTTAATGAGGAGGAGGAGGGACAGAGTCATGTTGGTGTTACAGACTTGCTTTTAACAGCTTTTTATTAATGTATAGTGCTATATTTGCCTTAACCCATTGGAACTGAGCAGACTTTCCAAATGTTGGGGGGGGGGGGTGGAATAGAGGCTCCACAGAAACTCTACAGCCTTTGCTTTTTTTTTTTCTTCCTCCCCCTCCTAACAGGCTACGGCTGGAGAGAAAACTTGGCTATCTGCCCCATGTATTGAGCACACTACAGATGGCTCTTAGTCCTCTGCTAACCAGATTAGCTTTTCCCAAGTCATTTGCCTTTAACCTTCAAAACATTCCTCTCCTTGTCTCCATTGTCAAAGCTCTCTGCTGATTAAAAGTCATTTCCAAAGAGTAACCGTCAATTGATAAAGTGGTCCACAGTGGTCATGGCTTGGATCTACCCAAACCAGATGGAGCTGGTAAAAAGAGAGGTGGACCACAAGGGAAAGTATGGCAGATTCTGACCTTTGCACAGAAGGCAATAAATCAAGCATTAGACAAATTGAGGCATATTGAGATTGGGCTGCTTAACAGATAATCCATTGGCCTTTTAGTCTCCTGGTCTCTTCTCTTCATTTGTTTTACTGCATTGAACAATATTGTACATCCAAAAGGAGAGGGCGGCAGATTTCAGCATGAGGGGTAGATTCACTGATGGATCATTAGCTGGGATGCTGAAGTTATTGCCCCTTTTACTTTCCTCTTGTGAGATTTTTTATACACTGGTTAACTGCTGAAAATAGACAGATGGAAACTCAGCATACTGTTTCCTGTGAAGGAACACACCTCCCCAACTGTGCAGTGTTCTTTTTCTGGATCGTGGTATCAGCCACACTAAGGTATCTGTCCAAGTCCTGGTAGGAAGTTAATTAGTTTTGTTGTTCAAAAGGGAAGAATCATATCCACTGAACCATATGGTAAATGTACAGTATGAATCTAAATTAGCCACAGCATTTTACTCATCTCCCCCTACCAGGGTGACTACCTCAGTCACGGCACACAGATATGTTAGTGGACTGTGTCTGAATCTCTTATTTATAAAGGAAATCACAGCTTCTAGAAATAAGGCACATTTTTTTAAAAACAGTAAGCGTGATTACCCATTGAAACAAACTACCAAGTGAAGCGATGTCTCTTCTATCACTTGAAGTCTTCAAATCAAGACTATATGCCTTTCTGGAAGATATGCTTTAGCTAAACATAAGTTATTGGGCTCAAGGGTAACAAGGTATAATGTAATGGCTTGTGATATGCAAGAGGTCAGACTAGATGATCCAGTCATCCATCTGATCTTAAACTCTATGAATCTATTGAACCAACTGGAGCAAAGATAGAATCTTAACCCACTTAAGCGGCAATTAATTATTATATGAGTGCATGTTCATAGTGAATGACAGTTTAGGAAAAAGTAGCTTGATTTGAACAGTTTGACATTGACTGGTACAGTCTTTAGATAAAGTGTTTCCATCTTCCACAGAAAGTGGGCCAATGCCACTGTTCTTGCATGTCTTGGAAACAGCAGGTTCCAGAGACCTAATATACAGTTGAATGATCCACATTTTTGCAACTTTGAGCAAGCTGCCTCCAACACATCTCCATCCTTGAGAAATCTTCAAGCCATAGCTTTTAGTTTCCCAAGCCTTTCCAAGTAGGTGAACCCATCCAGTGACTAAATGAGGATTGCTGTGTTTACTCAACCATCACAACTATCTAGCAGCAACAGGGCTTATCGTTACCCCAAACATTCCATCTGTGCTACTCGGCTAGAAATAACAGAATGGAAAATATGTTAAATAAATTTGGGTAATGAATAAAGATCAGGGATTTTTTTTAAATGGTTGCTTTTTGTGTTTCTAATAGTCATCCTGCATCAGAAAACTATTAGGCAGGGCTACATTACTGTTGGTTTTACATATGACAGCCCCCATATTCCCAGCTATATTCAGATCACCTAAAACAGACAATTACATTTATGAGTTAAAACCCTGGCAGTTAGAAAATTGGCAATTTCCAGCCTGCCAATCAAATCACTGCTTAAGAAGGTGCCCTTAAAAAGCTTTGTTTATATCACATTTATCTGATCATACAGATACAATGACATTTGTGATCCTCTCCTAAATATATGGAACAGTGCAAATCGTAGTAAAAATGGAAACTGGCAAGTGTTTTAAGGGTGTTCACTTTGGCCCTGATTCTTGAAAGTACTTAAGACTCTGCTTAACTTCAGCATGAGTAGTCCTATTCATTTCAGTCAAACTACTCACATGATTACATTTAAGAGTATGCTTAAATACTTTGCTGAATTGGGGCATGTGTATAGATACAGAAGCACAAAAGAGAAATGTAGTCTCCAACAAATTAATTTGCAACCGATAAAGCCCTGCTATATGTCTACAACTCAGAATTATCATACAAACACAATTTAATCCTAACCTGAGGGTCAGAAAGCAATTGAATTTACTGTAATAAATACTATCCAGAAATACAAACATTTGTCCAAGCATCTACAAAAAGTACATACTAGAGCTGGTCAGGAATTTTTTGACCAAATGTTTTGTCAGAAAATGCCAATTCATAGAAACATATCTGTTTCTATGAAATTTTCTTACTTCTAGGATAATATTTAAGATTGAGACAGACAGACTGACCTGCCACAGAATAGCCTAGTCGTCAGGGCACTCAGGTAGGATGCAGGAAACCAGGTTCAATTTGAAGCTCTGCCAAATTTTGAGCAGGTTCAAGCTTTCCTGTTGGAACTGTTCTATTTTGTATAAATACATATTAATTCAGAGAGAGAGAGAGAGAAGACTGACTCTTTAGGCTAGTGATCAGAGCAGTTATCTGGAGGTGGGAAACCTAGGTTAAAGTCCCTTTTCTGAATCAGGAAGGCAAATGACCTCCACAACTACTGGCCAATTAAACATCTTCTCTGCACTAAGATTTACTTAACAAAATATAGTGAAACAACAAGGGAAACAAAAAGTTTCCCTAAAGGTTATTGTCAAGTGCCTTCCTACAAACAGTAATGATTAAATTCTACACCAAAGCAGAATCAAATATGACTAGAATAGAATGGGACTGAAGTGGCAAAGTTTATAGAGATGGATAAATATGGCATAGCTCTCTATGCTTACCATACTCCTGCTACAGATTTTACCCCTATAACAACCATTTAGGTCTAGTAGTCACTGCAAAAAAATTCAGTCAGGGTTTACATAGAAAACCACATTGCGATTCTGCAGAATTTATCATGTATTCCTCTGGGACCAGGCCACTGTGTGAATTCCATCAGCAGCTTTCTTCTTTGATTGCTTTTCCATCCCATTATCTTAATATACTGCACAGCTCTTTAGTGTCACTTTTTAGATACGCTCACTAATGAACTGTGCTGCCTTTCTAGACAACAGGAAGTGGGAGACTCTGAGGTCGGTCAGATTCCATTATGCCACTACCTAGTATACTAACAATGAATTTGGCCAGAAAAGAAGATTGCTAATTACTACTATTGAGTTTGAAAACGTTTTCAGTGCAGACAAAACCCAGACTGTTGCAACTCATAAGCATTATAATCTGACCACTTCTTGTTATTGTTTCTTCCTCTTCAGTAATATGCTTCACAAGTACTAAAGTATTTTACATATAGTAATATAAATTGTGCACAGAGCTAGCAGGCACCAGATATAGAGTTATATCATCACTGGTAGAAGTATCTGACGGGAAGCTCACATGACAATGTACCACTGTGTCATTTTGTGGTGATAGAATGCAGCATGGGGAAGGCAAAAGGAACACGAGAAGGTGTTACTTTGAGACAAAGTTCATGTCTCCCAGAAAGGTTCATGATCAACCAAACAAAAGTAGCACTGTTGTTGTAGGACAGTAGCAGTCAAATAGTCACCACTATCAGCCTCTGTAGCAGATGACTGGTGGATAGGTAATGTAATGCTGATTTGTTTTAAAAAAAAAAAAGGCTCCAGAGTTGATCCTGACAATTAAAGGCCAGTATTCCTAATTTCAGTACGAGGCAAACTGGTTGAAGCTATAGAAAAGAACAGAATTATCAGACACATAGAGGAACATGATTTGTTGGGGGAAGAGTCAACATGGCTTTTGTAAAGGAAATTCATGCCTCATCAATCTATGAGAATTCTTTGAGGGGGTTAAACACTAACCCAGGAACCTATCCTTGCAACAAAGCCCGTTGGTAACTCTGTCCACATACCTATTCAGGGGACACCATCATAGGACCTCATCACATCAGCCACACTATCAGAGGCTCGTTGTGATATATGCCATCATGTGCCAGGAATGCCCCTCTGCCATGTACATTGGCCAAACCGGACAGTCTCTACGTAAAAGAATAAATGGACACAAATCACACGTCAAGAATTACAACATTCAAAAACCAGTTGGAGAACACTTCAATCTCCCTGGTCACTCGATTACAGACCTAAAAGACGCAATACTACAACAAAAAAACTTCAAAAACAGACTCCAACGAGAAACTGCTGAATTGGAATTAATTTGCAAACTAGACACCATTAAATTAGGCTTGAATAAAGACTGGGAGTGGATGGGTCATTACACAAAGTAAAACTATTTCTCCATGCTTATTTTTTCCCTCTACTATTACTCAAACACCTATGTATGATGTGTTTGTATGTCAACTGTTGGAAATGGGCCATCCTGATTATCACTACAAAAGTTTTTTTTTTTCTGCTGATAATAGCTCACCTTAACTGATTACTCTTGGTATGGCAACACCCATATTTTTCATGTTCTCTGTGTATATATGTATCTTCCTATTGTATTTTCCACTGAATACATCCGATGAAGTGGGTATTAGCCCAGGAAAGCTTATGCTCAAATAAATTGCTTAGTCCCTAATGTGCCACAAGTACTCCTCGTTCTTTTTGCTGATACAGACTAACACGGCTACCACTCTGAAACCTGTCATCCTATTACTGTTACTCCAGTTTAGAAGGTCATCCAGATCTTCCTGTAGGATATCCCAGTCCTTCTCTGTATTGGCAATACCTCCCAGTTTTGTGTCATCCGCAAACTTTATTAGCACATTCCCGCTTTCTGTGTCAAGGTCAGTAATAAAAAGATTTAAAAACTGATCCCTGAGGAACTCCACAAGTAACCTCCTTCCAGCCTGACAGTTCACCTTTCAGTGTGACCTGTTGTAGTCTCCCCTTTAACCAGTTCCTTATCCACCTTTCAATTTTCATGTTGATCCCCATCTTTTCCAATTTAGCTAATAATTTCCCATGTGGAACCATATCAAATGCCTTACTGAAATCGAGGTAAATTAGAGCCACTGCATTTCCTTTGTCTAAAAAATCTGTTACCTTCTCAAAGAAAGAGATCAGGTTGGTTTGACACGATCTACCTTTTGTAAAACCATGTTGTATTTTGTCCCATTTACCATTGACCTCAATGTCCTTAACTACTTTCTCCTTCAGAAAGCCTTTGCCATGGTTCCTCACCAAAGGTTCTTAAGCAAACTAAGCAGTCATGGAATAAAAGGGAAGGGTCCTCTCATAGATCCGTAACTTGTTAAAGATCACAAACAAAGTGTAGGACTAAGTGGTCAGTTTTCAGAATGGAAAGAGGTAAATAGCAGTGTCACCCAAAGATCTGCACTGGGACCAGTGCTATTCAACATATTCGTAAATGATGTGGAAAAATAAGTAAACAGTGAGGTGGCAGAGTTTTCAGATTATACAAAGTTACTCAAGATAGTTAAGTCCAAAGCAGACTATAAAGAGTTACAAAGTGTAACACAAAACTAGGTGACTGAGCAACAACATGGCAGATAAAATTCAATGTTGATTAATGCAAAATAATGCATACTGGAATACATTCCTAAATATATACATACAAAATGATGGGGTCTAAGTTAACTGCTACCACTCAAGAAAGATCTTGGAGTCATTGGAGGGAGAAAACGCCTGCTCAATGTGCAGCAACAGTCAAAAAAGCTAATGTTAGGAGCCATTAGAAAAGGGATAGATAAAAAGACAAAATATCATAATGACACTATATAAATCCATGGTACACCCATGCTTGAATATCATGTGCAGTTCTGGTCTTCCCATCTCAAAAAAAGATATATTAGAATCAGAAAAACGTACAGAGAAGGGCAACAAAAATTATTAGGGGCATGGAACACCTTCCATATGAGGAGAGATTAAAAAGATTAGGGCTGTTCAGGTTAGAAAAGAAACAGTTAAGGGGTGATATGATAGAGATCTATAAAATCATGAATAGTGTGAAGTGAATAAGAAACTGGTATTTACTCCTTCATGTAACACAAGAACTAGGGGTTACCCAATGAAATTAATAGGCAGCAGTTTTAAAACAAATATAAGGAAGTATTTCTTAACACAACACACAGTCAATCTGTGGAACTTGTGGCCAGTGGATGTTGTCAAGGCCAAAAGTATAACTGGGTTAAAAAAAGAATCAGATAAATGCATGAAGGCTCATCAATGCTTGGCTCATCAATGACTAATAGCCAAGATGGTCTGGTATGCAACTCCAGGCTCTGGGTGTCTCTAAGCCTCTGATTGCGAGAAGCTGGGAGTGGATGACAGAGGATGGATCACTCAACATAATACCCTGCTCGCTCCCAGTGAAGCATCTGGCAGAGGCCACTGTTGGAAGGCAGGATACTGGACTAGATGGACCATTGGTCTGACCCAGTATAGCCATTCTTATGTTCTGTATGGTATAATGAGAGATGATCAAAACTTTTTTGATGAACTTTTTTACAGCTAAAAATGCAGTTTTATCAACACTGAAATGTTTTGTGCAAGTATATTTGTCATGATGAAAATTGTATCAGTTTTCTCAGGTCCAGAATGGAATTTAGAGACCAACTGCCACATGAAAAGAGCTAATAGTCTGGTGATCAGGGTACTCACCTAGGAGGTCTGGGTTCAAGATCCTTCTCTGAATCACACAGAGCACAAACTTGAATTAGAGCCTCCCACTTTCCAGACAAGTGCCCTTCCCACCAGGCTATTGGCTATTCTGGAAAAGAGGTGTCTGTCTCTCATGTATTTTTGGCAAAAGGAAAATAATAATAATCAAAAGTCTTGATTTTGTGCTGGATCACAACAAAAAAAAATTCAAATCTCTATATTTTTCACAAAATGGAATTGTTTGTTTCTGGCCAGCTGTATTATACATGACAACACTGAGGATCAGATCCTCAGCTGATGTAAATTGGCTTAGCTCCACTGAAGTCAAGGAAGCTATGTCAGTTTATACCAGTGGAGGCTCTGGTCCTAAGAGGGGAAATTTTGTTTCATGTAAAATAAATTCAAAACATGAAGTTCTGGGGATCCTTGCCGTATGGAAGTTTGAAACCCTAGGTGCAATATCCTGAATTGTGAGAGATTTTATGACATTTCTAAAGGGAGAGTGTACACACAAACAAAAAAATCAAGTGTTTCTTTCATGTTCATCTTGAATTCTGTAGCAGAATGACTCACCAGTAGCAAATTATGTTCTTTTAAACTATCAACAGACACTCACTAAAAACAGAAACCACAAGCCTGCAAACACCCTTGCATGTTTCCCCATCATGAACAGAGTGAAAGGTACAAAACCAAAAGGTATAGCATTGTGCTATCAAAGGGAAAGAGGTGTTAGCCTAGTTATGGAACACAATAAAGGACTCATCTACATTATACATTACAAATATGTTTCAATGATGCCACATTGTAATACAATACCCCTCGCTTTGATGTATTTGTACAGCAGACAGGCCCAAAGGGAGCAGTCAGGACAAAGGGGAGACATGGATGAAATGCAGGGAGCAAAGGAAGGTATAGGAGGGGAATAAGGACAGAACTCAGTGGGAAATTTGAATGTCATGGGCATGGGGGGAAAAGACAGGGAATTAGAGTAAAGACAGAAGGAAAAATTGGACATGGTCAGAGCCGTGGAAAACAAACATGAACTTTACAGATGTCTATTAGATCAGAGAAGGTTGGACAGCAGGAGATGGCATCCAATGAAAAAGCCTAGGGATATAAGATCTAGTTTTAAAAGCAGTAAGATATCTCAGTTCATCAGATTAAGACAACTGCGACAACTTCAGGTAGGAAATGTTTGGGATGCTTTGGTTTTGCAGGTTGCAAGTAGAGCTGGTTGGAAATTTCCTCTGTGGCATCAGAAAATGGTAGTCCATTGAACCTGAAATTTCACATGAAAGTGAGTTAGGCTTGAAACACTTTCACTGAACCATGGGCAGTGTTTTCTGTTAGAAATCTTCCTGATTCCCTGCTAGCTTGACTAGTGGGCTGTTGGGGAGCCCTGCCATATGGCCTGCCCTGGAGCCCGGGATCCTGGGTTTCTAGGGTTGACAGCTCCAGCATAGCCTAAGGTCAGTGACCCCATGCTTCTAGGGTCCATGGCTCTGGGGCAACCCTGGGAGAACAACTCTCACTAGAATGCTGAGTCTAGGCTCTCAATTCCACAGCAGGGATCCTGGAAATAACAATAATATGTAACTCATATACAACATTTTTCAGGCAGTAGATCTCAAAGCTATTCACTGTCTTTTTCCTCACAGTACCCTAGGAGGTAAATATCATCCCCATTTTGCTGATAGGCAACTGAGGCACAAAGAGGCTAAATGAATTGCCCATGGTCATACAGGAATTGCCCATGGTCATACATACTGGCAGAGCAGGGGATTGAATGTTAGTCTCCCAAGTCCTGTGCTAGTGCCCCAAACTGCTGGGCCATCCTTCCTCTTGGGAAATGTCAATTTCATACAGCAGCTGCTGGTACCAGGGACCACGTGTCAGTGTTTCTAAAACCATTTTTGGGGGGGGGTGGGGGGCGCAGAGATTTCTGGTGCGTGCGAATTTTTGAAAAAAACTGGTTTTGTTCCAAATCAGAATGAAACCAAATTTCAAGATTCCAAAAGTTCTTGCAAACCAGAAATCCTGAGTTTCAGCCCGCTCTAATTGTGACGGTCATGTTCCTTTATAGTGCTATATAAATCATGAAAACCATAATGTCCAGCATTCTAACTTTATGTATGTATGTTGAATAGCAGCTTATTCCAGGAGTAGTGTTGGAAGGTTTATTTTAAAAAAACAAAACAGCTATTTAAAAAAAAATTCTATTAGTGTTATGGTTGTGAAAGCTTATTTATACAATAACTGACTTTGGTGTCAAATTCCACCTGAAAGCAGGTCTTTGAAAGGAGATTGGAGGAAGGACTGGTGATAAATAGGGATCAACACTCCATAAAGTATGAGATGAATCAAAGCTGAACACGTTATTGCTGCTTAACAGCATCAACATCATCAATGGAGTCGTGCACAAAGAATGGGAAATTCAAGGAAAAATACACCTAAAAAGGTACCAGTGTAAACTGATTTCAAAAGATATTTAGGTTATAATAGCAATAATGATCCTAACAGTACATTTCATGGGGTTTAATGAGTCATTGTGCATAGTTAATGGCCCAAAACTTTGCCATAAGCCATCTACTCATCCCATTAAAACCCAGGAAACACCCCCCCTGCACCTCTGTCATTAGTGTTCCAATAGCCAGCAGCAAATAAGCTTTTGAGGTTTGCTCTTAACATTCAGCTACATCAGCTAAATGCCCTTCAAGGGGCCATGAAGCCCCCAAACAAGTGCTGGATGGGCAATATTTGTGGAAGCCCATCTATCAAATAGATTGTGATACGGGCAGTCTCTCTAGGTAGAGGAAGTCCTTGTACGAAATAAAACAGAGAGCTTCACAGTGACACAACTAAATGGATTACAAAAATGAATAAATAAAATTAGTAACATCTCTTAATATTAGTGACAGGTCCAAGCCAAAAATCTGATTCCTAACACCACTGATTTTTTGGGTAAAGTCACATAGGAACTGCCATACTGAAGCAGATCCAGCATCCATCGTCTCTTGCAGTGACCAGAACTAAATGCTTTAGGAGGAAGGTGTTAAAACCCCAAAGGAGGCAGATATGGGATAATCTGCTCCACTAAAGCTTAGAGACATGTCTCTAAACTTTGAAACTGGGGGCCTAGCTCTTCCAAATATATGACTGGCTTGGATTTAAACTAGCCAGAGGTTCCGTGGTCCTTGCCCCAGTGATAATGAGCTCTACATGGCTGGAACATGGGAGTGACAGAGCAAAGGATTCCAAGCAGGAGTTGAGTCAAGTTATGTACACCATGAGGTACATAATCTTGGTTTTAACATTCTGATGTTTCTTCAAACCACATTTTTTTAAGTCTACAAAAGCTGTGCTGGAAGTTTGAGAATTTCAAAGCCACCTAAAGAATTCAGACACCCCTTTGCCATTTTAGACATCCAAAATAAAACTGAATGGAAATAAGACTCAACTCAGGGGTGAAATTTAAAAGCCTGTGATATATGGGAGGTCTGACTAGATGAAGTAATAGTCCCTTATGGCTCTAAACTCTGTAAAACTATGAAAGACGGCTTTCAAAATTTCAGCTGAAATCTCCCAAGAACAGGTTATCTTAGAAGACTGACTACTACAGGGGAAATAGGACAGAACAAAACAAAAATGACACTTAATCAGCCTCTTTTTGTGCTATTTTTCACCTCTCATTCCTGAAACAACATCTGCAAATGCACACACAAAGTGTACTAACTCTTTTGTTAAGATGGAAAGGCTATCCAGTGGGTATTTTGATAAATCATTTTGACTTGGTTATTTTAGACAAACATTTCTTTTTCCACCCAGGTATGGGCAAACCAATTAGATGCTGCAGACACTAAACCTTTCTTGGCTTCACAACCAAGAACCTGTTTTGGCCACACCAGATGTGGTTTGAATTTTAGTCTTTCTACAGTTTTATAGCCAGCGTGACCAAGAATTAAAATTCTACCATTGGATTAGGTTCCTTCAGCTAGAAAGTCAAAATTGTGTGAATTTATATTCAACAAGGGCTTCTAACAGACCTAAATCATAATGAGCAGATGTTCTGGAGACATGTTACAGTAAGCATTGTATATGCATAAATACTATTGTCAATGCAACCCTTCTTTAGAGAGTTGTTCTATGAGGCACCTGAAGCCAGCTGAATGAGGGAGATACAGAAAATATTTTAAAGCAACCGGAAAGGTCTTTCAAAAGGCTAAAAACAAGGGCTTTGATAATTTACTTTAGGCATTTCTTTAATACTCCATGATGTACAATCTAGATACCCTGCAGTATTTAAAATACATACTTCAACTCTGGACAACAGCACTTTGATCTCCCCTCATTTAAAACAGATTCTTGCCACGATAGTATTCCTGTCAGGGGACCAGGTTGAAGAAGGAGTGAGGCCTAGTGGTCAGAGCAAGAGTCTGGCCTAGTGCCTGGAGTCCAAACGCCAGAGCCAAGAGTCGAGACAGGGTCAAAACCAAGAACCAGAACCAAAAGTCAGAGCTGAAGTCACTGCTTGAATGTTACAGCTAAGGGTCGAGACAGAGTTGGAGTCAGGAATCATAACAAAGGGTCAGAACCAGATTACTAGGAGCCGGGGAAGGCAGGAACAGGGTTGGTTCTGAGGCAGGAGCAAGGCTGGGGCAGGACTAGAACAAGACTGAGTGCAGGGCAGGAGCTAGACTGGAGCCATGGAGGAGTAAATCAGGAGCAGGGCTTGGCAAGAGATGAGCACAGGGAGGCAGAGAGTCCATGGTCGTGTGCACTGAGCAGCCAGCGAGCTACTGCTGCTGCTGGGCTTAAAAGCCAATCTGCTGGTTTCTTCAGCCAAGCAGGCAGGGTGGTATGTCAGGCAGCCTTGCTGACTTGTGAGGGTGTCAGGACTACCGAGACAATACAGATGCAGGGTCTGAGTCCTGACAGTTCCCGGTAGTTACATGTGCATACATAAAATCCTTTTGGAATTATTTTCCATTCACAGAATATGCTTCCAATGCACTTACAGTACTGTGAAAGGTCAGCTCACCACCTGACGCCTTCTCATCACCAGACATGGTATGGCAGCTCTCACTCTCTAAGAAGTTTTATCCCATAAAGTATTACCCCATTTGACAGGTCAATAAAGGGACCCACTGCAGGTGGATCCCACAAAAGCACCTAAGAAAGTTAAGTGCATCCGTCCCATTGAAAGTCAATCGTATGTGCTGCTAACTTGCTTGGATGATTTTGAAAATCCCATCCATAAAAGTTAGTAAGTCTTTGCCTAAAGTCACACAATAAGTCAGTACCAGAGCAAGGACGGCAACTCTCTAGTCTGAGGTCTTAGCCACCAGCTGTAACACTGGACCACATTCCCTGTGTAAAGACACTTTAGAAAATAAAGTTCATTTCCTTGTATGCTGCTTGTCTAATTTAATACCAGTGATTCCTATTTGTGGATGCTATTTTTGTCTGCAGCTCCTCTCAGCAAGAATTTGCCCAGCAGATATTGTTATTTCAAGAAGAAGAAGAAAGAGGGAGAGAGTCTGGCTTTTTTAATGTAATGGTTTTGTGTGTAAGCTGAGTTGCCCTTTAGATACCCTTGGACTGATTAACCAAGTAGCAAATTGCTAAGCAGGAGCCCAGGTACTCTGTCCTTGAAATTAAGTGTAGTGAACTGTTCATTTGTGAAAATTAAGAGTTAGGGATACTGGTTACATATAGATACAGACAGAAGCCAAACTCAAACAAATTACTTCTTAATGTAGCGGAAGAGCAATGACTAACACTGGGTGAATATTGCCTGAAACCAGGGACAGAAGAGATAACATCTTCAAAGGCCTTGTGTCGGAAATATGCAAACACTTGCATGGGAAATGTGAAATTTGGTGTTCCTGAGCTTCAAATATATCACTGTTCTATTGAGTCTAGTCCATGGAGTTAATAAAATATCCATAAATTACGGCACTCACATGTCCCAGGTTGCTAAACTGGTGATAAGAACAACTAGCTTTCATTGACTGGGGAAAAGAAAAAAAGAAAAGGAAAATAATATACAGAGAACCAGCAACAGTTTAAGATTCCTCAAAAAAATTGGAATGCTTTGGAATAAAATGACAATGCTGTTTTTGTTTAGCTTTGCAACTCCCCCACTACAACTTGTTAGTACATAGGTTTGTTTGTCAGCCTGAGATAGAATTTTGGATTTGACTTTTGATACTCTTGTATCCTTACTAATCTATGTGAAGAACAATGAACAAAGACACTGTGTGCTACATTTCCCACAACCAGATGGAGTTTTAAGTACAATGAGAAAAGACCAGGGATAGCGCTAAAAGTGTTACAGGGTATGGTGGGAGTGTAATATATGAGCATACATTGGAAGACTGCCTTGCTCCTCTCTCAAGCCAAGGTCAGGCAACCAGTTAGGAGTGAAAGGGGGGTTGGAAGGGAGGCATACGACACACAAAAGCCGAAGAAAAGCCTGGCCTTGGCCAGTACACAACCTCACTCCTTACTCCTCCCATAGGATACAAAAGAGGTGGGACAAAGACCCCACGCTCACAACCCTCCAAAACGGAACATGACCATAAATTGTAAGGGGTGGGACTAGGGGCATGCATGGCAGGTATATTTCGGCCTGCTAAGAAGGAGGAGGGCGGAGTAGGGAACGGAGACACAGGCAAGGCTCTGCACCATCAGATCTGGGAAGGGGGACACAGGGCAAATGCTCTGCAGCGTCAGAGCTTGGAAGGGACCACTGGGAAACAGTCTCTGTCGGCGTGTACAGCTATGGATATGCTTGCCTGAAACTAACCCCAATAAACATCACTTTGCCTGCACTTCGGACTTCTGGTCTTCTGCTTTCTCTCTACGTGACAAGAAGCAGGGGAAGGGGTGAGGGCGAAGCCCCTAACACAACTCCTCTCCTGTTCAACTGACTTTTGATGTTTGACTGCCATAGAGTTTAGGGAGATTTAAGAAAAAAATATTGTTCATGGAAAGTAGTAGACTAATAGCCCTGGAAAGAGATGATCTCTAGTTATTTACAGAATGGGTTCTTCATAAGCAACATTCAAGTGCAGTCTCTGTGTGTCTAAACAGTTCCACAGAGGAGCCATCCATACAACTGAAAGAGGGTAAGGAAGGTCTCATTCTCCACTGAGATTGTTCAGAAGGATATTAGTGTTGATAGTCATGTTGGATTTTGCACAGTGAAAACTTGCCCTGGAGGACATACTAGTCCCCTATACTAATTAGGTCTCCAAAGCAGGCATATCACAGTGAACAATACAATTTATCCAATGTCATCTCCCAGAGTAATTTTTGCTTGAAATCCTCTTAGAATGGCAGACATTTTGTTAGGACACATATTTGTTTCCTGGGTACCAGAAGCTTTCCAAAACATCATACTGCAAGGATACTGTCTCAGTGTGGCTCAGTTATCAGTACTTACCTCTGAACCAGCAGGTTATGGCTCAGAGTCCTATACCAGCCTTTGACTTTATACCCAGTACTAACACTGGAGGCATCTTCCTGAGGTGGTAGGAACAGGCTGCACTGCTGGAGACACAGTCTTTCAGAAAAGGTTTTCACAAAGGCTTCTGGTGGCTACACAAATTTAAATTAAAAGATCCTATCACAAGCTGTTCTGGCCCAAGCTTCCCCACAATTCCACTCCTCATAAAACAAATTCCAGTGTCCAAAAAAAAGTTCATATTGCAATTGTGTTGTCAATTAACACCAAGTTGTGTTGTCAATTGTGTCAACTTAACGCTAAGAGATGCAGAGGCTAACAAACACCATTGTCAATCCCTAGTCCACTCCTGGTGCCCAGGCCTTGCAGCATCTGTGACAGTTTAACCACATTCAGACAGCCCTGTTTTTCCAGATCACAGCAGAACAGATCAGAGGCTTAGTTTTGTCTCATCTCTACGTGCCTGGCCTTTATCAACTTCAAGTTAGAAGCGTAACATTATCCGATTTTGTCTTCAGTATTTCATATACTATCCAATGTTTCTCATGCTCTGATGGTTGCTACTGTCATAAGCTTAAAGAAACATCTTTTTATGAAACTTCTACATTTCAGAAATATATAGATTAATTTGTCAGACCTGATAAATTTGGCAAAACAAAGTTATGAAAAATATCCAAACTTGAATTGTCTCATATTCTTCATGAAATAGAAAAGTGGCAGAATAAATTTTAAAAAAAGGGTTGGAATTCATCAGGATGAAAACTGATTGGGCATCACCTTCTTTTCCTTCTGGCATTTCATCAGCTACACTGACAGAAGGACAGCAGAGAACTTCCATCCTCATTTAAAAATAAGCATCAGGTAATTTCAATCTCTCCCTGTCTGACACATGCATAGCAAAAAAAAGAAAAGTAAATCCTTTGCTTTTTAACACATATATCCCCATAGCAATCAGGCAGAATATATTACAAATCTGTCTGTTTCTCTGTATTTGCCATCTCCCTTATATTAATACACAACTTGACAGGTGAATCTTTTGCAGTGATATCTCACTGCTACATGATATGAAAATCTATATTTTGTCATGTTTTCCTAGAGTAAATTTGGGGACTAGGGAAAGGTGCCAGACTGACATGCCAAAGACTAAAGCCCTAGTTATTCATACAGCAAGTGCAACGTGGCCAGTAGCAGCGAAAGACAACCCAATTGACCACATTCAACTATATGCCTCTACCTTGACGTGGAGAGACCACCCTTTAGAAGAAAATGAATTATCTACAGTAATGGTCATAGTTTACAAACAGAGTTACTACAGAGTAACTCTACATCACAGTGCATGCAGCATTAGACTGGGAGTCAGGAGACCTAGATTCTAATCCCAGCACTGAACTGGGAGTCAGGAGACTTCAGGCAAATTATTTCACTTCTCCTTTTTCTCTCATTCTTTGTTCGTCTATTTCAATTTTAAGCTCTGCAGGGCAGGGACAATGTCTTCCTTTGGGTTTGTACAGCACCCAGCACAATAGAATCTCAAGTCTCAACTGAGTCTTTGCACCAAACTGTAATACAAATAAATATGCACTCGTAAATTCAGGACTGTATAACCTGAAATATTATTGTGTTTTATTTTAAATATGGGTAGGACCAGCAACTCATTCTCTGCCCTATGGGCTGGAGTTAAACAATTGGTATAGGAGTGAAAGGCTCTATATATCCCAGTATAAATCTCCTGATCATATTCCCTATACTGTATCAAATATTTACGCAATTAGAGTCAGTCTCTAACCTCTGCTATTTTGTACCAATGTCTAATAGTAACCACTACTTATAAATTAACACTGCTTGAAACCACATTAGACATACTGAGTGTGGAGCTGTCTTTTGTTATTAACCCACCAATCTGCCGCAATAGAACCTGACTCACCTCTTCAAGGGTCAGGTCATTTTAATTTTGATCTAGTTAGAATGCATGATTAAAGATTTTTTTTTAATAAACACATTCACAGTAAGTGCAGGCTTTGAGAGCTCTAACAAAAGACAGAGATGGGTGGGAGACACCAAAGCAAAACAAAACAAGAAAAAAATAGGGGGTATCTGGAGAGCTCAGACAATTGGAAAACAAATATAGAGCTTTTCATTTCCTAGCTCACAGGGTCAAATCTTGCCATTGCCATTAGTGATTATTTTACTGCCTGTCTGATGTGAACTGGTAGTCTCAGTTCATTCCTCAGTAGCTAAGCTCTACAATACAATTGCATTTGCTCCAACCCCTCAGACAGAGATAAACTCCTACAAGATCTCTATCAACCATTCTTACAACTACAATACCCACCTGCTGAAGTGAAGAAATAGATTGACAGAGCCAGAAGAGTACCCAGAAGTCACCTACTACAGGACAGGCCCAACAAAGAAATTAACAGAATGCCACTAGCCGTCACCTTCAGACCCCAACTAAAACCTCGCCAGCGCATCATCAAGGATCCACAACCTACCCTGAAGGACGACCCATCACTCTCACAGATATTGGGAGACAGGCCAGTCCTTGCTTACAGACAGCCCCCCAAACTGAAGCAAATACTCTCCAGCAACCACACACCACACAACAAAAACACTAACCCAGGAACAACAAAGCCCGATGCCAATTGTGTCCACATATCTATTCAGGGGACACCATCATAGGACCTCATCACATCAGCCACACGAGGCTCGTTGTGATATATGCCATCATGTGCCAGCAATGCCCCTCTGCCATGTGCATTGGCCAAACCAGACAGTCTCTACGCAAAAGAATAAATGGAAACAAATCACACGTCAAGAATTATAACATTCAAAAACCAGATGGAGAACACTTCAATCTCTCTGGTCACTCCATTACAGACCTAAAAGTCGCAATATTACAACAACAAAAACTTCAAAAACAGACTCCAACGAGAGACTGCTGAATTGGAATTAATTTTGCGAACTGGACACCATTAACTTAGGCTTGAATAAAGACTGGCAGTGGATGTGTCATTACACAAAGTAAAACTATTTCCCCATGTTTATTTTTTCCCCCTACTGTTCCTCACTCGTTCTTGTCAATTGCTGGAAATGGCCTATCTTGATTATCACCACAAAAGGTGTTTCCCCCCCCCCTCTCCTGCTGGTAATAGCTCATCTTACCTGATCACTCTTTTCAAGTTTCCTTCCCCACTCTGAACTCTAGGGTAAAGATGTGGGGACCTGCATGAAAACCCCTCTAAGCTTATTTTTACCAGCTTAGGTTAAAACTTCCCCAAGGTACACAGTATTTTACCTTTTGCCCCTGGACTTTATTGCTGCCACCACCAAGCGTCTAACAAATATATAACAGGGAAAGAGCCCACTTGGAAACGTCTTTCCCCACAAAATCCTCCCAAACCCTACACCCCCTTTCCTGGGGAAGGCTTGATAAAAATCCTCACCAATTTGCACAGGTGAACACAGACCCAAACCCTTGGATCTTAAGAACAAGGAAAAAGCAATCAGGTTCTTAAAAGAAGAATTTTCATTGAAGAAAAAGTAAACGAATCACCTCTGTAAAATCAGGATGGTAAATACCTTACAGGGTAATCAGATTCAAAACATAGAGAATCCCTCTAGGCAAAACCTTAAGTTACAAAAAGACACAAAAACAGGAATATACATTCCATTCAGCACAACTTATTTTATCAGCCATTTAAACAAAACAGAATCTAACTCATATCTAACTAGATTGCTTATTAGCCCTTTACAGGAGTTCTGACCTGCATTCCTGCTCTGGTCCCAGCAAAAGCAACACACAGACAGAGAGAACCCTTTGTTTCCCCCCCTCCCTCACCAGCTTTGAAAGTATCTTGTCTCCTCATTGGTCATTTTGGTCAGGTGCCAGCGCAGTTATCTTAGCTTCTTAACCCTTTACAGGTGAAAGGGTTTTTTCCTCTGGCCAGGAGGGATTTAAAGGTGGTTAGCCTTCCCTTTATATTTATGACAACTCTCGTTATAGTGTGTATGGTAACACCCATTGTTTCATGTTCTCTGTGTATATAAAATCTCCCCACTGTATTTTCCACTGCATGCATCTGATTATGTGGGCTGTAGCGCACGAAAGCTTATGCTCAAATAAATTTGTTAGTCTCTAAGGTGCCACAAGTACTCCTGTTCTTTTTGCGGATAGAGACTAACACGGCTGCTACTCTGAAACATGTAGGAAGGCTGACCTTGTGTTTAAAACCATGGATCAGACTCAAGAGACCTGGGTTCAGTTCCCAGTTCTGCCATATGCACCCTGTCTGGTTTTGGGTAAATCATAAACTCCCTGAGCCACTGTTTCCCTGTTTGTAAAATGGGGATGATACTTCTTCACCTCACAGGGGTATTGTGAGGATAAATGCAGTAATGGTTGAGAGTTCTATGGGAGCATATAAACAATCAGTGTCAATTCCATTAGTGGTGATGAACTACCATCCTCAAGGGAATGAGCCATGGAGACGAGGGACTTGAGGAATCCACTGGTTTGTGTTTGGAGGATGCATGATATAAGTGCCAAACTTATTTTGGATATCAAAGTTAGACAAGCAAGACACATTTCTCATTTAAAATGTTAAAATACTCTCAAAGCTATTCCAGCAGAGCTTTAGAAGCAAAAACATCAATAAAACAAAACTACAAACATTGCTTTATAAGCATATCTACAACACACATCACACTAGATTATCTCTCAGAGATGAATACAATGATTAAATTGGAAATTACACAATTTGTGATGTTAATTAACTATTATACAGCGTAACATCACACAGTGATCTTCTGTAAATAAAACAAGTATCAACTTATGGGGAGTCAGGAAATCATGTGTTCTAATCTTGGTTCTGCCACTGGAGCCCTCTGGAGGCTTGGGCAAATCAGAACTTCTTGATGTCTCAGATGGGGATGAATGTATTTACCCACTTCTAAGGAGCGTTGGGAGGCATTCATTTATGTTTATAAAGTTGTTTAAAGATGCAACGCTCTAAAAACAGAAAATACTCAGTATTTTCTAGCATGACTTGATTAACTTTCGGAAGGCAGATTGAGTGGTGGGTGAGTTATTTATCTATTTATTATTAATTATTATTATTATTTAAAGCATACATGTACTGTAACCTCTTATGGTTTACATTAGATTTATTAGGTGAATTCATCCCTCAGTCTATTGCTCATTCAATAGCATTTTACTTTCCTTGGTGCATCTGTCCAATGAATGAATGTACTTAAAGAAATGTAATAAAAACTAGGAGAATGTGCACCAAATACCTCTTCCTGAGGCAACCATTATCTGACATGGTATAACCACAATACAAGGACCGGGTCAGGATTATAAATCCTATCCTGTTCTTTCCTAAAGCAAAAGCAATTATCTAAATATTAGCAAGGCAGCTTGATAGTAATCTGTACCCACAGTGTCTGAAGTGTAATAATAACTTAAAGGCAAGAGAGAAAACAATATTAAAAGAGATTCAGACAAAAGTAATTTTGCAAATTCATTGTACCCAGAGTCCACATTACAATCTCCTAACAAGAAAAATAGAAATGGGAGAGATTAAATGCTCAGATAGAAACAGATGACCACTGTAAGGACAGCATAGCAAGTATATTTGGAAGAGGTGTATTCTTTTCCACAAGCGCTGTGGCTCTTTCAATCCTTGCTCTAAACTATCTTACCCATGGGCTGAACACACACATGGGCACACAAGTCCAAAGCAGTCAAGACCAAAAAGTCAGTGACTTTGTTTTAGGGGTCAAGGCAAAGGAAGGCAAGTGAAAAAGGTTCTTAAAAGTGGAATTTATATAGAAATGAAAGCACAAACATGTCTCTGGTAAATTATCATTCAAAAGAGTCAATCAATTTGCTCTGGCAGCAGAATCTGCATGCAATACAAGAGAAATAATGCACGTAAAGAACTGGAGAGAAATAAGGACAGGAAAAGGCCATGATATACATCTAGGTCAGACCTTATCTCGCTCTATCATGGGGTTTCTATAACGGCCAATTACCACTGTATCTAAGCACTTCTTGTTCTCATTTACCAGCTGTGTTAAATATACCATGCGGAACACCCAACTCAGTCATTCAAAGAAACTCTGACTGATTTCAATAGAAGTTTGCCTATAAACACCAAGCAAGGACCACAGGAATTTGGCCCTTTAAACTGAATATAACCTAATACATTTTAATGAACCCTGTCACAGGAATATAGTAAAAATCCTCATACAATACAATTAGTGCACAAGCCCATTCAGTTAGTTCTGTTTTAAGATTTATAGACAGATGAAAAGCTGTACTCTCATAACTTGTCCAAAACATACATTTCAGTGGTGCTCATTTGCTGTACCTGATTGGGTTTTGAGATTTCTGATTAAATACAAAGCAATTTCACAAGTCTAGAAAAAACTGTAGCCATGTTACCCCTTTGAATTTTGTGACACTGATCACATTTCGTTCTTCTACTGACAATGTTTAGATCAGGAAAATGGTTTTCCAATTGACATTGGAAGGAAAATCATTTCTTGTTAATAGATAGTAAATGGGAAAATTTTATTGTGTTTAGACAAAACGATCTGATATGCTGAAAATATTTTCAAATAAGCACAGCTTCCCAGGAAGTGAATTGAAATTAAATGGTCTTGAGCAGCCAGGCAGATGACAAGCACCAGAAATCTCACAATCGACTATTGTTCTTTATGAGATTTCCAGCCCAGATTTTCCAATCTTGGGAGGTGATGACAGTTTAGATAAGGTTCCACTTTGCTCATCTGAACCAAACATCCTCAAAACCTTTAAATTTATTCATCTCCCATCATTCTACTGAAAGCAACAAATGAAATATAATAGAGACATATTAACCCAAAATAGCTTGTGCAGATGTTTGTGTTTCACATGGGTAAATTTCATTAATGCTCTGGGCAGAAGGGATCCAGCACTACCCTCCTTCTTAATGTTATGGAAAGTTATCTAACAGCAATATGCAACATCTCTTTAAACCTTTTCAGAATGAAGTAAAAGTATGATCCAAAGTGTTCACTCTGGGAACATGTGGACTCAGTGAAGGACAGTCAATTGAATTAAGGGAAAGTTTTATAGGATACTTCCTCTGGAATGAAAGCTGAAGCTGACAAGAGCATCCACCAGCTGTCCTGTGAATGCACTGCTTGTTGCTATTTTATGTCACATTAGAAATGTGTTCCTGAAACCACAGGGCATTTATGGGGGATTCTGTTACTCTGTTTTGTAAACATTAACTTCTCCCTCCATATCAGCATGTAGAGCCAGAGGAAGTGAAGCCATGGCCTTGCCTCCTCTTTGCCTCTTTCTGGATGATTTACTCCCTAGATGGAGCAAGACCCAAGCATTACAGTGACTGCTATTGTGATTTGCTCTTGTGTGGCACCTGTACGCCTCCCATAGGCTCCTTGTGGGGCACTTTTCACCCCTGCCATGCACCCAAATAAGGGAAAATCACAACCTTGCTCATACATTTTAACATACCCTCTCTATCTAGGTTACATTCCTGTTGACCATAAGTGTAGCTACACGGCCTGACAAAGAGGTTATGGAGCTTTGTTCATGTGAAATTCCATGCTCTATATAATTGCTTGCAAATTCCTGACCTGATTAAAACTGGGTCTAAACTTGACCCATATCTTCAATAGCAGGGGAATAGACTGCAGAACTAGCCCGTGTGCATGGGCCTTTCTAAAGGTATATTTGCATTGCCCCCCAAATTATCATTGGTCATTCATGATGTGTGACCATACCCCGCAACTTGCTCAGGAAGCTGCAATCTCTTTCCAAGAGAAAACATGGAAAGGGACGACCCTCTAAGTTTGAGCAATTGCTGTATTAATATTCAGCAGCAGCAGAGCACCTTAAAATAATGACTCTTACATTAGAAAAAATAAAGTTAAGTGGGAAGTGGGGCCAGTGCTTACAATCCCCCTGAGAAGAATCCTTGGCAAGTCAAGGAGCATATAACATATAAGCAAAAAAAAAAAAAAAAAAGCTCCATGGGAATTTAGACAGAAAGATACTAGTAGGGAAATGAATGAGTAACAGCTCACTGTCAGGAATTTTCCCTTCTTTGGTCACCCTCCCAGACTGTTAACCCAGGAGTTGCAAAGTATGGTTAGATAGCAGGATTCCCAGAAATGTATGGCCTAGATGTTTGCTTAAATTGTACCTAATGGCCAGCCCTGATTATATTGTCAACCTTACTAAGTTTTTATCAGGTATATTCCATTTATACTCCATGAGTTAATGAGTTCAATCGTAGCCAGAAGTATCAAGGATAATATCAATTGCAAGATAATAAAATGTGGAAGCTACCATTAAGCATATTCTGGGAGGTAGCTTAGGACCAATATTTTAGTTTGGTAAAAAAAAAAAATGCTTCACCAAATCAAATATTAACCTAATTTCATAGGCCTACATTTTTAGGAGCTACTAGCATTTTAAGTTGCTTCAGTTTTGGGACACCCAATTTCAGGTAGTAAGCACCCCACCCCTGAAAATCAGGTGCTTTTCAGGTGTCAAGTCTCAAGTAGAAATTGGGGCACTCCCAAATCACGAGTCACTTTTGAAAATGTACACCATTTTTAAAAAAGGATTAAACTACTTTTTTGGGGGGATGGGGGCTAGAAGGGGAATATGAACATTCCCATGCACCGTTTGCCACTGAAGCATTGCAGCATTGCACTAGCATATGAAAGCCAGAAAGTGAAATTGACTAGAGACAGGAGTTTGATGAGTCCATTTTTTTCACTTACCAAGTAATATCCTCCACCTGCGCTCAAGCAAAGTGGGTTGCAAAAAATAACTCCCAGTAACATAATAAATGGAGGAGAAAAGTGCATTGCAATGTAACAATTCTTTTGGATTTATATTTTTCAGGGTTATTCATAACAAAGGTAAAGAAATCTGTTCTTTACAAATATTTGATTATTAGCAACAAGGAAGGATAGGATGACCTTGTGGTTAAAGCACAGGACCAGTACTCAAGAGATGTTGGTTCAAATCCTGCCTTTGCCACAGACTTCCTCTGTGACCTTAGTTAAGTCACATGGGAGATTTTCAAAGGCACACATCACCCTTTGTGTTTTTGAAAATCACTCCCTTAATCTCCCTGGCCTCAGATTCATATCTATAACTTGCGGGGACTATTGCTTTCCTACTGCAATATATTAATGTAGTGAGGTCACCGGATACTATAGTTATGAGAACACCAGAAATGCCTATAAATAAATAAACCTGGCTTCTCTATAAAGATCCAGCCAGTAAGTGTCAACATAGCATATTTTCCATAGAGCTGATTAACATTCCCTTGCAGATTTCATTTTTGGCAGTTTACTAACACATACGTACCTGCCAACATCTGAAAGCTACAAATAGGGACAATGTGAGGAGGGGCGGGGGGCAAGGTACACCTGCTAACTCCATTGATATACATTGAGATGAGAGCATTTTTGAAGGCACCATTGGAAAATAATGACACTACGGTTACTTGGTTTACAAATGAAGACTCTTCCTCCCCTGCAAAATAAGAACAGCTGCTACATTCCTTCCTCCGTGTGAAAAATAAAGATTACCCTTTTTTATCAAATACAGTATATTACTATTACCTGGGTCTTACCTCCCCTAAAGAGAACAAAGCAGGGGCCAATGGATTTATACCATGGAATGCATTAAGATGAAATATCTGGCCTTGAAGGAAGAGGCTGGTATGAAATAAAGTGCTATCAGCTGGCTGCAGGAACCACTTATCCAGCTCCCACTGAGTGGTTGGAAACAACAAATCATTCAGGCTCACTATGGTCCTTTGCTAGTATGCAATATCCTCCACCTGAGCTCATCAAACAACAAATAAGCAGATATAATTTCCCCTTCTCAACATCCACCTTCCCATCTTCTAAAAGTGAACCCACAAGTACATGAGAAGCTCTCAAATACTGCCTTTGTGCCAGAAAATATTCAGATTCACATTATATCAACTTTTCAACACCTTTTTTGACCAATACAACTGACAATGATGTAGACGGGTGATGTCAAGCAAGAGTCAAAGAGTGAAAACATTGTACATTTCTCACTGTACTTCCAAAACAGACATTTCACCTCCCAGCAAAAAGTATTCAAAGGGAAATTTCATGTCTTACTTCTGTGAATTTAAACATAACACAATTAAAATCAACCATTATAATAAAAATAATCAAACAGCAAATTTGGCGTGTATGTCGTGAGCATTTTGCACTACCTAGTCGAGATCCTCTATTGGTGTAAATAAATGTCATGCCACGGACTTCACTGGAGCTATGAAGATTTACAGCAGCTGAAGAGTTGGCCCCATGTTTCTCTGGAATAATTATCATCATTAATGTCCACTGAGCTGTTTATGTAGTCAGTATTCCCATGTTTGCACTGATAATGGTAGGTCATGGCTGACTTCAGTTCGAGGATTGGTAGTTTTCATTCATGAGACCAATAAAAGGGAGTCAAATGTGACCTAAGTCAATACCTTGACCTCTTTTTGGTAGCAGGCTTCTTCCAGTTATAGAATGTGCTGGATATTTTCAGCCCACTGTTTCACTGTTGGTGAAGAATTCTATAATAAAAGTCATATTTTCATTTTGCAAGCAACACTACTACCAAGAACAAAATGTTTTGGTTAGTATCTAGTATTACAATTCAATTTTACTACATGCTGCTTAGGACTCTCTGTTAATTTTTATCGCAGATATTAATTTTATACCACCATCACATTAGCTTTTATTTTTCCCAGTTATTGCTCTCTGACCTCTGAGATAACACAATATTTTCATTTATTTATATTATTGACTTTACGCATTAGTATTTCTCTAGCAATCAGTGACATTCCAGACAGCTCATAAAATGAACACATAACCCTGATTTTACATGACACAATGAGGGAGGGTCATAAAAAGACAGGATGGTGGGAAGGGAAGAGGATGATGAGTAGGACACTAGCAAGAGGGCTACTCAGTAAGGCATGGACACATCTTGAAGGTTCTTTTACTTTGTTGTTATCTTCTTTACCTCCCTCTAGCTTTTTTATGGGCTTAATGGCAGAAACTATTTTCTCGGAGGTGTCTGAATATGGCAAAGGTGGTGACTTGACAAAGAGGTTCCAAGCATAAGAGCCAACAAAGAAGGGGCTGAGGACACAGCTGTGAAAGGAGGATGGAAGAGACGTATTTGGGCTGGCATAATTGGTGGAGCACAGAGCACATAAGAGGGATGCAAAGAGAAGCCAGACCAAAGATGCAAATGTTGCTGAGTTAGATAAATCCTTGAGAACAAGGACACAAAGTTTGAATTTGTTGCATAGCACAAGCACAGGCCAATGAGGTAACAGAGTCACCAGGGTATCTACGTGCCAATTCAGATTTTACTTGCAAAACAAGGCCACATATCATATGTGCACAAACAACCTGTGAAGAGTGATGTGTGCACAGTTTACTGCCAGAGGCTATGGCTTCTGAGTGTTGAAAAAGGAGACAAGTTAGAGATTAGCTAAACTAGAATTATTGGGGCTGTCTTTAAAATGTTGGGTTTTTTTAAATCTATTGGTTCTTTCTGGGAATAAATCAAATAGCCCCCACCAAGCAATGAAATTCAAACCTCCATGTCTGAGAGCATTAAAGAATGTACTGAAATGGACGTGGACTGCCTCCTTCTGAGTCATCAGGTTTTAAATAAAAATGAGATAGTAAATTTCTGCCAGCATTACACTGTGTGTCTTCTCTGATTCACTACTCTCATTCATCTTGCTGCTTTCTAATTTGTAAAGATGCAGACAATATATAAATATTCATGGCAGATCTGGAAATAGACCATACAGCTTCCCCATCTTTTTGCTAGGAACGGGCAGAACATGACATAGAGCTACAGGCACGTCTTGAAAATGATACACTTGACATGTCAGTGAAGACACGAAAAAAATGGGGTGATTGAGTCCTGAAAACAAAGTCTAGGGCTGTGGTAAACTAGGCAAACGGTGACTTGAAGTATGACCAGCCGCTCAGCATAGATGCTAATAGCTTAGATCCAGCTCACCCAGTATAGCTAAGGTGCTTAACAGCTTGCCAATGGTTTGCCAGTACAGCAGTTTCCCAGAGTGTGGGTGCACCCACTATCGGAAACATAAATGCTTAACATGTGGGGGAGAGGGACAGTGTTTCATCAGAGACTCACTTTAAAAACAATTAAAAGCTTCGTGGCTGTTATGGCTGCAAAGAAAAACTTCAAAGCATGAAGCAGGTGTGACCGATACAGAGACATCTGCCTGAGTTTGCAGAACGCCTCAAACAATCTTTATGAGGGGTGAACGGCCTGATTTATTTGAATGGGGGCTAACTTAGATGCCAATGGAGATACTTTAAATGTCAGCATTGTTGACTCTTTCACTCATCAGCAAGGCCTGTAAAGGAGAGGGAGTATCAGATTACAAAGGTAATATCTGGGGGTATGGAAGATGTATGTCTATTAAGAAGTGCAGACCTTTTGCCAGCACATGCTGGGTTGTGGGGGTGATGTACTAAGGCCGTGTCTACACTACACAGCTTTTAGCAACATGGCTGTGCTACTACAGCCATGCTGCTAAATGTTGTGCAGTGTAACCGCTGTTTGTTGGCTCTCCTGCCAACAAAAACGTCCAGCCCCAAAGAGCGGTGTTTGCGTTGTCAGCAGCGGAGCGCTCCTGCCGACAACGTGCTGTTCGCACTGGCATTTGTCGCGGCAAAACTTTTGTCTTTTAGGGCGGGGGGAGGGTTAACACCTCTGAAAGACAAAAGTTTTGTTGTTCATTTGCCAGTGTAGACGTAGCCTTAGTTTTATTTTCCTGAAGTGAGACTTAGATGTCAAAAGATTGGGAAATGTTATCGCATGATATTCCATCTCTGGGATCAATAGCAGATGTTTCAAAGTGAGGGTATACTGCTCATAATAGACTGCTATTCAATAACATGCCTATGGAGGATATTTCTTCCTAACCCCAGACAGTTAGTGGTTGGATAAACCATCAAACATACGGATATTACTAATATCTATTGTACAGTTGTCTTTATGCTGTGCAGCAAATCAAACCTATGAGAAGGGAAGAATATACGCTTTCCTGAGCTCTTGAACATGTCTTGATCCCATGTTCATTAGGCACATGGAAGTGGGGGGGAAAGAACAAAGTGGCAAAATTTGCTGAAGGCACAGAATAAATTAGGTCTATCAAGATGTGAGAAGATTGTGAAGAACACAGAAAGGCCTAAAAAAACCTTGTAACTGGGCAACAGACGTGGTAGATGACTCTAGTTTGAATTTCAAGAGGAAGATAATGAACATTAGGAGGAAAGATTTTAACAGTTTGTCCCTATGAGGCTGTATCTTGATTTAGTTATAAATAAGGCTACGGTTTAGTCAGGGGTATTTTTAGTAAAAGTCATGGACAGGTCAAGGGCAATAAACAAAAATTCATGGCCCGTGACCTGTTCATGACTTTTACTATAAATACCCCTGACTAAATCTTGTGGGCGTCACTGCTGGGGGACACTTCTGGGGAAGGCATCTGAGGGGGGGGACTGCTGTGGATGGTGTCTGGATGTGTGCTACTTGGGGGTGGGGGTGGGGCCAGTGGCACCAGCTGCCAAAGGTCGCCGACTGCGGCTGCTCCAGCCACCCCGAGCCTGCTGCCAGGGGCCGCCAACCATGGCTGCTCTGGCTGCCCAGGGACTGCTACCGGAGGTCACCAACAGCGGCTGCTCTGGCTGTCCAGGGACCGCTGCCACGGGCCGTCGAGTTGGCTGCTGCTCAGGTGGACCCCGGGGTTGCCTGAGCAGCAGCTAGTGTGGCCCTGGGGATCACCCAAGTGGCTGGCTGCAAAGCTGCTCCAGCAGTGGCTGGTGTGGCTGTCCCCGGAGCCACCTGAGCAGCTGGCCCCAGAGCCAGCTGCTTGGGCAGCCCTGGGATCAGCCACTGCAGAAGTCACAGAGAGCATGAAAAGTCACAGGATCCATGACTCTGGGCTGGATCTCTCTCAATTCCGCCTGTTTGAGCTGTTGCACTTTGTATAAATAAGTAAATATTCATTAGGCCAGAACTGAATCTCTAGCCCAGTGGTTAGGGCACTCATTGGGGAGCCCCTAATTCAAGTGCCAGGTCTGTCTGATTCAGACCAGGGAGTGGAACCTGAGTCGCTCATGCCTCTAGATGACTGTGATTAACCACAGGGCTATTGGCTATTCTGGAGCAGAGATCTCTTCCTCTGGTTTTTCATGAAAAAACCTGAAAGGTCTAGGTTTTGTCCCAATTTAAAATGAGAACAAAAAATTAAATCTCAAGAAGTTTCATTGGAGGAGAAAGCTGATTCCCTCCATGCTCTAGCTGTAACCTATCAGACTGAGATTGCTCATTTGACAACTCAGGGAAGATATCTGCTTAGTGTTCAGTGCCAGCCATAGGATAAAAAAGATTTGAGGGAGTAATAAGAAGGGATAGATAATTGTGTCATTATTGAAATGCAGCCAGCTGCTTTTGTATTGAATACTACATTCAGTATAGACAGAAATAGGGAATGTCTTGATGAAAAGGCAATGGACGTAAAAAGCTTTTTTTAAACAGATGTAATTAGCATGCAAAGGAGAATTAGAGGAGTATGACCTTGTCTCTACCATATCAGGCCCTCCTAGTTATCCTTTTTGCTAAAGCAAGAAGAAGGAGGCATCCTTGACATTCAAAGACAGCAAATGCTATACAAAAACATTTGGCCTATGGAACTCACTGCCACTGGGTAGTAATATGGCAAATTGCTGAGTAAGATCTAATAAAAAAATTATATGCATAAAATTCCTGGTCTTTCCTGAAAACTCCTGCATTCTGATGGATTTACTCAGTCTTATTTCTCTGACTCTTCCTCATACAGCTCTCCCCACTCCACAGCTGGGAATGATTCATCCACTAATACTGTCCCATCTACCTGCATCTGTACTTCCTTCTGAGTTCTTTTCCTATTTAGCTTACAAAGGATACCAAACTCCAGTCTCAGTCCAGAGATACCTCCATTCTGGTAGCTCATTTAGAAGCCATTACACAGCCCAGGACTCTCCATTCAGCCACCAACAGGAAAGCCTTTTGTGATCCTTCATGAAAAGGGTGCTTTGGAGGCAATAAATGACATTGCAATGCATCACAATTGAAGAGATATTATCCATGTCAGTTAGTGACAGTGGTGAATTTATTACCTTGTCAAGTAAGCCTTTTCTTGATGGAAAGAGAAAATGACAGTTAAATACTATTGGCCATTAATCAGACATTGGTTCCTGACACCTAGGGTTTATCTATGGATCCTCAGATCCAGGCCTAGTCGAGGGATGGCTGCAAAGTGTGAACTCATGGGGCCTAGGTATAGAGAGTCCCATTGCTGAGAACATTAAGGTCCATTGTCATAGGGATGAAGGAACAGGAAATAGTTTTTCAGCAGCATTTTGGACAGAAAATTCCCTATGCTACTGAAAACAAGATATTGAGAGGAAGCAATCACTGAAATTGATGTCTTTGGTCATCGGGAAACCTTAGTGGATGTAAATACCTGAAAAAAACGATATAATCATCAGGCCTGTTAAATGTCACTAGCCTCTGCTGACACCATATCACTAACTGCCACAGCTGCAACCCAAAGATGTTACCAAACCACAAATTCCACTGAGGCACTTGTCTTCCACTGTCCTCTCCCTAGACAGATTAACTTCCCCTGTTAATTTCTCATACAGCATACCAGCAACTGACCTGTGGATAGATCCGTGGTTCTACTCAATGGCAGCGATGGAGCTGACATTAAACTTTCTTTGCAGGATTAGGGAAGGAGACTGGCTATAAACCCAGCCCTTAAAAGTCAAATCAGGCATTCCACACCTCACACTATAATCTCAACAGCCTCATAAATTAAGCCAGGTTCCTTCCATAAGTGAGCCAGCTGGCATTTCCATAAGGGACCCCTCGGGAAGATGCTGGTGGAGGTGTAAAGAGGTGTTGGTGCTTCAATAAGGTGTGTTCTTCCTTCTGCGTCATCACTGAACCAATGCCCTAGCACAGAATTAGTACGTACTGGACTTCTGGATGAAATGTAAAAAGTTAGATTTAAACACTTGTGGTCATTGCACACCTTTGGGTACTTTTTGAAAGAATAAGGTGTCCTGGCCAAATTCCAGTTGGGTAATTGCATTCCGCCCACATTTTTTCTCCATTTTCAAGTAAAGAAGACTGTACATCTCGAATGTTTTTTGTAATAGTGCTGAATGTAGTTTAAATGTGGCCACACCCTATCCCAGATGTGGCTGAATTTCAGTAGCAGGTAGAGGACTCCCTATATAAAGTTAATTTTATAAAGTTTTGCAGCAGCTTAGGATCTGTGCCTGGTAGATGACATAATGGCAGATACTGGTATCATCATTACTGTGAAGCAGTTGAGGCCTGATTCTGTGCCCACTGAAGTCAGTGGATACAGGATCAGACCCTTTACACCAAAATTCTTTAATATTAAAAAGTTATATCCTGCTGTAGTTCTGCCCGGAAATCTCTACCTTCCACATCCTCTGTTTGTCATAATAAGGACTGTGCCTACTGGATATACAGAGTTTTCCAACTATGACCTTGCAGGAAACTTAGGTGTGATTACAGGAAATAATAGTCAATGTTCCTTATTTTCTTTGGTCAGCATAGGAAAGAAGAAAAGAACAGATACCTTGGGAATTGTTTTTGTTGTTGTTGCAGATTTTGGTTTGCTCCCCGCATAGACTATCTCCTCTGCACCATTTTTTATTCTTGGGCACATATTCTCTCCCTTTCAATTGGCATAATTTCAACACCGACAGAAATAGAAAGAGACTGCTGGCACAACATAGGGTAAAATTTAAAACTCTTGTAGAAGCCTGTGGGACTGCTCAGCTATATATCTCTAGACACATCTGATATGCACAGCATTTTCTTTTCTGAGAGAACAGAAGCAAATACGTGGAATGATTTGGAGGCCAGAATACAACTGAAACGTAAAAAAAATATGTGCATTGGGCTGGTAAGAAAAGGAGATTTTTTTTACTTTATTTCTGAGACCTAAATCACACCTCTCATTCTCTCTTACCCTTCCTTGTGCAAGAAACTATTGACAAAAATCCAATCTACAGTAGGCCTGAAGAAAACCCATTATCCTAAGAACCAACTCTCCTTGCAGGGCCATACTTCCACATCTGTCCTCCCCAGTAATGTTTGGGATAATCCTTTTCCCTTCTGGGCCTGCAGGTTTTGGGTCTCCAGGTCATGACTGTTGGTCTGAAACCTGAATGTTTTCCTAGACATTTGAACAGTGACAGTTGTCAAAAATCTTTGAGCCCATAGAAGCCATTTTGTTAAAGCTAGAGCAGTCTCACATTTTGGCAGTGAAATGGAGCAGGGACTGGTTGTTACACACTGAAACCATCATTTTTCATACCTATCTTGATCACTTGTTCCAGCAGTGTTCATGTCAGGCTCTTGGTTTTCTTCATCCAGAGCTATTCTCTGCAGCTGTAAGCATATCACTTTGCTTTTCTTTACACAAAAATCTCTATATAACAAGGAAACAACATTAAGAGACCTAGGTTCCTAAGTGTTTTAGAAGAGATCTAAAAAGTCAATGGGTCTCTAGAGGTTACTATCCTCGGCAGATTTCAGTATTGCTGACCCAAAATGTTCCAGAATGATCAGTGAGGCCCAAACAAATGTGAGCATGGCTTAAAATCATTACAGTTTTTAAAAATAATAATAATTTGGGGGCCATTTTATTCAATTTCCGTTTCTGAGCCTTTAGGGTGAACTCAGGTCACATTTTAAAGCTTTTCTCTGCAACTATAAGGGCTAAAACTTGCTCAGTAATTAAATACGTAAATACATTGAAAAGTGGAGATTCTCACCTAATCAGCTGAATACAGGAGTTGGGGCTCAAACAAGAAAACATAAAAAATAATGAGACTACAAAATAATGAGAGATGTCATCACTGAGATTTAAAAATGGCACTAAGGCCACTCCAGAAAGTAGCCTTGTCCACAATCCACATACGGGGCATAGTCAAATGTTCTCAATTTTTCCCTCTCAGACACAGACAATGCACACCTTGAGAAGCAAACCTGTAAGGATAGTCTGAAATATCTCCCCACCATGGCATTATAGCCTGTTTCTTGAAGCAGCATATTATATGTTTGTGTATGTAAGTGAGACACATTTGGGGACTAGATAGTCCAAGGGACAGGGAATGGGAACGAGATCAAATCTCTAGAATGCTGGTTCAAATTTGACTCAAGACAGAAGGGATTTAACATAGTTACCAATCAATGGCTTCCTTTAGTGGTCTCAGTGCATTTCCTAGGGGACACGTGGACATTGCACACAGCCACCAGCACAGTTAGAATTCTCGCTGGCAGTCTCAGCTGAAAGGCCACAGACTCAACTGGTGTGGAGGTACCTGGAGGTACTACCAGGTCAGGGTGAGCTACCTCACAGGGGGCAGAGGGGAAGTTTGCTTTGTTGTTGCCTGCAAAGTATATACTCTGTGGAAAAAGAGCAGACACAGCAGCCAATCTGGCATCTTTCATAAGCAGTATATCCACACACACAAAAATTTAACTCTCTCTATTTTTTAAATAAATGATAAAATAACCTGAAATGCATAAATCAATGCAGCCATGCCTGAAAGCAGGTGGCAGGGCTACATCTGTAGTAGTCAAACTTCACTCTTCTTTTGATTGGCTATAGGAATTTGTTTTCCCTTTTTCTTTTCTTTGGTCTATTGAAACCCAGCACCTCCCTTCCCCTGCTCCATCCCAAGAGTTTCACTGCTCAACAGACTGCCATTCATTCCCTGGCTCACTTCATGTACATGATTTTCAAACCACTTCTCTCTGAGGGATGATCCAAGTCTTTAGGCTATGTGGCTTAAGAAACAAGCATAAGCCTTGTAAGTAAAACAATTCACTAATGGGAGACTGATAAATTTCATAGCACCATTGCTTTAAAAATACAAACAAACATAAAGGTACTAAATGCAATGGGGTTATTTTAATATATTTAACGGGCAGTATAAAGTGGGGTTAGATGCTGTGGAGTAGTGGTAAAAAAAGGAGCAGGTAACCTAACTAAATTCCACGGTCCTCAAGTGAGAAGTGGGTACACCCTGTTTATATGTGTTTACTTTCAACTACACTCCAGGACTTAAACCCATAAAGAAAGGTTTGTTGGGGAAAAAAAAAGTAGTAATTGGGGAGGAGGGTTGGAGGAGATGGGAAAGTGTTTTACAAAATCATACATGAATAACAATAGCATTGTGATTTTTAAAAGCAAAATCAATTAAAATGATTGATATTTAAATATCCTTCCTCACACTGAAAACTCAAAAACTAAGAGTCTTATGTTCATATCAGCAACTGAGAATGAGAAAGTGAAACTGACTATACGGGCGGGGGGGAAGTAAAGAAACCACCACCCTGGACTACCTGAGTACATAAGTTTCGGTGGCCAAGACACTAGACTGAACCTTAGAAGTGCTGGGTTCAGTTCCCGGCTCGTGCCCCAGACTTCCTCTATAACTGCAGTGGTATACAGCAGATGATAGATAGATTTGTCTAGTGCTTTTAGAGGTTGAAATGGAAAAAATGCTGTGTGTGGTAAGTGCATAATATTATCTCAAACTTTCTGGAAGTAATTAATACATTTCAGGGTTTTCTGTCTTTCTTTCAATAATTATCATCACAGCGATCCCCAGAGAGTTATACTGGAAACACTTAAAGACACATAGAATTCAGCTGCCTCCAATTCTTTGAGTGTCAGTTAATGTCACCTGCTGAGCTGTAGCAGGAGAATCTCCGAAATTAGTCCGGAAAGGTAGATAACTTTACAATTCCCATTTAATGAAAAATATCATACAGACACTGAAACTAATTTTTCCCGTGGGTTACAGTACTTTTATTGCTAAAAAGAATATGCTGAAAGGAAATTCTCAGAAACTTATTTTGGCTTTAAATTCATTAAGCGGGTATATAGGGCGATGTGCCCATCTTTTCTACGGGAGTATAAGGTCACACACACTCTTTCAATCTCCCGCCCTCTCTGCCATGATTTCTGGATAGCTTGCTTGCAAGTGGATGAGGCAGGTACCAGTTACGATCCCAGCTCCCTCTCATATCTTGTGTTGCTGTGTCATAATGTAGTATAAGGAAACCAGTGGGTCAGTCATTGTGATCTCTTTTCTACACAGAGTAGCAGAGGTGTCAAGAAAGTATTCCAGAGAGCTTCAATCACAAAGAAAAAAAAGTTAATAAAGAAAAAAGTCACGAAAGGGTCAGACTCACAACTGTCATTCAGCTAACAGATCCAAACATAACTCTTAAGTGCTCTTTGTAGTGATGCACAGGGCAGCATGGACATCAGGGAGGATAAAGACTGGCCTTGGATGGAAAATCTTTGATGGAGTATTTTCCATCAGATAGTGCAGTTCCATAGAAAAATCAGAGATCCCATGGGATAATCCTGGGACCCCTCTGGAAATTGAAAACATCAAGGAGAGTGAATGGAGAAGATTCCACATGAATGGAGGATAAAACAAAAGCATGGGCAATCCAAACCAGCGTACAGATTCCAGGAACTCTAAATGATGCATTTAGTTTTAAATATATGTCATTCACTTCCATGACTACCTAAAGATACTCTGCATACATTGAGATCAATGAAGACAGCTGGGGCTAGCAGATGGCACCTGACTGGGAGTCAGGATACCTGGTTTCTATTTGTGATTATTCAACTGACTGACTATGTGACCTTGGGCAAGTCACGGGGGCCTCTCTTTCCCCTCCCACCCATAAACTGTACATGCTTCAGGGTAGGGACTATATTTTACTGTGATCTTTGTTGGAGCCTCTAGCTGCTACCACAATACAAATAAAGAAGAATAATGAAAATCTGATCCAAAAATGTGCAACAAAAAACAGATATTACAGTGGTAGGGGACATATAAGACCTAGGTGTATGGAGAGACAGAATCTTTTGCCTAAGTGGGATAAACTGTGTGGGAGTGTGTGCATAAATGTGACAAGGCAGAGAGGTTTATAGATGTATAGATAATGGATTAATTGAATTATTTAGATACTAACAATACAATTAATATACTCTGCTGCTTCTTCGGATCAGTTTTTTTTCATTTATCTGAATCACACCCTGCAAAATGCTTTCGTTATTATTTTAATAAAATGAATTACTGTGTAACATCTTCTCCTCCGTCTTCTCTAATGGTAAAGACTGCATAATGTTTTGTTTTTCATTTGCTTTTATGTTTCAGGAGCAACCAACACTACACAAAAACATGACATGATCCATGGCTATTTATGTTGGTACATGTTTCATAATGCAGCCTAATAAAATTATTGCAGCACAAAAGCGAATTAACAAGGGTGAGGGTAATTGAGCTGCAATACATGCTGTGTATGAGGTGAAAAAGTGTTTTTAATCATGTATGCTGTTGTGGCTTTTTAAAAGAGTTTCTACACTTAGAAATTCTGCGCACAAAGAGAAGGAAATAAAATGGCAAAAACTCACTGAGGATTTAAAAAAAACAAAAAACAACCTAACACGTCCAACAGTTCTAGATATAGGAGCAGGAACAGCAGAATTCTAATCCTGGCTCTTATGCTGACTCTCGCTGTGGCCTTATTCAAATGGCTTAACCTCTCTGCTTCACTTTCCCTGTCTGTAAAATGGGGATGAGACTTCCCAACATCACCAGCTGTTGTGAGGATTAATTAACTAACAAATATTTGTGAAGCTCTTTGAAGATGAAAAGCTTTGCATAATTGCTAAGTATTACGATATCTGGAAAATGTGTCTCACTATATACTGCCAAAAGTAGTTTGGTTTTTATTGCATTTAAAATTGTGTTCGGGAAGTGGATTGCTCAGGGGATTGGTAATAAGAAGTGAAACCTTTCATCTTTTAAGAAGACAGATGTAGCAACAGTGTATTACGTACCACTACATTCCCCCTCATTTTCCTTCCCACTCTCAGCGCAGAATGTTTCCTTACATTATATTTGTCCAGTCCAGTTTCAAAATACACAAGCAAAGGAGCTTCCACAAGGGGCATTGCTTTGCACCTGGCTTAGATCAGTAGTGACAAAATGTTACTGCTATCTATTAGCAGTTCCATGGCCTAATTTAAACCATTTTTTGCTTTTGATTCCTAATGTGCTCTTGGTCTTATACTAGGGATGTACCACGACCAGGGGAACTAGAGTCAGAGGGCCCATGTTCCTGGAGATACTGTTAGTTATTTGAGGTGACCACACAAGAAGGAAAAGTGACCTGAGGGAACAGGAGGCACTAATGAGCTAGTAGACAACAGCCTGAGCGAGCCGACTGAGAACATCACAGAACAGAGAGACAGAGGGCCAGCCAGAGGCCAATCTCACAGGGAAGAGGGATCATCCACAGAGAAATAGTTTGTTAGACTTGGAGACAGGTCACAAGGAGACAAAGATGGGTCACTCCCAGTGTTGGCACCTGCTAACACCAAACTGTCTCAAAGACTATGAAACCAGCTGAGTCTGTGGTAAAGACAAGACTCAAACTTCGCTATGTGCAAGCAACCGCTTGCTGAAAGGACATGGGGTGGAGTCTGGGCATCAATTATTTGTTTTAATGTTTATATTAAACTATTTGTAAAATAGGAAAGATGCATCATGATCAGTGGAACTGGAGTCAGAGGAGCCCTTTTCTCCTGAAGGACTGTTACGGGGGGTGGGGGGTGGGGGGGGCACTAATGAAACAGGCAGGCAGTTAGGCAGGAAATAACTCAGCCACATGGATGGAGCAGTGCACAGAATTTAATGAAGTTTCACTTGTTCAGCTTAACCAGAGTTCAGCTTCAGTCTTTGAAAATGAAACAAATGCACTGCACGACTTTGCACAGGAAAATGGGTCCACATTAACAGTATCACTTTAAAGCTATGGGACAACAAAAGCCATCTTCAGTCTGTTTCTTTGTCGAAAAACAAGGTAAGAGCTGCTGACCTGCAGCTGGTATGTTGTGCTCTATTATTTATTTGAAAGCTTCTCTGTCAGTTCCAAACATAAGATAGGGATCCATATCTCAAAAGCCACCATCCAAACTGCCACCTGTTTTCAGTGTTGCTTTAGAAAGATCAAGGCTTGAATGGACCTGGAAAGTGAACAATGCATTAGAGATGGTTCTCTTGAGTTAAAGTTTAGGTGTCTTGGTTGAGCAGTTATGGGAAACTTGTGCTATTGCTTCACACTCTGTTATCCTATTCAAATCATCCTGTTGAATTCAGTGGCATCCCTTGCATTAAAAAACTGGCTCAGAAAGGAGATCATTCTCCGTTAAATTCTGCAAGATTCATTTCTATAGTATTTTTTATATTTCTATATAAGTTCTGATGGTTTCATCCTCATTCAGTTTCATAGAACTTCCCCATAAATCAAACTAATTTGTCCCTTCTAAATTTAAACACAACTCAGATATTGTGTTTATTTCTTTTTACGATACTACTGCCATAATCATATACTCAAGTCTCTACCATACATGCACAAGCTGATGAGAGGGTCTCACTGTTACATTACCATAGGATTGATTTTCCTTTTTCTCTGTGTAGTAAGTAAACAAAAGATTTAAAAAATAAAAGGAAATTAATTTAAGAAAAATAATATTTGTCCTGAAACCAAACTCCAAACCAAGCTGTTGAAACAGACTAAGTCTGTTTGTCCTTTGGCTTTAACAAGGGTAACTACACATGTAATTCTCCAATAATTTGATATTTAAGCATGCTCAGAAAGAACCAATCAAACAAGGGTTTAATCCCCAAGGGGAAATGCCATTCTGCTAAGGAAATGAATCAAATTAAAGCCTTAGAAAGCTCCCGATTTTTCCAAAGCAGGGGATGGACAGAGAGATAGACAGATGGACACATACCCACATATTTGGGGTGAGATATTAGCAGGACTCTGAGATTTTATTAACTGAAAACTCCAGTTGCAGGTTTCTGTTTTTAAACTAGAGGCATTTCATTAAAAATCGGGACACGTTAAGGGCTTTATGAAAACATTTTCTTGTATTTGCGGCGGGAAGAAGTCAAGTTATTGCAGATTCGCCTCTGCTGAATGAACCAAGTCATTAAAGTGGCATTTGCATTGAAAGGCTTTTAAACAGGGCTTTCTGTCAGGCCTTTCAAACAGGAATGAAATGAATGAGGGCCAGCTTACAAATGATGCCTTGTTGAATGTATGTGGGAGCAAACAGCCACTATTGTGAGTGCAGGTGGGAAAGAAAAATGAATAGACAATGAAGCTGGCTGAGATGGAGAATCTCATTATTGATAGACTGTGTGTGTCTCTTTAATGAAGTTTAGGAGGACAGCAGGACCCAATAAAAGATGGATTTTTCCCTCATCCTTTTATTTAAAAAAATGATTAAGTTGGATAGAATGTGTAATGGAGAAACATCTCAGAGAATTGAGATTTTACTGCCCTTGCTGAATTTGCTCCTCTTTCACCATCATATTACCACTGTGGATCTACACTGGCCCTTCTTCTGAGGATCTAAAATCACTTTACAGAAGTTAATTAACACTCATAACCCCCCCCCCCCGCCATGGGAGTATATTTACAGATGAAGAAACTGAGGCAGGAAAAGAGATCACACAGCAAGTTAGCTGCAAAAGCTGGATCAAAACCCATGCATTGTGACTCTTGGTCCTCTGTAGTAATCCTTAGACAATACTGACTTTTGCCTTCTGCAGTGGAGTATAGCACCAATGCATCCTGAAACCAAAAAGTAATAGAAAAGCAGACAGTAGAAAAGCTGCCACTGCCTCGGTGACACTGCTGGGAAAATATTTTTATTTTAGAAGCTATTCTTCTGTTAGCAAGTGGCTTACTGTGGCTGCATGAGCATTCTCCTGTTGTCTGGGGCAGCCTTCCTGCATCTCTCTGCCTCACTGATAATGTATCTGTTTTCAAATTTCAACGGAAAATGTCTCCCTTACCTAACCCTCTTGTTTTCTCTTTCCTTCTACTTTGGGCCTTATGACTGAATGCTCTGATTAATTTACTAGGCAATGCTCTTACGCCACCATTTGCTATAGATTGGACCATCTACAACCTGCTGTCACATATTATGTAACCCTGGGATACTGTTTACAAAGAAAAGGCCTAATTCTGTCTCGTCTTTATCTTGTAAAACAGCGCCCTCAAGACTTTCCCTTCACTTGCACAAGCCATGTATGTACCTGGCAGAACTACAGCCCCTACTGTCTGATGAGTGCAGAGGCTCAGTGCCTACTTCCCAGGGGATACCTCGCATACAAAGTGGAGGCGGGGAGAGGGGCAGTAGGCAGAGTCTTAGTGTTACATACATACACACACACTCATCAGTGAGCATAGCTGGCTGGCTGCACAGGGAAAAGCAAGCTGCATCCAACAAAGAGACCCTAAACCCAGGTATAAACTTAGGCCATGTCTAAACTAGCGAACTTACAGCAGCACAGCTGTACCAATGCAGCTGTGCCACTGTAAGATTGATCATGTAGCCGCTCTACACCAACGGGAGAGAGCTCTCCCATCGGCATAATAAAACCTTCTCAATGAGTCGTGGTAGTTATGTTGGCGGGAGAAACTCTGGCTCCGACATAGCGCTGTGCACACGAGCTCTTAGGCCTGCGAAACTTATGTTGCTTGAGGTATGTTTTTTCGTACCCCTGAGCAACATACGTTTTGCCAACATAAGTGGCAGTACAGACATGGCCTTAAAGCTGTGACCCAAATTTTAAAAACTGACTAGTCATTTGGAGTGCCTTAGCACTTTCCAGAAGTCAGGCGTCTTTAAAATGTCAGCTCCCAAATCACTAGTACAGCTGGTCAGAAAATTAAAACAGATTTTCAAGAAAAAAATCAAAATTTCAACACTGTTTTTGTTCAATGATGTAAAACAGACCTTGTGTGTGTGTGTGTGTGTGTGTGTGTGTGATTTTTACTGGTCTTTGTCTCTTAAGTCTTCTTGTCTGTTATATGGACTATTGACACTGCTGTGTCAAACAGGGGAACCGTGAGACTTAATTAATGTTTATAAAGTGGTTTGAGATCTCATCTACAGACAGGAGATGAGACCAAAGCATCAATTCAACCCGCTCCCAGCCCTCAGCCATCATCACCTTAGAAACTACATGTTGTTTTAAAGATAGAAAAACTGTGGGTGAAAAGTAGTGACATGCCCATAGTGACATGCCCAGGAGAATTATGTCCCCTTTCAGCTAAAGAAAGGAGACAACATGGAACAGAAATAGTGCAAGTTTCCAGCACACAGTTATTTCCCCTCCTCCCTGCATCAATGTATCTAGCCCTGTCTGATGGGACAATCTCTAGGTGTGTGAACAGGGAATTCAATCTCTTTGACCATTCAGTCACCGGCCCTCTCTAATGAGTTTGCTTCAAAGGCCAGCTTTAGCCTTCCCTATCAGATATTTAGAATATGCCCTACCATTATAACATATAGGTGAACTATGACAAACAAGGGGATCTACGTAAGACTGACAAAGCATGTGCTGGTTCTCTCTCGCTAATACACACAGAGAATGACATCCTACGAGTGCTCCCAACTGACAGGTAGCAGAGATGTGTGCTGTGGTACTGAAAGCCTAGGATCAAACCCTGCCCATGACCCACGTGAGGAACTGTTACATCAGCATTGCCACATTCACAGCTGCAAGGTAGAAATACACTATAAGAATCCATTCTTCTGACTTATTTTTCCCAGTTACATGTGAATTACAGTGCAACCAACTATATTAATCTTTTGGGAGAGGAGTATTTGTTTAATGTTGTAACTCCATAATTCTTTATATTTCCCATGACCCACCATAATTAACCTTGGTTGTGTTCCCACCATAATGGGCCTGTCATTGTTGCTTACAGTAAAGGCTATTGTTATTCAGGAGAGATAACAGGAGGTTACTTTAATCATTGAAAAGTAGCAACCACTGTATATCAAAATTCTCCACCACATTTTTTGTATGTGTTTGAAATCATATTCCAGAATTTGTCCTTGTCGGGCTGTGAAGAGAGACCATAAGGATCATTCCAGCCGAAATAGCAAGTGACTTCACAGGGTAGAAATAAAGTCAGCCATTAGCAACTTGTGCTAAGTACGTCAGACAGGTTAGGTTCTGCCAGACACTTCGCATCATTTACAAAGCTGGACTTTACAAAGCTGGATTTTTGCAAAGAAATCATTGTTTTATTTTCTATTCCTTTTCTTCTGAAACAAAGATCTGAGTTCATAGGCCAATACACTGTAGTATCTCTTAGCACCACAGGGGTCACCTGAGGCCTTTGAAAAGGTGGCTACTGTCAATGACTGAAAGAATTGGCCCTTCTTATTTGAAGTATCTGCTCCCATATGACTTTGAATCTCACTTGTATATTTACTGATAAATTTCTATAGCACCCAGCAGAATTGATCCTGCAGATACCTCAACATATACTTAACTTTATTACCATGAGCAGTACCTTTTAAATCAAAGGGACTACTTGCAGTAGTTAAGCATGTGTGTAAATGTTTACAGTAAATTGGGTCCCTTCCCTGGTAAAATTCCTATTGCTAGAGTAAGTTCCTTCTCTGTGGGTACATTTACACTGCAGCCAGGACAATGCTTCCAGTATGGGTAGACAGATGGGGTTAATTCTGCTTTAGCTAGTGAGCTAAAAATGTCAGTGTAGCTCACAGTAGCATGGATGGTGGCTTGGGCCAGCCATATGGATGCATGTCCAGGGCATCTGGTCAGGTTTGTGTTCCAGTGGCTAGCCTGAGACACCATCCATGCTACTGTGACAGAGTATGTTTACACGGAAAAGAAAAACCCATGGCCAACTTGGGCTCACAGAGCTGTTTCATTTCTGGATAGACTTCTGGGCTCAGGCTGGAGCCCTGGCTCTCGGACCCTCCCACCCCACAGTGGCTCATATCTGAAGGCACAATTTGGCTGGAAGCAAAAGCATATACTTAAAGGGACATATTCTCTACTAAATGCCTTCAAAGGTGTGACTCCCATTAAGATTCAGGGGCGGTATGTGTGTGCACAATGAGGGCAGAATAGATCTCATAAAATAAACACATGCCAACAAGCTGTTTGCTTAGTTCTGGAGACAAAGGAGAATCCAGTACTAGCTTTGGTCCAGTGCAATTTACTATATTACATATAATCTGACTTTGAAACTGTTTGGGGCAGATGTTCAGCTGGTGAAACTGTCATAGCTCCATTGAACAAGGACAATTTACACCACCTGAGAATATGACCCTTCATTCACAGATTATAAATGAGTAAACCTCAGTTTTACTAGTTTGTATCTTGGCACCGATGGGGAAACCAAAGCACAGCAAGGTTAAGTGATTTCCCCAAAGTCACACAGTAGCAGAGCCATGAATAAAAACCAGCAATTCGGCAACCTGGAGGCTAACCACTATGACCATACAATTCCCTTGCAATTAAATCAGATGCACTGTATTTTCATTATGGACTATTGCAACTAGTATTATCTACTTTAATCAGTTTGTCACCTGCGTAGATGGGCAAGATCTGGAACCAGTACTGTGGCCAGCATTCTAAGGTGAGTCAAAATGAAACTGAAGGTGCCTCAGAATGTTTAGACTATTAAATGTGGAATTTGTGCCTTCCTGGGATTATTATCAAGTGTATTCCATTCATGTTCCATTTTGGCTGAACTAGGAATTGAAAAGAAGCTTTGACACACCGTTTGACCCTACAGCCTCCTTAAAGCTGTGGGAAGAAATTACTGGGCAGACTTGAGCTAGTTTTCTGTTCTCTGTTGTATTTTATCAGCAACCTCAGGGCAACTGAAATATTAAAAAGGGAGAGTCTTACTTGTATCTCATAGTGTGTTTACCAGTCAATACACATGTGAGTGGTTGGAGTACAAAAGCTCTGTGTCAAACTTGTGCAAAAACAAAAAAGCACAGCATAGGTTCAGGTCGAGAGAGCATTTGCCTTCATTTCAATGGCTGGATCTACAAAGAGTTCTCTCTCTCTATATATATATAGTATATAGTATATACTATACTAATACTATGCTTATGGGTGAATGAGTGATTTTGTCCTCTGGAAGTTAGCCCATCGAGGGGATATGGTACCTACTTCTAGTATAATCAAGTTCTCCTTTAGTTCAAGTGATGAAAGCCTGTGTTTTCTTAAGGTGAAGGACCAGGAATTTAGTCCCAGCTCCCTAAATCGTGTGTGAGTATGATTTATTTAGCACTTGTGTCTGTCTAAGCACTTGGATTTGTTACTAGAATGCTTATAAGCTATATAAAATTAACACAAAAAATATCCATTTGAAAGGTGCACGCTTTTGCATTGAAGTTATTTGCAAGATCTTGCTGTGCCTAGGCACTCGGAGAAATAAGACTGAAGATCTGTGAAGGTTAAACTGGAAATCTGGTTAGCCTGCCCATATTTTGCATATCAATAAATCCAGCTCTGTGCTCCATCACAATTAAGAAAAAGCCCAGTAGCCAATATAGAAATTTCATATATATCACTACAGGCATGGCACCACAACATTTTCACAGATTACACTGTCAATCATAATACCTAGCAAGGGCAAGAAACCTATTGCCTACAGTGGCCTTGTCAGTGTGCAGATCCCAAGGACTATTTACGAGCAGCAGAGGCCAAGAGCAGAAAGAGATGAAGTAGACTGAGTACTTTATCTGGTCAAAAGCAACAGACCTCATTAAATCCTCTCACTCTCTTCTCTTTTCTTTATGAAAGAGTGTTTGGGGAGAATGAGATCTGCCTCCTTCATGGTCCATGCATCATAACTATTTTAATTTAAAACGTTAGGGCTAATCTTTCTTCGCTTTCCAAGTACACAATGCACCTGTTGTTTAGATGCCTGCCTGGCTGCTTGTCTGACAGATAGTTCCTATTCACTGTTCCCTGGAAGAATGGTACCTGACTTCAGCAGAAATGATGGACAGATGTTTCATTGCTATATGGTACGCGGGTAATATGAAATTCAATAATGGGAAGTTAAGCCCCTTGTCATCTGTACAGTAAAGGAAAGGAAGCTGGATCTGTTCATCCTGGTTTTATTCACACTGAAATAAAGACCAGCTATTCCTCTTTTCCTTACAGCTGAAATATCAATTAACTAACTTTTATTCTTCCGTGAGTGAATGTAATACTTATAAAAGTGAGAGCCTGGATGCAGTTACTCTCAAGAGATAACCATATGCAGGCAAAGACTGTGCAATACACTCTGTATACCCTCACAGCTTAATGTATCTTAATGTATTTTAATGCTGAGCTGCAGACCCTCTGTGATCCCAATCTTGGACAACTGCACAGTTTTACTAGTGCAGCTCAGTCTTGATGTGCTGTCCCCTCTTCCACCCTTCCAGCTTTTCCCTCCACTATTCAGGTCCTGGTCCTGCCAACATACATAGCAGTGCCAATGCACCTCAGTCCTGTTCTGCAATTCCCCTGTCAGCCCCCTAGTTTTACCAATGCCATCAATTTTGATGTCAATTACATGTTTATTATTCAAAATTTTCAGCCTCTCCATTGTCATTTTTCTGGATAATCATCTACATTAACATGGGACACTAAACACAATAGTCTTGTAGAATTAGACTAAGATCCATTCAGTGTGGATGACTGGATTGATGATAGAAAATTAGAAATAGAAAATGAAAATGAAACTGACTAGTGCCAAAGTAAACCTGACCCCTCTAGGTTCTCTGTCCAAGGTGGGTGAAATGCAAATGTAAAATAATAGTACAAGAGAAAAACAGTGTCATTATTTTGTACGAGTTACATAAGCATCTACAATTTCCTACCAATGTTGGACAGAGAAACTAGAGAGGGCAATCTCAAGAGTGTTTCTAGTAGAGCTGGTTGAAAATTTTCAGCGTGAAAATTTCAGCAAAACTTCGAAATTTAATTAAAAAAAAACAACTGGGGAAAGAAAACACCAAATTTTTGGAGTTTGTTTTTTTAAAAACAGATTTTTCAATCAGCTCTTGTTTCTAATCTATTCTACTTTAGGTTCCTAGTGCACTAGTACAATGTTTTCTGAATTTACATTGCGTTCTTCTGCCAGACTATCCAACCATTTTACACTGTGATCACTACCGTATCTAAGAGTCTGAGGGCTGGTCTACCCTGCAGTGTTAGTTGCATTGACATAGCTGTGGAAGTGTCTTCACTTAAATTTGGCTCCAACAAACCTAAATGCCTCTCTATACTGATTTAGGCTATGTAATTAGGCTATGCACTTTTGTTGTTAACGTTTTGTCAAAAAACACCCCCCTGAACTACAAAAGTTTTAACGATGAAAAGCACCGGTGTGGACAGCGCTTTGTCGGCGGAAGACGCTCTCCCAGCGACAAAGCTACTGCCCCTCACTGGGGGTGGTTTAATTTTTTTTGTCTGGCGAGCTCTCTCCTACTGACAAAGAGAGGCTCCTCTGCTTACCTTATAATGCTGCGGTTGCACAGCTGTGCCATTTTAAGATATGCAGTGTAGATATAGCTTAAATAATGCCATCTCTCTGAGTGGTGTAGAGCCACAGTCAATGTAATTAGGTCAATGCTGTGTCACTGTAGACACTGCATTGCTTACATTGACTGTTAATGGCTTTCAGGAGCCATCCCACAATGCCAATACAATCGATACAAGCACTCTTGGTGAGGACATGCAGCACGGACACAAAGAGCCAAGTGTGCACACACAAGTGATTTAACAACGGTGGTGGCTGTATGCTGATGTAAGTTACGGCGACGTAATTTTGTAGTGTAGACATGTTCTGAGATAAGTCATATTCTTTACTGTCCTTGTTATATGTCATGTGTGAGCACCTCAAACAGTACTAGATGTTTCATACAAACAAGAATAGAAATCATTCCTTCCCTAAAGAGCTTAAAATCTGAATTCATATCCAACAGAACAAACAGAAATAACAGACGGGCAAGAAAAGTGGGGGAGAGAGAGAGAGAGAGAGAGTGAGAGAGAGGAAGGGTGACGGTAGCAATAATATGATCCCACATTTAGTTCAACTCTACGTCCAGCATCCCAGTTCTGTCCTGAAAAAAGTGTATAGGTCACTTGAAGATGCTTAAGGCCAAATCCTGGAAGAGTCTTCAGTTCTCATTGATTTCAGAAGGAGCTGAGGGCATACTACACAACACTTTCACAATGCACTCAGCACTTCACAGGAATAGGCTTTTATTTGTTTGTTTGTTTGTTTACTTTTGCTGTAAACAGAAGATTTTATGTCTTGTTTCTTGTGAAATATTCATGCCATATTAAAGCTGCTGTTGAATATTTTCTCCTCTACAGGCAAATTTCCTCCCACCCCTCTCTCAAACACTCACGTTGGCAATTAGGCCACTTCAGTTTTATTGTCTCCAATTGAACAACTGAGGAAGCAGTGGGGGGAGGGTGTTATTTCTTTTGTGTGTGTTAACTGAAAAACACAATACATTTTTAATGACCAGCTATAGTAATTTAAAGTTACCTCCCGAAGAACTGCTGCACTAACCAGCCAACACTGGAAACAAATAAGGAGAGGGACAGCATGAGGAATAGGGAAGCGAATAGGAAGGAGACAAATTGTTTTTACATAAACTAATCTGCTAATTGAGATTAATTGCACAATAATCTCCGTTGGATCTGTAATTCCAACAAACAAGACAGAGGTACTGTCTCTTTAAATCAGGGATGGCCTTACTATTCAGAGAGCACTGAATGGCAAAGCTATTGTGCGGATGCCAAAAGCCAAGAGCCTATCCCTAAGTCCAGGCTTCCAGAAGGAGGAACTGTGTATATATAAAAAAAGTTTTCATACCCTCCCCACCCCCGCAAAAAAAGAAAAGGCACCCCCTTTCCTCCCACAGCCAAAATAGGAAAGCCAAGACTCAAATGGCCTATTGATCTCACTGCCAAGGGAGAGGGAAGAGGAAGATCAAGTGGTGAGTTGGAGAAGAGGGGGATGTTGGAGGCTAAACTCCCCCCCCCCAACCCTATTAGTAAAAAAAAGGAATTGACAGAACAAGCAACATGGAAAGCATCTCACTATCCTCTCCGGCAAAGCACAAAGACAAGAGGTCCCTCAGCTCCTCATAGGTGTTAGATAATGTTTGTAATGGGAAAGGTACTGTAAGTGCTAACTATTATTTTTTGACCCAATCTTTCCATTAATTCAAAATGCCAAGATTTGTTTTTAATGTAAAAAAAAAATGACAGTCTTACTCAGCATGATCTGCTTTTCTTTCTGATGACTTGAGCAATTATAGCTTTTCCTGCTTTTCACTGTTAGCTCTGCAGAGCCAGGCAAGTGAGCTGGATTCTATTCTGGCTCCTGCATCTTCAAAGGAGATAGTTAATGAAGTTCAGTTTGCACGTTCAAGTTCTGCCCTCAATTATAACCCCACAGAAGGCAATGGGAGTTGCAAAAGGCTAACTGAAGATAGAATCAGACTTGCATAATCTTTATTCATGGAGAGGCATGAGCCAGGAAAAAAAAAAAAAAACAACAGCACTGTCAGATACCAGGATGAGTTTACGTGTCTGTAATCACAAGGTAATTCTACATTGACTTTTCTCAGTGTGGAATTTCTCTTTCACAGTTGTTTCATGGCTATTTTTTCATTATTATTATTTTCATATAATTGACAAACAGATTGCTCCCCTGAAAAGATCATTCCTGACTAGGAAAAGTTGGTTCAAAATACCAATGCAATTTTTAATCATAACAATCATAAATGGATTTCCTTTGCTCATGTCTCCATTCATTCTGCAGTAGAGGACGGGGTAGGATGAGAAAATGAGACTATGTGTATAGCAGAATATACCAATTAACTTAGGCTAAAAGTGTAGGGTTTGAGAGAAAATAATTCTTTTCACCAAAACAAATCAAAAGTGTTCTTATGAATTTTAAAAGTTACATGGAAAACAGGGTTTAGCCTTCTGTTCCTCTTTCAAAATGTAAATATTCCTTTGCATTTTTGGCAACCCAAACACAATAGTATTCACTAGTGCACAGTAATCAGGAAGTGAAACTGACCAACCTCAGTTTCACTGGGAGAAGTACAAAGTGAACAAAATACACATTTGAGCTGGACTATAAGAATTTTGGGACCATCTCTTCCTATGCTGAAGTCTTTAAATCATTATTTGAGGACTTCAGCAACAGGTTATGGGTGGGCTGTATTCTAAGATTGGCTGGGTGAGATTCTGTGGCCTGAGATATGCAGGAGCTCAGATTAGATGATTACGATGCCCCTTCTTGCCTTAAAATCTATACGTCTCTAAGGTTTTTTCAGCACCCAGCAAAATTGTACCTGATCCTGACTAGTGTGTATGCACAACATCTTAATATAAGTAACTATTAATAATAATTAGTCAGTTTAAATAAACTAAAGTATTATATTAAAATAGGAAAGGACATTTAATATAAATAGAGTCTGATCCAAATCCAAACTCAGCATTTAAACTTTGGATCCAAGCTCCTTATTTTCAGTCTATATTAACTGTTTCAGATTATGGAAAATACAAAGAAAAAAAAAAGAATAATATGAAATCTCCATGAGAGAAAGCAAGCAAGCCCAGAGAAAGCAAATCTACATCTGATTTGAATGCAGCAAATGGGAACCAGCCACAGCAGAAAGGGAGACTTTTACTTTACTACTTTTAATGAAGCAGTACAAAGAAAACAGAATGACCTCTTTTTTGCTGTAAGTATACAGCAACATATAACACAACAGTCAGCCCTGAACTTTGGGGACATTCATACTGAAACTGTGTGCTTGGGTCAAATTATAATGTACATGAAAAAAAACCAAAAAAATCCACGTATGCTAGTATAAAGTTAAGGTCACACATTTAAATAATGCAAAAAATGTCTGTCTCTCCTGGGCCTCTCCGCAACTCTCCCCCACTTTATGCCTATTCTTCTGTTCTCTCCTATGACCATCTCCATGCACCTACCTCTCAGCAGAGCCAACCTCATCAAGAGGTTGGCTCCCCTTCAAACCACCGCTGTGGAGAATCTATGGGAGCCCTGACCAGCCTTCACAGCATTTGTTTCCTTGGCTGCAATATTTTCTCCATGCTGAACAATTCATCAGTGAAGGAACTACCGATTCAGTGGTGGCTGAGTGACCAGAGTTGGCTAGGTTTTAATGGCAGAAAGTCTTTGCATCCATTCCCTCTCCAACAGCTTCTTTTCAGCAGCATTGAAGACACGTGCCTAACAAATTCAGCAGCAGTGAATCAGTTAATGAAAGAGAGAAAAGGATTTTTCATGGCATTTCAAACGATGAATTGACCCTGGCCCTCACTGCATCAGAAATAAAAAGGCAGCAATTTACATTTTGTACTTTGCAGCATAATTTGTTTTTACAGATCAACATTAATCTACTTTCCTTTGGCTGGTGTTACACAATAGTTTGCAAATGCTAATTGGAAATGTCTGTTTCATTTGTCAATCTGTGGCAATGAGCAAACTGGAAAATATATCCAGTGAAAAAGCCCATCAATATTGTCATTAAAGCTCATTTGGAATATGCTGACAGAAAATACCCTTTTTGCAAAATCAACATTCACTGCTGAAAAAAAATAATTTCCTCCCCCCATTAATTCTGAGGCAAAAGACTGAAATGACAGCTGCCCACCTGGACGGCTCTTGCAATTCTGCAGGCCGAAACTAAAAATGACAAAAATCTTCCAGAATGGCTGGACTGAGAACCCAGTTCTCTTCCACCCGCTATAGGCACTGACTCTGTGGGTGCTCTGGGGCTGGAGCACCCACGGGGAAAAATTGGTGGATGCTCTGCACTCACCGGCAGCAAGCCAAGCTCCCTGCCCCACCTCACCTCACCTCCACCTCCGCCTCCTCCCAGGGCTTGCTGCAACAAACCAGCTGTTTTGCAGTGTAACAAGCTCTGGGAGGGAGGGGGAAGGAGCAGGAATGTGGCGCCCTCAGGGGAGGAGGCGGGGAAGAGGCGGGGCCGGGGAGGGGATTTGGGGAACGGGTTGGAATAGGGGAAGGGAGGGAGCAGAGTTGGGGCAGGCCTTTGGGGAAGGGGTTGGAATGAGGGCAGGGCAGGGGCGAGAGGGAGCGGGGTCAGGGTGGGACCTGGCGTAGGAGGGGGTCGAGCACCCACCGGCGCCAGCAGAAGTCAGTGTCTATACCCCCACCTGCCTTCCCACTTCCCCCCCAACTCTGGGACCAAACAGGCAGAGAGTCAGTACACTCGGCCTCCCTCCCAGCTCTGGGGTATGCAAGGCAGAGAGCCTGGCCACTCAGCCTCCTGACCCCTGCAGGACTGTGGGTGGAGAGGCAGAGCACTCCTGCAGGCAGAAATTGAAATTGATAAGAACCTTCTGGGCAAGTGGCTGGGAAGCTGCAAAATTCTGTTTCAATTCTTCTGAGACAGATTTTTTTTAATCCCTTCCCATGAACATTTTTGTGGTTTTGAATTTTTGTCTTGGTTTTTTTCCCTTTATTAATTTCATCTGTAATTCTCCTGGAATATTATTTATCGTTATATCAAGCATTCTATTCCTGCCTACACAACTCCCATTCCTGAGTTTCCTAACCACAGGATTTGACAGAAAATTGCTGCAACGCTAATGACACAAAAAAAGAGGTGCAGTTATCAGAAGACTATTATACCCCTAAAAAGAAGGTGATAAGGAATGAGGATCAGTCAAGTATACCTAATCCTTCCGAGCTGACTTTATCTCGTGATAACCACACACACCCTGGAGTTCCCTCATTACTTTTTTGGGTGGAGCGTATATAAAACACAAACCAGAAAAACAGCTCTCTTTTCTTTTCTTCCTTTCCCCCCTCCCCACTTTTAATTGAACATACTAGGGATTTTAAAGCTTACCAGAAATTTCAGCTCAGCTGAATCATTCTGATAAATCTGTGTCCTCCGAGAGTTGCTAGCTAAATGTAACTTCAATCAAAGCCGTTTCATATGTGAGCTGTGGATGGATGTATTATACACACTAGCTAGTGCTGGCTACTGGTTGGAACAGACTTGTGGGGAGTCAATCCTGGGTTCCACTATTAGCTGTGCCCCGATGTTGTGTGTGACTTTAGGCAAGTCACTTTGCCACTCTGCACCTCTGTGTTCTTGTCTGTAAAAGGAGGAGGTTACATACACACAACTGAGTGTTGTGAGGTTTAGTTAATCCATTTCTGTAAAGCACTTTGGAGATGTTTATTTATCATCGTCATAATTTATAGATGTGATATTTTAAATGAAAATGTTATGATAGATGGAGCTCACTATACCAGTTCTCCCCTCCTAAGTCTAAATATTTGGTAAAAAAAAAAAGTCATGATACTGATATTTGAGATTATTTGGGTACTGACATTAAGTTCACTTTCATTTGCCTGTATCTCCCACAATATTAAGTTCAAGTCAAATATTGTGTATACTAGTAAAGTATCTGATGTCTGAAAACCATATGCTATTAGCAAACTAATTATTGCACACTCACAGTACAAAGAGATCATAGTTATCTGAAAATGACCCCACATGCATCTAACACTGAGCTGAAATTCATTCCATTACCTGTTGGTAGCTGTAACAGTTTATTGCCTCGTTTCCACTTCTCCAGTCATCAGAGGACCAGATCAATAGGAACTAAGATAAGAGAAGATCTAATATAGATTCTATCCTATAAAGGCAAGTGGGATATCTGAGCCAGAATGTTACAGAGTAATTCATCTATGATTTTATATAGTTCTTTGTTCTTTCAGGTTAGTCATGGCATTGTGCCACAGCCCTCTTTGTGGAAGATAAGGATGTTCACAGAAGATGGTCTGAAGCCTGGGCGGCTGCCGACATTCCAAAAAAAATCTAATCAATGACCTCACTGTGCAAGTTCTGGACTTCTCCCCACGGTGCATATGGACAGCTCTAAACTATATCTGCTGACATGGAAGATACGCATTCTTACTCCATAAATGGAAAGTGTGGGAATTGCCGAACTGCGACTGTGACATGGTGCACACTTTTGGATACGTCACAGACAGTTGCCCAATCTATGCTCGTCCTGGACATGTTGCAGCCATTCACATGGCTACTCCTTCTGCTGGGCTGGATAATAGACCTTAAGTTCCAACTGTAATCATGCCATTGCTTTCATTGTTCTATTATCATCATATGACAGAAGAAGTCATGACATGCTGCATCTCTGTGTAGAAGAGGTGAACTCAATCAGAAGTGCAGTCATTTACAATTTAAGCTTCTTCCTGGGCATTGTCTTAATTATTTTTTCTCCACCACACAAAATTCCCTGGGTGTACTCCATGTCTCTTTTTAGAATTCATAGTAGACTTTCATCCTAATAATGCAGACTACCACCACTAGGTTACCCACTCTCGTTTCAAATGGGGAGCACGGTCTAATACTTGAAGAAGAGGATCTTAATGGTACAGTTCTGCCTCCAGCTCTTCTATTACTCGCTTTGTGTCCTTAAGTAAATCACTGCCACTGGATCCCTCTGCTAATATGTTTTTAAATGGTGCAACTTCTTTACCTCGTAGTGGCATTTGCAAAATGCTTTAAGATCAAAGGGAAGGGCCATGTATTTCATTTTATGACTTTCTTTAGTGAAAACAACATGATTTTGTCTCCTGAACTAAAAATTGTCTTTTCTTTTGGGACCATGTTGTATATTATCAGAGTGGGCATAAGGCTCTGTGTTGTGTAAGATGATGTACCCTGTATGAGCATCATGAACCCTGGGTCTTAAACCCAAGTCCACAGCTTTCTTGGGGGTCATTATGCTCCAATCCTCCATCCAATGGCTCACTGGCATCAGCTAGAACCAGAATTTCTTGAAGCTCATCATAGATAGATGAGTCAACCCCTGGGCTCTGACTGGGAGAACACCAGAGCTCCTAATTGGCTCATTCCCCTTATCTTAGAGAAACTGAGGAACAGAAGCTATCTGTAGAACTGGGCTCCACCCTGCTTTGGACTGTCCTAACATCCTGAGTCTTGACTTGACCTGATTCCTGGTATCTGACTCTTGGTTTCTGATCTCCTGGTTCTGAACCCTAGCAATGGGATCCAGTCCTTTGCCCGACGCTGATCTCTAGGCCTGGCTGCCTACATCCTTGCCCTGATAATGAAAGGCTTTTAGGTGAGAGGCACACGTGTGGCCTTATAATGGATTAGCTAGAGAAATGAAAGAAGAAGGAAGATCTAACAGCAGATAGTGACTGTGAAGATCTATTTTTAATGACACAGCTACTTTGAAGATAATTTAATATACATCACTTGATGCATTTTAAACATTGAGAAATAGTTTCTAAAATAGAATTCCCACCTTCAAGAATAGTGCAGAACAGCTCTCAGAACCTGGCTTTCACTAGAGAGTCACCCAGCGTACAGCCTTAGAATGGAATACCCTCAGGAGAGGAACCTCATAGCTCAGTTCTGTCTCTAGATCTCACAGAGTTTTTGTTTTTGAGTGGGAGAAGGGCACTTCAGGATCTGCTCATGTTTTCCCTTTATTTCTCTCCTTTCCCTATCCAGGGCTCCACTTAAGACTGACCCATTCTCATCAAAGAAATGTTGCAACCATCATCCCCCCAGGAGCCTGCTAATGTTGATTTTGATTCATCTGAGTAGGGAGAGACAGAGAGCAAAAAAAAAAAAAGGTTTTCTAGCTCCCAGAGGCTGAATAGCCAGTGCTGACCCTAGGATGTGCAGGGGGGTATAGGAAGGAATGCACGAGGACTGTTGTTCATAATATGCCATGTGCTGTGCTACAGTCTTTGACAGTCATAGGTCTGGAAGGTTTTGTTAGCTGGGAGGGGGATTGGGTGTTTGTTAGCAGGGTGTGTGTGTGGGCGGGGGGGTTCCAGCACTTGCATGAGGGATCAAGGCACCTTTCATCAGGGCAAGAATGGGCTGGGGTCCCACTTGCGAGGGAGTGCTGCCATAATAGAACCCTCAGAAGCCTGGCACTGTTTGCAGCTACAGCCTTGGCATGGACTTGAAACTCCTCTCTCTCACCTAGCACTGTGGTGAGATGCCTCTGGACCCTTGGAGTCTGCCCACAGTAATGCCTCCATTGAAACATCAATCTTATTTCCACTCACTCAGGCCATGTGAGCAAGGCAGCTGACACAATTCATGAGGTTGCAGTAAATCCCATATTTCCTCAAAGGTCATGCTATCTCCTCTCGCTTAATAGCCTGATGCATTGCATTACTATTGATAAGTACATTTCAAGAGGCAGGGAAAAGCAGCTCTCTTACTTCATGTTGTTAATAATGAAGTGAGTTGTTAAAGTTGTAATCCGGTGGGGTTGAGAGTCAAGGTTTACAGAAAATGACTGCTAATGTGATCTTCATTAGCTGTGGCTGTCAAGAAATCCCTGACCTCAAGGCCTATGGGGTGAGCCAGTTCTTATTTGAAAGCAGTTTGGAAGGCAGAAGGTCAGATTCCCATACACTAGTTGAGGTTATTGGCTGCATTGTCCAGTGATCAGAACGGGAATGATAGGATGAGTTACATGACTCAAATGGTAAAAATCACTGAATACAGCCTATATAGGAAAGATAGAATGGGAGGAGGTGGTGCGTTGAGGAGGACCTATATGAAAGATACCATTACCTACTTTAGAGTTACTAACAATTCAAAAGGACAGGATGTAGAAGGCTGGGATGTTTAAGGATCAATGTTCTAACTGATAACCCCCAAAATAAGGAACATGTGGGGGTCTCTTACAACCCACCAAATCAGACAAGGGAACAGAATGAGCAGCTCCTTAAATATCTATAATGTGTAGAAAGAGAAACTACATTATCCTGGGGAACTTCTATCTGGGGGCACATGCTGGGGGTCTCATGCTTCCACTAGGAAATCATCCTTGGTGCTTCTAAAAATTATAGATTATAACTTTGTAACACAAAACGTCTTGCAGCCAACTGGAGGGTAATGCTATATTAGGATTTATTCTGATTAATTAATATGAATTGATCACTGAACTAAAAATTGATGGTTGCTGAGATAAAAGTGATCAAGATGTAAATTTATTTAATTTATGACATTTTTCTTCAGTAAGGACCTTGCAACTGTCATCCATGCCTTTGTCACTTCAAGATTAGACCCTTGCAATATGCTACACATGGAGCTCCATGTTAAAATCAATTTGAAAACTAAAGCTGACACAGAAAGGGTTAGCTCTCTCCTCAAGTAGCATGTGAGCATGACTCAGGTTTGTTCTAATCTATAAAGCCATAAATGACTTGGGTATTGTTGTGACCCAAGAACCTCTGATTGCCAACCGGAGAGATTATGGGTATCTCTTGGGTCTGGCAAATACATTCTAGTTCAGCAAAGAGTGTCATGGGAAATCTGAAATAAAAGCTGGGTGTCACAGAAGTAATCAATATCATCGTGAAACTCATATGTGATTGTTGTGAAAGGAGTTATGTATAGGGTCCTACCAAATTCATGGTCCATTTTGGTCAATTTTATGGTCAGAGGATTTTTAAAATTGTAAATTTCATTACCTCAGCTATTTAACTGTGTTGTAATTGTAGGGGTCCTGACCCGTAAAGGAGTTGTGAGGGTGTTGCAAGATTGTTGTAGGGAAGGTTGCTAGGCCTACTTCTGTGCTGCTTCTGGCGGTGGTACTGCCTTCAGAGCTGGGCAGCTGGCAAAGCAGCTGCTGCTGGCCGGGAGCCCAACTTTGAATGCAGATCTGCCATCAGCAGCAGTGCAGAACTAAGGATAGCATGGTATGGTATTGCCACCCTTACTTCTGCCCTGCTGCTAGCTGCCTTCAGACCTGGGCACCCGGCCAACAGCTGCTGCTCTCCATCAACCCAACCCTAAAGGCAGCACAAAAGTAAAGGTGGCAATACCGCGACCCTCACTAAAATAACCTTGTGGCCCCCTTTTGGGTCAGGACCCCCAATTTGAGAAATGCTGGTCTCTCCTCCGCTCCTCCCCCACCCAAAATACATCCTACTATCCTCTCCGCTACTCCACTTGAATAAGCAGCAGAGGCCGTTTGTTCCCTTACTATGGTGTGTGAGCTGTGACTGTAGAAGTGATTAGTGAAATACAAGCAAGTAGTTCCTTACCTCAAGGAGCAGGGAGATTTCTGCTGCAATGCACAGCCTACAGGACACACACCCGCGGAAGTGAGATTCACACTCATGACCATCCTTTGTCTTTGCTTCTTTGGGGAATATCCTCAAAGGTTATGTGACTGCAATGAACTGTCACAGTGACACACACACACACACCCTCCCTCTCTGTCCCCCACCCCAGCAAGCAGGACTCCGTTCTTTCCCTCTGAATGGACTCGACCAGGAAGGCAACTTCCTAGAGCACCTGACTCTAATAGCCAAATGCCATGATATGGTAAGAAAGAAAATTTAAAGTGGAACATGCAATCAAAATACACCCATTCATGAATACAAAATGAAATCATTCCCGTTATGTCAGAAATGGTACTTGAATGCCTAAGCCAAGAAATGAAAGCAGGTAATGTTTCTATATAATGGTTGATGAAACTAAAGACATTACAGTGTAGAACAAGTGTCAGTCATGTTGAGATATTATTTGCATGGCATTGCATGGGGAAGATTTTTTGGTTTCTATCCTGCCAAGTCACTTGATTTCTTTCCTTCAGCACATGAAGAACACACTGACATGGTGTGGTATTGATGTACAGAACTGTATTGCTCAGATGCCAGTGTTCAATGAAAAATTTTAATGGTGTGCAAGCTCTCTTATGGGAAGAAGTACCGCAATCATAGCATGTTCACTGTTTCTGTCACAGGCTCAATTTAGGTATTGTTGATGTATGCAAAGGCAACAAACAGGAAATGATTTTTTCCACTATCCTGGAGAAATTGTACATGTTTCTCTCCAGATCAGCTATACATGCAAAATTCATAGCCATTCCAAAAAAAAGTACAACCCAAAAATAAAGTCTTGGAATTGAAGTTTCTGCTTGTAATGTTGTAAAAAAGACAATTTCATCCATGCTTGTGACACTCACCGTACTACCTCAAGATATGTCAAGAAGAGACAGGGAACTGGGTGCAAGAGGTTTTAGTTCAGGACTAAATTAATTATCCTCCTTTGCATGTTCACAAAAATTCTTTGACTGCTTAAAGTTATACATGACTACTTGCAAGCAGTTGAGTGTGACCTGTCTCAGGCATACATATCTCTTGACATATTAATCAGTGAATTTCTGAAAATGAGAGATTTGGAAGGGACATTTGATAAAATATGGAGTGAAGTACAGAACAGGGCAACAAAATGATTCAGGATATGGAAAAGATTCCATATGATGAGAGATTACAAAGACTGGAACTGTTCAGCTTAGAAAAGAGATGACTAAGGGGAGATATGATAGAGATCTATAAACTCATCAATGTGAAAGGGAAAAAGGAAGTGTTATTTACCCCTTCACATAACACAAGACGCAGGGGTCACCCAATGAAATTAATCGGCAGCAGGTTTAAAAAAATGTAAGAAAGTACTTCTTCCCACAACACAGGGTCAAACTCTGGAACTGGTTGCCAGGGGATGTTGTGAAGGCAAAAGTATAACTGGCTTCAAAAAATAATTATATAAGTTTGTGGGGGATGGGTCCATCAATGGCTATTAGCCAAGATGGCCTGCAATGCAACCCCATGCTCTGGGCGTCCCTAAACGTCTGACTCCCAGATGCTAGGACTGGATGACAGGGGATGGATCACTTGATAAATTGCTTTGTTCTGTTCATTCCCTCTGAAGTATCTGATACTTTCCACTATCAGAAGATGGGATTCTGGGCAAGATGAACCATTGTCTGACCTAATATGGATATGCTTATGTAAGCTGTTAACATAGCTTCAGAAAATTATTTGAAGCCCTGTGAAGTTTGGGGAATACACAGCCGTGTATGAAAGTGCCTTAAAATTTCAGGAAAACATTTTGACTGAAGAAGTGTCAAGTGCAGAACAGCCCCTTTGAGATAAAGGAGACTTCAGGAAATGCACCTTTTTGCAAGTGCCTGATCAAATAACAAGAGAACCTCAAAGAAGATTTTCTGAAAATCTGTTCTTGATGGTGTCTATTACCTTAACTCAAAGTATGAGAACTTTTTTGACTTTCTAAAATGTAAGCCACTTGACGAACATTATGAATATGATATTAACATTGTGAAGACCAAGGTAAAACTCTCACCAATAGTAACTGAATGTTATGAAGAATAACAGAAGTCCAGGATTGACAGTTTGCTGCAGCTGCTAATTTTCTTGGATAAATATAAACTTGACTTCCACAAACTGCATAAATTATGTATGATTGGTGTTAATATTCCTCCATCAAGTGCTGCATGTGAAAGAACATTTTCGTGCCTTCAGCGGGTGAAAGATTACCTGAGGAACTGCATGACACGTGACCAATTATGGGACTTTGCTGTCATGGCTATTAAAAAAAGTTGTCAATGTCTCTTGATCTGAAGAGATTTGTTGACAGCTTTTCTACTGCTCACAATAGGTGTAGCCAGCTTCAATAAGGTAAATAAAATGTTACCAACATTACTTATCCCCATTCTATAAAGTATGTGTAGCAAAATCCTTGCTCCCCCAATCTTTGCAACCCCTTCTTTCCCCTGAACTAATTATTCTAGCATTGCCCCTGCAAAGAAGACACCGTATCATCCTTCACCTAGAAAGCAAATGGACAGTACCTTTTCTTCATGAAAGAAGGGTCTCAACCAGCCTTGATTGAAAACAACAGAGAGCAATTTGGGTGAGATAAGCTTTTTTAGACAGGAGGTTAACCTGTTAGTTAAGTTTAGTCTCTAGAAAGCACGTTATAAATTTTCTATGTAACTATTAGTTTCCAATATGCTTACTCACTTGAATCTCGGATCTCAGATAATACATTTATTCTGATCTTCACTATAAATATCTCTAAGTGCTGTGCATAGGCACTGATTTCCACTGTTCCCGGTGGGTGCTCGACCAGCTCCGCCCCTGCACCGCCCTCGCGCAGCCCCGGAGCACCCACAGAATCGGTGCCTATGGTGCTGTGGTATTAAGCAAAGTAGTGATCCTAAATTTAAGCTGTCAAACTGGTGTGTACTTTGGGAACAGCAGGCCTGGTAATTCTGTGCGTGTCCGGTGGATAAGGGGCTGGACCCTATAGGGAACACTCTGAGGACTCGGGGATTGATGTGTGTCTGTTGCTACCTGTACAGAGCAAGCAAGGCCTGGAAGTTAGTGTGTGTGCTACCAGAGGCTACTGGTTTCAGGGAGCTGATCCACAGCAGACACAAACATGGCTTCCTCAAGATAAGGGCAGGTGGTGGTGAGTGCCTCACAACCCTTGGTGCCCCTGAGAAGCATCACAACTGTCTACACAAGGGACCTCTTCTTTCTCTGTGCCGTAATGTCCCAACTGAATGCAGAGGTACTCAAGCTGAAATTATCTTGGTAAATAAAAGGGGTTGCTTCTGTCAGGGCATTGTCCGTGAAGGGACCTTTCACTTTGAATTTCATCCCTCCCCCTCCATGCACACCTTGGTCTGAAGTAGGTCACATGTTTAGACCTTTAGGACTTACTAGAGGGGAAATCAGATTACTAGGAGCTGAAGGTTGGAAAATTTCAGTTTCGTGACTTTGTGCAAAGGAAGATTGTTAGTTTGCCGCTGCTGCCTGTGTCTTTGTAGGGTTTCATTTTTTTATTATTTGTCTATGGCATGCAGAGCCTGACATAGGCTCTCTAAGGTTTGTATGTTTAAAATATAAATAAATAAGTCTTTTTCTTAACATGAGTTCTCCCCACCATGCCCTTTAGGGACCAGCAGTTACGTAGTTAATTGTTTGACACACAAAGTATGTATAAAGCAAGATGTATTGAAGTCAAGGCCAATCCAAATCTCTGAGATTACAAGCAGGTCATGAACTAACAATACTGAGGCAGGAGGTGTATACTTTACCCAGTGTTACAGCAAGGGGGTATTTTGGGGGACTACAAAACCCGACAGTGGAGTTACACTACATTAATGACATATTGATGAGCGAATAAACCACTTTGATTCCTTAGACTAATGGGAGCCAGATTTCTTATGAAATGCCAAGTCATGATAGATGTATGGTCATTCTAAATCTGGTATTTTGTGTGATTCACACATAAAATCAATGCCAGATGCCATACAGGAAGGCATAAAATCTTCATGATGTGTCTAACTGTTCATTATTTTATTATTGGAGGAAATTTCTTCCCAACTTTAACTGGCCTTCAGGATATACTACAAAGCTCAAACATTGATAACTATTAACATTTTTGTCATAGCTATTTATAAGGACTTAAACCCAGGTGTACAGCACTCAGGACAGTAGATATTCCCACAGTACAACCAGAAGGCCATGCAGAAGCACAGCCAAAGAGCACTGTGGAGAGTAAGTGACACAGGAAGTACTGCCCAAGAGACCCAGAGTGATAGTACCCTGTGGCCCTCTGATTGGCCAAGCATCCTATTAAACCTGAAGGGTTGCCCCAGGAAGTTGTTTGGGCAACTGTACAGACTTCAGCCTGCTGCAATGCCAGACTTTGCTTCATCTCCTGTCTCTGACTCCAGCCTGACTCTGACCCTGGCCCTGACCCTCTTGCCTCCTGATTCCAGCCTGGTACTACCTCTGATCTCTGGTCTCCAACCTTGGCCTCACTCTGACCATGACTCTTGCTTATGGAACCTAGTTTTTGCTATTCCTCCAACTCCTACCTGATGACTACCATCCCTGGTGGGGTCACTACTTCACTCAAGTCAGACAACCTATGCTCTGGTCCCTTACACTATTGTCACTACAGCTAATATTCCTATTTATGTATGTCTAATCCATTTTCCAAACTCAGAACATCCTGTTCTTGTGGCAAGTTTCACAAGGTAATTATATGTATGTAAAACAGTATTTCATTGCATCTGAGTCTTCTCTTTGTGAAGTATCTTAAGAAGCAACTGCAAAAATCAGGAATGCAGATTTTGCTACAGTGAATGAGACTACAGCTGTCTCGAGGATCATGATTCCATTTCCTGGCCATTTGGGGGCTTCGTATTTTGTTTTTGTTCCACTGAGGAACAAAAATGAAATATTTCAAAGCTATTTGGTGAAAATAAAATTGTATGGAAATGTCTGTTTTCAGAAATTTTTGATTCAGGAAGGATTCTTCGTCCAGGGCACTCTGGTCACTTCTGTCAAGAGAAACTGACTCTCACTCTATATCCTAGTGGTTTACGGCATTGGCATGGGATGTAGCCAAGTTCTAGTCCTTTCTCTGCCTGAATAAGAGCACATTTTTCATCTAAGGTCACTCCAATTTGAACAGGGATTTTAACTGCAGTTTCCTACATCCCTAACTAGTGCCCTAATCAGCTGATTATAGTTTAAGAGAGTCAGTCTCTGTCTCCCTAAAAGTGTTCTCAATGAAAACCAATAGGTCAATATGCCTATTCAAAATGTTTCAGCTTCAGCAAAATTAAGTTGCACCAGAAAAAAACAAAAAGTAAGAGGACCAAAAAAAAAATGCTACTATGATTAAACATAAGAGTAAAAGAGCTGATTAAAGACAAAAAGGCATCCTTTAAAAATTGGAAGTCAAATCCTTTTGAGGAAAATAGAAAGGAGCATAAATTCTGGCAAGTCAAGTGTAAAAGTGTATTTTGGCAGGCCAAAAAACAATGTGAAGAGCAACTAGCAAAAGACTCAAAAACTAACAATATTTTTAAGTACTCAGAAGTAGGAAGCCTGAAAAACAAACAGTGGGGCCATTGGATAATCAAATTATTAAAGGGGCACTAAAGGATGATCAGGCCATTGTGGAGAAACTAAATGCATTCTTTGCATTGGTCTTCATTACAGATGATGTGAGGGAGATTCCCACATTTGAGCCATTCTTTTTAGGTGATATATCTGAGGAACTGTCCCAGATTGAGCTGTCAATAGAGGACATTTTAAAACAAACTGATAAACTAAACAGTGATAAGTCTCCAGGACCAGGTGGTATTCACCCAAGTGTTCTGCAGGAACTCAAATATGAAACTGCAGAGCTAGTAACTGTTGTATGTAACCTATCACCTAAATCAGACTCTATACCAGATGACTGCAGGTTAGCTAATGTAATGCCATTTTTTTTTTAAAAAAAGGTCCAGAGGAAATCCTAACAATTAGAGGCCAGTAATCCTAACTTCCATACCAGGCAAATTGGTTGAAACTACAATAAAGAAACAGAATTATCAGACACAAAGAGGAATAGAATTTATTGGGGAAGAGTAAACATGGCTTTTGTAAAGGGAAATCATGCCTCACCAATCTAGGAGAATCCTTTGAGGGGGTCGACAAACATGTGATCCAGTGGACCTAGTGTACTTAGACTTTCAGAAAGGTTTTGAACAAAGGCTCTTAAGCAAAGTAAGAAGTCATGGGATAAAAAGGAGCTTTCTCTCATGGATCAGTAACTGATTAAAAGACAGGAAATAAAGGGTAAGAATACATTGTCAAATTTCAGAATCAAGAGAGGTAAATAGTGGATCTGTACTGGAATTGGTGTAATTCAACATATTCATAAATGATCTGGAAAAGGGGGTAAACCTTGAGGTGGCAAAGTTTGCAGATGATACAAAATTACTCAAGATAGTAAAATCCAAAGCAGACTGTGAAGAGCAGTACAGGGGGATCTCACAAAACCGGGTGATTGGGTAACAAAATGGCAGACTAAATATATCATTGATAAATGCAAAGTAATGAACATTGGAAAATATAATCCTAACTATCCATACAAAAGAATGGGGTTTAAATTAGCTGTTACCACTCAAAAAGGAGATCTTGGAGTCATTGTGGATAGTTCTCTGAAAACATCTGCTCAATGTGCAGTGGCAATCAAAAAAACCTAACAGATTGTAAGGAACCATTAAGAAAGAGATATCTAATAAGAACGTAAATATCATATATATCCATTATATATATCCACTGTATAAATCCATGTTGTGACCATACGCCCCATCTCAAAAAGACATTAGAATTTGGAAAAGTACAGAGAAAGGCAACAAAAATGATTAGGCTTATGGAACTGTTTCCAAATGAGGAGAGATTAAAAAGATAGACTGTTCAGCTTGAAAAAGAGACAAGTAAGGGGGGGGGGGGTATGACAAAGATCTATAAAGTTATGAATGGTGCAGAGAAAGTGAATAAGGAAGTGTTATTTACCCTTCCCTGTAACACAAAAACCAGTGGTCACCCAATGAAAATTAACAGCAGCAGATTTAAAACCAACAAAAGGAAGTACTTTTTCCACACAACACAGAGTCAACCTCTGGAACTCGTTGCCAGGGGATGTGAAGGCCAAAAGTTAAACCGGATTAAAAAAATAATTAGACAAGTTCGTGGAGAATAGGTCCATCAATGACTATTAGCCAAGATGGTCAGGGATGCAATCCCATGCTCAGGTGTCCCGAAGCCTCTGACTGCCATATTAAGGGACTGGACGACAAGGTATAGATCACTAAATACATTGCCCTGTTCTGTTCATTCCCTCTGAAGCATCTGGCACTGGCCACTGCCTGATGACAGGATTCTGGGCTAGATAAATCATTGGCATATTGTGTCATACCATTCTTATATTCAGAAATGTTCCAACTGTAACTATCTTCGAGTTCATTAAATAACAACCCAGTGAATGAGAAAGGAATAAAACTTTAATTAAAAATACTGGAGAGCATCTCTGGTGAACTGCTGCACACAGCCATGCACTGTTCCCAACCCTTGTCTCCAGGACACATTTCCAAATTCTCACACTCACAGCAGTGTCCTTTGTGAGGGAGTATATCCAAATCACAATCTTTCATAAAGATATCTTTACACCAACCAGTTCTAAAGGGGACCACAAGTCTAATCTCCTTCCTGTGGAAAGTGAAAACTTACTATAATATGTTTTACCAATTCAATGCTATGCATAGGAAAAAAATATTTCCCAACCCTTTAAGTGATCAGCTTCTTCTCTGAAGCCCAGTATTTCACTGCCGTTATTTCAAGTCTGCAGAATACAAATATCACTGGTCATCAGTTGATTCAGCCCTTTTTGAAAATCCAGCCACAGTATTTGATGATTCAATCATATCTGATGGCAGCAATTCCACAGAATAAATAATTCAGAAGCCAAGGATTCCTCCTCCCCTCTCCCCATAAGGTAGTGACAGTTTCCAAGTTATAATCTCAAGGGTACTATTGTAGTACAGTGAAATGTCACTATGAGCGGAGTAAAATTTTACTATAATGGGCTGAAAATGCAATGTAATGTTACTGTAGCAACCTGGGACATTTCTTTCCCTATTCTATAAACTGAATTTTACTGTAACCAAGTTCACTGTGAACTGACCTGGGGTGACCGTGCTGAGAAGCAAGACCTGATAGAAGTACACCTGAAAAGCCATGGGCTGCAGACATGGATCTCACTGCAGTCAAGGAGCCAAATTCAACTACGGTATAAGCAGGCATAGCCCCATTTAAGTTAATGGTGCTGTACCCACATCAAGAAATGCTTGTTATGGCCTGCAATTTGCTAACCTACATTAAACAGAAGTTCGGGGACCTGGGGATTCTGCAGTGGGTTTTGTAAGAACAAGACACCTCTGACCTTTTTTATCGTAAATATTTTTCCCAAGGCAGATATCTTGTCTATAATGCAGTGAACACATCAAGTCACTGGCTGCCAGCATCCATGAAAGGCTCTTTTATCAGGGTTGAGGTGGCGGGGGGAATTGACGGGTAGAGATGGAGTGGGGGTGGGGGGGGAAGAGAAGGAACCTTGCATGCTTCAATGAATATTCATCGCATCCTCTAATTTATTATCATGTTTACAGCCAAAACTGCAGAGCAAATTATATTCTACATCAGGTCCCGAGGGAGGGAGAGTGGGGTTCATCTCCACAGCTCGGACTGGTACCAAAATAAGCACATTAAAGAGAGAAATTGCAATGAGGGTCATTAATATTTTATGTGCTGGAGACAGCAATGCTCCTTATCACAAAAAAGTGAAGCGGGGAGGAGGAGGGAAAGACCCACCTAATCTCCGGCTCCACCACATTCTATTCATTCAGTAAATGGAATAATGATAATAAAAAAACAGGGGGAAATATTCCAGAAAGCTGCCTGCAAAGAGTCCCACAACAGCAAGTTCTTAAGAGTGCCAGGCAGAAATTTGATAATCTAAACACATGGAGCAACTGACAGTACATGGTGCAGAATAAGTGTGTGGGGAAAACCTGAACCTGCCACAATGTGGAAATGAAGGAGTGTGTGGGCATTTTTTTTGAAATTTCTAGTGCATATAGAGGGGAACCAGGGCCTGGGGGATTCCTGACATTGCCATTTCTTGGGAGGAATCAGCACATGGGGGATACTTGAACCTGCTAGTGCATGAGGAGATGATCCAGCACTTGGGAAAAAACCCAGCACAGTGGGCATATCTGCAATTTCCAGTGTAAGGGAAGGGGGACCAACACGTGGGGGGAACCCAAAACTGCCATGGAATCAGGAAGAACCAGTCCATGGGGTGACCTGAAACTGCCAGTGCAAGGGGAGGAGACCAACACACAAGGGAAAGCAAAGCTTCTCATGCTCAGGCAAAATATTTACAGCACCCCGGGCAAATAGCATGAGTTACTGGAGTCTTTCTAGGAGCCCAAATATCACAGCAAGAAGGAGTAAGCAAAATGCCTAGAGACAGAGTAAAAAACAAGGATGCTTGAATCAATCTAGACCAGTATTTCAAGTTTCAAGGGCAAATTCTACACTACCTTGCCCTACCCATGGTGTGGCCACTCTTCACTCATGTCATTATCAGTGAAGGAGCCCTCAACTATCATTTCTCAAGCAGCACCAGGGCTCCTCAGGCAGGTCTGCTTTCGGTCCTCAAACAAATGCCTGTTTTCTCAATCACTGCTCCATAGAAAAGGGGATATTTTCTCTTTTTATTCCTATTTCCACTGGGAAGAAGGGAGTGAGGATCCAGACGCCTGACTGCACTAAAGTCCTCCCACATACCTGCTGACGTATTTTTAGATTCAGATTCTAATTGCATGTAGAGCCTTAGCTCAGAGCATTGCCCAGGGATGAGATGCAGCTCCTCCTAGCCAGTCACTGTTCCTAGGGAATACCTTGTGCCTCAGGCATTGTTTGGCTATGCATGCACTGGTATTACTTGAGCATTAATTGGCATTCTGTTCACACTGACTCTGGTCAGACTGACACATGGCTCAGATAAGCAGACGTACAATCAGGATTCAGCTTTCCAGGCAGTAAGATGCTAATTTGTTGTCTCACAGAGTTGAGGTCATCCTAGGTGAGCTGTGAGTTACCACTCCTGGGTTTCACTTATTAACCCCTTGACTGCTGCTGCAATAGCTCTGTGCCCAGAAACAGCTCTAATTGGAAGGGCTGGTGCTGTTGGTGGCTCCAGAATCATACATTTGCTGGATGGGTCTAGTATCTCAGCCTGCAATGAAGCTGGTCATAGCAATATCTGCCATTGATCTTTCCCCACTTGGAACCAAGCCCACAGAGAGACTCTCAGAGAGGTGAAGTGGGGATGCATGGAGAAAGATTATAGCATAGCAGAAAACCTTTCAACAGAGTCCTAGTTAGAATTCAGTTTTATATGTCTTTCAAGTGTCTTGACATGAGCTGGAAACTTGAGCATACTCTCTCACAGATAGTCACCCACATTACTATAAAACCATAACAGCTGGTACAATAGCCATCTGTGTTCGTTTTTGCCGTGAGACCACAAAATGAATGCACATAGAGCACTGCAAGCTGAACAGTGTTGGTCCTTGTAAGTACTTGGATAGAAGGTCTCTAAGACAAATCCAGGTGCTGCAGGAAGAGTTACTTCACTTGGAGGTGCTGCCCCAGTACTGAACCGAATGTCCCCCTGTGGCATTACAGCATGCTGTCCCGGAGGTGTCCTTCCAGGATGAGACTTGATCATTAAAGGATCCTATAACTTTTTATCCCACAAATGTGCTTCCAGCCTGACCTGGAGGGGCTCACCCCAGCACGAATTGATAATCCAGTAGAGCAGGCCAGAAATTTTCCTGCTAACATTTTTCCAATCCGAAAATTTTCTGCAGATAAACTCTGATTTCAGTGAAATTTTATTTAGAAAAAGCTTGCAATAGAGCATTATAATAAGGTTGAAACATCCCAGTGTGACTTTTTTGGAACAGGAAGTTTCAATTTTCCATTTCTAAATGACTTTGCATTTCATTCCTCCCCCCGCCCCAATTTATAAAGTTGAAATCAGAATGAAACATTTCAGTCCACCTGAAGCAATTTTTTCCAGGATTTCATTTTGTGGGAAATTTCAAATTTGTTTTTATCCCATTTCAGAATGGAAAATAAAAATAAAAATTACAAGCTCTCCCACAAAACAGAAAATCTATCTCCTGCCAACCTCTATAGTTTAGTGTCTGTGGTTCATTCAGTTTTTGGCCTCCCTTGCTGTGTGCCAGCAAAGGTGCCAAGTATTTCAAAGTGTGATGATTTTGGGGATGTAGATTGAATGTCTTTTCAATAGAAGTGGACTGATAGCACAAACTCACTTCATTGAACAGCTGTGATAACTTTTAGTTGTCATTCATCTGTGCCGGTGAAAACCTAGCCACAGAAGTTTAAGTAGTAGAGCGTCCAAAACAATCTCTGTGGTTATGTGAATTCCACTATGTCATTACACTAGGATAGCTCCCCAGATACCTTTCCACCCATTCACATTAAAAATAAAAAAAAAAAATAAAGAGAGAGAGAAAATGGGCAAATGAAATTCTTCTCCCATGCATCTACCTGTGGATACTCTACCTCACATCCACAAGGGTTTAACAGGAATAGCCTCTCAGGTGAAGGCCAGTTACCTGAAGTGATTAAAATTCCACGCTAAGTGAGTTAGGAGCACAACTCCCACTGATTTTCACCTTTAATCTATGAACAGAGTTGACATCATCCACAATCCCATCTTGCTGACTGTGTGATTTGCACACAGCTTCCGCTAGAAGTTGAATTCAGACCCTCATAGATATCAGATTTACAAGGACAGCTATAAAGGTCCTCCTCCTGGAGCTGTATCTCAGATGGATTTATACTTATGCAAGCTGGAAGCTGGGCCTTGCTTATTGCACAGACAGCAACATTTCAAAACAATGCATCAGCTGGTCCTATGCCGGGAAGTAGTGGGGCAGGGGTGAAAATATGGGGCTTTGTTCAGTAACATAAGATAGGTGGGAACTCCATCTCATACAAGGGAACAGGCACAGTTTCAGAAGGCAAGAAGAGGGGAAAACAGAACAGCCGGAGAAAAAGAAAACATGCCATAGGGTAACCACCTACCAGAGAAAGACACAGACAGACACACAAAATTATCTCCTTCCTGGATGCTTACATTCTCCAGGCACTGCCTGTGTTCCTTCCTAGTTAGAAAACTCTTATGTTGTATGAATAAAGCAGGGGGATAGGATAGGATTAAAAGAATGCCAGACACTCAACGCTGTGACACTTCCAAAAATCATGAATTTAAGAATAGCTACTCACTGGAGAGATCCTCCTGGAAAGAAATATGGTGGCAGCGAGCAGCCAGCAAGTGGCACAAGCATTAGTATTCAGCCTAAGCTCCCTGAACCCAGCCAAGAAATATGAATAATGCAGAAAAATGAAAGAATTCAAGGCAGAGGATTAGGCCATTCATCTTCAACCTTTTAATTCTCTCTCTTTTTGACACTAATAATTTGAGGGGAAAGAAGGGAGCCAGCATATAAATGCACCCTTCCCCTCAGACAGCCATGTACTGAGGCACAGTTAAGTCCACCTAAAATCCCAGTGAACAATCTCTGTGGCTGTGTGTGCAGAGCTGTGGTGTATGCATTGCACTGGGGGGAGGTGTCAAAAATACAGCCATTCATAAAGGTAACATCATTTTAAAGAACCAGGTTTGTCAAAATAAGCTGGTTTTCAGTTTGCTGAGCTCACCAACAAGTCTGTTCTTTAAGCTGTCAGACTTTAGCTGGTCAGCACAGGGGTAATACCATGGCGTATTTACTCTTCAAAGTGATGTTTCAATTTGTCATCTCCTTTAGCTAAATATGGAAACTCTGATGGATGCTTCCTAGAAAAGTGTCCTTGGATGATCAGAATCTTCCCTTGACAGCAGGTAAAAAGCTGTACCAGAACTACGATCTGGAAACCTAGGTGAGAATGGGTATCAATCACAGCCTCCCTGTCTCCTCCTTCAGCTGGGATTAAATATAGTCTGGCTTTTGATGTAGATGGGAGCAAACTGTATTCAGTATCTCTGACACAGAAAGCATGGAAAAGACCACATAGAAGGCCAAGCAGTATTCAACCCCAACTGAGGAGGACTGTGGAAAGAACTGTGATTCATACATGTTGTTACCCTTGACTCCAACAATGACAGACCCGGCGGTACACAGCATAGCACAGAAACATAACTTGAAATTCTCTGGTGCAGCAGAGCAACCCCCAGCAGAGCAACCCCTACTTCATTCAGGTTGGTGCACTTCATTTAATATGAATATAAATCTCCCATGCCACCAACTAAAAGTCTATTCCTGTATTCTATATAGCCCCCATATAACAAATCTGGGACACCCTGGAAACCTCACATTTGTCACTGCAGTACATACTCTGGCCATCTGGAACTTCACCACAGCAGGAAGAGAACTCAGGTCCTCCTGTACAAAAGTTCCTGGCGTCTAATACTTGAGCTAGTGGAGAGCCTCAATTAGCAGTGTAGTGCCAAAACCACACAGCTCAGTGATTGTGACTCTATTCAGTATGTGGCAATGGTGCAAACGAAAGCCAGATCATTTCACTATTGTGTCACACATGCTCCTGCTTGATCATGGCCACCCTACGGTGTGCATTGAACCAACCCTATTTTGACAGCATTTGGATGTATCAGGCCAAATTATGAAATCCACATAATTCATTCTGTATAACAGAAGCAGACGTACTGGAATTAGAGCTGGGTAACATTCACCCCTCCCCCCCCCCCCCCGCCCCGATGAATAGTACATTTTGGTGAACAATGCAGTTTCAGGAAAAATGAAACAATTTGGCCTTTCTGCTGAATTAAAAGAAAAAAAGAGGAACAATTGTTTTGTTTTTTCAAAAAAGTCAAAATGGTTCAGTTCGGCCCTTTTCAAATGAACCATTTCCAAAAGGACAATTTGAATCAACCTCAACATTTTTTTTTTTTTTTTTGGTTTTTTATGTCAGCAAGAAAATGGGAGGGTGGGGAATCAGTTTTGCTCAAAATGATCCATCCCCTCTGTCCCCGCCCCCACAGTTAGCTACTGAACCACAAACCTCAATTATTTACTCAGCTCTAATTTGAATGAAATACTAATTTAATTTAAGATAACTGTATCCTCATTGAAATAGACATCTATGGCCATGCTCAGCCCTGATATAACACCTCGGACCTCAACCATCTGATGCTATACCAGGGATGCTGTAATAAATATATATAAGGGGGTGTCTTAACTTACAGCCACCAATGTTTTCAAACAAGAGCTAGGCACCTAAATCCATTTTAGGCACCTTAATCAAAATGACCTGATTTTTCAAAGGTGCTGAGCACCCACATGGATTTAGGTGTCTAAATTTTGGCACAGAATTTAAAGTCTGTTGGTCACTATACAAAGAAGTATAAATGTAACGCTATTTATGGAAATAGCACTTAAGTGGAAATTATTGGTGAAACAAGCTTCCAATGTCATTTGGAAAACTAATACTAACAATCATGGAAGCTATCTAAAGAGGTATAATCTGAGTCCTACTCCTGCAGATAGAGAAAATCTTTAAATGACTCAAAAGATTATTTTGGTAAAAACATTTCCTCACACTGTCTTTCTTTGAAGGTTTCTTCACATAGATAAGCCAAAATCAGGAATGGCCAATTGAAATTAAGATTGGATAATGCATGAACTAACCCAAAATGTTAACTGACCTTTTTAGAAGCCACCCCTCAGAAACTGTCAAATTATATTTTTCATTATTATTTTTCATTTTTGCTTAGACTATGTTTGTGTTCTGGCTGGGACCGGAAAAGGAAGTGCCAAAATACAGTAATATATTTTGTCCCCATGATATTTCAAGAGAAATTTTGCAGATGCTCAAGGATTTGCAAGTCTTCATAAGGTTTGCATAAGCGTCACCCATACCCACCTTTTTGATCATTAACTTTGCGAGCATTTTGAATCCAATGAGGACTGTGAGCAGCAATAAAACAATGGTAAAATAAGGCTTTACAGATTGGTTAAAAGGGGTTCCCAAAGAGAGAAAAATAAAGCAAAAGCGAGGAAAAAAGAAAATGTTTCCAAATTTTATAATGTCCAAAGGTCCTGATCCTACAAGCTGTTCCTTGAGCTCAATCCTCAGAAAGCGCCATTGATTTTAATAGAGCTCTATATGGATGCAAGGGTTTGCCCATTCACAGCAGCTTGCAGGATCAGGACATAACAACACTACACAAGGCAATAAGATACAGTGCTCAAACCTCAAACAAAGATGGGCCTCATCACACAGTGCAGTGGAGCTGTGTTTATGGAAGCCTTCCTCATGCCCATGTTTTGAGGCTTCTTTGCAAACATGGCAGATACAAACCATTAAAGTGACTACCCTGATTTGGGCTTAGAAGCCTGCAGACCTCCGGGGGTGATGCAGCTATCATTGCCCCAGCAGTTGCACAGCTACGAGACTCTTGTGTAAATCAGCAGCAACACTCATTTAGCATCTCCATTCTCCCTGCCTCAGACCCTCATCTGCCCTCCTCCTATCCTCTGACATGCCTAGGTTAGCTGCTCAGGAACCAACTCCAAAGAGTGGAAAGGTAGCACTTTCGAACAGTTCTGCACAAAGCACTTGTCATTACCAAAATACGAGAGGAGGCTGCACTTGCAGGGGGCTTCAGTGAGTCCTCTGAAATTACTGCATGTGTTTCTCACTCGCAAGACCACTGAAAATGTCATACACAGAAGGACCTCTCCATGGAGATAAATCTTATTGAATAATACTATCCAGCACAGAGAGATTTCTTTTTCCTTACTGTTTGTTCTTATTTCAGCCCAGAAGGTGGTATATCCCATCTGTCTTACTTTCTGTCTGTAGGTGAATGATAAAGGATATATTTCCATCTAATGTACTTACTTATATGGCTCCATATAATTATAAAATTTGAACACTTTAAAATCTTTATTGTATTTTATCCTCACAATACCCCTGTAAGGTATGGAAGTGCTATTATCCCTGTTTTACACATATCCTGTCAGTACCTCGCTTTCCTAAGTGAAATATGCAAGGGGGAGCAAGAATTTGAATCCAAGTCCCCCAAGTCAGCATTCTAACCACTGAACCATGCTTCCTTGCTGCTGAATTTTCCTTTCATCCCAATCAAGGCCATAATTCTATCTTCTGGAGTTACTTCACCTGTGACTGTAATGCAGACACCTCTGGTGTGGAAATGTGCACCGCAATACCACAGTCTACTTTACAAAATAAAGAACTCAACAACAGGGGGGATTTTAAATAAGAAAAATCTAATTACCCAAAATAGAACTTGTCAGGACGCAGGAGATAACACCCCTAACTCTTGCAAGAAAATCCCAGGGGGAATTTACAATGACAAGAAGTGAGCACCTTGGTTTTTCTAAAAGATAAACCCTCCAACACAACACTGCCTCCTAACATCATGCTGAGGGTTTGGTTCAATGCTTTCTCAGAGGGAAGAATGGCACCTACTAGAATTTCCTTATAACCAAGCATGCGAATACCAACCAAGCCTGACGTTGATTATCTTGAAAACTCAGATGGGATTATAGCCTGGGATAACATGGCTGCAAATTGTTTTACTGTAATAGACCCATGCTTAGCAGTTGATGTATTTCAGAGCAGAATAGGAAAGTTAATCACAAATGCTTGACAGAATATGAGCAAATGCAAATGGCAGATAGTCACTTGTGTTAGCATCTTTTAAAACACTAGAAATGTATTAGCTCAGAAAATGGGTTAAATAATCCAAGTAACACTGATTTACTAATAGAGAGACAGAAAATGTCAACGTCATATCTACTTTGGATTCTCACTGGTACTTTCTCTCTTCCTCAGTCCCTCCTAACAGACCAACCATGCTACACTTACAAAACCGTCTCATTAGAGGAAGTAGAAGCTTTGGAGAGATATTTCTTGAGAGTTAATCTCCAAGGACTAGGATAACCCAGCTTTGTGATCAAGGAGTTAGAGCAAATGGTATCGATTTGGAAGGGATTTAATACCATCTGCATGAAGAGAAGCACCCCTTTCACTGAGGGAGCCCGAGATCCTTTAGCCCATCAGATTTGACTTTGTGAGCAGTAGGCAGCCAAATGCAATCAGTACAGGAGTTTCACGTTCAGAGATAAACTGCCTTGCTGGCTCAGGTTACAAGGTGTTTTGGCTTTCATCCCAATCTGAAACTTTGGATGGAATCTATTTAATTCTCCAGGGTCAAATAGCACAGGCTCTTGGACGCTGTCCATTGCAAGATTTAATTCAACTGGGCAGCTGTTCCAATATCCAATTAGAATCCAGTTTATTTCTGATCTTTCCTTTGCTTTAATTTTCCATGTTCCCTTCCTTGGTGAAATCCCTTCCACAATAATGCAGTCATCTTGGCTGTTTGAGATGGGGCTATGAAAGAACAAAGACACCTAAGTCTATATTAAAAATGCAAGGGAGTGTTGAGAAATAACTGAACTAGGGCCTTTTCACTGGTGGCTGTGTCAGGGATAAAAATCAGGATGTATATGATGTGCTGCTGTTATCTTGCTAACCCCAGGAATTCCCAGATGTCTCTCCAGGTTCTTTGATCTTTTACACTAATTAATAAAACATCATATTATATCAAAAATGCTTTCTTAGGCTGTATAAGGCATTTAACCAGGCTGGATATTTTTTTTAAAAAATGTGAACCTTAAAAGGGTAAGGTTTAGATAAACATCCATATATCTGAGTGTTTTTCTGTAGCTGATGTGAACCACCTGCATCTTTGAATATGAGAGCAGACACTTTTGTGCTATTCAGGCATTTCTGCCAGTGTTCTCTTGGGAGGTTTGTCACAAAAGTACTGACCAGGCTCAATCTTCTGTAATACAATATCACAGCTCAAAGTGTCATAGCTTTTACCAGTAGAATCTGGACTGTGAAGTGCATTGATGAGGGGTGGGGGTGTAACTGAAAGCCCGGGGAGAACAAATAAGTAGCACTGGATATGGAAGGGTTGTGGCCTGGATGCCCAATAAACATGCTGATTTGGCAGAGCCCCAGGGCTGCCTCCATTCTTGGCCTCCTAAGAAGGCTAAGCCATACTTAAAACAGTCGTCCTGTGGCAGAATTACCCTCAGGTGGCCTCAACGATAGCCCCCTCAGGCATAGGCACCGACTCCGTGGGAGTTCCAGAACTGGAGAACCCACAGAGAAAAAATGGCTGGTGTTGTTCAGCAGCATCACTGGCAGCCAAGCTCCCCCTGCTCCCCAGCACCTCTCACCTGCCGGTGGCCCCACTGACCAATTCCTCCTCCTCCCTCCCAGCGCCTCCCACCCACCAAAAACAGCTGTTTTGCGGCATGTAGGAAGGTCTGGGAGGGAGAGGGAGGAGTGGGGACGGGCCACGCTTGTGGGAGGAGGCATGCAAGAGGTGGGACGTGGCTGAGTGGGCGCTGGAAGAGGGGGGTGGGGACTTGGAGGAAGGGGCGGAGGAGGGGCAGGGCCTGGGGTGGAGCAGGGCACCCCCTGGTTAGGGGGAAGTCTGCTCCTATGCCCTCAGGCACAGCTAACTCCATTGGTACAAGGATTGCAAACTGTATTCCCCTATGCCAGTACAAGAGAATCAAACGTGATGCACTAGAGTTGCCAACCCTCCAGGATTGTCCTGGAGTTTCCAGGAATTAAAGATTAATCTTTAATTAAAGATATCATGTGATGAAACATCCAGGAATACGGCCAATCAAAATTGGCAACCCTAATGCTCATTGGTATGCAGTTCTGGCAAAGACTAGCTGTTAGCATGTTAACTAAGCATCTAGGTGAGTGATCTGTTCTACAAGTTTCTATGTCACGAATGGCATGGCTCAAGGGGTTATTAATAAGCTATAAAGCCTTTTACCTCTATGTTGCTGGTTCTAATCCATTCCAGGCTGGCAATGACTGAAAGCTGTTAGTGACATATATTGCAATATACATATTTCCTGCATATCTTTGGGAGACCTTACTGAATTAATCTAAGTATATTTGGGATCCATTGTATTAAATGTGAAGTTTATGTACTATTGTCGGCTTGGGTCGTACATAACATCCCTAGAGAAGGGATGTAATGTGAGGTCTCGGAGTTCATAGTACTATATTGAAAATGTGCCAGATAAGAATGGACTTTTGGGACAATAAGTATTAAGTGGATTTCCTGGGGATTCCCTAGGGAGAGTTTAATGCAAATTACCCAACTCCGGATATGCAAAACCAAAACGCTATCAGGAATCAGGGCATGCAGCAGAGCCAGGCTCCAGGCAACCTAACAAGTGCAGCTGGCCTGTAACAGTCTTCCTGATAGGTTGGAAGAGTCAGCAGAACAGTTCTTAAGCCCAGCAGCAGTAGGCACACTAGTTTAGTGGCTTCCTGAAGCATTTGTCCATGGCTACAATAGCTCCTGCCTTGTTCCCAGCCTTGCCTCACTCCAGGTAACCTGGCTCTGACCCTCAGCTCCAATTCCTCATTTTGACTCTGACCCTCATCTCTGGCCTATGACTCCTGTTCAAAGTCTGGATGCCAGTTCCAAGCTACTGACTCTTGCTCTGACCAGCAGGCACAACAGTCCATGTTCCAGTCATGTGACACCAGCCTGATGAAGCTCTGCTCTGAGGAGAGCGTCTTTGTTACCAGAAGCCATGATTAAGTGCCCGAGCTGTATAAAGAAACTGGCTAATCTGCTCAGTCTCAGTTCTGGGTCTGAATCTGAGACCCACTGGAGCCTGAGGTTGGGGTGATCTCTGATAAGCTTTTTAGCATGTGTGTAGGTTCTCTTATTCTTACTATGTTTTCTATGTAAGGCTTTTACCTTAAGAATAAATTTGCTTGTTTGAAAAGGACTGTATGGTAACTTGCAGTTGTGGACAATTATGTTGTTCGTAGCCTCTCAAGAGAAAGCAAAGCCTAAATGCTGGCTTGTCTAGACAGTCTGTCTTCCTGGGAATATCACAACCTGGGGGGAAAAACACGGTGAGGAGGGAGAGAGACATGGGTTTCTGCCCAACAATGATGATGGCTAAGGAACTGGGAAGCTAGAGGGGGTTCCCTTGGTAGACCATGGAGGGGGAATTAAACTGCCTACTAACCTGCTTGAAATGGATTTTGTGGGTCTCAATCTTGTTCCTAATGAATATGGGTCAGTAGCATACAAACCACACCACCATCATAAATTTGCAGCACTGTCATTGGCAGCCACGGAAGAGAGACTAAAGACAGAAAGGCCACAGACACTGACTCCTTTCCGTATTCTTAGAAGGTGCTCCTCTAACTCATGATTGAACTAAACTAGAAAGGGGCAGCCAAGGAGAAGTTTCCACTTCCTCTGGCTGTAGGTTTTTTTTGGGTTTTTTTGCTTTTTTTTTAAAAAATAAAAACAGAACTTCACTCCCCAAAGCTCTGAAATTGAGCACCTCTCTTAAGCTCTAAATTCTCTTTAAAATATGTACAATAAAATAAACGAACAAGTAGTTTTACAACAGCGATAACAACAAAAACAAAGCTCAGCGAGGACAGAAATCCATTTAAGATGGTGATTGACTAAGAGCAGTAAGAGAATTCAAGTGAAATAAAACTTTATGATATAAGTTAGTTACCAGTGTCAAGAAGGGTCTGAAGAAGAATTTATCATTTTGTTTGTCTTTAGATTGCTCCAAACACTAAATAAGATTTTTTTTAAAAAAGCTCAGAGTAATCAACCATATCCAGGAGACATTCACTACACTATCACATGAAGGTCTGCTTACCACTAAATATGGGCAAACAGATTCAGTTACAGTGAACACTGAAGCAAACTTTTGCCTAAGGGAATATTTTGGAAGTTTCTCAAACCAGTTCAGCTATTTTTTTTTTAATTGGGTCCAGGTAGCAGATGTGCTGAGATTCTATGAGAAAGCCTGCACATGTGAAAGTGGCAGCCCTTGTGTGCCATATATAAGCATTAGGGTTTATCTGAAAACAAACTTTTGAAGTTTCCCCATCACATTCTTTCCTGTTTAAGGCTCCCTAAATCCCTAACACAGCCCTCTTTTCTTCAGAGACCATAATGCCTTTTTATTTTGTGGTGGGCTCCCTTAGGATGGGTCATTCCTTCTTTCATATGGGGGCCTCCAAGTTCCCTCTTTTGATATCTGCCCCATGTATTCGTCTAGATCCCAGAACTATCAGTCCGCCATCAGTCGATCTCCAGACTACTCCTTTTAAAGCACAAAGCCAGAGAGCATGCTAGGCTGTTCTGAATTCTGACTCCAGCCATTAACAGCCAAGGGGAGCCCTACCAACGCATAGAACTTTGAACTAAAACAGCACAGCAAGTACACAGAAATGAGTCTTCCAGCAAAGAGTGGCTTTTCCTTATAAACAGTGTACACTGTCCAGCTAAAACTGAGATTATATTCTCTTATTTAACCTCAGTTACTGGGCATCCCTTTTAAAAGGGTCTGTGTGACAAGAAACCTCTACTGCTTGACTTGCAATTGACTATACACAATGGGAAAGATTGGCCTAGCTGGAGATTCTTCTCTTTTTGTAGAATGGCACAGCAGGGACATGGCAGGTTCAAGGTTCCTTCGCCCTGTGTACTTTCACCATGAGCTGGAGGAAGCCTGAAGGTGAAAGGAGAGTTTTGTCTATGTGCCCATTCAGTCCTGGGTCTCTCTGCACAAACAGCTAATATTGTGCCTGAGATTCTCATCAGAGCTGGTGGGAACATTTTCAAATAAATGTTGGTGAGACTTTTTGTTTGTTTGTTTGTGCAGGGAGGGTCTTAGTCCATAAATGTTGTTTTGTGGAAGCTGAAATGTTCTGTGATGACGTATCGATTTCAATGACATTTTTGACAGGAAGGCTTCTGAGGTGCAGCCAGACTATCTGCTTGCTTACAGAGAGAAAGCGAGAGAGCTGAATTGAAAACCTGACCTTTGACAATTCCATTTTGCAAAACTCTTTGAAACTGTAAAAATTGTCACAAACAGAATAGTTGTTCTCCAGCCAGCTCTAGTTTTCATGCCATGTGGATGCCGGACGAAGATCACCAGCTGATTTCACATAAACCAGCCTTCAGCCTTCAGGCAATAATGACGTTCAATCACTACCAACCTACGTTAGATTTAAGGTCACCATCTCCGAGTAACAAATCTCTTAAATCCCATCTTCCATTAATCTAAAACATTTTCATAATTCACTAGTTCATTCCTTGTAATTAGTTTGTTTCATTTTATTATCTTTCTCGGTGAATATCACCCCCCAAAAAAGATTTTCTCAACTCAGTATTGTGGATGCATATCCCAGGCAATATTGATGCTTTGCACTAGTTATTATCTTTCCCTGAATCCAGATGAAGACATCCTAATGTTTGAAACTGATTCAACAGAAATTCAAACAACCAGGATGCTGCACTCAGTTTTGCAATGGTGTCTCCTTCATAGATGTGAAAATTAAGTTTAAATATCAACATTAATAAAAGCAGGCAGAAGGCAGCCAGAGATTACGCACCAGCACATGTGCTTTAGAAACTAATTTGCCCGCTGATGTAATAGTGGTCATCCTGAATAAAGCTCAGGCGCTCATGATGTAGTTATAATGGAACTCCACTGGAGTGAGCAGGAACCACTATTCAAGATAGTGTCTGATCGGCTTCTGGCAGGGATCTCTCTTCTCAGGATAGTCAGGCCCAGAACCTAAATCAGTCTAAGTGCGTAAGTACCTGTCTAAGCAAGGGTCTTCTGAGGCAGCCTTCTTTGTATCAGAAGACAACCTGAAGCCAAAGTAAGCTTGCCAAATAGGTTCTGACAAAGTGCCAAGGAAGGGAAGGATGTTTGTTTGATTGCTTGCTCACTCACTCACTCACTCACATGCAATATCTTCCCCTGCACCTGTAGAACCCGGAGCGAGCCCAATAGTTTCCAACTGTCTTGAGCTGTACTTCCCTCTCTGTTGCTCAGGCTCCCACACAGCACTGCTGTAATGTTATCCAATCGAAGGTGAAACTAAATGCTTAAACAGAGAAGATTAAATCAAGTTAAATCAGACAAATATGTTTCCAACATTAACCAACATGGGTCATTTATTGGTCACTCATATTAGAGGGCAGAAGGGAAATTAGAAAAACAGCATGGTCTGGTAGTTAGTACACAGAACTGGAAGTCAGGAGAGCTGAGTTCTATTCTCAGCTTTGCCACTGACTGTGTGTGACCTTGGTCAGGTTTCAGATCACTCTGTGCCTCAGTTTAGTCATATGCAAAACAAGGCAATAAATTAGATTGATTCATAGGACATGTTATGAGGTTTCACTCAGGTTGTTGAATGTTTTGACGTCTTTGGGGTTGAAAATGTTATTGGAGCAGTATTAGTAGTCAGATTAAAGAGTACAATCAATCAATATTTCTAATGCAGAGTAGCAAACACATGGCTGCTATCTCATCTCTGGGCCAGAGAACCCTTGGTTCAAAGAGTCACACAAATATATGGGCACAAGAGAAGATCTTGTGCCCAAATAATCTGTGACATCACAGGATTGCCAAAATTCTTCCAGACTCAAAGAGTCCAAGAAAGGAGAGGGGAGTCGATATTAAAAATCTCTTTTGGTTGTATTCTCACTCGGGCCCTGATGTTCCAGAGTATTTAAAGGATTTTTTGGAAGGTCTCTCCTTCATCTCCCTTTGTAGCTCCAAGCATAGTCATTGAATTTTATTTCTAAGCATATATTTTCAACAAGCAATAATACTTGTTTTGTAATGTTATAAAGGTTTTACTGTGGAATATCTTCTCCTCCCTGTACACAGACACATTTATATATATATATATATATATATATATATATATATATATATATATATATATATATATATATATAACACACATGCACACATATATATATAATTGGATGGATATATATATATAAGTCTATAAACTATATACACTTAGCATTAAACATGAAAGGTTTAGAAATCTATTTTACTTTCAACGATGAATGTTCTGTGTTATGTTTCGGCATTTGTTTGAGTTGAAATAATTTGACAGTGTCCCTTTAAATATTTGTTCTTGCAGACCTGCTGCTGGGAAGACGTGTGTTGCTATTTGTAACATGCAGGTGCTATGCAAATGCTATCTCAGCCCTAGAGATATAAAGCTATATAGTAAATACTGGTTTCATTTGGAAAGAGTCAGCCAAAATGCCAGATGTCACTTCAAGTCTGAAAAGCCATTAGTTTTTGTATGTACCTGTGAAAATTGTGTCATCCAAAAAGAAGTCCCTCCAGGAGAACAAGAGACTGTAAAAAAAGTGTAAGGCCAGGTTACACTGCTGTAACTACATTGCTCAGGGATGCGAAAAATCCACAGCCTTGAGCGACATAGTTATACCGACCTAAGCCCCCAGTGTATACAGCCTTATGTGGACTTCTCCCATCAACGTAGCTACTGCCTCTCACGGAGGTGGATTAACTATGCCAACAGGAGAAGCTCTCCCATCAGCACAGCAGAGTCTTCACTGAAGCACAACCGTGGCGCAGCTGCACTGATGCATCATGTCAAGTATAGACCTACCCTAAGAAAGAAAGGAGAAGGATGTGAAAGGAGAATGCTTTACACAAAAGCCCTGGCATTTCTCTCTCAAAATCATTCTCTTACAAACAAATGGCCATGGCTGTACTCCGCTCAGTCATATGAGAACAAGGAACGCAGCTCTCCAATTAATGCTCAGCTGCTAAAGTTTCTTGCTCAGTGATGTCAAGTGTCCTTGGCTGCTTTCAGTCTACCAGAGTAGGATCCCTCCCCCCTTCATTCATTATATGGGGTGACTGGTTAGCTGTTAGCCTTGTATTTCCTGAAGTCCCAATACAGAGAAAGGTCCATCAAGGAAATCCACCATCAGAAAATCATTCATTTTGTCTTTTTTTACAAAATAAATACATTTTAAAAAATGGGTCAGATGCTCATTTGGTGCAACTTGACATAGCTCCATTGACTTCAAAAAAGTTATGCCAGTTTACACCAACTGGAGTCCAACTCTCTCTATATTTGTGTAAAAAAAATAACAAACGAGAAATATGAAATTTAAGTGACTAGTCCCATATTTTCTGAGAAATTCTGCTCTCAAAGGGTACACCCTTTATACTTTGGTATCTCTCTCAGTCATCCCCATCTTATACGATCTGCTGTCCTTGTTCTTGGTTTCAGTCTAGCTTTAGACTGTAAACCCAGTGGAAAAGTATTTACCTGTAAAGGGCCATATACATACATGGTGATATAATTTAGATATTATTAATGATTATTAAGTCCCAGCTTACAGGTGCACACTAATCACAGGATCGTAGCACTGGAAGGGACTTCAAGAGGTCTTCTAGTCCAGTCCCCTGCACTCAAGTATTATCTAGATCATCCCTGACAGGTTTTTGTCTAACTGGCTCTTAAAAATCTCCAAAGATGGAGATTCCACAACCTCCCTGGGCAATTTATTTTTGATGTTTGTGTTAATGGTATCTAATATCCTAGCATGCCAGTGACAGTTGCTGAAAAATTCAGTTTGTAAAAGGAGCATTGTGGTGATACCTTTATATAGCAGGATAGACGCCCTAATTCTGGACTATGCAGTCACAGCACAGTGTTACTGTGTTTCCAGGCAATGGTTTAAATGAAAACAATGGTATGTGGTTCTTGACCCTATCTCCATGGCTCACAAAGCAGGGGAAAGGGTAAGCTGGGGAGTTTCTTTTACCAATTCATTCTATTTCATTAGAGGAAGGCTGTGTGGGATGGGTCCATCTATGCTCCTAACTAAACAAAGTGTTGAGAAGGACACATACAATCCTGAGGCGGTCCTAATGAGGGGAGGGAATTCATCTTCTTCTCCCAACCCAGGTTGCTCAGTGGTTCAAAATGTAAGAGTAACAGCACCCTGCCTTTCATAAATATCACACTGAATCGTTAGAGATGGCTGATTGGCTAGATGACCTCCTGAGGTCCCTTCCAACCCTGATATTCTGTGAATCTCCCAAAGTTTGGGGGTTCTGATGAGCCTCCAAAATGTATCTGAAGTTTCTGATTCTCCTGCACCCAGAATTTACAAGATTTAAAGAGATCACGAGGATGACCAAAAGTTCTTGCAAGACCTGCTGAGATGCTAAGAAGGATTTCTGCAAAGTAACAGTAGAAAGCCTGCTGATATCATTAAATAAAGGATGTCCAGCAGGAGTCATAGTTTGGGATTCAATCAGATGCTCCAGATTTTTCCCCATCTCTACCAGTTCACCCATCTTTAACTATCATCACACTGTCCAGCACAGAGTCATGACCTCCTTCAGCTGCCAGGACTTCCTAGAGGTAAGTAGGTGCATCTTCCAATCCAGCAAGGCAGCTCTATTCTATATAAGTTTTGATACCATGCTCATCACTGTAGCATATGACCATGTTCCAGCCACTGCTTAGTTAGCATTCCCATCCCAATGAGCGAGAGAGACGAATCAGGTATTCAACCAAGACCTGTCACGTGACAGTGTACAGTACTCCCATTAGCTGAGGAAGACTTGTCAAAAAACCTAGGACTTAAATCAGCTGGACTATGAGTACTAGTGTTGCAAATTTTGAAGCAGTATCTGGAATGAACTCTCCTCCTCATTTAGACAGACTGTATCACTAAGTTTAAGCAACATTCTGCTTAAATACCTGCTCTTCTGAGGGAGAATTTAGAGCACTTTCTGCTCTTATGCAATTGCACTTATGAGCAGTACGAGAGGAAACAGATTTTAGGGGGAATACAGCTCAGAGATCATTATTTATCCAAGCAGAGCTGGGCCTGAACCAAACCCCTGGATCCAAACAACCCTGAACATTGAGGTGGGGTTGGAAGACAAATCTGGATCAGCTTCTATCTGACCTTGGATGGGTCTATGCTGCCACCACCCAAGTAGGCACACTTGGGAATTTCTCCCTGTGGGGTACCCTCAAGCCCTTTCACCCCCTCCAGGGAAGAGCTGAGAAAGAAAAAACAAAGGAAATCAGCTGTTGCCACCAGCTAATTAAACAACATATGTACAAACCTCTTAGGACACAAAAAACCCTAATCCTGTTCTTTAAAAAGGTAGATTTTATTAAAAACAAAAAGAAAGAAAATACATCTGGAACTTACGTTCTTACTAGATTTGAAAGGAGCAAATATAATAATTAAGCATCAAGAATGTTCTTTCTGAGGTCCAGCTTAATGGTTACAAGCAAAACAAAAGCATTTGATGGTTAGCACAGAGGAGTCCACAAGCCAGTAAGGGGGAAAAAAAGAGATAAACCTAATCACGTCTTCCTAGACATTCCCTGATCTACTTACATATCTGGGGTTTTCAAATAAACAGTCTCTAGGTATGATCAGATGGTTTTTCATACCTGGCTTAAAACTTCCTACAGCATAGTTCAGCCCTGTTCCTGCTCTGTGTCTCCTCTCTCCAGAGAACAACAACAGAAAAACAAAGGGAAAGTTTTTTCCCAACTTTAAAAACGTCTAGCCCTCCGATTGGCTCTTTTGGTCAGGTGCCCACTCCCTTCCTTTTACATATGGGCTTTTTAAAATCCCTTACAGGTAAAGCAAGTAGAGAACAGCTACTAACAGGGATATTATAGCTAACTGGCTGGTTGGGTGTCCATATAATCCAAACTGGGTATTAGTGGGTGAGATGAGTAAAACAAATCAGCAAAAATTCCTCTTGTGACCCCCTAAATAGAAAGATTGGGGTGTGGAAAGGAGACAGGTGGATTACCGATCTGAGCTAATTAGTTCCTACCACCACAGTCAATCAGGCTCAATAGTTGGCACATAGGACATTTCTGAGCTAGAAGATAAAGGAGGGAAGAAGAGAAAGAATGAAGAGCAGGAAATATAGGTTAATGCAAAGAAAACCTAACAATCTACACAGCTGATGTTTTTAGCTATAAGGAGAACCAAAAGGACCCAGAAAGTCAGAGCACAGAGATCAGACGGCATCGTCATACAGTGGGAATTAAGTCCATTTCTAATTTAATTGAACATTGAAGCCTTGAGAATTGCATGAGAATGCAAGGGCAGGCCTGCTGTTAGCACTCAGTCAGGGATCTGTCCTCTGTGGGTCCCATTCCTGAAGTCCTGTGCTCCCCTTTAATATTGCAGCAGAGAATTTCCTTCAGTTTGCATCATTAAGGCAAAGAATCTAGTATGGAAGGACTTTTCAAAACCACTCAAGCATGAATAGCTATAAAATATTTATGAGAGAAAATAAACTGGATAAGCATATCAAGCCTTAACAGAGCTGGTGAACACGTACAGCTTTTCAAAGACCCTTTTAGACAAGCCCAAGGCTGGCTGTTTACAACATATTAACATAAGAAAAGTTATGCCACGTTGCTCCCTGAAATACAAACTCAGCACTCCACTCTAGTTAGAGAATGGGTGCGTGGCTAAAACACTGGGAATATTTTTATTCTTGCACAAAGAAAAAAATGGCATGGGAAAACAACATTACTCAGATAAGCGTATCCACATAGGCTCTTCAAGTTCATACATCCAATGGAAAAGAACAAGATGCCTAAGAAAGCCACCAGTTTTACTAGGATTAAGTGTCCATTCTGCAAAAAGAAAAGGAGTATTTGTGGCACCTTAGAGACTAACCAATTCTGCAGTTACCTTGGTGTTCACCTTATTAATTATAGTGGCACGGCAGCACCGCTATCAATAAGGTTGCATCACATCATCTGTCTAAAGGTGAACTTTTCTATGTCCTTAGATTTCTTTGAAATGTGGTAGGTGGAGCAAGGTGGGAGGACCGCAAGCCAAATCCGGACTGCCAGATTCTTTTGCACAGACCCTAAAATCTCTTTATTTACTTATTATTGCTGCTTTTTAAAAATTATTTTCACTGGAGTCTGGACCTTGACTATATCTTGACCAAGAAATTTGGACCTTGAAAAAAAAATTGACTACCTTGCTTTAGAAGGTACAGGGTAGGGTTAGTGAATCAAATTTGGAGTCATTCAAGTCTTCTCCTCCATTTGGAGTCATTTCAGTTGGTCTTCACCTCCATTGAATTGTCTTGTTCAGCTGAGAACAACACATTGAGATGAATGGGATTATTCACATCTTTCAGAGCCTCCTCAGCTACAGAAGAATGTTGTTGGTCCTTCAAGTTAAAAAATGACCCTGGCATCACAGGTTGGTTTGGTTTCTGTGAACACGTGAGTGACTGATCAGGCCACTTTGAGCTTTGAACTGTCTGTGGCACACTGAACAGGAAATTCTGCGATGGTTTACTTGACTAACAGTGAACATGCTTCTGTTGCAAGATTTACACTGCTGGTGCTTCTGCTCTTCCTCGGCAGTTCTCCAGTGTTCATAGGCTGTAGCTTTAGTATGGATGAGGCTTCTCCAGGTAGAACAATCATGAGTGAGATCTTCCCAAAACTCTGGATCAATGTTGAAATTCCTCAAGGATAACTTGAGAGAGTCCTTGAACCATTTCTTCTTGCCTCCCTGAGAGCGCTTTTCCTCCTTTAGCTCTGTGTAAAACATCTTCTTTGGCAGTTGCTCATCTGACATTCTGGTGACGTGGCCTGTAGTTCTCATCTGTGATTTCATCAACAGAGTGTGGATGCTCAGATTGCCTGCCTGTATGAGAACCTCAGTGTCTGGAACCTTGTCTTGCCATCTTATCCTCATCAGTTTCCTCAGACAGCCCATGTAAAAGTGATTCAGCTTCAGAGCATGGGATCTGTACACCATCCATGTTTTGCATGTACACATCACAGTTGGCAACACAATGGCTTTGTAGACCTTCAGTTTTGTTTGTTGACTAATGCCTCTATGCTCCCATGCATTGGCACATAGTCTGCCAAAAGCCACACTTGCTTTGGCAATTTTGGCATTGATTTCATCATCAATGTGAACTGAATGTGGCGGTGTACTGCCAAGGTAGGTGAACTTGTCCACTGCCTCGTGGGTTTGGCCATACAGTTTGATAATAGACTTTACATAAGGCTTTCCTGATGCAGGCTGGTACATCACTTCTGTCGTCTTGATGTTGTGAGACCAAAGCTGGCACAAGCTGAGGAGAAATAGTCCATACTCCACCGCATGTCAGACTCAGATCTGGCATTCAGGGTACAGCCATCCACAGACAGAAGATCACAAATAGTCACTTCCTGTACCTTTGTCTTTGCTTGTAGTCTCCTCAGACTGAAAATCTTGCCATCAGTCTGGTATCTGATGCCAATCTCAGTGTCAGTGTCATGAAAAGCATCTGTAAGCATGGCAGAAAACACAAGACTGAAAAGAGTTGGGGCCAACACACAGCCCTGTTTGATTCCATTGGTGATTGGGAATGGTTCAGATGACTCACCACCATCCATAAGGCAAGAGAGCATGCCATCACGGAATTGCCAAACCATTGCAATGAATTTCTCTGAGCAACTGAATTTTGTCATGATCTTCCAAAGGCTCTTCTGACTGACTGTATCAAATGCTTTTTGTCAGGTCAAAGAAAGTCATATTCAGGTTGGAGTTCTGTTCCTGGCATTTTTCCTGAAGTTGATGAGCTGCAAACATTATGGTCCTGCGTCCTTCCTGTAGCCATAGTGACTCTCAGGCAGGAGTCCTTGTTCAATGTGTTGCACAAGGTGATTCAGCAGAATTTTGGTGAGAATTTTGCTGGCTATTAACAACAAGGAGATGCCTCAATAGCTGTTGCGGGGTTGTCTGTTACTTTCTGCTTGTATAGACGGACAATAGATGCATTCTTATACTCCTGGGGTATAGTTCCTTGAGTCCATATTGACTAGAAAATGTCAGACAGTCAGTCAGTTTCAGATCCATGTGCGAGACTCTGACCTTGTGAAGTAGCTGTTATACCAGCAGAAGTCTAGGTACTTTGCCCTTTGACAGCAGGTCAATCACTTTCGCACTTTCAGTCAGCATTGGGGGATCAACAGTCTTGAGCAGTCGACCAGTTGTCTCCTCACTAATAGATGATTGTTGATTGAGGATGTTGTTAATGTGTTCTGCCCACCTTTGCAGTATCTTTTCTTTGTCAGAAAGTAGTGTGGTGCCATCAGCACTCAGTATTGGAGATGTTCCTGATACCCCTCACCCATAGATTGTCCTCAGAGCATCACAGAAGTTCTTCATATCATTCCTGTTTGCATGGGACTGAATCTCATCTGCCTTGTTTCTCAGCCAGTAGTTTGGCATTTCTCTAAGTTTGTGCTGGACAGTCCTCTTGATGTTTTTGAAAGCTGCCTTCCTACATGTTGAAGTGCTGTCTTCTAAATAGGCCTTATGGAGCTGATGTTTCTCATTCAATAGTCTTCCTATGTCAATATACTTTTCATCAAACCAATCTTGATGTTTACGTGTGAGGCAACTGTATTAGATGCAGCCAAGTACACAGAATCTCTAAAGGATGCCTAACTTTCCTCTATGTTATTAGAGTTTGTATCAATTGTTACAAGTCTGGCTGTGCAGTTCTTCAACAAAGCCTGTTTCACACTCTCCTGTTTCAATTTAGAGACATTAAGCTTTTGGGGGTGTTTTTTTACCTTGTGGTCATTTACTAGGATTTATCTAGATATTCAGTTTGCAGACTATACGCTTGTGATCAATCCAGCATTCTGCATTTCTCATAGTCTTTGTCATTCTAACATCCTGTTTGTCTCTTCTACTGATGATGACATAGTCAATGAAATGCCAGTGCTTGGAGCGTGGATGCATTCAAGACATCTTGTTGCAGCATCACAGGTGGAAGACTGTGTTGTTGATGAGGTGTAGTGTTAGGTGCATTTCCTCAGGAGGAGGAGCTTGTTTCTGTTTCCTTTCCCAAGGCCTGTCAAGCTGCACCAATTCTACCACTGAAGTCACCAAGGATGATGATCTTGCCTGCCTTTGGCACTTCTGCAAGTATAAAAAATTGGGGTGGTGGTGGTGGGGTAATAGGTGCCTATATAAGAAAAAATCCCCCAAAATCAGGACTGTCCCTATAAAATCAGGACATCTGGTCACCCTAGACCACAGGTCTTCATAAAATTTGTCCTTGATCACATATGAGTTGGTCATGATGGATGCATAGGTGCTGATTATAGCTGCTTATCTTTTACCAAACAGTGGGAGTCCCATTAGCCTGAGTCTATCATTCATACCCTTTGAGAAATTCATAAGCTTGTTAACTAGCAGTGTTTTGATGGCAAACCCAACACCAGCTACATGTTGCTCTTCTTTACTATGGCCACTCCAGAAGAAGGTATAGCTAGCCTTTTACAGTAAGTTGTCCTTTTTCAGTTAGGCGAGTTTCACTAAGGGCCGCACTTGTCCCTGCTGAACCTCATCAGATTTCTTTTGGCCCAATCCTCCAATTTGTCTCAGTCACTCTGGACCCTATTCCTACCCTCCAGCATATCTACCTCTCCCCACAACTTAGTGTCATCTGCAAACTTGCTGAAGGTGCAATCCATCCCATCATCCAGATCAGTAATGAAGATGTTGAACAAAACCGGCCTCTGGACTGACCTCTGGGGCACTCTGCTTGATACCGATGCCAACTAGACATTGAGACGTAGATCACTACCCATTGAGCCAGACAATCTAGCCAGCTTTCTATCCACATTATTGTCCTTTCCTCCAATCCATACATTTTTATCTTGCTGGCAAGAATATTGTGGGAGACCATATCAAAAGTTTTGCTAAAGTCAAGATATATCATGTCCACCGCTTTCCCCATATCCACAGAGTCAGTTATCTCATCATAGAAGGCAACCATTTTGGTCAGGGATGACTTGCCCTTGGTGAATCCATGTTGACTGTTTCTGATTACATTCCTCTCCTCCAAATGTTTCAAAATTGATTCTTTGAGGACCTGATCCATGATTTTTTCAGGGACTGAGGTGGGGCTGACCAGTCTGTAGTTCCCCGGATTCTCCTTCTTCCCTTTTTAAAAGATGGGCACTGTATTTGCCTTTTTCCAAGCATTTGGGACCTCCCGGATTACCACAAGTTTTCAAAGATAATGGCCAATGGCTCTGCAATCACATCAGTCAACTCCCTCAGCACCCTCCTAAGTGCTAATGTCCTAGGCTGTCCACACAGTTCTTACCATCCACCCTTACAGCCAGGGAGATAATCATATCTTCTTGACCACTGGGTCCACCAGAGAAGACGTTCCAGAGGGAGCCAGCTGTAGCTGTCAACTCTGGTCAACAGTCACAGGCAGTACTTTTTACTGTTACTTACAGTAGCAGGTGTAGATGAATGTGTAGAGGAGCCTTTTTCCTCCATTTGTCTCACTATAGTCTTCCTGTTTAATGGAAGATTCTTAAAAGTGCTAAAAAATTCACATTTGCACACATTTTCTTGAAATTTGCTGTGCCCCATGGGAGTGCTAAGTCAATTTGTGACCCAAAGTTGGAGCTATTTGAGCCAGGGGTCTGAAGACATAAGTCCCCAGAAAAAAAGTAGGTAAAAAAAAATCTCGGTTGGTAGGGTTGTTTGTTGTTTTATTTATTTCCTGAACAGATCTAGAGATTAAATTATTGTGGTGATGTGGGTCAAAATAGCCTATCAGTCAATTAGTAGTACATGGTATCCACTAAGTCTTTGGGGGACTCAACATGTGAATGTCATTTAAGAACATGTCAACTTCTTTGCTTGTGTAAACATGCAGTCAGGAAGGATTACCATGTGTTTTCACCAACAAAGGGGAAAAAACTGTAGAGGATTTCTTTGGAGGTGTCTACACTACAGACCTATATCAGTATAACTAGAGATATAGTAATACCAATCTAACCCCTCATGTAGACAGTACTATGTCAACAGGAGAGCTTCTCCCGTCAACATAGGTACCCCTTCTCCGGGAGGTGAATTACACCATGCTGACTGGAGAAGCTTTCCCATCGGTGTAGTAGCATCTTCACTAAATCACGACAGTCGCACTGTAGGCAAAGACAAGTTGTCAGAGATGGGGTACATCTACTGGACAGGGATCAGAGGATCTCTCTGTCAAACACTGGATTTATAGCCTATTCCAACAATCTGAACCCACTAAAATTCCTTTTTGTCTGATGACCAGAGAGGTGGTAACAGACCACTTCACCTTGAATGGGCTCTTACAACATGTGTCAACTACTTATGCTAAGCAATCTGTTCCACCTTGTATTTAGCTGTGACACCCTGAGTACCTTTCCCAGACCTGAAGAGGGGTTTGGTGTAGCTCAAAAGCTTGTCTCTCTCACCAGCAGAAGTTGATCAAATAACAGATGTTACCTCCCCACCTTGTCTCTCTAATAGCCAGGGACCAACACAGACACAACACCACAGTAAAAAATGTAAAATGATCTGTATTTTGGAACAGAAAACCTGTCTGTGATTTCTCTTGCTGTCCCTGCCACATACTCCACCTTCCGACCATTCTGAAACACAATCAGAAACACCATTCCTCTGTACCATCATTGTCCATTAGTCCAGGCATTGCACGTGAGTTGGGCTGGGGTGTGTGGCATAATGGCAATAGACATGAACCAGGGAGTGAGGACTTAAGGATATATGTTTCCCGCTTGCAGTGGAGGGGCCTGGGTACAGTAGGAGGGAGGGGGCCAGGTTGGAGGGGGAACACAGCAAATGGGACAGTAGCATAGCTGGGGAAGTGTGCCAGAGCCGTTTTTGGAGGGTCCTAGGTGATGGATGGCAGGGGGAGGGCTCGGTTGGTATGCAAATTTTGGGACAACAATGTGCAACTGCCTAAATGACTACTAACTCCTACCAACAACTTATCGTTTCCAAGCCAAAAAAGCCTAGGAAATTCAATGGCAAAAAATTGTTAATGTAGTGTTGAGTTATGGTTGCTTGGTGGTATGTCATCCCTTTGAAGTAGATTGAGGAGCCACACTCAAACGTCTGAAAATCTGGATATGCTGAGTTAAGGTTGCCCATGCAACCTGAACTCTGTCCTCTTTTAGCAATGCTCCAATAAGCCCCATTAACACACACACCTTTATTCTGCCAACCCCACAGTTGCTGAAATGCACAAGCACTTCACCTCCTTTTACAACCTATTCACTCTCACACAGGATTCCACCTATCACTATTAATGGGAATTATTTAGATATACTCCAGGTGCAGTTAGTCTGTTAGGTGTACCTACACTAAATAGTGGAGGCAGTAGTTGGGCCTGGTAAAGGTGTGTTTGGGTTATAAAGACATGTGGATTACTTTGAGATGTGTGACACAGCTATGATGATGATACGAGCAAATCTATGTTTTGCACCCTCCAAAGTGTGTGAGCGAAGGGAAGAAACATGTGTGTAGCTTCAAGATCCAGTATGCATCACTTCAGTGCAGAATTCTGTATGTTATACAATTAGCAGAGCACAGGGGTTTATTACAAAGGGTATTGTCAGTAGCAAGTAGGGATATGTGAGCAGTCTAAGCATTTATGATCTGATTGCACTCCAGGTAAACTGTGATTAGCTATACTGAAGGGAAAGCTATACTGAACGGTGGAGGCAGTAATTACCTCTGCTTATGGAAGTATATTTGTGAAATCTGAAGACTACTTTGAGGTAGTTGGCAGAGCTTGATTGTGATAGGAAGAGATCTGTGCTTTACACCCTGATTTGTGCGAGGAAAGGGAAAAGATGCGTGTGTACCTTCACAATGCAGTATGCATTGTTTCTCTGCAGAAGTGCATAAGTTGTGTCTGTAGCTGGACATAAGAATTTTATGACATGGGATATTGTCAGCAGGGAGGCAGAATCTGAGAGGTTTTTATGACAGTTAAGTGAAAGAGTAAGGGAGTTGTAAAAAGCTGTAAACTGATTCTTCAGGCGTACATGTGTGCTATTCTTTCTGGGGACTTGGCAGAGTGCTTGAGTGTATGCCAGGATATGGAACTGCCCAAATCTTATAGTATCAGGGACCAGTGTGAGTATGTGCATATTGAGGCATTCCTCAAAAAGAGTAGAGGGAAGGTGGCATGGACAACCTTCCCTCCCTGTCCCCTCCTTAATAGTATTAAAAGGAATCTTATGAGTGAAAGTGAATAGGTAGTGAAAGGATGTAAAGAGCTTGTACATTCCAGCAACTGTGGGGTTGGCAGAGTAAAGGTGAATTCATGTTAATGAGGAGTGCTGGGGCATTGCAAAAGAAGGCAGAGTTAAGGTTGCTTAGGCCACCTTAACAGTTTATTTCCTGGTTTTCAGCGGTTTGAGTTTTGCTCAATTCAACGTTCCACAAGGGCACGACATACCACCAAGCAACCTTAACGCAGTTTTTCGCCATCAACAATATATGTATATATGCCCATTAATACCTGTAACAAGATGCAAAAATGTTCCAGAAGTGATAAATGATGTTTTCCTGTATTTTTAGAAATGATTATTTATAGGCACAATGCCCTGAACAACCTGGTGGGGGAAACTTTGTAGAAATTAACTATTATGATTAATAATTAATAGGGCTGTCAATTAATTGCAGTTAACTCATAAGATTAACTCAAAAATTAATTGTGATTAAAAAAATTAATCACGATTCATCACAGTTCTAATCACACTGTTAAACAATAGAATACCAATTAAAATGTATTAAATATTTTTGGATGTTTTTCTACATTTTCAAATATATTGATTTCTATTGCAGCACAGAATAACAACTGTACAGTGCTCACTTTATATTATTATTTTATTACAAATATTTGCACTATAAATATGATAAACAAAAGAAATAGTATTTTTCAATTCACCTCATACAAGTACTGTAGTGCAATCTCTTTATCGTGAAAGTGCAATTACAAATTTAGATTTTTTAATTATATAACTGCACTCAAAAGCAAAACAATGTAAAACTTTAGCACCTAAAAGTCCATCAGTCCTGCTTCTTATTCAGACAATTGCTAAGAGAAACAAGTCTGTTTACATTTACGGGAGCTAATGCTGCCGGCTTCTTATTTACGTCACCTGAAAGTGAGAACAGGCGTTCAAATGGCACTTTTGTAGCCGGCATTGCAAGGTATTTGTATGCCCCTTCATGCTTCGGCCACCATTTCAGAGGAGATGCTTCCATGCTCACGACGCTAGTTAAAAAAATAATGTGTTAATTAAATTTTGCCTGAACTCCTTGGGGGAAAATAGTATGTCTCCCGCTCTGTTTTACCTGCATTCTGCCACGTATTTCATGTTATAGCAGTCTCAGATGATGACCCAGCACATGTTGTTCATTTTAAGAACACTTTCACTGCAGATTTGACAAAACGCAAAAAAGGTATCAATGTGAGATTTCTAAAGATAGCTACAACACTCAACCCAAGGTTTAAGAATCTGAAGTGCCTTCCAAAATCTGAGAAGGAAGAGGTGTGGAACGTGCTTTCAGAAGTCTTAAAAAAGCAACACTCCAATGCGGAAACTACAGCACCCGAACCATCAAAAAAGAAAATCAACCTTCTGCTGGTGGCATCTGACTCAAAAGATGAAAGTGAACATGCATTTGGTCTGCACTGCTTTAGATCATTATCGAGCAGAACCCGTCATCAGCATGGATGCATGTCCTCTGGAATGATGGTTGAAGATGAAGGGACATATGAATCTTTAGCACATCTGGCACATAAATATCTTGCAACGCCAGCTACAACAGTGCCATGCAAACGTCTGTTCTCACTTTCAGGTGACATTGTAAACGAGAAGGCTCTAAAGTTTTACATTGTTTTATTTTTGAATGCAGTTAATTTTGTACATTTGTAAGTTCAACTTTCATGATAAAGAGGTTGAATTACAGTACTTGTATAAGGTGAATTAAAAAAACTATTTCTTTTGGTTTTTTACAGCACAAATATTGGTAATAAAAAATAAAGTGAGCACTGTGCACTTTGTATTCTGTGTTGTAACTGAACACAATATATTTGAAAATGTAGAAAACATCAAAAATATTTAAATAAATGGTATTCTATTGTAGTTTAACAGTGTGATTAATCGCATGATTAATCACAATTAATTTTTTTAATTGTGCAATTAATCACAATTATTTTTTTAATTCTTGACAGCCCTAATAATTAATATTTAGCATTACCCAGAAAAGTATCATTAGTCCCATTTGCAGTTGGGGAAATTGAAGCACAGAGTTGAAATAACTTGCTCAAGGTCACACAGAAGATGAGCCAGGAGTAAAAGCCACATGTCCTGACTCTGAGTCTAGCCCATTATCCACTGGATCATTCTGCCTCCTGAAGAAAAATGTTGTATGTATAAATCAGTACATAGAATTGAACTATAAATCAATCCAACCAAAAACATTGTAGGTGTCTATTACATCTGTTTCCTTACATCCCTCTGACATCTAGACAAAGGTCTCAGTTTCAAACACAATACCATCATATTACATTAATAGTCATTTCAACCTAAAGTTCCCAAAGTTATTTACAAATTTAAACTGATAAACCCAACTAAAGAAAGTGATCACTTCACCAAGCTCTGAAATGCAGCCACTTCTTGGGAGAAATATGGCAAATATCTAGCACACAGCAATAATACACACGTTTGTAAGGAATGATAAAGAATGCCATATACAACTGAAACTACATGGGGAAATTTAGGGTGGCAAAATTAAGTTACCCAAGTTGGATTTGGGCTAGAACACTGAGGTTAACTCTCTCTATACCAAAGTGCCATGGGATTTTTAATAGCAACATCTTGTTCTGTTGATTATGCCTTTCACGCCAATAAACAGGAGTGATAAGTTTTAAACCATGCCAGAACCCAGCTTCAGTGGGACTCAGAGGGAAAAGGATCACCTCTCTTGGATTATCAATACCACTTCCTTCAACACAATAAGCGTTTCCTGTCAGTTACCCCACCACCACCCCCGCCAAGCAATGACCCTCCCCTCCCATCAATACCACCCATTCCAGGTTCTAATTCACAACAGCCCTCCTTTTTACAGTCCTTCAACTTCACTCTTCTCCTTGCCCTTCGATTCAGTCTTGCTGGTCCTTATGTAAGTGTCTTCTCATCTGCAGCCCCTTCCCCCTACAGCAGCTTCCCTGTATCAGTCTGATTCATCAACTTCCTGCCTCCTTACAAATGTTAACTGAGAACATCTCCCTAGCCAATAATACCTTTTACTTTCATTAGCTGCTTTAATCTCTCTCTACATTTTAACTCTGCAATCACATTTCTTAACCCTGAAAAACATGCTGGGGCTATGATTAGTATGAAAAAAACTGTACAAATCTGTGGCATTATCTGATTAAAATATGACAATATAGATAATTGTTGAACCATTATTATATATTTACAATGAATCTTGTACAAAATGTGGCATGTAAAATATTTATGAAAAGGTTATGATTTGCTGGTTATGATTATGCTATCTGTATGCATGTATCATTTTTATATTTGAAGTTATGAATATTGACTCTATACCTGTATTTCAAATGTTTGCTCCTTGGGTAATGCCCACGAAGTAGTTAGCCAGCACATTTTGGAGGGACTATTGAAATTGAGTGGTCCATCAAAAGGACACTTAAGTCACAGTGGACCATGGGAGACTCCCATCTATACTGAGTGGACTGTCCGATAAACGTGCTGTCTGGAATATAGGTAATGGCTTCCTGCAATGACTGAGCGAAACTGGGCACGGACATGTGATTTGCCCATGTGACTCCAAATGCTGTCTGATCACCTGTGATTCTCCACTAGCTGTGCTGGGGTTTTTGTTTGAAACAATGGGTTTCCCTCCACATGGCAGAGGATATAAATGGCTCTGGAAACCCCTTCATTTTGCCTCTATCCTGCTCCAGCCTCTTTCTTGCCCAAACCACTGGACTATACTAATGAGAGCATTCTAACAATGGACTGAGGTCCTTTCAATAATTTGGACGCAAGCAGAGGCTTAAGCCAGCAGTTTATTCCGTCACTGCTACAAGCCTGAACCAAGAACTTCTCAATTATTGTATGTATTTGATTCCTTTAACCAATTTTAACTCTCACCTTTCTATCTTTCTTTCTTTCTTTCTATGAATAAACCTTTAGATTTTAGATACTAAAGGTTTGACATCAGCGTGATTTTGGGGGAAGATCTAAGTTATATATTGACCTGGGTGTGTGGCTGGTCCTTTGGGATCAGAAGAACCTTTCATTTGATGAGACTGGTTGTAAAGAACCACTCATCTCTGAATCCAGTGTTTTTGGTGGTGATACAAAGACTGGAATGCCAAAGGAAATTGCTTTTATGACTTCACAGTGTGGAAATTGCTTTTATGACTTCACAGTGTGGTGGAACAGGAGTTTACTTTTGTGGATGGTTTGGTATATCTTATGAAAGAATAACCACCAGTTTGGGATTGTGTTTGCCCTATTTCTCAGCAGTTTGTCCTTAATTTGGCATCCTCAGTTGTGACCCACTGAGGCATGGTTACAAATACACAACATTTTGCACGGTATTTACCAGATTTTGCTTAGTGTGTGAGGGTTTCTGGCAACAGCACAGCGATGTGGCTGCAGGCTAGTCAAGTCAAAACTAATTTTAGAGGAACAAATATATTCCATCTGATTTTTACTTACCTGTTTTCAAGTCCCAGGCAGGCTCACTTCCACAGAATCCCTATGTGAAAAGTAGCTGCTTTCTTAACCTCGCTAGCACAGCCCTTTCCATTCCATTTTTATACTGGATTTGACATACATAATGTGGCGTAGTGTTCATAAGGACACCCTCCTGAAAAGTTATATTTTCTAAAACTAACTTTTTTACTCAGAGGTTAAAAGTGTCTGAAATTGACATACACAAAAAAGCACTACACACAATTTGTCTTTCTCCAAAAACAAAAATGGAGAGGCTTATATCAGTGAAAATTAATAGGGTCTTGTAATAATAAATTCAGTTTGGCAATAAGTGTTTTTTACGACAAGTTAATAAGCCTTACAAAATGAAAGATTTATAATGTAAGCGTCTATGCTCCTCTGAGATTGTCTCTACAGGAGTTAAATCTGGCCTTGTAAACAGATCAGATGTCTGGCTGCAGACCTGTGACACAAAGCCGAGGGATATATTCTGATGTAACAAGTTTGAATAAAGCGACTTGGACAAATGAATAAAACTTTGATAAAAGATCAGGGAATTCATTTTATTTAAATTTATATCTTCTGACAAGTAAAAATATTAATTTCACTCATAAAAATGACTGAAAGAGTTAGCATTTGTTTTTCTTTAGAGATGAGCTGGACTTAACCCCATAGATGTGGGCGCTTCCATACTCTGCAGCTCACACCAGTCCCTTTGTCTTACACCATAATACAAAGCACCTTGCTTCACCTGTGGGCTAGGAGTTAGAAGCATTCAGCCAGTTGAGAACTACCACTGAAGGGGCCCTGAAGGCTTGTCTTCATGTACAGCGCTACAGTGGTGCAACTGCATCAGTGCAGCTGCACTGCTGTAGTGCTTTAGTGAAGATCCTCCTACACCGTCAGGAGAGTTAATTCACCTCCCCGAAAGGCAGTAGCTATGTTGATGGGAGAAGCTCGCCCACTGACATAGCACCTGTCTACATGGCGAGGCTAGGTCAGTATAACTACAACTCTCAGGGGGGTGGATTTCTGACCTGGCCTGAGTCCTTCAAAAGGGACACACTGATGCAAGGAGCTCCAACATGACTCATGATACCAGGATTCATGCTGAGTTCTTTCCACCAAAGATGAGGGTTGCAAACTAATGGAAGAGTTGTATAGCTCTTTGAGCAACAATCAGATTTGGGGTAGGACTTTAACGGGTTCAAGTGCGTAACTCAGATCCATTCCTCAAATAACCCAAAGTTTGGGTCTAAGGTTTTGATTCAAGCCTACTCTTAAAGGAATAACCACTTGGAATGACACCTGAAAGAAATGTATGATATCTGCAGCAGTCTAAATTACCTAACCAGGGAGTTAAGTCTTTTAGAGTAATATTTACATCTATATACTTTTTAAAAGCTTAAATACTAATAAACCTTATGGGAAAAGTCATACAGAATTTAATAGATAATAACTTTTTTATATAATTTGTAAACTAGTTTATAAAACTCAATGGCAAGGATTATATAATTTAACAGAGCATTATAAATCATAGAACTACAAAATTCTTCATTAAATTCTCTATATTCTCTCCCCACCCCTCCTTTTTCATTAAACAGCAATTTCTGCAGAACCCTATCATTTTACACCTTACTAAATTCTATTGAGCTTTTCTATAAGAGGAGGCAGTCATTCCTTTATGAATAATGGAATCATTGAAGAAAATGCAAACTGGAAAAGAAATGTATATGTTGCTAGTTTAGAGCTATAGGATTTACCCTTAAAATGTTGGCACTTCCCATCAGAAATGTCAAATGAGCAGAGGTCTGTGAGATAGATCCAGAGGTTCAACTTCTAACCAGAGCTGATTGGGAATTTTCTCTGGTTGAGAATGATTCTCTAATGTCAAAAGCTGTTTTCACAAAATCAAAATTTTCATCAGGAAATTGACAGGAGTACTCCAGGCTGGCTACTGGAGGCTGAGTGCCCTGGCTGTCCTCCTCCTCTCTGCCCCTCTCTGGCTGCCTCTCCCACCACAAGGCTTGTGAGGAGGTGAAAAGGCTCAGCTTCCCAGCTTTCTGCCTGCCCCATAGTTAGCTGCCTCTCTGGCAGCTATGCTGCCGGAGAGGCCAGGAGGATGAGAACTGGGGCATTCAGCTTCCATTAGCCCACCTGGAAGGAACAATTTTCTTTTTGCCTGCAAGCTGGGGGGGGAAAAGTCACTTTTGTTTGTCCCAAAATTGATATTTTTTTTAAATATCTGTCCCGTGAAAAATTTCAAGATTTTTACTTTTTGCCCCAAAGTGGGATGATTTTTTTCTTTTGAAACCTTGACATTTTCTGTGGGATAGAAATTCTGCTTTTCAGTCAGCTCTCGGGCTGTCTTTGATGATGAACCATATGAGTGTCAGGATGATGCCACAGGGTGGAATTTGTTTTTTCAGTTTGCCTTTTTTAAAAAAAAACTAGAAAATTACACACAAACTACATTAAAGTAATGGTAAGGTTGCAAATACAGGTACTCCAAGATTAGAAAATGGGAGAATTTCAGTTGCCTTTGAAACCTTGATTTGGCCTCCTTGTGTATATGCATTATGATACAATCTTTAATTACATGATCAACTACTATTCTTTCCACAAGACCCGCCTCATTCAGTGCACAGAAAAGAAGGTACTTGGGGAGTTATTGGGGTTGTATGGTCAATGAGGGTGTTGTGCGGTTTCTACAGACCTCATTTGTTAAAAGACATTGGAATGTGTATAATGAATGAGGTGGGGGACTTATGGTCAAGACAGATGAATACTGCTCCGGACAATTGGATTCTAGCCCTGCCTCTGCCAGAGTTCCTATGTATTACGTACCATTGACAGTGGTGCGGAGGAGCAGTGTTGACCACCCTGCTGCCTGCTCAGGTTTGCCCTGCCAGCTCTTAGTTGTGACAAGAGGGCAGTTGGGCCAAAACTGAGTGAGCAATATTGTTAGTGACCTGATGCCTAGGGGGGTCACAACACCACTCAGGTTTGGCCTCCCTCAGGAGGGCTATCAGATTTTACTGTTCCTATTGTCTCTCAGTGCTTCTATTGAAGAATCATGAATGCTGAAGTACAATCAGAGAGATTTCTCTTGTGCTCAGTGTAGTGGGCTGCATCTGTACCATTTGGATTAATGGTACCTCTGTGCATCTCCCCTATTGCCCTACTATTTCCTTGTTGTTTTTGCTAGTCTCCTTAGTCTCATTTTAACCCAAATTGCTTCCGTTTAATTAGATGCATGCCTGTAGCTCAGAGAGGGAGCAAAGTTAAGCAATTGTTTTCCCTTCCTTGAAATGTGTTTGATTCTTTTTTTGCAAAGCTAATGTGCAATTAAACGTTAACAGGGAACCTTAATATTAGCCCAGTTTTAATTTAATACAAGAGTTCAAGATAGCAATTGTCTGCTGGCATACTTTCTAACGCACTGAGAGTGGGCAGGGTGCACTTAAATAGGAAAACACTGTGTGGCTACTACTTCACATTAGAGCCTTGAGCACTCTGAGGGATGTAGCTTGCAGATTAATACCAAGTGGGTAGTACCAGTTCACCAGACTGAGGGGCCTGATACCGACAGGCTGCAATGTGCACCTGGGCTTATTTTAAACCTGGAACCATATTTCTGTATCTAACCTGTAGAAACACAACATGCGTCCTTTTTGCGATACAGATGTAGCTGCAAGTGTACTTTGCTGAACAAATGGAAACTGTTCAGCCTACAGCAGATACCATTAAAATGTTGACATTTGCCATTAGAATGTAATTGACATTATGGTGGCATCGTAAGTATTTCCAGTGTGTTAAAGGTATTTGCAGCACGTGGGGGGAATACTGATAATACTGTGAAAAATCCACAGAAAATGGGTCCTTATCTGCCTGTAGTGGATGACTCACAGAGCATAGCATCCTGCTACTGTCAGTTATGCTATTAGCTCAAGTGGCAGAGGTCAGTGGTCACAGATCCTTTTGCCTCCTTCTTTCAAGTATGACCCCTTCTATGCCTAGTACTTCCATCTGGACCTCATCCCACTTCTAGTCCCAGCCTCCTGGGGCTCCTCATCCCTGCCCCCTTCTCCATGTTACATCCCTCACTAGCACCCCAGGCTTACTTGCTCCAGCCTGCTCACATGTGGTTCCTTCTTCCTTGCTCCTGGTCAGAACAGAAGACATTGAAACCACAGGAGAGAGTGAGTCTCCCTGCTCTCAGTTTTGGCACCCAGAGCCACTGTAGCCTCCAACTAACAGGTGGAACAATTGCAGAGAAAGTCCTCTTCTGCCTCTCCAGCTCCAAGATGGAGCACGCTCATTTGTTCAGAGGTGATGGTGCAAATACAGATCAGAGAGCATGGTGGAGGAGAGTGGGGATGGAGCTCATTTAGTGAAGGTGAAATTAGAGAATTTAGTTGTCAAACTCTAACAAGTCTCTACTGAGCATTTGTAAACAGAATTTCAGAGGCTCGTAACTTGGCCAAATTTGGGTGGATCATCACTCATGGTAAAGAGTCATATCCCTGACAATACGGTGACCCTACTGCCAAATTTCAAATACCTGCTCCAAAGCCTGGGGTCACTAAAGCTTCTCAGTGAAACAATGGCAAGGACTTTTTATCAAGGGCAAAATAACAGATTTCCCGCTAGCCTCATTCTGACAAACAGATGAATAATTTTGACTGAAATAAAATCAGCCCAAAGCTAACACCTGGCATGGACCATTTCAGCTCCAGTGGTTAAAATTAGGCAAAGTTATAAGTAACTGAAAACAGGGCCTTACAATAGGAATCTTTTCTATCAGGATCGTGACCTGCACGCCTTTGATGGATTTGTAGAGCACTGGTATATGGCAGCAGATATAAGCTGCAGCATGATCCTAATAGGGTAATATTGCTCTCCAGTCTCAGGGAGAGTGTATCCAAGGGCTTCTATTTCCTGCAGGTGAGGCATCTATGGGGCTGAATAGAGCTCAATGGCCAGCATGAATCTAGCCCTACTGCAGAAAATCTTAAAGGAAGCCTGTCAGGAAGATGGGAGCTTGATGTATACACAGATCCAATCATAAGGCTTTTCATATATATACACACCTGTTTTGTGTGTATTGCACCTTAAACTATGAGGTGGCAAGGGAGTGTTACAAGTCAGTCAAGGAACCTGTTACAGAGTAACTTACATCTGGTCTCTCCCCCACCTGGAAATTTATCAGTTTTTTTCTTGATTGATTTCCTTAATTTGGAAGGAAAGTCACTCAGACTGAAAGTGAAAATTTTTATTATTGTTTTATGAGAAACAGAAGTGGGAATAGGAGGAAGAGAACTGTATGCCATTAATTATACCACCTAATCAGCTCTATTTTGCACTTTAATTTTTCAAAATTACCACTCCATTTGTTGAAGCATTAGGTAAAAAGCAGGACATCTGAGCACTTGAATCAATTTTGTGATCAGGTACATCAGTGCTTTTTCCCTGCACATATTCACATCCACTGTGTTGCTGAAGTGATAAACTACAAGGCACTAAGGCAAGGGGAACATTAGCAAATATTAAAAGTGCAGGGCTCACTGCCTTTGGGAAGAGTTAACTCCAAACTCACTTACCACTGAGCAGTGGTTAAATATAGCCTGCATATGGTCCTAAGCAGCTGGGATTTTACATTTATGCAGAACATGCCCTCAGTGTTGCCATGGTTACCAGCTCTTCCTTTGGATTATTTCTGTTTGTGAGTGCGCGCACATGCGTACTCATCTTCCCCCTCACACTCACAGTTGCAAAATCCAAGTGTCCCTTCTCTCTATTGCTCTCTCCCCTCCCCACCCAGAAGAGATGGTGCTGCACGTTCTAAAAGAGCACTGAACTTCAAGTATTAGGGAAGAAGGATAAAGGGGAGGCTCCCAAAGCCACCTGGGGAGAAAGGAGATGAGGCACATGACTTATTTTATAGATGATCTCAGGGTGTTTCATGTTCCAAATGGGAAGTTATTTGGATCAACCAGAAAGATTGGGGGGCGGGGGTGCTAACATTTTTCCCTCTCGTTTTCCTGACCCTGGTGATTTTTAAATTAGGCCATTTTGCATTCATGGGAACCAGAAGGCAGTAGGGCACAGCAGTTCCTGTGCAATAGTTTGAATAATGCCCTGAAATAATTAAATGAGAGCCATTGCCTCCTAATTATTCTCAGTATGTAATCTGGTTCTCTTAGTCTTGCTGTCTAAAAGCAGCTGGGCTTCCTTCATTCAAGCAGAGAAAAACATGAAGGCAGCAGTCACCCTTCCATGTCTCTCTCCCTCATTCAGTGGTTCACCGAACGGAAGGATACCTTTATGCAGCGACAAAAGAGGTGAGCTGCCATGAATTATGTAAGGGTCTAAAGCACGTATCTGAAAAGAGTTTGTCGCAATAAACCAATGTGCAACAAGTCAACTTTCTCATGCAATATTTGCTTTGCAGGGAACACAGATACAGCAATGAAGCACCATAACGGAAGAGGTACAGCGAGGGCGGGGCGGCAGGGGAAGGGGCAGAGTAGGGGCCAGGCATCAGGGCAAAGCCAGGGTGGAGCATCTACCCAGAAAAATGAAAGTCAGCACCAGTGGATAAAGATAAGGATGAGCTTTCAACCTTACCTATGTATTTCCTAGCTTTCGTAGTGCTTTGATTTTTCTGAGTTGTAATGCTACATTAATACCAATCTTATGCCTGAAATACATCTGTATCCAAATCCCGTATCCCCTCCCGACATACATTGTGGACCAAATTCTCTGCTGACATAGCTCCATGGATTTTAACAGAGTTAGGCCAGAAGAGAATTTGGAAGTGTCTCTCTTCCTTTATGCAGTAGAGCACACACAGAAAATAGATATGCATTAATTTATATACTATTATGTATAGGTAAGTGTAAAATATGATGGAACCTCATGTGAATATACAGTATAATTGTTGAGTGTAACTATTTATTCAGGACAATAATATTAACTGTTACAGCAATATATATTCATTTCCCATAACACTTCAATTTGATACAATTATTTTTAAGTGACTTCAATATAGCATGCCAAGAGTCCAATCTGTCCAGCTTCCTAGACTATTGCACAGACACACAGGTGCTTATCTTCTTAGGCACCTTTAAATAAATGAGCAGGCACTTTTAATTCCTATCTACCATGGAGTAGTGATGGCATTTCAAATGGCTAGATAGCTAATCCATCTCTTTAGGATAAGCAGGACACATTTAGTAAGTAATTGCAGCTCTTCTGGCATGAGCTGTTCCCAGTTGATTGCCCATAGATCTTTCTCTTACTCTCACAGTAAAGCTCAGTACAACTATTCTGTAGTCTATATCCCTTTTCCCTGGTGGGTAAGAATGTTCTTTGTGCATGGGAACACAGTAGATAATATTTTTGCCACTGACCTCTACTAATGAGTGAATAGGGGTGTGTTTTTCCCCAGGACTTGATATTTTGCATTTGCATAGCATAGTTCATGGGGGCATGTTTTACAAACACTAATTAGACCACAATCTATTTCAGGTAGATTACTATTATCATCCTCCTTGTACAGATGGGAAACTGAGGCACACAAGGTTCAAGTCACTTCTTTGAAATCCCACTGCAAGGCTGCGGCTGAACCAGGAACAGAAATCAGGAATCTTAACTCTGGCTTCTACTCCAACAAACTACTCTCTCCCCCTAAAAGGCAGTGACTCAATTTTGTCTCCTGGAAGGTTGTATGAAAACATACAGCAAACTAATTTACTTTCATTTCAGCTTAGCCTCCCCCTCCCTCCACACACACACACACACACACACACACACACTCTACATGGTTAGTTCTTGCCGCAGCATTTTGGCTCCAAGGAAATAATTGACAAAAAGCATATTGGTTCATATTATTTTTGCATTGATTTCCTAGGGTTGTTTTTTATGAGGTTCAATTCATTATCATTTCTCCTATACATTAGTAAAACATGAAAAATGACAGATCATTTAAATGTCTTTACCTAAAATCGGCAGTGGGGAAGGGACTTCACACAGTTTTGCTGTTCTTTTCGACACTTTACAGATAGAGGACTCTGTACAACACAACTCTGATTTGTTCTTTAATCTGCCTCAGCTTCAAACTGACAATTTGATATGTGGTACAATCTTAGCAGTTTGTTTGGGGTTTTTTTCCACCTCCATAAATAGAGAAAATAATTGGGATATCTGAAAAGGAGTTCACCTCTGGGTAGTTGTAACAGTTGGGGGAAATAATAAGTCACAAATATTTTAACCAGATTCCACTGAAATTCTCTTTTTAATTTACCAAAATTTTGGAGGAATTTTAGTTTTATCCAGCACTTACCCACACATTTTACAGACTTCACTTAGCATGAAAAGTCTTCTTGACTGCTGCTGAACAAAGTATAACTGAGGTAGAGAGCCAATGCTGTACTACAAAATGTACCACAGGAAAGGCTCCTGCTGTTGTGTTGTATGTACCAGTTATGCCCAGCAAGGTAGAATCAAACCTTAGATAAGCTTAGACAGCCAAGTATGATTTAAATACAAAGTCAGTAGAGGAAAATGACAGCATGGCAGGTGTAGTGTAGCTCTGGAAGTAAAGGAATTAGTTCCTTGCCATCTGACAGTTTGATTTTACTTGTAAAGCTTTATTCAGAGTCAAGTCAAATAAGGTTAGGTATAGTTGTATAAAGAAGAAAATGTTCTGACCCACACTGCACTTGGATAACTGGATAATAGCTGAGGACAATAACCATATCTCCCCAGCACCAACTCTATGAAAGAAAGAAAAAAAATTGCATTCATGTATTTTACTTTACATTGTGAGTCTCAATCATTTTCTGGGACAACTCTGGCATGGCACATTTTTGTGTCAGATTCCTAACTGAGCAAATGTTATGATGCACCAATAAAAATATATTTTACTATATGTGCCAGTCTCCTTTCTTTATGCTAAAATAGAGTTTCTTATGAAACATCTACGAAAGATATAGGTAAGGGCTTGGCTACACTTGTGAGTTACAGCGTGATAAAGGAGCCCAGGGCGCACTAGCTCACTACCCGTCCACACTGGCAAAGCACATAGAGCGCTTTGACTCCACGGCTACAGCGGTGCTGGTACTCCACCTCGGTAAGTGGAATAACATTTGCTGCGCCACTGCTGGAGCACCGCGGCGCCAGCATGGATGCCCTGGTCCTATAGTGCTCTCTGATCGGCTTCCAGAAGTGTCCCACAATGCCAGTGCTAGCAACTCTGTTCATCACTTTGAACTCTACTGCCCTGCCCTCAGGTGACCAGCCGTCAGACCTTTAAATTCTCTGGGAATTTTGAAAATCCTCTTCCTGTTTGCTCAGCCAGGTGTGGAGTACTCTCAGCAAATCTTTCCGGGTGACCAGGCCTCCATGCGATCCCCAATATGGAGCAATGGCGAGGTGCTGGACCTCATCAGTGTTTGGGAGGAGGAAGCTGTCCAGTCTCAGCTGCGCTCCAGCCGTAGGAATTACGATACCTTCGGGCAAATATCAAGATTGTACCATTCCCCACACCAGCCCCTTGCCATTTCTGTTTTTCAAGCAGTTTTGTTTCTTTTCAACAAATTGATTTTTTGGCTTTGAAAACATTCTTTATTATTGCAAGAAGTAAAAGATACCTTAGCTCAGGAAAGAAACAGGCACTGCAAGTCAGCGTAGCAAATACAGATTCCTATATTGGTACCACTGCACTTCACTCCCATGCAGGGCACCAGACATTACTGGTGGCTTTCAGCCTCAGATTGCTCCCTCAAGGCATCCCTAATCCTTGCAGCCCCACGCTGGGCCCCTCTAATAGCCCTGCTCTCTGGCTGTTCAAATTCAGCCTCCAGGTGTTGAACCTCCAAGTTCCACGCTTGAGTGAATTGTTCACCCTTCCCTTCACAAATGTTATGGAGGGTACAGCACGTGGATATAACCATGGGGATGCTGTCATCGGCCAGGTCCAGCTTCCCATACAGAGAGCACCAGCGGCCCTTTAAACTGCCAAAAGCACACTCCACAGGCATTTTGCACCAGCTCAGCCTGTTGTTGAATGGCTCCTTGCTGCTGTCAAGGTTCCCTGTGTAGGGTTTCATGAGCCATGGCATTAAATGGTAAGCAGGGTCTCCAAGATCACAATGGGCATATCGACTTCCCCTATGGTGATCTTCTGGTCTGGGAAAAAAGTCCTGGCTTGCAGCTTCCTGAACAGGCCAGTGTTCTGAAAGATGCGTGCGGACCAGCCTGCAGTAATGTCAAGGAAAAGCCCAATGTGATCCACAACCGCCTGGAGAACCATAGAGAAATACCCCATCTGATTAACATACTCAGAGGCTCGGTGGGCTGGTGCCAGAATTGGAATATGTGCGCCATCTATCGTCCCTCTGCAGTTAGGGAAACCCATTTGTGCAAAGCCATCCACAATGTCATGCGTGTTGCCCGGAGTCACAGTTCTTCTGAATAGGATGTGATTAATGGCCCTGCAAACTTGTATCAACACAATTCCAACGGTCGACTTCCCCACTCCAAACTGGTTAGCAACCGATCAATAGCTGTCTGGAGTTGTCAGCTTCCACTGTCAGGGCAGCTCTCAATATCGTGTCCTTGCACCGCAGGGTGGGGCTAGCTCCTCACAAAGTCCCATGAAAGTGGCTTTTCTCATCCAAAAGTTCTGGAGCCACTGCTCATCATCCCAGACTTGCATGACGATGTGATCCCACCACACAGTGCTTGTTTCCTGAGCCCAAATATGGCGTTCCACGGTGGTGAACATGTTCATGAATGCCACAAGCAAACTCATGTCATATACGTTAATTGAGTCTATATCATCATCGGAGCTCTCACTGTCACTTTGGATCATAAGGAATAAGTCGACTGCCAAACGTGACGTGCTGGCGAGACTCGTCAGCATACTCCTCAGCAGTTCAGGCTCCATTCTCGCAGACCAAAAGGGAAGACAGAGCGTGCAGTACAAAAAACGTTGAAAGATGGTGCCAAATGTGGACAGAAGCACAGGGATTGCTGGGATGCGAACCGATGCATCACGGGGCGTTGGGACAGGACCCAGAATGCCCCGCACTCCCTGCCCCCTTTCCACAAGCCACAGTGCCAGAATGGGAAGAGGTGCTCTGTGGGATAACTGCCCATAATGCACTTCTCCCAATGCCACTGCAAGTGCTGCAAATGTGGCCATGCCAGTGCGCTTGTTCCTGTCAGTGTGGACAGACTGCAGTGCTTTCGCTACTGCGCTTTCCGAAGGCAGGTTTAACTCAAAGCGCTCTACATCTGCAAGTGTAGCCATGCCCTAAGTCATCACTGGATTGCCAAAAACCTGATTTAGTTCAGACAAAGCCACATGACTCTAAAGCACCTTTATACTATACAGCATTCCCTGGAGATCAGTAGCTTTTTTGTGGGGAAAAAATGTTGGCTGAGATAAGCTTGTGTGATCTAAAATAGAGAAGCCTCCACAAAGAATTCTGTAATTGTGATGCTAGAGCAAAGATCAAACAAAAGACTATTGAGAGCTATTGGGATAGATAGACTCATTCCATATTCATGAAATATTTGGGAAAAATATATTTGCTAGTCTTCTGCTTTTTTGGGCTCAGCACATGATAGGATGTAAATTATGGAAAAACAATGGCAATTCCATCCATTATGGCCTTAAACCTTTCTGTGTCTCTTCTGCCTTATACTGTATCATACCCAATTACAGTTGCAGGTGAACCCCAAGGCAACAGGCTTTGTTGAAGTGGTTTCATTGAGAGTCTTCCCCTTTCAAGCCATAGCACTAGCAGATCCTTCCTGAGGCTGTTAATGAAACCCATGGGTACACAGACTTTATCAATATCATACATGGTCTCTATGTATATTAAATACATATTTTCTCTCCCCCATATGCATATGTGCAATCACACACACACACACACACACACTAATCATAAAGCAAAGTGCATCTACATGTAGGATCAACATTTCACTAGCTTCAATGGGGGAAAAAAAATCAATAGAATTGCAGCATCAGAAGAACTGGAGTAGAAGCCCAGCTGTGAAGCAGTCAACACAAACACAAACATACTGTGGAAAATCAATGTAACATATATTCCCATTTTCCCCAACAATTACTGATGTTGAAGTAATATCGGGATCAGGATATTGGACCTTGATCAGACGTGCTATAACCATGTATGCAGAGGCCTGGCTAATTGGAGCACTAGTTTACCACACTACTACAATTAACATTGAATGATGTTGTAAACATCCCTAATTGTGCGAACCGTAGACATGAATATTTTAGTCAACTGGCATGTATTCAAAAAATTAAAATGCTTAAGGAATTGTAATGGGTTGCATTATGTTAATAAGAAAGAGCACTTGAAGGTATGTCTGTGTACTACTGAGTTTCTGGATACATGCAGGCATAACAAACAAAGCAGCTCTCTTTTTTTCCTCCACATGCACAAGAGTTTATTTATTTTGTAAGTGCATCAATCATTTTTGTAAATATGCAATAATAGATCTATAAAGGATCCCGAGTGTTTAGAGATGCTCCATGCTATGTGACTATCATCCTATGCTATTGGGCATCCTTCAGTATTCTCTGTTCTTGTTTCAGAGTTTCACAACATTTCCCAATAGTGGTGGAGATACACGGTAAGTCTGTTGTAGACAGCTGTAGATGAAGAGGAGAAGACACTTAAACTGACAGTATGAGTGACTGTATAGCTGGACAGAGAAGACGCAAGTGCCAGATGAGTGACCCGAAGTAGAGAAAAAAGGCCTATAGATTCATAGATTCCAAGGCCAGAAGGAACCACTCTGATCATTTAGTCTGACCTCCAGAGTAAGAGGCCATAGAACTTCCCCAAAATAATTCCTAGTGCAGAGCGTTTACAAAAACTTCCAATTTCTATTTAAAATACAGTATATCAGTGACGGAGAGTCCACCACGACCATTGGTAAATTGTTCTAATGGTCAATTATCCTCACCTGAAAAAAATTATGCCTTATTTCCAGACCGAATTTGTCTATCTTTAATTTTCAGCCACTGGGTCGTGTTACACTTCTCTGCCAGATTGAAGAGCCCATTATTAAATATTTATTCCCCATGTAGATACATATACTGTGATCACATCCCTTAACCTTTTCTTTATTAAGCTAAAACCTCTTCAGTTTATTAACATCCTTCTCAAATTGTGGGCACCAGACCTCAACAGTGTTCCAAGCAGCAGACACACCAGTACTAAACGCAGAGGCAGAATAACCTTTATGCTCATATTTGAAATTCCCCTGTTTATGCATTCAGGGTCAATTTGATTTAAATCACTAGTCAGGAAGACTTGATTTAATCATGGATTTCTACATAAAAGTGCATTCTTGTTGGTGGTTATAATCTTAATACATATTCTTCACAACTCAGAGATAGATGTAGGTCTCATTTTTAGAAGTACACACTGTACATTTTTAAGTGATTTATTTTGAAAACTTTTCAGACTAGTTTTACAGCTATATCAGAAAATGAATGATTGTTTGGTTATTTCATTTACCAAAGGTAATTGAAGCGGATATTTATGAAGTCACTGGGAGGTGAACTATCTTCAATTCAACAGGTTAATCATTAACATTTGGAGGATTTTCTTGCCATGCTGTATTAGGAGGAGATCACCACCAGATAGACATTTAAATTGTTTTATTTAACTAAAACAATGTTATGTATTCTGGATCTTTTTCTTCAACAGCAAACATATAACATTTCAACAAAACAAGCATATGAATTTTTGAATTTAGTTAAACATTCAAGTTTTTTAAAATCAGGTTTGTTTTTGTTAAAATTGTTTTTAACTAAAAAGTTAAATGAAATATTTAAAAAAAACAAAAATTAAATTGACTAGATCAGTCAGGTCAACATGAAAAAACTTAAAATATTGGCTTCTGCAGCTAACTCAGTCGTCTTCATGTTCATTTTCCTGTGTGTTCATAATCTGGAAAAGAAAAACAAGTTTTCCTGCTTTTTCAGGTCCCAAACGATTTCTCAATTTGGAATGAATTAGTCCAAAGGAAGAAAATATTACTTCTAGCCTGGCAGAAGAAGCTACTGCTGTTAAAAGTGAGATCATCACTTCAACAGTCTCTGAATCCAAGTGCTTACATGACTTGCACCAGTTCACTGATGTGACTTTCTTTAAAACATCGTCAGCAAACATATATTTCTTGAATGGTTCACCCTTAGCGCTGAAGTTTATTATAGTTGGGATTATGGAGGGATGATTGCTGGATGTCCATGTCATAGCCAACTCCTTCAGCAGTTAAGGTTTGACTCTAGTACCAAGTATTGAGAATATTTGCAAGAAAATGAGCTAGAGATAGTGCTTGTCCCATTTGTTTTTTTAAAATACTTCTAATTTAACTCTGTCATTGCATATTTCTCTTTTTAAGATCTCACTCAGTTCCTTCCAAATTTCAACAGCATCAGCAATAAAACAGTTATTTCTCTGAATTTTGTTCAAGGCTACGGAAATAGGCTTCAGGGAACTCAGCATGTGTTCAGCATTTCTCTTAAGCCCAATGTTGAAAACTTTGGCTGTGACAGTGCCATCTATTTTTTCACGATTTTGTTCACAAACTGTCATCAGATTAGGCCAGTTTATGATATAGTGCTCAAAACAGTCCACTGCTGAGTTCCATTGCATGTCTTGTGGGAGACTTTGCTTGATTCTTCCCACTTTTTTCAGAGCAGCTGCCACAAAGTGGTTGTTATGGAAGTATTTTGCAATTTCAACATTAGCCTTTATTTCTGGAACACTGAAGTCTTTGGCTAGGAGGTGCATCAAATGAGCACTGCAACCGTATGTTATTAGCTTGGGACTCTCTTCACTCTCTTCTAAAGAATTTCTTCTCATCTTGGATACATTTGCAGCATTGTCTGTGACCAAGCTGTGTACTAGACATTTGAATTTTTTTCCACAGTTTGTTATAGCTTTTACTGCTACTTCTTGGAAGTATTCTGCTGTGTATGCATTTCCTGATGTATCAATTGTTTCTGTAAGGAAGACATTCCCTTCTTCTGTTGTCACACAAGCACATAAAACAGGATCATTGTGGACATTACTCCACCCATCAAGACTCAAGTTAACAATTTCACCCTCTAGACCTTTTGCACACTGTTCAATTTCACTTTCCTACACTTCATCTAGCAATTTGCCTGCGACATCTGCTCTGTTGGGTGGATTGTGTCCTGGTCTTAATGACTGGACCATGTTAATGAAGTGTGGGTTCTCAAATCATACAGAAAGGAGAGTTTGTTGCATAAACCAACAGGGCAATTTTTTCATCAATTATCTCTTTTTGTAATCTGCTGGTTCTTATCACAAACTTATCTATGGTTGTTTCTGGATGACGGAAATTGTTTTTTCTTTTTGCTACTGGTGATATACTGTGGCTATGTGACCTACATGATGTGACTGAAACACTATCATTGGCAGATAACTCTGAAACTATAGAAAATGATGGTGATCTTGAAGGTGGATACTCTTCAGAATCCTGTATGTTGAGGATGGATTCTCCTAAACAAAATAAGTCAATGCAGTTACTTAATTATTATTACCATACTGCTTATTTAGTATTACTTATTGCATTCACTTACACTCAATACTACTTTAAAGGAGAAATTGTAAAAGGAAGCTCTGCCTATTTCAGCTATTTTTTTTTTATCACAACTGCATCTAAAATGATTGTACCATAGAGTAACAACTATATTTTGTGCTCAAACATGAGAATTCAAGAATAGTCCAAAAGGAAGACAGGCAGTTCTTAAGAAAGAAGTATGAAATAAAGTTTACCACCCTGAAGATCCTGCATCTTCAGACATCTTCCTTTCATCATCTTCAATGCAGCTTCCTCCTGAGAAGGAACATTTCTCATGATGTTGTTTCATTCGGGCAACCAGGCCTTGCATTTCTTTGTTGCACTGTTTGCATTTTGCATGCATGCTGGTCTCACCCACAGGTAGAGGAACTTCATTAAAATATTCACAACCTGGGTCTCTTTTATGGCATGCTGCCATTATAGGTTTTCCCTTCTAGTGAGAGAATGATATGGTAGGTCTCAAATCAATGAAGGCTACACTCAGAAAGACCTCAAGACTTCTGGAATATGCTGCTCAAACAGTTTTACTTTTGTTTCTACTGCCTGTCCCTCCCTTCTCACATTTATCTCCAGACTTCTTCTCTTTGTCCAGATCTATTCTGCCCCCAACGATCTTCTATTCATGGAACTTTTTTAAACTTTGCACTTTTAGAGAGAGGAAAGGGATTGACTCTGTGTACACAAATTTGCAGAGGGACAATAGGGTTGAGGTCTGTTATTTCTCACCTCTATATATTATTTATTTATTTTAAAACATTTTTGCTGTTAACAAGCTTATCATCTCTGGAGACACAAATCCACAGTTTGAGAACTGCAGAACTAAGCATCTCTGATGGTATCTTCTAGACTGAGTCCCATTGGGTAGATAGAAAGATTAACCTAAATAGTCTATACAGAAGCCCCTGGAACCCCATAAGACTGGGTCCCTAATCCATGAACTATTGGAACTCATTTACAAAACTTTTCTTAAACATTACATAAATATATTGTTTCATACTATAGAATGAGAATTTATAATCCATGATGAGACATCTTTGAGCTATAGTGTATCTTAATTGAAACTATCTTTAGATTGGATTTTTTTGATAAAATGCTTTCTGAGGAAAAAATCTATTTAAATAAAAAAATCAGATTTTTTTAATTTTATTTTTAAAAATCATTGATTTCTATCCACCTCGATTGCATTAGCTTTTTTGGCCACAGCATCACACTGGAAACTCACGTTCACCTGATTATCCACCATCACCCCCAAATCTTTTCCAGAGTAATATCTGAAATACAGTAGAACCTCAGGAATGGAGGCTGTTTGTAACTCTAAAATCTGAACAAAACATGGTTGTTCTTTCAAAAGTTTACAATTGAACATTGACTTAATACAGATTTGAAACTTTACTATGCAGAAGAAAAATGCTGGTTTTAACCATCTTAATTTAAATGAAACAAGCACAGAAACAGTTCCCTTACCTTGTCAAATCTTTAAAAAAAAAAAACTTTCCCTTTATTTTAGTAGTTTAAGTTTAACATAGCACTATACTGTATTTGCTTTTAAAAAAAAATTCGTCTCTGCTATTGTCTGATTGCATACTTCTGGTTCCAGATAAGGTCTGTGGTTAACTGGCAGTTCATAACACTGGTGTCCATAACTCTGAGGTTCTACTGTAAATCTCAAAGTTAATGTGGAAGTATTAGCATTATTCCTACCCCACGTAAATTTTTATGCCCATTGTGCCATGGGTATCTAAACTCATGAGGCTGGAGACATCTAGATATCCTTCTTTGAAGCACAAAAATAAATCTGCTAACCCTTGTCCCTTGGTCCATAATTCTTTACCATAAGTTTAATTTTAATAATGTGAGATGAGGATCCAAAATGTAATACCAATGGGCATAAAAAAAATCTTAGGTCAGCATGTCTGTAATTTACCATTAGTATTTTGTTGGGTATATAAATAATAATCCAGTATCCTCTGAAAGCTGAAAACATCAGATATTACCCAAATTGTTTGAAAAGAAGAAGTGTTTCTTGTTAACACGATCCTGCTGGTAATATCAGATTCTCTACATGGTGTTCTTTGGGCAATAACCATTTTATTTCCTTGGAGAATTAGGATCTTTGAACAAAAACTGTTAGGGTAATAGAATACATAAGATACTTTCAGGAAGGATGGATGATAGAATTCCCCATTAAGTCACTGATGTGAATTCAGTGGAGGTTCTTCTTCAATGCTTAGCCAAATGGCTAAGTAGCCATCGATCACCATTTGATCGCCTATGCCGAGAGTCCAACGTCGGAACAGACTTGATGCACTCATGTAATAGGGGGTCTGCTTCTGGGCCACCTCCACCCCTCAGTTGGTGGAATTTTATCCTAGATGTTAGAAGGCACCTGGAGAATGACATTCACTGGAACTTCTTGTGGCATTCTCACAACATGTCCAGAAAGCATAAGATGCCATCTGAGGACAATGGCCCCAGCAATCTGTAGACCAGAGTGACCATAAATATCTGTATTACAAATGAAGTCATTCCACTTTATGTCCAATATACAACATTGGCATTTTGTGTAGAAAGCTTCCAGCTTTGTCCAGTATGAGTGGCATAGTGCCCATGTTTTGCAACTGTACAGTACTATGGAGAGGATACAGCTCGAATAGACCCTGAACTTGGTTGTAATTCCAAGATGATGCTGATTCCATGTTCACTGTAAATGACCCAGGGAAAATGCTCCAAGCCAGTGGAGATCCTCAATGTGAGAGCTGGAGGAACTGGTGAGTATAAAACCCAAACAGCAGAAGATGGAGACTGCTTCGCCAGTTTCATTATTGAAAGAAATTGGTGCTTCGGGTGGACCTCATACTAGATATTGCAGCTTTGTCTTTGTCCATGAAACATGGCGGCGAACCTTTGCCAACTCTTCCTCCACTTGCTGGCGTGCCTTGCAATATCTGTTAGGGCTCTGTACTAGAAGAACATCATCATCCAGATAGTCAAGGTCTGAGAGCGAAAGATCACCGATCTTAATGCCTGTGGATCTGATGGAATGCTGCATTATGAAATCCATTTCCTGACAAAAGAGTGTAGGTTGATGTTGGTCAAAAATCATTACTAGCTGATGACTCTTTCAACGCTTATTAGTTAGTGGTCTCAATCTAGTGATGAAGAAAAGAGTGTCCATAGAAGGAGAACTACCATCACACCTGGAAATCTCAAGAGAAAGGCCAAGCACTGTATGAGTGTGAAGAATGAAGTTCCCACTTCAGTCCTATAGGGAGTTCCTCCAGGGCAATTTTAAGGCACTTGGACAATACAATGTGAATTTCGATGTTTGATCTGCTGCTGTTTTAGTAGAACATGTTCTGTAAACAAAAGCAGGACCTCAGGCTCAAGGGCTGTCAACGTAGCACTTTTCACCAGCACTAACTTAAAAAAAACCCGAATACTTTCTCAGAGAAAAATTAAATGTGCAAGGGTCAAGGGTCTGAAATGTGCATTATTGGACATAGTAGCAAGATTAGTCAATTAAGGAGACAGGATGCATGCTGCTGGCCCAAGACTGCTTTGTGAAGTAATGAACGTATATTGTGACAAAGTTCCTCCTCTGCCTTGGTGGGTCCTGTGCTTACTGGTGGATTTGCTTGCCTCAGAGATTCACCGCAGCCCTCAGTTTGGCCACTTTTGCTTGTGGCTCAAACCTGCTTTTCACTCAACTAACCTCATCACTGGCCAGCATGGAGAAAAGGAAGGAGAACAATCCCCACAGTCTCTGCTGGTCCACCTAGTGGGTCGGGGGACAGGCCAGGGACCTTCCCCTTTGGTGGGACCCACAGTCCAAGTCAACAACTCCTGTATCCAATGGGGAGTTGGGGGGAACCCGGACCCACCCTCTACTCTGGGATCCAGCCCAGGGCCCTGTGGATCACAGCTGTCTATAGTGTTTCGTGTAACAACTGTGTGATAGCTACAACTCCCTGGGCTAGTTCCCCATGGCCTCCTCCCAACACCTTCTGTATCCTCACCACAGGACCTTCCCTCTTGATGCCAGATAGCGTTTGTACTCCTCAGTCTTCCAGCAGCACACCCTCTCACTCTCAGCTCCTTGCGCGCCCCTCACTGACTGAAGTGAGGTCCTTTTTAAACCAGGTGCCCTGATTAGCCTGCCTTAATTGATTCTAGCAGCTTCTTATTTGGCTCCAGGTGTCCTAATTAGCCTGTCTGCCTTAATTGGTTCCAGCAAGTTCCTGATTGTTCTGGAACTGCCCCTGTTACCTTACCCAGGGAAAAGGGACCTGCTTAACCTGGTGCTAATATATCTGCCTTCTATCACTCTCCTGTAGCCATCTGGCCCAACCCTGTCACAATATGAAGTCATTGAAAACATGCCAATATGTTGCAGACCCAAAACATTAAATACTCTCTCATTTTATATTTATGAAATACTGTATCACACATTTATATCAGGGACACAGCATGCTTTCAGTAATGCTAGTGTGCATAAAGTATGAAACTGAAATTCCCTCTCTTTGCATGTATCAATTTGGTACCAAGAAGACTGCAGGCTTAGCAAATAAAAAGCACTCATTCCTGTTGTGTGCTAATTTATTATAAGGAATAACATACCCACAATGGGGCACAATACAGTTCTAATTCCATCACCCTAGGCAGTTCATATCATAAACCACAGGAGTTGTGTCACCAATGCCCTGAAATGTAACTGAAGCCATAATTTATGCATATTTTAAGAGTATGTGTTGTAACAACCAGGCAAGGTACTACCAAACTTCAACAGGCCTTTATTCTTAAAGTGGAAACCTCTTTACCAAGCTGTTGCTGCACCCTCAGTAGCTGTCACTCAGCCTCCTCAAGTCCCCTCCGTTCCTGTTTCCTGTTCTTTCAGACTCCCAACAGCCAGTGCTCCCAGTTCTCCTAATTACAAGCAGCATCTAAACACCACTTTCTCTCTTAAGAAACTCTCCCTATTAAAATAAACATTGTTGTTCTAACCACAGGAACAAATATGAAACAAGACACTATACTGTTGGAAGAAATATGACACTGAAAACATTGTAGATACTACATAACAGTCTAGTCCAGACAGGTGGTCGTCTGGGTCTGACAGGCCCTCTCTCAATATATTGCACCCGGTTCCAGTGCAATGTCTTGTTGTGTTGATACTACGGTGAAGTCATCCAGTGCAGACCGTGTGTTGGCATAATCTCCTCTTGGTGCATAGGCAAGTGCAATATAAGCAGCATTCCATACCTGCCCATCAGAAAGTCGATAGGTGTAAGGTCCCTTCTTCTCTATGATTTTAAAAGGAGCTGTGAATTTATCATCCCCTTTTCGTAAAATTCTAGGTTTTCGTATTCTAACATAGGAACCACACTCAAACTTTGGTTCATTACCACCCCGCCCCTTGTCTCTGAAAGCCTTATACTTTGCTTGGTTCTGTTCAACTGTTTTTCTCACATCATCCTTGGCTGGGGCATCAGGTTGTGCCTGTAACAATCCAACAATGTTCAGTTTAGTATTCATCTATTTCCCATGCAGTAACTCTGCGGGTGATCTTTGCGTTGTGGCATGGCATGTAGCCCAGTATGCTTGCAAGAAATCAGTAGTGAAGGTTATCCACAATTGCCCTTCCAGTTTAGCTGTTTGCAAATGCCCTTCCAATTTAGCCGTTTGCAAACTCTTTCAAACGTCTGTTAAACCGTTTGATTTCCCCATTGGCTTGAGGGTCTATAGGGATGACCTTCTGTGTAAAATGTTCCTCTCTGCTAGAAAAGTTTCCAACTCCAGGGAAGTAAATTGACTACCATTATCTGAAACCAGTTCTTTGGGATTACCTTCCCTGCTAAAAACTGAAGAAAGGAACTTAATTACTGTAGCAGAAGAGATTTGTGATGTAAATGCTACCTCAGGCCATTTACTGAAATAGTCTATTAAAGAGATGGCATAACGGCAGTCACTTGGAGCAGTATCAAAGGGTCCTACAATGTCAATCACCACTTTTTCCCATGCAGATTCAGGAAGAGGAACAGGGTGTAATGGAGGGGTACATGTCACTGCTGTCTTATCATGCATTTGGCAAGTGACACATGATTTTATAAGTGCTTCAGTTTGAGAGTCCATCCCTGGCAACCAATACAGATCCTGTAGTCATTGTTTCGTTCTGACAATTCCTTGATGAGTATCGTGTGCCAGGTGTATGAGTTTTGACTGTAATTCTTCTGGCACAAGCAGCCGGTGTGTACCTCGTAGCACACAGCCATCAAGCAAAGAAAGTTCATCCCGAACTCCAAAATAAGGTAGCAAAACTCGGTCAAGGTTTTTAGGGTGACTGGGCCATCTCTTTGTCAGAAATTCCCGTAGTTTTTGTTGAATTGGACACGCTGAACAAGGAGCTTGAAATTGTTCTCTTGTAACTGCAGTAAGAATGCTTGCAATAAGCGCAACTACTACATCCTCATCCTCCGGTGGAGCATCTGGTGAAGGCAAAGGCAGTTGAGAAAGGCAATCAGCTACCATATTTTTGTTTCCAGGCTTATATTGCAGTTCATAATTGAAAGAGAGTAGTCTTGCAGACCATCTAGCAATATGATATCCTGCTCTTCCCAGTCCTTTCGTGGTGAGCAACGTCAAAGGGCTGTGGTCTGTGTGCAACTTGAACATGCAGCCCCACAGGTAAGTTCTCCATTTTTCAATAGCCCAGACACAAGCAAGTGCTTCTTTTTCGACTGTAAAATATTTTCTCTCAGCATTACTTAGTGTCCTTGAAGCAAATGCAACAGACCTGTCTGTGTTGTCCTCATGAAGCTATGTGAAGACAGCCTCAAGTCCATACTCAGAAGCACCAGTAGTTACAATTGTGGGCAATGCAGGACTGAATAGTGCCAGTACTAGACTATGTACAATTAAGTATTTCACCGTTTCAAAACTAGCTTGTGCATCCGTTGTCCACATTAAGGTTGAACTTCCCCCTAGTAATTGTCGTAACAGTTCAATGACAGAAGCATAATTGGGAATGAATTTTGCATACCAGGAGGTAAGACCCAAGAAGGAAAGTAAGGTTTACAAATCTGTTGGAGGAGAAGCATTTGAAAGTGCCAGGATATGATCTGGATCAGATTTTAGTCCAGCCTGCGAAATTGTATGCCCCAGGAAGGAGAGTTCAGTTGGTCTAAATTTGCATTTGGACCTACTGAGCTTGAGACCTGCTTTGCTGATGCAGTTTAGTACAGACTTCAGGTTATTGTCATGCTCCTCAGAAGTATTTCCAAACACGAAAATATCCTCTAAATAGCACTAAACTCCATGTTGATTCTTCAGAATCAATGACATCATGTTTTGGAAGGCACTTGGGGCAGATGCAAGACCGTATGGAACACATTTAAAACAAAATAGTCTCTTGTGTGTAATAAATGCCGTGAGGTCTCTGCTATCTTCATGCAACTTAACCTGGTAGTATGAGGTCTGCAAATCAAGAGCAGAAAACATCTTTGCTCCATGGAGTTCTTCAAATACTTCTCCTAGGTGAGGAAGAAGATGGCTGTCAATCACAATAGCTTTATTTGGCTCCCTTAAGTCCACACAAAGACGAATGCCTCCACCCTTCTTCTGCGTCACTACTATAGGTGAAAACCATTCCAAGGAGTCAATCTCCTCAATAATGTCCTTTTGAACAAGTTTTCTAAGTTCCTCTGAAACAGCTTCTTTGAATGAAAAGGGTAAGCGCCATAACTTCTGTCATACAGGCATTACATTATTTCGCATTTTAACTTTATGCAGAAACCCATCAGCACAGCCGAGTTTCTCCTCGAGTTTCTGGTGTTGGATCCCAGCTGAAACTGGTGTGTGTACCGCAAGAGTGCTTTGCTGAGGAAGATCAATTCATCCATTAACTACCCTGAGACTTAAAGCAGTCAATAAATCTCTGCCAAGGATAGGAGTGCCTTTGTGGACAATGTAGAACTCTGCAGTTACACAGCAATCACCAAAAGTAACTGTTGCTGGCAGGCAGCCATGTACTGGAATATGGTTTTTCAAGTAGCACACCAAGTGAAGTTTGGGTTCAGTAAGAGGCACATCTTTAAAGTAATGCAAACAGATGGAATCAGGTAGTATAGATACTGCTGAGCCAGTGTCCAACATTAGCTGAATAGAGTGTGATTTGCCTGAGGGTCTGGCAGAAATGTTTACAGTGTACTTTATTTGTTCTGGAATATGTGCAGTAGTGATTTTGTCCATGCTGAGCACAGTAACATCTGGTATTGTAACTACATGCACCTATTGATTGAACTGACTGCTGTGACATATTTTAGCAAAATGTCAAATCTTTTTGCAATGATTGCACTGAGCTACTTTTGCCAGACATCTTGTGTAGCTTGCAAGGTGTTGTGGGGATCCACAGCGAAAGCATGCTTTTACTGTATTTTGAATTTGCTGATTCAGTGGTTTTTCATTAGTTTTCCTCTTGGAGTCGTTTGTCTGCAGCGATAGTGAACTTTTCTGCAAAGGAGTCACAGCCTGGACTGTGCCTCCTGTATCCATGCTCATTAGTATGGCTTCAGCTGTAGCTGACTCAATCTGAGTAGCAATGGTTATTGCTTTTTCTAGTGTAAGTTGTGCTTCTAGAAGTAAGCGTTCTCTTACATGAAGCATGGTTGTTTTCTCAATGAGCTGGTCTCTAATCATCTCATCTGCCATATTCCCAAAGTCACAAGTTACAATCAGACTCCTCAGGGAAGAAATATACTGCATTATATTGCTCACGCTGGCGAAATCTGTAGTGATTAGCTACTACATTCACTTTTGGCACAAAAAAGTTCTTTAATGCAGTGAGTGCAGTCTCATATTTATCATCTGCAAGGGGAAAAGTGTAAAATATACGCTGCCCTTCTGCTCCAAGGCAGTGCATTAGCAGAGCACGCTTTCTTACTTCAGAAATCTCTGTAGCAGTGATTGCAAGCAGATAAGTCTCAAACATATGGATCCAGGCAATAAAAGCAACTGGAGGCTCACCTGGGCTTTGCAGAAAGGGTGCAGGTGGGTTCAGAGGCAGAAGATCCACCCTCGTCGCCAAAATGTTGTAACTACCAGGCATGGTACTAACAAACTTCAACAGGCCTTTGTTCTTAAAGTGGAAAACCTCTTTACCAAGCTACTGCTGCACTGTCGGTAGCTCTCACTCAGCCTCCTCAGGCCCCACCCCCCCGGCCTTTCAGACTCCCAACAGCCAGTGCTCCCAGTTCTAATAATTACTAAGCAGCATCTAAACACCACAGTATGTTACATTAACACATTTAAAGAAAACATTTCATCCCACTTTATAGTCTAACTCCCATCTGCCCATGGTAATTCTGAGCTGGCCACATGTTTTGCTATGTTCCTTCCCTTGCAGGTGTTTTTGTTTTGTTTATTTAAACAGTTCCATTTGTAAGATGGACCTTTTGTCAAGCTCTAGCCACATTTACAATAAAAGCAATACACAAGCCAAACAATATTAGATTACAAAAGTACACTGCAACTTCACACCAGCTCACTCTTGCACCAGGCCTGAGTAAACAGAAGGCCTCCAACATATGCTCTGACAGTCAATACACTCTTGCTCTTTTCAAACCAAAGGGGGAGTGGATTGCAGAGCCACAGGCCTGTCACCAATTAGGCCTTGCCCCCAGACACAGATGACCACACCTAGGAGACTTTGGCTCAAAGCATTCGAGATGATAGCAATGATAGTGTAATGCATGGAGGGAAAGATGCACTTTAAGGTACATAGGACCCAAACCGCACTGAAAAGTAGAAATAGAGGAATTACCATACCAAATCAGACTCATGATGGGCTACTGAGTTCAGTATTAAAGATGGATGTACTTTTGTCTGTAACCTTTTTTCAAGAAAAAAATGTAGATTTAGCTTGACTGAAACAGTTAGTGAATTCATGTGTGTTTCAAATTGTTTCCATTTTTCTCCCCCTAAAATGTCAAAACAATTCACTTTGACATGAGGCATATCTGGTTTTTTGAACTAGATGCACAAGAGGACTTGGGTACCTTCACAAAATCAAAGAAATGGTGGCAGTGATGGCCTCTTACACCCAATAGCCCAGGGTACTCACTTCGGCTGTAGGAGTCCTAGTTTCAAATCCCCACTTTGAACTCAAGTTTCCCCATCTCCCAGGTAAGGGCCCTAACCAGCAGGACATAGAGTCATTGTTACTTTCTTGTTAAACCAATGAATAAGTATTTCACACAAAAAGGGACAGCTTTAACAGAGGAGAATGAGAGGACACCTCTTCCCCCCTCCCCCCCAAACACACTCTATGGCCTGGTGGTTAGGGCATTCACTAGAGAGGGGAGAGAAAATTCTAAAATAATTCAGTTTTGGGTTGACCCCAAATGATTTTTTTATTATTTATTTTTCAGAACTGCCAGCAAAATGACAAATCAGTTATTTGCACAGCTCCATTTGGTATTTTCTCTACAACCATGGAGATACTAAGTGCTTTATAAGAAAATGTAAAATTTCCTCTTCTAATCCCCAATAATAGAAAATAAAGCAGTAACATGCCTATGAGGGAAATTTCTTCCCAATCCCACACAGTTACTGGTTTGTTTATGCTAAAGCATGAGGATTGATATGCCATGAAATATAAATATTTTTCTTGGATAGTGTAAGCATTCATATTCTTATTTTCCTTATAAGCTGACGAGTCTTTTCTGAAAGTTACTAAGCTCTTCCCTTTAGTAATACCTTGTGGCAGCAAGTTCCACAGGCTAATTTGCAGCATCTTATAAAAAATATCCATTTGTTCTAAATTTGTTGTGTTTTAATCTAATATTCTCTCTTATTCTGGTATTATTTGTAAAGCTGTTCTGCAAAAAGTTTCAATGTCATTTTTTGAAAAGGAACAATTTATTTATTTCATATTTTTATTATTTATTATTATTATGGCAAAGAACATATTGAAGATGTTCAGATCCCCCCTCCCACCTTTTTTGGGGGGGGCTAAAAAAGACGAGTAGGAGTGGAGGGAATGAGTAGAAAGGGATTGGATGAAGGAGAAGAGAAACTGGAAACCCCCAATTTACTTCATTATCAGGTTTCAAAGACTTTTTTTTAAAGTACAAAAATGATTTCTCTCAGATTTTTTTTTAAATGGCCATTTTTGACTTTTTTCATTCAAAAAGTGTAAACCAGCTCTAATTATCTGAAAGCTCCCAATTTATTTCTGCATGCTATTCATCATTTTGTTTGTCTATCTTGTCAGGTCTTATTAGTTTCCTTTGAAAATTAGGACTGTTGAGTAAATAATTCCTCTCCATATGGAAGTTTTACCCAATTTATAACCTAAAACAGTCCAGATCCTGCACCATTAAAGTCAAAGTGAGCTTAATATTGATTTCAATTAGTGTAAGATCAAGCCCTATTTTTGCTGCTTTTTTCTGGATATTTTCTACTCTTTCTATTCAGAGATGGAAAGACCAAAACAAACCTTGTATTTGGCAATATTTTGTATCTTATTTTCTATCCATTCTTACTATAGGCTAATATTTTCTTTTCTTTTTTTTATGACTACTGCTGCATATTGAGTAGATGTTTACAGTGAGCTGTTCATAATGATACCCTGGATTTTTTTTTTGAGTAGCTGCAGTTAATTTATAACCCATCAATGTGTCTGAACATTTCAAACTCTTCTTTGTAATCTCCATTACTTTGCACTTTTCTGCATTGGATTAACTTTGTAAGATCCTTTTAAAACTCTCCATAAACTACTTTAGAACTGACAAACCTAACAATGGTATTTCATCCTCCAAATTGTTTCCACCTCACTCTTCATCCCTTCTTTCAGATCATTATTGAATAGAGCAGAGCAGGAAATGATTTGTTTTCCTCTGAAAAAGTGTTGAATTTTTTTCAATACTTTTTATTTATTTTCCGCAGAGATGAGGGAGGGAGAGGGGGTTCATTAAAAAACAAAAGTATCTTTCAGTTTTTGGCAACAATACCAGGTTTTTTTTTTGTTTGTTTTTTTGTTATTTCTATGAAAACTCAATTTAAAAAAAAAAAAATCACAAAAAAAAATCATTTACAACAATCAAAAACCCACATCTGTCCTGCACTGCCATAAAGATCCTTGGGGCACCATGCTGTTAACCTCCTTTCATATGGAAAAAAGTGACCATTTATTCCTAAACTTCTCTCTCTCGCTCTCTCAACCAGTTTCTAATTTTCTAATTCATGGCAGAACTTTAAACCTCAACCTGTGATGAGAAGGTTCCTCAGCCTGTGCAGTAACTATAATTCTTCGAGATATGTATCCCCATGGGTGTTCTATTCTGGGTGCACTTGCACCCCCAGCATCTCAGATTGGAGATTTTAGGTAGCAGTATACATTAGGCACATGCATGCACTCTCCCTGTCTGGTGCCCTGCACTGCGCTATATAGTGCTGCTGGGGCTTAATGGACACCCTCAGTTCCTTCTCTACCTCAGAGCTCATTGGAAAGAACTCTGAAGCAGAGGAGAGGAGGGTAGGTAGTGGAACACCCATAAAGACATGCATCTTGAAGAACCATAGTTACTGCACATGACAAGTAATCTTCTCTTCTTCGAGTAGAAGTATCCCTATGGTTGCTCCTTTCTAGATGATTCTGCAACAGTATCCCTAAGGGAGGGTGGAGCATCAGAGTCAAGTCTAGAACTGAGGATAAGACATGGTATCAGATGATGAGTTGTGGGTGATTGCAAATGTTCAGCAAATGTATGAGCAAAAGTCCAAGTCGCAGGTCTACATATTTCGGTGACCAGAACATTTTTGAGGAAGGATATGGAAGTGGAGAGACATCTCATGGAGTGAGTTTGTACTCTAGAAAGAAGCTGAAGATCATACGACCAATAGCAGTAGGAAATGCAAGTCAATATCCACCTATAGAGTCTTTGTTTAGAGATTGAGGATCCCTTAGATCTGTCCGCAATGGAGAGAAAGTCTGGGAGATTTCCTGAAGGGCTTAATCCTATCTAAATAAAAGGCTAGTGCTCTCCTGACATCAAGAGGGTGCAATGTCACATTCCTTTTGTCCTGGTGCATTTGTGGAAAGAAAACTGGGAAGTTGAAAGTTGGTTTATGTGGAAGTTCAAAGATATTCTTGAGAGGAACTTTGGATGCAGTCGTAGGGTGACCTTGACTACAAAAAATATTGTAAAGCTGGGGGTAGGCCATTAAAGCCCCTATCTCTCCCATTCTTTGAGCAAGTGATAGCCACTAGGAATGTGATCTTCATAGACAGGTGTAGAAGGGAACAGGTGGCCAAGGGTTCAAAGGGAGGTCTGGATTGGTTGGTAAACTGTGAAGTGAATAAGGTAGGGAAGCCATGTTTGTCTTGGCCATGTGGGAATTACATGTATAACCCTGGCTCGCTCTTTCTTTGTTACGAACAGGAGATTATATTACAGGAATAGATGAACAGGCATACAAGAGATCTCTGTTCCATTGTAGGAGAAAGGCATCTTCAAGAGAGTGATGACCCTGACTGGCCCTGGAGCAGAACTGGGAGCATTTCTTGTTTTTGACTGTGGTGAATAAGTCTTTGGGACTCCCCAGCATAGAAATATGCAGTCAAGAATGGAGGGGTCCATTTCCCATTCGTGGTCCTGGGGAGAAGTGTCTGCTGAAATTGTCCATTGAGAGCATCCACCATAGTGTTTTGTATATCCAGGAGATAAGCAGCTGAGATGTTGACGTGATGGTGAATGCATCAATTCCAGAGTTCACTGCTTCAGCACAAAGGGAAGGTGATATCACTCCTCCCTGATGGTTTATGTAAAATATACATGAGATGTTGTCCATCATGATTATTATGTGCTTGCCCCGATCAGCGAGAGGCAATGTGTACAGGAATTTCTGACTGCTCTGAGTTCCAGCAAGTTGATATATGGAGTGTACTTGAGTGGAGACCACCTGCCTTGAACAGCTTGGGTGTTCAAGTGGGCTCCCCATCCCAACAGGGATACATCCATAGTTAATATTAATGTTGTGGTAAAGGCCAGTTAGAGGTGGGGTCAGGAGGGACATTTGCCCTGGGCCTCAAGCTCAACGGGGTCCTCAAATTTAGACACTTGCATTGCATATTTTTGTGAGTTTGCCAGCATCAGTGGCTTCAGGTGAACACACCTTCAATGTGTTAAAGCAGGTAAAGAACTATCACCATTCAACTAAGGGACAAGACCATTTGAATGGGCTCGCCATGCTTAATATTAACTGTGACATAGCATGAAAGCTAGATTTTTCCTCGATAATTAGTGCATTTGCACAGAAAAAGGCTAGAAAGGCATTTGTTAAATAAAAAAATAAAGTTATGTCTTACTCTTTTTTTGGTGTCTTATTTTGTTTTCATGCATCATCATTTTTTAATTTTTATTACGGCCCGGGCCACTCTGGACCTCTGAGAGGGCCTGGTTGGGGGTGTGCAGACATTGTGAGGGTTTTTCCAATATTTGAGGGATTTTTTTGACTATCAAGAGCTTCAAGAGAAGTTTGTTTAAGCTGTGTTTGTTTGGTAAATAAACTGTTCTTGAAGGCAGTGCATGTGAAATCTGACGTGATTTATTACAAATATGCCTGCTACCATGTGTCCCAGTAGCTGGAGACAGTTTCTGGCCAATGTTTGAAGGCTGAGTTGTACTGTAGAGACTAAATTGACTAGAGTGTTAATCCTGTGTGAGGGAAGGAATTCTCTGGCTGCTACTGCATTTAGGTAGGCTCCTTTGAACTCCAGATGTTGGACTGGAGTTAATGTGGACTTTTGGACATTTAATTGTAGTCCCAGTCAAGGAATAGGTCCACAGCCTTTTGTCTGGTCATCAAATCCACATTGAAGGAGTGTGCTTTAGGCAGGCAATCATCGAAGTACTTCATTCTGGATCAGAGCAAAACCATGACCTCTTTACATTTTCATGAAAATGGCAGAGATACAGAGCATGTTCACCCAAGAATAGCCAATCACCTGGTGGTTAGAACACTCACCTGGGATGTAGAAGACCTAGGTTCGAGTCAGTCTGATTGAGAGCAGGAACTTGTACCTGGGTTTTCTATATCCCAGGCAAGTGCCCTTACTATTGAGGTACAGAGCCAGTGTGTTTCTCCTCTTGAAGCTGTTCCACTTTATATAAATTAAATATTCATTGGGACATAAAGAAAGAGCAGCTGATCTATAGCCCAGGGATTAGGGCATTCACCTAGGCTGAGGGAGATCAAGGTGGGTGATCTAGCCAGCAGCTGATTGGCTATTCTGGCATGGGTCTCTCTCTTTCTTCCTCTCCTCTCACCTCCCTCCCCCAGAGATTCCATCTGCACTTCAGGAAGCTGCCCAATGAAAGCATCATTAAGATACACATTTCCACAAAAAAAAAAGTCAGTTTTGACTAATCAGTATTTTGCAGCAAAAAGCATTTTGTCAGACAATTCCCCAATCAGCTCTTCATCCAAATCCATCCTTATGGGGTTTGCCCATAGACACCAGGTATACATGTGGCTCTCTGGAGTCTGGTTCTGAGAACTCACTGCCCAACAACCCCGTGGTTCTGCTGCTGTCCTATTTCACGTTAGCCAGAGTAATTGACTTGCTACCAGCAAGCAGCCATCCACATAGGATCTTAGAAACTTATTTCTTTGTTAAAGCACCCACATTAATGTAGATGTGGAAGCAACATGCTGTGTGGGGGTGTATGCACTGGAATGAGTGCATGAAAATTACAGTACATAGAAATCAGAAAGAAAAATTGCCTTCAGAGTGACAGGTTATCCTTCAAGGAGAAGAGAAGCCAAATAATTTATGCCCGCAGAGATACTGTAGGACTCATATTTTAGCAGGCAGAATTCTTCCAGATTATATAACTGGGGCCCTGAAGGAAGGATATATTAATCCTTTGTGTGCTTTGTCATTAATATTGTTTATTAGGCCACGAGAAGACATAAAACTTTAATGTCATTTTCTCACTCGAAGGGCTTTTTTTCCCTTAAAATCTAAGGGTCCCTGCCAATCTGATATGGCATTTAGATTAGAGGAACAGATGGCTGATGCTGAATGACTAATTTTTGCATCAGCCAAAGCATTGCTGTTTGATACAAGCTGTATGGGGGGAAATGGCCCCCTTTTTTACATTCCACTGGTCAGGGGGAACTGAAAAGCAACAAAGACACAATTAAACAAATGGGGACTCTTTAGAGTCCAAGACAGCATGGGAAAACAGGGAGAGCTGTTACATATACTCCACTACCTGTCACAAATGTTGGGCTTGATTAAAGGCAATGAGGACACATGCAGTGCCAAATATGACCAAGTAGAGAGAAATCTGAGTGAGACAATCCAGGATAATATTTGCAGGTGAGGAGAAACAGAGGGGAGCATACCAGTCTGTACAGAGGCTCCTTGCTATATTTAATCTCCCTAGGAAAACTCATATACTACCTAATTTTTCAGGTAGGTTTTCAGTATCCTTGTGGGTGGACAGAGGCAAAGGTCAAATGATGCTAAACCACAGAGCCTCAGCCCTCAAATTTAGGAATCCCCGTCCCTGGTTCTATTACTAACCATCAGCTAACAGAACCTGATTGGACAGGTAGTGGTGGGCTTGTGGGTGTTCAAGAAGCAATGTGTAGGCTATACCCAAGGTACTGCAAGCCTTCACATTCTATTTACTCAGCTTCCATGCCGCGGGAAACTCACCTAGAGATCGGGAGTCCTGGGAGCTCAATAGCATATCTTAAACTGGTATGTATTAGATAAGAATCTAATCCATTTCCCATCAAAATTATTATAACAACTCTATCTATCGCTCTTTCCCTGGCCCAATTGTTATTATGAATGACTGTGAATTGCCATTACGAATGGCAATAAATAGGTATTGGGCCAAGAAAGTAGCAAGAAGGATTGTAGAGTAGTGGTTAGGGCACTCACCTAAGATGTGGGAGACCCAAGTTAAAGTCCTTGCCCCAATGGCTAATTATGTATTCATTCAGGAACAGTTCCAACTAGATAAACAGAGATCCCCATACCAGAAAATCCCACAGCCCAGTGGCTAGGACACTCACTTGCAATATAAGAGATATAACAATCACCATGCTGGAAGAGACCAATGGTCCTTCTAGACCACTATCCTCTCTCTGTCATTGGCCAATATCAGAGCTTCAGTGAGAGTGTCCAGAACAGGGCAATTTGTGGGATCCCACCCCTCATTTTCCCTTCCTGTCTTCTGGTAGTCAGCGGTTTAGGGTTGCCCCAAGCATGGGGTTACATCCCTGACCGTCTTGGCTAACTGCCATTGATAGACCTATATTCCATTAACTTATCCAGTTTGTTTTTGAACCCAGTTATAGTTTTGGCCATCACCACACATCCCAAGGCAATGAGTTCCACATATTAATTGTGCATCTTGTGAAAAAGTGCTTTCTTTTCTTTGTATTAAACTTGATGCCTACATTAATTTCATTGGATGACCCCTGGTTTTTGAATTGTGGGAAAGGGAAAATAACACTTCTCTATTCACTTTTTCCACATCATTCATGATTGCATAGATCTCCATCATATCCCCCCTTAATTATCTCTTTTCTAAGCTGAACAGCCCTAATCTTTTTACTATTTCCTCATATGTAACCAATTCCATACCCTTGTTCATCTTTGTTGCTCGTCTCTGAACCTTTTCCAGTTCCACTATAATCTTTTTGAGATGGGACAACCAGAACTGGACACAATATTCAAGGTATGAGCACACCATGGCTTTATATAGTGGCATCAGGATATTTTCTGACCCAAGTTCAAATCCCTTCTCCCCAGTCTTCCACATCCCAAGTGAGTACGCTAACCAATGAGGTAGCGGTTATAAGGGACACCTCCCTTCAACATTTTGTGAATCTAGTTTTCGCTTTTCTGAAAATGCCAGAAATTGAAATGAAGAATTTAGATCAGGTCAAAACCAAAACATTTTGTTTTACCATTACTGGCTTTGTCAAAACTATTCAGTGAACTAGACATGAATTCATGAATAGTTTCAGGTTGACTGAAACTGGATTTTTTGGCACAAATTATTCACAGAAAAAAAAATTCACCCAGCTTTAGTTCAGACCTTCCTCCTCATACCGAGGCAGCTATGATTAGTATGTTCATCCAGGAGTGATGAAGCTACAGTGGTTGCTCTTGAACACTTTCCAATTTTCTCCATTTGTAGAATAGGGCAGCAGTTCTCAAACTGTGAGTCTGGACCCCTGAGTGGGTCATGACCCCATTTTAATGGGGTCACCAGGGCTGGCTTAGATTTGCTGGGCTCAGGGCTGAAGCCTGAGCCCCACCTCCTGTGGCCAAAGCTGAAGCCTGAGGGCTTCAGTCCTGGGCGGCAGGGCTCAGGTTATAGGCCCTCTGGCTGAGGCTGAAGCCCTTGGGCTTTGGCTTTGACCCCTTTCCTGCCCAGGGCAGTGGGGCTCTGGCTTTGGCCCCCCTACCTGGGGCAGTGGGAATCAGGCGGACTCAGACTTTGCTGGGGTTGTGTAGTAATTTTTGTTGTCAGAAGGGGGCCGCAGTGCAATGAAGTTTGAGAACCCCTGGAATAAGGAATACCGTGAGTACTTCAGTAACACTGTAATTTGTTACAAAGGCAACTGAAAAGATTTTAAAGACAGCCACTGCAAGAACCTCCCAGACAACCTTCTTGATTGGCACTCAACTCTGGAAAGCATTTCCAGTCTCCATAAAGGAATCTGTAGAGCGAGGCCAAATACACATTGACTAGGAATTTAGGATGGATGGAAAGAGAGCAGGTTGGTTTGGTGAGTGGAGAAGTTTTATTTTATGGTGATTCTGACCTGCTGAGTTTCCTGGTTCATAGTGATTTTACAGTTCCCAAAGTCCTAAATGGGCACTTTTTAAATAAACCGAAAATTAAACAGTAAATATGTATGGTTTGTGACCGGTGACTCTGATCCCGGAAAGTTATTTCTGTCCTGTCTCTCTTTAGAGGGAGATCTTATGAGAAATCTTAAAAATTGCACAGGCTAGTCATCATGTTAATACTGGTCACCATTGTATCATCCAGTATGTCTACAAAGCAAAACCTGTGCACGGGCTAGCCTACCAAAGCTAGCTTGAATCCAGCTAGCGTGGGTAACAATAGCAGCAAAGGTAGCATAGCATGTGCTTCAGAGTGGGCTAGTGAATCAAGTATGTACACAGGGCCATGCCAGCCAGGCTTGTACTACATGTGCTGAAGACCAAGCTGCACGGTCATCACTGCTATTGCTACCTGCATTAGCTGGATTCAAGCTAGTTCATGCACAACTTTTTCTGTGTAGACATACGCACAGAAATTGCAGAAGGCAGCTTGAGTTTTCCCCATGCCTGTATACTCCACTCCAGTGGTTCTCACACTGGGGTCTGCGGCCCCCTGGGGGTCCACCAAGGTATTCCAGGGGGTCCATGTGTCATGTCCGGCCCCACTGATCAACTCCTCTCCCTCCCTAACAGTCCCTCCTGTATGCCAAGGAACAGCTGTTCAGCAGTGTTCAGGAGGTGCTGGGAGGGAGGGGGAGGAGAGGGGATGAGGCACACTCAAGGGAGGTGTTGGAAAGCGATGGGGAAGAGGAGGGGCAGGGGTAGAGCAGGGGCGGGGAAAGGTGGGCGGGGCCTTGTGGGAGGAGGGGGGGAGTGGTGGCGGGGCGTGGGGCTGAGCAGAGGTTGAGCACCCCAGGGAAAATTAGAAACCGGCTTAGGGGGTCCGCAAAAAATGTTAATAAAAAAATGGGGGTCCACAGGTTGCTAAAGTTTGAGAACCGCTGCGCTACACACTTACAGGAAATGGATGGTACAATATACACTATCTGGTCTTAACAGATGATCACGGAGTCTGCACACATATTTCATTGCAGTAAGTATTTCTTCCCTCTCCCCAACCCAATCTATCATTCTGAAACTTTAAATTCAATAAACTCTTAAAAACCACCTAAACAATAGTATCAGGCCATTCTCCGACATATGAGCTGTTTTAGTCTTTCGCTAAATGATTTCTAAATTCACTCCACTCTGTTCCTGCCAGGAAATAGCTACTAGGAGAGGACTGAATAAATACCATGCAGCTGTGTGTGTTTCTCTGAAGAAACCGAGGTTGTAACTAGTCCTTGAAGACAATGAGAGAGATGGATACAACAGTTGACCGGCTCTATTGTACTTCCTACACATACACAAAATCATTGTGACAGAGCCAAAAAAACAGGTTTGAAATGATTCACTAAGATCCCCTTTTGTGAGAGGCAATGTTTCAGTGACATTCTTGCTTCAGCAAAACAACAGAAAGCAACAAAGAAGAATTAATGTATAATAACCATTCACGCAAGATATGCCAGACAGTGACAAACAAGTGATGAAATACAAACTGGGCAGGCTTTGGATTTTGGCAAGGACTTGGATTTTTTTTTTAAATAAAGGGGGATCGAGTGCCAGTGTTTATATAAAATACAGGAGTTAACTGGCATGGTGGGTTTTTAAGCTGTTCGATTTAGTGCCCTTTCCTTGACCCTGGGTGCATTTATTTGATCTGTAAAAATGGATCAAATGGAGCATTGCTGAAAAGGAAATTATGGTTGTCTGAGTTCCTAACCCATTGTAAAAATGTTTCCTTCCAAGCAGAGCTATGCACGCGCACGCAGCAGCTCTGCGGTGGTGATAAAAGATTCCTGGCGCATAGTGAAGATGAAAAATGATACACAGTTGAGAGGTAAATTGCCAAAGGTGTCAGAAGACATGTTGTGGTGACGTAAACAGTGACACCAACATTAATTTCAATAATCTGACAGGGTGTTAGCAAAACAGAGCATACCTGAGACACTCGCCAGGGCTGCCTGTTTCATTATATTCCATTTCCCCATCACAAGCCTTGCTCACTCTGGGCTCCTAAAAGACAATCCCCAAAACGGAGGATTCCTTGGTAAGTCAGCCCAAGATGGGAGCCTTCTCATTAATTGTACTAAATAGAGTGATGATTTTGAAAGATCATATTGGCTTTTTTACAAGCCCTCTCTCCCAGCTAAGTACCTTTTCAGCTACAATTGATTACCGTGTTGTTTGGGTTTGCGCAATTCTGTCAAGCAGCAGTGCAGATAGCATCAATAACATTATTGATATTGTGATGAACTGTATTCTAACTCAGCACAGACTCCATCCTGTATTCTGTGGCACTGCAAGGCAATATTGATGGAACTACCAAGAGGGCAGTCCAGGCACTGAAGGGATGGTATCAGAGAGACAGAGTGTACCTTTTCATGTGACACTGCAGCAGGTCTTGGGGACAGTAAAAGAAGATAATTGGTCAATAAGAGAAAACTGTGCTCTAGCCATGTTCTCTTTCAGGGTTTCAAAGTCACCCTATTTTTGTTCATTTCACTGTGTTCATTGAAGGTGCATCAAGCCCATGAGAGAGACTGAATCTGAAATATCTACCTACTAAATGTTTTCTACTGGTCGTAATTTAGCACCTTCTACTAGCTGTGTTCCATCTTAAACTAGGTTTGTTGGAAGGTGACTTCAGTTATTTCCCTAGGAAGGGAATACAGCTGGGGCTCAGAAATATGTTTGTATGTTGATTTGTGAAGTAAGAAAATGGTGTAGGCACTTTTTATGTACAGAACTGACCCTCACATATATTATATATGCCTATTGCAACCCACAATTAAGCTAGTCATGGCTGCCCCAACACGTGCCATACCCACTCCATCATAACCACACCTACTAGATACATACTTGCCCCAGCACATGCAGTTATCCATGCCAACAGAGACACTGTATCTACCTGCCAGTTCATCATATTCTCCCTAGCACGTGCATGAACAGACACACAGCCTCTTGCCTCAGTACAGGCAGAGTGAACTCTATTGGACATTGGCAGGTGGCCTGTTTGTACAAGATGCCAGTCAATAGCTCAGCTTTGCTGCCATCTCAGTTCACAAGAGAACGCAGATGGGTCATCGCCTCGCATGGTGGCAGCTCAGAAAACACTTTTTCAACTTAAAAACAAATTTTATGGGTCACGTCACTTTTCTTTAAAGCCTGCAAAATTCCACTGGCACCAATTCAGCTGCTTCCTAGTTAGAGAGAAACTGCAAGAAAAAGTGGAACGTCAAAAAACAAACCCACCCGCTCACATCCCAGCCTTTTTTTTTGTCCTCCCAGTACATTCCTGGAGCCTTCAAACTGCAAGGAAATGCCATGCCCCTGAATGATGAGTCCTGCTGGAACAATCCAGGCTTCCTGCAGCAACAACTAACAACAATGGCCCTCCATCCCGGCAGCACAGGTGAAATCTTATTTAAAGCTCAAGGATAGTGGTCACTCCAGTTTTCTTCCATTAAGGAGAAGAAAATAGTTAAAATACTGTATATGCCATATAAATCCCAAGTGTTAGTCACACTGTATTTATGGTACCAACAAGGAGACAGGAATGGGACAAAGGGGTCTATGGATTGTGGGACTTTCCCAGTGTCAAGAATGGAGAGGATCAGGAGACCTGGGCAGAAGTCCCATGTAAATCACACTACTCCTCCTCTATTGTGTGTTATGCCCATCTGTTAAGTCCTCTCTTTATTTAGACTGTAAACAGTTCAGGGTATATTTTTACTGTGTGTTTGCTAAATGCCCAGTATAATGGAGCTCCAATATTGACTTGTATTGTCATAGCACTCAGTAACCCAAATAATAAATCATTATCATTATCCAATTCCATATCATAAAAACATTGCACCATGTATAACAAATGAGAGTCTCTAGGAAGATCCAGACATGGCATAGCAAACTGTTGTAGGTCAGATGCACTGGGCACCAGCAAACCTATATTAAGTGGGGGGAGCTCAAGAATGGATGAGCAGAGAGTACTGCAGGTGAGGATTGAGGTGCTTCAGCAGAGGGGGTCTAAACTAGAATATCTAGAGATACCGTAGTTGAATGTTGGAAGTTTATGTATCTTCTGCCCACAATATACTGTACTGAGTCAAAGTCCCTCACTATCATCATGAACGTTCAACTACAACCACAACATTTCACAAGGAAAAATAAATGTCAAGGAGAACGTTATCACTCTAAATAGATTAACACAGCTTTTTCCTTGGATTATACAAACACTAAACACACTAGCAGAAAAAGTGGGTTATCTCACACACACAAACAGATTCTGCTGGGGGAAACAATTATTCCGGCTTTGCACTATGAAGAATTTGACCTCAGGGCAAAGAAAACAAGCAAGCTCTGGAAAGTAACCTTTTTATCCATATTGTTCCTAAGTCAAGCTGTTTCCTTTAAAATGAAGAAACCTGAGGAAAACAAGGTCCGGCTAAGGAGACTTATTCCAAATGTGACACAAAGCAGCAGCCAGAAGTCTTAAGTGGCAAAACCACCATGTCAAAAATCAGTAAACAGCATCAAAAAGCTCTCAGTGCCCTACCAACCACTTGTTAGCATTCACTGCGGTGCTGCTGCGGTCTTCTCTTTCTCACTCATTGCTTGGAATGAACGGGGAAGAAAGAGCCGCTTGTTTCCCCTCTGTCACCACTAGGGACTCCAGAGCTCTTTTCAGACTCCCTTCAGCATCTTGACAATTGACAGGCTTACCGAAGAGAGCGCCTCTTAAAGAGGACTGCCGCAGAGCAAGCCGAATAGCAACAGCAAGGCAGCCAATCAGGCCAGCATTGGGGAGAAAGCTACAAGCGAGATTTGAAAGTTGTGCAAAGTCCACAACAGTAATTCGGCTTTGAAAAGCAGAACATCAAGGTGAAGAGGGTTTGCGTAGTTAATTAAGACAATAAGTAGCAACTTAAGACCTTCCTCTTTCATCTTCTGTAAACTCACTATGCACTTACTTTCAAAACAAACTCTTCAACAATCTGAGTGTGAGATCAGTTCAGGTGATGCAGCTTAAATATGCCTCTTGGAAAGGGGCACAGGACACTACTTAGAGACATTTTGACTCCTATAAAATAGATTTTTCCCTACTGCATGATTAATTTAATAGGCACCTTTCACAGGCATTGTATCAAAGAGCTGCATGGCATAATCAACAATAAGACTAAAAGCACGGGGAAATAAGGAAACATTTAAAGCTTTATTTTTAAAATTTCCTACAGAAATCATGCAGGAAGGAGGCCTATCAGCTGGGAACCAGATGGGAAGGAGTCCCACAGTGGGGTATCAATCAGAAATACGGATGAGCAGGAAATCAGCCACAAAGCACACATGAAGACACATATACAATGGCAAAATGTTTTGCCCCTCTGTTCCAGGATATCTAAAGTCACTAATTCTCAAAACACCCCTAGGAGGTTGGTAAATAATGTAAACTCTGTTTTATGTAGAAACTGATGCACAGATCATTGACACAGGGCTAGTCGCTGGTCAAGTATTAAAACCCAGGAGTCCTGGCTGCCAACGCCATGCTCTGACCATTAGACTGCACTTCTTCCTTCACTGTCAAGAGGTATGGACAACTCAGGTACACAGTTGCTGAGTGTAAGTTCCTGAAAAAGGCGCAGCATGAAGAAACAGGAAGTTTAGGAAAAAATAGATTAAAAAAGTACAGCTACATTAGGGAGAGATTATAAATATAAAATGTGTAAGAGAGAAAAGAGGAAGGCTGCCCAAGTCTGACTGAATAGACAAAGGGGGAAGCAAACAAAGAGCAAGATTTACACAGGTCAGAAGCCTGAAAAAAAAGGAACTGCAGCCCATCTTCGGACTCCACAGGCTGGTCTGACCCCCAGCACAGGCTAGGGAAAACCTGACAACTGCCCCAATTTAGAATCCAGCTGTCTTGCACAGCTGAGCATAGAACTGGCTTCTTGCTATAGAGGTATTCACTGGAAAAGGTTCATGGCCCCATTGCAGCTCATTTGCACTGGAGGAAAAGCTGGTGTTTATGAAAATTATTCTGGGCCAGGGATGTCAGTGTCCATTTAAAGAGCCACCAATGCCTCCAAGGAAGTTTTGGTGCACGGGTAAGGTTCCCTTTGATTGCCTAAAAAGTTGAGGTGGTTGGGAATATTTTTGACAAGATGTTTTTTTCATTGGAAAATGCTGATTTGTTGAAATCAAAACTTTTCAAAGTTTTTGACAAACTTCCCATTTTGAAAAAAAGTTTTGAAATAGTCAATTTTTTTGAAATGTTTATTTTTCATTTTGAAACCTTTTTCAACTCAAAATTAAGTTAATTTATAGCAAAAATATTTTAAAGTTTAAAAGGTTGAAATAAAAAATGATACATTTTTAAATGACTGAAATGTTTTGATAGACAGGATCTGAATTTTTTGGGAGGTTGGGAGGGGATGGGATGAGGTGTCATGAAAAAATCTGGGATTTTGACCTTTTGGTCCTGATTCAGGATGGGGAAAAGTTTGAAAATCTGATTTTTTTTCTCACAAGATGGGGAAACTGTTTCTTGCCCAGCTCTCCTTAGGAATTCCTACACTCTTCCTGTTTATTCTCCCTCCAGAAATGACCAGGCTAGATTCACGGCACTGGATGTGAGAGCAAACCTAGGCAGCAGGCTCTGAGAGCCAGAAAATCTACCTGGAAGGCAGGCATAGCTGCACAAAACACTCACAATCTTCTCCTCCACCCACAAACCTCCTGCTCCATAAAGTGATGCAGCCCCAAAAATGGGCAGAGCTGACCAAAGGGGTTGGCTGAGGACAAAGTCTCCCAAGATATGTGCTGATTCAGTGCACCTCCCAGGCAGCTTCCCTGGAATTTAAAATTGCCTTCCCTTGACAAGGATGGTGCCACTTGTATATATATATATATCTTCTCCCCACCCCTACCCCATCTGGGCATACTACCCCATTCCCTCTCACATGGGAATGCATCAAGCCTATTATGTTCCATGTATTAAATCACACTCAGTTGCTAGAGATGATGATGTATTGACTTCAGATGGAAAATAAGCAGAAGGAGCAGTCAAAATACTAAACCAAAAGACAAGTTTTTTTATGTGAACATCCTTATTAAACTGTTTCCCGCACCTCCAAACCCCACACACAGAAAACATCTGCTGCCTCTGCAGCAATATTGCTGAAGGAAACATCCCAATGACGTTTCTCAAGAGGCCCTGTCACCCCTTTAATATGCACACTGATATTCCCCAGACCCAGAACAGTCTTAATGACTCTCTCCTAGAATTTCCCACACTAATTAAGGAAGTATAATCATCTGTGAAATCACCAGGTGCATACTGGGTTGGGGTGTGTGTGCGCACAACATCAATATTATCACTAGTATTTGCAATGCTCACCACCACAGTGGATTTCTCAATGACAGCTTGTTTCGTTCATGTGAAGGAGAACAACTGATGGAGATTTTCTGATGTGGCTGAGTCATTGCAACTGCTTCCTAGGTCCTCAGAGACTGGGATCCAACTTACTCATGCTCCATTTCATATCAAGTGAATGAAAAAAAAAATCTGAACTGTGCCTTGTACTCTGTTCTCTGAGTGATAAAGTGACACCAAAAAGATAACTGGAAAAAATAATGGCAAGAGCAGCAGAAAGCTTGATTTATATATTTATGTTTACAGTCTTCCTTTAATGCTTAGGGAATACACCTCCCTGAAGTTGTTGACTCAGAGTAAAGGTAACCACAGGAGCCAGGGCCAGTTCAGATAATCCTGCCAAACCTACATCTTCAGAGGGAACTCCTTACTCTGGGATCACAGGGTATAGGTCTTCAGGGCTATGAATGAAGTGTTTATTGCTTATGTTCCAGTGCTGCTGAATATGGAGGAAAAGATACTCTGTACTGAAGGCCTAAGCCTGACCCTTGCTGATTAACTGTAGTTCCCAGCCACTTCAATGAGTCAATGGCAGAGTCAGGAATAGAACCCAGGAACCTGACTCCTAATAATCTGTTCTGAACTCTGCACCACACTTACCTCTTACTTGTAATCTAAGTGTAATTACACACTTGTGTTGTCATCTTTGAGGTTCTTCAGACTTGCCTGCCCAAATGTCCAAGAGCTCAGCTCCCATTTCGGTACTAAAATAAAGGCCAGATTTTTGGGAGAGCTCACCATGTGTCAAACCCCTTTCAAAATGCAATCATAATTGTTACAGTATGGCCTTCTTTAGATGCCCAAATGAGATCTGAGTTCTTGTAAGAATATGGCTCCCACTGCGGGTCGTGTGCACTAGAACTGATTGGAAAACAAGAACCTGGTTTCAAGAAAAACTGAGGTTTCAACACTGATTTCCATTCTAACGTGGAATGAAATCAAGACCTTTCCACATTTGTCTTAAAAAGAAAAGAGACACGTTTGAAATAGCAAGTCAATGGGCCAGATGTGCACCTCTTCCAAGATGTGACCCAATTATGTATTTAGGTTCCCGTGCTGCCATTCAGCAAATCATTTTATCAAACTGCACAAATTGCTTATTAGAGCCCAGAGTCAGGTTCATCATTTGATTACTCATGTGCTAAGTGCTGTCCACAAAATGAAGGGAAGCACTCTCCAGTGATAGAGGTTGGAAAGCAGTCCCTACTCTGAATTTGATCTGCTTCATGAAAACTAGGAACCAGCTGTCGTTGTATCAGATAATTAAGTCCAACTGGTGACAAAGGGGTGAAGATCATAGAAGTGTATGGATTCAGGGCTGCTCACAGGAACAGAGCTCACTATAATGGTATTGTATTTACAAAGCAATTTCTGTTCCAGTGCGCTTTACAAACTGCAGGAATAACTGCAACCCAACAGTGAAATGTGGCTACCTCTGAAGTAAAACAAGACAACCCATCTCACAGTTGACAGCAACACAGCACAAGAAGTGTAGAATACTTTAGCTAAATTGAACAGCTAGGTGGAACAATGCTATTGCTAATTTTTATTAGGTGTGAACTTATTTCTTGCCCAAAGGCCCATTTTTGTTTGGCTAACAATATACAGCCATGCCATCTCAGTGTAATAAAGCAGTGAAGGCTAGTCAGTTCATCACTCATCGACTGTCAGCCCAGATCAACCAACTACCATACATTTCTGGAACCTTGGCCTTGTTCCCTATCAATTTCTCTTGTCCTAGTTTACAAACCTCTCCAAGTAGATGGTGGTCATGCCACACATTCAGTACATCACCTTCTTTCACAGGATAGGTGCCCTCTCTTATACGCCTGATGTCTCATTCTTGTCATTCAATTCTCATTCAACTCCCTTCTCAAAATTTTCTTAATTCCCTTAGAGAGTTTACCACTCAGTATTCCCCATTCCCAGTCCTGCCCCTGATCCTTTGAAAATTGCTAAACACAACAAAAGTTAATCTCCCTCATTGGAGGTTTTTAAAAACAGGTTAGACAAACACCTGTCAGGGATGGTCTAGGTAATACTTAGTCCTGCCTCAGTGCAGGGGACTAGACTAGATGACCCATCAAGGTGCCTTTCTGTCCAACATTTCTGTGATTCTATTTAGAGCTCACTAGGATGAGCCTTTACTACCACTTTTCCCTCCACAACTGCCATCATCTGGAACTCTATTATTGACAGAGGTCCAGGGCAGAGGTCTCAAGAGTAAAAGGTTCAGTAAAATCTCCAGGGTCAGGCTGCTTGGAGAGAATACTCTGCATTTTTATTAACTAATCAAACACTCAATTTCTGTCTGAATTTGCTGAGGCTTCTGGGAAATTTAGTTCATTGAGAGCATGTTCCGAGAGGCTTTGGCAAGCCACCTCGCTACTAACATTATGTCAGCTCATTTGCATAGTCACACCATGCCCATGCTAGTAACATGCAGTCTGAAGGGCTTTCTCAGCTACAGAATTCCATTCTGTCGGAAGTTAGAATGAGATGCGGTATGGCGACCTTAAAGCAAAATGTAAGTCTCATCACTTAGTACAATCTTTCTGCCAACAATATTAGAACCTCAGCCCTGTGTACGTTTCCTTGGACATAAGAAACTGAAATGAAACAACAAAAAAACCGAACACCCACCCCAATTCCATGTTCACTCAAACACAATATGATAGAGAGGTAGAGGAGAGAGCCATTGGAACTGAATTTGAACGGTAATAATGTGGACAGAACCCAGAAACCAGAGGGCTAGGTGTGCTATAAGTACATGGATTCGATGGGTCAGACCATGGCAATCAAAATCATTAAAGCAGAGAAGCAAACAATTCAGTTTCACTTCTTAAAAAGTATCATTAAAACTTCCTTTCCATTTCCTAGTAGTTGTACTTTATCTTTCATTGTGTATGTTATTTTGCCTGTCCATTGCATTTTGTTAAAAACTAGGATGTTCAGGAACTGTGCTATATAAATGAATAAGCACAATTATTAACTGCCCTCCCACAAAACAAGGGGCCAACAGATATTGACTAATTAATTGCATTATACACTATTTGTAAAGTACTTTGAAGTGAAAAGCAATATATGTGCCAACTATTACTATTGTGTAACCAGCAGCTCAAAAGCATGTTGCCAAAGTACAGCAATAAGCTTGTCCTTTAAACACTTTCATGGTAATTATGGCTCTTAACAATGGATATTGTTCAGCTGAATAAATATAGTAAGACTTCAGCTAACAGCTCTTATCAATCTGACATTCTTACAAATGTCCCTTGTTAAATGTCATGTGAGATTTCTTAAGGGAAAGGAAAATACAAAATACAAAGTTTATGCAGATGAAAAAAAGAGGAAAAAAGGGTTACTTGCAGTTTCAGCTGTCTGTAAAACATCAACATGAATTACTAATCATCAACTGGGCCTTGTTTTAAACGGTGGAGAGATCAATTATAGATGTTGAATCTGCATCTGTGGGACACTGATTTACACTGATGCTGAAATTACTCTTTTTAAAATTAAAACACAAAAATTCAGAGAGAGAGAGAGAGAGAGAGAGTGTTGATGGTTTCTGTGCCATAAAATGGTGTGTTGCTTTGCTCTACTACTTCAACAAAGAGCTATTCAGAACTGGACTCTATCCTCAGGACTAGCTGTAAACTGGTCTTTAAGAGTCTTGTTAGCAAAAATAAAACAAGGAATGTATTTTACATAGTTGCACATAGGCAAATTATGGGACATTTTGTTACAGATCCACTATGTATACAATATAAATATGCAGCAGGATTTTTCCTAAATTGAATTTACAATACCTGGTTCTATTGCAGTGTATGATATACTTATTTATGCTGGGTTTCTAGCCCGTATCACCTCTCAGCAGGTGATCATGTACCTCTGAACTCCATTCTCTAATGAGAATGTTATGGATTTAGCACTGGGTTGGTACCAAGGAGCTGAGTGCTAATCCCATCACCCACATGAATGCCAAACTCTCAACTTCAATTTCTAGGTCTCTAAAATAAAGATGCACTGTACTTATCTACGTCACAAGGTGACCAGGAGATTTTTTTCTAATACTTGTAAAGAGCTTTAAATATGTAAATTGCTACAATACATATGTGCCAAAAAATTCTTATTGTGAGTACCTGACTTGCCCCTATTTCCCTGAATGTATTAGAAATGTGATGGTTTCATTTTAATGCATCTAATTACTGGGGGGAAAAACAGATATGTTATGTTCCTTTGTGTATATGGTATTGATTTACACCTCAGCCTCTTAACTATCCAGAAAGCACAGGCATCAGTTGAAACTTAAACAGGCAGCACAGGGAATAATACAGCTTTCTGCTCCCTCCAGAAGAACAAAGACTGATTGTGTATCAGCTCCAAGCCACAGAGGCTCTGAGAAGTTAAATAGAACCTGAGAGAAGAATCTGAGCTTTCAAGATGCTTCTCCAGCTCTTCTAGGTTTTACCCAGCACTTTTCTACAAGTGGTAAAAGCTCCATGGAAACCTCCATGAAAATTTTTTCACATGCTTTGTTTTTCAACAAGGGAAACAAGAGGAGTGTGACAGGTGATATTTCCACTGTAAGTCTAAAATTAATGGTGCTCAGGTTAAAACAAGTAAAAGGCAATGCTCCTTCACACTGCCTGAATCATAGACATTAGAGACTGTTTAGATCAGTAGTACTCAGACTGAGGCTCAGGAGCTGCAAGTGGCTCTTTAATGCGTCTCCTGCAGCTCTCTGCAGCACATGATATTAAAACACCGTGTGATTTAATTATTAACCAATCAGGACGCTTTTACTATGTTATTAACCAATTGTAGAGTACTTGCTCAGTTATTTTGCTGTGAGAATTTATATATACATATTTTTATTATATAAAATGAGAAAGAGAAAATGAAACAATGAATTCACACTACTATAGGTCTTTTGGGTAATGCTGATTGCTAATTTGGCTCCTGAACCACTAAGGTCTGACTATCACTGATTTAGATCATCTAATCCATCTCTAAGTCACCCTAGGGAATCCCCTATTGTAAGAATAGTTCTACATGCTAGGATAAGGATAGTCACTCATCATGCTTCATGGATTAGGTTGACTACCACAGAAGTGGGGACAACATTCTTCCCTTACACAGTCACATACATTGTTACACAATTTGCAAGGTGCAGTATAAGGGTGTGTCATCTTCTTCAGATCCGTAAGGAACTGGGTATTAATGAAAATGAGATACAGGCTTGATAGACTAATGTTCTGATCCACTGTGAAAATATAATTTACTTTTAGACCTAGCCAATTTCATCTGGGTATAATTAAATGTTCATTTATTCCATCGTTTTGTGGAATTTGCCAGTGAATTCACTCCTTGCAGCAGAACGGTGCTCCAGGATCTAAGCTTTCTTTCTAAATAGCAACTCTGTTTCTAGGCCTCAGTTTCAATGTAACTTTGAAAACATGACCTGCGTGTAACCCAATGCAATGTACTTTTGAGTCTCCATACATCTTGAAATAACCCAGAGGTGAGATGTTGTCATATCCATACCAATGGACCGTTGGCTCTGAAACCAAAAGATGACAAACACAGACTAATATTGTTAGCTACTTCACTGTTGATTATTTTAGCAAAAAACTCTCAGCTAGTATACTTATCCCAAAATCCCAAGTCATTTCCCATCCCTCTCCTGCTACCAGTCTTCTATTTCTCCTCTCTCAATTTCTAGGATGCAGTTAGGTAATATCAGTGCAAAAGTCTACTGCATATTGGAAAGTGAAATGCCGAGACAGCACAAAATAAATATCCAAATAAATTGTGCAGCAGTTATTATACCAATTGCAATATTCACTGTGTTCAATAAAATCCTCAATTTAAAAAAATTTAGCTGAAAGTATCATAAAATTTCCAGAATGTAAGAGAATCTGGAGAGTCTGCTCCAGAATTTAGGTCCAAGTTGGTATGGTGTACACTTAGGGCTTTGAGTTTTTATATTCTTTTTCACTTCCTATCCTAAAACATCCATGTATTGCTGCAGTGAGATACAAAACAACTGCCACAGTCATCCCCAAAAGTGTCTTCCTTTCAGTGATAGCTCCACATTCATCATAAAGTGGTTTATAAAGTTTCAAAATCAAGAGTTAAATGTAAAATAATATAATTTGTAAATTAATACATATTACGTATAGCTTTTTAAGATATGCAGAATAGTAAAATAGTTTGAACTGCTTTCCCATCTGATTTCAACATTCTCCCAATATTATGGTCAAGAAGGCATTCTTAGCCTGATGCTATGATAATTATGCTGAACAACTCACTAGATGCAATATGGGACATGTTCACCTTTCTCTGAAGCATTGGGTATTGGCCCTGCTGGATGCAGGAGACCAAATTTAATGAACCAATGGTCCAATTCTTTACTGCAAATTCTATGCTCCTACAGTTCAGAAGCCACTTTGGGATCTCCAGGATGATAAACACTGTATGGATTTGAGATATACTTTCTGACACTCTGGCCCAGCTGTTCCCTGCGAAGAATCCATGTCAGACAAATGTGGCCTGTCTTGGAACAAGCCATGCTGAGCAAAGCAAACCAAGAAAATAAAAAGCCAAGCAGCTGTGCTACATTTGCAGCTGCACTTCAGCATAGGAAAGATTAATAATGAGTTCCACAATTTGGGAACAACAATGATTTTTTTAAAGGAAATAATTTTAAAGTTGAGTTTTCTATGATCATCATTGTGAGTAGAGCAGAAAAAGGTATATGAGGTAAGTGACAAGTTTTCCCTTGATCTTTATTGGATTGATGTACTCACCTTTAAGTATATTAAGACACATTAGCACATGCAGCTATTTAAATAATTAGCTGTTTGAACAACTACCTTATGTTTGCTTAGAGGAAATCTGTTTTAATAAGGTAAAACATTCTGAGTTAGGTGGACCATCTTTAAGAAGCAAAAATTGCTTCTCCTGTGGGGATGCTTCTGGACCTGATATAACACAGATCCACAGCAACACCTAGTGCTCGTTAGGACACATGGCAAGACTGTAGTCCTTAGAAATTCCACTTGTAATTACCCCCAGGGCCTCTTACTGGCTGTGTGCTTTTTGAAGTTGTAATTAGGTGAGAGAAATCATGCTGAACTGGTGCTTCATGAGCACTGCTGGTAACTTAGTGCTCCCAAGGCTTATAGTGCACCATGATAAATTGGATTGAAAGATCATGCTAAATTAAAGCTATGTATGGTTGGGTTCGAAGGCATGAAAAAAAATAAGACAAAAAAGTGGGGGATTTAAAAACATTTAATAGATTAGGGCCACATGAGAAAGTTCAGTAAAGAGTCCAGACAAAGTTGTGAGCGGGGGAAGCCTCAGAAGATTTAAAGAAGTAATGGCAGAGTTGGGATCTGGATCCACACATCACCAAAACAGATATTTGAAAAGTCTGGATATGGACTTGAACTTTAAAAAAAAAAAAAAAAAAAAAAAAAAAAAAAAAAAAAGATAGATGGGCGTTTTGTGCCCGCAATGGAATGACAAATCAGAGAAGCATGAAATTCAACATGCCTGGCATGTGTATGCTGAGATTGGAACATCTGGTATCTGGGACAAATGATTTGAACTTTTGCTAATGTTGGTAAACTCATTAGAACCAGAGTACAGCTTGCTCTCCAGTGGATTGTGTGCCCAATGTAATCAGTTGCATCTCTAATGCACATGCAGAAGCTGGTTGGAAGTTATGAAATTTGTTCCTCCTTTTTGTTTTGCAAAGCTAATTAGATTACATTTTTTTAAAAAAGAATTCTGGTACTTGTTATGGTCAGAAATACAGGAGTCTTCCTCTTTGTATAATAGATCTGCTATTGATTCCAGCAGAAGTGAGAGAGTGTGAAGAAAGAACCTGCACTACATATTAAATATCTATTCATCCATATCCTCCTTATTCACAGGCACTGGAAAGAGGTGCAAGATTCCAGACAGTCTGTTCCATTCCTGACTTGAGTCTGGAAAACTTATTGTTCTGCAAGATGGGAAGAGAGCCATATACGTTCACATACAGCAGATCAGAAAATTGAATTTCTGTTCCAAGGAATACCTACATTTCAAAATTTGTTTTTGTCCCAAATCAGGACAAAAATCTTCTGCAGAACAACATATTCTGAAATATTTCAAGTCAGATACATCAAAACAACCTTACTACAATATTTCATTTTGATGGCGTCAAAACAACATATAATATTAAATACATAAATAATGTAAAATTAAAGTTATAGTTAGAACTGTGCAGAGGACAGAAGTTGGTTTGTGAAGGAATTTGAGATTTCAACAGTTACCTTCATTCCAATTTGGGATGAAATCATGCATTTTGAAATTATCTATGAAAGAAAATGGTGGAAAAATTGTTTCAAATTTCATCTATTTTATATAATACAAATTGTTAAATTTCTAAACAATCATTTCAACACAAAAAATCAGAACACTTCATCCAAAAAACATCAAAACAGGACATTCTGACATTGTCATAATGCTTTTTTATGCCAAAATTTTATTTTGGAGAAAATGATATGATCTTACAAAGCATTTAGACTTTGGTGGAACTGCATTTATTGACAGAAAGTGATTCCACCCAAGTTTTCTGACCAATTCTACATTCATATTTCACTGAATGTAGGCAGTGTTCAGAGGGTTTAGCATCTACCTGTGTGAGGTGGATAGAGGTGTAAAATAGGGATGGGTAAACCACTTTAGAAAACCAGCAACACATCTGAACTTTTTCCCAAAACTCAAATTCCTTTGCCCCCTCCCGTGCCTCCCCCTGCCCCATTCCCCATTATTATGTTCACTTCCCTGTGACTCTTTGCTTTCCGGTTTTCCCAGAAGGGTTTGGATAGTGTGAGAGAACATCTGCCTTAGAGAGAGAGAGGAAACACCCATAACCTCTCCTGAGAAAGCCTATTCCAAAGCTCTCCAGTCCAGTCTGATCAACCTGAGAGGTCTAAAGGAGCGTTCCAGCTTCTGCATGTGCATTAGAGATGCAACTGATCATATTGGACACACAATCCACTTGAGTACAAGCTGTACTCCGGTTCTAATGAGTTTACCAACATTAGCAAAAGTTCAAATCATTTGTTCCAGATACAGCGGTCATCAATAAAATCTTTACAATCTTCCTTTTTCTACCGATTAGTGTTACTGTGGTAATCCCTCTACCCAGTATGGCAGATATCCCAGATACAACAGTAATGTCTATACTGGCAAATGGTGAGCACTGTACCAGAATGAAGGATGTGTTAGATATTGGGTTAGTGTGTTGACACAGTCATTAGAGATGTGCATACTCCTCCACCCAAGAGAACTGTGTTAGTCCAGTGTAGACGTGATAAAGCAATAGATCATGATTGCATGATCCACTTCCAGATGACTCACTCTGATCCATCCTCAGTAGCCCCTCGACTGTGTCTTCTAAATGAAATACTGACAAAACTGGATAAAGTCAGCATGTCAAAGTAGTGGACACTACAACCACATACAAGTTGTTTGGAAGTGGGTGGTAGCGGTGGGGAAATATTAGCAAGGTCTTTTTTTAATGTTGCTGCCATCTTGTAACAATTCCTTTTATTTCACTCATGTGCTTGTTCATCCTATATCAGGACAGATGGAGATAAATACACAAGTGACTTCTAATTTTGTTTTTCCACACCAGCTAATCTAAGAATACTTTGAGGAGCATTAAGCAGGAGCTGAGTCACCGAACCCATTGTGAAGCTTCGACTCACATGGCTGGTGACTACAGCTCACTTAAAATGTCGCTTTTACTTAGCCTTTTGTTACTAGTGGGTGTGGAGCTCCTGCCATAATCTGTGCTGTAGTCTGCATTAATACATCACATTACAATACTCTGTCTTCTGGGGTCACAGGGTTGATAGTGTTTCATTGTAGGGAAGAAGCAACAACAAAACAGAACTGTGTTATCAGTTTGAGAAACTCAGATGAATATTATGGAGTCCAGGCAGGTGCTCTGCTGTCTGAATCTTTGTGCAGCTGTACAGTGGAAACTGGAGACTGACAGCATTTTGAGAGCAGTGGCAGGCAAAGGTTGAAAGGTTTGGAGTTCAGGTCAGATGAGCACTAGGGCTCGCAGATCCTACAGAATTTCGGCCAACTATCCTCAGCAGAACTGAATTTGCAGTTGTCAGTGAAGTAAGCCCTCTGGCAAGAACTTTGAAGAAAATGCAGCTCCAGTATTTGATTCTTTGCTCTCAGATTTAGAGGGATGTATGTCCCTTAATAAGAATCCTATAGCATTTAATATGGATGAAATTTGGAATATGTAATAGGGCTCTTAAAGCTGTTGGAATGTAATGGAACATTATCTTTCTATAGGGTTTGATGAGCCATCCAATAGAATCTTATATAAGAGCAATATAATTATCTATTAAGTTCTGTAGGGTAGTCTAAAAATAGAAAATTATGGCTTTGTGAAATTAAATTTGGTAGCACTTTTCCACAAAGCATGCGCACTTATGGGTGCTCTCTTAAATCCATTCACAAGTGAAGCTAGTGTGTAACGTATCAATTTGTCGATTAGTGGGAATATCTCAGTAGGAACACAATGTCCATGCTCTATAATCTGCACTGGCTGCCTATAGGTGTCTAGGTGGAGTTTAGTATGTTGCCTTTCACTTATAGAGGCAAAAGTAGTCTGGGGCCTACCTGAATGACCACCCCCTTTTTCCCCAGGCTGTACTGCCCTAGCGGAGGTCAGTAGAGGCACCTGAGCTGGATCACCCTTGATATACAAGAAATGGAGTTGCCAGTAAGGTATTTTCCTCAAGGGTCCCTCAGCTGTGTAATTCACTCCCCTCTCACCTTTAGTCTGAAATAATCCAGATTTGGCGACCTTCTGGGAACACTGCAAAGCTCACCCCTATGAACAGGCACTGGGGCAGCTGAGGCAGTTGGAGATGGGACCCCTTTTGGTATAGAAGGGGTTTCTTGTTGACTTGCAGCTGTATGCTGTGATGGCTGTGCGGCAGAGGAATAAGACACTGTTTTGTTCTGTAATGGTCTTAGTATTGGTCACTGATCACAAGGATGCCTAGAGCCCAGGATAAACATTTAATGATAGTTTAATTTAATTATTTGGAATTAAATAAAGTGAAGAGAGATTAATAGATCAGGCTTGAATTATGCAGGGCAGGTGCAGAGGAGCTTCCCCCTCATTGCTCTGGCAAAGTACCATGCATCAGGAATGAGAGGCATCAGCACTAGCTGCTACTGTCCTATACAGTACTGTATTACACACATAGCTCTGCCACCACACCTTGTTCCTGACCTGAAATAACTACTGCGGAGCTGGAATCCCAACCAGTTATGCCAATGCACTTTGATGTTACGCCTCAATAGCGCCCTTTGCAATTTCAGTCCTCGCGCTCCTGGAGCTGGCCATTATGCTATCATCCAAGAACTGAAATGGTGGCACCAGGCCTCAGATATTAAAGGGGCGACTACCCATAACAAAGCATATTTGAACATGCATATTTGAGTGGGCAGGGTAAGAGGGGCAGATGTGAACAGGATGGATGGGGAGGGGATGTGAGAAAGCTGAGAAGCAAACTGAGCTAAGCATCCAGAAGAAGAGAGGGAGCTGAGACCTGGTGAAAAGAGCAGAGTTCTTATCAAGGGGAAAAGGGGGTCTTGGGAGAAGGTTGTGGGGAATGGGACTGAAAAGAAGAGAATGGTTTAAGCATAAGCCATTTAATAAACCTTAGATTGAGATACTGCCTGAATCCCTGACCCTTTCCTGCCAGCAAAGAGAGAAATGTGTTGGCCTTATGGTGCTCCTTCCCCTGTTTTGACTCTGCCAGGTTGACAGCATGATCTCAGGCCAGAAGTACTGTTTTGTTTCACAAAAGAATAAATGTTAAAAGCTATTCAAGAACAAATTCAAAAATGATTACAGCTTGCAGAACTCCTGCAAGTAGAAATTCAAAGCCCTAGCAAGAAAAACAGTTTTTCATTGTATAAAGTACTCAAAGCATTATATGCATAATGAAATGTCATTAAAGCCGTTTGTTCCAATAATGAAGAGAAAATAAATTAATCAGAACTAGCATGACTTTTAAGAGTGGGGAAATTAAAAAAAAAAAAAAGCAAATTTTTGCCACTTATGTCCTGGACTAGCTAGCTGTGTGTAGCAGGAGCCATTGACTTGCTTTGGGGTGGGGTGGGGGGAGGGAAGCTATATAATATCTTGACTAAGTAGTCTGCATCCTGGACATATCAATAAGTTCCTTACTATACTACACTATACAACACATGAAACAGATGAGGGAACTACAGGGTATGTGCATAATCATACTGTATTAAATCCATGGCTAGCTGTGGCTTCACAACATGGCTACTTGCATCTTCATGGGAGCAGCAGAGACAAAAAATAGATCCTCCTACTTCAAAAGCACAGGCCCCTCATACTAGAATTAAAGGAGATTCATATTTATTGGAAGCAGTATAGATCTTGTTTCTCAGGACACGAGTGGGGTAGGGAAAGGTTTGCCGATGTGAAGGAGAGGGACAAAAGACTGATGAGAGTTACTTTCACAGAGGCTTTTGGGGAAGACAAGAAGAGTCACAGGAGCATAAAGAGACAATGAATTTTAACAGACCTCCAATCTGGGGCATGGGAGGGAGGTGTGGCTTCATATATTCGTCCCTACATATATCACTTCACTCTTCCCTTTGAGCTCCACATTCACCAGCTATCCCAGACCATAGAAAGAAAATGGGAACATTAAAAGGACAATGCAGAAAATCAGAGCTTAGGTCCCAAAACATAAGATATCTATCCTTAAAAAAAAGCTTGGACACATACCCTAATGTACGAATAGACAAGTTCTCAATTTTGCTTTAAGAAAATAAACCAGTGAAAGTATTCCACCATCCCCCTATTTTAAAGCTTCCCCTGTAGTCTTAGAAATTCAAACGTAAGAGCATTGCGCTACACAAGTCCCAATTCCATTGTCATCAATGGCAAAAAAAGAACGAAAGAAAAAAGAAAAAAAAAGAAAAAGCTCATGATTTCAGCGGCAGTAAATTCTGACCTTTAGGACTATTATCCTAAACAGTTCCTTATGGGTCTGGGCATCTGTGCAGTCCCATTTAAGTCAAATGTAAAATCAGAGCCTTAGATTTAAAATGTTCTTTGCCCCAAAGACCTTGTCTTTACTACTGGTTGTACTGCTAACTACCAGGCTTAATTCATTAACATCAATGGGCCCAAGTCAGATAGTAAGAGTTTGCAAGATTGCCCCTATATTTGTCGAGTGCTGTGTCAATTCACTGTTCCAGACAGTGCTTTGCAATACAAATAAGATCATAATTAAAACTGGCTACACACTGGGAGGCAGATCCTCAGCTAGTGCAAACTGCCATGGCTCCAATGGAACTACATGCCTATTTACATTACCTGAGGATCCAGCCCAGGGAGTCGCCAGTGTAGTCTCAGTGTCTGAGGTGAATGAAACCAAAAAGGAAAAACAAAACGGCATTAGTGTTCGGAAGCAAATTAGATTTTCAAAAGTATTTCAGTCTTAGTAATGTAAGGTGTAATTTGTGATAAAAGGAAGGATATTCTTATTTTTAAACATATGAATTCCATCCAGACAAAATCCCTGGAAGAGGAATTACTGCTTAAAATCCATCCAAGATGACATGGCATTTTGCTAATTAATATCACTGGCTTTGCAGCAATCCTGACTTTCTATCTATGATGAGCCAGTCTCTTCTCTCCCTCACTACAAGACACAGAAATAATTCCCCGCAATGGGAACTACATCAGTGCCCATCACAGAATAGTATTCTTACCTGTTTCCAATAGCTCTGGATTCTCAAAGCTATCATTTTGATTATAAAATTCTATTCCTAAATCTTCCGCCCTCTATCTCCCACTGTAACAAGGAACAAAGAGTGACATCCTGGCAAGACAGTTTCACCACATTTTCTGGGGATAACCAGCAGCAACCTCTGCCTGGCTCACCTGGTGGAGCCGTTGCCCATGGACAATAAGGGCTATTTCAAATCGTGCCTATGGACATGTGCAGGATAGTCACACAAGTCTGGCAGTGGAGAAGTCCAGTCCAAGTTTGCTGACCAAAAGATTCAATTAAAATTCTGAACAATCTCTGAACCTTATGAGGTTCACATTGTAGCTAGTATTTGTGTTGGGAGGTAGAACTGTAAAGAACAAAAACTGTGGAGCTGGAGAAGTACTACAGGGTGAGTTTGACTAAATTCCATGTGGAAATAAGGTGTCTGCTTTCTATTCCTCAAGTTCTTCTCTGTACAATGAGTTCTCTACAGCAGTGGTGCTGCAACAACTTTATAGTAAGGGTGCTGAAAGCCATTGAACCAAACTGTAAACCCTGTATGCGATGCAAACTATGTCAAGCCAGGAGGTGCGGCAGCACCCCCAGCACCCCTAGTTCTATCACCTATATTCTATAGGGACATAGAGATCTCCTGCATTAAATGAGTATCTCACATGCAGACTTCAACACAGGGAATGTTTACTTGCTTGGTCTTCAATCTCCTTTACAGAAACTATGTAGACCCACTTAGGAGCCAAAATGTTTCTCTCTATGTAGAAAAGGAAAGATAGTTGGTCTCCAAGGTTATGGAAAGATCCAAGACTTCCAATGATTCAATGAAAGGAAAAACTTATCCCAGATGAACTTCATGGAAAACAGAGGCATCTCAAAAGACTCCAGAGGTTTGAAGGTAAGTGTGGAACCTCTGTGTTAAGTTAAACGGACAAAGAGAGAGATCCTACCTCCTTGCCCACCTCAGGAACAAGGATGTAAGAATTAAAGCACAGATTAAGAGACTCTTTTAGACAGTCTAAGACTCTTAAGGAGGCATTGCCAAGCCAAGTATTTTTATTATGAGAAGCTTCTCATTTACCTCTCTGCCCTGTCACTGTTCTCAGGATTGGGTAAAGCTGCTTATACTACAAAGCTGATTGTCAGGGAATTCCGATTTTTAGAGATCTTTTTACAGTTTGGAAAGGCTGTGACCTCCTGCAGAATAAGGGCACCAGGTTACCGCAGCGATCCACAAAATATCTATGACAAAAGAGGAAAGGAAAAGCCTGGCAAGATAAACACTCTGTCCCCCCTCTCACTTAGTGCTTGGCACTTGTCTTAGTGCCAAGACATGTGGTGGTTATATAACAGGACCGAGTATGGTAGGACTAAGGCAATTCCTGCTATGCTGAGACCCTTTTGTTCTCCATTAAACTCCACTGACAGACACTATATCTTCTGTATGATACACAAGAACAAGAGCTGCATCTGAAAAGCACTGCGAAGATTAGGCAATTCTGGCCAAAGGCTTCTGCAGAAAAAGTAGAACAGTCTTGAAATTTCAGTAGCATAAAAAAAAAAAAGAAAAAAGAAAAAAACATGCCTTCAGATCAGCTCAATATAAACCATGCAGAATTGGAAAAGAACACACAGTATTTTCTGTTTGGCTTCCAAAGTCTGTATTAATTAGTCCAACTGACAAATAGCAAGGTTTCTTTATATATATCGGGAAAGATAATACATGGCACATTTATGGGTGCCTTTCGCTACCAGCACTCAAAGAAGCCCTTACAGCTTTTAGCTTTGGCTTCAGTCTTCGCTCAGAGATGGGTGTGTGATTGCATAAAAGCCATTGTAGAACCCAAATGCCCTGGGGGTTACTTCAGTCACACAAACTGCTTGAGAGATTAGAGTATCACAATGGCTGGGTTTTTAAAAATGAACTAAAATACCCACTGACATGAGTTCCTTGCTTTTATAGAAGGGTCTCCATATTTCTTCTGTGAGGCAGATTTCAAAGTGTCAGTCCGAACAGGACTTCCAGATATAGCGTTTGGACACTCAGGTCAACACTTAAATGTGAAAGGTTCCATCTATTCCACCTACGTTAGTGCCATCCTGGGGACTGCTTCTCCAAGCTCCACTGTATCCATATTCCATTGTCTCTAGCTGCTGTTCTGACACCCATAACTCTATCTTCCTCCCAATCCTCCTAACTTAAATTCAGACTTCTTACCTTCACAGTCCTGCAGGGCTCTGCCTTTGCTTACTAGACTGACCTCCTCACTGCCTTACTCCCTATCATATCTTCCTTCTCTCATGTCCCAACCCCTCTAATTGGAGTAATCCCCACACCTTCTCCAACCCACTGTCTTCCACAATATTCATCCTCTGCACTTTCCTCACCTTTCTCTAAGTGCTCCCCCATGTCTTCCGTCCTCACATCTCTGCAGCTTTAGCAAGCTGACTGCTATGTCTGGAACAGGCTCCTTTCTCCTGTTCACCGGGCAAGCTTTCCATTCCTTCAAATCCCTTTGTAAGGTTGTTTCATCTTGTCTTGTGTCACTAATCTCCAGGAGTTATCTAATCTCACTTTCACAACCTTGATTATATTTTAAACTGCAGTGGGTATATATAAAGGGAAATGCTACAGTGAAATAACAAACATGAAGCCCCAGTGCTATATCTTGTAACTTCCCCTGCAGCAGTTCTCTAAATTATCTCTTAACTAAGATCTAAAGACATTAGTGGGTAAATATGTAAGTGTAAACCATGCTTACAGTGTGGCTTTCTGTCCTTCTCTAGAGGCTGACCCATTCAGAAGTTGAGACTATATAGCCTTAAGGTAACAGAGCTGCATCTTTTAGCTCAGATCAAATGTTCCAGATCCAATCCTCACAAACAACAACAACTCACCAAGAGGCTGTGCTACTAACATGAAAACTTTTTAGATACAAACTGAACAAGCTAAAGGAACAGGTCATGATTTGTCACAGACACCAGATGTTCCATTCCTCCCAACTGGCAAGGTAGATGTGCTCTCACACAAAATATGATCAATGACATAGCTGGTGAAACTACAAATATAAGAAAATTGTGTTAGTAATGCAGAACAATGAAAGCTGTCTCCAGAAAATAAAAATGTCACATGCCAATAGATGACACTGTTGAGCAGGCCACATGCAGTCACAGATGCAGCAAATTCTATCCTGTGTACTGGTACAGCAGTGATTCTGGGCCACAGTAGCATTTTTTTAAATGGATTATGTCAGTGTGTTTTTATTTCACCTTGACTAAAAATGAACCTAAGATAGTTCATAATGTCAAGAAATAAAGCCTTCTTCCAGGAGACATATAAGACATTGCACATCGGCTGCCTCCCAGGTAACCTGGATGGCGGCCTGAAAGAACTGTCCTCTCTAGGGACGAACAGATTGTTCAGCCTCCCTAATAAACTTTAGTTTGGGCATCTGCTGAAGGGAAGAGAGAGACTGGTAATGTGACCGCACTGAAACTGCAGGCTGTAGAGCAGAGCTTGCAGTTTCCTCTATGTTTTTTGTTTTTAAGCAGTGTTGAGTGCATGGTACATTTAATTTATGAGTAATATTTATATTAAACAAAAAGTTTCAGATGGCTAACTTGTTACAGCAGTTGAAACTCCTGGTTGGTCTTTTATTACTAGGTGCTCCAGTCAAGACCAAGTAACCCCATATCCCCTCTTACCCTCCTCCTCATTCTAATTTTACAGTCCACCTTTGGCTCTAGGCATAGGGTTATTTCTAAAGCGGTAAACAGTCACAGGGTACCTGCAAAATCATCTGCCACTAGGAAAGTGCATTTTCTTCAATCCAGGGTACATGTTTACTGCTAAACTACTCTACTCTATACTAAACTACTGTACCCATTTATTTCAAAACTGGTCCCAATGTTAGCACTTTAATGCAACATAATATTCCAGACTAATACGGTGACTCAACAATCAAAACTATGCATTGTCAACCTGCAGAGCTTTTACTTTTGGTTCAAGTCCTGCATTGCTGGAAGGATTTTGTTTCTTTTCTTTTTTCTTCCTTTTTGGCCTGTACAGAGTGCCTAAGCTCACTTGCCAGTTGTCAGCTCAGCTTGTTTCTGAGGAAGGGAAGAATTCATGTGTAAAGCACCCAGGGTCTTAAAAACATAGAAACATGTGCTGGAGGATCATTGTGCCTGGTTGGCTGACTTCAGCAATGAGAGAGAAAGAGAGAGAGGAACTGCTCAACTGACTGGAACTAAATAGGGAAGAAATTTGAATGTTCCTTTTATCTTCCACATATTCTTAAAATAATATTTAGGCAATTCAGTCTTTGATAATCTCACTGTACCTACATTTCTGCTGGGAAGCTTCTACTGAGGCACTACATTCATTTGGTTTAAGGACTCTTACGGACCTTCCTATAGCAACATGCTGATACATACAGTATGCAGAACGGTGAGCTTTTATAATCCCTCAAACAATACATGGAAAACAGTATTAACTACAGAATTCTCTATATTTCTGCAATGCAAAAAATTGTATCTCCAAACCCAGCCATGAATTGGGATAAAATAGGAACCTCATACAAGTGAGACATTTAATATTTTCATTTAAACAGTTGTTTTAATTGTACATTTTTATATTCCAATTTCCCACACACTCCAAGCTGATGCTTAAATCGGTTCCTAGATAAACTAGCTTGTCATGAAATCTGGCAATACTGAATTTTATCTGCTTCCTCCATGCCATAAGGATAATTAATACTGTTTCAGTAACTTTAACATCCATCCTATAGAGTTATCAGACTTACAACACAGAAGAAAATGCCTATGGAACATTACATTTAGGAAATTAGTAATCAAGTCCACGAAAGGTTAGTTTCAGGGAACCATGTAGGAATCTAAATTGAGAAACAGTTGGTCAAGAAGTAAAATGAAGCATTCTCCCTAAAAAGAAAAGGAGTACTTGTGGCACCTTAGAGATGCATTCCTGATGAAGCGAGCTGTAGCTCACGAAAGCTTATGCTCAAATAAATTTGTTAGTCTCTAAGGTGCCACAAGTACTCCTTTTCTTTTTGTGAAGACAGACTAACACGGCTGCTACTCTGAAACCTGTCATTCTCCCTAAATAACTTTGCTAATCTACCCACTTCAAGAATAACTTTTAAATTAGTTTGTTGGCTACAGATGATCTTTGCTGCTTAATCATCCAACAAAAAACAAACAAACAAACAAAAAACAGAAAACATTGGCCTCATGCACACAAACACAGAGATCATCCAAACCAAAGAGAAGTGTGGCCTTTTCTCTATGGATTTAGCTATGGTTAGGCTGCATCATTACAGTCCAATCAACTGAAGTAATGACAATCCTTCAATTCCCACTGTTGTCCCACTGAGTTGAGGATAATTTGCACCTGACCGGATTGGGCCAGGGGATCTTGTGTGTCCTCCATCCTCCCAGAATATGAAAGTTTTTCATTTCCAGTTTGTATGTTATCCACCCCCTAACTTTCTTTTTATCTGAAGTCTTTTTTAGCTTAGTTATCTCTTCAAAAGAAAAAAGAGTCCTGGAGATGCCCATAAGATTTTATTTAAAATCCTCCCCCTGAGACAATGTAAATGTAAAAGCAATCACAATACATATGCCTCATGAGAAGATGAGGAGGGTCGAAGAGAAGCATAGTGGAACAAAAAAAAAAAAAAAAAAAAAAAAAAAAAAAAGGTAAATTATACCTTGACCGGAGACAGATTTGCCTGTCATATTCCTATACAGTAACATTGTTGTGGGATGGAATATCACTTGCAGAAAACAAGGGGAAACACAGCTATAACCAGCTTTCCTTGTTTAATCCCTCTGTCAAGCTGGTATAAGAGAACAGCCACAAACACAGCCAGAGAGACTGACTGACAGGAAAGATGTAATAATATGAGATTATTCAATTACTTTGTAGCAGAGGCCTGTTCATTAAGTGTTTAGTTTTACAATGCAACACCCAATCAAAAAAAGCCTCATTACATTTATTCATACATAATGGAGCAAATAAAAAGGCCACATCAAATAGGATGTGCCTTCAGAGGTCTGATGCATTGTAACATACATTATACACACACTTCAACACCCCTCTATTTCTGCCTATTCAGTATTGTCACATTTATACCTGTGCCCTTCTAGACCAGCTGTACATAATTCTATCAAATAGATACCACGTCTTTCAATATTAGTCCTTCATATTCATATAATTGAGAAGGAATAAGTCCCTAGCAATTCCACTTGGGGAACCAGGCATCTCAGAAATGTATTTACAAATGGATCTCTCACCTCTTTGGGAAAGCTAAGTGCTGTCAATGCAGCAATAAAACGTCTTCAAGTGCAGGATCCCTGATGTTATTGCGATACAATAGTATTTTACTTTCATTAAATAATTGGAAGATGGGAATGGCTACAAGAGTCTCAGCATTTCTGAAGAAAAGCACCTGTGGGAAGATCTAGGTTCAGACCTTGAATATTTCAAAAGACATGTGATTTAATAGATCCTGGGAAACATTAACCTACAATAAAACATGCTGGACAAGGCAGTTACTTAGAACACCTGTATGCTTGATGCTACCTTAAACCTCCCTCTTATGTCCCCCCTCCCATCCAAATAAACGAGAGGCAATAAGAAACCATTTGCGATTGGCACTTCAGTCTGATTTGGAAGGATTAGAGCTATGGCCCCAAATATTTCACAAATGCTGTAGCCTTAAAACAGTGCAAGATGCATTCAATAGGTTAATGAGAAGCAACAGCAGAGAAACTCCACGTAACAGAGTGGTCCACAAATCCTCAACAATTTCCATTCTGTCATCTGCTCCAGCTAACAGCAGCAGGAGCAGCTTTCTGTACTCGCATATTCATCACTTCAGAGCAGACTGAAATGCATAGAGGGGGGAAAAAAAACATGATTTGTGAAAATACAGAGACTCCCACTGAAGTTATTGCGTGGGCTTTTTGCGAGTGTGTGAGAGAGAACTCCTTTGGACTCAGACCAAAAAAAGCTTTCAAATGCTATTTTACCAACATTTCTCAACACTCTGGATCATTATTTTACAGGTACTTTAGCTTTGCAAATACTAGGTAAATCAAAAAGGTAAGCAAATAGAGGTGGGGGGGTGCAAATGACAAGCACAGAGTCCACAACACACCGACACAGTGTCACCATGCACTATAGGTGCTCCGTACTCATCTTTTAGCTTCTTTCTAGATTAAACAAATCAAGCATAAACAACAGAAGGAGGAAGAAGGGGCAGGCAAGCCCCTGGACTTACCTTTTGGATGTCCCTCCTAAAACTTCTCCAAAGGAAATTAAAAATTCCTCCAGATGAACTTGGATTCTTCTTTTCTGTTTATTTTTTCAAGTCACATAGGAGCAAAATGATTAGTTTTCAAAGGTTCCATTTACTGATCTTCCATCCCCAGCAAAATGTGTCCAAAAGACTATGTCAAAAGTGAGCCCGGAACTCAAAGGCAATTGGGAAGGGGTGTTTGGTGGGGGAGGTGGCTGGGGGACCAGACTGTGAAATTGAGTGGCCTGGGTATATTAATCTCCACTGTACACTATACCTGGCTTCTTGCTCACCAAAAACTGTAGTGCAAACTGTCAGTAGTAGCCTCCAATAGCTGCTGTGTGTGCTGCAGATGGTAGGTCTCACTGTTACCTTCTCAGATGGGTAGAGGATTCAAAGAACAGCAAAACCCGGGGTCCCCTCCAAACCAGGTGGATTGCCAGTCAGTCACTCACTCAGTCCAATTAATCAGACAAGAATGGCTCCGTCACCAGAGGTATCTCCTTCCAGAGTGCACAGGATTATGGCAAGGTTATTAATCTTGCTTTGCTGCATCCCCCCACCCCCTACATTCAGCAGCCTGCATTGAGATGATTGCCAGCTCTGTCTCTGTCCCTGTTCTACTGCATTTTGCTCAGCCCTCTGTTGCTGCAAGTGAAACACAGAGGAGGGAGGAATACTAATAAGGTGGTTAGCTACAGTTTCTTCAAGGCATTCTATGTACTCTGTGTGTGTGGTGTGTATGTGTGTGTGTATTTTCTGTGGGGAAGTCTCTAGATTTAGTTGCAGGTCGAATGGGAAACTGTTTCCACACTGCTACAGAAGCCTGAATTAATCTGGATTATTACTTTCAAGGAATATCAGAGCCAGAGATCTTATTTTATTTAGGATAAAAGGAGGGTGCTAAATGCTTTAGAAGCCTGGGGCCATGGCCTGGCAGTTGTGAGAGAAACAATGTTCAGAGAGAGATGCATTAGGTTAGTAAAAAGGCTCAAAGGGACCTAGGCAATATTTTAAATCCACCGCTACACTACATATACAAGATTTTTAAAAGCAGCCCCTTCCTATCAATCTTGAGATGGCAAACAAATATTCAAAGATGAGTGATTACTGGTATAAAAAGAGACAGATTTTTGATTAGGTGAAAAAACATTAGTGAGTCAAGCAGGGTTTGAATTGATAGACATAAGACATTATGGTTCCAGCAGTGCTTTATAATTCTCTGTTTCTCAATGAGATCTATTCTTCTACAGAAATATTTCAGTGATGTGAAATGAGTTAGGAGTTATCAGCACAGTGTACTTCAATAATATGATGCTATGCAGCCAACAGAATGGAATTGTAGTATATTGGTTAAGTAGTGGCCCTTCATCGGTGCATTAGCCTTTGAGCATCCGGGGTGTACAAATCCTAGCTGCGGAGCACCATCCACATTATGGTCGCTCTCTTGGAAGACTCTGCTCAGTCAGTGATGTTTTACTGGGTTCTTCTGTTTAGGTTCAGCATTCGAGCGATGTTCTGCAGGTAATCTCTTATTATTTATAATCCCAGTCTTTTCCAGCAGATTACACTATATATTACTCAATTCAGGAACCAGAGGAAGGGAAACCTACAAACAAAAGAAAAAAAAACTTTTAAAGAGAGGTGTATATTTTTTAATGTTATGACTGTGTTTAGACTGGATGGCTCAGAGGAGTGGTAATGAGATATCGAGCCTTCCAAATTAAGGGTTTGAATCCAACATGGACCAGCAGTAAATGCTATCAATACCAGATAGAGATAGCGATAGCTGGTCAATGATACATGTGAAATGAGTTTTGTAATCTCAGCATACACTTGCCCATATCACAAATAGAACCTTCACAATTAGCTTTAGTCAAACCCTTTATTGGTAGCATTGGGTCAAGGACTGAAAAATAAATGGTGACTGAATGGGCACAGAGATGGAATTATCTTCCCACTGTTTTAACTGGTCCTTCCTGGACAGGGTTCAGACCTTTTTGGTTGGGCAGCATGGGGAAACTGCCTCTGGCACTGCTATTACTGATCAGAATAATGTTCAGGGCAAAGAATTCCACACCTATCAGAAACCCATATAATCAGTGGGAATACAGTAAGTACTGAATAAAGATGCACTGTTGGTAACTGAACCCTACAACCATGAAACTGTAGACTGTGGGCTCACCAGATCATTCAACTTAAATGGGGCTGGATCTGTTTTGCATTTGGATGGGAAAACAGAAGATGCTATAAGGAACTGATTCAGAAGATTGAAAAGATAGCCTTCTACCACTGACCAACCAACCCTAATTTAGCTCACGCTCCAATTTTAACATAAAATGATTTATATAAAAAAAATCTCAGAATAAGATGTGTTTAGCATAACTGTTCCAACTCCCTTTGTTTTTATGTTTCAATTCTTTCCCCTCCACACCACCCACAATTACTACCATCACGGTCTGTAAACTCCTTAAGGAAGATAATTTTCCTAAGCCACAAACATCAATGACACTAACCAAACAATGGGAACCACAGATGCTCTTCTTTTCAAATAAGGACCAAACCAATACTCCACCATGGTATTAGTAGGCTCAATGATTCTCAAGAAGCTAGGTTTGCCACTTGTGGTCATTAAATATCCCATAGAATTTCTTGTAAGGAAGCACCAGTGTCCTGGTCAAGTTCCAGTGTGGACAATCACAATCTGCCACACTAAAGTTATCTGTTTAGTTCAGGGATGGGCAAACTTTTTGGCCCGAGGGCCACATCAGGGTGCAAAACTGTATGGAGGGCCGGGTAGGGAAGGCTGTGCGTCCCCAAACAGCCTGGCCCTCATCCCCTATTCGCCCCCTCCCACTTCCCGCCCCCCCGACTGCTCCCTTCTGGGACCCCCCATCCCAAACTGTCCCCCCAGGATCTCATCCCCTATCCAACCCCCCCTGCTCTTTGTACCCTGACTGCCCCGACCTAGCCATACCCCCTGACAGGCTCCCCAGGACTCCCACGCCCTATCCAACCCCCCTGTTCCCGGACCCCTGACCGCCCCAGAACCTCCGCCCCATCCAACCGCCCCGTCCTCTGTCTGCCCCCCAGGATCCTTCACCCCTAACCGGCCCTGCTCCCCATCCCCTGACTGCTCCCCAGGACCCACTATCCAACCCCCCAACTGCCACGCGCGCGCCACCACCCCGCACTTACCATGCTGCTCAGAGCGGCAGGAGCTTGCATCCCCGCTGCCTGCGTGGTGGCAATGCTGCGGGGGAGGGGGAACAGCGGGAGAGGGGGCAGGGGCCAGGAGCTCAGGGGCTGGGTTGGATGGTCCCGCAGGCCGGATATGGCCTGTGGGCTGTAGTTTGCCCACCTCTGGTCTAGTTACAGCTGACTAAAGCATTGTATACTTCCTGTCCCAAGCATTGTTGTGGTGTGTGTTATCAAACAACTGTAACCACCAAGATGGTTTGATGAATTCACACCTCATACTTAAAAATTCTGGGATCCTTCTGAATAAGAGGTTCTATATGAAAGAGACTTTCCATTATAATTTATTATTTCTGCCTCAAATTAACTGCATATGAAAGAATGGACTTTAATAAAGGATGCTCTACAATAAATGATAGTTAGCAGCAATTCTCAAACTATAGCCACTTGGCCACCAGTCTCATTCAGTCTCTGAAGAGGTCCACATTATAAGAATAGATGTCTCTGCAGATAAGATAAGAAGCAATGGACTTAAATTGCACCCAGGGCAATTTAGGTTGGACATTAGGAAAAACATTGTGTCAGGTTGGTCAAGCACTGGAATAAATTGCCTAGGGAGGCTATGAAATCTCCATTATTGGGGATTTTTAAGAGCAGGTTAGAAAAACACCTGTCAGGGATGGTCTAAATAATACTTAGTACCACCTCAAATGCAGGGGACTGGACTAGAACACCTCTCAAGATCTCTTCCAGTCCTATGATTCTATGTCAGTTTTGCCCCCTGCCACAAGTGATCATGCCATGCTAATTTGCAATTGGGACAAAATATCTTCTGGAGTCTCAAGTTACTTTTACAGGATTCCTATGCAATCAAAACCACCACTAAGATCCCATCAGAGCCTCTGATCACATTCAGTTTATGCAGTTTAGACAACCAAATGACAAAAACTAGAGCCATCTACAAAAAATACAAACCAGACAGATGTGTCACGTATCAGAAGGGTAGCCGTGTTAGTCTGGATCTGTAAAAGTGGCAAAGAGTCCTGTGGCACCTTATAGACTAACAGATGTATTGGAGCATAAACTTTTGTGGGTGAATATCCACTTCGTTGGATGAATACATTCGCCCAAGAAAGCTTATGCTCCAATACGTCTGTTAGTCTATAAGGTACCACAGGACTCTTTGCCGCTCAGACAGATGTGGTGTCTCTAGAGCTCCTTCTCTTAATTTCTAGCCTACACCTTCCTCTCCCTGAATATAGCTGATCTTCCTCTTAGGTTCTAACTCTTACCTAAGCTCACTTGGACCAGTCACTTATCAACAGGGAGTGTCTCTTTGAAAACACCTGCTGGGATTTAGCTACAAATAAACACATGCCACTCTGGTTTGGCAGGGCCTTCACAAGGAGTATCACTGAGTCAGGAAGCATCATGGCTGTATGGCCTCAACACAGGTACTGAACTATCTATATAACTTATTCTGTAAATGAGACTAAATAATGGTATGAGTACCTTTCCCAGACTTGAAGAAGAGCTCTGTGTAGCTCCAAAGCTTGTCTCTCTCATCAACAGAAGTTAGTCCAATAAACAATATTACTTCTCCCCTCTGGTCTTTTTAATGTCCTGGGATGGACATGGCTACAACAACACCGCATATGTGGTATAAGCAATGACATGCTAATAACTGTGTTGAAGCCTGTGAGCATGCCCAGTGTGAAGCAGCTGTTCCTAGAAGGCTATGCAGACTCAGCTATGTGGTTAGCAGAAGTGTTTTTATTGCTCTTCAATCAACCTGTCTTCTGAATGCTGAATAAACACTACATATAGATGTTCGGAAGACAGAAGTGGGAGATTGTGGGCCTGGAAGGGAAGGTGAACCCACAGGAGGATCTATTGCCCAAAAAAGAGAATCACAGCATTAGTAACTGAAAGCCCAAAACAAATAGAAATGTGCATTGTATACACTTGTGATGAACATAGATAGATAGATAGATAGTACAGTGCTTAGTACAATGTGACCACAACCTACCAATATGGTACAAGTTTATCATAATAAATGTCTTCTCTAAACCTCTCCTCTACAAAAGAAAGGAAGCTATCCACAATGGGCTTGATCCTGTCAACTCTCCACAAATGGGAACTCCCAATCCCAATGACTTGGCTTGTCCATAAGCCCTTTGCCCGGAAAAAAAAAAAAAAAAAAAAAGTGCAGCCTCACACAGAGTTCTTCACTGTGCCATGCAATGAGTGCATCCCGGTACTGCACTAAAACATTAAACACCCCCAAAGTATGGCCATCTACCCTTCATAGAGACTTTGTGAATGTCTGAGTATTTTTTTTTCCATTTTCTTTTGGAATACTAAATATTATTCATCTGCAAATGTTAAACCCAGAAGGGTCCATTCTGATAATCTAGTCTGACTTCCTGCATAGCACAGGTTATAGAATTTCACTCAGTAATTCCTAAATCAAGCCCATAATTTCTGGTTGATTATGTTTTGTATTCCAGCATGCTCTTGCTCTGGTTTTGATTTGTGCTCTTTTGCTGTTATTTTTTAAGGCTGGGGTATTTAAAAGGGACCTAGGAGAGTTAGGCACCCAATTTTAATAAAAAAAAAAAACAGTGAGAGTTGGATGACTAACACCTATCTGTGACACACACACACACACAAAGATTAGAGGGAGGAAGTGTTTCAAAAACAAAATAATTTTGAAATAAACAAACAGTTCATTTCACGGTTAAAACATTCTTAAAGGCCTAGTCCAGTAATTTAAGATCTAAAATGTTAGATTTTTTTTCTTTTAAGAAAAAGGGAGTGATGGAAAGTGTGTTTTTGAAGAAAAAAACCCAAACTCCTCTTGCGCCCTCCTAAAAAACCAACATAATTATAGAGGTGATATCTGACTCCTATCAACATCAATAAAATTGATACTTTTCCCCCTGTTGAAAGATTGATTTGACATAGGCTCTTGCAGTCATCTTTGATGTTATGCCTTTTCTTTCTTTTGTTAGGGGGAGGGGAGTGGACGGGTCAATTATCAAAATTTGACTTCTTCAAACCACAGGTCTGCATCTTTCTTTCAGGCATTTGTCTTTGTAGTGAAAACAACTTGGTTGATAAGACATACAGGGCACCTTCGCTATGTTGTGCTATTGTTTGAGAAACAGAGCAAAATTTACTAATCTAAAACAAGACCGACCAGTGTAGGTTCACCACAGTCAGCGAGTAAAAGCATCGATGGTCAAATCAGAGTTTTACAATCTGTTGTATTTTAGCTCTCTAAGAGATTATTAGTAACAGATTATTTTTAATTTACTTTTTAGAAGGTCACAGTCCCATTTAATGATCTTTAACTAGACACAGGAAAAATATTTTAAAGCTATAAACCATAACTATTACATGTGTCTCTTGGATCACTGAAGATTCAGTACATTTGTTAAACTCCCTGGAACCTTTAGTTGTTCAACTGCACCTCAACTTTGTCCTTTCTTTGTCTATGAACATGATTCTGATATTTACACTGGTTCCAGTTTTATTGACTGTCAATAAAGATAGGGTGAATGGGATAGTTTCATCAACATTTCAACCCTTCAGACATTTTCATTTTCTCAGCAGCTGTGTCTGACTTTCCTTCTGAGTCCCACTTGCGTGAAAAGGAATTCAGCAAGCAAGCTTTGTACTCATCTTTACACTGCAGGTGTGGCTAAGAGAGACTCTCCAAAAGAGTTCAGAAATTCAGTGTAGTTCAGATGCTTATCTGAACAGAACACAGCCTCTTTAGTGATTCTATTCCTTATGCAGCCTAGAGAATCTGAAAGACAGTAATGACCTCTCAGAGAAAGTTATTTCTCAAACGTGTTTGTATTATGTTTTGAAAATGCAGAAGTACTAAGGGTTTTTATTATTATACATAAATTGCAAGTGGATAGGCTAGGGAGTGGGGTGTGTAAAGGACTGTACTGGGCTAAGATTCCCTTTTCCCATATTCAACAGGAAGGTAAAAGGGTTCTAGCTGGTAATTGTGTTCCTGGGAGGAAGGGTTTTGAGATAGGGAGATTCTGCTTCTTACCATACTAAAGACATTTTGAACAAAAGCTGAATGGGTCTTCTAACCTTACTCCAGGCTGGGTCTGAAATAAACATGTCATTTGTCTGTGGGACCACTAAAACTTCTGAGGTTTCACTTGTATGATCAGTTGGGTGAATGTGGAAAGACGAAGAACACATGAATCCTTTTCTCTATGGGACCAACCCAGTCTCTTTTTCATCTGGACTATTCAGATGTTTTTCTATCAAGCAGAAACTATATAAGAGAAACTAATTTGCATGTTTTCCTTAAACTAGGCAAATTGACTGCCCAAGACTCCCTGTTGAAATAGAGGCAAATCAGAATTTTTACACATTACAGCTGCACTTGCAAGTTTTTTAAAAGGGGCAGTATTCTTGCTAAAGCAGCAGTAGCCATGATTATGAGAGGGATTCTAAAGGAGAGAATCTAGTTATATGCCTAGGTTGATGAAGTAACTGCATTCGACTGCAATCCCCATAATTATTTCATAAAAGTTAGAGACGGAAAAGACTTATTACATCGAGTCCATCTCCCAGTCAGCACAGGATTGCTCCCTAATGTGCATTTACCAGGCCTTTGTCCAGTCTAATTTTAAGTTTTCCCATGCACTTTCCTTAGGAGACTGTTCTACTGCCTAATAGACCTCAAATACAGTTAATGTTTGTAAAGAGCTACTGTAAGTATATGTACTAGGCTGTATTATCTCAGAAATAGATCTGTTGATGGAGCAGGGCTGGGGGGCCTCATACATAATGAGGCTAGGCTATTATGGGTATAAACAGCTGTTTAATATTTTTTCCCAATTTGCTACAGCCTTGTCCATGATATAAAACAAGGAATTTCTCAACCTGTCTTTTCTTGACCCTTGCTAACAACACCTGCACATCACCATGGTCAGCAGTTTTCCTGGTGCTAAACTTTTTTAAATCTTTAAAAGGAAAAAGAAAAGTTAGAGCCCATCAGTTCAGTTCTGACCTCAAATGCAGGCTGGTTTTTATTTTGTCCGAACCAGTTCAGCTATTCCTAGTACAAATATAAAAATACCCACGACATTGCTCCACTACATGAAACTATGCACAGATGCGTATGCCTCATTAGTTATTGAGCAGTTACTACAAATGGTATTAGCGACACTATCAATTACTGACAATCCTTCAAGGGTGGGGGTGAGGTTAGTGGGTCTCAACAATGGTCTGGCTGCATGGGTCAGCTTGCAGGACTGGGCCTCAACCCTCATTCAGACAAACCTCCTCTGAAGGTGAGAGAGGACCATCGTCCACTCCTTCCTTGGTTACTCTGCTACAAGTGCCACTAAAGGGGAATGTTCTTGTGAGGCTGAATCTGGATACTGGGTTAAGGATTTTCAAAAGCATCCATGGGAGTTAGATGATCAAATACATTTCAAATTCAGTGAGATCTGGGCGTGCAGCCTATTTCCTTGAAGCTCCTTTGATAATCCCAACTGACACCAGTGAGCAACCATTGTTTGCCAGCACTTTCTGGTCAGTATCTATCTGGGCTGGATGATCCAGAGGGAAAAGTTTCTGTGTAGTATTACTAACACACTGAGCCTCTACCCTCTAATTAAACTTAATGGATAAAATAATCAATAGTTGTGTGTTAAACCACAGTGTCCCTCATGAATGAGAGAGTCCAGGACCTGTGTTGCACTGGTTTTAAGATCAATAGGGTGAGAATCACCCTTAGAGTCTCCCAACCTAGGAGAATCATTAGGAGTAAACATAGAACAAATACAGCGATCGCAAAAAGTCACAAGTATTATGACTATGTCTGTAATATAAATTTAACTAAGCAGATAATCAAGGTTACAATCACAAGCATGCATACAAAACCTGAGGGAGCCCATACAATAGCTAATACTGTATTCATACTGCCATATCATCAAGTTGGGTGGATCTTGCAACAGGTGGTCAACAGAGAGGTGGGTCCTGATGAGGAACCACCCTTCCCATACCAGGGAACCCTTTTTTGTCCTGTGTTCTGACCACATCTACCACCTTATTCATATGCATGAGGGTTCCAACAGCCTTTTTTTTAATCTGAACTTCCACACCCCATACATTTTGCCATATCCTTCTTCTCAGAGGTGTTCTCTTAGTTCCCCTTAGTCTCACTAGCATCTTATTTGTAGCTATGTAAACGTTTTTCCCATGGTAACCTGTGGTGAGAGCAAAATTTTCCATGATGTTACAATGATGTGTCTAAACAGGTACATTGTGGCATATTTTCATGATCACCACCTACTGGCACATTCTTTACGATAATCTTGCAATTTTACTGGTACTGAATTATTCCTGGGTTACCTACTTATGTCAGGGCCGAGGCTTAGTATGACTAAGCTGAAATTTTACTTTACTTATATACCACCCACATTCTCATCACTCATAAATAACCGTTGATCTTATACTCCTATGACCCTGTCCTACTTATATCTTTACCTTATATACTTAAATCTATTCATCACACATTGATTAAATATGAAATAATGAGTTAACCATGACAGTAGCTAACACAATTAAATAATAAAAATAAAACTAATTGGCTACAAACCATAGCATCATTCCCACCTTAATAAACTTCATACTTTCAGCAAGTGCACTCAGAACTATGATGCTGTGCACTGCAATGAAACACTACAGAGATTTCCTCAGGCATATTTTGGAGATGGAATGAAGGTTAAAAAGAATGCAGAAGGTAAACTGTCTCCAGTAGATCCTAAAGTGATGGGTGTATCCTATCTCCTGGTGAGCTCAATAGGAGATCAGAGAGATAGAAAAGCTAAGGAAACACCTGGAGAGAAAAAGTTAAGTATCTCCTCTACGAATGTCGGGAGCAGAAAAGCTGACTTTGAGGGAACGTGAAATGCCCCTAGGAATATTGATTGGAGTGAGAAAATGTGCAGAAAATCTGCTGCAGAAAAAAGGTAGAAAGAGTTTGCGAGACTAACTAAAATCCAACCAGGTTTTGTATTAACAAGGAAAGTACAGAGGTAAGGGAGATTAAGCAAGGAAATGAAGTACAATGAGGGATTTAGGGAGTCATTGTACAAAACCAAAATAAAACCAAAAAAACACCCTGAAAGCCTTGTTTATGGCTATAAAGTGATTTAGGAAGAAAGGGCCAGAACCTCAGCTAGTGTAAACCAGATAACTTCAATGAAGCTGAACCAATTTACTACACCAGACAAAAATTCTGCCCTAAAAATTAAATGTATCCAGTATAGGGACAAGAGAACAATAGGTTAACTTTCAACTGGGGTCTTCTTTAAGGAGGAATAGGAATAATTTTGTGTCATAAAGAGGTTAGTAATAGTGAGAAGAAATTAAGGTAAGTAAATATTTAGCTTGGATATCAGACAACCTGTGTGATGCAATGTACTAGGCTGTAGAATAGTAATTAAAGAAATGGTGAAAGCCCATTGACTTAAACTATTTAAAATGAGACTGGACAAAACAGTTGTAAGCAGTGTCAGGATGAGCTCCACCCTGACATCTGGTGGTGAGGTGTGGCAAGTTGTGGAAAAAAAAACTTCAGGGGCCGATCTCATTTGCATAGGCACACCCACCCCGCCTAGACTGAGGCCATAGCTGCCCAAATGGTCACTTCGGCTGCTGTGGGATCCCCAGTGTCTCTGTTATTGGGGCAGGAAGAATAAATTGTTATTACCCTGATTATGGGAACTGTGCTTGGAACTGTACTTGGCCTTTTGCTATGATGGAGGGACTCACCATCAACTAAGTAGCACTCGCTAGGCAAGGGTCATGGGTTCCAAAACTGTGTGAATGGAGAGAGACTTGAGACAGGTATTAGTACCTGGTGGTGTGGGCCCCTTTGTGAGGGCCTGAAGCACCAATTGCACCTCTGTCTCTCTCCACTGTGGAATGTCAGAGATAATTTTGGGTCTATTAAGAGTCTTGCTACAGGTACTGTGCTGCATTCACTTTGGCCTTATGGTGCACCAGCACTAAGGCCCCCACTACTATGAGCTGAAATCACTGAGCACTGTGTCAAGTAGTGGGGAGCCGGAAGATCTAGAGTGCAGTGGTGCTGTTCGTGAGACAGCGAGCTGAGCAGAGCTGTTTGTGAGACAGCGAGCTGTGCCGAGCAGAGCCGGTCGTGGTGGAGCGGAGCCGTCCATGAGACAGCGGTGTGTTTGGGAGACGGCGAGCTGAGCAGAGCTGTTCGTGAGACGGCAAGCTGTGCAGAGCGGAGCCGTTCGTGAGACAGCGAGCTGAGCAGAGCTGTTCGTGAGACGGCAAGCTGTGCAGAGCAGAGCCGGTCGTGGTGGAGCGGAGCCGTTCGTGAGACAGCGGCGTGTTCGTGAGACGGCGAGCTGTGCGGAGTGGAGCCGGTCGTGGTGGAGCGGAGCCGTCCGTGAGACAGCGGTGTGTTCGTGAGACGGCGAGCTGAGCAGAGCTGTTCGTGAGACGGCGAGCTGCGCAGAGCGGAGCCGGTCGTGGTGGAGCGGAGCCGTTCGTGAGACAGCGTAGCAGAGCAGAGCCCTGTGGGGCAGTCAGCTTCAGGACACGTAAGGTGCCCCTTACCCCTTTCCCCCACACACAGGCACATTTTAGCCAGACTGGGGGAGTAACACTATGCAGATGAACTTTTGAACTCTGGGGCTGGACTTTTTGGACTTTGGGTGATTTGTGGATTGCTGGACTCAAGAGACGTTTGGGTGCTGGGACTCAAGAACCCGAGGGAAAGGGGCATGCCCCAATTTGCTTGGGGTGGGTTTTTTTGCTCATGGGTTGTGTTATGAATCCTGTTGGTGGTGTTTCCCCAACATAATGCCACATTGTTTCTCTCTGTTATTAAAAGGCTTTTTGCTACACTCAGACTATGTGCTTGCGAGAGGGGAAGTATTGCCTCTTGGAGGCGCCCAGCGGGGGTGGTATATATTTGTCCCAGGTCACTGGGTGGGGGCTCGAGCCGGTTTGCATTGTGTTATTGGAATGGATCCCCTAGATATTGAACCCGGCCCTTGTTGCTGCCAACTCTGATGGGCAGAAGGGTTACACAGTAGTAAATGCACAATAGGGAACAATCTTGCTATTGGCAGGGAGAGGTGGTAGGTGACCTAATGCAGCAGGTGTTTTCCATCTCTAGCATTTATAATCCTGCAGGGAAAAACAAAAAGGAAAGTGGAACACAACATGAAGATACAGAATACAGATATCAGGATTTCATTACTGTGTGAAACACTGGGAATACATGAACAGGAAAAATGTGTTCAGCTCTGCTCTCCTTTGTAAATGATAACATTCTATGACAAACTATTCTAGACAGAGCTAGTAGCACCAACTTGAGCTAAGATTGCCTGACACTTCTCTTACTAAGGCTGTTCCCAATTGCTTCTAACTTTGGTAAACATCAACTATTGGGCTGAAATTTTCCATTCTGTGTCTTCCTCAAGTTTTTGGAAAGTTTCAGCAAAAATAGTTCAGGCATTTCTGAGAATGGGATCAGGGAAAATACATGGTTTTCCCCAAGTTACAAAAAATAAAATCTTACAACTGCTTTCTTAAGAAGTTCTAGTGCCTCCATGCTTTAGAGCAGGGACTTGAAATGTGGCAGAGGGAGGGAGAATCAGGGGTGTTCCTTTTGATGCTTCTGTGAAAAATCACCCAGATTCAGACCTGTAATGAGACCCTGAAAATCTCAGTTCACATAGGCTCAGTAGAGACGTGCTAGAGTTTGGCAAGCACAGTCTGAAGATTTTGTTGACAATAACCATGTTGTAGTCCAGGGACTAAGTAGGACTTTCTTTTGCAATTGCTGCTCTGGGCTGCTGTGGTGCCCAACACTGGCCCTGGACTAAGGAGACAATCTTTTCCCATGCTAGGGCTGTTGTGTAAATAAATACATTAATGTTTGTGAAACACTCCTACTCCAGTGATGAGCACCATAGAAAAGCCTGTGAAAAAAAAAATTAATAATTCTCTCTTTACTGCAGTCTTTGAATAGTGTGCAGTAAATAAGGCCTAGAGCTATACTTTGAACAAGAGGATAAAACAAGCCATTTATAGCTTCCCGTTTAGTGAGCATTGATCATCATTGAGTTTTCCTATGGAAAAAAAAATTATATATATATATATATATATATAAACAAACAAACAGCCCTATGCTCCCTGGAACCCCCCAATGTAAAGGAATGCCATTGGCAAGACCAGAAGGAGGTGTTTCAGGGTCGGAGTGGGAGTTGCTGGAGCACAACTTATAGACAGCTGGGTAAGGCTGCTACAAGTTAGAGCAGTTCACAGAGCTGCTCTAATCCACATCAGGTGTCACACCAGCACCCAGAGCAGCCCAGAGTCTGGAAAGTTATGATTTCTATTCACAGCTCTGCCACAGACCTCCTGTGTGACCTTGGGAAGCTAGTTAAACCTCTCTGTCCAGAAGTTTCCCTATAGGTATAATAGAGCTAATCTTACCTGCCTACTTTCTGAAGGTATTGTGAGGATTTGTTTATTTGTATTTCTAAAACACTTTGTGATCCTCCAATGTAAGTGGCCAGTCTTCCATGAATAAAGACAGGCACCTCCCCATCCTTCTTTGTATATCCTTTGTCCCATGACATTTCTTTGACAACAAAAGACTCCCTTAAAAAGAATCTCTGAGTAGTCCCTCAACCTTGTCTACAAACAAACACACACAGGTTTATTTAGGGCTGTTATAGACAGTTTCTATATTGCTATAACTTTGTAGATGCCAATATACTTAAAGTAGTACAACCCCCCTAGTGTGAATGAAGTTATATTACTAAAAAGGTACTTTTATTGATTATTCCTATAAAACTATAATGATATAAACACTTTTATTCCAGTATAACTTGGTCCACACTACTCTATTGCACCACTGAACTATATCAGATTCTAACTCATTATATTTACAGCAGAACAAAAACGGTGTGTAGACAAGCCCTTTAACTAATTGAATTAAGAAAGTTCAAACCCCTGTGTAGAGACTCCCATTCCATTCATGTCTGATTTTGGATTAGTTTTAAATCTGTTCCCCAATTTGTTTAAACTAAATTGAAACAAGAGCATCCACACAATCTTCTACACCTATTTACATAAGGACTTGTCTACACCTAAAATGCAACAGTGGTACACAGTTGGGCTGTTGTAGCTGCATTACTGTAGCGCTTCAGTGTAGAGACTATTGACACTGATGGAGGGATTCTTCCATAAGCATAAGTAATCAACCTCCCCGAGAAGTGGTAGCTAGGTCAGTGGAAGAATTCTTCCATCAATGTAGTGATGGGGGCTACATCAGTATGGCTACATCTCTCAGGAGCATAGGTGCTGAGTTTCTAATCTGCCAGAGGATGCTCCTCCCCCTGGCTACCCCCAGGCCCCGGCCACACTCTACCCCTTTCTCCGGTATCCCCATTCCGCCTCTTCCTGCCCTGCCCTTCCTCTTCCCTGCCCAGTTATGCTCCCTCCCCTGAGCGTACTGTGCCCTTGCTCATCCTCCTTTTCCCCCAGCGCCTTCTGATGCCTCAAAACAGCTGATTCATGGTGGGCAGGAGACATGGGTAGGGCGAGGGAGGGGCTGATCTGTGGGGCCCACTGGTGGGCAGGAGGCGCTGGGGGGAGGGAGAGGCTTTGATAAGGAGGCTGCCAGTGGGTGCTCAGCACCCACCAGTTTTTTTCCCCCGGTGTGCTCCAGCCCTGGAGCACCCATGGAGTCGGCGCCTATGCTCAGGATATGTGGATTTTTCACACCCCTGAGAGATGTCAATTCCTAGTATAGACCACACCTCAATCAGTTTAAAATAATTCCTTAAATTAAAGCAGTGGAATTCTGTGTGGAATTCTCCAGATCAGCCTTTGCCATGACTGCAGAGCAACATTAGGTGCTCCACCCATCATTCCTCCCAGTTAATGCTCAAGAGGCTTTTAACACTGTGCCCCCAAAGTCAGCCAGCTCAGAGAAATAAGACATGAAGTCTCAGTTTCCTGTGCAATAGTGAGAGCTTTAGCCACAGGGCACCACATCAGTCCTTAGGTTGCATTAGTCCCCTTGCAAAGACGGTGTCCTTAACAAAATGTAGGCATAGAAATCACTGCAATTTGGAAGATCTGCAGTAGTTAGGGGTTTCTATTGTTATTACAGAGGAACACATTTCTAACTTCACAGACCAATGGACATTACTGAAGAATGACCCTGACCAACATTACTTTTGACAGTCAGCAGCCAAAGCAATAATGTTTACTAATTGTTACATGTTCTGAAGGGGGTGGGGAAAAGAGTCCCTAGTGCTGTTGAATAAGTGGAATAACTGAACAATGGAATAAACTGCACAGCTGGATGATAGTGTTCAACTTCAGAAAGATTGCTCTTCTCATTAATAAAAGAAATACGCTTGTCATTTCATAGAACAAAAATACAGGTTATAAGTATTTTACCTCAGGCTTCTAACAGGCATTTCAACAAGCTGTTGCCTCACACATACATAATAGCACGTTGCCCTTCATCCTTAGATCTCGAAGAACTTTAACCAGTGAGCATGAACAGCACCTGTGTGAGGTAGGTTAAGGTTCACTTTACCTAACACTAAAGGGCAGCCACCTCTAGAAAGGAATGTTACAGCTGATTAACAGCCCCCAGCAACACTATAGCTATGTCTATCCTGCAAAAAATAGGTGTATTTTTACATCAAGATAGCTATGTTGATGTTAAGTCCCAGCAGAGGCCAGGCACAGGTAATTTTTACCTCAGTGTAGCTAGTCACAGTCAATCCTGTACTTCCCACCTGGGATTTACTTAGACGAACTACATTGAGGAACAAAACTACTGCACTCCACCAGGGCTGTACTCAGAGTTATTTCCATGTAAACAAACACCTATTTCTGCAGTGAAGACAGCCTATACAGCAATTTAGGAAAGCGAATGAAGAAGAATATTAAACTAAAGAGAAAATCTTGGGAGGAAGAATATAATTGCCTGAACTGTAATGTGGCCTTGTTCACAGAACTAACGTTCTTCTCTTTCAAAAAAATTAAAAGGAGTCTTTAAAACTCACAAGAGGTCCCGGACTCAAGATTTACCTTTCACCCAAGAGATGGCACCTCCAACAACATACTTCCCACAAACAGCATTCTAAGAATTGGTTTAGTACTGATTCAGAGAAGTGCATCCATTCACAAGTCACCAGTGCCACTTCCTGCAGCAGCTAGATGTGTCTTAAAAGGTCCCCATACAAATTCAGAATCAGCAATATACTGCTTACAGCTACCTTCCTCATCTTCTCTGATCTATGCCAATGAAGATTTAGCTCATACTAGAGAATGATCTCTCAACTGTATTTTGAAGCACCCTATTGAATTCTATAGCAGGAATATGATTCTGTAATGAAATTCTCTAAAATTCTAGAAGATGGTTCAAGTCTCTGTAGAAAGGGTATCACTGTCTATCAAAGTCTATAGAGAGATGTGACAGGTTCCATATTCCATTATCAATTCATGAGCCAGTCAGGCTCCTTGTTTTTGTTACTGTTTGTATGTATTTCATACAAATAGAGTAGACTCTCTTACACCATTCCTCACCCGGACAATGTGGTGACTCCACTGTTCCAGGTAATATATTCTTTGAAACAGGATTGATTAGGACAGCTCTTTTCGGAATATATTGTGTTGCTTTTTTAAAAATAATCATCTATCTTATTTAATATATATGTGCCTTCTTACTCAACAAACTCATCCCTGTGCATGTCTGAGTCATAACTATTGGCTTTTCTGACAGAAACATGTTTACTTTTCACAGCCTTGCAAAGCCAATCCAGTTAGGAGAGACTGAGCTAGATTCTATTCTGCCTCACACATCATTATCTGAAAAAATTGCCTGCTAAAAATTCCTAGTTGCAGCATCTTGATTAGTTTTGTGATGATGCCAGCCGGACCTGAGATTTTTAGATCCCAAGTGGAGTTTGTTACAAAAATCATCTTCTGAGCAATGTGCTCTGGAGTCATTGGGAGAGAATGAAATAGGGGAGCTCACAAGGTCATTTTTACTGACTAAAACTTCACTTTAAGCAATAAAGCTCAAGAGAACCAGTGTTTTCCTGGGGGATTATTGTTTAGCTCAAGTGAGATTTTAAGCAGACTCGTGCCTTTAATCACCCCAAAAGAGCAGTGATATTCCATGAAAATGTGCTCTCCCCCTGCTATTATGAAATAGAAATGACAGTTAAAAAAAAAGGAAATTCCAAAGAGATTTACTTTTGATTTGGAGCTGTGGTTGTGGAAAATGAGGGGGTTGTGTAGAGGGATTTCTATTTCTATTATAGGGACAAAGACACTCAGATAACCATGAAAAAGGATCTTTATTTTACACTACCCCAAGAAATTGTACATTACCCCAACTAAATGCTTTAGCTGTTTCTCTGCCTATTCAGGGGGGAAAACAGATACTAAATGCAAATAAACTAGACAGGCAATTGCATGAAATAGCTGAAGAAAATATACATTGTTAATTAATTATATATCTGTGTATTTTTCTGGCCCTTATCTCAATCAAATTGAAGGCTCACAAACATTGAGGAATTTATCTTCTCAGTATCTGAGAAGTAAGTATTATTAGCCTTATTTTACAGATGAGAAACTGAGACCGAGAGGTTAAGTGACTTGCCCAGGTCACAGAGGACATTTGTATGGGAGCCAAGAATAGTACCCAGATTTCCTAAATCCCAATCCAATTTCTTATCCTCAAGATTATCCCTCCTCTCTATTCATATAGTGTCAGTCGGGTACTAGGTGCTGTATAGATGGCTAGGAGGACAAAGTTCCTGCCCTACAGGATTTCAATCCAAATATAAAAAGATTAATAGTGTTAGTTGAAAGGCAAATGACAAGTACAAGCACCACAAGTGCATGAATTTATGATAAATAGGTGAAGCCCCTCAAATAAGGCAAATATACATTCTTTATATTCATACACATAATATGCATATGCATATTAGTCATATTGGCTCCTCTTCCCTCATAGAATCCTTGAGGTTGAAGGGTGGCAATAGGCTTCATACAAGAGCGGTAGGCACAGTGGTCTCCTCAGCCTGGCTGACATTTCTAGTTTCTCTTGGGTTTCCAGCAATTTCTGTTCCCTCCTCAGCTAGGCAGAGCTGCCACTGGATATATAAACTTCTGAAATCTTGTGGGAGTTGACTGCAGAATCCCACCGTGTAACCAACTCCCAGACCAGCTGTGTGGAAAGTACTGTTCCCCAGTCCAATGTTACTGAGATAAGAAAAAGTGCTGAAATTTCATTTCAAAGATTGTATTTCCCCTGTTCTTTAATATAGATAACTGAAGGTTACTTTATTGAGGTAATGGCTATGCTGTGGAGCCTATACCGGCATAGCTAGGTCTCTAGTTTTGTTGGCCTAACCCCATAGCAATGATAAGCCTACACTGACAGAAGGGTTTATTTTCTCCTGCCATTGGTGTAGAAACACCTCCTCCCTGCGTGATGGTAGCATTCTTCCTTTGACATGGCTGCATCTGTACCGGTAGATTGGGGTTGTCATGGGTACAGCACTCGGGGTGTGTATTTTCCACACTTTGATTGACACAGCTATGTCGTCCTAAGTGTAGGCCAGCCCTGAGTCTATATTCTTTAGGGACATCTCAAGTATCCATATTTTAGAAGTTATCGGCTATTATCAGGATGCCCTTCTTTATAAATCCAAGGAAATTGGTGTACAACATTTAAAACAATTTCAAGCAATTGTTTTTGACAAGTTTAAACTTTTCCCATTCATACCACTTGATTTAAATATCAGGATAAGCTGTAGTCCTTTGAACCTGATCCCCCAGCTAAAATCGGTTTCTATGGGGTGGGGTTTAGTTTAGAGAAATGTTTTCTAAGTATTTTTTGTAACAAAACCAAAAATTAGACACGCAAATGCTTTCTGGCAGGGGAAGGGCTTTTTAGGGGGTGGAGGGGTTGAGGGCTGCATCAAGGGGAAGGGGGATTATGGGGACTGACGTTGGGAAGGGGACATGGGTTGAGTGGCAAAGTTACTGGGGCAAAATAGGGGCGGGGCTCTTGTCAGTCCCATACGCTCCCCTTCTATGTGCATTTGCACCAAGATCAGGAGGTCTGAGCATCTCTAGGGGGTTCTGAACCCCGGTTCTCTGCCCCACTGTATGTCCATTCTAGTATCTGGAGGCTCCTGCCCATTTATGGGGGGGGTCTTACCCTCCTCCCTGATCCCCTCATGTGAGCCATGTTCTGAGCCGTCTGTGTCCCACTCCCTACTCCCCTTGTAATCCAGGGGTCCCTGCCCACATAGGGGTACCTGAACCCCATTCCCTACCTCACCCCTGTGTTTGTGCCAGGATCTAAGAGGTCCCTGTCCATCTATGGGGTCTGAACCACCTGCCCCTCCTCACTTTCATGTGATCTGGGTTCTGGAAAGGGCTTGCCTTTCTAGTGGGGTCTGAGCCCCTCCCCCCTCCTATGAGCCAGGATCCGGGGAAGCCCTGCCTTTCTGACTGGAGCATGCACCAAGAACATGCTACTGAGACTGGGGTGATAAGCTGAGAACAACTTGTTGTGATAGAGTGTTGGTGTAGCCGCGGTGATCCCAAGATATTAGAGAGACAAGGATGGGGAGGTAATATCTTTCATTGGACCAATTTCCATTGGTGAAAAAGATATGCTTTCAAACTCTTCTTCAGGCCATAGTATCTGTGAGGCTCTTTGTTAGAGGAGCAAAACATGACACTTTGTTTTCAGGAAAAATACATGTGCATTAAATGGATGGGATGCTGCTTCTGTGGCAATGTAAAGATAAAATAAAGGACATCACCTACACACCATTCTTTAGGGATCTAGCTCTGCTCCCATCCAAGTCAATGGACATTGTGTTTCCGTTTCAGCACGACGCTTTGCTCTGGATGGGATTCTGTCCCTGCTCCATAGAATCACAGAATAATCGACTTTAAGGTCAGAAGGGACCATTATGATCATCTAGTCTGACCTCCTGCACAACACAGGCCACAGAATCTCACCCACCCAACTCCTGTAACAAAGCTCTAATCTATGTCAGAGCTATTGAAGTCCTCAAATTGTGGTTTAAAGACTTTGAGGTGCAGAGGCCCTGTACGCTGCTGGAGAAGCATCTACGTGCCAGTGAGAATTCTGCCAATGCAGCTGCTGCAGTAGACCGCTGTAGGAGGCCACACCTGTAAGGACAGTCGGTGTGCCGGGGTGGAGCCGTAGGCCACACCACGGCAGCAATTTTAGTTTGCATTAGAAATCACAGGCAATGGTTTGCATTAGAAATCACAGGCTTCTATAACTTGGAACATCCCCCAGGAGCTCCAATTATACCTGGGGCTGTTTTGGCCCCTGAAGGAAGCTGGAATCAGAATGGTGTAAATGTGGCTTAAATAGGACTGCTGAGTTGCCTGACAGGCCCTTTTGCATGATCACAGCCCAGCTTAGATGTAGTAATCTGGCTGGACTACATCCAGCATCCCCCTGGGCTTCCATAATAAGTGGCACTTGCTGCTGTTGGCTATTAAGGGTTAAGGGTTGATGTAATACCTGCTGTAGTCAAGCAGCATTTGTTTACCCTCTTGCTTTCTTCCTCGTGCTGCAGATTTCCCTCCCTTCCAGACACCTAGAAAGCACCCACAACCCCCAGTGTATGCACCAGGCACCTAAACAACATCCAGCTCACACCAGACAGCCTTCCTCAACCCCTAAGTTAAATACTGGAAATCGATCCCCTGCTAAACACCCAGCCCCCTGCTAACGGGCCACCAGCTTCCCCAGCTTTCTCAGGGGCATTCAGCTTTACTCCCACTATCCCTCTACCCACTCTCCAGATTCCCACCCAGCTACACCCCATACCCACCCATTCCAGAACCCCCAGACACCATCAGGAATTCCAGATTCCCTCTAGCACCATCTCCCCAACATCCCAGATACCTTCCAGCACTCACGTAACCATCTCCTCCCAATCAGTGCCCTAGTAAGCCTCTAAATCAATGCTGCAGAAATTAATCAGTGCCCTAAAACTTAGATTCTGACCACTGGCACTCCAAAAACATCCTACAGCACATCTCAGACTACAGATATTACCAGTTCAAATTCCAGTTTGAGTAGTTATTAATCCACTTGCCTAGCTCTCTTGTGCTAACCGCCTCACCCAATAAAGTGTAGAGAGTATTCTTCACTTACTAACGCTACATCACCACTGTACACTTACACCGCTGCTTTGTACAGTCCACCACCCTAGAATAGACTGCATTACAGTTGTTCATGAAATGTCCTGTATATAATATATGTACAGCCCAGTTCTTCCAGAGGCTAAGTACATAGTAATTTCCTGTACATAAGTAGTCCCTTGGAGCAGGGGTTCTCAACCTTTTTCTTTCTGAGGAACCCCAACATGCTATAAAAACTCCACAGCCCATCTGTGCCACAACAACTGTTTTTCTCCATATAAAAGCCAGGGCCAGTGTTAGGGGGTAGCAAGCAGGGCAATTGCCCAGGGCCTCACACCTGGGTGGCAGAGCTTGGAGCCCCTGACTTCAGATCCAGAAGGTGGGCTTCAGCTTTCTGCCCTGGGCCCCAGCAAGTCTAATGCTAGCCCTGCTTGGTGGACCTCCTGCTCATGGGCCCCCAATGAGCCCCGGACCCTTGGTCAATTGTACTCCAGGGCAGTGGTTTTCAAACAACTCACATGCATAGTTATTTACATGTGTAAAGATTTGTAAGATGAGGACCATGGTTTGTAATCAGTTACATTTTATAGGAGCTTAGGAACTTTTTGTGATGCAGGATACTAAACTATTAGCAATAAATTATGTTTAAGCAGTTAGAAAAGAGGAAATTATAAATTGAACAAAATATGGGTTTTTTTAAGTCATTATTTTAAATTTATGACAGCTGGACCAGATAAAGTCCATGTGGATGATGAACATGAAAGCTCTTATTTCAGACTACCCTTAATGTTTCATGGATATCTCTAAGTATATTTTTTAAATTATTGAATGTAATTTCTCTAAGATGAGTAGTGATTTTTCTTCTGCACGTTAGTCAATAAAAACTGACAGGACTCATTTTGTTTAAGTGTTGGGGCTTTTGCTATTTCTCTTGGAATGTCTCTCTCTCTCACACACACAAACCCACCCACCCACTACCTCCCAGCACCAGGCACATCTTCTCTTCGGATATATCCAGGAATAGTTATTGATGTCTAGATACATGTATGTCATCGATTTAGCATGATTATCATTAATGACTGCCAATATGTGACTGAGTCATATGCTAATGATCAGATGACTGACAGAACTCCTCCTGGGTTCTGTTCCAAGCTCTTTTATTCATCCATCATATGTGATTTCAGGAGATTTTTTTTCCCCTGTGCCTTGAGTTTTCCCACCTGTAACATGGTGGACATTTTACTCCACAGTGATACTGTGAGACTTAATTCATTATATGGAAAGGCTCCTATTAACTTTGGATCCGGGCCTACTAGTTTTTAAAGCTCTTCAAGTACAAAAATGTTACGAAATGATTTGTTTCTCGTAGTTTGTTACTGACGTTTCATATTACATATCAAAGAATGAGTTTGCATCACCACGAAAGAGAATAAAAGCACACACAAGGACTAGAATCTATTGCCTTTTCTATGTATGTCAGCATTGACCAACACAGGAAATATAGCAGTTATGTTAGTAGATGATAAATACTGTCTGCTACTCACCAAACATTTTGATATCTTGACAATTTACTTTGCATTATCCAAAAGCTACTCTAATATTGATATAAATACTGGGTAAATATTTATTCACCTCAAAATAAGGTTTTATCATCTCATGATTTTAAGAAACACTATAGGATAAAAAATGCTGGAGAACACATCCATTACATTTGGGAAGAGTTACTTTTCTAAATCTCATAACTCAGACAGACCAACAGAAGCAGTTCACATGCATCCGATGAAGTGAGCTACAGCTCACGAAAGCTTATGCTCAAATAAATTGGCTAGTCTCTAAGGTGCCACAAGTACTCCTTTTCTTTTTGCGAATACAGACTAACACGGCTGCTACTCTGAAACCTCACAATATACATGTTGCCTATGGTGAAACTGACATATTGAGAAGTGTGAAGAGTAACTGGGAATAAATATATATCTATTTTTTTTTAAAAAAGCCTACCAAGTATTAGCTACATAGTCACATTCCTCGTAATACACTCTTCTTATATAGGGGTGGATTATAAATTTAAAATCTAAAACAAGTAAAAGACAGTACACAGTTGCATTGCCCCAGGAGCAGGGCAGGAGCCAGATCTTGACTCAGTCATACTAATGTCTGGTTTCCTCCTGCTCAAAAGTGGGAAAGTAATCTCTGCCACTCCTTTGGCTGGTGTAGATTTTACTTACTTTTTTATTTGGAAAGTATCTAGAACACTTGGTGCCACAAAAAAAACAAGTAATAACTTCAGTTAGGTTTATTCTAGGCAATAGAGTCTTTTTTTTTTTTAAAAAGAAAAAGAAAGGCCACTAGAATTATTCTACAATGGGAAAACTATTGTTACCCCCTTTTAAAGGTTAATCAATATTTGGGGTCTTGCAGATTGTTTCCATTGGGAGAAATTGACTATGTCAGGTATTTCTTTGATGCAATCCCATTTATTTACAAAGAATGTACACAAAGTCCTGTTTTCCTGAACACAGGTAGAATCAAACAACTCAGGGAAGTTTCTTTGCTGACAATTCCAAGCCTCTTTCCAGCCAGCACTGACCAAAAAGCTCTCTGAGCCACACTTTTATTTCTATACTTAGCTCCACTAAAACAATACCCAACCACGGCATTTGCATTTAGACCCCAGGTAAAAGCCCTCAGACTGCGTGGTTCAACCCTCCTCCAGCCTTGTCATGCTGATCTCCGACGTGGACAGTGGGTTCTATTGTTTCAGCTATAGCTAAATGGAGAGGCACTTAAGTGTTCCCTCATTGAACCTGAATGGAAAGAGGCTATCATACCCACCAGTTTTAATAAGTTTTGTGCCTGCCTATAAATCAAAGACACACATCCTCAAGCCACCCAGCCTAACACTATTTTATTCCTTTCACTCTAAGAGAGATGAATCATTATTATTCAAGCTTTCCAAGAAGAGACCAACCCTGAAAAGTTTTAGCCAATTTTTAGTTGAGAAAGTTATAGTAACTGCATGCAAGATGTTATAATCAGGGCTATGTATATTTTACAATTGTTTTTCCCCTCACCATAGAATCATGCTGCAGAATGTAGGCTTTCTGAATCTGCAGAGAACCAAACACTACGGCTCTGAGAGATGTGCCGATAGCACAAAAGATGACTAATTATTTCTCCACTGATCATTTAAGCAGAAATATCCATCCACTGTTCTTTTCTCACAATTCTAATTGGCCTCCCACTTCCCGAAGTTCCAGAAGCCCCACTTGCCCCCAGCTGCCAAAGTCTCCTGTTTTCTCTAACCACTTCTACAGTGCAGATCTGTGTTGTCATAAAACATAACTCAGAGTCACATTGAAAAGTCAACTGAATTAAATATCAACATACTTATCAGAGGCCACTGTTCTGGCCATACTGACTCTCACATTTAACTCATTAAAATAATTTCTAACAATTAAATGAAGGTGCTGCAGAGATTTTTCTAGGACACATCAAAGCTCCACAAACACCAGAGGCCGTTCCACAGGCTATAAATCCAGTTTACTACACAATTACATGCACTCTGGCTTAAAAAGGATTTTTTCACGGAATTTAACCCTGGGTTTTGTCTATAATATGGTAATTGCAGTTTCACTTTGCAAATAAACTTGATTGCTTAACATGACAAAGAATTTAGGGATACTGTTTTTGTGCAAGATACTATACGAAACAAAGTTGTATAGCTGTCATATTATTTCATATAATTTCCAGCTGAATAAATCCTTTCTGATGTTCAGTTTAAACCCAATCTCTCTGGCAACAGATTCCTACCTGATTCCTTATGGGATCTCTTCCATTATTTGCTGCCCCTAAGTGGAATTCATCACTGCTTCCTTATTTGAGAAAGTTGAAGAAGTTAAAAGATTCTACATCTGCCTCCAGCTCTTTCCCTCCCCCCAAATGTTATTTTAATCCACACTTGCTGCAACCACACATGCAAATTGTGTATTTGCATGGGAATAATGAGAATCACAGAAGCAAATTATTTAACACATAGCATTTTGGAATTCAGCTTCAAAGCATTTTCTTTATATCAGCCACTGTTTGAAATCCAGTCCACTGAATGCATATCATCAGAGTGCTGCTTTCCAGCAGAGTTTGTTTAGCTACCATGCAAAGTGTTATGTTACACAAGTCCTAAGTTATTATTTTCTATGTACTACAAATACTTTTGTTTTTCCCTTGAAGATTTAATTCTACACTCTGAAGTCCGTGGCAGAGTCCCGTTGAGTTTAATGGGGCTGGATCAGGCCCATAGTGTTGCAATGACAGTGTATCAAGGGGAATTCTAGTTATTGAAAATCCACGTGCAGGAATGTTGAATCAGTGTCTAGATATTACAGGCCAGATACTCAGCAAGTTTACGTGGGATGATTTACATGAGCTTAAAATGTGGTCCTACAACAACAGACACTTTAGACAACCTGATAGCTTAGATACAGTTAATGCATGGGAATACAGGGGTGCTGGAACAATTTGGATAAAGGGAATACTGAGAGCCATTGAACCAAACTGTAAACCCTGTATGTAAAGAAAACCACTTCAAACCAGGGGGTGCTGCAGCACCCCCAACACTCCTAGTTCCAGCACCTATGTGGAAGTATAAATACTATTATCAGAGATATCTAATGCACTGCATTTTGATCACAGAATCGTACAGTAGAACTTCACTATAGCAGGCACTTTACTCCTTTCAAACTGCTTTTCCATTCTGTTTTGCAGAGATTGACAGCTGAGGGAGCATTACAGAACAGCAAGGGAAAGGAGAACACCTGCCCATTCCCAGCAGTTGAAAGCAGGGACTTCAGGATTGGGAGTGCCTTTAAGGTGGGAGAGAAAAGCCTCAGAGGAGGACCAGTCACTGACCTTCTCTCTTAGTTAAGGCCATTGTTTGAAAGCTGTTAGTTTGACAAACATTTGTTTCTTACCCTGAGGAGAGTGAAGTCTGTACTTTATTCTGACACAGTTATGCTTTCTGCTTTAAATTTAATACCCATGTATCAGAGTACTAATTGATCTCAAAAGGAAGCACTGTTGACCAGTGGCAAGAGCAGAAAACCAGGACATGGGAGCTCTATGCTTGATTCTGTCACTAACTTGCTATGTGACTTTGGACACGCCATTTACCTTCTCTATAGATCTGTTATAGACCTCTATAAAATAGCTTTTCTGAAAAAAGACAAATCATTCTCTATTATCTTCTATCGGGTTTTAGAATAACTTTATATAACCTAATTATCAGTATTAGTTCCATTTTGGTTACATTACATTGAGCTTTTCTACCTGGTTTAATTTACTAAAAATAAAAATACTCTAATAATTTTTAGTTTTCAAAGCTACTTTTAGAGCAGCATGACTAGAAAGGAAGCATAGCTAGCATAGAGTAGAGTGTGTGAAACATGAAACAGGATGGGCAAAAATGTGTGGTTTTCAGGATAAAGATGGAAAAATTGCTGCTGGAAAAATATTATGCAAACACCTGCAATTCTACAGATTCCCAGCAGAGGGGGAGAGAAGCTGCAGCAGCAGAAGTTATTTGAATATAAAATCCAGTGCTTTAAGTTGTGAATGGGAAGCAAAGTCTCTGGCTATGAAGAAAAGCATATGTCAGAAACATTAGAATTGCTGCTCATGTGTTTAGTTAGGTAGATAAGTGGCTTGGCTGAAAGAGAATAGGATTGCACTGGTATTCATGGTCTAGCCTCAGGACATGCCGTGTGTATGTTGGGAGCTTGAAGAGAATGTTAAAGCCAGGAGCAAAAATGAATCTCAGAGTACTGAATACATTACCCACTTCTCATAGTTATTTGGCACTCTCCTTCTCTCACAGATAGCTCTAGCCAAGGTCAGGCGGGAAGGGTATTTAATTTACAGACCTTTCTATAGCACTCATCATTATAGTGTCTGTGCACTGCATGGGTGTTAATGAATGTATCCTCCCAACTCCCTCTGAAGTAGAGAAATCATATTAGCCCCATTTTACACATGGAAGAATTCAGGTCCAGAGATGTTCATTCACCTACATTCTAAAAAGCATACACTAATTTGGACACTTAACTTGACATTTAGGGTCTGAATTTTCACAATTGGCTATGAACCTGAGGCACCTTAATTTATGGGCACTGAGCTCAAGCCACCTAAGTTACTTGGTTATTGTGTGTGTGTCTCTCGCTCACCTGCCATCTATCACAGAATCAGGAGAACCCAGATCTCAAGTGCTAGACAAGCCCTTTAATCACAAAACCATTTTATTCTCAGTGTTGTGCTACCAAAATATTAGCATGTACCATTACTTGGGCAAAATACTGTTCCCCCAAACACCAAAAACAGACAAAGCCATCAATTCCATACTCTTCCCCCTTCCCCCCCCAAAAATACCATGCCCATTAATTTCACACTCTTCCCACCCCTAAATCTATTAGTCTGTTAAGGAACTTGCCCACACCTCCTTCTCCTCCTCCAGGCTCACTAACGTTCTTTTTGCAGTATGCTTTCTTTCCCTTCCCCCATCCTCACTAGGGCTCCAAGTAGGTGGCTCCTCACAGCAGCAGTAGTATTGGTAGCAGGTTATGTTGTCCTGCTGTCTCCGATTGTGCAGTGTTTGGCTAAGTGGGAAGTAGATCCCTTCTGAAAATGGGCAGATCTGCCCAGCCTGCTAAAGACCTTCATTTTAAAATCTAAGGTATTAGATTAAGGCTTATATTTTCTAAAGGAAGCAGGGTGAAGATGTTGTTCTATTTCTCCAACGGTAGAATCTCCACTAAATTAGTCATTAGGAGACATTTTATAACTCAAAAATAAAGATTTTTAGTTACTTACAGGTAGCTGGAATTTTTAATTTGTCTCTTTTAAAAAAAATTGTCATTTTTAAAAGAAATATTTTGCAAACCTGTTTTGATTCTCATTTTTCAATTTCTCCAGAATTGTTGGCAGTTTGTTTTTGTGTGTGGTTTTCAGTATCATTGAACATTTTCAGTTGTTTTGCCATTTTTAATTGGTCAATTTAGTCACGATTGGGTTTTTTTCAAAAATTGAACATTTTCAAAAGAAAATGCATTTTGGAATATTTAGGGTTTTGAAAAAAATATACAAATCAACAAAAAAATCTCAAAGTTGATCGAGTTCAAGAGCCCATGGAATATAATTGTCAACATTTTTTGCAAATTAACAAAAAACAAAAGCAAAAAGTTTCTTGACCAGGTCTAGTAATAGCCCAGAATTCTGCCATACTAGCATGACTTGTAGCATTTTGGACCATTGCTACGGAATACTTTTTATGAACATAGATGTTTTTCCCAGAGACTTAGTCTGTCCCTTTTAACAGCTATGACGCAATGGATCATGTTGGACAATATCATATCTTGAGTAGTTTGTTATATTCTGAGGGGAAAGGAGAGAGGCCTGAGATCAATCATCCTCAGAAAAAAGTTGACATGTTTTTACTATGGCAAAGCATATTGAGAAAGAGAATCCATGCTGTGCCCCACATTTTACTGATCATGTCTGGACTGGTTGATTGTTCACACAGCACTTAAAGTCTTGATCCAAAACCCACTGAATGCCTTTGGAGTCTTTCCTTTATTTTGGATCAAGCCTTAAATTCCAAAAGTTTTGTCTCTGTGTACAATGGGCCCAATGTAAAATCCTGGAGACTATTCTCTATGGATATTCGCCTTGTGCTTTTCCAAAGTTTTGGTCAGGAATATGAAAATGGAAGTTGCGGGTCTGTGGAGACCACCTGTTCTTACTGCTAAAAAGAAATCAATTGCTCCGACTATTGTATGAGAGGAGCTGCCGTATTCTCATCTCTTTCTTTTCACTCAACTGCTATTGAATGCTATACTTTTCCATATGAGAATTATAATGTTGGATATAAATACAATGGCATGAGTTCCTATAGGGGTCTCTGTCAATGTAGATTATTTAAGATAGAGAAAGGAAATGGGGTTTAAATTCACACACACAAATACTCACAGCAGTTTCTACACACACAATTTTCCCTTTATCCTAAATGCAAATGTGGTGATAAGTGCTGAAGCACTTTGGCATGAGTTTTAGTGGTCAGAGTTTGAGAACATTGATTTACAGCCACAAATCATGTAGGTAGGTGCTGTATGTGCAAGCCTTCCCCAACATAGCTCTGTGACAGATTGGTGATTTACTGCAATCCTTTTGGAAAAAAAAAAAAAAACTTACATTTAAATATCTTTGTGGATCTGTTGTACTAAATGTAAAAATTTATGGATTATTGTGCGGCCAGGGTTGTATATAGCCTGTCTAGCGGGGAGATTTGATGTGAGGTGTGACTGATCAAAGATTTATATTGAACAGCATGCCAAACAAGAATGGACTTCTGGGATAACACATGTGAAGCAGATTTCCTGGGAAAATACCTATGAGGAGGTGAACTTTAATTGCAAAAACCCAGCCTTCTAAAGCTACACCTTGAGGAGAGGACCATTGTCCACTGATTACCTGTTCCCAAAGTCTCAAGATGAAAGGCCCAAGGAAAGGAAAGACTGAACTATTCATATCTGAGCCAAGGCAGTTATGAACTTGTGAACACTTCAAACCCCTTTGTGGGGTCTGAAGGACTGACTCCTACCAGAGCCCTTTCTGGGATGGGGGGAGTGATCTCTGATAAACTTATCAGGATGTGTGTAGGATTTTTGTTTTGTTTTGTTTTTTTAAATGTTTTCTCTGTAATGCTTCCATCCTAAGATAGCTCTTTCTCAGCAAGCAAATTCTGTATCATAATTACAGCCTTCAAAGAGAAAGCAAAGTGAAGATGTTGGCCTATTTAGGCAGTCTGGCTTGCTAGAAAAATTACAGCATAGGCCAGGAACTGTAAAGCCTGGAAAACCCCTGCTCAAGAGAGACACACAGACATGGGTCTCTTGTGAAAAAAGAGAGGACTGTTGAGGAGCCAGGAGCCTAGAGTGGTTGCCCTTGGTGGACCACAGAGGGGGGAATACAGGTTCAGTTGCCCTGAACTGTGACAAGATCTTCTAATGCCCCCAAATCTTGACCAGTTGCAAGCTTAACACAGTCACATTTAGTTGTGACTTTAACAGGATTTGAACATCGATGTCTAGAGGAAAAAACAGCTCAATAACTCTCAATGCTGCATAAGCACCCAGGCACCATTTTGATGTAAACAAACCTCCACTGTTTTCTTTAAAGAAAATGTTTCATCTTTGGTAGCTAAGAAATACTCATCCAGAGGTTTAAAGAAACTCCTGTTTCTTTGGATGCTCTCCTAGAAAAAACTAAATACACACAAAAAACTCCAAAGTCTGAAAACCCAGACTAGCTTAATGCTTTCAGCAGGGCTCTCTCCAGGGATTTTCACAGGAAAATTGGCTAGCCATTTCTTTCCAGCACACCTGTCATTCTTCTAGCAAGTTCAGGACCCCATGCCAGTAAACGGCAATTGTCACGTACAGTAACATGTATGATTTTCCCAAACATCCAGATAAAACTGACTGGCTTTTTACAAGGTGAAATAAGTGTCTAAAACAGAAGGAAAGGTCGGGGGAGCCGGGGGGACTTCTATAACTTAATAGAGAACAAAGCTGCAATGGGTCAGAAGTAATTCTTTCTGAAAGTTACGGGCCAAACTGCTCATCTGATCCCTTTTGGTATCTCTGAGTGCACCCCTTCAAGGTCTCAAGTCTCTAGCGGTCACATGTCTCTTGGGGTGGAATCACACGATTCTCCCACTCTTGGACTAGGCCTCAGATTTCAGTCTTCTGCAGATTTACCTCTGCAGGTCTGACTCATATCCAAACACTGCTATTCTATTCCCTCTGGGGCAATTACAGTGATAATCAGTAACCAAGCAGCCTCCTTAAAGCAGAGTATCACTTCTCTAGAAGAAAAACATTTCAAAGAAAATATTTTAAAAACCAACAATATACATAGCTAGCTTTTCCCCAGAGCTTATCATTCCCTCGATCTGGGAAGGTCCAATTTCTTTAAACTCCATCTGCAGAGTGGATCTCTGTCTCCCTAGAGAGTTTCTGACAAGTGATACCCTTCCTCTTCTCAGAAGACTTTAAAACTGTTCAGTATCCTTTTGATCTCCAAGTTCCCAACATGGCAAGACAAGCTTACATCTTCCAAGGCAACAGGATGCAAGGTCCTTGAAGCTGATAGGTGTGACATTCAGAGTACCTCAGGCTTTCCCAGACCTGAATAAAAACTTACGTGGCTCAAAAATTTGTCTCAAACCAAATGCTTTTGGCTAGAGAAAGATATTACCTCACCCACCTTGTCTCTCAAATAATTTGGGACCAACACAGCTATAACTACACTGCATACTTCCCTGGCACAACACATACAATGTTCAGACAATTGTTACATTTCAGTATTCATAACATTATTACATTATGTCTGTGACAGCAATGAATCTGCTATCTATGAAAGGGATGGAGGCAACTAAAGCACATGAAAGACAGCATCTTAATCTTACCCAAATAGATTATGTGTAGATGTAAAAACATAAATAAGTGAAAGGACAAGTGAATATGTACATCCCATTGACTTTATTTAGAGCCCTTAGCGTACATCTGAAAACTAAATTAGCCACAGTTTCTGTATATATTGCTCTGTAGTGCAGAGCTCATCAAGGAATAAATATATCTTAATTTGAAAAGATAAATGGGAACTCTTGGTTATTCAAAACTACTTACATTCAGCTGTCCTGTTCTCTTGCCCTCCTGTGCTTCCCAAAGAAGCAGTCTTTTCATCCAATTCTATTTCTCTTTAAATCTCATCCCATTTCCCTCCTTTATATGTGACTGTTCTTGGAGAAAAGTACAGAAAAGTGGCAGAATATGGCCCTTGGGTATAGAGAACTGATGTAGTTAAGATAATAACCAGCCTGAGCCTCTGAGATTTTACAAAATGCAGGTAACTTTTGAGATGATTTCTGACATTTCTCGTTGGGAATAGAAAGGCTGAAACAACATCCAAAAAGCTGAGTTTCTCCCCTCTCCGTATTTTTCACTCAAAACATTAAAGAAAGAATAATTTTTTTTTGTGGGGGTGTGGTGGAGAAAGAATAGTTCTCCAAAGGATTTCTGCCCTTGAGGTCTCCCTGAACCCTCCTGTGGCTGGTGCAGCTCTGAACTACATCCCATGCTCAGTCCTCCAAGTAATCCAGTTGCCATGCTACAGTTACATTTATAAATGGGTAAAAGTATATTCTGTGATGGATTCAACCATTATGCAATAAAACACACTGTATAACTAACTGCTGAGGAGAATTACAGGTTATATATTCACATTTTTTCAATAATGCCGTATACATGTAGAAAACAAAATGGGTTGCAGATACAGTATTGATAACCCTCAGCGCTCTAGGTCTGAGAACATCCAAAGTAAATACAATAACTAAGTTCTGCAAGGCATTGTTGTAATGGAATAGACAATTGGACCACCTTGTCTGGCATCCTAGCATATACTGGATGCTTCAGAGGAAGGTGGGAGAAAATGCAACAGAGGAAGCATGCAGTCTGCAACATAGCATGTACAATTCCTTGCTGACCTATTTGATGGCCATTTAATGCACCAGAACACACAGACAGACGGCCTTTGTCATTAAGTCACTTTTTCATTTGAACATCTGATCAAATCATTGCTTATTTTTGTCTCAATAACAACTCTACTCCCTCATCAGCCCGTCTTCTGTGTTGCTCTGGGGACTGCAGGTGAAATTCTCTATTGGTGTCAATCCATTGACATTCTTGCACTCCGCTGAGGTCAATTAAGTTTTATCAGCAAAGAACTTGGCCCACAGTGTATCTTCCTGTGTGTGTGTAAACAGCACCAGGCACTGTGATGCTGGTAGGCCAGATGCCAGCTCTTGCCCAGGCTATAGGTATCCTCTGAGCACTAAAATTCATAGCTAGAAACCAGAGCAGTTCACCTGTATGTTTCTATTGTTCAAGTGGTGTTAGACTTGTAGACTTGTGTTTTAGTACTTTTGTGCTATAAAATGCTTGTAAATTGCTCCATGCATTAATCTGACTTGTAATGTCTCTATCCCATGCGATAAAGTAATATGTAAGGCCAGGTCTACACTGCTGACTTATACTGATATAACTACATGGCTCGGGGTGTGAAAAATCCACACCCCTGAGCCATGTAGTTATACTGACCTAACCCCACCAGTGTGGACAGTGCTATGTTGGTGGGAGAGCTTCTCCTATTGACATAACTACTGCCTCTTGGGGCAGCAGATTAACTATGTGGAGGGGAGAAACGCTCCCATCAGCGTAGTAGCGCCTTCACATACAGTGCTACAGCAGCACAGCTTCTCTTCTTCAGTGCTTAGCCAGACAGTCGGCCACAGCGATCGTTCAGCATTTCGTCCATTCCTGCTCAACTGCAAAGGCTTGACGGCCTGCAAGTCCAACATCAGAACAGCCTTGATGAACCCATGTAATAGGGGGTCTGCCTCTGGGCTGCCTCCACTCTTCGGTTGGTGGAGTTTTATCTCAGATGTTACAAGCCACCCAGAGAATGGCGTTCACTGGAATGTCTTGTGGTATCCTTGCTACATGTCCAAAAAGCGTAAGGCGTCACCTATGGACAATGGCCCCAGTAGTCTGTAGATTCGAGCGACCATAAACATTTGCATTACAGATGAAGTCATTCCACTTTATGCCCAATATACGACATTGACATTTTGTGTGGAAAGCTTCCAGCTTTTTCCAATCTGCGCGGTGTAGTGTTCATGTTTTGCAGCCGTAGAATGGTATGGGAAGAATATAGCTTGAATAAATCCTGAACTTGATTGTCATACTAAGATGATGATGATTCCATATCCGCTGGCATCCCATGGCAGATGCTGGGATGCCAATCCAATGGAGAACCTCCGTGTGAGAATTGGAGGAGCTGATAAGTATGGAACCCAGATAGCAAAAGCTGGAAACTGATTCAACAGTTTAGTTGTTCAAAGAGATTGGAGTCGCAGGTGGATGTGGTCCTAGATTTTGCAGTTTTGTCTTTGACTATGAACATGGAGACCAATCTTAGCTGACTCCTCTTCCATAAGCTGGCGTGCCTCACAAAACCTGTCAGGGCTCTGTACTAAAAGAACAATGTCATCAGCGTAGGCAAGGTCTGTGAGCGAGAGATCACCAATCTCAGTGACTATGGACCTGATGGAATGCTGCATGATGAAATCCATTGCCCGACAAAAAAGTGCAGGGGCCAGAACACAACCCTGCCCAACACCAGATATTGTTTTAAAAAGGGCTGACATCTGGTTCCCCAGACAAACATGAGCAGTGGTTCCATTATGCAGCTCTCTAATCATGTCCAGCAGAGTGGTAGGGACACCTACGCCCTTTAAGGCCTTCCATAACGTGACATGGTCTACTGAATCAAATGCAGCCTTAAGATCAACATATGTTATGTGCAGGGGCTTCCTGAACTCACGATGTATCTCCGACAACAAGCAAAGGGCCAAAATGGCATCAAATGTGGACCTGTTTCTCGTAAAGCCTGACTGTTGGGGACCACGCTTCTGATGTAACAAAGTCTCCAGACGTGCCAGAAAAACATGCGCAAATACCTTCCCTGGAATAGACAGCAAGGTGATGGGTCTGTAGCTCTTACATTCACTGCACGGTCCCTTACTCTCATAGGGTGAGATCACAATACCGTCCTTCCAGGTGACTGGCAGGGTTTCAGTTCTCCACAACAGATGAAAGATGGCCAGAAGTGATTCTGCTACAGGATCAATAGCACATTTTAGCCACTCTGAGGGGATGCCATCAGCACTGGCTGCATGTCCATTTTTCAGTTTAGAGATGGCACACTTCACTTCATCCAATGTTGGTGCATCAGTATAAATGTCTGGATCTGGAAGCGCAGCAGTGACTGCCGTATCATCCAGCTCTGAACAAGTGGCACCTGGGGGATGGTTCAGGATCCATGTTCCACCGAGCGTGACAGATGGCATAATCCGATTTATATGGATGGCCTTGGACGTCATTCAGGATGCCATTTGTAGTGACTACCTCTTGACTGCTGAGGTTGCAAATAGCACAGAATGCTGGCTTCCAGTCGCCCCTGGCTAAGCCAAATCCAACATCATCTGCCATTTGGTTATGCCTCACAATCGCGGCGCTGCAGCAGCACAGCAGCTGCGCCAGTACAAATGCCTACTCTGAACTAGCGAGCCCAGGCAGGAGTGGTTCTCCTATGCATCAAGAAAGATCATCAGAACTAAATGGGCTATTCTGATACAAAGACTGGGGCCAGGTCTACACTACAGACCTATACTGGTATAACTATATCACTCAGGGGTGGGTTAACTACACCAGTGGGAGAAGCTCTCCTGTTGGCATAGTAGCATCTTCACTAAAGGGTTTCAGCTGTGCAGCTACACTGGTGCAGCTGTGCCACTGTAGGGCTGTATGTGAGTGTTGATGGCCCTCTTACACCCATGAAGGTGTCACATGCAAGGAACTGATTATCCCATCAGTTTGAATTCTGGAAGAAAGAAATAAAGATAGCTGACATGAAAATTCTTTGTCTCTTTTCTGTTTGGACTCTCAACAGGGCTAGAGCTAGGAAACAAAAGCAGAGATACCCAGGGTCAACCTAGGTTAGTCCTAAAAGACATTCAGAGATGACACGTTACTATAACATCTTTTGGAACCATTGATTGTAACTCATTTCTGTATATATGTTGCCTGCTTTAACCTGTAAATAACTAATTTCTTTTTCCTAGTTAAGAAATCCTTAGTTAGTTTACTATAGGATTGGCTACAAACATTGTCTTTGGTATGCCATCTGAGGTACAAATTGACCTGGGATAAGTGACTGGTCTCTTGAGACTGGAAGCAACCTGAATCTTGTGTGATCTTTGATGTAAGTGACCATTTATCACTTCGTCCAACTTTTCCGGGTGGCAAGATAGCTCCTTGGGTACTCCAGTCTCTGTGACTCCTTGGTAAGACTGTTATAGTGCTTCAGAAGTTCACATTTTTAACTAGATTGGTGAAATCTAATTATAGATTATATGACCAGTTGGGATGCCTGCCCTGCCAACCTCAGGGCAGATGGTCAAAAAACACTCATGGTTGTGAACCACTCCAGACAGCATGATGGACACATTGTAGGCACTACCTAATTATCAGCCACAAGTGAGTTGTGTAGTGTGTTGCTCTGCGCTATTGAAAAAACACCAGCTGTTGCAGTTCACCCTTGAGTTTATATATCCATCTGGTAAATCTCAATGACACTTGAGACAAACACCTTTGGGTGAAAGGAGCTATAGAATGTAAGTTGATGTAAAAAGTGACTCTAAATGCAAATTATTCCATCATCATGGGGCAGATATTGCAACTAGTGAATGTTTTCCCATATCCCACTCATACTCCCTTTCCTACCTGTTAAAACGATGGCAGAAAGGTATAAATATCAGAGATTTTAACAGTCACCAACCTTTTTCTCTTTAGATACATAAGAATTTAAGAATGGCCATACTAGGTCAGATCAATGGTCCATCTATCCCAGTATCCGGTCTTCCAACAGTGGCCAATGTCAGGTACTTCATACGGAATGAACGGAACAGTGATCCATCAAGTGATCCACCCCACTGTCCACTCCCAACTTCTGGCAAACAGAGGTTAGGGACACTAAGAGCATGGGCTTGTATCCCTGCCCATTCTGGCTCATAGCCATTGATGGATCTATCTTCCATTAACCTATCTAGTTCTTTTTTTAAACCCTGTTATAGTTTTGGCCTTCACAACATCCCAGGCAATGAGTTCCACAGGTTGACTGTGCGTTGTGTGAAGAAGTGCTTCCTTTTGTTTGTTTTAAACCTTCTGCTTATTAATTTCATTAGGGGTGAACCCTAGCTTGTGTGTTATGTGAAGGAGTTAATAATATTTCCTTATTCACTTTCTCTACACCATTCAAAATTTTAGATATCTGTTACATATCTTCGTCATCTCTTTTCCAAGCTGAAGAGTCTGTCTTTTTAATCTTTCCTCATACAGAATCATTTTTGTTCCCCTTCTCTGTTCCTTTTCCAATTCCAGTACATCTTTTTTTTGAGATGGGGTGACCAGATCTGCACATAGTATTCAAGATGTAGGTGTGCCACAGATTTATATAGAGGCATTATGATATTTTCTGTTTTATTCTCAATCTCTTTGCTAATCCTTCCTAACGTTTGTTAGCTTTTTTGACTGCCACTGCACATTTGAGTGGATGTTTTCAGAGAACTATCCACAATGACTCAAGATCTCTTTCTTGAGTGGTAACAGCTAATTTAGACCTCATCATTTTGTATGTATAGTTGGGATTAAGTTTTCCAGTATGCATTACTTTGCATTTATCAACACTGAATGGCACCTGACATTTCGTTGCCCAGTCACCCAGTTTTGTGAAATCCCTTCGTAACTCTTTGCAGTCTGATTCAGATTTAACTACCTGGAGTAATTTTCTATTGTTTGCAAACTTTGGTAAAATTTGGTAATTGACAAAAGAAAAGAAAAATAATCCATTTTTTTGGTAGTGGAACTGCAGCCTAGAGGCAAATGTTATAGGGTTAAGTGAGCATAGGTCAATTGCAGTCCTTTTGTTATTAACGGGGTTCAATTCATTTTCAATATCCTCATTTATACATCCAATATATATACCATTATAATCCCATCTCCTTCCTTATAGATCACAAGCATCTCTTGTTCCTACAGAGCTAGGATCTTCCTCATCCCTGTGCCAACTTCTCCTCTCAGACAATAATGATAGCATATGACAGACAGCACCAGTGAACACGGACAATTCCCAAACATACTACTCAGTTGAGGGCTCATTCTTGCATCCACTGAAGTGGATAGCAAAATTCCCATTGACTTCGATGGGAGCTGGATCAAACTTTGTATCAGGGGGATTCCTGCTCTTGGTTATTCCCCCCTGCTTGAAAATAGAAAGTGAAGGCCTGATCTTACGGAAAACAATCTCAGCTCCCAGGAGCCTTAGAGAAATCAGGCATCACACTTCTAGTGGTTCATAAAAAAAAAAAGTCACCTTTCTGTTTATGAAGACCCTGCAAGATTCAGCTCATCTATTCTGTCTCAGAGAAGAACTAGAAATAATGATATCTTACGAATTGATTAACGTGATGTATTTAAAAATGAAAAGGATTAGGCTGTTGCTAAATTATTTAAACTTAATTATGAATGTACATGCAAGTATAGAGAGCTTTTATTTTATTTTTTTACTCAAAGGCTCGGTCCTCTTTCAGTAATAGAAAAAATAATATAAAGCACGCCAAATGAGGATGAAATTGAAATCCTTCTCACTTATTTAATCCAGCCCCAGTTCTAGATGCAGATGTGACCTTGGTTTTGCGTCTCTTCCACTGATGATCCAGACCCCCACATTCAGTCCTAACTTATCTTTCTGTTCAATTCCAGGACATATATGATGGGAGTCCCAGGCACAAAAAAAGTAATTTGATCATGATTAAAATTTAATGTTAAGGTGGTTGGGTTTGCACACAGACAGAGCTGTGAGCCATCATTAGACTGGCACTACAAGGAATGGTCCCAAACAGGCTATTCATTCTGAGAAAGTGACAGGTACATTTATTAAGATGTCTCAGACCTATAAATCAGATTTGTACTCTAAAGAAATTTCTGTATGATTGATATATAAATATATTATAACAGGAGCAGTAATGACAGCCACAATTAAGGTCACAGAATGTTTCTATTCTAACTCCATATTTTGAGCCACTCACAGCTTTCCAATTTATTCTCATTTGCGGCTGAAATTTTCCTGGCTTAGCATCTGCTTCATTGTGATTATAGTCAGATACATTTAGAAAGTCTGAGAAGGAACAGTTCAGCTGTTTGAGTAGGAGTGTGAAAAATAAGCGCAATTTACCAATTATGAAAAATTCTTCCAATGATATTCTGAACAGCTCTAGTGTTGGTGCAGCAGGGAGTATAAAGATGAAATATGAAAAGGAAATAGCCCCCACTGAAGAGAAATACATTTGTGCCCCAGTGCAGACATTTCCCATTACAAAAACAAAAAAACAAAAAAACCTTAAGTGGAAGCTTTTGTCAGACTCCTTTCTCTGTTAGTCCAATCAAGGAGTACAGAAATTGCATCGGATGAAGTGAGCTGTGCTTATGCTCAAATAAATTTGTTAGTCTAAGGTGCCACAAGTCCTCCTTTTCTTTTTGCGGATACAGACTAACACGGCTGCTACTCTGAAACCTACAGAAATTAAGGCACACACAGATATTCTAGTTTAGACAGCCTTCTGTACATTGATCTCTGACTTACTGTATTTTACCCAAGGCAACACTTTTAGGAGAACTGCATTTTGCCACCTGATCAAGTTGTCAGAATTTCCCTTACTGGGGGAATATCATCTTCATTCAACCTTATGCCACACCATACATACCACGTTGAGACCTCCAGAGGAGTGGAAAGGGAACTCCAGTCCAGCTAGGGTCTGTGTCTCTCAGACAACCTTTACTTCATGTATATCCTAGTAAGCAGGATGGTGAAGGAGAGGGTGGACAGATGTTACACAGTCCAATCGAACATCTTTGCAGGATTATGGTGGGGCCAATAAGTTCAGCCATGATAACATGGCCAATGGAAACAAGAAGTCATCTTGGATAACAGTATCACACCCTGACCAGCCCTCCATTCCTCAGACAAACAGCGAGCAGATAGTCAAAGCTTTTAGCACAGGTTTCTCTGAAAAGGCTTTTGCTCTGTCATGATCTGAAGAGTGTTATGATCATTTTGCATCCCTCCATGTAGTAACTGTGGTCCATTGGGTCTGACAAATGCTAGCTGGACTTCATCAAGAAGAAGAGTCCCCCCTCCTAACGAAGTGTTTGTACAAACCCCAGCAAATTATTTTACTCAGCATTACTGTACACATGTAACCCATGTATTCCTCACGTCATTTCTTCTTTCATTAAGTGGAACTAAGAGCCTCTGTATTAAATGTTAGGGCCAAAGTCTCTAGCCAGTTACACTACTTCAACTCCACTGACTTCAGAGTGTGGTATTCCAGTAATCCCACTTGTTTTTCCATTGCCTTCTCCTCTTAGATTCAATTTTACATCAGGATAGTTTGGCTTTCCATGGCATCATATTCTAGGTCTTTCCCATTTCTCTCACCTATATCTTCCTGCCCATCTCTTCCCACTCAACTACAACAAGACTTCCCTTGCAAGACCATTCCATAGTTTATTACTAGATTTCAAAATTAGGAGGTAATCTGTAACATTCAGCCTCAGTTTTCATTTTCTTATTGATCCTAATTTATGGCTTGGAAAATCATAAGTACTCCCTTTCCCACCTTGGAGTTTACATACGTTAGACTGCTATTTTACCATCACCCCTCTCTTCTTGCTACCTGATTCAGGCCTACCCACTCTCCAACTCATCTATTCTTGTGCTTGTATGCACAGTTTGGCACTCAAAGCATCTAGGATAGTTCTGTCACTGTGACTATTTTAATAGCTGTTTTTCCACTTGCAGCTTAAAAGGCACAGTGTTCATAATTAAATTATGCCTATTATGTTATATGTAGAGGATTTTTTTACATTAATCTAGACAGGCTTGTTTTCAGGCAGCTAACCACCATAGGAAATGAGAGCTCATTTTGGTCTAATATATACACAAGGAACATTACCTTGATTATGAATCAGAGCTTGAAAACTGGAAAGGAATTTTGTTGTTAGTCAGGCACTTATATCCTTAGAAACTGACTGTCTTTTTTCCACGTGCAAACACCACCATCTACAGTTCTGTATATAAGCCAGATGGACTATTGATACAGGTCACTGACTTCTGAAGGCCATCGCACACAGTAATGGTCGATTTCTCCATCGCTGTTTCCGTAACATATTTTGTTTTTTATGGGACAAGGCTGTTAGCCCTGTGCCTAACCTGGAGGACCAGGGTGTCTGTTTTGTCTGGCCCCTCCCCACAACAAACTTTCATCAGGGACAAACAAGACCACCTACTAACAGAAAAATAACTAGAAATGCACTGGACAGAGCATTTCAAAGAATTGCTGAACAGGGAGTCACCTAAAGAGGAAGCAAACATCCAGGAGGCAGAAGATGATTGTGATGTCAACACAGACACCCCAACTAAGGAAGAAATCATTCAAGCCATCAATCCTTAAAAATAGGAAAGCTCCTGGTAAGGACAACTTGAATGCAGAATTGTTCAAGGTAAATCCTGAGTTAGCAGCATCTATCCTGACCCCTCTATTTACATCATTCTGGGAAAGGGAAAAAGTGCCAGGTGAACGGACTAATGGGGTTAGTGAAGATACCAAAGAAAGGAAACTCTCAGTGATTGTAATAACTGGTTTGGTATCACACTTTTATCTGTGCCAAGCAAAGCATTGTGCAAGATCATAGTCCAGTGTGTATCAGAGACAGTTGATAGTGTTCCTAGAAAAGAGAAAGCCAGTTTTCGGAAAGGGTGTGGATGTACAGACTAGATCTTCACTGTATGAAACATAATAGAACAATTCTTAGAATGGCAACGGCAACTCTACATAAACTTCATAGAATTTGAGAAGGCTTTTGATAGTAGTTACAGGACCAGCCGATGGTGCATTCTGCAGGCATATGGAATCCCTCTCCATATAATCAACATCAAAAGCTACTTCAACTTTACATGAAGCGTTGATTACAGTGAGCTCAGTTTTGAAGTCAAAACAGGAGTATGTCAAGGGTGTGTCAGGTCTGCAATCCTCTTCAATATTGCTATCGACTGGGTAATGCAGTGTACAACAGAAGACATGCCAAACGGCATTAAATGGACACGCTTCTCATCTCTTGAAGACCTGGACTTCGCAGATGATCTCACTCTCCTATCACATATCCAACACCATATACAAGAAAAAACTCGACTCAAAGCATTCAGCCAGCAAATTGGACTGAAAAATCAACCACAATAAGATACATACCATGACCTTTAATATTGCCTTATCACCACGAATACAGATAGAGGATTATGTTCTCACCAATGTAGAACATTCACATACTTAGGCAGCACCATCAGCCAGGATGGTAGAACAAGCCAGGACACCTGGAACAAAATCTGTAAAGCTAGGAACACCTTCAGGAGCTTAAATACAGTCTGGACATCATCAAAACACAACACCAAAACCAAACTCAAGCTTTATCAGAGCTGCATACTTTCAACACTACTTTATAGAGCAGAATGCTGGGGAATGAGAAAGTATGGCATATCCAAACTGTCTTCATTCCATACAACCTGCCTTAGAAAAATTCTCCATATCTTTTGGCCCAGAACAATCTCAAACCAATATCTAATGACACAGTGCAGCCCAGAGAATACGAGCACCATCATTGCCAGGAGGCACTGGATTGGCAATGTGCTTCGGATGGAAACTGATTCAACCACCAGAGTAGCAAGAAGATGGACACTGCCCTGACGGACAAAAGCGCCAGTGTGGACAGCGCTATGTCAGTGGGAGAGCATCTCCCACCAACATAGCTACCGCTGCTTGTTAGGTGTGGTTTAATTATGCTGGTGGGAGAGCTGTCTCCCACCAGCATAGAGCAGCTACAAGGAGACCTTATAGTGGCACAGCTGCAGCAGTACCGCTGTGCTGCTGTAAGGTCTGTAAAATAGACATAGCCTTAGATTTAAACATGTTGGAATTAGTTCACCCCTGTTATAACTCCATCCCACAGATTCACAAACTTCAGGGATCAATGGGCCCACAATGATCGGGAGAGAGCATTTTCTTGTTCTTTGATCAAGGGATAAGAATTATGACAAGAGCTGTGGAAATAACTGAGGTTTTGGTTCGGTGGTTGAACTGAAATAAATTGGTGGTTTTTGTTGACTTCCCTTCCCCCTCCCCCCACACCCTCACACAAAAAAGTGAGTGTTTTAGTGAAAAAAACCCCACAAAAAATAACCCCCCACCCACGTCACTTTAATTCCAGGCTCAAGAAAGCATTTTGTTTATGTCCCCCCCCCCGCCCCATTTTTTAAAGGGTAGTTAAATTTGAAGTGAAAAGTCACTTTGAATTGGAAAAAAATATCAAAATGTTTAATTTGGAAGTGTCACACCAACCATTTTGATTTTTTTTAGGCTTTTTTTGTTTTGGTTTGGTTTCATTTAGGGGGGAGGGGGGGCAAAACAATTTAGTGAATTTGACAAATTCACAAAATGTTTCAGTCAGCCTGAATCTGATTTTTTTGGTGAAAATGTTTTGCCCAGCTTCAACCATGACTCTTGGGGTGAAATGCTGGATTTCTTAAAGTCAAAGGTGAAAGGGCCCAAATTGACAGCTCTTGGAGGGTAAAGATTACTGTTTATCCACAGATCAGGTACAGTCCAAGCACCCAATTCCTTTAGGAAACTATTCACAGTAATAAGTTTCAGACCAGATTCTGCTCCAGTTGAAGTAAATGGGAACAGGATTAGGCCTGTTCCCTGTAAGAACGGTTCCTTGCTATTCCCACTACATTTTCATAGGCACAATTTCTTCCTATTAGTCCTAATTATACTCTAAACAATTCATCTCCCTCCTTGGTTTTCATATTCTTCAAACCTTTGTAGATATTTGTCCTGTATGCTCATAGTAATTATTCAGCCAAGCTAGTCTGATATCTCTCTTCTTATAAATCAATCCTTTTCAAAAGGCAGGATAAGCCTACAGCCAAGCTCTTTCTGACACTGATCAGTACCCAACTCTCATCCACTCCTGTAGTTTTGTTTTCTTTACTATGAAAATACAATAAATCAATGACAATCTAGGATGGGATTTTCAAAGGCCCCTAATTAAACTTAGTGGCAGAGGCCCCACTAGTTTCAATGAGACTTGAGTTTCGGGATTCATGCACATAAAATTACTTAGTTCCACTCCTTAAATCCTCCAGCCTCTTTTAATCATTTTAATTCCCAGGACACAATTCTCCAGGGGACTTGTAGGTCTGCAAGAACTCTGTGATACACTTCTACAGATGCATCACACTCTGCCCCTGTTTAGGACTACTTCTATTCCTCCACATCCCCCTTTTGAGGCACACATGCAGTCCTTGGGTTCCTTGAATTCAAGGACTAGGTTTATGTCTGGGCTCCGTGCATGGGCTCAAACGGGGAAGAAGGGGGATCCTTGCTATCTAGTTCTTATTTTGCTTTCTTATGGCCTTCAGACTGCCTTTTTTTTTTTCCTCATATAAAACCCATAAAAAACACATAAGTTGTCTCCAGCTTTGCTTCAGATATGCCAGGCCAGACCCACAATTGGCATAAACTGATGTAGTTCTACTGACTTGAACAGAGCTATGCTGATTTTCAGCAGCTGAGGAACTAAACCAAGATCTCTTGTTCCTACCATCAAGAAAGGCCCTTAGCAAGTCAGTTCCTCAACTTTTTGTTAGCATCCCTTGCAGCTTTTTGGAATGAGAGAATTCTTAAAATCAATTGCCAAGTTCCCTGTGGTGTGCCATCACTGCAATTGGTGGCTTATTGCTCAGGCAAGGCCATCACATACACTACCAAAGTCGGAAATGTGTTTCTACAAACCTAATGTCTCCCCCATTTTGAGTCTTGCCAGATCTTTAGCCAGGGGCACCAAGTGAGGATGTGATTTTGTAACCAGGAGCTAAGGCAACATTTTATCTTTCCACAATCCGTGAAAGGAAAGCTTGATTGAGTTAGATGAGGAATGGGCTCCTCATAATGAGGCTGTCTGTTAGAATGTGGCTCAATCATGTATAACTTTCAGCTCCACATCACAGCCAACACTGCATTAGTTACCATTGATTGTCTCCCAGCTCTTTCTTGGAGCAGTGGCTAGGAAAACACAAGGCACAGAAGCAGATCTCCTTGGAGAGATGGCAAAGGCAAGCTGACAGTATCAAAACACGTGTTCAGCCAGGGAATGTGTCCTTTTAGATCCAAACCTGTCAGATGTGGTATTTAAATTAAACTGTCATCTTCACCACTGCACATACTGATGGGTTTATAAGCACCTTTAGAAAACCGTTTTCTTCAGCAACATGAAGGCTGATGTCAAGCTATTGCATATGGTACTAATTTGCAAGGGGGAAAAAGTACAGTGTGTTCCAAATTGTTTTATTTATTTTTAGAGGGAGAGAACGCGCACGCAGGCAAACATGCGCACGCCTGGAGCCTCAATGAAAGTGAAGACAACAGCACGTTCTGTTAAAGAATGTCAGCTCAGTTTACATGTCCTGAAAAAAAAAAAAAAAAAAGGGGTGGGGGGGGTGGGGGGGAGAACAGCTGCCCAAATTCATGCCCCAAATATAACCAACCACAATGGTCGTTAGTCTTATTCTATATACAATAGGTGTAGAATTCAGGTCATAACCTCCTGTACAAAGGCCACTGACTAGACCTAAAGAAATATCCCATTAGCTTTCTATAGCAAGAGAGCTTTTAGGTTCCTTTTGTTTTCTTTTTTTTAGGCCAACACCATTATAATCTGATAAATACTACTCTGTCCAGCACTTTACATGATATTACAGAAGATCACAATCTTATACCTAAAATATGCCCTCAAAAGCTATTGTTTACAAAGTGAACGACAGGTGAGAAAATTAATGGGAAGACTTTTCATTTAAATTCTGGTTTCAGAGTAACAGCCGTGTTAGTCTGTATTCGTAAAAAGAAAAGGAGTACTTGTGGCACCTTAGAGACTAACCAGTTTATCTGAGCATGAGCTTTCGTGAGCTACAGCTCACTTCATCGGATGCATAGCATATCGTGGAAACTGCAGAAGACATTATATACACACAGAGACCATGAAACAAAACTTCCTCCCACCCCACTCCCCCGCTGGCAACAGCTTATCTAAAGTGATCATCAAGTAGAGCCATTTCCAGCACAAATCCAGGTTTTCTCACCCTTCCCCCCCCCCCCCCCCACACACACACAAACTCACTCTCCTGCTGGCAACAGCCCATCCCCCTTTGAAACCCCTCTTTATAATGCGCATGATAATCAAGGTGGGTCACCTCCAGCACTAATCCAGGTTTTCTCACCCCCCCCCACACACCCCCCCCTCCAAAAACCACACACACAAACTCATTCTCCTGCTGGCAACAGCTCATCTTACAATGTGCACAGCAATAATCCAAGTTTAACCAGAACGTCTTGGGGGGGGGGGGGGTTTGCAGGAAAAAAACAAGGGGAGACAGGCTACCTTGCATAATGACTTAGCCACTCCCAGTCTCTATTCAAGCCCAAATTAATAGTATCCAATTTGCAAATGAATTCCAATTCAGCAGTTTCTCGCTGGAGTCTGGATTTGAAGTTTTTTTGCTTTAAGATAGCGACCCTCATGTCTGTGATTGTGTGACCAGAGAGATTGAAGTGTTCTCCGACTGGTTTATGAATGTTATAATTCTTGAGATCTGATTTGTGTCCATTTATTCTTTTACGTAGAGACTGTCCAGTTTGGCCAATGTACATGGCAGAGGGGCATTGCTGGCACATGATGGCATATATCACATTGGTGGATGTGCAGGTGAACGAGCCTCTGATAGTGTGGCTGATGTTGTTAGGCCCTGTGATGGTGTCCCCTGAATAGATATGTGGGCACAGTTGGCAACGGGCTTTGTTGCAAGGATAGGTTCCTGGGCTAGTGGTTCTGTTGTGTGGTATGTGGTTGTTGGTGAGTATTCGCTTCAGGTTGGGGGGCTGTCTGTAGGCAAGGACTGGCCTTTCTCCCAAGATTTGTGAGAGTGTTGGGTCATCCTTCAGGATAGGTTGTAGATCCTTAATAATGCGTTGGAGGGGTTTTAGTTGGGGGCTGAAGGTGACGGCTAGTGGCGTTCTGTTATTTTCTTTGTTAGGCCTGTCCTGTAGTAGGTGACTTCTGGGAACTCTTCTGGCTCTATCAATCTGTTTCTTCACTTCCGCAGGTGGGTATTGTAGTTGTAAGAATGCTTGATAGAGATCTTGTAGGTGTTTGTCTCTGTCTGAGGGGTTGGAGCAAATGCGGTTGTATCGCAGAGCTTGGCTGTAGACGATGGATCGTGTGGTGTGGTCAGGGTGAAAGCTGGAGGCATGTAGGTAGGAATAGCGGGCAGTAGGTTTCCGGTATAGGGTGGTGTTGATGTGACCATCGTTTATTAGCACTGTAGTGTCCAGGAAGTGGATCTCTTGTGTGGACTGGACCAGGCTGAGGTTGATGGTGGGATGGAAATTGTTGAAATCATGGTGGAATTCCTCAAGGGCTTCTTTTCCATGGGTCCAGATGATGAAGATGTCATCAATATAGCGCAAGTAAAGTAGGGGCGTTAGGGGACGAGAGCTGAGGAAGTGTTGTTCTAAATCAGCCATAAAAATGTTGGCATACTGTGGGGCCATGCGGGTACCCATAGCAGTGCCGCTGATCTGAAGGTATACATTGTCCCCAAATGTAAAATAGTTATGGGTAAGGACAAAGTCACAAAGTTCAGCCACCAGGTTAGCCGTGACATTATCGGGGATAGTGTTCTTGATGGCTTGTAGTCCATCTTTGTGTGGAATGTTGGTGTAGAGGGCTTCTACATCCCCAAACTGGACAGTCTCTACGTAAAAGAATAAATGGACACAAATCAGATGTCAAGATTTATAACATTCATAAACCAGTCGGAGAACACTTCAATCTCTCTGGTCACGCAATCACAGACATGAGGGTCGCTATCTTAAAGCAAAAAAACTTCAAATCCAGACTCCAGCGAGAAACTGCTGAATTGGAATTCATTTGCAAATTGGATACTATTAATTTGGGCTTGAATAGAGACTGGGAGTGGCTAAGTCATTATGCAAGGTAGCCTGTCTCCCCTTGTTTTTTTCCTGCAAAACCCCCCCCCAAGACGTTCTGGTTAAACTTGGATTATTGCTGTGCACATTGTAAGATGAGCTGTTGCCAGCAGGAGAATGAGTTTGTGTGTGTGGTTTTTGGAAAAAAAAAGGGGGGGGGTGGGGGGGTGAGAAAACCTGGATTAGTGCTGGAGGTGACCCACCTTGATTATCATGCGCATTATAAAGAGGGGTTTCAAAGGGGGATGGGCTGTTGCCAGCAGGAGAGTGAGTTTGTATGTGTGTGGCGGGGGGGGGAAGGGTGAGAAAACCTGGATTTGTGCTGGAAATGGCTCTACTTGATGATCACTTTAGATAAGCTGTTGCCAGCGGGGGAGTGGGGTGGGAGGAAGTTTTGTTTCATGGTCTCTGTGTGTATATAATGTCTTCTGCAGTTTCCACGATATGCTATGCATCCGATGAAGTGAGCTGTAGCTCACGAAAGCTCATGCTCAAATAAACTGGTTAGTCTCTAAGGTGCCACAAGTACTCCTTTTCTTTTTACGAATACAGACTAACACGGCTGTTACTCTGAAACCTGTCATTATGCAAGGCACTGCATTTAGCCGCATGGAGTGGAAAACTATCAACTGCATGAAAAAACTTGTACAGATACAGACAGACATCATCTTCCTTTCCAAATGCAAACAGATGGACATCGTACCAAAAGGACTGAAGGTAAAAAATCCATTACAATCTACATACCACACAGACTATGCTGACAGCTTGTGCCACACGCTCTCAAAGAAACTGCGGAATCACCTGATCAACATCCTCTACAGCAAACAGGGGAAGATTAAGAATGAGCTCATAAAAAACCAACCTTCCACACAAACTTCCTCATGGCTGGATTTTACTAAAACTAGACAAGCCATTTACAACGCACACTTTACTTCTCTACAAAAGAAAAAGGACACTAAACTTTCTAAACTACTACAGGCTACAAGGGGCCACAGCAATGGTTCCCTCAACCCACCCAGCAATATTGTTAATCTATCCAACTATACTCTCAGCCCAGCAGAAGCAGCTGTCCTATCTCGGGGTCTCTCCTTCTGCCCCTCCACCCCCTCGAACATGATACAGTTCTGTGGTGACCTAGAATCCTATTTTCGACGTCTCCGACTCCAGGAATATTTCCAAAATACCTCTGAACAACATAATGATCCACAGAGGCCTGCCTACCAACATTACAAAAAGAAGGATTCTAGGTGGACTCCTCCTGAAGGTCGAAACAGCAGACTGGACTTCTACATAGAGTGCTTCCGCCGACGTGCACGGGCTGAAATTGTGGAAAAGCAGCATCACTTGCCCCATAACCTCAGCCGTGCAGAACACAATGCCATCCAAAGCCTCAGAAACAACTCTGACATCATAATCAAAAAGGCTGACAAAGGAGGTGCTGTTGTCATCATGAATAGGTCGGAATATGAACAAGAGGCTGCTCGGCAGCTCTCCAACACCACTTTCTACAAGCCATTACCCTCTGATCCCACTGAGAGTTACCAAAAGCATCTACAGCATTTGCTCAAGAAACTTCCTGAAAAAGCACAAGATCAAATCCGCACAGACACACCCCTGGAACCCCGACCTGGGATATTCTATCTACTACCCAAGATCCATAAACCTGGAAATCCTGGGCGCCCCATCATCTCAGGCATTGGCACCCTGACAGCAGGATTGTCCGGCTATGTAGACTCACTCCTCAGGCCCTACGCTACCAGCATTCCCAGCTACCTTCGAGACACCACTGACTTCCTGAGGAAACTACAATCCATTGGTGATCTTCCTGATAACACCATCCTGGCCACTATGGATGTAGAAGCCCTCTACACCAACATTCCACACAAAGATGGACTACAAGCCATCAAGAACACTATCCCCGATAATGTCACGGCTAACCTGGTGGCTGAACTTTGTGACTTTGTCCTTACCCATAACTATTTTACATTTGGGGACAATGTATACCTTCAGATCAGCGGCACTGCTATGGGTACCCGCATGGCCCCACAGTATGCCAACATTTTTATGGCTGATTTAGAACAACGCTTCCTCAGCTCTCGTCCCCTAACGCCCCTACTTTACTTGCGCTATATTGATGACATCTTCATCATCTGGACCCATGGAAAAGAAGCCCTTGAGGAATTCCACCATGATTTCAACAATTTCCATCCCACCATCAACCTCAGCCTGGTCCAGTCCACACAAGAGATCCACTTCCTGGACACTACAGTGCTAATAAACGATGGTCACATCAACACCACCCTATACCGGAAACCTACTGACCGCTATTCCTACCTACATGCCTCCAGCTTTCACCCTGACCAAACCACACGATCCATCGTCTACAGCCAAGCTCTGCGATACAACCGCATTTGCTCCAACCCCTCAGACAGAGACAAACACCTACAAGATCTCTATCAAGCATTCTTACAACTACAATACCCACCTGCGGAAGTGAAGAAACAGATTGATAGAGCCAGAAGAGTTCCCAGAAGTCACCTACTACAGGACAGGCCTAACAAAGAAAATAACAGAACGCCACTAGCCGTCACCTTCAGCCCCCAACTAAAACCCCTCCAACGCATTATTAAGGATCTACAACCTATCCTGAAGGATGACCCAACACTCTCACAAATCTTGGGAGAAAGGCCAGTCCTTGCCTACAGACAGCCCCCCAACCTGAAGCGAATACTCACCAACAACCACATACCACACAACAGAACCACTAGCCCAGGAACCTATCCTTGCAACAAAGCCCTTTGCCAACTGTGCCCACATATCTATTCAGGGGACACCATCACAGGGCCTAACAACATCAGCCACACTATCAGAGGCTCGTTCACCTGCACATCCACCAATGTGATATATGCCATCATGTGCCAGCAATAACCCTCTGCCATGTACATTGGCCAAACTGGACAGTCTCTACGTAAAAGAATAAATGGACACAAATCAGATCTCAAGAATTATAACATTCATAAACCAGTCGGAGAACACTTCAATCTCTCTGGTCACGCAATCACAGACATGAGGGTCGCTATCTTAAAGCAAAAAAACTTCAAATCCAGACTCCAGCGAGAAACTGCTGAATTGGAATTCATTTGCAAATTGGATACTATTAATTTGGGCTTGAATAGAGACTGGGAGTGGCTAAGTCATTATGCAAGGTAGCCTGTCTCCCCTTGTTTTTTTCCTGCAAACCCCCCCCCCCCCCCCCAAGACGTTCTGGTTAAACTTGGATTATTGCTGTGCACATTGTAAGATGAGCTGTTGCCAGCAGGAGAATGAGTTTGTGTGTGTGGTTTTTGGAGGGGGGGGGGGTGTGAAAACCTGGATTAGTGCTGGAGGTGACCCACCTTGATTATCATGCGCATTATAAAGAGGGGTTTCAAAGGGGGATGGGCTGTTGCCAGCAGGAGAGTGAGTTTGTATGTGTGTGGGGGGGGGGGGGGAAGGGTGAGAAAACCTGGATTTGTGCTGGAAATGGCTCTACTTGATGATCACTTTAGATAAGCTGTTGCCAGCGGGGGAGTGGGGTGGGAGGAAGTTTTGTTTCATGGTCTCTGTGTGTATATAATGTCTTCTGCAGTTTCCACGATATGCTATGCATCCGATGAAGTGAGCTGTAGCTCACGAAAGCTCATGCTCAAATAAACTGGTTAGTCTCTAAGGTGCCACAAGTACTCCTTTTCATTTAAATTCTGATACATGGGACTGAAATGAAACACTGTTTCCTTTTCTAACCCAAATTACCATATGTAGCTCCTTACCAAGTTTGTTGTGTCCATTTCCTTCCAAATCTCCACCAATTCCGTATTATCTTATATAGTTGCCAACTTTTCAGTGGGTGCTAAATGACATAAAATATGTAAAAAAGCATTTAAGTGACTTGGTCATGGATATGTGAGTAAGTGGGAAAGCTGGAATTATATGAGAGATGTCCAGAATCCTCTGTTTAAATACCAGGCCAGGTTCTGGTGAGAAAGCAACTCAGGGTTATAAAACATATTTCCAACAAGACATAAAAATGGTTCCTTGGCAGGTGTGTTAGGAGCCCATGACTAGAACACGTTGATTAGAACTGGAGGCTGGGTCAGTATTCATTCCGTCTATTCCTGGCTCTGCCACGGACTCACTAAGTAACCTCTGGCAAGTCAGTCAGCCTCAAGAGAGTGAAATTTGCATTTCACCAGCAAAGTCTGGAACAGGACTCAGGATTAGAAGGAACTGAAGAATTCATTGCAAATGTATTCAGTGAATTTTGCCCTTTTTTCTGTTTACAAGTCATTGATCAATGCACCTTGATTTTTAATTCCCCTCCACATTTGTAATTCCATGCACTCTTTATGCAATATTTTCTACCTTTGGGTTGTTGGCAAGTTATTTTCTTTGCCTGTTCATTATTCACCATTTGTGTGGTTAGGCCTTAAATATGTAAATTAAATGAAGGAGAGAGGGCGAGAGAGAGAAGCCTACCAGGGAGCTGTTTATGGCTCTTTTATTCTCAAGTTTTCCCAGCCCTCGCATGAGGTACAGCAATCTAGGGGCTGTTCTGACTTAGTTAGCTGTGGCTCCAGAGAGACTAATCTCTGTCCCATACTCTCCCCACCTCTCCATTCCCAACATGCTCCTTACACCAGAGAATGGGTGGCAGCTGGTGCAGGATCCAGCTCCATTAGCTTTATGTCAGTTTAAAATTCATGTCTGCTAAGAGAATTCTCAACTTGACAGCTGCAGGCAGATTCCAACCTCTCAGAGGACACGTATGGGCCAGATCAGGGGTGGAGACTGGCCCACACTGCATATATAAACAAATATTTTAGATTTTTTTCCCCTTTCCCTCCAGTGTTTATGGAAGCGTACTCCAGATCTGTGACTCAGGCTATGTCTACACTACGGCCCTCACAGCAGTGCATCTGTACTGGTGCAGCTGTGTAGCACCTTGATGCTGGCGTGAGAGAGCTCTCCTGTTGGAATAATTAAACCAGCCCCAACAAGTGGCAGAAGCTATGTCAGTGGGAGATGCTCTCGCTGTCCACACTGGCATTTTTAGCAGTGAAATTTATGTCAATCAGAGGTGTGTTTTTTCACACTCCTGACTAACAAGTTTTGTCAACAAAAGTGCTAGGGTAGACAAAGCCTAGTGTAGACAAAGCCTTGCTCCCCTTTTCTTTTCTCTTTGCTTCCCCTTACTGAGAGGTGGTCGGATTTCTTGGTTATAGTACACACAAACATTTTAACTTATTAAAAAATGCAGTTGTACACTGTAGACAATGAGCTTTAAAGGCTTTGTTCCTTGATGAAGCGGGCTTTGTTCAAACTTGGTTTCAATTATAATGGATGGGGGGGAGGGGAAGTCTTATGAAATGTCAATTTCATGTGCTTGAATTCCTCTTTCTTCTCTTATTCACTGAAACTGAATAATATACTCTATGCCAAGGAGGTTATTTGATGGAAAGTTATAAGTGGCTTTTATACAGTTCAGTTGCAAGATTAATTATGACCTATTGAACATCACCAGCTTGTCTCCAAGACAATATGTTGAGCTGAGCAAATGGATAATTTGACAAGTTTCACATTTTTTCCTCTTTGCAAATTGCCCCCAAGCAGATGATTATTATTTATTACTCAAAATTATTAGGCAGAATTTCTGAAAAATAACTCTTGGTCTTCAGCTTGTCCACAAGCAGTTCACCATGAGTCATGAATATTAGCAATTTGAGCCATGTAATTGGTCACTTAAGTCACATATTATCATTCTATAGTCCATCGCTAAATACTGAACAATGTTCCCCATTTCTCGTAGATAGGCACTTGTTAAGGAGGAGAGCATATATCAGCAGCGCTGGAAAGGAAGAACTCACAGCTAGCAGAGGTGAAGAGAAATATGTTGTCTTATGCAAGGAATCCCAGGACTGTCTTCAACATCTCCAGCATCTGCCTCATAGCATAACCTTACAAGAGCCACATGACTTACAGGGAATGGATTGTGCTTCACAAAGTGGAGTCAGGAGGCGGTTCTGTCACATTATGAGGACACTCCATAGTATAGGACAGAGAGCCCGATGAGTATGCCACATAAGATCCATGATAATGTAATACCTATACTTTTGTAAGGCTTTGGACTGAATACCCCACAACTTCCTGATTAAAAAGTTAGCACTATGCAATATTAATGAAGCACAGGTGAAACTGATTAAGAATTGACACAATGAGGAATCATCATCAAATAGGGGTGCCTTTAGGGAACTTTCTCGAAGGCTTGATACTAAACCCAATGCTATTCAACATTTTCATCAGATTATCTTGAAGTAAATATAAACCCACTGTTCATAAAACTTCCAGATGACACAGGTTGGTGGCATGGTAATTAATGATGAAGAGGACAACCCAATCACACAGAGCTATGTACTTCACTTGATAAGCTGTATCTATTCAAACAAAATGCATTTTAATGCAGTCAAATGCAAAAAGGTATACATCTAAGAACAAGGAAAGTAGGCAATACCTACATAATGGGGGACAGTGTCCTGGAGGACAAGCAATTTAACATGAGCTCCCAGCGCAAGACTGTGGCAAAAAAGGCTATTTGGAACATTGGATGCATAAAGAGGGGAGTACCAAGTAGGACTAGGGAGGTGATTTTACCTCTGTATATGACATTGGAGAGACAAATCCTGAAAAACTGCACACAGTTGTGGTGTTCACATTTTAAAAATATTGAAAAATTGAAGAGGCTGCAGAAAAGACCCACAAGTGCTAGAGAAAATGCCTTGCAGTGAGTAACTTAAAGCTCAGTCTAATTTATCAAAAAAGACTACTGAGAAGTGATTTGATTACAGTGTACATGTATTGTCCTGGTGGTGAATACCAGGTACTAAAGAGCTCTTTAATTAAGAGCCAATGGCTGGAAACTGAAACCAGACAAACTCAAAATATAAGTTAAAAAAGATTGTGTCTAACTGTGATGGTTAACCACTGAACTAAACTACCAAAGGAAATGTGGATTCTCCATGTCTTTATGTCTTCAGATCAAGACTGGATGCCTTTCTGAAAGATACACTTTGGCCAAACACAAGTTATTGGGTTCAAGAGTGAAACTGAATTGCCTGTAATATACATTAAGTCAGACTAGATGATCTAATGAGCCCTTCCGGCTCTAAACTCTATGACTTTATTATTATTTGTTGATTAAGTGATGGTGAACTCATAACTGTACAGGACCAGATACGAATACAACCTCTGCCTCCGTTTACAATCTAGAAGACAGATGGTGAAAGACAGAATGCAGTAGACAACCAAGAAGTAGTAACCCTTTGAGGTTCTCTTTCTTCCCCTTAATACGTCAAATTCATTTATTTCATCATTTTAGCCTCTCAGAAGCAGTGGATATAGTGGAACTATTTGAGTGGTTGCCTGACATTGGCAACAACTTGTCTTCATGTGCCAAACATCCTTCAGGATAGCATCTCAGGATGCTGTATAATTAGCTATAACTGAATGATCAGCCCTTACAATTACTTATGAACTATTGTAATCATAACTGGAGACAGACTGAGCTCCTGTAATTGTCACAGGCAGTGAATTCCAGCATGATAGTTATCCTGTTTATGATTGAATCAAGTTCATAACAGAGCAAACCAAATAACCTAGCTCTAATATTGAGTAGATTCACCCAGCAGCTTTAAGCTGTTTCTGGATTGAACCTTGGAGACATTTTGGTTTTGAGAGGATGAAACATCTCTACCAAACTATAATTAGAGTTAATAGTCAGCAAAGTGGGAGACTGACAACCACCCTATTCTGCACCTCATTAGAATCCCATAAACCCTTCCTATAATTCTTGGGAATTTGTTTAGGAAAACCCAAATGTATATCCGGCTGTTTACAAGAATGTCCACCATCTCTCTCATTCTCAGAGTGAGCATGGTAAGGTATTTGGGCCAGATTCTCTGCTTCCTTCCCTTTTCTATAGTCATTTACATCTGTGCACAGTGGGTTTTAAATGCCACCAAATTAGAATGGCAGTCTTTTGCTCTCAGTCTACACAGGTGTAAGTGACTACATAAGGTGCCGGACAGTGGAGAATAAAGCCCTGTATTGAACAGACAGGAATCTGACTATGATTATATGGTTTGGTTGCTCTGTCTAATACAGGTTTCCTCCAGTAACCAGAAAGCCTGACTTCTGGCATTTTTTTTTTAAAAAAAAAAACCACAACAAAAAACCCCTGCCATATTTCTTTTATGTTCCAAAGAATTGAATACTTGTCAGACCTTGCCCTCCGAGATCTCATTGACTCATACTCTCATTGAAGTTAATAGCAATAGTAAAAAACATTGATTTGAATGGGAACCATTTCAGCATCTTAAATACACAGTAATGGTGCTGTCGTCAGTAGGTGTGTTTAATAGCAATACCAAACATCCGGGGTGCCTGTGTGTAAGCAGCTGCACTTACCACTGTAGTGTCTCATGGCATCAGGTCAGGGAGCAATAGGGGGTCTTTGTCACTAGCACCCCCTCTTGGTCACCTTTCTGGCCTGGTGATGGTCTGATTCTGTTGTGACTCAGCGCTCAGACTAAATCTTGTCTAGTCTGGACCCCTTATTAGGTGGCAGAAGTACATCCCAAACCAAACCAATGCAAAAGAGCCTTCTGCCCTCTCTTGGGTTATTCTCCAGCCCATCCTTTAGCCCCAGTCAGGCTTGTACCCCTCTTCCTCAGGGATTGTAGGGGGACCCAGGTCCATCCTCTGCTCTGGATTCCAGCACAGGGACACTTGTTGAGCAGCTAGGGCTGCTTCTTCAGACACTCAGCTGCTTCCCTGCCCCAGTTCTTGCTACTGAGCACCTCATGCTATTCCCCTGGAGCCTGTGCTTAACTCACTCTCCTCAGCTTCTCAGGCCTCTAGCTTCTCCCTAGGTCCTCACACCTTCTTTCTCTGTTGGAACACTAACCTGCTAGGACTGTCTCTGTGCCTTGCCTCCTTTCTAGGGCCCACCCAAGGAATTAATTCTGTCCCTGTGACCTTCTTCAGTTTGCCTTCCACAGGTACTTCCCAGAAAAAAAGAATTTCCTACCTCCTTTCTCCTGGGTATTTCTGCACTTTGTTTATGTAGCCCTCTCGGATTCCATCCCCAACAGCTGTGGTCCATCATTATAATTGTCTCCATATCACATTCAGGGGAAGGGGGATAGCTGTCTGTTTACAAGCAAGGCTCAGCCTGGCTCACCTTACAGAGCCTGTGGTGGGGTTGTTGCCCCACAGAGGGAGAAGAAAGGTTTAAAAGCAGCACCAGGGAAGCTGGTAACACCAGTATAAAACTGGTGGCAGTGTAGAATTGGGCCCTATATAAAGGAAGCTAAATATAGGTCAATAGAATAAATATCTTGCAAGAGCAGAAGTATTTTGCTGATCCAAAATTAGATCAATTACAGTACTGTGGAATGCTCTCGGTTCAAAAAACCTTTTTTTGGTGCAAGTTACAATTGCAGGAAGAGACTGTTCTCTGTTCTAATTATTCTTTGCCAAAAAAGGTGGGATTTTGAGTTACAGAAACAAAAAACAAGCAAATACTCTCACTGCTTCAGACTCTGGGTGAATTTATATTACAAATTAAACACCATTTAACATCACACTGTTAACAGCAGACTGCAAAAGAAAGGCCCTTAAATTTACAGCTACCCCCTGCTATAACAACATAGAAACAAGGTTAAAATCCAACCCACTACTTTAGCAATACTATAAACAAAAATCCCACCACTGCTACTATGGGAGAGTCAAAAGCCTGCATGGGTAGAGGGGCTTTGCACAGCACTATGGAGATTAAGACCCACTGGATCTGCTGGGAGGAATCTGCACTCACAGTGCTCTACCACCAGCTCCCAGCCTCGGACATTCAAGTTTAAATAAAATTAGTGAGTACTTTAGAAGAACCTAATTGCTAGTGACTAGGGAGAGAAGTGCACTGTCAAGGCATTCGGACAGTGGTGGGCAACCTGCGGCCCATCAGGGTACTCCGATTGCAGGCCGCAAGACATTTTGTGAACATTGATAGTCCACAGGCATGGCTCTCCGCAGCTCCCAGTGGCCAGGGTTGCTGTTCCCAATGTAAGTAAAAGGCAAAGAAGACAACCCTTTATCCTGCACATAGGAAGTAATCGGGCAGTACAATTACATTCACAAAAAAAACCCAAAAACAAAAAACAGGATTACAACCAGGCTTGCTTGAAAATGGTGCAGAAGACATTTGAGGTGAGAAACTTATTTAGAGTGGAGGTTAGCCCATCAAGTTTAGTCTCTAGGAATCATGTTATGATTTTATTTGTAATCATTCCGTTTCCATCATCCTTACTCACTGTGCCTTGCCTGTATCTGTAATTTTCACTCCATGCATCTGAAGAAGTGGGGAGTTTTACCCATGAAAGCTTATGCCCAAATAAATCTGTTAGTCTTTAAAGTGCCACTGGACTCCTCATTGTTTTTGTGGACACAGACTAACACGGCTACCCCTCTGATACTAGGTCTTAAATCTTTGTATTTGATAATAAATTTATGATTGTTTTCACTAGGATTATAGCTCAATACTGTGATATTATACCAGTAGCTAATCCTGAGCTGAATCATTCAAGCAGATGTGTGCTCTGTTCCCTTGGGGACAGCAGACCTGGTGAGTGCTCAGGGGTTAAGGACTGGACACTACAAGGGAATGCTTCAAAGGGGCTCAGGGACTGGCTTACACCTATCATTATCCTGCAAGGCAAATTAAAGGCTGCATAGCCATCCAAGCACTCTCCTCTGGGCTAACAGACTGGAGAGGTCAAGAGACATTCAGCTAAGCACAAACTAATCTCTCACTGGAGGCAAGGCGGTAACAAGATGACTCTCAGTCCTGGGCACCCTGAGAATTGACAAATCAGTTATTGGAGGAGTGGGACAGCTGGGTGTGCAGGCTGCTCCGTGTCCAATGGCTGGCTCCCTCCTCTGTACCCCTTCCCCCTCCTCCCTCACTTATTCCCTACCTCCCTCCCTGGCAGCAGCCCTAGGTGTGCTCACAGGCACCACAGAGGGATGAACTAATGCAGTACCAGAGACAGTGCTGGCTTGCTGGGCACTGTTGTCACTCAGAATGGAGTCTGCCTGAAGCACTGTGCTGAAGCCCTGTGGACCTGCAACCGCAACTGTAAGGGTGTATCAGGGATTTATATAGCAGCATTATTATATTTTCTGTATTATCTTTTTTCCTAAAGGTTCCTAGGATCTTCAGCTTCCTTGACTGGTGCTGCACATTGAGCAGATGTTTTCAGAGAACTATCTACGATGACTACAAGATCTCTGTCTTGAGTGATAACAGCTAATTTAGAACCCTCATTTTGTATGTATAGTTGGGATGATGTTTTCCCATATGCATTACTTTGTGCACTTTTCAGCATTGAATTTCATTTGCCATGCTGTTACCCAGTCACCCAGTTTAGTGAGACCCATTTGTAGTTATTTTCTGCCAGCTTTGGACTTAGCTATTCTGAGAAATTTTGTATTATATGCAAACTTTGCCACCTCAGTGTTTAGCTCTTTCTCCAGATCATTTATGAATATATTGAACACAGGTGCCAGTACAGATCATTGGGAGATTTTTTACCACTTTTCATTGTGGAAACTCACCATTTATTTCCCCCTTTGTTTCCTATCATTTACTCATCCACGAGAGAAACTTCCTTCTTATCCCACCATGACTGCTTACTTTGCTTAAGAGCCTTTGGTTTGGGAATTTGTCAAAGGCTTTCTGAAAGTCCAAGTACATTATATGGACTGTATCACACTTGTGCACAGGCCTAAAATCAAGCAATATTTAATCAGCTCATATTACACGTTCTGAATTTTTAAACACACATTGATAAATCATAATTTGTCAGGCTACAGATTTAACAAGAAAAACAAAAACGAGTTGAAAACAGAGTATTTTGGTGAAGCAGCTGGAATCAGGGCTGTTGCTAGAACCTTAAAAATTTCCATGTCTTTGCCATTGTTAATACAAGGATTTTGTTTCCAGTTGCATTTCTCAATATATATTACACACACACACACACACACACCATTGTCTTTATTTTCTCTGTTCTATTATGATAATTTCACATATACCCCTCCTCATTTTTGAAAAAAAAAAAATCTAAACTATGCAGCTTGTCAAGTTTAAATGCTCTCCTGGTCTTTCCAGTGGAGCTGGTAACATCTTTTAACCTACTAGCTGCACACACATGCACATCACATCTATCTTTAAAGGAACACATTTAAATTTAAATGTGCCAATATTTTATTGTATTTTTTAAAGGAAATTAAAATCAGGTGTAGTCATGAAAGTGAGTCCCATGGCAATTTTTTTTTTTTTTTGGCTCTGCAATCAGAGGCCCCGATCCTAGTTCCTGTAAGTCTGCTCATATGGAGCGACACTGAAATCATTTTAAGACAAAAGCACGTTAAGTTAAGTTTGGTCCCTTTAAACATGTAGCTTGCACTCTACTAAGAGTTATTACTGCACATACATTCCACAGGTTTAGATATTCATAGCTTTATTTTAAACCCTCTTTTCTTTAAGCTTATCCTGACATATATTCTTCAGTGAAAACTAGTTGGATGCCAAGCTTAAAAGTTACAAAGTTCAGTAATTTTTCAGTAAGTCCCTTTACTTCTGATCCACCACATCAGAAACTGCTTAAATGTTTTTTGTGCTTTCTGAAATAATTTTGTCAATAAGGAGTTAATGTTGGGTTCTATTAAACCCCTTTACTTTACTCAAAACTGAGGTTTGGTCCTGAATTAACCAACAACGTCTTTTTAATATGATTGCTTATGTTTACGAGAATTCAATCACTCAATTTCATTCTTTTAGTTTATATAATTATTGCATAGGTTAATTGTAAGAATGTGGCATGTATAATATCAAGTTGATTTTAATGGGTTTAAAAATATGCCAATACATATTTTAGATTTATAAAAATTAGCAAGTTGTTTCCAATAAACACCTGTTTATTTCAGCAGATTCACTCTCCATCCACCACCAATCACATTTCCTATTCAGAGCCACCATATGGTCTTCAGTCCTGGTTACAAATCCCTCTTAGCTAAGCAAGGCAGAATCACCTAGCTCACAACCCTCCATTCTATGGGAGACTGAATCGAAAGAAAAGCAGAGCTGTGATTCAGTAGTGCCAACATCAGGTGAAGCTACACAAAGGTGGTGATATTTACACTCCTTTCTCCCTTTACTTTTAATGACAAGATGATTTGAGGGTAAAGTTTGTGACAATTCTCTGTGGACATCTCCAGACTCATATGACAGCTTAGAAGGCGGTACTCTCTCTCTCTCCAGTGGCAGGCCACCCACTGTAAATTATCCAATTTGTTAGAATGCAGCCAAAGGCTACATTTTCTTCAGCACTGAAATTCCTTCTTATTCCCCTACCCCCTTACCTAGTCTTCCTGTAATGAAGCTACCCCATCACTCCTGACAGCTCTAGAGTTATGTGCAATTCTGGCTGTGATTGACACTGTGCTAAGTAAATTTCTTCATGTCTAAGATGTCTGCCTGTGCATGGGATTTAGGGAGTGTGGTAGTTTGTTTGCATGCACAAACTAACCTGGTGTGAGTGTGTGTGTGTGCGCGCGCGCACAAAGATTACTCTAAAAACCTGCTTCTAGACCAACTTCCTGTGATGAAGATTATTCATGGAGAGTCCTAATGCTAGTGTGGTACAAATATGAAGTGAAACACAGACCTGTACCAAGTATATGCACAGAAAAGACAAGAGGCACCAGGCTCCCCTTCCCCCCTCCCGTCATGGCCATGTAAGGAGGAGAGCACGTGCTGCAGAAAGGGGGAAAGTCTACCCATGTGATGTGTTGCTTGTTCCCTGCAACCTTGATGAACCAGAGGCCCTGGCCAGTATCAGGAGAGGGGAGGGTAGGAGCTGGCTCAATGCCTCTTGTTTCTTTCCATCCCAGAAATATGGTAGAAACCAGCACAAGTTTAACAGTTTCTCCTTCTGAACTGTTAAACCAACTTGTGATAGAGTGCTGGAAGCTAGCCCCTGTTGAAGTACTGGGAGGTGGGTGGGTGCATGCCTGCCCACATCTGAAGGCTCCTCCCCCAACCTAATGCAAAAAACCACTAAACCCAGGGTTCAAATAAAGTTGGTGGACAACAAATGATAAAACATGAATGGGTTTGAGGGTTACAGGGAGGCAGAAGGGAACACCAAGCAGAGAACTCTAGACAGTGTCCACTGCTCCTCACAGGCACCCAGGGAGCCAAAGGACACAGCACAGAGGAACTACGCCAGGATGTGTAATTGACGGGAGGAGCAGAAATAGGCCCCACAGTCACAGAATGCCTCCCTGTCCAACAACCTCCACCTCGTATGGTGGGTGGCCATGTTGGCCAGCACCAGGAGGAAGTTGATGAAGAGGTCTCAAGACTGTGGGTGGCCACAGATGGGTTGTGTGTAAATCAGGTGGTGTGGGGAAGAGTGCAGCCAGAACCTAAGGAGAAGGTTCTGAAGGAGCTGGAAAAGGGACTGCAGCCTGGCCCACTTAAGATAGCGCACATTTATCTTAAGTGGGCCAGGCTGCAGTCTCCCTTAGGGTGCAGAAGGGACAAGTATCAGAAAGGGAGCAGGGGTGAACTGTGCCAAGTACATGCCTGTGCTCATGGCAGCGCCTTCACAGAGACAACTGATATCTCTGGTGGGGACCAAGGTAGAATACAGACTGGCCTACCAGGGCTCCTCATCCTCCATGAGTGGTAGGAAGTCCCATCACTTGGTGTCGGGGTGGGACACAAGGGTGAGGCAATGAAATGTGTGGAGCACAAGCATGTACAGCTGTGTCCAAGGTGTGGTTCAGAAATGAACTGGCTGCAGATCACGCAGCTGGTTAGGGATACACAGAGGTGGCGGCCGGGGGGGGGGAGGGGGGGCGCTCATGGAACAGGGGCCTGATAACAAGGTCTGGAGGGAAGGAGGTGAAGGGCAGGCGGAGAGCACCATCCTGCTCAAGAAAGACCCTAGAGGCAGGCAGCCCGCACTATGCACCGGGTCTTAGGAGGGGATGAGAGTGCCAGGGGATCCAACCAGTCCCCCCAGTCATAGTCCAGGATGTCTTTGATCCTAGTGGCACCTGCCAGGACCAACCTCTGGCACAATGGGGACTCCACCATCTGCACACTGAGCTGGGGATTATGTAACAAGGGTTCCCAGGTGAACCACAGGGGCAAAAGGAGCAGAACGTGGGGCCGCCACTCCCAGGACCCAGTGCCCCATACCAGTAGCTCCTCCAGTGCGGCTATACTGGTACCACCCCCAGCCCTGTCCTGCAATGGGGCTGTACAGGCCCCAGCAGATGCAGTTGTGTGGAAGCGCAGGGAGCAGTACAGCCATGTCAGAGGAGCTGCTGGCATGGGGCCACTCTGTTTGACTGAAATTGGTATCCGGTGCAGCGGGAGGACAGAGCCCCCCCCGCCCCCCACAGCTAATGTGGAACGGGGAGGGGACAGGGACAGCACAGGGGCCCAGGCTGGAGATGGGGTGGGGAGGAGTCACGTGGGGGGGGGGTCATGTGGTGAATCATGTAGGGAGGTCACATGCTCCCTTGCTAGCTGGTGCGTCCCTTTCTGTCCCTCCCATGAGTCATCCATGTGTGCCAGATCACCTTGGTCCTACCAAGAGGAGCACATCATTGGCATACGCTGACAGGACCACCTGCAACTGTGGCTCACATAGCACCAATCCATCAACCTCCTGTGGAGAAGACCGAGGAAGGGCTCAATGGCCAGAGTGTACAGCTGGACTGACAGCAGACAGCCTTGATGCACCTCTCAGATAAAGCCAACTTTCAGCGGCCAGTTGAGCTTGACCAAATATTCCCTGCCTCCAGGGAATAACACCCAGAAAAAGCCCATAAACTGGTGCCCAAATGCCCACAGAGTGCCCAGCAGATACCAGTGGTCCAGTCTCCTTGTCCAGGGACAGGATGGTGAATGACAGACCATCCCTACACCCAAGGAGGACCCGGACCAAATAAACAATCAAAAAGACGGTACAGCCTGCGACAGTGTAAGTCTGGTCGAGGTGGACCATGTCGACCAGCAGACTCCAGTCACAGTGAGATGGCCTTTGCTACGATCTTGCAGTCCATGCTGAGGACTGAGATGGGATGCCAGATAGAAGGTCACAGAGGTCCTCCTTGTTAAGTAGCAAGGCTCGCTTGCATGACAGGGGAGCACTCTGCTCCCTAAGGACTCAGCCCATACGATGACAAGTTCCAGGTCGAGGACATCCCAGAATGCATGGTTGAACTCCATGGTCAGCCCATCCATGCCTGGAGATTTATTAGAGGGAATCAGATGGAGGACTTCCAAGAACTCAGCCAGAGTGAGAGGTAACTCCAGCCGGTTCTGGTCCCCTACGCTGACTATTCAGAGTCCATCCCAGAGCACCCACCAGGCATAGGTGTCAGTTGAATCTGGGGAGAAGAGGCCCTGGCCCTCCCACACATCTCCACTGGATCCATGATGGGGAGTGCCGTCTCCAGCCAGAAGGCAGGTGAGGTGCTTCCTGCTCCCACCTCTTCCCCTCCCACATTCTTTTTCTCCGGGGCATAGAAGTGGGAGCTGCAACCCATCTCCCGAAGGAGGTAGATGCAGGATTGAACAAAGGTGCCCTGAATCCTTTGAAGGTCTGAAGCTCCTCCAACTTTTCCTGGCACTCTCTGTAGAGAGGGATCCCCAGGGCTAGTGGCCAGGTGCCTCTCCAGCTCCAAGACCTCCCACTCCAGCTGCTCTATCACCACATCCCTCTGCCAGCTGGCCCCCAGGGTGTAGTGACAGCAGAAGAGCCAGGTGCAGACCTTCCCCACATTGCACTAACACAGGAAGCTAGCACCTATTGTGTTTTGGGAGGTGGGATGGGTGAGTTGGGGATGCTTTCGTCCACCTAGGTTTTTTCCCTAGATTATGCCTATCACAGTAGTATCTGAGTCTAGCATGCATAGCTACCCAGGAGGTATAGTTCCCACAGAAGGTATGCTTTCCAGACAGAACGAGTCAGGGGGCATCTGTGAATGGTCCTTGACCCCTGTAACTCTCTAGGATCCATGATTCAGGGTATCAGGACTGCAAGCTTCTCCTTTAGGGGCAGGGGGACAACAAGCTCCCATATTCAAAAGGGAAGAATAAGTAGGAAAAACTCCACACAATGAAAACAGCAGTTTCTTTCTAACCTAGGAGAAAGATACAGCACACTCAGGGCCTTAATAGTCTCAAAGGGGATAGAGTGTGTGTGTGTGTGGGGGGGGGGGGGGGGTTGCTAGTACTTCACCTTGATTTGTTGTTCACTCTATAAAAACACATGTACCCAACTTTCCCTTGAAGATTTGAGGTAGTATGGTCCAGATACAGGAAGGAAGATGAGGGGGAAATCTTAGTTTTTAGGGGAAATCTTAGCTTCAGTATTCACTCCATAAGACAGATGTTACAGTCACACCGCTAAGATGCCACATGGGGTCAAGAACCTATGATCTGCCCCCAGTATGCTAAAGTAGAATTTTCATTAACTGTTTTTCTCTAAGTGAGCGTCCCCTGAGTAAACAGCAGTAAAAATCACATTCTTGAGCATTTCTGGATTTCACTCAGTTAGAGGAGAGCTGTGTGCATACCCCCACCCACCTGCATGTTCAGGACATTACCAATATATATGGCAAGCCTCATTAGTAGGAACTCAGTAGGCCTTTCACTGCTAGACTGACTGACCAGTTGGGATAGAGAAGAAAGCATCATTTCTCTCTTTGCTTTTCAGATACAGTGAGAGACTAGGGACAGAAGTCAAAGGAAATGGATTTCTCCATTTCTGAGCTTTGGCCTCACTTAGGGAAACCGAAGAAGAATTAGAGGAGAGTAGTCTTTATGAATTATACATGAGGCCCTTCAACTAACTCAACTTGGAAGCGGGGGGGGGGGGCGGATATTCTGATTCCATGGAGCACTGGAATGAAGTGTGGCAGAGTTATGACCGAGCACAGCATGTGCTAAAAGCAGGCGGCTGACACACTCACATTAGAAAGTGAAGAAATCATGTGTGTGGATGTGTGAACAAGAAAGAAACACAGTATCAGGCCTAAGACCTCAATATAATTGTTAAGCTTAGAACTTCTTTCTGACCTCAAGGTTGTAAATCTCCTTTGTCTTATATGTATGCTCACACCCATTCTTTAAACAAAAACAAACAAAAAAACTTTAACTTTAAAGAGGTGAGGGGTTATTTAAGTCATTAAAGTCCGTACAAAAGTTTAATCGATTTCTAAATAATAAATCAACTCTGGGTGCTCTTAATAATCTCTGTGTAACACATTTCAGTCCAGAGGCATTACACAGTATTTACCTTTAATGAATAATAAATGGCACATTGGTATTGACCGAACAAGCAATTAAATATTCCATCAGTAACAGAACACTGAAATCATTTTGAAATATTAATAAGCTATGAAGTTTGCTTGTCAAGTGCAATCATCTTTTGACATGAATGACTTATTTTCTTTTGTATCATCATAGAGCAGGTGAATTCAAATGACAATTAGGGCTAATATTGAACAGTCAGTACATAGTTTCCATCATCCCAGTCTCTGAAGCCAGAAAGAAAAAAAAAAAAAAGTACTGTAGAATGTGTTGGAGATCTTTAAACTGAATCACTCAATGTCACTGAGTCTTAGGCTCTGATTCTCCACTATGTCTTAGCTGCAGTTGGACATAGTGGAGTGGCAGCCATAAAGAGCTAGCAGCCCTGATGCTCAGCTGTCCAGCCCCAAAGGAAATTAGAGAAAAGTCAGGGGTCTTCTCTAATTTCTGCTATGGCATAGAGGATCCCTCCCACCCTTACCCACACTCCAGAATACTCTTCATGTGACCCCCTCCCTCCATTTAATGACAGAACAAGTTTCCACTCATTAGCCCTGCAGAGCCAGAACAACTATAGGAACGTGAGCTAGATTCTATTTTGCTTCACGTATTATCAAAATTCTCATCCAAGTCCCAACATAGACTCCGTATTAGAACTGGCTGAAAGTTGTCAGAAAAGTACATTTTGTAAAAACCAAAGATTTCCCCCGGAAAGTGGGGGGGGGGGGGAAGGGGGGGAAATGGGGAGAGAAGGGGAAGGATTTCACCGCTTTTGAAACAAACATTCTGACAATTTCAGAACAGGATGTTTTGATTTTTCATTTTGAAAATACGTGAAGCAAAATAGAATCTAGCTCACGTTCCTATAGTTGAAATTTGTTAAACTAGAAAAAAGGTCCAAATCTAAAACAAAACACTGACCTCAAAATGAATTTTTTTTTCAGAAACTGTTTTACAAGAAATTTAGAAATTCAGTTTTGCTCCAGTTTGAAACTGAAACAAACAAAAACTTCAAAATCATGGGCTATCCTGCAAAATGGAAATCCTGGTTCCTGAAGAGTTCTAATCTTTGTCTGATGATGTGTTGTGCCTATTACAGTGCAGTGACTCTGACTTTAGTTAAACAGAGTTAAAAGTAATGAGGAGTCTGGTGGCACCTTAAAGACTAAGATTTATTTGGGCATAAGCTTTCCTGGGTAAAAAACAGATGTGCCCCATTTCCTGCCCCCAGAAAAAGCTTATGCCCAAATAAATCTGTCTGTCTTCAAAGTGCCACTGGACTCCTCATTGTTTTTGTGGATACAGACTAACACGGTTACCCCTCTGAGAATTAAAAGTGCCTTTCTGTCTTCTGGGTTAAGTAAAAGTTGTATTTGTATTTCCCCAAGCTTTAGTAGGAGATGGCCCTTTATCACCTGTCTGGGGTGCTATGATGTCTGTCTCTAAGAAACTGGTTTGTGGGCGTTACCCAGAATTACAACATATTTCAGTAACAATCATACAGGAGAAACTTATAACTTTATATACAATGTCGATACACATATTTTACCGAGACAATGATATTCAGCAGATTGTGACTTTTCAAATGATAGCTCACAAAGCATACTTTGTACAGAATTTATCAGTCTTATAAAAGTAGTGACCACAACACTATAGACCATCACAGTGACAACCCCTCAGTGGTCTAGATTGAGCCCCACAATGTGACAGGCATGTAGCAAAGTTATGCTGACTTTATCAGCCTAAAACATAAGAGTAGATATAGGATGTACAACACATTCAGTGTTACATGGTAAACCTCTTCCTTTAGATACTCTTTTTACATGACATTGCATTACACATTTTGGGATTGGCTTGGTTACTTTGTAGGAACCAATCCCTTACAGCTTGCTCTGGCCAAGCACTGTTCATGTGCAACTTTTTGTTTACCTCATCTTTATATTCCTGACTTTTCTTATCCCTTGTTTGGTTCTTAGTAAATGGTTTCCTGGGTGTTGCTCCTCATATTTTAGCTAGCTCAGACATTTTTGTTACTTTATTGCCCCATTTGCTTATCTTAGCACATACATTTTGTTTTCAGCCTGCTGATCTATTACCTCCCTAATCCAGCCTTCCAAAAACTAAGGCTTCTCCCACATTAAGGTACTCATGTCAAGACCTACACAAGTATCACCCTGGAAAAAGCTTTTCTGTCTCTTGGCTAAAGAGGTTTGGCTAAAAACAGTTCCTTTTTGTTTTGGTTTCTTCTGTATTCAGACAGAAATGACTTTGTACATTCTTTGTAAATAAACAAGTTTACATTAAAGAAAATACCAGACTCCATCAATTTCTATTCCAACTGGTTTCAGAGTAGCAGCCGTGTTAGTCTGCATTCGCAAAAAGAAAAAAGGAGTACTAGTGGCACCTTAGAGACTAACCAATTTGAGCATAAGCTTTCGTGAGCTACAGCTCACTTCATCGGATGCTTACGCTTATGCATAAATAAATTGGTTAGTCTCTAAGGTGCCACTAGTACTCCTTTTCTTATTCCAACTGGAACATCCCCAATGCCTCAGACTTTGATTTAATGACCTCATATTTTATGGAGTTACTTTTCTGACCCTTTGACGTATTTCTTGCTCATCCAAAACTCCCAACTGAGAACAGGAAATCCTAAGTGTGCAAGAAATGGAGGAGCAGGACCTTCAGGACACCACAAGGTTCAGTAGAAAAGATACCAGGATAGCAGTCCAGCGAACTGGGCCCTCTTCCTAGCTCTGCCATTTACTCACCAGGTGACTTTTGGCAAGACAGTTGACTTCCCTGTGCCTAAGTTTCCCCAAATGTAAAATAAGGATAAGTGTGTAGCCACTTTTGTAAAGTACTTTGAGTTCTAGAGATAAACATAAATGTGCTAAATTCATTATTAGTTTACTAGAGGGGATTTACTAAAGCATTTACTATTAAGAGCTATCAAAAAGAAATTAGGGGGCATAATCCTTATTTTTCCAGGATTTCAGCTCAAATAACTACTTATGAAGGTTCTTCCCATTAGTCATTTAGCTGTTGCTGATGACATTTCACAGCCTGCTGATCACAGCCAATTCCCATCCCAATTCATGCTATAAATATACAGATTAGGGGGATAAGGGAGAAGGTCACCTATTTTCAGTGTCTCAGAAGATTTTTTCTAATCTTTATTGTATTTTTGCTTGGATAACTTTACTCACAGTCTATGGGAATGGTTGCACAGCAAGACATGTTTTTAAAATATACCCACAAATCCATCACTGGGATAGAATAAAACACAGTCCATTGAACGGATGTCAGAACAATGGATTTGTGCATTTTGTCAGCTCAGTTTTACAGTTTTTCTAAATTCTTGCACATTTCACCAGCCCTAAAAATCAACAAAACGCAGAGAAGAGAATGACAGGTCTGGAGAACTGAAATGCAATTCTGCTCTAAAATGTGACTGATAAACAGCCTTGTGTGGCTCCATACTTGCTGTCTTTATGGCTCCAGCTCAAATGGGTTCAATTTGCAAGTAAAGGAGGGAGTCTATCTGCTCCTTAGAGTGTGCAGAATGGTGGGGACGGGCACAAGAACTTATTCTCCTTACTGTTCCCTCTTGTAAGCCATGTCCACTTGGTATATGACTCACCCCCACCAGAGGAGGACAGAGGCCACCTAGGGACTGCTGGGCCTGCTACAGACTTGGCAAAGAGATGTGTCTTTTAGCTTCTGCAGTAGAGATTCATGCATTAAGAACCAGACATCCCAGGTTTGATCCCTAATGCCAACAACCTACCTCGGGGGGTGTTGGCCTTATGCTATGAACTGCTCTGAGGGTACACAGTGTCCCAAAAAGAGATGGGGCTTCATGGAGAGGAGGATCCTTTTAGTCATTAGCTATGGGGCTGGGGGAGTGAGGGGGTTAGTATGACGCACATTAAAAGGCATGCAGTGGAGCATGTGTGTGGCTGGGGACTCATTCTTCTCATTGCTCCTTTTGGGATAGTACAGCTCTATGCCACCCCTTACAATGGGTTGGGCTAACAAGGCACAAATCAAACCCAAAGAAACATTTTTCTAACTGACAGTCCAGCAAACTCAGTGTTGGCTGTTACAGAAAGTTGCCTATATACCACAGTAGTGGGTGTGCTACAAGTGCCTTAGGTAAGAGTCAGACTGTGTTCCTTCTGCTTCCTGTATCATCAGTGATAAAGATGCCACACAGTGCAGACCTAGATTCTTCATTGGATTACACGAGTCTAACTGAATTTAGCCTGGCCCTGAAATTTGAACTTGTAGTAAAGGATATTTTTATTGAGGATGAACAAGCCCGAAGAGAATCTGTCACACTCTTCCATAGCAGTGTGGGCTCTGTATAGCTAACAATACTTAAACAAAACAAAACAAAAACCACACACACACACACGCCGCTTTACCTTAGTCTCTACTCTGAGTACACATCTGTTAAGGAATAAGGTGCCATTTTTCTGACCACACCTGTGTTTCAAGAGCACAAGGTACGGTAATATAAAGGGACATGGATAGATTATCTGTGGAAAAAGTCCACAGCATCATGGCAATGGGTGAAGAGCTACTAAATCAGCTTGTCCTGCCAAAGCAGTTCCCTACACCGTCTTCTCAGGGGGTTTCTTCCAATATGTCCTAAACAATAGGGAGGAGGAAGGCAGACAGATACATAAGCAGATGACTAGAAAGTGAGTCAATTTTGGTAGATTAAGTTCCCATGCCTAGAAAATTTATTTCCTGTACATTAGGTGTCAGTTAGTGACTCGATAAAAGAAATAACCACACATTCCAGTGTTAATGCCAGAAAAGCCTTTGTTGGTCTCTGCCTCATAAATGGACTATCAGTGGATTTTTGTAAGGCTTTCAAATCGAGCCAGAACAATACATTTGCACAGAGTGACTGTATTTGTAGCAACTAAGCTTGGTGGGAATGTCAATAATGTTTTCTGGGGCCCTGTATTTCTGTCATTCTACCTGTGCTTTGAAAGTCCAGCCTATGTAGGATGGATTTGCACAAGATGAACATTGTCAATAAGCACAATAATTTGACTGAATTCATTCACACACACAGACACACATGCGCGCGCAAGGGGCCAAGAAGTCACAACATTACAGTAGGATAAATAAATTCTGTTCCTCAAGTAGAATGCACTTGGAAGCATTCTGTCAGGTGACACTGAGGTCATGGAATGAGTTTAAAATAGAACAGCTTTCTACACTCAAAATGGATGACCTGTCAAACTTATCTCCTCATGAAACAAACAAACAAAAAATATCCAGTTTTGGAGAACCAGCCAGACGGGTTATAGGAAAAATACATGAATTCTAATAGGTTATAATGAAGGATTGTCTAGACTTCAAATGTAAAGATAACAAGGAAATGCTTTTTTAAAAAAAACACACTGCATAACTAACCTGTGGAACTCATTGCCAAGAGATTAAGTAGCATTTGAAAAAATCATCAGGTACTTACATGAGTTATGAGAACATCCCAGTTATATTACATAGGATATAAACATACAAGGATGTGAGCCTTCATACTTAAGGGAAGAAGCCAATCACTAATGGGTAAAAGCATAAATGGTTTGGAAGTGATAAAATGGGCTTTTTGTCAGCTGAATGTTTTATCAATTAGTGTTTTATCCTACTTATTTTTACAGGCATCTTGCTTTGTTTTTTCCCTGCATTTCTGCACTTTTTCTTTGCTGGGAGAATTGTATGGTGCCATGAGGCCGCACTCATCCCAAGGATTGGTTTGGGTCAAATGAGGTATGGTTTGTGTGAATGAAGGGAAGAAACTGAATGGAGGAGATATGAGTAAATGCAGAGCAAATACAGTGTGGAGCAGCAGCTATTGTTTTCTAAGAGTGCAGGTGTAGACGCAAGGATCAAAGCTCATCCTCCATTTTGTAAGGCAGCATTCAGGACTTCAAGGCCTAATGTTGACTGCAGCCTGTTGTAGTAAAGTGGTGTAATGGTCAAATACAAGCTCTCTGTCACTTAAAAAGAACAACAGACAATAGGGATACATAAAATGGAGGGTGTTTTATCAGGCAGGCCAGGAATGGGAGGCTACAACACAGTATTTGAAATCTGACCCTTGAAAGATTTAGAGACGCACGCGCGCATACACCCCGCTATTTGCCCGTTGATCTTAGGTTCTTATATGTCCACCATTAACATAGTACGCGAGATTCCACATGGATGCGACAAATCCTAGCCATGCAAGAGTGAAAGTACATGTAAGCATCTTTGCTAAAAGTATAACATCTAATTTTTCAAACATATTTCTCTTTTAAACTAACTTATTTTCCCTGCATTTAGAATACAAGTTTATTCATAACCAGGCCAACTTTTTCCCTTAAACCTCTGCCCCACAGGGGAAAGGCTACACTGCATTTTGTAAGTTTCTTCTAGCTAAGGAAGTGCTGCTGCAGTGTTACCACTGCTCATGATTTTATTGTGAGGCTCAGTGTTTTTCTTGATGCTCCCAGAACTTGGAGCAATGTAATTAATTTAAGAATCTCAGCTTTCATTTTTGAAGCTATCTAGCTATGGGCTCTTGTGGGGCAGAGAAAAGCTTGAAAATGCAACCCAGAATAACCCTAAAGGCTCAAAACCCAGAAAAGCAAATAGAAGAGACTGCCTCAGTTATTTTCTGAAAGACTCATTCCATGATTTTAAGCCAGTCTCATTAGGTTGGGGAGCAGAGGGGCTGAATCTTGACTTTTGAAAGGTTGATGTTGGTGCCCCAGCACTGGTAGAAGTACCTGAGCATTTGTTGTGGATTGTGATAGGTTCCTGGCAAACTTGCATGGAGCTAATGGGTGTCTGCAATCCCAAAGGTTCTGATATTCCTCACCATGCTTGTTGAGCTACAGTGCACCTGTAACTTCGGCCTGGGAAAGTACTTCACACAGATATTCACATCTCATTAGAAGGATAAGTGCTTGCTGTAAAGGAGCACTTGGCCACCATGAGTAAAAAGAGTCTGTATTGCAACCATGTTAGTATTTAAAGATATAGTCCACATTTATCATATTTGTCACTTGCCATCAATTTAAATTCCCTTTATGCATCTGTTCAAAAATAATTAGGATTTTATGCTATAGTAAATATGCTTGTTCATCCATTAGTGCACAGCAGAAGATTAATTGCATTACAATGAAAATCAGCACTACAACATTCAGAACTACAATGATAACAGTGACAGCTGGGCTGCCTACAAGACTTTGCTCTGATAAGCTTCAAAAACAAGTATAGATGAGAAAATAATTAAGTCACTGACAAGGCAGTCCTTGCCCTGTTCTTGTTGTGCGTGCAATCAGCAACACAACAGCCGGAACAAAGGCTTGTGCTGCAACCAACAAAGCCAAGATGTCACACACACACACAAACTCTTAATTAAAATCAGGATCATGACTTAAAAAACCAATAGTTTACAATGAATTTTCATTGTACTATGATTTGCTGATAACATTTGAGAAGGAAAGAATCCAGTGTAGACATACAGCTGTAACCAAAACCAGTATTAATGTATATATGTTCATTTGGAAATTCAGCCAGAGTGATACAGAAACTTTTACAGTCTCTAATTGCAAATTACAATAGCTACATAATAAGGCCAATTGGTAAAAAAAATAAGAAGAAGAAGAAGTGGTAGATGGTAGAAAGTGTTGCAAAAAAATAATAATAATAATAATCACCAGTGATGGTATGGCTGTGCTTGACTAAAGAGAGAAGCAGGAGGACAGGAGAACTCAAAGACTTTTTAGCACTAACATACCCAAGAACTTGCAATATGGTCCTCTCTTATAGAAACTGATCCCATTTTTATTCTCTTCAGAATTCAATAGCAATATAAAATACAGTAGCAGGTTTCTCATTAGATGAGACCCCTTATAACATATTTGCACATTCAGTCCTGCTGTAACCAACTATTCTCTGGGGGAAAGGACTACTGGTATTTGCAATCTAAACATTCCTTCTTTGTAGTCAAAGTTTTGCTATTGACTTCAGAGAAAGCAGGACCAAGTCATTGCCTTGTATTTAGTTTTAGGCTGTTTTAAGATAAGCCTGTTAAACTAAAGTAAAACTGTTAAATTTTGGTTTCCGATAATCTGAGATTGAGAGTCCTTTGTGGTACTAATAGGGAAAAGCAGGTTGAATAATACAAAGGTAACCAAAGAAGTTGCTTAAGGTTTTAGAAGATGGAAATCAGTTGTTATACACTGGGTACATTTTGGCCTTGACAGTTTGAGTAATTGGGCATAGCTGCCTTTATAAAGGTTAGCATAAAAATTAGTGTTTTTACTGAGGTTATTGCAGCTATTGCAAGGCCACTTGTATTTTAATTTACTAGGTGATACTTGGTTAAAAAGCAGCCCTTCAGTGGTCCTTCTGGTATTACAGATTTAGCAACATGCTTAGGCCCACATTCTCACACACACACACAACCAGCCCAAGGCCCCTTTACCACCTAAGCTGTGGACCTGGAGCCAGGATGGGGCAGTGCTGGAAGCACCCCAGCCAAGGGCTTATACTGTGTGCCCAGTTCCAGGCTCCCACCCCAGGAACCTCCCCTGGCTGCATGAAGCTGCTGGTGGCAGTGGTGCAGAAGCAAGGGTGGCAGTACCATACCATGCCACACTCACTTCTGTGCTGCTGCTGGTGGCGGCCGCGCTGCCTTCATAGCTGGGCTCCCCGCCAGCAGACATCGCTCGCCATCCGCCCAGCTCTGAAGGCAGTACTGCCAACAGCAGCAGTGCTGAAGTGTGGCAATTCTGTACCACCACACTCTCTCACACACACACACGGATCAGATTTCATCAGAGAGACCAGAATTCACACAGGCCGTGATGCATTTTTCATGGCCATGAATTTGGTAGGGCCCTATTTATATACCCAAGGATCACATTAGCCTTTATTACCCCAGCATCACAGTGAGAGGCTTTAATGACTGCAGGGTTTGGCACTGCTAATATGTACAAGTTAAGGCACTAAACATATTTTTGCATCATGCTTAACACATCTGCTTATTTTGGGAGAGCTGAAAGAGGCCAAAATTAATAGTCTGGCAAAAAAATGAGAACATTTTCTTTGGAACAGTGGCTAAAATGCCATAACAAAGCTTATCCAGAACTGTGCATTATGTGAGTTACCAACAGAGGAGCTGGCATTGCTCATGTAAACAGAGACACCTGTGATGGTTTTCAGTAGTGAAGCAGGAGGGTGGGGGAGTAAACACTGCAATACATCTTGGGCTAATAAATCACTGACATTGATAGAGAAAGGGAATGCCCTGAACACTAAACTTATTTCACAAATCAACGCACATTTTATAAGCTTCTCCCAAGTTGTTCTCTAGAAAGCTGGGAGTAGTAGTATGAATCAGCAAAGCAACTATAATAGGGGGATACCGGCTTTTAAAAAAAAAAAAGCCACCACCACCACAACAAAAATTAGTATATCTAACTTCAGGAATGACTCCCACCATAGAAATGGGTTTTACAAACCCTAAAGAGCCTTAACAGCAGCTTTTACATCTGTGGATGAGGGATATGCATGGGATTAACAATGGAAAAAAACAGACTTTTTTTAAAATCACTTTCATTCATATGTATGATCCAAATTATTAAAGAAAAGCCTTTAAGTGAACCGAGTCAAATGCAACCTTGATGTAAGTAGGTCCAGGTTCAATGGAAGCTTTGTCATGGTGATATACCAGCCACCACGACCTACTCCAGGAGAGTGTTTTATGGAATTAAAGCCTGCAAATTACCACCTTAGAAATTTGAGAGAAGGTCTTCTAAACATTTAATAAAAACCCTCTGTTGCATGCTGGAGCCTTCTTTTAACTTTATTTTGAGAACCAAAGACTCTTGCTGATATGTTTTTAAATGGCCCCAAAATCTCCTGTTTTCTAAATAAAGGTTGTTTGGGCTAGAAGGACTATTGGAACACCCTGGGAAGACTTACGAGCAAACTTGTAATTTTCCAGAATCACTTAGAAAATGGAGGGGACAAGTAGATCTTCATGTTGCTTTGTGCCTGGCTCTTTTCTTTATACCCCCCCTCCAAAGTATGTGTATGAAATCTCAGAACATAGGTTTTGGATTATATCAAAATACCATGGACACTGCTATATTTAGTTTTACCTGCTCATTTGATACTGGCTCCTGTCACTGGGAGAGGAGGGGAAACAATGTAGCAATAGGACAATATCTTCTGCAACCTGATCTCAGATGAACCAGGCAATCTGCCTACTCAACGGAATACAGCCATGGCTCCAGCAAGAAGCTTATAAGTGATGGTTGATTATTGTCACTTGTCCATTAGATGCTTTTTTTAAAAAACAAACACAAACAAAAAACCCTTTGTTCCTTTTCCTTTCTTCTTTAATCTTTGTGCACAGAGCAGAATCTGGCCCAATGAAATTACCCTAGAATCACACTAGCAAATGTGAGATGAGAATTTGGCTCACCGTGCATATAGGGAGATCTTGTATGGCTGGTAATAATGACTGTACTTGTCCCGAAGACCTCCAGGCTTCAGACAATTGTTATTGCTACTCAAGTTATGCAGTTTCCATTTAAGTGATTCTGATTAATTACCAACTCTTCCAGTTGTTAAAACCTATTATTGCAGGCCCAACAGGCAGATCCAGCATAAATACTGAATACCACAATGACATCGTTCAGAAAAAGCACTCAAAAAGAAAGCACAGGGTCAGCTACCCTATTTCACTAGACCATTGACACATTACAAGAACCAGTATCTTTGAATCTTTTAGATACAGTTTGTAAATTTGTTTCTTAAAGACAGTTCTTTCCCTATGTAAATTAAATATTACACATTCTCTCAGCAGCTGGCAATGTCAAAGAGAAGAGCTGGATTATAAAATATTTATCTACATCATTGGTTTGCTTTTTGCCAGCTTAGATTTTGGGCAGAGAATGTCCATACCAGTCAAAGTCAACAGTATTCATAGGCTTGCAGATAATGCTGATACTGCAGTGCTGAGGGGAACACTACATCACCCAGAATGTTTAGTGGAAGAGACTTGAGCCAAGAATTGCAGAATTTCAAATATCAAGGCAAATTAAATTATAGCCAGGTGCCATCCCCGGCTTTGGTTTTTCACCTAGTTGTTGGATCTGCTTCTGCTGGAGCCCTACAGGTGGTGCTGTGCCCTGAAGCAGCACGAAAGCTTTTGCACACAAAGCAGAATTAATGAAGATGCCTATCCTTACATAAGCTGTTTGGAAGAACGGGAACTCATCCTTCATTCCCCACGTTCCTGTACACTTCTGGATAAGACTTTGTCATCTATTTTCTTTTAACTGGATTGGGTAATGTTGATATGTTTTAGTTTGGAGGCAACTCAGAGAAAAAAAAACAAACAAAAATGATTAAGAGTCTGGAGGAATTGACATACAGCACAAGGGGAAAAAAAATGTCAAGAACTAAGTATGTGCAGCTTGGCCACACAATAGCTACAGGGATACAAAATTCATCAATAAGTGTTTAATAGTTGCAAATGAAAATTACTTAAGCCTTATCTACACTTTAAAAAAAGTTCATCTTGCTGACTAGTGTTGCCAACGAGTGCAGCCGATTACTGTTTAATCCTATTCAGCACCCAAACACAGACAAGGACAAACTGTGTTCGGCAGTGTTTCAGAAACTTGCTTTAGTACCAAATGCAGTTATTTTTGTTAAGCTAGGTTATACACCAGATCTACTACCAGTGTTGACACCTATTATCAGATATAGGTCATTTTCATCGTGTTGAGAAGGCCTTAGGCCTTGCAGGGTCCCAGAGCCCAAGTTTGCTGTCATGGGCCAGTCGCAGATGTCTAGTCACTGTGTAAACATACCCTGAAAGGCAATAGGTGCCTTTATAAATAGATTAGAGGTTGATAAATGAACTTAGAAAGGAGAAATTTAGGCCAGATACAGGGGAAAACATTTTATTTTTATATATGTTTAAAAAAATAATTTCGCAGATGAAATAAAAGCCTCATCATTTGATGACAGCCGTGCTCTGGAAGGGAGTTGCAGTACAGAACAAGTCTTCTTTTCCCTACCTCTAAGTTTTAGGAAGTTCACCCAGTAAATCAGTAGTAGCGTAGGAAATAGAACCCCAAAGACATGATTCCAGTTCCTGGCTCTAACCACTAAACCATGCTGTCCCTTTACTTTGTTTAACCCTTTGTTTACTGAGTCTTGTTCCCTACAATTTTCCCCTTTTTTTATCTCTTCCCCGCACCTCTCTGCCATGTGATTCATTTGCATCCTGATGCTTGGCTCTTTTGAGTCCTGGAACAGATATATATTTATGTGGCTCAGTAATAGCCAAAAGGTTGGAGACCTCTTCTGTAGATGGAAAGCAATATGCTAGGACAGCAATATGAGAGTATGAAAATATACAATATAATGTAATTTTAATTTATGAGAGAGCTATAACACAAGAGGAGGTGATGAGACAAAATTGAAAAAAATTCTATATTTTAGGAAATGCAGTGTGATAGAGAATCAATAATACATTGAAGCCCATTTAGACAAAATGTCTTCTAAATAAAATTGTTAAGAATAAATGCAATATGTGCCAGAATATATTTAATTTTCTCTTTCCCGCTAAAGCAAATTCTCTTTTAAATGAATATGGTAAAATCAGTTACTGCAAATGAAGTTTGAAAAAATAAAGATGAATGTAAAAAACTTTTAATATAAAGGGCATTTAAGATCCCAGTCAGGCTTTTGGACAAATCTAGAAAAAAGTAAAGTGAGTTTGGTGTTCAGCCACAAAGTGAGGCAAATCTTGAAACTGATGTGTAGGTCACAGAGCCTACTCCTTAGATGATGGAAGGTAGGAGAAGGCTGAACACCTGGAAGAGCAACCAGCTTTCTCTTAAGAACATGGACTTTTATGTTGTCTCATGAAAAGTATATGGAAGAAGAGACTCAGGGCCAGAGTGTGGGAGGCGATTACACGAGGAAGTACTTGGTAACTATTAGATCCCCTCTGCATTCCTGATTTTGGAACAACTACCACTGATTCTATTCTGGGACATACACATAATCTATGCTGGGACATGATCACTGTCTAAGTTCTGGCTACTGCAAAAGTTTCTCTCACCATTAGACATTCACAACAACTACAATCAACTGAGGCATGTTAGCTCCTGATAACAACCTCCTGTATTAAATGGGAAGGGACTGTTGGCAGAGCAAGCTCAGTAAAGGAACCTCACTTCTGGAATACATCTTGGTTCACCAAAGCAGAAATCTGACAACTTGGTTTTTGCTGGCCTCTAGTTTGGAGGATAGGGAAGAGTGGGACACAATAGCTTTGACAGCTATTTGCTAATAGTGGTCCAGTTAGTATGGATTTTTATCATCATTTCATGAATGAGCACATTTTCAATAAGTCTCAAGATGATAAATGCAGGCATCCAGCTAGAGGATGTATTTAGTAAGGATTCCTGTTTTTGACTTAAATACCTAGCATCGCTGTGCTAACCAATGACCCACAGTACATCCGCCTTTGGCTACGTCTACACGGAGAGCTAGGATTGCGATTTCCCCTGCTCAGGGATACATACTCACAGTGTAAGTGAGTATAAATAGCAGTGTAGCCATGGTAGAACAGGTAAGGGCAACTGAGGCATAGCTCAGCTGTGCCACATACATACCCACTAGTTTCCGGTGTGTTTATAGTCAGCATGGCTAAACCATGCCTCCACTGCTGCATCAAGCTAGCGTGTGTAAGTAAACAGTGGAAATCACACCCTTAGCTCATAGTATAGGCAGACTTTGCAAAGTAAAATTGGGTACATGCTTCTGTCTTTGTGTCCTTTCATAACTTCATAGAATCCAAATTAAAGTGACCGTTTAAAAATAAAAAGTCCGGATAGTTTAAAATACTTCCATAGTATGTTCAATGTCTATAATCCAAGTGCAGTTTAATTTGAAAGCAATTTACAATACCCAAACAATTAGATTTTCCCCTCTTCTTGTGAATTCTCTTTGTGGGCAGAGGAGATGGACACTATACTGCTAACTATTATATTCTTATTTTATAAGGCCATTATTCCTGTGTGGGAGGGCCACATCCCGCATATATTTATAACCAGTTTTAACTGTTTTCCCACCCTGTCCTCCAAACGTCTCTATCGAGGTCTGTTTCAAAGGATGGTTTCAAGGAGAAGTGTCACAGTACAGGACAAAGAGGAAGAAAGAACCCACTCTTCTCCTTTGCCCCCTTCCATGGCAGCACACAATTGACCATATGCATTATGAGAAGCAAGGGAGTCAGTCAGTCTTAACTGATGCATCCTGTCTCCAGTAGCAAGATATCAGATTTGAAAGACCAGTGGTCTTACTCACTTGAGGCAAACACGTTTCTGAGCTCCTAAATAAATGCTGGTAAATTTACAGTCAGGAGCACAGTACTGCTATCCCCTAGCATTCAAAAATCATGAATCAGGCCCTCCAAACCCTGGATTTAAAAATCTAACATTTTGGTGCAGTTTCCCTCCCCCGCACTTTCTGGTTTCTGAGCTTTTAGGTCACACTTATCTCACATTTTAAAACTTTTCTCTGCAGCTATGTGGTCTAGTAACAAAATTAAGTTTTAAGAAAATTCTTCTCTAATAACACAGATTCAAAAACTGGGACTTTAAGATACCATGATGCTTGTGATTTAAAAAAGAAAAATCACCAGAGTTGGCAACACAGCATGGCATTGTGTTTTCGTACTAGAAGGGAAGTGGTATTGTTTTGAAGTCAAAGCATGGAAACTGGAGTCAGGATTCCTGGCCTACATTCCCAGATCAGCTAGACTTGCTCTCTGAACTTGGGCAAATGACAGACTTTCAATAGCTCATTTCACCCACCCATAAGGGGATAATAGATCTTTTCCTCAGTGAGGGATTGTGAAGCGTAAGTATTGTGTGTGCAGCATGTACATAAACTGAGATGAAGAGTGCTACTTACCCCCTCCACCCCCCCCCCCAACACACACAAACTGTTACAGAAAAAAAGGCGGCCTTTTCTTTGACTGTGTGTGCGTGCGCCAAAGAGTTATCCTGAACAGTTTAAGGTCGGAAGATATATTTCTGGGATGTGGCCGTAGTCACCAATTCTGTTGGCCACGTGCAAAGTTGTAATGTGATGGAAACTCAGAATGTGCCTTGTAATATGTTTCTGCAGACCTCTCCCTGTCATTCCTTTGCGTAACAGCAAGTAGAAATGGCATGAATTATTAAATTGGGACTTCGGGTTGCTAAGTAATTGTATTGTGGGGGTTTTTTAATCCCTTTCTATAGATGGTTCTCTAGAGTCCTTACTCAAGGCCTGTACTTTTACAAAAGCTTTTATGCTCAGTAACACTTTAGAAAACATTTTAATTAAACATAAGTCACTTTTGTTTTCATGTATTTGCATCTGACATGTGGACAAAGATGGTGTGTCAAAACAAGTGTAAAGAAAAAAAGGCAACATAAAATCAAGAGGTCCATGTTTCTTCCATATTCTGTGCAGGCAGCCGGAAAGGTGCTAGCCTGACACCTACTGAGCTGGGCTAGGTGGGAAGCATGATTAGCCCCTCAGAAATGCTTGCTGCCTGCTGAGATCAGCAGTTTAGAGGACCAATTGTAATGGCAAATGGCCAGCAGTTAAAAACAATGAGCCAACAATTCAGGAACAATGGGATACAAAGGGGCTGCTAGCGTCAACATTAATATAAAATACTGAAGCCATCTACTCCTCTGTACATACAGAATAGAATGGATAATGTGGGACTTTGTGTAAGCCCCTAGCTCCAGGGAACTACTAAAGGCAATCACAGAAGTGAGAGATGGGGAAAGATATCAGGTCATCTTGCTCATCTCCCTGACAATGGAGAATTGCTCCCCACAGTCTGTTTTACAAGTAGGCTGGACAAAGCATTGGAGATGTCCCTAGTAATATTTCTTCTACTGCTACTTTCCTTACAAAGCTAATCCACAGTCTAATAAAACGTCACTAAAAGTTTTTTTTGCTGACATAGAACTAAATTTCCCTTTCTCTCAATTTCAATCCATTATTCCTAATTAATCTTCCTACATTGGTCTCTTCATTGATAATCATTACACATCCTCCCTTTACCTGAACTGGCATCCTGATTTTTTGTCTGTGCTGGATTGTTGGCTGTCCAGGCTGAGGACTGAATCTAGACAATACAATGGGTATCTTACACTCGATAGCCAACCAGCAACAGGAAAGGACCATATATATTTGTAATCCTTCAACAATAATACACATCTCACACTGGGGAAATTAAGCATGCACTTTCCCCCTATTGCTCTCTAATCAATCTCACCCATCTTCCAGTCCCTCCCCCCCCCCCCCAGTGCTTTCCTAGAGTCGAAGTATCACACTCCTAGCCTTGCAGTCATGACACCTTACTTCCCACCCAAGGAGATAATTTAAATAGCATGCAACAGTATGTGGACATATTCTTTCTTGAGATTAGGATTGGCAATACTAATGGTGTTTTGGTTTAAGCTACTTCTGTACTCCCGGAACCTGAGGGCTACTCAAGCCTATGTGGACTTCCAGTGCGAGTTGGGGCACCCTTCAAAGTGCCCCAAGTCGTGCTGGCTGTCAATGGCCCTAAGTCAGTGGTAATCAGTAGGCAGACTGTGGGCCAAACTCAGACCCCCAAATCTCTTTACTTATTTATTGGTGATTATTTTCTCAGGGTTTTTTCCCTTGACAGAGAAATTTGAACCCTGACAAAAATAAGTGATTATCCCTGCCTTAAGTTATTGATACAGCAGTTGGTGATCCCTGGGACTCAGGATGTTGGTACTGTCTCTGAACCAGCCCTAAAGGTGGTGGCAGCGTAGGAGCCACTACAACAGCTCTCCACCACTAGCGGTTCTTCCCTGCATCGAGGTACACCTTCCAGGCCAGCTGGGCCAGCTTTTTGACAATTTTGTGCGAACAGAATGGTGCAATACTCCCCTGCCTTAGGGCAGCATCTGGCCTGTCATAACCATAAGGGTAGCCTAAATTCCTCCTCACCTGTAAGGGGTTAAGAAGCTCAAATAACCTGGTTGGCACCTGACCAAAGGAACCAATGGGGACAAAAGATACTTTCAAATCTGGGGGAGGGGAGAGAGGCTTTGTTTGGGTTCTTTGTTTCTGTGTTCGTTCACTCTTGGGACATCAATCCATGTCCTCCAAACCTGAACCAGTCTCTCATATTACAGAAATTTTAAGTACAGCCAGGCAAGGTGTATTAGTTTATCTTTGTTTTCTCAACCTGTGAATTTTTCCTTTGCTGGAGGGAGGTTTATCCCTGTTTTGTTGTAACTTTGAAACTAAGGCTAGCGGGGGTTCCTCTGTGTTTTGTGCATCTTTTGTTACCCTGTAAAGTTATCTTCCAACCTGATTTTACAGAGGGGATTTTTACCTTTTCTTTTTTTAAAAATAAAATTCTTCTTTTAAGAACCGATTGATTTTTTTTTCCAGTGTCCAAAGATCCAGGGATTTGGATCTGTGTTCACTTTGTAACTAATTGGTTAGGATATTATTCTCGAGCCTCCCCAGGAAAGGGGGTGTAAGGGCTTGGGTGGATATTTTGCGGGAACAGGAACTCCAAGTGTTCCCTTCCCTGATTCTTTGTCTAAATCACTTGGTGGTGGCAGCATACTGTTCAAGGACAAGTTGGAATTTGTGCCTTGGGAAAGTTTTAAACCTAAGCTGGGAAAAATAAGCGTAGGGGGTCTTGCATGCGGGTCCCCACATCTATACCCCAGAGTGGGGAAGGAACCCTGACATGGCCCAATACCTTTATCACACTTAAAGAGGAATCTAGTGAACCCTCCACCCACACTTGATTGGAATCCATATCTTCCACTTCCTCCACCAGTCCTCACTGAATCTTCAGTGGAGTAGCACCAATTATTCAATTAGTTTATATGTCAAACTGAGTGCAGAGCCCAGGTCTATTATAAATACAATAGAAATGCACAGCATTGACATCCCATCTGAAAATGGAAGAAGAGCTCAACGCAGCTCACTTATATCTGTTATACTATTCATTCCTTCAAAAGACGGAGATGCAACAAATGAACATCTCTTTTCTCCTGCTTCTCAGTTAGTCTCACATGGCCTTATTTCTCATACCTACCTGTGTGGCACAGGCAACTCATTTCTCACCCCCCGCCCCCGCCTTTTCTATTTTTACCCTGGTCTCATTTTCTGAAAAGGTTCTATAGTCCTACTCAAAACTTTCTAGGGTTCATTTTCCAGGCAGTGCAGTTACATGTTCACTGTCAGTGTGGCACTGCTGTTCAGGAAATGGAAAGCTTTTGGCAGTCTTACATATGTCTGTTTCTGAAGCATTTCCCTTTAAATCTCACCATGCTATTTCTCATTATGGCTCCTAAATTCTGCTGATTTGAGACACCTAGGAGAAATTCCAGGAGCATTAAAGATGATCTATTCCAGCAATAAAGGAGATGCAATCTTTTCTATTTCTCGGAGAGATACAGAATAGAAGGATAAGAACAAACATTTCCTTGTGAGACTGACAAAAAAAGAAAAGCTATTTCAATATATTATATGAAGGCTCCAGAAATCACACTCTGTACAGTTACCTAATTTATATCCACCTCTACAAAATAAAGTCAGGTCCAATTCATTATGTTTTGCTTCTTAAACAAGAAGGCTGAGATTTTTTCCAACCCTTTTGATTAAGATTGGGATAGGCATCTTTGGGGGAGGAAGATTTATCTTCTGATCTGCTGATGAGACACACTATATTATAATATTTCCTAGCTCTTATATTAGCTCCTTTGAAAAATGCTGTGAGTTCTACTAATGAAAATTGATATGTAAGAGGTAGGTATCTATTATCTTATTATGTAGCACTTCTCATCAGCTGATCAAAAGACAAACCCTCCTCCCCTAAAGATGCCTATCTAGGTCTCTCACCATCAGTTAAAAATACAGTCCATAGCCAAAGAACAAGACCAGCAGCAAATCCTACCCACCATATAGCCAGCAAACCTAAACTTCCCAACCCTCCAGTTCTCAACAGTGACCCCACACTTAGCACCTCAGCCCCCTCCTTCAGCAGCCTCAGCATGCCCCATCTACATGGCCTTTGCAGTATGTCCTGAGGTGCTCAGATACTACAGTGATGGAAGTGTACTGGTTAGAAATGGTAAAGAACTTACTAGGTGATTTAGTGCATTAGTTTCACTGAAGAGCTCTTTTCTGTCATAAAAAATAAGATGAATAATTTTCTACCAGCTTTACTGGGGCATATTATCTGTTTAAATGTCTTGAGTAATGGGAGTTTCACTATTTCCCCTGACTGTTTTCACCATTAAGAAACCTTTCCTGATACTCCGTTTAAATGCTAGGTTTTCATAACTTCATCCTACTATCTCTATTTAGACCTGCATATACCACACTAAAACAGTGATCTCAGTGTGTTTACACTGTTCAAGGATCAGTAGATTCTTATGTGTCCCATTACTTACCATTGAACTAAGCTAAAGCTATTTACGCCCCAGATATGAACATCAGGTACCAATGTTTAGACATAAATCCATATTTAGGCATCTAAATCCATCAGCTGATTTTTCAAAAGATGCACAGTACCTGCAGCACCTAGTGTCTTCAGTTTGGTCTTCTCAGCCCTTTGAGATCTTAGGATGGCAAGTGCAAAGTATTATTGTTTCAGAACTTTAGAGGACCCAGTGAGACAAAAATAAAGTCTATAAAACACACAAAGTACTAATCACAAACTATTTAGAGTTATTGGACTTCCTATGGAATTGGAATGTACTGTATTCCAGGTGTGTTTTCACCAAAGGCTTATAGGGTTGATCCAACCACAATGAACTCAATGGTGTCTTTCCATTGACTCTAATAGGAATTAGACTGATCCCATACAGAGAACCATCTCATTTGTGATACCTCTGTGCACATAGTCCCAAATCCCCTAGATTACATTTGCTACCATTTCTCCATGACTAGTATGGAGTACTGATTGGGATGAAGCCGATTCCCAGGGCAATCCCGATCAGGTCTACTCTGAAGGGCAACATATAGAACACAAAAATTTGTGTGAAAGCACACAAAAATTTACTTCCACTTCTAAATAGAATAGAGAATAAAAACCATGCTGCTTTATGCAGCATCTCTGTAGTACTGTAAATATACTGGCTTCTGCGGGCTGAGGGAAAAAAAACAAAAAACAAAAAATCCTTCAAACTACAATTCAAAAGTCATCTCACTCAAAGCAATCCATCTTATTAAATTATGCTTCAAAACATTTAATTCCTACAGTAATTAAAGACAAATTCTCCACACATTTGTTTATATCAGTGGCTCTCAACCTTTCCAGACTCCTGTGCCCCTTTCAGGAATCTGATTCTTCTTGCATACCCCACAAGTTTTACCTCACTAAAAAACTACTTGCTAACAAAATCAGGCATAAAAATACCCACCCAAAAGTGTCACAGAACAGTATTACTGAAAAATTGCTTACTTTCTCATTTTTACATTATAAATGAAGTTAACTGGAATATAAATATTGTACTTACATTTAATGTATGGTATATAGAGAGAGCAGTATAAGGAAGTCATTGTCTGTATGAAATTTTAGTTTCTACTGATTTCATTAGCCTGTTCTAAAACTAGGCAAATATTCAGATGAGTTGATGTACGCCCCAGAAGACCTCTGTGTACCCATGGGGTACACTTATTCCTTGTATATGCACAAGCTCTGGTCCCATCCCAGCTTCAGTGCTGGGGGAAGGAAATAAAAATGCCTGTTAAGGAGAAATCATTATGCTTATGCTGCTTGAACTCTGAGGGGTGAGGTTTCTAAGTATAAGCAAGGAGTCCCCAGCTGTTTTACCTAGGTTAGCCCTAAGGGATATTCAGTTTGCTTACAATAGTAGCTTCTATTATGTTTTGAAACCTGACTGTAACTCATTTGTGTATATGCTTACCTATTTAAGCTTGTAAAAAACTCATTTCTTTTTCTTAATTAATAAGTCTTTAGTTAGTTTATTACAGGACTGGCTACAAGTATTCTTTGATTTGAGATCTCAGTACAATTGAGCTGGGGTAAGGTGGTGGTCCTTTAGGACTGGGAATACATGAAAAATTATAAAATAATATTTAGGTTAACATGACCATCTACCACAAAGCCCAGCTTGCCGGGGGCAAGATAGACTGGAATACCTCAGAGGCTAGCGTGTGACGCTGTTATAGTGCTTTAGGAGTTAACATGTATTGCTAGGGTGGTGAAATCTAAGTACCGAACACACAACCAGTTTGCTTCTTGACAGTCTGCCTTGAGATTGGCACTCACATTCCTGAGCCACTCCAGACAGCTTTACAGGTTGGAATGGATCACTCATTTTATAGCTGGGAAATCTAAGCAGTACATAGGTCAAGTGACTTGCTCGTGATCACACAGCAAGCCAGTTGCTGTGCTGTGAATAGAACCCAGGATTGCCAACTCCAGGCATGCTCTTATGATTTTTCCATCACAAATTATACAGACAGCATAAGTTATCTACCAGATAAATGTGAGGGGGTTTTTTGTTTTTTTAAACAAAAGCACTTTTTTCATTCGTTTGACGTTTTCTTTAGTTTTTATTCATAAGAAACTCAAATGAAAGTAGTTCATGTGTTTGCTATTAGATGTATTCCGCTATAGAGAATATAACATGGCAAATGCTCTTGATTTTATCCAATTAGAGCAAAGGTGAACTGTACAGTCCTTGACTCAATTGCTTGTAGTAATTCTGGAAAACACAAATCTCTGATTCGCTATTACAACCAGAATATACCATCTAAATACTCACAACAAAAGTGGCCACTTGAGTTTCTCATTTAATCCAGCTACTCTAATACAGTACTTTGTACTTCTATAACACCTTCTGCCTAAGGATCTTAAAACACTTTGCAAATATTAATGAATTCCTGTGAGGCAGGAACTGTGATCCTCACTTCAGACTTAGGGAAACTGAGGCAATGAGGCTTTGTCTACAAGAAGCAAAAAATTACAGCCACAAAGAGTTGATTAGAACACTTTGAAATTGCAACATCCATATTATGTTGGATGTTTACATGCAACAGCCATCCCAGCGGTTAAACCAACATTGTCTGTGTACCTGTAACAGGGTTCACTCACTACTGGGACACCTCCATCTGACTGCTCTGCGATCCTTCAAGGGATGATTCCCCCTTCCATCACTCCATTCTCTCCTTGTGTTCTTTGGGACTCTGTACACTTCCATTTCATGAGTTGGTTGCTCCCTCTTCAGGGCTTAGTCCTCTGGCCAGGTCACTATGTGTTTTCCTCCTTTCCGAGCGTCAAAGGATCTTCATCTGAACTTGATCAGGCAGTTTTCCAATTCACTGCCCAGACTTCGCCTCCATAGCTAGTAGGAGAAACCAGGCCCACCTTCTATTCTAGGTTCCAACTCAGAGACCCTCTAATCAGCAGTCAAGGTCTGCAATGTCCTACCTTGCTGCTATTTCCCTGAGCCTTTTCCTACTCTGCCTCTCTCAGGCTTCTGCTCCACCACCCTTCTGGATAAACCCTTCCTACAGGAACTGGATCCCCAGGGTTTCTACTCTCCCACTAGATTTCCTCCTTTCTATCTGGTTCCCAGAGAATAACTACAGGTTTCCTCACTACAGCCTTTTTTCATCCCCCATCGCTTCTGTTTATGCCTCTCTGAGCTCCTCCCCCAGCTAAACTTCATCAGCAATTAGTGATTTATAAATTCCTGATCCTCCCTCCTGGTGCATCTGTGACGGTTAATTAGGCCACCTTAACCCCTTCCATGCTGGTGTGGGGGTGAACACATAATCACAGTACACCTTAACACATGGAAGAAGATTGTTAGCCTGTGTTTGGTAAAAGCCCTGGCCTCAGGAACTGTGCTGGATACTATGGATAAGTGTTGCAGGAAGTGTTGCCAGCACTGGGACACAGGTTCAGTTTTAAAGCATGCTTTGTGTGGATGTGCTAAACTGTTACGGAGAAAAAGTGGACAATCAGCCATGTCATTGCTGGGATACACCTAGAGAATAATGATTAATTGAGTTGCCAAAGATCACACAGAAAGTCAATGTCGAAGCAAGAGAAAGAACGCAGAACTCAAGTCCCAGTCCTGTGTTCACCTCTACACAACGCTCTCTTTCTGACCAAACTTCTTGTTGATTTATGAAATTCCAACCTGATTCACCTAGTCCCTCAGTTGACGAAACAAACCCACATTTTTAACTTACACAGAAATATCTAATGATGAAACATTTGTAATAAGCGTAACCTGAGATGCTTGAGTGCCTTTAACTCAGTTCTAACCATACTCAGGGCCAGTTCAGCAAGCATAATAGCAATACAAAACTTACGGATTCAATCATTTTTTTGTTGTTGTGCATCACTTGAATGATATTCTAGAAATGACCCAGCTGCAATCTGCCAGGAACAAATATATATTTATATGTATGTGAATTGTTCAGTCTGAGGCAAAAGGGAGCAAAACTAAATTTTTTTTTCATTTGAAACTGAAAACTGAAGCACCAAAATGAGTGAGTACCCCCAGCTTGTGCTCTGAGCAACAAGGATTTACCATGTCTGAGTTTGTTCCTGATGGGTAACATGAAAAATCCAAATGACTGATGGGGAAAAAAAACAAAGCTGACTGACTGAGCTCAGCATGGACTACTGTTATCTGTAGCTTACAGTTTGTATTACAGAGGGTGGCATAGCTGCAGTTCCACATACTCCATCATCTCTTCTGAAAACACTATTAGGCATCCCTCCCTCTTCCTTTAAACATCAATGAAATCTCTGCAAGAGGCAAATACAAGCACTTCTGTTTCAAGGTTGTTGGGTTTTTGTTTTGTTTTTTAATTGTCAAAATGTCAGATTTCAAGATTTTTTTAAGTGAACATGTTCAGTTCTGGGGTTGAATTTATTTTTGAAACAAAGAGAGAAATTATAGTAAAAAAAAAAGTTTAAAAATTAAAATGGTCAAAATCGAAACATGTTTTGATTGATTTGAATTTTTTTAGATTTTCAGTTTGTGAAAAAAAACAGATTTCAAATTTTTGTCATGATATGGGATGGGGGAAAAAAACCTAGAAATTTTGAAAATTCTCACAGGATTGGAAAGGCGTTTCCTGACTAGATCTACTTAATTGTTATTTTTCTCTTATTTCCTTAAGGAGATAAACTGGAGTAGCTGTTCATTTTCCCCATAATACTCGTTATATTATACCCCCAGTTAAAAATTATTTAGTGCACGTAGAAAGTAAGATATATTCATTGACATCAAAGTCTCCTTTTCTTCATAGTGCTGCAGAAGGCAAACTTGCGAAATATACTTGAAGTGGAAGGTTTCAAATTATGAAGGGTACAGGTGCCAATGCAGCAATCCACCACTGTACAACAAAGCATTTAAGTATATGTTTAACTTTAGGTACCTGCTAAACTGGAACCATACTAGGAATAGTCCTATGAAGTGAAAACAAAACAATCACTTGATAAAATTAAAGGATCAGCAGAATTTTTAATGCTAGGAAAAATATACCGGTACTGCTTCTTGTAGCCCCTAGAATGCACTGTCACAGGAAGGTGCTGAGTCATAGATTGGGGCTGAGTTTATAGGCTGAGTCATTCTATGCTTATTAACATTTGTAATTAAGAAAGCTCAGGTAAGGATGCCAAAACCTGAAAACCCTACGTACGTACAAATCCCACTAACTTCAATAGAAGACCAAGCCAGTGATTTAAGCTACGCTAGAGTTCCTGGCCCCTAGTCACATTATCTGTGTGTCATCTCTTTCTCTCTCTACAATCAACAGTCTGGTTCAACATGGTTATTTGGTGAACAGGTGTTTTTTGCTTCATGGGAGCTTTTGCCTATCAAATCAGTGACTTATTAATTCAGGAGAAGACTGGCTTCAGTTTCCAATCTCAGTAGAGCTGATCAAAAAAGTGTTTTTTGTTTAAATCCAGATTACACGTATCTTCACAAATTAAAGCGATAAGAACAGGTCACTATGAATTATGGGGTCACGTTATCCATTATTTACAAGTATTTGTGAAAATGGACATGGAATCTGAACTCTTCATTAATTTTAGCAAGAATGTTTAGTTATCCAAAATTTAGTTCTGGAAGTTGGTTATTTATTATCTGTTTTTCACCTGTTCAAAAATTGGAATCATCCAGTCAAGGAGTAGATACAATACTATGTCATTTAGATGACGAGTCACAGAACACAAAAAACCAGCTGAAATGTTTGGTCAGAACGAACCATTGACTCAAAATTATTTACTGAAACTATTCAGTGCATGACACTCTTTGAATGTTTTCATCATTTGTAGATCAGAATCAGCTCACAGATGGTTTACCAGAACTGGGGCTAACACTGAAATAGATATTATGAAAAACAAAACGTTGGGCCATATATAAACATTATTTTCACACTGTAGTTGGGCATGGAACTGAACTGAATAAACTCTTAATTTCCAGAGCAAAGGTAAAATGGTGTACAGCTGGGACCAATGTTTATTACACTAATGAACTAACTGTCTCATTCTTAAGGCTAAGTTTTAGTCATGGGTATTTTTGGTGACCTGTCCATGACTTCTAACAAAAATACTTGTGACTAAATCTCTATTTCTGGGACCCCGCTCCAGTGCTGGAGGCTGACTACCCCACAGCCACTTCGCCCCTGGACCGCTGCTGCTTGGGTGGTCCCCAGGTCACCCCCAGGGCTGCTGCTCAGGTGCTTCCTGCAGCCAGCCACCCCTGCCGCTGTTTCAGCAGTCCCCAGAACTAGCTGCCTGGGGTCACCCAAGCAGCAGCCAGTGCGGCTGGTCCCAGGGGCAGACCCCAGGACCGCTGCTCAGATGCTCCCTGGGGCCTGCCCCCAGGACGGGTGCTTGGGCAGTCCCCAGGACCAGCTGAACTGCCACTGCTCCTCCCAAGAAACAGCTGGTGTGGCTGGCCCTGGAGACCTCTGGAGTAGCTGGCCCGGGGTTGCTCCAGCAGTGTGTGGTGCAGCTGGCCATGGGGTTCCCAAGCAGCTGGCCTTGGGGCCAGCCACTCAGGCGGCCCTGAAGTTAGCTGCACCAGCCATTGCGGAAGTCACAGAGGTCTCGGGTAGTTACAGAATCCATGACTTCCACGATCTCCAGGAAAGAATTGCAGCCGTACTCATTCCTGCCTTCTCCTCTTCCCATTCAATTGTTGTTTCCATCCATTGTCTCCCGTATACGGTTGCAAGCTCTTTAGGAAAGAGCCATCTTTTCACTATATTTGTGTACAGTGCTAGCACAATGGGGTCCTAATCCTTGACTGGGATCTCCAGAGCTCTACAACAAAACAAATAATGACAGGTTTCAGAGTAACAGCCGTGTTAGTCTGTATTTGCAAAAAGAAAAGGAGTACTTGTGGCACCTTAAAGACTAACCAATTTATTTGAGCATAAGCTTTCGTGAGCTACAGCTCACTTCATCGGATGCATACTGTGGAAAATACAGAAGATGTTTGTTTTTATAAACACAAATCATGAAAAAATGGGTGTTTATCACTACAAAAGGTTTTCTCTCCCCCCACCCCACTCTCCTGCTAGTAACAGCAAATAATGTTGCACTTTTGGCTGAGCAGCAGCTGAAATCTGGGGCATTGCAAAAGAGGTTTCTTTTTGTATGGGGGGAAAAACAAAAAAACAAAAAAACCCAGTGACAGTCTATATAGCCATCATGTAAAAAGTGGGGTTTAGAAGGGATTTGAAGGAAGGCTGAATAGTACCAACCTCCACATCCTACCCTACCCCTCAGGACATTTTACCTGAGAAGTGGGCAGGTGTGGCAGAGCTACAAAATTAACGAGTGCCACATGAGATGCCTGACACAAGGTAGATCTGAGCCTGATTTGTGCTTTATTTAGAACAGAAAATAATTAGCTCAATCCTCTTTAAGAGCAGCAAAAAAAAAAAAGCTCATGAGAAAAAACAGCAGAACATTGCATTTCTCTGGGTGCAAACATATTCCTTCACCAGCCTGTAATTTCTTAACAGAATCACCCAAGTCCTCCCATTCCTCTTCAGGGAGTTTAAACAAGGAAAGCTCAGGAATAGGACTAAAAGGAACGGCTTGTTTCACTGTACACTGATCATCATTTCATGACTGGCTGCCAGGCAGAGAGCATTGGCAAGAAGCTAGATATGAGACTGCAAGAGGAAATGAGGGAACTGAACTTGATGAGATTCTGCATTTTAATCAGCTCAAACAAACAGCTTGGAGAACCGATTAAGGCTTGATAGAAGCAAAGCTCCCCTGCCATTGTTAAAGGGTTCATATTGGCCAAATATTTCCCCAAGCCTTCAGGGAGCAGGGATAAGCACGTGTTCTGTACTCTAACAGTAGTATGAAGATAGACATAGTTCAGAAAGCGTTTGCTCCCCTCCCCTCTCACTTCAATGATGGCTTTTAACCAGTCTGATGGCATGATTGTTTAAAGGTCACCCCAGAAGAAGTCAGTAGATCATGAACTGTCAGGGACGTAGATGTTGCCTGACTTTTAAGTGCCATAAAATCACAGGAACAATGTGATGCACAGAGACTGGGTTAGATGCTTTGGCGCTGATAAAATGCAATCCACAAACAACAACACACTAAGCAGGGAGCTGCCTAAGATAGCCAATATGAGATGCTGACAAAAGGGGTGAGTTCTAAGTCCCACACCTCTTATGGAGAAGGTGCCTAAATCCTGGCTGGAGGGACTGGGTATCTCCACTTGCAATCCACAAAGCAGGATAATGCAGGTGGGTGAATGACTATCTTGAGTGTGGGGCATGATCCAGTATGTGCGCTTAGAGGCCACCTAGTTGTACATAAAATGAGGTAGGGGGATGAGAAGAAGGAGAAGCCGCTCTCGTATACCCTTTAGCCCAGGTGTGTGCCCTAACTACTGGGCTATAGAATTGTAACCCCCAAGGAGATTACCTGGATTCCTGGGGCTCTGTCTGCTGGCAGCTCAGGGAGAGGCACATTGTTCCTGGTAGGGAGGGGGAGCCAAGGCAGGCTCAGAGTCTGCCCGACAACAAATAAGGAGTGAGATGCCCTTCCCAGGAAGTTCAGGAAAGGGGAGAAGCCATTTCTGAGTCAGTCTGGAGCCAGCTAGGGCAAGGGCAGGAATGGCTGTGTGGGGAGCTGGTAAGTCCCAGGCCCGCATGCAGGGTTCCCTCTGAAAACAGGCATCTAGGGAAAGCAAGATCCTCCAGCTGGGCTTTTCCTTCTCCACTGATGATTCCCAGTTTGTAGAGTTTTGCTGGGAAACTTCCCCAGCCAGGATGAGTTCGCCCTCCGGCTCCCTAGCTGAGACCAGTCACCACATGGTCAGCTCTGCTCTGTCTGCTAGTCCAGGGATGCTGCCTGCTGTGTGTGTGTGTGTGGAAGCTGGGCTAGGAGACTACAGTTTAGATTTTAGTACAGTTGTGTAATCTATACCTTGAGCTCTCCTCCCCTTTGTGGTGAGGGGAAATCCTGGGACTGAAGCAGTCTGATTCCTGCCTGAACAGGATCCCTGCCTTCTGCAGTGACTGAGGAGTCCAAAGTCATCTCTGAACCTGAGGATCATTCATGGAGTTTGTGAGTGCATCATCTTTTAGTTAGTCAGTGAATTTGTTTTGGGGACCCCTACTCTCTAAACGGTGTCCTCAAGCCAGGGAGTAAGGTTTTGGGGATTTTATAACCTGCTGCATATTAAACCTGTGGAGGGATTTACCACTTTCTCCCACTTGTGAGTCCTTTGGGCTGTACTGAACCCAGTCAGGCACACTGCTAAACTACTGCAGAGAAGAATTTTGTGTTCATAGATGATCAAGGGCCCCAACAAAGTACACGTACCAATGGGACACTAATCTTACATTTGCTACATCAGGTCCCATGACTGGGGAAAGTCATGGGTATTATCAGTATGGGCAGCCGTGACCCTAAAAATAGTGTTTTACCCTGTTATGTTATATTTTTCTCCTGTTTAATATAATTATGTTGAATATATTTTGTGTGTTTTGTGTTGTTTCTTAGAAGTCTCCAACTATCTGGCAAGTAAGTGGGGATTACCCTGTGGTTAGAGTTTTCCTCCCAAGCTGCTCTGGTGACCCTGCCAGGAAGGAGCGAGGGGGGTGGAGGCACCACAAAATAAAGAAGATACACCCTGCTGAGTGGGTGGCAGGATCCAGAAGAACCCAAACGTGTCCATCAAAACCTGTAAGCAGATTGGCATTAGAGAAGGTAACCAGGTGAGAGGCGGTGCAACAGAGTAATTCTCACTCTTGTCCAATCAATGTTTAATTAAAGTGGAACAACTTCAACAGGAGAGGTTGAGGGAGCCCCACATCAGAATAGTGCATAGTTTGATGGTTAGAACATTCTCCTCAGAGGTGGCAGATCACTGTGCAAATCCCTTCTCTTCATCAGTCAGCGGGGGCTCTTGAACTGGGGATCTCCTATTGACTTCAACTGGGGCTTTGATTTCACCTTGGCTTCTATAACTGCCTGCCACTGACTTGTGATATAACTCTGGAAAATGCATGTCATGTCTCTGCCTCAGTTTTCCCCCTTGTAAAATGGGGATATATATACCTACTGTACCCATTTCATAAGGGTAAGATGAAGATTAATTAATAAATGCTGTGAAGTGCTTTGAGAACATCATGTAGAAGGAGCTATCCAAAGTTTTGTGCCTGCTTCTTACAGTATGTTCTATCTGAAATCCTAAGACAGTGCTTTCTCAAATGCTGCTAGATATCGGTATAATAAAGAATACTTAGCAAATAATACAGAGTTTTTTATCTTCAAATGGTAACTGATTCCCATCCAGTCATTTAAACTGTGCTCTGCATTCTAGTATATGTATACATCACTGTGAGATAGGCAGAGAAGTTAAACCTGAGATCCCCTAATATTAAAATAGAGGTAAGATATGCATTTCCCAAAACAGTCACTAAGTTTGTGCACCTCAGTTTGGGATGCTTCACTTGAGACAGCTTGTGCTGGATTTCTGTGAGATGCTAAGGACCTGCAACTCCTAATAACATCAGTCCCCTCTGGGTTATTTTTTTCTAGTTCTCTGTGAATAGGGTTGTGTGAATTCAAGTGCTCAACAATTGTTGGTTTTTTGTATACCTCTCCTGGGGGAAGTCTTACAAAAACAGTTTTTATATAGGGAATTCCAATTTCCAGGTGGTTTTACCCTCACTCAAAAAATGTTTGATGATTCTTCATCAGTAAGTCTTGCACTGCTGCCTTGACAGCTTATATTCAATATATTAGGGGTCGGGATGGGCTTATTAGAAGATGGCAAAAAATTAATGGTTAAGGCAAAAGGGCCTTACCTATCTATTGCTCTTAAAGAACAATGTTAGATATAGTGCAGGGCTGTATTGACTAAGTATATGCATTTCTACTCAAATGATTAGTCAATATCTTAGGGTCAGGATCTTCTTTCCAAGAAGTGGTGGACCAGGAATTCTTGGTGATTTTGTGATGCAAGAAATGTCAAGAATGCACATTACAAGACCTTTGTCTGTGATGTCCTCCTTTTCCACTTATCCTTGGGACTTGAAGCTGGGATGGCAGGTATCTGATGACCAGTTCTCTTCAGGGTCTTTTTGCTTCCCAATTTTCTAGGAGTCCCCAGATTTTAAAAGCACAGCAGGGCCTCTCTCATTGCGCAGAGAGCCAGCAGGGTGGTTTGTACTGGGATTCTGGACTGGTAGACATGAGACAGTGGACATTTTTTAGCATATACACCTTTACAGGAATGCCCATCTGCAAGTGCGAGGGGCTACCTTACCATTGCTCCTGTAATGCTGACAGTCTCCCATCATGCCGACAGACCAGATCAATCCTGGGAACTCTGAAGGTTAGCACATGAGCCTCCACTACATGAGCTACAAGCCACATAGCTCTTAGTTCTATAGCAGACTCATCAATTTCTAGCTGGGTTAGTTGCCATTAGATGGGGACAGAGCACCAGACCAAGCAGGTATAGGTTACACTTTCTCTGGGTGGGAGTGTAAGTAAGCAAGCTAACATCAGTTGTGGAAGTGATGACAGTGGTGGCCAAAGCATGGGCTGTGGGGGAGAGGAAGTTCCTGGAGCTCCTTCCCTCGAAGGAGGAACAGACTAAGCCCTGCTTTTTGCTAGCTCAGGGGTCAGCAACTGATGGCACGCGTGCCAAAGATGGCACACGAGCCGATTTTTTAATGGCACACTGCTGCCTGCCGGGTCCTAGCCGCCGGCCCCGCTCAGCCTGTTGCCGAACCCAGGCTGGGACACCGGCAGGCTGCAGCATGCCATTAAAAATCCTGCCTGGCCTGCTCTTCTCTGCGTCCCCCCCCCCCAGCCAGAAGGATGAAGAAGCTTGGTCCTGCCAGCTGCTGCTACAGAGCAGACAAGGTCCCCCTCCCCCACCTCTTCCCCCAGCATGCTGGGTTCCTGCCCCTCCTTCTCTCCCTCCCTGCCGCCGACCAGCTGATGGCCCTTGCGAGGGAGGGGGAGAAGCAGAGCTGCAGCGGGCTCGCTGCTCCGGGGAGGAGGCGGAGAAGACGTGGGGACAGGGCCTTGGGGAAGGGGGATGGAATCAGGGCATATCCCCTGCAGTCCCCTGCCATGAGCCGATCTGGGCAGGGGGTTGGGAGCACCCCCACGACCCCAGCCCTCTGCCCTAACCTCAGCATGCCCCCACAACCCCAGCACCCTCACACCCCCCCCCCCACATTCCCACCTGCCCCCCCTCACACCAAATGGGAGATGCCCAGGTAAGCACTCCACAACCAAACCTCTTGCCCCAACCCTCATTCTAGCTCCTGGCCAGACCCTGCACCCCAACCCCCAGCCTGCTCCTTCACCCCCAGACCTGTGCTCAGTGCACTCCCACCCTCCGCTCAGTGCAGAGAGAGAGAGGAAGAGAATGGGCTAGAACCAGGGAGAAGGTAGGTACCCACTCTATGTGGGCAGGGCCAGGATCCCAGACTGGCAGCGGGCTGAGTGGGGCCTGCAGCCAGAACCCTGGCTGGCAGGAGCCGGCGGACTGAACCCCAGACCAGCAGCTGGTTGAGTAGCAGCAGGCTGAGCCGCTCAACCCACTGCCAGTCTGGGGTCCTGACCACTCGCCCCGGTCAGTCTGCTGCCAGTCTGGGGTTCTGGCTGCTGGCCCCTTGCCAGCCAGGGTCCCGGCTGCAGGCCCCGCTCAGCCTGCTGCAAGCCTAGGTGAACAGAACCCCAGGCTGGCAGCAGGCCTGCGGCAGAAGATCAGCATTTTAATTTAATTTAAAATGAAGCTTCTTAAACATTTTGATAATCTTTACTTTACATACGACAATAGTTTAGTTATACAATGTATAGACTTATAGAGAGAGACCTTCTAAAAAATGTTAAAATGTATTACTGGCACGCAAAACCTTAAAGTGAATAAATGAAGACTCGGCACACCACTTCTGAAAGGTTGACGACCCCTGGGCTAGCTCCTAGAGACACATTTCCAGAGTTCGTCTTTAGGAGGTATATTGCTTATAACACTTTCAGTGTCAAGATCATAAAGTGCTTTACAAACATGAATTCCTCACAACACCCCTGTGAATCATTATCCCCATTACTAACTGAGGCAAAATTAGGGGAAGAGTCTTGTTCAGGTCTTCATAGCCCTTATTCACGGTGGTAGCCTTATTGAAGGCTGCATTCAAACATAGCACTGGAATGTCAGTGGGCTCACACACAATTAAGAGCTCAAAACCGTGGCATATTCAATAGCAGAGCCCAGGAGTCCTGACTTTGAGTCCCATTCGCTAATCAATAGACAACAGTCTATGCACCAATACAGTAAGAAAGATTGTTTTGAGGTAATTCAGAGTCAAATCAAGACCAGCAAGAATCTCATGTGAGAGCATAAACTCCCAGTATTCCCAGCCTAAAATACAGTAGTCTGTTAGAAGTGCAGCTGGAAAACAAATAATCCCAGTGAAGCCTTTACCTGATTCTGCAATCATGTAACCATGTTGTAGCTTTTCAATGGTTAGCCTGTTTTTTCCCCCCTTCATCTTCTTCATATCTAAACTGCAGCTGACAGCAGGGATAGAGGTGCCAAAACACCAGAAGTTTCTATCTGTTACAAAAAGTGTCCAGCCTAGATTTGTAGATTAAGGAAATTGAGATAGTGTGCTATAACATCTGAATTTAAAGGCACTTATCTGATTCTTCAAACCTCCACCAGTTTCCATAACTATTATGTGCTTTAGGAACACCTTAGAACTGGCAGGTCAGTTTTGTACCTAAGCATAATCTTGCAAAGGAGTTAATTATATTTGTTTGGTTTGTGGCAATCTTTAATTGCAAATTAATTAACTCCAACTGGTCTGCAATTTTCCACTTAGAAGGTACTAGCTTTTGAAACTCATTTTGTTTTTGATATGGGTAGGAAAATACTGATGATGGTAATTCTTGCCCCTAATATTCTGCATGTAGGTCCAGTCCAGGTCTGTTCCACACCAGATCTTCTCTGTACTGAGCCATGAATGTCTTAGTTTGCAAGAGGTGATACTAGTTCATTTATTACTTGCTGCCCTTGCTTGTGCTGATTAATGGAAGTAATTTTTAAAGCTAGAGGTGGGGGTTTTTAATTTAAAAATTGACTGACTGTTTGATTAAGCTTCCTCCAACTGGGTTTTCATATTGATGAAGCATCCTGATACAGTACTTGGATGTAAATGGGGGGGGGGGGGAATCTAAATTGCCTGCACATAAACACCAAGCACTAAAAACAGCAGCCCAGACAAAAAAGCAAAACCCTTCAGCAATGGTCACATCAAGGAATAAGCATCACTTTTAAAACATTTTGCTTGTTGGTAATGTGACCTTTCTGGAAAAGCAAGTAGGCTTCTCCTTTGGCTTAAAAATTTTAATTTCTTAAAAAAATTTTTAAAAAAAGGTGCTAAAAATATACCTGCTATAATCAGGTGCATCTCACTTAATTTCAATATCACAAGCCAAATTTGCTGTAAAATCTTGCTTTCTAAATTTATTAGAAGACCAAACTCTATCAGCATCACAGCTTTATCATCCAGCTCTCTGTTCTGGAATGAACTTTGCCTTTAAATCTCTTTTGTAATTTGTACTGAGAGCAACCCATCCCTGGTTGCTTTTATTACATGTATGACACTACACTCTTTATGCTGGACATTTTGCATTATATTCTGATTGCCTCCTTGTGTAATGCAAACAAATCTGGAATCTGCAATTTGAGCATTCTGGCTCAGAATCAATGGGAGTTAGATGTCTAAAAATACCTTTGAGGCTCTGAGCTTCTATATTTACACCTAGGTATGCACTTTTAATTAGATGCATTGTTGTTATTTCACTGCCTGCTAATGCTTTCATTTGGGAAGGACAGTTTTCATTAATCCTACAAATACCCCCAGTGTTTTCATTGTTATATCAATTTGTTGATGTGACCTTGCTTTGAAATGATATCAGACATACTACAAACAATTTCTTTTCTAATTAATTCCATCTACTAACTGTTCCAATTCACGTAACTTAGCTTTATTATTGAAGTCTGTTACACAAGGATCAATTGTAGAGCTGGGTGGAGAATTCTGTTTTGCGGAGGATTTTGAAATTTCAAAATTTGGTTCCATTCTGATTAGGTTTAGTTTCCTGAGAGCTCTGGCTCCAGGACAGTCTGCCTGTTGGGCTACCCTTGAGCCAGAGTGCCTGGAAGCTCTAAGAGCCTGGGCCGTTCAGGAGCTTAGGAGATAGGGCTCCCACTGCTTCAAGTCTTTCAGCTCCATGTTAGCCCACCACAAGGGCTTCCAAGGAGCCACGCAGGTCACCTGGCTGGAAACCAGGCAGGGTTTCTATCAAAATCCTGTATAGTTTCTGACAGTTGTTCATCAAAATCCAGTGTCTCAAGGAACATTTTGATTTTGACCAACTGGCAAATTCAGATGAAAAAATATTTCATGGATTTCCCCCCCCCCAGCTCTAATCAATTGTCTTACCTGGGCAGCTTGCTTTTTCTAAAGGAAATGTGTCTTTCACAATGACATTCTTCCCTGGAGCACAATATTCTTCTTATTTTTGAAAGTTATTGCCTGGCATTTTGCAGCATCCGTCTGTCCCTTCTGGAATGTATTGTAAACCAGTAATGCCTCTGGGCCTGGTACATACATCATTGCAGAAGATTTCACTGTCTGATTTTTCTGTAATACCAGTTGCTCCCAGAAAAATTTTAAATTGCCTCCACTTCTGTGCCAGTTTCTGTTCCAGATTGAGGGATCTAGACAGCTTTATTTCCTCCTCTGCAGAGAGGAAGTTTTTTTCCTGCTGCCACACCATAAAAGCATGACACACAGGAGTGGTGGTCAGAGACAGAATTTCACCTGGCCTTGGTTTCCTGAATTGGGTCAGAGTTACAAATGTGAATATGTCTCACATAGGACAGGCTCAGTATCCATTGACTTCAGTGGCAACTTACAATTAGGATCATGGTTTTCATTTCTCAGAAATAGATAACAGTAAGAGGGACTAGGTAAGTACCACGTCATACAAATCACCTTCACAATTGGCACTACTGGGTTCCTTTATTAGCAGTCTCAGCACTGTAACCAAGAATTAAATGATTAAGGTGAATGAACTCTCCCCCCGACCCCCCCAACCTCCTAAGAAGTGATTTCTCCCAGCCTGATGTGGTCCTTAGATAGCTCTGGAACCTGAATTTTAAATGTTCTCTTTATTTTTCAGTCAATAAACACCTTCCCCCCCCCCCGCCCCCAGCAATGATTCCTAAACATTTCTGTGTAAAATAATTCCTGAGAGCATCCACAGGAAGATGATAGAGACAATAGTCTGTCTCCAGATCTTTAAGAGAAAAGTCTGTTGCATTAGCTACCATAGCTTTGCCCTGGGTTAACTAGTTCTTCTTCAACTCCATCATGCCAGCTTTGACATTGTGAATACTGCTGATGTTTAGCAGCATTTTGAAGGAAAGTCAGACATTCTTGTCTAAAATGCAGCAGCACCAGTACCATCTAAGAAAAGCTGAGTTTATATGCTAGAGGATGCCTACCTAGAGGTAAGTTTCAATGGTGCTGGCTTCTGGGTTTTTGTTTTTGTTTGTTTGTTTTAAATCCAGCTCTGGCATCTACGGCGTGAAATCAGTTGTGTTCAAGTGCATGTGACTGTCTGTCTAGTGGCTTGAGGCTGGCAAAGAGGATGCAAACTAATATTGTTGACAGTGGATGGAAGTTCTTCTTTAGCTCAGACAGTAGAGGCCTGAGTTTCTGGAGCACAAAGTCTAGTGTTCTGTCTCCCATGTTATATGTGTCTGGTCCACTAATGATTATGGGGTGTAGCACTGCCTCTGTGTAGTTAGGTATCATAACAGACAAAGCTGTAACAATGTTGCAGAACAAAAATGAATTCCCTCTAGTGGTACTCACAACCTCTTCTGTGTGCACAATCCATATATGGCTAAGTAATTGCTGTTCACAGAAAGCATGTTTTAAGCTTGCACACCTTGAATTGCAAAAGTCTAAACTCACATGTTGTGGGTCATCGCTTGATAGCGGGGTTCCTCAAAACCCCTCACCAGAGGCCTTGCACAGAAGTAATTAAATTGGCCAGATGAGGATTTGACCACAACCTACGCAGCTCAGAACTTTCCTGCCCACACAGTTACTGTGTGTGTGGTTAATGGAGGTTATATTACGCTCTGCAACATGCCAATAAATTAAGTTTACAGTCCCCTGGTTTTACTAGGGGCAATGCCTGTTGCAAGATCCACTCAGAAGGGAAAAAAATGTATAAAATCTGGTTTATCTACACTCTTTCCCTGAAAGATTTACAGCCTCAGTAGATTAGACTATAATATGAACCTTTTGATTCTCTAAGTGGGCGAGTTAAACAAGGGTGGACAACCAGGCAGACTGTCCTGGAACCAGAGTTCTCAGGAAACTCATCCACTTGGAGAGCAGAAGGAACATACCATATGTGAGCCGGTGCAAATAAGCTGCTTGAATTTCAGAAAGTGTATTGACTACTTATAACTAATGGTTTGAGATCAACTGTTAAGAGTACAAAAACTAGCAAAAAATAACCTGAGCAAATTCAAATGCAATGAGCTGGTGATCTCTTTGCAGATATTCTGCATGCAGAAGAAGGAGGCTATGTATGTCCGGTAAGTATTTACTGCAAATTATCTGTTTGGTCCTAACTACAGGTTACTTGAGCAGGCAGCAAAAAATACTCTGGCCTCACTTACCAATGAGGTGAGGGAAGAAAAAAAGCCCATTTTGTGAAATGGAACAATACTGACTCCCTAAAAAAGGAGTTTTTTTAGTTGGTAAATCAGTAGCTGCCAGTGGGATAACCATAATTTCTAGAGTAATTCAAGTGTGCAGAGTGCTTGAAATAAAAGGAAATACAAAACCTGTCCCTAAGGCAGTGGTTCCCAAACTTGTTCCGCCGCTTGTGCGGGGAAAGCCCCTGGCAGGCCAGGACGGTTTGTTTACCTGCCACGTCCGCAGGTTCGGCCGATCACAGCGAACCACGGCCACTCGGAGACCCATGCACACCCATGTACTAGCAGACCCATGCACACCGCCCCGCCCCCAACATGGTGCAGGATCAGGGGTTAAGATTATAAACTCTTCAGGATAAGAAGCTTGCCATTTTATCTGTACGGAGAAGCACCAACCACATTTTTTAAAGCATGGTTTTCCCAGGGTTGATGGGAAATAATTTTGCCCCATTTGCTACTAAAAAGCTGCATTTGCCATCAGAAGTGGAGAGATTTTATTCCGGCATGAGTTTAGGAAGATTATTTTCAGTGTAAAAAAAACAATTACTCTCAGACTGGCGACTCCATGAAGTTCTTTCTGCAAGGGGCCTTTTTGGTTGCCCTGTGTTTAATGTAAATTCTTGGCTCTGCTCTGTGTGAGTGCACATGGAAGAATGCACAAAAATGTGGAGGGCTGCCTGTATAGCAACATTCTCCTCCCTGTATATAATTAGGAGCCCTGAGTTTTCATTGTCCTTAAAGTAACAGTGGGAGAGCAGCAGCTTCCACTGTTTAGTAAAGTTACTACTAAGGTTTATTATAGGAGGGCTCTTTCTTTCTAGTTTTAATCCGTGCCTCTGCTTCAATCTTCAAGTAACATTTTGCTGCCTTTGTTATCGTTCTGTTTCTGCACCACCTGGGCTTTGCAAAGACTCCAATATTTTCTTTGGAGAGGTTTCCTTATCGCTGACAAGATAACATCAGAAGCTCAGGGGCATTTTAGCTTCTTTGGAATTGTATTTTTGTCAGTCCCCTGAATATCTATGGTTGAATGGATGAGCAGATCAGCATGTTTTTCCCCACAATTACATTCACTACTAACCCTTTGGATGCACTGTATGTGTGACGCTGGGCTTTTAGCAATTAAACAATGCACTAATGGGCCAGTATCTCAGGTTGGGATTTTCAAAGGAGTATAAGGGATTTAGGCATTCAAATGCCATTATGTTTAATGGGAGTTGGGTGTTCAAATCCCTTAGGCAGCTTTGTAAATCACAACCTCCTTGAGTAGTGGTCTGTACGTCCACACCGGAGAGTACACCCCACCCCCTTTTGCTATGTTAGGGTTGCAGAGATACCAGCCTTGCTGTGGGATGCTTATAAAAAAAATTGGAGTGGAGTTAAGAAGATTGCTTGGCTCCATGGCAAGTGCCAAAGGTGCAAAGCAAAATACAGATAGGGATGGAAGATACAGAGAGGGGGCTGGTAAGAAAGATCTTGGTAGTTGCACTATGTATGGAATGGAGAAGGTGACATGAGTGTCATGGAGACTAGCAGATGAGGCTATGTCAATAGTCAGGTACAGTGAACAAGTGAATGTTACTTACCCTTAGTAACAGAAGCTTTCATTTGTTAAACATTCCCCGCTCTAAAGTTTTCAGCATCATCTGGGTATTAAATCTAGCTTCTCAATGGCTGTTAGCCAGGATGGGAAGAGATAATGTCCCTAGCCTCCGTTTCCAGAAGCTGGGAATGAGCAAGAGGGGATGGATCACTTGATTACCTGTTCTGCTCATTCCCTCTGTGGAACCTGGCATTGGCCACTGTTGGAAGACAGGACACTGGGCTAGATGGACCTTTGGTCTGACCCAATATAGCTGTTATGTTCTCCTGGAATTGCTCCATTTGCAAATCTAACTGAAAATACTCTTTGCTATCAACTTCAGTAAGGTCATTTGGTGCACAACCTCCTCTTTCCAGGTGCAGAAGCTGTTTGAATAGCTGCTGACTTGTTTGTCATCCAGGCTGGGAACAAAATGCCCCATTGTTCCAAAATAAAGGTTTCTTACATAAAAGGCTTTTCCTATTTAGGAACTGAAGAGATCTCTAGGCTGTTCTTTCGTTCCTCTCATTTGTCCACATCTGAGGCTGTTTCAGACACTGAGATTAAAATAAAAAAGCTGTGTAAAAACGTGACTGAACCAAAAGGTGAGTTAAAGAAAATGTCATTTGGAGAGGTCAAAGCACCTCAGATGGCCCAGTCAGTGGCCCTAACCAAATGCCCTGAGTGTTGTCTGGAGCTGTCACACAGCTGCCCGAAGACCTCTGCCAAGAAGCCAGATGCCACCGAGAGAGAGAGAGAGAGAGAGATGGAAGAAATAGCCAAGCTTCATCTTTCTGAGCCTGATATGTAAGAGAGGAGCATCTGAGGATGAACAGGACATCAGCTTTGCCTATAGGAAGTGAGAGCAAAGGAAGGAGAAAGGGGACAAACATTAAGGGAGACAGCTGGGAGCCTGAAGAGAAGCACAAGCTCTATGAATAGCTGCTGAATGTTTAGGTCATGTCTGGGTCAGGAAAGCAACTGAAAAAATGTCACCTTGTCACCATCTGCATTTTTCACAGAAGGTAGATATAGAAGAGAACTCTCTCGGCCCATCTATAGAAGCTAGTTCCCTCCCATGACACGATTCAGTGTCTGTTTACTGTTTTATTTTCTCTACCCTGGGTCTATTTATTAGACTTTAGTATAATTTATGTTGCTCTCTAGAGGCCATTTTCCACTGTAATTTATACTCTGTGCTACCCCATTGTAGTACAGCTAAATTCACAATATTTCTGGTTGAGAAACTCTAACCTCAGGAGATAATTAAAAATGGGAGGATATTTATGGAAAAGTGACTTGCTTTCCCAGAAAATAATTTTCCTTATGGTGGCATGTTCTAGTGGTTAGAGTCAGGAGAATGAGAGTCAGGTCTCCAAAGGTTCTGTTCTTGGCATTGCAACAGTGTTGCCATTCTGTGCCTCAGTTTCACCATCTGTAAAATAAGAATACCAGCCCACTTGCACTTGATTACATTTGAAAATGCTTCTGAGAATCTCTTAGCATGCGTATGTGAAATACAAAGTAAAACTCCTTGTAACAGACACATTTGGGAAGGAGCCAGACTAAGCAGAATAACTTCCATTCCCTCCTCTCTTTTCACGTCTACTTGTTCAGAAAAGTTTTCAGTGTCTGTTGAGGTCATAAAAAGAATTGGGAGCATTCAGACACCACTGGATAAATGACCCTTCACATCACTGGGAATCAGCATGTGGGGCTATAGCTACATTAGAGAACTTATAGTGGTGTAGCTGCATTGGTACCGCGGTGCCACTGTAAACTTTCTAATGTAAAGTGCTCTAAGCTGGTGGGAGAGAGCTTGCCCGTTGGACTTAATTAATCCACCTGCAACAAGTGGTGGCAGCAATGGCGGCAGGAGCTCTCCACATCAGCGCTTAGGTCAGTGTAACTTATGTTGCTCAGGGGATGGCTTATTCACACCCCTGAGTGGCATGTTACATGAGTGACATAAGCGGTAATGAAGCCATAGCCTGGAACAGAGGACTAGCAGCTGGGAGTGGATCAACTCAGCCTTCCTTACCCTTCAAGCTTCAAAAGCCAGGCTATTTTATGTTTACTAGCCAATGCCAAAGATTGCCCAACGTCATTACAGAAGTAGAAAAGTTTCAGTAAGTCCCAGCAAACAGAGCTTCTAAACTCTGGAGGGAAATGCTTGATCCCTCCTGAACACCCCAGAATGAATTCCTCACTGCCATTTTACTGCAGTTTTGTGGTTGTGACAGTTTAAGCCACACACGGCATCCCATGCCCCAATCCCCATCCCCACCCCAAAGAACAACCAGCAGGCACAGGAGCCACTGTCACAGGGTTTGTTCCCCGAGCAGCATGGGGGCCAGGAGGAGTCATGTCAGAGTCAGTAAAAGGCATAGCCAGAGCAGTCCTGCACCCTGGCTATTCCCCATCTACTGATAGACACGTAGAGGGCTTGTCAGCTGGGATGTACCCATCTACATCAGGGACAAACTAGCCTTTGTAGCCCTAGAACTGGGGAGATGCAAGTTGCCTCCATAGTCCCTGCTCCAGAGTAGGGGTGAGTTACTTTGCCTGTCCCAACTGCCACTCCTGGAATAGTTTGACAGGAAAAAGGAACTAGAATGACCCTAATGTTGCTCACTCAGTCTCTGAAGTGACAAAGGCTGTGAGCAGCCTCCTCTCTAGAAAGTCAAGAGAGCTGTAGCCCACACACTCTCCGTAAATTACCTCTTTGCAGGTGGAGGATTGAGCAATATCCAGCTCCTGATTGGTCCAAACTGCTGATAAACCATCATATAAAAGAGAGGACAAAGATCAGGTGGGCATTCTAGGGGATCCCAAATGCCACTTTTTACAGTAATTAAAGTTACAACACAGCATTTCCATTATAACATTTCTCAAGCCAAGCTTGCTGCTATTATGTCCAAGGCCCTTCTGCTTGCACGTCACAACACACGAGAGAAGCAATTTTTCTGTTTGTATAAAATCATTCACATATTACTTTTGCTAGGGAACAAGCTACTGAAAACATTCATTAAAAATGAGAATTAACTTACATTCCATTTCACTGCTATGTATGTGAGATTATTTCCCCCTTTCTTATCCTGGGATTTTAATTTAACTGGATAGCAGCAACAGCGGAATTATTAGCCTGTGTTACCTGTAAATTTAAGATGGCCAGCTCAGTGAGAGAGCTGTTAGCCTTCTTCATTGTAAAGTGTTGGTGCTGTGCATGAGTGTGTGTGTTACTTGTTAATTTCCCCACTTGGGAATCCAATTGAGAACAGGGATTTTAATTTCCCTCCCCAAAACCAAACAGTTTAGTGTGTGGATGTTGCAGCTTTTAAACGGACACTGACACTTGCTGCCCCTTGTGGGCTTCCTTATTGCACCTGTTATGAATGATTTTATATTAGTGTTTCATAATTAAAGGCAGAGCTGTAGAGACCATCTTTTGTTTTCTACCCCTGATTATCTCCATTCTCCCCAAAAGCCTTATTTTGGTTTAATGCCATTAGAGCTGTGTTTTGATGTACAAACTAGTATGTTGCTTAGGTTATATTTAAAAAATAAAGTGATGTGACCTATAAAGCTTCCCTGGTTTCATCTTACAAAAGAAGAGTATAACACAGTGAGGCAGCCAGCAAATTATGTCACTGTATATATTGCTAATTGCTCATGCAGAAGTGAGTAGCTTCAGTTCATACTGGCCAGCCCTAGCAGGAGCTTAGAGAAGACAGGTGGAATGGGAAAGGGAGAACAAACAAACTTGTATCATTGCACAGTTTTGAGAGTTTGCTTGAATAAAGAATCCATTTTTGATATTATGGACAGCTCCATCTTATTCTCCTCTTCTGACTCTGCCCCTGAGCATCTTCTAGTGTTCTCATGCATTCAGAGCTTTTACTCACACTGTATCAGTCAGCAGTAGTCATCAAAGCCAAAACACACAAAAGCTTGGCCCAGCAAGCACAATATCTGAGGAGAGGCTGTGGGTCCTGTGGCAAGACAGCAGATTTCCAAACCCCCCCCCCCATTTTGTTCCTCAGACATTCTTGTCAACTGCTGGAAATGGCCCACCTTGATTGTCACTACAAAAGGTTCCCCCCCGCTGGTAATAGCTCACCTTACCTGATCACTCTCCTTACAGTGTGTATGGTAACACATTGTTTCATGTTCTCTGTGTCTATAAATCTCCCCACTGTATTTTCCACTAAATGCATCCAATGAAGTGAGCTGTAGCTCACGAAAGCTTATGCTCAAATAAATTGGTTAGTCTCTAAGGTGCCACAAGTCCTCCTTTTCTTTTGGTGGATATAGACTAACACAGCTGCTACTCTGAAACCAGATTTTAGTTTAGTGGGTACTGTGTTTTTCTTGGTAGGGAGCTAAGATGCCACCCTTTGCCCCTGCTCTTGGGTGCCATGGGCCCCACTACTGGCCCAGGAAGGTGCTAGAGGAAGGAAGCAGGGGAGGGGTCTGCTCCTCACTCTGAGTCCCAGACCCTCTCAACCCCTGTAGGTTTCTTACCCTCATCCCCCTTAGGTGGGGTTAACCTCAGTCCTTAGTTGCTAGGGAGAAGGCAGTCTCCCTTATTCCAATTCTCAGGTCTTCCAACTCTCCCAACACACCTCCAAGCTCTAGTCCTTTCTCCTCCTCCTCTATCTGCCTGACGCAGGGGGTTTTATCAGGTTCCTAACAGGGCCTTAATTGACTGCAGGTGCTCCAATTAATCTGCAGCCACCTTCCCTAGTCTACAGGGAAACACGCCTTAATTAGCCTTGATCTTATATATCTAGCACTCTCCCACTGCTTCCTGGCCCTCCTGTATCACAGTCCCCAAACAGTATTTGCAGAAAGGGCAAAGAGTGCTCATGTGCTACTCCAAAGTTAGTCACGTCAGAGACCTGGCTAAAGGTCAAGGCCAGGTTAAGGCTCTCAAGCAGCACCTCTTTATTGACTGCTCTATAGTTTGTGCACTGCTGAAATGGATAGCACACTGTGTAAGGCCACCACACACACACACTCCTTAAGTGACACTCATACAGACACCGATGACTGCGTGGTGAGACGAGCAGAATTGAAAAACGTAGTTGGACTGGGTAATAATTTATACAGCTCTGATCTGAAGGGACTGGATCCTGTTAAAATGGCCTTTGTGCGATTCACTTTGTCTATGTGAACTGAGATGACCTCTCCAGCTCCCTTTATTGTACTACTTTTCCTAAAGGCATTTAGTATATTTAGTAACATCTTGCCATAGGAGGGCTGGGTGACACTTCTAGCATGTTTTCTGTGAACTTGGATTAGTGTTTCTAAGATCCATACGAGCTAAATTGTGCTGAGCATATCACAACAGGTCAGCTGTATCATAATGTTTTTAGGATTGGCTGAAAAACAATTTTGATTCCATGAAAAATGTCAAGGTTTTGAAATTTGGTTTTGTTCCACATCGGCACAAAACTGAGATCTTTAGAAATTGTTCATGAAAAACCACAAGAAAGAGTGAGTCTCTGAATAAGGAAGAGTAGGGACTTGAACCATGGGTCACCCATATCCTAGGTGAGTGCCTTATCACCCCCCTCCTAGTATTCTGGACTTAAGTGGTAATTAGTGTGAAGAGTCAGTGTCGGCTGTCTATTTTGTTGATACAACAGGTTTGTGTTTGTTTTTCATTCAGACAAATTCGGCTCTTATTACATCCAATTGCACGGAACTCAATGGCCTTGTATCAGTATAATTGAGAGGAAAAAAATGGGTATATAAGTATGTAAAAAAATTGGTCCAAATGTGCTCTCACCAGTATTATCCCAGTGACTAAAGTGCAGCTACAACAAAGTAACTGAGTAGAATTTGGTCTTAATTAGAAATAGACATGCCCATTCCACATGTAGCGATGTTCTCTCAAAAACTTTTGTGACAAGGATGTGCAAATAAGATACATAGGCAGTTTGAGATCAATATTAGCCTTACAGCACTTTCTCAACCCACCCCACTCTTTGAAGTCACTTTTTGTCTTTTATGTATCTTATGTATCTTGGTATTTAACTATCTTCTGTTGTCATTTTCTATTGCCCCATCAAAAAACAAAATTGCATAGCAAATCTGGGACTAGCACAGCACTGTATCTTCCTTTTCCCCACCATGAGCAGCTTTTTCTCAGTAATCGTTCCTATCCTGGAGATTTTCCAGTGCAAGGTGGGAAATCAGCTACGCATACAGGAGGAGTAAGGTATATGAGAAAGGCACTTCCAATGATACACTCCACCAGGTCAGCTCCGTTCCATCAGAGTTGATGTATATGCTCATAGGAGAAAACTAACAAACAGTTTAAACTTTTTTCCTGAATCTGCAGGTTTTACCTAAGAAGTCATTTCAAATCAAGAGGGAGATGGAGAACTCCTCCTTATGTTGCAGTGCCTCCTTCTGTGCAGTTCTGTGCCCCAAGCCAGCCAGTTCTGTGCCCCAAGCCAGCTGATAATTCTCTTTTGCTTCTTGAAGGAATGTGATAATAAATTAATCTCTCTCTCATTTATATAACGTTTTTCATCCTGCTGGAAAGCCCAAATGCACTAAAGAAGACTATATAGATTTCAGTTTGGAGCTGTGAAGGTTTGGCGCTTCTGAAAATTACACATCTATCTCTCTCCCTCTCTTTCACACATGAATCACTTCCTCCACTACTGAAATTCAGCCACCTATTAGGTAGAAAACAGGTGCTGTTCAATAGCTCACTGCATAACAATTTAGGACTGGAAGTGAAGAAGAATACCATATTCCACTGAAATGTAGGGAAAAAATTATGTAAGCAGAATGTAGTTATCCCTATCATCCCTGATGCAATTCTAATTACAAAGTAATTCTGCAGAAAATGCCCTATTGTCCTTAAAGGTCCCATGTAGTCAGGAGCTTAGTTTTATTTCTCCTGTAGAATAATAGAAATGAAAACGGCTGCGTAGGTGATGACTCTGTGGGATCCATTTACAAAGAAACTTTGATCCTTTCTGAAATTAATAAAGCACAGTGCTCATAAAAATGGCAGTATTTACCTACAGATATTGGTACTATTCAGATACCATCATTATGGCTACCGTGATGAATGTGGTGTAAATGCTTAGATAAATAGGAAGATGATTTAGGTTATTCCCTTTACAAATATAGTGAAATACTGCAGTATTTCAGATACAATACCTCTGCATGGTTACCACAACACTAGGGGATACAGTTTAGTTTGCAAACCGTCTTCTCACTTTGTTGTCGAAGAAATGTTATAAAACACAGAGAGAGAGAGATTCTATGCCTTAGGGAATTTTATACAACCGGGATCAACTTGTCTGACCAGTCAGTGATATTTTTTATATGCAGACTGTGAGCTGCTCAGCATTTCTATAGCTGATGAAAACTGGGAACACAGAGTCTGCATTCAAATGACATTTTGTAGGAATAAAACAGAGACTCTATAATTTATATCCTTTCCTCGTTAGTTTTTTACCTTCACTGCTTACTTCTGGCTTGTGCTGGAGGCTGTTATTTGGGTTTGAAAACAGAAAAAAAATAGTTTCTCAACCCCCTAATAGTTAAAGAATTTTTAGATCAATTAAAGCAATTGTGGTAGTTCTGAAGTACTGGGTTCTTATCCCTTTGTGGAAATATATTAATTGATCATTAATTTACCCCATCATAAAAGAAACAAAAAGTGAACATTTATAAAATGGACCAAAGGACATCCTTTCCCGCAACGTATCACTGACCTTTGGAAACGCATAGGTGCACGGTACTATTGGGGCAAATGAAGTGGATAAGATTTAGCAAAAGGTTAACTATTCTATTAGAGCAGTACACAAAATTTGATTTTTAGTTCTGAACTGCCCAAAATTTTCGACTCAGCACTGATTTAGATGAATAACATAAGCAGTTACAATTAACAGAATGAAAATCACAAGCTTTATCAATCCTCGAACTTCATGCCCAGCTGGAGGCAAAAAAAGATTACTCTACATAGTACAGTACTGCGCAGTTACTGTGGGGATGTTACGGGGCATTACATGTGCTGCCGAAGGATCCAGCACGGGCCACTGGAGAGACTGGACGAGTAGACCATTAGTCTGTTTGACAATTCCTATATTCTTAGCATAGAGGACATGGCAGCAAAACATGAAAATTGCTTTTACATAAAGGACTGGGTAACATTCAGACTGGTGTACTGCCTGTCAGTAAAAGACTGCCAAAAATAGAATTGAAAAAGATCCATAGATCATCTTATTTATCATCCTGGCTACTACAAGTTTATTCTCTAAAGTGTTTCCTCATTATGATAACCTTATGAGATACATTTTGTTTACAAGAGTAGATTTTTGAATGGTTTATCTAGTCCATTTTTAATAGACTCATAGACTTTAAGTTCAGAAGGGACCATCATGATAATTTAGTCTGCCCTCCTGCACACTACAGAGCACAGAACCTCATCCGTTTCTGAAATAGACCCCTAACCTGTAGATGAGTTACTGAAGTCCTCAAATCATGGTTTAAAGATTTTCAAGTTACAGAGAATTCACCGTTTACACTAGTTTAAACCTGCTAGTGACCCATGACCCATGCTGAAGAGGAAGGTGGAAACCCCCCAGAGTCTCAGCCAATATGACTTGGGGAAAAATTCCTTCCTGACCCCAAATATGGCAATCAGTTAGACCCTAAGCATGGAGGCAAGACCCATGAGGCAGATACCCGGAAAACAATTCTCTGTAGTAACTCAGAGTCCTTCCCGTCTTCAGCAGTTGGGGATTTTTGCTTCTGGCAGTCACCAATGGACCACATACCATCGTAGGCAGTCCCATCATACCAGCCCCTCCATAAGCTTATCAAGCTCAGTCTTGAAGCCAGTTAGGTTTTTTGCCCCCACTGCTCCCTTTGGAAGGCTGTTTCAGAACTTCACTCCTCAGTTGGTTAGAAACCTTCATGTAATTTTGAGCCTAAACTTGTTGATGGTCAGTTTATAGCCATTTGTTCTTGTGGCCACATTGGCGCTTAACTTAAATAACTCCTCTCCCTCCCTTGTATTTATTCTGCTGATGTATTTAAAGAGAGCAATCATATCTCCCCTCAGTCTTCTTTTGGTGAGGCTAATCAAGCCAAGCTCGTTGAGTCTCCTCTCATAAGGTAGGTTTTTGATTCCTTGGATCATCCTAGTAGCCCTTCTCTGCACCTGTTCCAGTTTGAATTAATCTTTTTTAAATATGGGAGACCAGAATTGCACACGATATTCCAGGTGAGGTCTCATCAGTGCCTTGAATATTGTACTAACACTTCCCTGTCTCCACTGGAAATACCTCTCCTGATGCATCCTAGGATTGCATTGGCCTTTTTCATAGCCACATCACATTGACAGCTCATAGTCATCTTCTGATCAACCAATACACCCAGGTCTTTCTCCTCCTCTGTCGCTTCCAACTGATAAATCCCCAGATTATAGCAAAAATTATTTTTGTTAGTCCCTACATGCATGACCTTGCACTTTGCACTATTACATTTCATCCCATTGTTATTAATCCAGTTTACAAAGTCATCTAGATCTTCTTGTATGATATTCCACTCCTCCTCCATTTTGGCAACACATCCGAACTTTGTGTTATCCGCAAATTTTAATGCCCCATGATGTAAGATTTCCACCACTTCTCTTCACAGTCTAGAACACCTCTCTTTTGAGAAATTTCTGCAGCTATTCATCTTAGATTTTCCTTTGCTCAGCTTCGTCTTATTAACGGTACTTACACCCATTCAGATCACTCATAGCTCATCTTCTTCCTTGGTGTGTATACCCTTGAAATACGTGGAGACTATTATGCTACAACACATCACTATTTAGTTGAGGGTTTATATTGCAAGTAAGTAATTTTTCCGATGCATTGCATCAGGGTGTGAATTTAAAGGAATGATACAAATGTGTCCGCTGAATAATGGGAAGGGAATGGGTTCAGTTCAAAAAATAATTTGTAAACAAAAAAAAATTCTCTTCCATTTTTTTAAAGGGCTTGATTTAACATTAGTTAGGGGGTGAACATGCTTACGCAGACATACCTGAGCCAGCAAGTTGGAAAACTGCTGTTTGGAAGAAACAGAAGAAGAATGTCAGAAGTAAAAAAGGGACAACATCTGGGAGCTTCTCCAATGATGAGACAAATTCACTAGCAATATAGGATGTTTAGATTGATGTTCAGATTTTTAGCCTTGTTATATATAGGCAGATGAGGTGATTACAGTGCTATACATGTCAGCTTCATCGTTTATAGCCTTTTTCTTGCAGACTGTATCCCCCACATGCTTGATACAGTTAAATAATATAGCGAGAAACTTAAATAATAATGGCAGAGGGAATAATAAATTAAAAGATAGGAAAGAGATCCTAAGTGGGTATAAATCAGCAGAGCTTCACTGAAGTCACCAACTGAGGATCTGTCCCTATTTGTTTTCAGCTGAGATTTAAAAAAGAACTGGTGAGCCAGTGAGATGCAGAGATGCAGGAACACTGATCCAGACATCAGAAAACATCTGGTAGCACAGTAGTGAACACCACAGAAGAAAGAATAGAACAGGTTCTTTCACCATCAGCAGCAAGATTGTGGGGGGTGACAAGGGAGAAGGTCGGGGATTGATTACAAGTGGGTGCAAAGGGAGGGGCTAGTGGCTAGAGAGACAGACATGAATTGTGATATAGGCTGGAGCACATCCATGAGAGGTGATTCTGAATGGAAGCCCAAACTTATTTCACTCTGTCCCTTTTCCCACAGAGCTTCAATCCAAATGAACTGGATGTAAAATTAGATGAGCCAATCTCCCCAAAAATGTGCAGCAGGTTTCTCTGCCAGAGAAGAAGAGTAAACATTCTGTCAGTGTCCTCTGTGGAATTAATCTGATGGTCTTGGTTTCTATCCCAGTGAATAGGGCAGGTATCTACATCACAAAACCACCAACACGACTGGTATCTTTATAGTCTCAGGAGAGAGACAAAGGACTGAATCTATCTATTTTAAACTGAGCTCATCGCAACCATCTTGGTTACCTGCTTCCACCACGATGCTTCTCACATGGACATTTTAACTCGGATATCCCCTCCCTCTGCTCCTTTTTTACAAGTATCCTGTTCCCAGGAGTGTGGGGGAGTCCTGTGATAGTTGTGGCAGGTGTTCTTTGAAAGGCCACTCCAAAAATCCCCATTCACCGCAGCTCCACTCCGACTGATTTAGCAACTTATAATTTATCATTTATGAACTCTGCATGAATTCTAATACTGATAATCTGGCAGAGCCCACTTTCCATTTCAAGCCCCCAGAAAGTCTTATTTCATACCTCACCTAAGGCTTCCTTTTCATAAGCCCTAGGATCTGATGTTCTCTCAATGTGGTCTCACTGTTATCCTCTCGGTAGTCCAGACTTCTGTCATCTATGATGAACCAGTCTCTGGAGTCTGGAGAGACCTTTCTTGGCAACCTCAACAAGCCTGGACAAAACCACCTCCAGCTGGCTAGTTTCCACACTCACTGCTTCAATAGTCCTCCTCCTACTGATGACTTTGGAACAATACTCCGGGGTGACTCCTAGCAACGCAATGGGTCCTCACAGACCCCTTGGGTTTCAAACAACTCTCTTACTTCCATCCTCATGTTTTATCTCCCACAACCCTCATACCTAAAATAATATCAACACAATACATATCTTAACGTTCTCCACAGAGTCCACAACAGTAGTATCTGATCAGCCACAGAGACTGAATTTTTCTGTGCAGATAGAATGACCATATTTTCAATATCAAAAATCATTTTTGTGCTGCCATTTTCATGGTCATACAATACTCATACAAAAGTAACCTTTAAAAAAAAATGAACCAGTGTGACTACTGCCAGCTTCTCACTCAACAGTGACAGATGCATGTTTCTCTGAGTGCAGGATTTTCACCAGTAATTTAAGTGCCTGGAGCAAAACAACAGCTTATAAAGTGTCTATGCTTGTTTGACTTTCTCTTCACCCCAAACACTCTTCTCCACATTAGATAGTTATTCCAATGGACTGCTTGTTCCTGGTCAACACAGAGGAAATTGTATTAGATACAGCAATACACCTTGAACAGACATTTTGTAGTTATAAAACAAAACATCTTGATTAGTGAAGTGGAAACTAGCATATGCCAGCAGTTCCTGGGACAAGTGGGCATCATATGAAAAACCAGGAGACATGGCCATTTTCCTTAGAGATGGTCCCTCTACGTTGGACTTGAGGCACATTGCTTAGGGGCAGTGTGACCCAAACAGCACCCCAGTGCAAGAGGTCTGGGGGCACACTGGCATTTGGTAGTGAGTTTCAACTGGCTTGACCAGTTAGTTGTACCCCAACTCATAATGCCATAACCTGTATCTAAAAGGTATCAATAGAAAGCTAACAGAAACTGATCATTAATATTACTGTGTGATGTATGTGTGGAGGAAAAATGCAAAATTACAAATATATTGGAAAATATGTTCTTAAAGTATGTCTGCCAGGCAGGGCTGAACTTACCCACCCTAGACAAAGGAATGTGGTTCCTCCACCTTGAAAATACTTCCAGGATACATTAAGAGATACTGGTATTCTATTTACATAAAATGTAAACAAAACCATAAAGCTAACAAGGGGAGGAGATGACCACTCTACACCACGGCAGGAGCGGAGATTGCAAGAGCAGATCAATTTGCATTTTAGCAAACACCAGTGGGAAAAGAAACCAGAATGTGACTTTCTTCATCACCAGGTTCCATGTTGCCTTCCTCACAGCTTGAATGAATTTTACTTTGGTGGATAATCTTCAGAACAATCCATTTCAAAGGTTCACTGGACTATAAAGAGAGGGGCAAAAAACTGAAAGTTATCTTTCATCTAAGAAGACAAAGGAACCAAGCACTTTGGACTTTGTGGGAGATCCTGACCAAGGGGGTTGTCAGTCGTCTTGGTGGAAAGTAGTGTAGTCTTGAACTAAGACTAGTTTTGTTAAGTCTTAGTCTCTGTAACATATTTTTCACTTTTATTTGTTGTAACCATTTCTAACACTATCCTTTATACTCAAACTCACTTAAAATCCTATTTCCTTTCGTTAAAAAAATTGTCTTTCTTTTAATCTAAACCAACCCAGGGTCACACTTTCACTAAAGTGATTATTAACTCCAATTAAAGAGATAAGCTCTGTGTGTTGTCTCCTCAGATGAGTAAACAAACCTTATTATTCGTCTGAATGGGCCAGGAAAGGGTGGACATTGCAGAGCAGATGGTTTTGGGACAATTCGGGGGTGTTGGGGTCAGCTTGCCAGATGTACACATGGCTGATGGAGACCAGAATGTGGCTGTGGTTTAACCAGAAGGCTGCTGGAGCCAGAGTTGCTGATCCAGAGTTGTTTATCACACAGACACTCACTGCATGCCCGTATGCTCTCTGGGAGCGTCCAGACAAGGGAGCAATAACAGCAGGATTACAAGGCAGGTGATGACACAATACCTCACTGGTCTGGACTGCATCCCACACCTTGACAGGCAGTCTGAGGGAAACTTACATTGCTACAGCCTGTGCTGTGCTTCTTTTGATAAGCAGATGGTTTCGTCTCCAAATCTGTCAGTACAGCAATTCTTTAACCGGCAATGAAATCCACATGGTGGTTTTCTTGAAATATGCTTGCCTAGTCTAATGGCTTAGGATAGTTGCTGTCTGTACCAAGTGAAGAGAAAACCGTATGGTTTGAAGTTATATTTTTATGGCATAAGAGGTTCCTTATTATTATAAAAAATATTTGTACAAATTCTGCATTTTGAAAGCTCCCAGCACTGTAGTTTATCTGTGCTAAAATGGTAAACATCTTTTAATCTATATGGTTTGTAAATGAACTACTTTCTTTCTGTACTCCAAAGCAGCATTTTTCAAATGTGGTCATCAGGGGGTTTTCCTACAGCCCTGACAGCCTCCTGGACAGAGATGAGGGAGGGGGAAAAATAGCAGCCCCTCCCTGCAGTGCCCAGGGGCTCCAGAGGAGAGCTTAAGCCCCCCTCCTCTTCCCCACCTTTAGCTGCTGTACTCCAGGAGCGGACATCAGCTTCCCCCGCCTGGCTTCAGCCATGGGACTGCAGGGGTGGGCTTCAGTCCCCCACCCCTGATTCAGCCAGAGGCTCCAGCAGTGGGCTTCTACCCCTTCCCCTGGTTCAGACAGAGGCAGACTTCAGCCTTCAGCCACACTGCCTGAAGCTTCAGCCATGGAACTCCAGGGACAAGCTCAAGCCCCCTTCCCCCCTGGTTCATCCCAGAGCTACAGAGATTCAGTAGGGCTGGCCTTATGAGGTGCTATGGTCAAGAGGCAAGGAACGGGGTGAGCCTGTGGTGCAAGACTGCGGAAGGGAGCTGAGGGCAATGGGAGGGGGGAAGCATCAGGGCCCGGGAGGATGATGGGGGAGGGAATGGATGCAGGGGAAGGGGAGGCAGCAGAGTCACCAAAATATAACTGTACATTATTTTTATTATCGAGTTTGTAAAAAAAAAACCTACAAAAATACATTACAATGATTTGGACATGTATATGTGCATATTTAGTTGTTTTTCCTAAGTTAATTAAGTATTTTAGGAAAATTTGTCAGAGCAGTCACCAGCAAGAGTTGGTGGCTGCACTCTGAGGGCACCAAAATTTTTGTTGTCAGAACTCCTGGTCAATGAAGAATAACAATACATAAATATCTCAAATGTGTATGTCTATCTCTGATCCTGTGCTTTGTCATCTTATTACATAAAATCACTGCATAGGGGAGGTTCCCAAACATTTTTTTTTCTTTTTGCTTGGGGTGGTGCCACTATTACACTTGGGAAAGCCTGATAACAGATAATGCTTCTGATGCAACAAACTCATGTAGGGCAACGTCAGAGCTCAATATATATCTATGAAAAGCCATTATGCTAAACAATACCATGCAGTGCCTTACTCTAAACTCCCAACTGAGAATAAACCTTGTGTATCTCTGAAAAGAATCTTGTGACTCCAATAACCATGCCAGGTATTAGGAGACTTTGATTTTTTTTTCTTTTCCTAATGCTCCATTAACCATGAACATCTGTTCTCCCTGTGCACAGTCAGCAGCTCTGCTAATCTCTCCCTGCTCTCTCTTCTCTTCTAGCAGAAGCAGTCATCTTTAATAAAGCAGTGTGCCTCTCCACAACCTCCTTACTCCACTCAACCCACCCATTCTGGTCTATTAGTGAGTGCCATGCCACAGGGAATCAGTAGTGCTGCCTAGGCATTAGTTTTCCTTTGTTTCAGCACTTTTCGGCCCGAAAGCAGTGCACTCAAAGGTCCATTAGAAATGCTGTTCATGAACTCATGCCTCCAGTATTGTGTGTGAAAAGCTTTAGTGGTCTGGAGTTGCAGCCTAAGGCTGTTCATAGGTACATGGCCAAATTTGTCACTAACTGATGGCAGCCAGAGACTTAGCAGCTCTTAAAGTGCTTTGTCTCTTGACTTGCTTGCCTTTTATCCTGATGGGTCCCAGACCTCTGACCAAGCTGTGTGCAGGGATTATTTCACTCCCCCAAGTGAATGCAGCTTTCTTTGGGGTGAAAGGCAGCAGTTTTTTAACAGAACACAGCACAACACTGCATTACATAGGAGCAATTTATGACAGGAAGTGAAGAATCCCACATCCAACTACAGACATTTATTAGCTAGATATGTATATTTGTAAGCTGCTTCTATATCGGAAAAGCCAACTCTGGCCAGTCTCTTTTAGGTGAATTATAATGTTGCTTACCCACAGTTCCACATACTGTATTTTGTTGCTTTAGCTGAAATTTTCTTGTTTTCTGATTGTATAAATAATAGATTGATACTGTAACTGTACACATGAAAGAGCATTGACACTGTGCAAGACATGTCCTGGAATGTGTGAATCACCCTGAACTCACAGGTAGTGTGGACTTTGGTTTGGGAACAGGATTGAAGTTCCATAAGAGAACAGAAAGCTGTCAGAGACCAGGAGAATTTTTCTCTGTGTTCCCCACTTCGAGATTCTGGAACTTGTGTGAAGTGATATTTTGGGATTGGACATGGCAGAGACAGCATAGAGCTGACTTTGCAGTGAGTCTTGACCAGACCAGCAGTAGCAGCATAGAGCTGACTACACAGCAGCACAGAGATGAACTTCAGGACAGGGCCTTACAAGATTAGTAGTGGCAGAGTGGACAACACAGAACTGGATCAGTTAGCTGTATATTGGAGCAGAATGTGCTGATGCATACTTCTCTGGACTGGAGCAGATAGACAGAGGATAGACACCCTGAATACCCCATCACAGAGTCTAATTGGACCCTACCTGTGAGTAGGGTTTTAGGTGAGTGAGGAATATTGTCTGACTGACTTCTGGACTTCAACAAAATGGAGAGTTAATATATTATAACTGTGGTGTTGGCCACACTTCTGATAGACTAATTGTTTTTTTATTTATTTATTTATAGAACAAGATTCCAGGATTGTCATTCTGTAGTCTAGGATGTCTGTTGAGTGAGCGTGAAGCAATGGAAACAGCTACAAGCATTGTTGAGAGCTCCTTTTGTTTAGAATATCAGCAGGTTCAACCACCGTAAGGATTCACAGTTTATTACTGTGACGGTTTCCACCTTCGTGGTGCATTTTGGGAACCATGGGAACAGCTGCGCTCCTCTAACCACCCAGCTAGGCGGGCTCTGCTCACACTGCTTTGCTGGAGATAACAGGGTCTGGTGAAGCTGGCTGTATCACCCAATACGAAGGCAGGTAGCTCCACACACCCAACTGAGCTGCCTGAGTGCTTTACCTCAGCCATTCAAAGACAGCCAGGAGACAACAGCCAATTTACCAGCTCCTCCGCCTTGCACCCTTGCTGGAGTGTAAATCCAGAATTATACTGTCTTACACTGCACAGGGATCTGTAAAAAGTAAGCTCATTAGTATGTTTTGTTTCCCCTCAATGTGGGAAAGATATGCACAACTAGCTTATGTTAACCAAGCTGAGATTTTTCCCCAATCACTTCCCTCAAAGGCAGACTGGTTTAGATGACACACAAAACAAGTTTATTAACTACAAAAAGATAGATTTTAAGTGATAATAAGTTATAGCAAACCGATCAAAGCAGATTACCTAGTAAATAAACAAAAAAGTGAACCAAGCCTAACATACTAGATAGAATTTGAATTAGTAATTTCTCACTGTTACTGATGTTACAAGCAGTCCACCAAGTTTCCATACACAGGACAGAAATCCCTTTAGTCTAGGACCAGTACTACCTCCAGTTCAGTCTTTGTTCCTCAAGTGTTTCCAGGAGTTCTCTTGTGTGGCCAGGGAGGCCCTTAGATGATGTCACACCCCACCTTATATAGCTTTAACATATGGCACGAACCCTTTGTTCCAAACTCAGTTCCAAGCCCAGTTTGTGGAAAGTTCAGTATCATGTGGTCTGGTCACATAGCACATAGCAGCCATTACTTACAGGCCAGCTGAAATGTTTACAGGAAGGCAAAACTCTTCCGTAGTCTACTGTCTTTGCTGATGGGCCATCAGCACTGTTTAGCTTCCTCATTGTCGTACCTGAAAGGCTAGCTGTGGGTAAGTACAGACAAGGGACCGAATGGCTAGGCAGCAGTTCTACAGAAAAGGACCTAGGGGTTACAGTGGATAAGAAGCTGGATATGAGTCAACAGTGTGCCCTTGTAGCCAAGAAGGCCAATGGCATTTTGGGATGTATAAGTAGGGGCATTGCCAGCAGATCGAGGGATGTGATCATTCCCCTCTATTCGACATTGGTGAGGCCTCATCTGGAGTACTGTGTCCACTACAAGAAGGATGTGGAAAAATTGGAGAGAGTCCAGCGGAGGGCAACAAAAATGATTAAGAGACTGGAACACATGACTTACGAGGAGAGGCTGAGGGAACTGGGATTGTTTAGTCTACAGAAGAGAAGAATGAGGGGAGATTTGATAGCTGCTTTCAACTACCTGAAAGGTGGTTCCAAAGAGGATGGATCTAGACTATTCTCAGTGGTAGCGGATGACAGGACAAGGAGTCATGGTCTCAAGTTGCAGTGGGGGAGATTTAGGTTGGATATTAGGAAAAACTTTTTCACTAGGAGGGTGGTGAAACACTGGAATGCGTTACCTAGGGAGGTGGTGGAATCTCCTTCCTTAGAAGTTTTTAAGGTTAGGCTTGACAAAGCCCTGGCTGGGATGATTTAATTGGGGATCGGTCCTGCTTTGAGCAGGGGGTTGGACTAGATGACCTCCTGGGTCCCTTCCAACCCTGATATTCTATGATTCTATGAAATACAGATACCTAATGAATATTCATAACTTCAAATACAAAAAATGATACATACATACAACTAGGATAATCATATTCAGCAAATCTTAACTTTTTCGTAGACGCCTGACAAGACATATCTTGTACAAGACGCAACATAATTATGTCATAATCATATCATAATCAGACCACTATGAAGAATATGGGGTGCAGTGTCACAATTACCATCCACTATTAAGTTCTCTGCCATTTTAAGCTTTTTTACACATGTGACTTTACATTCATGCAACGGCACAGGCTTTCAGCTACTAGCTGTATGTAAATATATATGTGATTAATATGTTTCTTTTGTTTGGTTTTTCCTTTGCTCCCCAAATAAAATATACTTGTAGAGCCATGCTCCCAAAGACTCTGAGTGCTTGTGAGTAAAGAAGAACCTACTAGAAAGGTGACAAGGGAGATTATATTTTTATTTCCCAGATTTAGAAATAGGGTTGTGATGCTGGCAGACTAAGTGCCAGCTCACATCTCAATTGAATACTAACAAATACATAGCTGGAGTCAGTGTGGCTCACGTATGGCTTAGAATTGTTAAAGTAGGTATTAAAATAATAAGAATGTGCTTCGTGTTTAGACTTTATTGAATACCTGTGAGTGCTGCATGCATTTATCTCACCTCTAACCTCTGTATCCCGCATTGCAATGTAATATTTCACCCATTGTATTGTGAGTCTCTGTGACTGTGCAAATTACCAGACAGGAGAGAGAGATTAACTAGTGTGAAGTGCTGATCTCCTACAGAAGACGCTACATCCTGCCCAACAGGTAAGGTCCATCAACACCAGACCGACTATTGTGGGAAATTAAAAAGGACACAATACATTTGTTTTTCCCCCCTCCCTGTGAAGATGAGTCATGGCAGTGGATTCCTCCATCATCTGAACTTGCAGCTCAGGGCACAAGGGAGGAGGGGGTTAAAAACCCCTAACAAGAAGGAAATGGATCTCTCTGTTGCTTGGACTCTTGGGGCAAGGTTTTCTAGGCATAAGCAAAAGATCCCCAGGTGCTTAACCCTAAATGACATGTAGAGCTTGCTTATTATAGAAACTTCTATTACTTTTTGAAATTTAAGATTATAACTCATTTGTGTATATATGTTCAACCTGCTTTAACCTTGTAAATAACTCTCTTGTTTCCTTTTCCTATTTAATAAACCTTTATACCATTTATTATAGGATTGGTTACAAGCATTGTCCTTAGTGTGAAATCTAAGGTACAATTGACCAGGGGTAAGTGACTGGCCCTTTGGGCCTTGGAGTAACCTGGATATTTCAGTGATTCTTGGTGTAAGGGACCATTAATCACAAAGGTAAGGTGACCTGGGTAGCAAGATAGATCAGATAACTCAAGGGCAGTGTCTGTGACTCCATGTTAAGGTTGTTATAGTGCTTAAGGAGTTCACACTTGATAACTGATAGAATTCACAACCAATCTGTCATTTGTGCCCTGGTTCTTAACAGTCTGCCCTGAGGTTGGTATTCACACTCTTGAGTCACTATAGGCAGCATTACAAAGAGTATGACTTTGGATGGGTACTTGAGCCATAGTTTTATTTCTTTTAGATAAGGACTCCTAGACACATTGACACATGCCCTTATTGCTGCCTTAGCACCTGGCAGAAGGGTTACACGTTTCTGTAATTGCTGTTTGTATCAGTTCTTATTTTACTCTTTATTATATAAGGCTTCCTTATCTGGGTTACATATCTCTCTGCCAGCTATCACCATACCACAAATGTGATGGTGATAGCCCTGTGATAAATTGCATTCACCATCTACCATTCACACCTCACCTGAACTCTGCTCACTAATTCGTCTCTGTTAGGTCTACTACTGACATTCCAAACCTCCTGAGAAGCTTTAAAAAAGCCAAAAGACCTTCCAGAGAAATGTTTGCTTCTCTCCACCACCAATCTCAAAAAAAAAAAAAAAAAAGATTTGCAGCACACAGATTAAAATTGTGAGAGGCCCATGAGAGAGAAAGACCAGAAAAAGGTTTACAGTCTGCTCGCCTATGACTTTGCAGGGCTAGAAATAGGAACTTTGTACTCTTTGAGGGGAGATTTCCAGCTTTCAGATGAGATACAGAGAACCTAGCTTTAGACCTGATAGTTCCTGAGCTACTGAGATTTCCGTGACACAGAAGGTGTGTAGAACTAGTTTACAGAGTTCTGCACGTCTCCCAACCCTTGCAGTCCCTGGTAGAGGGTGCTCAGTCATTCTGGAATGAAGGTGGACATAAATTAGAGCAGACTACGGAACAGTCCTAACTCAAACTGGTTGTCATATGGCCCTGAAAGCATTCAAGAGACAAACATATAACTTAAATCTTCCTCCTGGCCTGCACTTCCTGAGAGGCACAGCACAGAATGAAGCCCCCAGAGTTTAATCCTGGTTCTTACACTGCTTTGCTGAGTGAAAAGATGTAAAAATAATTAATTTATCTGAAAGTTAGTTTGTGCATCTGTAAAATGGGAATAATGGTTAAAGCACCTAGCAGACTGTTAGCCTTACATAAATAATAACAATATTTAACAGCCATGAGAAATCATGTTTCATTCAAAAGACGTTGGCACTAACACTCCACAGAGCTTCAAAGAATTCTCTGGAACACCAATCATTCCTACCCCTCTCCCCTCAATGAACTAGAGCAAACACCCTGACTGGCCTTGTGTGCAGCTGTGTGTGAGCTCCTACTTAGCTAGGCCTCTGCATCAGCCAGTCCTGTGCATCTGACTCCCTGTGATTTTCAGAGAATTCAAAGAGAGAAGTCAAGAGGGTATTGCCTTATCTGAGGCTGCAGGATTTTATGAAAAGGTAATAAGAGACAGATTAATTTTCCAAATGAAGACAACACATTGTCAACAGTGTGTGTTTAAAATGATAGATTAAATATATGCTGATTTCTGAGTGAAAAACCTGTTAACACAATCATAGGATTAATGGTAATCAATGCTATTGGTCTTGTTCAATACTTAGCATCCCTAACAAAGTGTATCAGAAGGGTTGTATTAACAATAGGTGGCCCTGAGCTAAAACCCAGGTTCCAAATAGCCTGCCTATGGGAGTGTTTGAAATGTTTTGCAGACATACATTCTGTTTATAAAAGGCTGATGGGAGGAAAGATGGTTTTGTGGGTATGCTACAGGACTGGGAATCTGAGGAACTGGCTTTCGTTCCTGTTTCTGCTGCAAACTTTCTGTGTGACCATCACTTCAACTTTCTGTCTCACAGTTTCCCCATCTGCAAATTGGGGATCTTATTTTCCTACCTCACAGAGGTATTGTGAGACAATGCATTAATGTGCTTGTGGTACTCAGGTACTGCAGTAATGGTCTTATAGATAGAACTGCATATAGAGAAACCAAAGCCCCAGTTCAAAACACTGCACAGCTTGACATGTATCTGCTATTAACCAGTAAGTCCACAGGCAAAGGATTCAATAATATGGGCATATTGTTTTGGAAAGAAAAATGGGAAGGGGACTGCTGTAAAGGGAGCAGCTGATTGTTGTTTAACACCAGCAGGTGATTAACAGCTACAGATGAGACAGGCTAGGTGCAACCACTGAAGTAAATGGAGCATGAATGGGACTTCTGATATCCCCTCTGTATCTCTGCAGCACTTATCATAGAATATCAGGGTTGGAAGGGACTTCAGGAGATCATCTAGTCCAACCCCCTGCTCAAAGCAGGACCAATCCCCAATTTTTTTTGCCCCAGATCCCTAAATGGCTCCCTCAAGGATTGAACTCACAACCCTGGGTTTAATCCCTTTCAACTCCTCACACCTGTCATTGCCACATTCCCCAGAAGAGAAGCTGGGGTGGCACCAAGAGGACTTAATGGGAACTGGTATCTGGCCCAGTGGGAACTGAGTCTGATCTCACTAAACTGACATCCTTACTAGAACCTTCACTTTCCATAGCCAGTAGCTTTGTAATGTGAGCCAAAAATGATCCTCTCCCTAGCTGAGCGGCTCACAGCTGCAAGGCAGTTTTTTGCACCCCTTATGTGATGTGAACAATTCTCTAACACTGGGAGAGCATGTGAAAAAGTTCAACAGATTAGCAATGAGCAAACATATGTGGGGTTTTGTTTGTTTTTTTGTTTATTTTGGTTTTTTGCAGCACTTTTCAAATTAGACAAAAATGACTCATCTCTGTGCTGCATAATTGTGATACTTTAAAAAATTGATGTTCTTAATACTTGTTTGATATTTACTTAACATTCAATCACTATCTTATTAGGTCTAAATGAAGTGCAGAGTGAAGGAGGACACTTGATATAAAGTGCTGATTACTGATAACTGCTGGTTACTGAAACCAAAGAAAGCTCACTTTGCATAGATTTCAGAGTAACAGCCATGTTAGTCTGTATTCGTAAAAAGAAAAGGAGTACTTGTGGCACCTTAGAGACTAACCAGTTTATTTGAGCATGAGCTTTCGTGAGCTACAGCTCACTTCATCGGATGCATAGCATATCGTGGAAACTGCAGAAGACATTATATACACACAGAGACCATGAAACAAAACTTCCTCCCACCCCACTCTCCTGCTGGTAACAGCTTATCTAAAGTGATCATCAAGTAGAGCCATTTCCAGCACAAATCCAGGTTTTCTCACCCTTCCCCCCCCCGCCACACACACACAAACTCACTCTCCTGCTGGTAATAGCCCATCCCTCTTTGAAACCTCTCTTTATAATGCGCATGATAATCAAGGTGGGTCATTTCCAGCACTAATCCAGGTTTTCTCACCCCCCCCCCACACACACCCCTCCAAAAACCACACACACAAACTCACTCTCCTGCTGGCAATAGCTCATCTTACAATGTGCACAGCAATAGTTGGATTATTGCTGTGCACATTGTAAGATGAGCTATTGCCAGCAGGAGAGTGAGTTTGAGGGGGGGGAAGGGTGAAAAAACCTGGATTTGTGCTGGAAATGGCTCTACTTGATGATCACTTTAGATAAGCTGTTACCAGCAGGAGAGTGGGGTGGGAGGAAGTTTTGTTTCATGGTCTCTGTGTGTATATAATGTCTTCTGCAGTTTCCACGATATGCTATGCATCCGATGAAGTGAGCTGTAGCTCACGAAAGCTCATGCTCAAATAAACTGGTTAGTCTCTAAGGTGCCACAAGTACTCCTTTTCTTTTTGCATAGATTGGAATTCCCCCTATCGCCATGCTCTCTATGACATTTATAACTAGTCATCTCATACAAGAGTATCTGGGCTCTGTGACACCAATGACTGTACTGGAAATTTGCCAGGAGCGCAAGGCCCACATCTGGCTTGCAGTCAACTAGAAAGATGAAATAGTGAATGCCCACACAAAAATACTGGCTTGTAATTGTATATTCCCTGCTATAGGGAGAGAGTTTGCTTTTTAGGGCTAGATTGTGATCTGGACTACCAGTCCATAGAAGGAAGCAAGGGGCAGTAATATCTCACACAAGAATGTAAGGAGGTTATCTATGCCTTGAGACTGGACACACAGGAGTAAGTGGGTTCTGTGTGCCTGCTCATTCTTTACTCCTGGACCAGGAGGGAACCAACCACAATCATTCCCACAATGCACTAGCCACTTTCACTGAGCTAGTGCAGGGTATCTCATAATTTCCCACACCAAATTAATACTGCCCCTTCCTCAACCCTGGGCACAGGGGAAGTAGGGAGGGAATTGTGTTTCCTAGGAATGTCCCTGAGCACAATGCCTCCTCAGGATTCTCCTGGGGTAGTGTAACTTCTGCACCACCTTTTACTCAGGACTTCTTAAGGACATAGTCCAGCAGCTCTTACTGAGTTAAACAGTAATGAAGATGTGCTTGTGCACTGCAGTTTCAGGGAAAGAGTGACCATCTTTAGAGTAGCAGCGGCTGTGTTTTGCGATTCTCTGTTATAATTTGTAAGGCTCCTGAAGGTACCATAGAGTACTAGATTAAAGATGACTCCCCTACAAGAAGCCCTTCCATGTTTGAGTGCATTCTACCCTCTCTTTCCAAACAGTTTCTCTGAGCTGTGGAATGTTCAGCCAATAAAGTGCCATCCCTTATTGCTTTACAGTAATATCTGTGAACTGTATCTGCTCCACTGCAGAAAAGAGAAAAGCATTTAAAAGAAGTATCAGGGACAAGCCAATATTTCCATTTTGCATGCTCTTATCAAAGTGCCACTGGTATGCTCTAGGTTTGCTTCCTTTTCCTTCACAAGAAGGCTGGTTCTGAAGAGACAGCATAGGTCTGAATCATCAAGGGAAAGGAGGAGGAGGAAAATATACTTAAAATGGCTTTTTAAAAGATTTCTCTATCTCATCTAAGTTTCTCAGTGGCTTATTAAGGTCAGAAGAAAAGTAAGAAAAAAATCTCCCCGCACTTTTAATAAAGCTTCTCTCAGCATCTGGTCTTAAAGAGACTGGGTAAAACAAAGAACCTGGACAAGCTAATGAAGATGAAACTCTTCCTGCCTGACATTTGTATCCTGTAGTCTATCCAGGAAGAGAGGATGGATAAGAGACTGAAGGCAAGTTGTACTTTGGTTCCCAACTTTTTGGGAACCTGTACTGGTTTGCCAGCTGTAGCAATCAGTGCCTGCTGCCTCCCATTCATTTGTGATGCTCGAATGCATAATTGATTTTTGTAAGTGATGCTGGGGTTTAGAGCAGCCCAAGAATCATCAGACTGCACTGGAGACAAACAGCAGTGTTGGTGCACCAGACCCCAGCACAGAGGGTCATCATCGAAAGTCCACAAACTATCCAGCTGAAATCATCAGAGCTATTCATGGTGTACAGTACTGCTAAAACTTTCACAAGCACTTGCAAACTGGACCTAGTGGAAAATGGTGCTTGTTTTCCTAGTGACCATCGGTTTCATGTGTCACTTTTTTGGATAAAAGAAACCACCGGCGCCACTGAGTTTGTCCAGGGTAGAAATTCACAATTTTCTCAGCAAACAGTTTTTGGTCAGCAGAGAAATTTATCTTTTTTCTTACCATTGAAAACCTGCATTTCAGCTATGTGGGAAAATTTAAGATGCCATTTAAGAAAAAAAAAATCTTCTTTCTTCCATGTTTGCTAGAGGAGTGAGTTTTTTTCAAAATAGCTCTAATCCCTTTGGTTTATCTTGGGAAGTACTGATATAGGGCTAGGACTGCAAATCCTTACAAATAAAACCATTTGATTCTTTACCTTGAGAAAGAGCAGTTTATTGAATTGGGCAGTGAAGCTCTTAATTCCTATACTCCTACCTACACATTCTCTTTACTACTAAACCATCACACAACAGGGAAGTCTATCCCTTTAAGGAGCAGTGGGCCTGTGGACTGGCCAGCCCTATTCCAGGGAAGAGACCATCAAGTCTGTGCTGGGAATCATTAGATCCATCTGGACAGCATCAGGTGACTGGGTTTGATGATTACTGGTTAGGAGATACAGATGAGGGCCCCAGCTCAATTAGAGTGCCTGTGACCAGGAGAGAGGTAGGGGAACACTCCTGTAACTACAGTCAAGGCTGAGGTGGTTCTGTAGAGGACCGTAAACAGATGGGAGGCCCTACAGAACTGATTGGGGTGTAGCCAATTATTTCCCCAGCCTGGTGAGTGAGTCCATCAGGCAGGTGTGTAGTTTTACTCCAGTGTCATCTGGGATTACTTTCTGTAAGAGACAGCTCCTTCCTTAAGTTATGAGAGAAGCATAATGGTCCTTAGTAGACATTTAAGCTTCTAGTGATGGGTGGAACAGCAAAACTAGGAATTAAAAACCCAGTTTTACAGTTTTCTAAAAAGACCAGTCTTGTTCATTTATAGTTTGTTTCTTAAGGAGATGCACTGCATATCTGGACCCTAAGAAACCACAAAAGGGTATTTAAGTCAATGAATACCCTCAAGGAAGGAATAAATGAATTCAGAATGCTATCTAGCATCTTTCAGTGTAACTAGCTGATGTGATGCTTCGTTGATGTTGGATGACATATAAATGGCATGAAAAAACTGTACTTTCTTAGCATGGCAATCCAACAGGGAAGTGTAGTGTAGTAATTAGAGCAGGTGACAGAGAAGCAAAAGTTTTTTTTTAATACCCAGATCCATAAATGATGCCTTGAGCAAGTTTTTGTATCTGGGTTTATACATCTGATAAATGATAAGCATGACTGCCTATTAATTCATTACTGTTTGTATTATGAAGTATTTTGAGAGTCCCAAACACAAGTTGCTATCTAAACACAAAGAAGCATTACCATTTTCCAAGCCAAACACTGTAAGACTTGGCACTTCAGAACTGGAGAACAGCACTGCAAAGAGTTTTCAAGAAGCAGTCCTAAAGTTTCTAAAATCTGGGTGGGGGGCAAACTTAGGTACTATAACTTAGGCAGGTGCAACTGCACTTACACCAGGCCTGAATTTGGCCCTAGAACATTAGTGATCTTGTTTGCAGAGATCTAATCCCTGGTGAAAAACTTGATAGGAACGCTCTAAGGCAGCTCTGTTTCAGACCTGTGAGTATATGGAGACATATTTGTATGCTGTTCCCTGAAACATGGGGCTAGATCTTCAGCTGATGTCAATCAACTTATCTTTATTTTATTTAAAGGAGCTAGGCTGATTTACAGGAGCTGAGGATCTGCCTTGTGATCCTAAGGGTATGTCTAGCACAAAAAAGCCCTGTGGCAGAGTCTCTGAGCTTGGGTCAAGTGATTAGGTTTATAGGGCTCTTGCTGTAGGGCTCAAAATAGCCGTGTAGATATTTGGGTGTGAGCTGGAGCCTGGGCTCTGAACACAGCATTGGGGGCAGGTCTTGGAGCCCAGGATCCAGCCCAAGCCCAAATGTCTATGCTGCTTTTTGGTTTAGCCCCACAGCACAAACCCAAGTCAGTTGACCTGGACTTAGAGACTCATTGCCATAGGGTTATTTTTGCTCTGTAGATATATCCTAAATGGCTCACCAGACCTCAAACTCTAAGAGCCCTGGTCAGGATGCCTATGAGAAAGAAATGCTTCTTGTGTTCTAATAGGCAATCCATTAGGGAGGTTCAAATGTTTCAGGTGTTGGAAACATCACAGGAATGGCTTCTTCTCGTAGTTTATCCCAGGGCTTTGAAAAGAAACCAGGAAGGTACAAAGGCAACAGGAAAATGTGGAAAAAGAAAAATGAAACCTTCTCAAATGTAATTTTAAAAAATTGAGTTTTGGTGTTATTTTCAGGCCAGTTCTTATTATCCAAGATACTTTGCCAAGTCCAAGGAGGTTCATCACCCTTCTTGATCCTCATCTAAAGCCCACTGAAGTTAATGGGCCATAGATGTCAATGAGCTTTGGAGCAGGCCCCCTCTGAGAAGTTAGTTTGTTAGACTCTGAATGTGAGGGAGTTGTATTTGTTGCAAATGTGGCTATTAATATTATCAGGGGAACAACCTCCTCTGCCTCCAAAATAAGTCAACAATAAACCATGCATCAAAACATGACTGCTGCTTAATGCCTCAAAAGAAAGAGACAGAAAGTCAGGAAGGATTTTATTTCTATTCCTGTTATTTCTTCTTGAGGGGAAAAATAAATAAATCTTGCTGCTTTTCAAAAGATCAGGCTAGATTGATAGAACCAAATTGAGTTAAAACTTCCCATATTTGTAAAGTGGCATCTGAACTATTCTAGGGAGGATGGATTTTAAATTCTCAAAAGTAAAAGCTTTCTAGAAGAATTATTTAAAATGTTTATTTTCATCTTTCTCTCCCCTGATAACCTTTTGTCTTCTTTACACTCCTCCACCAAATCCTGAAGGTTTAACAAACATATTCAGTTCATATGAAATCCCATTATATTTCAATGTTATGAATGCCAAGGGTCAAAATTCCCTCCCAGTATTCTGCCCCCAGAACTGACTGGCTTTGTGAGACTTTCTACATTATGATGTTATTTCCTGTTGTTGGATAAGCATGGAGCATTCAGATGAGAATACAGCAGCTCTTACACAGCTGACACCCATTCATTCACTAGAAAGAAATGATTTCTATACAAACTATATTGAGTTTTATATGGGTTAGAAGGAGCTTGGCAGAGAAAAGGAGGGTTTGGTTTGGTTTTTTAAATGTGTGTATATCCAGAGTGGCGAAGTTTCCATTCAGCACTTTGAAATGTGGACTCTCTGATCTGTTCAATTTGCTCTAAGATTGAGATGGTTTCAATTGAAAAAACTGTAAATGGAGCGCCAATCACCATAAGTGGCAGCAGAGAGTCATTAAGAATGACAAGTAGAGTATTTTTCTAGTATATTTAGAGACTTCTTGAACACTGATGAGACTCTTCAGCCTTCTTTATCCCTTTGTAACTGCCAAGGATTGCTGATGAGACTGCACCTGTTGCTATTACTTCCCCTGTGGAGTCTTATGAGTGAAAAAGAAACAGCCTGGGGCTTTTCCTTCTTCTCTAAATGCTGACTTGGTCATGAACAGAGTGGCAGTCGAGCTAAGTCTGCCAGCTGGTGACTTGACACTAGAGTGGCACTTAACCAGATATTAGAGTTCTACATATGGTGGATGGATTGACCACATATGTTGGTACTATGTTACCATAGCCAAGACTCAAACAGGGGTCCTTATGATCCACAGATAGTTTCTCTACCAGGTGAGCAGCAATAGAAACATGCAGTGAGCAAAATGTAGCTGTACAGTGAACCTGGAAAAGATGCAGTGAGCTGCAGTGCTGCTCTCCAGTGAACCTGGGAAGAATGTAAGTGAGTGCGGCATTGCAATGTACCATAATGAAGCTATGAAGAATGTGAGTGATTGGACAAGTGCTACATATTCTAACAAAAAAAGGAACTGGAGCATCTGTTTGGCTTAATCGCCTCCGCTTACTTGCTGATCTGCTTAACATGCTGTAGGTGGCAGTGTGGGTAAATCTCTGACTTCCTAATGCTGCAGCAGTCAGCTGCTAGCTTCTCTGCATAGGGTAAACAGTAACACCTGAGGCAGTGTGTACAGAACTTGCCAGTAAGAAAACACAAGGCATCTTTTGGATCCAGAAAGCAGCTCAACTACAGACCTTGATGTATGAAAGACCTCCTAGGACACATCTGTTTTTCTAACAGTGACTATTTTTGATCCTCCTCCTTGCTCCCCCTGCCTCTCCCCTTCCCCCCCTTTACATAACATGACAAGTTGAGAGTTTAATTTTAAACGTGCTCTGGTGCACGTTATTCTGTAATTTCCACTAACATCATTGCTCTCTATCCTCTCTGAGGTATGTTAAGATGTAACTGTAATGTAGCTTTAGATCACCATCTCTCCCCTGGCATAGTAAAGTTAAATGTAAACCAAAACTGTGGAGTTAAACACCTCTTCACTTTTGGGCTATTCCAAATCCGCCACCAAATTTTATGACTGGAACTCAATTTTTACATTAGTTGCCCAGCCAGAATTTGTAGAAGTATAGCTGGGATTCACTTGCATATGCCAGAGCACTTAGAATCGTGGCCTAGACTGCATCAGGGATGGTTTAACCAGTTCTGATAGAAGAACCAACAGAGCTTTGCCAGGTTCACGTCCAGAACATTCTCAAGGTCTGGAAGTGATGAGCTTCTCCCTCTCACTGCACCACGTTCCCTGTCCCACTGGAATTACAACTGGAAGTGTCAGAATGCAACAAAAAAGGCAGCCTCATGTTATATCTCCACCAGTAGCCAGAAGTGAATGTTTCAGAGTCCTTGCAAGAAAGCCATCTACTTGGGCCCTTCTATTGTCCACTCCAAGTTGGAGCCTGAAAGTGCAGAGGAGAGGAAGTTAACCTCACTGTTTTGAAAGACAAAGGGCCAGACTGTAGCTTGCCCTGCATGGCTGTGTGTGGGATGGTAATCTACCTTTTTCCACCCAGTCCATGTTACCGCCCCTGCACACACTGGGTGCAAGGTCTGTTTCAGGCAAGTGGAGACACTAGCCACTTTATAGGGTATGCTGTGAGGCTGGGGCCATGGCTGTTAGCACCTCCTTACCAAATGCCATTATGTCAGTCAGTTAAGCCAATGCATGGGAATGACATTCTGGACCCTTTCTATGTATGGCAGAGCTCTCTATATAACTTGTGCTTCCCCTGAGTCCCAGGAGAAAATGTAGCTGACACAGCTAGAATTCATCCAGATCTCCGACTACAGTATTACCTCTTCTCACTAATGCCCTCCCCTCCCATGCACACATACCTATGAGGGCCATTCCTTAAAGATGGGCAAAGAACAATAAGTGGTTTTCCATTTTCCAAAACATAAGTTTTTCCATTAGAAAATAGGAAACCAAATTACTCCAGGGATGCCTACACATGTTTAATTGAGAGATCAGATAGTTATGAGTCCAAATACATTACAATAGTCAGCCGTGCTGAGAAGTTCAGACAGTGGAATGTCACGTAATTAGAGTCTACTATGTTGTATATTGGGTGCCACTGTTTAAATGTAATTTTTTGGCTTATTTGGCTTAAATCATAGTACTTGACAGGAGATGGATATGGTTAGAAAAAGCTTGTTTTCTGATTGCATCTATTGACACCCATCTGTATCATTTGTAATTGCAACAGAAGACTTCACTGAGATTATGTAAAAGAGTGGACTCACCGCCGGTGCACCTCGGCATGGATGCGCATAGCATAGCACCTCATTTCTGTCTACCAACGCTGGCGAACCATCGCTCCAGTCCTATGGTGCTCCAGCTCTTCTGATTCATCCCTCTGGTCAGTTCACATTTAAGTCCACATCTTACAGGGTAACAGAAAGTAAGTCCTTACATCATGTTTTCTAGCCTTGGCTCTGGGCCCTGTGATCCTCTCATCCTTCTCTCATGACTCAGTCAGCCTTATCCCCCTCTCTCAGGGGGAGTTCCCAGCAGCTAGTAGGAGACTACAGACCCTCACCGCCCCCAACCCCCCACTCTTCTGGTTCCCAGCCCAGGGACCCTGTAGTTAACATGCAAGGTCTGTTTATATTCCGACCCAATCCTGCTACCTCATTGACTTCTTCCTACCTGAGCCTGCCAGTAGGCTTCTGCACAGCCTCTCTAAGCTTATTCTTCTTGCAGGGCTAGGATTCACAGGGCTCTACCCTGGAATCCCCAATAAATCCTCAGATAAAGGTATAAACTTAAAATCCCTTTTGCCTTCCTTGGGCTTGACTCTCTCTTGGTCCTCAGTTGAACACCTCCCAGGGCTCTTTCCATTCTCTGAGGCCAGACAGTGACTGCCATGTTCCTACCTCTCTCCCTGCAGTCCCATTTCTGCTATAAATTTCCTCTCTGTATACTAACCTCCAGCTCCTTCCCCAGATAAAATTCATTTGTAATTGTGGCTGTCCAGATGTGGCCAGACACATTAGCTGAGCTTTCTAGCTCTGGTTAACCTTTTTCCTGGTAGTGTGGGGGCAGGCACCTCATCCCAGATTAATATAATTTAAAAGATTTGACTGAGGCTGTTGAGTTCAGATAAACCCCACAGTTCTCTCTGGTCCTATAGCTCTTGATTGACGAATAGCTTTGATATCTAGTGTCTCCAGTAAATCCTAACCTGAACTAAGCAGTCGTAGACTAGAATGCTGACTACAGGCTCCAAAGCTTAATACTGGCTTGACATTAACTTGTCAGTAAGCACAGTAAGTGCGTTTCTCCAACCCAGCATTCACAGAATTCAAACACAGTGTAAAGCATCCACTGTGCAGTGTTATAAAACACATGCTGTCAAATCCATTTAGAGGAGAACCCATTTATAACAAACCTGGTATGTGTGCCTGAAGCAAGTTGATCTATAATATTTAGGGATGATGATTGATTTCCACTCATCTGCTGAGGACAATCCATCGGTCTTTGCACCACTACATGTGGTATCTCCATCCTGCTCATATCAAACTGTTGTGTGGAATAAAAGGGAGAACTCTCAGTGATTAAGAGAGAGAAGCAAAATTTCTTTGCTGTCAAGTTGTTTTCTTTGCTTTATACTTTGTTTTTGTTCGAAATTTAAAACAGGACAATTTCATGGATTTGAAAAGAATTGGAATCAAGGTTTTGAGCTCTGGTGCATGGAATGGAGATACCAGAATTTTTTGGAGGTAGGATGTAGGTGCCCAAATTTGGAATTTGACCTGAGATCCTCATGCTAACACCACTTCCTTAAACTTGTGAAAAGTGGTAAGGAATCATTAATAACCACGAGTAATCAAAGTTTCTGTTTAACATTTCATCTGAAGTTCAGTCCATCTGAAGTCACACTTGGGCAAGGGTACAGCACTGACTTTGAGGGAAGGTCACAACTTAGCCCTGGTCTAGACTATGAGTTTAGGTCGAATTTAGCAGTGTTAGGTTGATTTAACCCTGCACTCGTTCACATGACCAAGCCTGTTTTGTTGACTTAAAGGGCTCTTAAAATTGATTTCTGTACTCCTCCCAGGCGAGGGGTTTAGTGCTAAAATCTACGTCGTTGGGTCGAATTTGGGGTAGTGCAGATGTAATTCGACAGTATTGGCCTCCAGGAGCTATCCCGGAGTGCTCCATTGTGACCGCTCTGGACAGCACTCTCAACTCAGATACACTGGCCAGGTAGACAGGAAAAGCCCCGGGAACTTTCCAATTTCATTTCCTGTTTGGCCAGCGTTTCCTGTTTTACCTAGTCAGTAAACCATGCCAGCAAGCTTTTAAACATCCAAATGCACATTCTACCACCATTCTGCACTTGCTCAGCCTATAGTTGAACTGCTCCATACTACTCTCCAGGTGCCTGTGTATGGCTTCATGAGCCATGGCAGTAAGGGGTAGGCTGGGTCCCCAAGGATAACGAGGCATTTCAACATCCCCAACAGTAATTTTCTGGTCTGGGAAGTAAGTTCCTTCATGCAGCTGTTCAAACAGACCACAGTTCCTGAAGATGCGAGCATCATGCACCTTTCCCGGCCATCCCACGTTGATGTTGGTGAAACATCCCTTGTGTTCCACCAGTGCTTGCAGCACCATTGAAAATTACCCCTTGTGGTTTATGTACCAGCTGCCAAGGTGGTCTGGTCCCAGGATAGGGATATGTATTCCATCTATCGTCCCACCACAGTTAGGGAACCCCATTGCAGCAAAGCCATCCACTATGACCTGCACATTTCCCAGAGTCACTACCTTTGATTGCAGCAGCTCAATGATTGCGTTGGCTACTTGGATCACAGCAGCCCCCACAGTAGATTTACCCACTCCAAATTGATTACCGACTGAACGGTAGCTGTCTGGCATTGCAAGCTTCCATAGGGCTATCGCCACTCGCTTCTCAACTGTGAGGGCTGCTCTCATCTTGGTATTCTTGCGCTTCAGGGCAGGGGAAAGCAAGTCAAAGTTCCATGAAGTTGCATGCTCTTACACATGCAAAAGTTTCGCAGCCACTGGGAATCATCCCAGACCTGCAACACTATGCAGTCCCACCAGTCTGTGCTTGTTTCCTGGGCCCGGAATCAGTGTTCCACGACAGGAACCTGCCCCATTACCACCATGGTGTCCAAATTGCCAGGATCCATGCTTTGAGAGAAGTCTGTGTCCATGTCCTCATCACTATCACGATTGCGCTGTCGTTGCCTCCTCGCCTGCTTTTGCAGGTTCTGCACATACTGCAGGATAATGCATGAGGTGTTTACAATGCTCACAACAGCAGCGGTGAGCTGAGTGGGCTCCATGCTTGCCATGGTATGGCGTTTGCAGGAGAGCAGAGTTGCAGCAGAAGTAGTTGATGACGACAGCTGCCACGAGAATAGATATTTATAGAGAACGATGAGAGGACCTGCGAGGTGGATTCATGGCACCAGGAGAGCAGAGTTGCAGTGGAAACGGTGGATGATGACGGTTAGCAGTCCTACTGTACCACCTGCTGACAGCAGCACCCAGGACACAACAGCAGCAGTGATGGTGAGCTGAGCTGAGCGGGCTCCATTCCAGCCGTGGTATGGCGTCTGCACGGAAAAAAGGCACAAAACGATTGTCTGCCATTGCTTTTACGAAGGGAGGGATGACTGATGACATGTATCCAAAACCATCCTCGACAATGTTTTTGTCCCATCGGGCATTGGGAGCTTAACCTAGAATTCCAATTGGTGGCGGAGATTGCGGGAACTGTGGGATAGCTACCCACAGTGCACCGCTCCGTAAATTGATGCTAGCCACAGTAGTGAGGATGCACTCCACCAACTTAATGCGCTTAGTGGGGACATACGCAATCGACTGTATAAAATCGATTTCTAAAAATCGACTTCTATAAAATTGACCTAATTTCATAGTGTAGACATACTCTTAGTGAAACCCAACCTAGTTCCAGCAACACTGCCTGTAGTTACTGTTTGATTTTGTTTTTGTTTTTCCCCTCCTTAGAAATCTCACATCCAAGGGCCAACGCAATCTTTGTATTCTTGGGTGCTCATGGTTATTGGTTTTCTAAGAGACAGACAGAAGTTTTCCCAACTCATTGATATGGCTTTGGTTTTGGTGGCTATGACAGAATAGACAGTGAAAACTTTTTTTTCTTGATCTCGGTGAACTTGTCCTGATTTCACATGATTGTTTGTTGTTGCCGTCGTCATTGTTTTATTTATTTATTTCACTTTTCACCTAGTTTAGGAGGCAAGTTAAGGGAGGCGGGGGGGACACAGAGGGGAAAAAAGGGCTAAAATTTTGTTCTCTTAAATTATTTATTACCCTTTCCTTTAACATAGAGCAGTGAAAAGCTTTTAAGTATCTTTAGATACAGCTCACAGAACACACCAACCCTTCTCAGTGTGACATGCTCAAGTAAAGTGGCACAGGCATATTTATATCAGCAACCCTTTCCTGCTCAGTAATAATTCTATTGATGTTTTATCAAAAAGTCAGTTGCCTTTCCCATGTGTCTTAGCCATAATCTGTTACAGCTGTTATCGTTCTTTTACCAGAAATGTTCATGTAACTTCCTACCCCTTCATGAATTTATCTTCATTTTATATTTAACATATCTTCACTGCTTGCATGAGATGGGTATTCAGAGAGCATGTATTTGATTTCTCTTGTACACCACTTCATACCTTTATGTTTGTAGTAAATTTTGTGCTGGTGAAAAGAGCTAGGTTGACTGCCCCAGAGATTGACATCCTCTGTTTCTAGCCATAGAACAGGCGAGACCAACTTCTCGTCCATTACCTCTCTGCTCTAGGGAGGTACTAAAGACAAGATGGGGAGTTCAGTCTTCATGTACATTCATTGCTAGACTTTTTGGCTGAGACCACCAGTCACGATTAGAGATGGGCAAAAATCAAGGTGGTTTTGCTTTTGCACAAGATTGCTGTTGGGAGGTTGCCATTTTATCTCAAATTCCAAAACTAGGGGGAGAGAGTTGGGTTCAGCTTTCACCCTTCTCCTATTGTTATGGTTGTTTTTATAGTGAGGACTCCTATCAACTAGGCACTTGACAGTAACTGTGGCCACCAATTAATTTTACATACTGAGGCCACTTTCCATCACTACTGTCCCGCATCAGGTGTGACACAACAATCTAGAGGTGAGAGACTGTTGCCTAATTACCAGTCCCTTGGGACAATTTAGGTCTGCAAGCTGCCTTGCTCATGTATGAGTGTTCCAGTGGTGGAAGAGGCTTCCTGTAGCTTACTATCCTCCCCTCCCCCCGATGCAAAATAAACCAGAAGTTTGTACATATGGGCTTTTCAGATGCTGATAACCATGATCAGATTTATATAAATCATCATGTGTGCCAGAGTGAGGTACAAGGCTGGGGTGAGGTCTGGGGCACCACTGACGACAAAAACTAAGTGAAATTTCAAGAACATTATGGAAATTTTGCTAAGATGTTTTTTTCCTTTCTGTCAAGTTGTTTTCCTACAGATGGGGTACATAGTAGATGCGGGTTGTTGTTGTTTTTTTAGCCACACGGTGTCTACCTTCCCACCAGTTGCCGCCCATCAGTTTTTTCTAGAAGAGAAATTATTTTTTATCCAAATCACAAATTACTTGGACTCATTTCATGGTGTCTCAGTATCATTCAATAGCTAATATCCTGAGCCTGATTTTATTCTACTGTCCATGTTACTGTCCCACCAAAACTTTGTAATGATGGAAGATGAAGCTGCATTTATAAAACCTATACCATGTTTTTATATACCGCCTTGTGGGACAGGACTTTCAGGGCCTGATTTCCATTTACCGTATGGACATGAATTACATTCACACAAATTTTAAGTCTCTGTTACACTGTGGGACCAGCAAAAAGTAGCCTCAGGGTGTGACAAATATTGCAACCCCGTGCAGTAACTTTGGGGACCATTGTATTTAATTTATGAATGGTTTATGAATGGTTGTGTTATACTCCATGAGGAAGGGTTACCACTGTTCCTACAGGAACTAAAAAATGGTGGGGTGTGATTCAGGAGAGTCACCGAGACTAAACAACTCTAGAGAAGTTCCACTTGCTATGTTCCACGCTCTGGGATAGTTTGCATATACTAGTTCAGACGGGGAAACAAAGAAAGAGCTTTTGGTATAAAAGGATGAGCTTGAAATCACTTGTGGCCTTCATTTTGATACAGCAAATCGACATGACACTCTGTCCAAGCAGAGGCCCCAACCCTTACTGATGGGTTGGAAAGGACATTGGCCTATCAGACTTCCTTTGTGGCAGATGAATGATTTCTGGTTGTTTATTGTTTTGTGTATGTTTACTCTGTAAGGCTTTTGTCCTCTGAGAAAAAACAATGCCCAGAAGCTGGCCTTTGGCTTGCTGGGGATGGGCGTGGGTTGTGCAGCGTTAAAATCCCCAGTGAAACAGGAGAGAGAAGTGAGTCTCTACCTTAAGTGAGTGCCCTTGATGGACCATGGAGGGGGAATACAGGGGCAATTACCTTGAAATTAGGGCATCTTAAATGAGAATCAGATCCTCAGAGTTTTAGTTAGCATAATGTAGATGTCCAACCAGAGTGGGTATGATTGAGAAGGCTGATAGCTCCTTACATGAATACTGAGTCTTAAGGCCTGAGTCTTTACATTATTTTCTATGGGCTTTGGAGCAAGTTGTGAGATTATTCCAGGTTCCCAAGGGACATCACACAATTAGCCTTGATTTCATATTCTGCCTCTAGTTGTGCATTTTGCTAGGACCAAGAGAATGAAGGAAGAAATTGCCTGAGAGCAACTTCATGGTTTTTTATCGACATTCCTTTGGGCCTTGACTTCTATGCCATCTGTCATGACCATTTTTATTGGATGGTTGTGGGGAGAAGGTGGTGGAGTGCGGGGGCAGGAGTGATAATGTAGCACTGCTTCCTTCATTAGACAGCACAATCAATGTAGTATAGATGGAGGAACCTGCATTAAGTTCAGGGAGGCAGGACTTGTTAGCCTCTTGAGGTCTCTTCTGTCTTCTGGCTCTAACTTCCCTAGCTGCACAGTTATTGAAAGACCTCCTATGTGGAATGAGAATAGGATACAGTCACAGAGAGTATATAATTTAGAAAGAGATGTTAATTTTTCCTCCACACTTGAGGTTTTTATTGCCTTTTGAAAAGCAGCAGTGAAAGGACATGTCAAAGCTAAACTTGCAGCTACAAGTTGGCAGAGAATTCAAAATTCACTGGACAATATATCTCAGCCCAATGGTTCTGTAGTCATGGAAGTTATGCTGATTGATACTTATTACTAGTTACTTACAGAACAAGTTCTGTGTTAGAGTTAGATACCATTTCCTGCATAGGAATGGAGAGATTTTCCTCTTTTCAGTGATTGAAGGTGCCTGGCAAGTTAGATATTAAACTTTTATGACTGTATTAAAATTTTGAATCCAACTTATAACTCTTCTGATTGACTTAGGAAAAAATATAGCACAGATACAGGAGTTCTCTTTATAACACTTAATCCTTTGTACCATGTTCCATCTCAGCTTGTCTCTTCATTAATATAGGGCCCTCCTGCTGAAGGTAATCAGATCCCCAGCTCTATGGAAATCAGTAGAAATTGAATTGATTACCTCCTGCCCCCCACACCCCCACCATCACCATCACACACACATTAATATTTTATAGGGGCAAAATACTTTGACTAGCTCCCTTAAACCATTAAATCAAGAACATTATTTGGGAGTAGCCCTGTTCTAGGCTATAGATGTACTCAGTGAAGGACCAACAATAGAGTGGCCCTGCCCCATCCCACCCGCAAGTCCTGTCAGAAATGGACACTGGGCAGGAGGGGGTAGTACATTCAGTAGCAGGCAGCTTTGGGAGGAGAGTATACTGCTGGTTCCCCCAGCTCACAGAAAAAGACCCAAGAGAGGGCAGAACCTGCTACCTCACTTAATGAAAGAATAAACTCCCTGAGACAAAAGGTGGCTGGACCTATTTCTTCTGATGAAAAACCATAAGAATGGCCATACTGAGTCAGACTAATGGTCCATCTAGCCCAGAATCCTGTCTCCCGACAGTGGCCAATGCCAGGTGCTTCAGAGGGAATGAACACAACAGGCAATCTTTGAGTAATCCCCCACTCCCCCAGTCATCCATTCCCAGCTTACCAGACTCTGAGCCAAACTCAGGTCTGGCCAAGGCCCCTCTGATGGAAGAGAGGTTGACAGCTCAGCTCAGAGTGACTACTTTGGTTCCCTTTGTTTATTTTCCTGTTCCTATTGTGGTTAGATGTTGATAGATGTTTGGCTGCATATGTGTGTTCCCTCTGTGTGCCACCCCAGCCCTGCACAGACAGCTGGCACGGCAGACCTTTTGCGAACTGCCCAATGATCACAAGATCCATTAAGGGCTGAAGACACCCAGCCAGGTTTATTGTCGACGAAGCATGGTACTAGTATCCCGCAGACTCTACCGAACCACTAATACACGTATGCCCATAACAACGGACCAGCTCACTGAACGGTGGGACTTTCCATTCCTCCCAAGGCCAGACAAAGATAATCCCTCTGAGATACATCTTTATACCCTGATACAAACAAGCTAGTACTGCCCCTTTGACATAATTGGTTACTGCCCCCTGACATCACTGGTTATCACCCATCATCTTGTACATGTTGGTTTTTATCAAAACATCTCTATTACATACTGTCATCGTGACCTTATCTTTTAGGAGGGGCCAGTGGATTCCTGCTATCCTTGGGTAATGTTTTTGTACCATCCTTGATATCGGGATGGTCTGGTACCACTTGATATTGGGATGTGTTTGCATGAGCACTCTGTGACTAGCACTTCTTAGGAATGTGTATTTCTGTAATATCAGCCCTGTTCTTGCCAAATTCTGTGAGCAGGTCCTACCTCATACCAGGCCTCTGATACAGAGGCTTACATCTCAGGCTCTCTTCCTACTACACCTATTTGTTTGTTCTCCTGGAAACCTGAAAGAAGTAAACACCCAGAAGGACTTAGCCAAAGGGCTGAAACTCTGTCCCCATCACACTCCTACTGAGCATCCTCATGTGAGTTAGCAGTGCTGGATTGAGTACACAACCCCTTTAAACCCCAAGGGGGTGCTGTTAGACGACCAGATCTCTTTCACTCCCATACACTAAAGATGCATTCAGGATGCCTACCAAAACATTCCGGCAAAATCTAAACAATGTTGTTGTTGTTTTAAAAACTGGAAAACTATAACATATTCCACGCAAAAATGACATTTAGGAACAAGTCACTTTTTCATCCAAAAGTATTTTCTTCTGAAACTCTTTGACCAGCTCTATTTCTCAACATATTAGGATGTATTTGAAACTGTGCTTTAGAACGCAAATGCTCCACAGCCCAATTTCCTGAATTATCCAGTCCCAGTTCATGCTATCATCTGTCGGCAAGATGCAATGTCCCATGTACAAGCCTGAAGGAAAGGGGGTTGGCCTTTCTTGAGGCATAGTTTTTTTTCTGAAAATTTCATCATGCTCTGGTTTTGTTGCACAAATAACCTCTTCCATCAAACTGACAAGTCTTTTTTGTTAACTTGCTGCCATAATAAATGTCTCACCTCTGAAATCTATTTTCATTAACATGGGTGTTGGTGAGGCAGAATAAGGGTTTCTATGCAGGCAGATGATATCTCAATTTTCTGTAGCTATTGTATTTTCAGTCATGCTTTTACATCATGTCAGTATAATGCATCTTATTATGACTGATGGGCCATAATGGGATTTTCTTGTTGTCATCAGGTTCCAGAACAAAACGGGGACGAGTTTCACCAGTGTAGACCCAAAAGCATTTGACAGTACTTACCTTATAAATTATTGCATTCTTTTCTGCCACCAAGTGGTTTCCAGACATAAATAACAATGGAAATGACAATGCAGCAATTCATTCATTTGGGGCTGTTCATGTTTCTGAATTTTTTTAAAAAATATATTTTTTTTGTCTTTTGCATCTTTAGTTTGCAGTTCCTCTGGCTGCAAGTTGCAGACTCAGTTTTCACTTTTACAGGGTTTGAATGATGGTTTAGGTTTGTTTTAACCACCTACATGTTTTGCTTACTTTTTGATTGTGTAGATAGGACCTGTCTCCTCATTTAGCACACCTTCAAACAGAAGACATTACCTACAGACACAGAGACCTCTTTTATTTGTTTATTTAAGTTAAATTAATAGAGCTGACAAAATAATTTTAAAAAAACTTTTTATTTCAGTTTTGGTTGAGCCAGGCTGTGAAAAGTTGAACCTGAACATTGAACATTGAAATAACATTGAAAGTTGAACATTGAAATAGCTTGGATGTAGAAAGGGAAAAAATGATTTAAAAAAACCCAGATATTTTGCTGATTTTCTACCCAAAAAATAAATAAAATAAAATAAACAAATTTTCTAAATATTTGTGTGGAACATACTCCTGTCAAAAGTGTGTTATCATTGACTACCTAGCTGAAAAAAAAACTGTCGCTGGGTTTTGGACCTGTTCCAAATGGAAGGGTGTTTGTTGAAGAAAAGATACCTTCCTGAATGACCGTAGTTGGCACCCTTATTTATCAGTCTGAGCAGATAGGCTAAAGGACTCAGTGAGTGATGTAGGGCTATTAACTTCCCCTCTCATCCAAGAAGTGGTCCCTCCACATCCAGGCTGAGGCACACATGGTGGGTGGAGGGGTGGAATCCTACACAACTGCTATTTGCAGTGTATCTGTTGTCAGTTTTTAGATCTGTCATTTTGGCACTGTTCTGCAGCATTAAATGCACTTTAAAAAATAAATTGAAATGTTCCAAGAGTGGGTTCTATTAATAATCGAATGTTAGGATGGTAGCTGATGACTCCAGCCTGCAGCCCAGTGCCAAAGACAAATGAGAAAAGGACAGTTTCATGTTTCTGCATGTTTTATATGCCTGGTTATATATCAAGCTACACTGCTCCTTGCTAGAAACAATATAATTAAAAGTGATTTACCTGACCAGCAGCAAATGATTTTTAATTGTAATACACCAAATGGGGCACTGTGAAATCCAACAACACCCATTGTTAAGAAGCCATTGAGCACATTAGATAATTAGCATCAGCAAGTAACAAAACAAATGATCAGTCAAGCACCTTGTTCAAAAATGCACAGTTCCCCAGTAGGTCTGACAAGAACACAAAAGCCAGTCACCATGGCTAGTGTACTTTATACAATTTGATTCCCCTCCACCCACCTTAAAAAAAGTACCAAGCACACATGGGTTAAATTCAGATGCTATCAAAATACTGCCTGTGGCAGATTGGAGGGCAAAAGTTAGCTGACATACAGGGAGAAATGTTATGGTAAATACACACAAGACATGCTGTACTACCATACAGAGCATTTTAGGCAAGTAGATGTGAAATCAATTGTGAAAGAGATGAATAAAACATGTTTCCAAGAAAATGAAAACAGCAGCATTCCTGCATTTTGGCAGAAATGACGAGAGAGAGAGAGAGAGAGAGAGAGAGAGAGAGAGAGAGGCTTGTTTTTGCTTAAACAACAACCTCCCCTCCCACCAAAAAAAAAAAGACAATGGGCAACCTTAAAACAGTCAGATTTTGCCCTTTTGTGAATTTAGAAATGACATCAGCCAGTTATTAGCTTCATGAAAAACCTGGCTAGTCATTTGTACCCATGCTAGAAGTATCCTGAAGATCCTCTGTGTACATTAAAGTTTGATAATTTGCTTAAGAATGTGGACTCTTCTCCTTGCAGAATCTGAATAAAGTTTACCTATGTAATTACCTTGAAAAACCAAACTCTAGCAGAGTATGTTCATTATTCCAGGTTATTAGTGAATTGTAAACATTGTGCTATCATGCCTGGGTTTTGCAACAACATAACATTTATATATATTCGTATTGGGTATGTATTGCCATGTGGGGACATTATGACAGAAAAATGTACAAGAATTTTAAAAGTTTGTATGTGAAACTTCTTACCCTAGGCAGTTTGAGCAGTACCTGCGCTGCTGTGAATCAGATACATCATATCATCTACCTTTTGCTGTGAGTGGCTCTGAACCTGTACTTTTATACACCAAGTTTGGCTATCCAATTTCAGAGGTCACCAGCTTCTGCTGAAGTAAACCTACAATTTTGCATATGGTTTGAATCATTATTGTCCACTGAAATAAAACAATGTTCCCATTTCTCAAAGTGACCTCTAAATTGTACACCTTGAAACTCAGATCTGTGCCTGCGTATGTCATTTGCATGCATCAGATGGACATATTTACCAGATGTGCTGAGGTTTCTTTAGAAATTTCATCCTTAGTTTAATTTTGTTGTATAGATGGCAAGGTGTGCCTTTTGCCAATGGTTATAGACACTCCTCCGGTGAGACACAATTTCTCAGCCCCACTTAGACTGATTTATGCTGCTCCATTGGCACAGGACAGACTTAAAAGGCGGATGTAATGGGCAGCTCAGGACATCTCATGTAAAGAGAACCTCAGGCAAGATAGACACAATATATCTGACCATATACCATCCATTGTGCTATCCCTACCATATATGGTATGGCTGGGACATGGCTACAAGAAGAGACATGACTGAACTGCTGTTGTGTTCCAGTGATCCCCGGCGGCCTTGGTGATCTTCCAGCCAGGCACAAATTAGTTGTAAATTGTACGAGAAGCCAAATCAGTGCCTATCCTGTGTTCAGATTTTGGAGCTATAAAGGTGGTTTAGTGCAGAACTGGACTGGACTTGAGGATCTAAAAGCATGTATTGTACCTTCTTTTATATTTGAGAACAAACTATGCTACCAAAAATAAACAATATTAATAACCTACTCCCTTGCATTTCTCTCTCCTTTCTCCTTCTGCTCACCTACCACTGTGTCTTCGATCAAGGACATTTTATCTCCAGGTCTCCCCAGTACATCCCAAGAAATCACAGTTGTATGGATAAGTCATGGTGTCTGATATTGCTGAGTCCTGATCTGTTGTTGTTTTTAAACATCAGGACTAAGGCTTTAAATTAGCCTCAGATGTGAACTGAGAATCAGTGGAGGGTGCAGAACAGAGGGGAACTGTGCTTTTGGAAGCTACATGTGTTGAGGAGACATGCTGCCACCTTCTACATAAGCTGGACAATAAGTGGCTACCAACGTCAACTGCAGGTATAGTGAGTTACAAAAATTCAGCTTTGCAAGGAACACCTGACTCGGACCCCCTGGTCAACTCTTCATACAAGAGGAAAGAGGAAAGCTTCCTAATTAGCTAGTAAAGTATGCATTGCATTCTTCTCTAGTGGCATGTCCATGAGGATAACAGCCCACTTCTGGTATCTATTGTAATAGCATGCATTCACTGCCAGAGCACCCCCACACAGGAGGACATAGCATTCCTCTCTAGCACCTTCGCCGTCTCACTTGTGTCCTGGATACACAATGGTGTGCTGCCTCGTGGCTTTGCCTTCCAGGCAGGTCAGCTCTCAGTCCACTCCCCTTCCAGGGTTAACTGAAAAATAATTAAATATGAACTCAGAATAATCTCCTGGGCATTAAAGTCCATAATATAAAGACTAGTTTTTCATAAAGGTCCAAGGCTAAGATTGTCAAGGTTAACCCCTGACTGGGCCAGGTTATTTGGGTTAAGGCAGGGAGATCCTTCCTTCCCAGAACTGGCCTGTAGTAGAAGCTGCCAGCCCTTTTTATCTTGCCTGCCTTGAGCTCTGATTGACCTCTGCCTGCTTCTGGCCCTTCTATGTGTCTGAGAATCAACACTCACTGGTTCTGTTCTGCATGCAGCTGATCATGGGAAGCCTTTCTAGGCATCCCTGGAGGTCTGAACTCATTGTTCTTCCCTTTCAGAATTACACTTTCTTAGGCCTGGTCTACACTACGGCGTTAGATTGACATATGCCATGTTAGGTCAAATTTATAATGTGCCTGTCTACACTACCGAGCCCTTTCCACTGACCTAAAGGGCTTGTAAAATCAGTGCCTGTACTCCACCTCGGCGAGGGGAGTAGTGTTAGAGTTGACCTTCCCAGGTCGAATTAGGGATGGTGTAGACACAACATTGTGTAATTTGACAGGTTTGGCCTCTGGGAGGTGTCCCAGAGTCCTCCAATGTAACTGCTCTGGACAGCACTTTCAATTCCACTGCACTTCAGCCAGGTAAACAGGAAAAGCCCCGGGAACTTTGGAATTTCATTTCCTTTTGATCAGTATGGAGAGCTCACCACCACAGCTGACCGTGCCTGCCAAGGGCCACAAACACACTCCAGCATGGAGCATACAGGAGACACCGGATCTCATTTCTGTGTGCAGAAAAGAGTCTGTGCAGGCAGAGCTCCAAACCAGCAGAGGAAATGCTGACATCTATGCCAAAATCGCACAGGGCATGGGGGACAAAGGCTACACCAGGGACACACAGCAGTGCCGTGTGAAAATAAAGGAGCTCAGGCAAGCGTACCAGAAGACAAGGGAGGAAAACAGTTGCTCTGGTTCTGAGACACAGACATGCTGCTTCTGTGAGTGGCTGCATGTGATTCTAGGCGGGAACCCCACGATTACCCCAACACTTTCCGTGGATACCTCCCAGGGGCCCCAGGTGGCCACAGGCAACAATGGGGAGGACATTGTTGTTGAGGAAGAAGAGGAGGAGCAGAATGTGCAGCAGGTAAGCGGAGGATCCATTCTCCCCAACAGCCAGGACCTTTTTCTAACTCTGGAGCCAATCCCCGCCCAGGACCCACCAGTGCGGGACTGTGATGGCGGCGAAGGCACCTCTGGTGAGTGCACACTTGCAATCACACTACAGGGGTTAAATGCAATTGTGATTAATGTTTAATCTGAAGTAAACGAGATTCAGTGGCAGCCAGTCCAGCTATGCAAAGGGTGCTCCCTGGAAAAGCCTGTTTATGTGCCAAGAATTCCCCATCAAAAAATGTCCCTGGGTGTGTCCTGACACCACCTATCCTTTCTTGTGTGCTTACCATGCCTGCCTGCAAACCAAAATCTGCTGCTCAGCGCTCTGCTTTAGATGTCCAAAGGCACATTCTACCACCATTCTGAACTTGCTCAGCCTACGGCTGAACTGCTCCTTACTGCTGTCCAGGCTGCCTGTGTACAGCTTCATGAGGCATGGGAGCAAGGGGTAGGCTGGATCTCCAAGGATAACTATCGGCATTTCAACATCCCCAATGGTAATTTTCCAGTCTGGGAAGAAAGTTTCTTCTTTCTGAAGAGACCGGAGTTCCTAAAGATGCACGCATCATGTACCTTTCCCAACCATCTGACGTTGATATCAGTGAAACAGCCCTTGTGATCTACTAGTGCTTGCAACACCATTGAGAAGTACCCCTTTCGGTTTATGTACTGGTTGGCAAGGTGGTCTGGTGCCAAGATAGGGAGGTGTATTCTGTCTATCGCCCCACCACAGTTAGGGAACCCCATCGCGGCAAAGCCATCCACTATATCCTGAACATTGCCCAGAGTCACTACCCTTCTTAGCAGATTGCCCTGGCTACTTGGATCACAGCAGCCCCCACTGTAGATTTACCCACTCCAAACTGAGTCCCGACTGACCAGTAGCAATCTAGCATTGCAAGCTTCCACAGGGCTATCGCCACTCGCTTCTCAACTGTCAAAGCAGGTCTCATTTTGGTATTTATGCGCTTCAAGCCTGGGGAAAGCAATTCACAAAGTTCCATGAAAGTGGCCTTATGCATTTGAAAGTTATGCAGCCACTGCTCCTCATCCCATACCTGCATAACTATGCAGTCCCATCAGTCTGTGCTTGATTCCCAGGCCCAGAAGCGATGTTCCATCATGTCAACAAGCCCGGCTGCCGCCACCAGCATGTGCAAATTGCTCCATTCTATGGTTTTCAGCGTGGCTATTTGCGTGGCATCACATTCTTCCATGTGGTGGCTCCTGGCTAGGCTCTCCAAATACTGCAGGACAATATGCAAGGTATTTGCGATGCTCACAACAACAGTGTACAGCTGAGCGGGGTCCATGCTATAGTGTCTGCACGAGTAACCCAGGCTTAGGCACGGAAATTATTGTTTGTCGTTGCTTTCAGGAAGGGAGGGAGGAGGCAAGTGCATCATGGGAGGCTGATGATATGTACCCAAAACAACTCACAAAAATGTTTTTGTCCCATCAGGCATTGGGAGCCTAACCCAGAATTCCAGTCGGAAGCAGGAACGGTGGGATAGCTGCCCACAGTGCATCGCTACGTGAGTCGATGCTAGCTATGGTAGTGAGGATGCACTCCGCTGACAGAATGTGCATAGTGGGGACATGCAGTATCGACTTTGTAAAATCGGATGCTAAGTGTCGACTTAAATAAATTCGACCTAATTTCATAGCATAGACATGCTCTTAGAGAGAGGTATTCCAAGGCGGTGGGGCCTCTGGGTAGGGGGCAGCAAATGCCTACTACACATTGTCACACCTGCTAGAATCAAATACACATTGATTGAAATGGGAGAGATCTGTGCTGTAGTGCTCGTGATCAGAACATCAAACTCTTCTCATGACCCATGTGAATTGTCATAACACAGGCATTTATTACCATTCAGTCACCCTGGCTTATGAGTAAAGCATAGGTGTTCTGAACTGTAGTAACAGGTTAAAGCTTCCTTCCATATTTGCAGGGTTGCTTGAAAGATGGTGGGAAGTCACAGAATTATCCCATTGCTCTTCCACTGCTTTGTTAAAACATGATAGATTTCTTTACAAGAAACAAAACTTTGTTTAAACCATTACATAATACTTCTCTCTATAAATAAGTGCATGTACATAATGCTCCCTGACACTTGTTTCTTTATAGAGAAACCTTCTGAACTTAGGAATTCAGAAAGCTGTATTTACATTGTACCAGATGAATGCAGGCTTCATCACATACTTTTAAAACAATACTATTTTAAAAATGCAGCTTGCAGTTCTTTTATAGTATTTTGAATGTCACAGTTAAACCCACAGTACGTGGGGTAGATTGAGAGAAGTCATGATTAACAGTCAAAGCCAGCCCCCTTATATGTTTGTTTCCAGCATCAACTGTAAAGACTTTGCTTTAGGATGAAAACTTAATTGGATGTGCTGAAGAAAAGAGCTGCCTTTGGTAAGTGAACTGAATTTTATAATCTCCATCAAAGTTGCATTCTGAGCTGGCAGACCTAAGAATTCATGTTAGCATTTGCCCTGAAAGTAAATAAAAATTAAAATTGCAAAAACAACTAAAAGTATCCAACTTCAATGAAGGTGAAAGAAATTAAATAAAGGCAAAGATTCTTTCAGGTTTTTTTTAAATTAAATCTGAAACAATCCATCAATTTTATGTTAATTTTAAAGTTTATTCGCACTCCAGTATATTTAATATTTATTTTGGAGGGACAGATTGTGATGGACTTTTTTTTTCTTCTCATACCCTGGGTTTGCAAAGGGAAATCATTGTATTAAATTAAAGATCAGAAAGAAAATACCTTATATATATATTAGTGTAAGACAAAATGGGTATGGTTAGCAGACCCAGAGCCTGATTCTGGTGTCTCTTACACCAATTTTACACCATTGACTTTTCATTTTATACTCATGTGAGATCAGAAATTGGCCAGAGATTATTAGCTTTTTTCCCCCCTCCTTTTAACTGAATCCAGCTAATGCTATTGGTCTCAAGGTCAGATCTAGAGCCAGACTTTCAAACACTATTTCAAAAATTACAGAATAGTTCATGTTTCCAAAACCCCACTTTTTTCATGTCAGTTAATCTATTCAAATTTGCTGAAAACTCAAAGGACTGTGCACACAAAATCCTGGTTTCGTGTTCAAATGCTGGCCAGACCTATTTAGAAAGTAGGCCAGAAAAATAAAAATTCCCTTCCTGCCTGTTGCAGAAAACTGACCAATTTTTTCAGGAAGCCTGAGGTGTGGATGAAACTTTTTTTTTTAACCCAAACACCTGAGAACTTTGGGACTCTAAATCTCTATCTGAATCCAAATTATGTATCTTGAGCTCATCTTTTCTGACAACTAAACAAAGCTTTCTCCATCAGTTAGGCCTTCTCTGGAACATTCATCCAACTGGACAAAGTAGGAATTCCTCCATTGTCCACACCACATCCACCAACTCCATTGTCCAGCCAAATGCGTCACATATGTATTGTGCACCAAAGTCAGTAGAAAGATGGTTTTCTCTGATTTTTTGCAGTGTCTGTCTAGATACTTATACGGTTTTCTTTGCTGTACTGTCTGAGCTTCGATAGTTTCTTGCAGAGCTGATCAGAGAAATTGTGATGTAACTATATTCCATTGGAATATGTAGTTCTGTCAAAATGTAAACAACTCATGAAATCAGGTTGATTTTGCCAGAATTACGTTCTGGAGAAACATTGGGGAAACAAGTTCCAGCAATGTTGAGACATTCTATTTCAGCATTTTTGGAACAAAACATTTTGATTTTTCTACTGGAAATTACTTGTTTGTTTTAAACTTCTTTGTGTTATATGTTTCAATATCATGCATTATATAATACAAAATAAAAAAGTCAAAATTGAAACAAAATGAATTGCTTTTGTCAAAATGAAACATTTTGAATGAACCCCCTTCCTCCAAAAACTGTATTTGTTCAGACTTCTCCTTTATGGAGAATTTAATTTTTTTTGGTTTGTGTTTCATTCCTTATTGGAACAAAACAATTTCAAAATCCTTTGTGAAATTGAGCTTCTGTTCTGTGCATAATTCTACTTTCTTGTTCCCTAACTGCTGGATTCAAGTTTTTGTCCTTCTTGCCTACCTGTTGGGTAGTATTCTTAACAACCACAGCATTGTACATTTCTTATCATTGCACAGATACTAGAAATAACACTCCTAAACAGTTGTACAATCAGCTGTATGGTAAGAAACTGCAGCTTACTTAACTTTTTCACCAGATACAATATCTGAATCTTGATTTTTTTGCTTATCAACAGTTATATAGGTCTATCTTATCCTCCTTCTGAGAGTCATGGATTGATTTCGGTAACAATGTTGAAGAGTAATGTGCATTATACATTAAGTAGCTGTTTGTAAACTACTATCAAGGAAGGAGAAGAAACCAAATATGTCAGTGCTTTCCCCATGGTTTGCAACATTTGGCTCCCATATACTAGACTATCAGGCTCAATCTGACTCCTTCATAACAAGCTGTCAAACACTATTGTGGCACCAGCCATATCTGTCAGAGCAGCCTCCTCAGCATTACTTCAATCTCTTCTAAAGGACATGGAAGTGCATTTTATAGAATCAAAATTGGTGCTTATTGCCTCAGACACAGACTCTTTCTAGCATGATGTTCTACTCACAGTAACACCTGCTGATGACAGGATACCTTGTCTGGTTTTCCTTACACTCCATTCATTCCCTAACTGTTCTTTGGTGCATGGCAAGTGAGCAGAAGGGACTGAGGCACAGGATTTGTGTTGAAGAAATCCCTTCTGTTTCCATTATGAAATACATAGATAATAGCAAGCGTGAGACTATAGCGTGAACCAGCCAACCTATTGTCCATCCACATACAAATGTGTCACCTCAGACTAGTGTGCACTTAAACTAGGAAGTGCATCTCTCAGGCTGAAGTCCACCCCAAACTCGCACAATTTGTGTGTGTGTGTGTGTGTGTGTGTGTGTGTTGGATGTGGGCAGAATGCAATGCAATGGCCTGAGGGAAGGGACAGAGCTTCATTTCTCACTAGAAATGCTCTGGTTTCTGTTAGCTAGGTTGGAATCCTATCATTTTTATTTTCTGAAAAGATCATAAGCTCTTCTGGGCAGGGGCCATGCCTGTGTGTTTGTACAGCACCTAATACAATGGGAGGCCCTGATATTAATTGAAACATCTGGGCACCACTGTTATACACATATTGAATAATAATAATAATTAATAAATAATAAATGAGTCAACTGAACAGTACAGAAGAACAGTACCAGGGCAACCTATTCCTCAAGACTACAGTCAAAGCACAGGCCTCTTGTCAGAGATGTCTTTGCAATAAAACACATGCATTGCAAGTTAATTTTACTAATCTCCATGGTATTTCTTCTGTTGTACACTTAAATTTTCCCATATAGTTGGAACAATCCATAAGAAAAATGACTATCTATCTCTGGAAGGAAAGCCAGCTTGCCAATGGCCCAATATATGAGTTCACAATGATTTTTAAAAGGATTCATACATTGCTATAGAATCCTGGAATTCTCTCCTGTTTCCACTCTTTATTTGTCCAAATTCCTACTATGGACACTATCATTATTTTTATTTTTGAATTGCCCCTGTATCACTCTGTGACTCAGTTCAGTCAGTCAAACAGATGACTGACATGGACATGGTTCTCAGTTTTCTATCACCTTGCTCATTCTGTGGTTTCACCAGGAGACTCCTTCTACCCCCAGGTTCGGTGTGCACCATGGGAAAGGTACGCTACCTCTCTTCCCTTTCAAGATGGCTGCCATCAATCCTACCACAAATAAGACAACAGAAAACTCCGAGAACATAGCACCATTACAACGCTTATTGCTAGAGCCCCACGTATCACCTCCATGAAACATCCCAACTTCAGCAACCAGAGGCTGGCTGGGCATGAGTCTCACTTGGGTTGCTCTTTTCTCCTTGAGTGAGAAACACCAATACAGATGATAAACATAAGGGTGAGGTATAAGAGGAATGAGGATGAATAGCTATTCTCCAGACTTCACTGGCTGCATTCATACACAATTATGTGGCAGACAGAGAAAGTAACTCTAACTCAAATGAGAACAGATATAATCCTTAGTAATATAACGCAAGGCTGTCCAGCCAGAAGAATTGGTGGTGAAAAGAGAAATGTGAATCAAGTCAACAGAGCTGTTAAGCAAATGGGTATGAAGCTAAAAGAGAGACCTATATTTATGAAGTGGCAGTGTCTGTTGTTGGAGATCCAGAGTCCGGTTGCTCTTTACCCCAGAAAAAGTGGAAGGGTATCAGAATGAAGTAAGTGTTAATTTAGCACCCAGGATCCAGTCTTTAGTGGATACCTCACATCTGCCCTCACACCAATAATTCCACCCACTGCATCAGCTCCCCACTGTCCTTTCCAAAGAGAGCATCTTCCACTTGTGCTGCCCACCTCCACTGCCTTGTTTTCATGTGTCAGTTTGAGATGCTCGGAATGAGCCCTTGGGGCAGAGAAAGGAGACACATCTAGAGGTAATTTCAGTTGCACTAATATAATTGAGAGTTTTTTAGTTATGCTTGTTGCAGTTGTCTCTCACTGTTCACAAAGCAAACAGTGGAGAGAGGTGCTTACCCAACAAGATGCATGATTAGCACTTTCATTTTAAGCCCCTTGTTTAGACAGACAAATCTAATCCATTTCTGGATTGCTGACTGACATAAAACTGTGTTCCGCAACATTTGAAGATTTATCTGACATCAAATATTGCTAAATTCCCTTTAAGGTTCTGCCCAGAAGAAATGCACATGGTCACAGCAGGCTGGATTGGAGCCATCCAATGCATGTCTTTATTACTGGAAGAATTTAAACTAAATTCTGTTGGATGGGCTGAATTCTGCTATCAGTTTTCTGCTCAGTGTTGCAAGCATGGTGAGATTTTTCAGCCATCTTGCAGGCTGTACCAAATCCACATGTTCTTGGAATCAAACTTTCTATTTACCAGATCCTTAATATACTCATGGGGCTTTCTCCATCACATGAACTGTACATGCACGTAAGCTACGTAACCATTATGATTTTATTTCTGTGGATATTGCACATTTAAATCCCCAGCCATGTGCTCTATCCTGAAGACATCTGCCATTTTGTGTTCAGTTATGTTGTAGACTGTTACAGAGACAACACATGCACTGTTCTGTCTCATGGTGGCATTACTTTTTACCTTGCTTGTTTTGTTGGTTCTCCTTGATCTAAAGTAAACACAATTTAGACTGAAAGTACACAGTTGCTCTTTATGTATGGGAAACAGAAGCATTCACCAAATTTGGGCCCAGGAAGGAGTTTTGCATAGTGCATATTAAAAGGGATTTGGGAACAATGTTTACAATTATGTGGATTGCTGATAGGGAAACATACACCTGATTCATGTCCACACAATCAATTCCGTGCACTTGGAAGGTGCAGCCCATGATGGACCTTGGTCTTCAGTTGTTTCTTGACTTACAGATTGCTGAAAACATTTAGGGAGACAGACGGAGGAAGGATAGATATAAAGTATAGGGCTAGGAGTCAGGAGACTGGGGTTCCATTCCCAGCTCTGAGACAAGCTTCTTTGACCAAATCACTTGATCCAATTTTTTTTTTTTTTTTGTAAATGCTCAGTGATGTGGGGGGGCCTCTGGTTTCTGGTACCTTGGAACACTTAGAGCTGGATTTTCCGAAGTGTTGAGTTCCCACAATCCCAAGTGAAGTCTGTTGAAGTGGCCAGTGCTCAGCACTTCTGAAAATCATGCCCAAAGTTGGGCAACCTAAAATAGAAGCAGCCAAAATCAATGGCTAGTTTTGAGAAAATTTTCCTGTATCATTCTGCTTCTCAGATTCCCCAGCTGTAAAACAAGGATAATAATATGGACAAAGGGATACTGTGGGGCTCATTTCATGACTTTATGTAAAATTCTATGAGCTCTTCAGATAGAAGACACTATAGAACTAGAAGGTATTATTCATGGGTTCGTTTTTCAATGGTTAACAATTTTAAACTTGCATTAAGTACAGTCATTAAAGTATTGACATTGTCAGTTGTACCAGTACAATGAGGTATCATAACTCTGTGCATACACGTGCACAAGATGTACTGTGTAAATCAGTTTAGAAAAATACAGCTTTATAAAATGAAAGACCACACTTTACATTGAAATAAGTATGTTTTCTTATTTTATATGGTAACCGCTTACCCTTGAATTACATAGTAATTAATTATCATGCAGTAATTACATAGTCATTACAATCTTCTTGTAAGTTTCTGTCTGCTAAACTGCAGTGCTGGTTGCATGGTAATTGCTTTTTGATCTGCTATGTGTAACTATGCAGTGATCCACAGAAGCATATAAATGCAATGTATGTTGCCCCATGGTATTTGGAAATAAATTCTACTAAATTGCCAAATGATTACAGATGGTTATAGGAAAGGTATGCCCTGCAACAAAACCTTAGGCCTACTTCAAAATGGGATGGAAACTACTAAGATGTCACAAAGTGTTTTCCCCACTTGACTACCTCCCACAAACACATTTGGCTCAGGGATTTTGTCTTTAATTTGACACTGCAATTTGCCTCATATTGCAATATGTCAAAACTTTTATCACATCAAATGGTTACCAATGGAGTGGACAGGGATCTTCAAGTCTCAGTAGTCAGATGCAAGCATCAGGATGAATGGCAGTGACTGAAAACCAAAACCAACCATAACCAGCCTTTCCCAAGCCACTTGCAGACTACAATGAACAGGTGGGCTAGGTGGTCACCAAGGAAAGAGAGAATTTGAAACTCAAATTGATACCTGTTGTGGTACCCTTCAGCTAAAATCAAGCTCAGGCAACTAACAGGGTTGGTCACGTCAATTCCAAGTTTCGGGGTATATGAGGAGGAGGTGAATGGTAAATAACAGGGAAGAATATTGAATGACATTTCACTAGGGAAAGCCAACACATGCCACTTGTGCTGCAATAGCTATTGGCAGAGTGCAACTTCAGAAAACTCTGGGGTGACATGCACAAGGCTGCCACTGCTAGTGAGCATAACTATAGTTACTGGCACAGACCAAAGCCTACAGGGAAAAAAGAAGAAAAAACTGGAGAGGCAACACATAACAGGACTATTGGAAAGATATTAAAATGTCACTGGCAGCTATGGAAAAACCTGCTAGAGGAAAGTCTGGCAACATAGTCTCTCTCTCTCTCTTAATAATACTTCCCATTGTTACAACAGTTTGAACGTATATATCAAAGAGGAGTTAACCAAAGTACATACTGGACTGTATTATTACTCACATTTCTGTTTTACAGATGGAGAAGCTAAAGTACAAGTGATTAAGATAATTTTTTTCAAAAGCACCTAAATGGCTTAGGAGATTAAAGTCCCATTTCAAAGGTAATTTATGGAGATTTTCAAAGGCACAAGGAGGCCGAACTTCCCCTTTTTGCTTCAAAAATCTCCCCCTAAATCTCACTGGAAAGCAATGAGAGTTAGATTGCTTAGGGTATGTCTACACTATGAAATTAGGTTGAATTTATAGAAGTCGGTTTTGTAGAAAGCGTTTTTATACAGTTGATTGTGTGTGTCCCCACACGAATACTCTAAGTGCATGTAGTCAGCGGAGTGTGTCCACAGTACCGAGGCAACAGTCGACTTCCGGAGCATTGCACTGTGGGTAGCTATCCCACAGTTCCTGCAGTCTCCGCCACCCATTTGAATTCTGGGTAGAAATCCCAGTGCCTGATGGGGCTAAAACATTGTCGCGGGTGATTCTGGGTACATATCGTCAGGCCCCCCTTTCCCCATGAAAGCAAGGGCAGACAATCATTTTGCCCCTTTTTTCTTGAGTTACCTGTGCAGACGCCATACCACGGCAAGCATGGATCCCGCTCAGGTAACCGTCACCGTATGTCTCCTGGGTGCTAGCAGACACGGTACGGCATTACTACACAGCAGCAGTTTATTGTCTTTTGGCAGCAGACAGTGCAGTATGACTGGTAGCCGTCATCGACGCAGTCCTGGGTGCTCTTTTAACTGACCTCGATGAGGTCGGGGCGCCTGGGCAAACATGGGAGTGACTCAGCCAGGTCATTTCCCTTTTAAGTTTCGTCTCATGGCGATTCAGTCCTACCAGCAGTTGAATACATGCAGCCAGACACCAGGGCAGTTAGAAGAGCACAGCAGGAAGTGCTGTGCATCAGAGAAGCTTTGAAAACCAATTTCATGACTGGCCAGGCTATGGTGTGATACTTCTGTTTGTTTCTCCTTGATGAAAACCCGCCCCTTTGGTTGCCTCTATATTCCCTGCAAGCCACCCGCCTTCCCCCTTCGATCACAGCTTGCTTGCAAAGGAAATAAAATCACTATCATTTAAAAAACATGTATTCTTTATTAATTGATTATAAAAATAGGGAGATAACTCACAAGGTAGCCTGGGTGAGGTGTGGGAGGAGGGTAGGAGGGAAGGAAAAGGTCACTTTAAAACTTCTTGAATGACAGCCTTCTGTTGCTTGGGCTGTCCACTGGGGTGGAGTGGTTGGGTGCCCGGAGCCTCCCCCGCCCCCCGCATTCTTGGGCGTCTGGGTGAGGAGGCTATGGAACTTGGTGAGGAGGGAGGGCGGTTAAGCAGGGGCTGCAGCAGCAGTCTGTGATCCTTCTGCCGTTCATGAACCTCCACCAGACGCCGGAGCATGTCCATTTGATCCCGCAGTAGCTCCAGCGTTGCCTCATGCCTCCTCTGATCTTCCTGCCACCACCTCTCTGCACGTTCATGGGCCACTGTCCTGTACTCTGTTATTGTGTCCCTCCACACAGCTCTGTCAGTGCCGGATGACTGAATGAGCTCAGAGAACATGTCATCGTGCATGCGTTTTTTTTCACCACCTTATCTGAGAGAGCCTTTGGAACGGAGGAGGGAGGCTTGAAACATTTGCAGCTGCTGGAGGAAAAAAGGGAGTGAAGTATTTAAAAAGATACATTTTACAGAACAATGGCTATACTCTTTCACGGTGAACGACACTATTTACATTACATAGCACATGAGATTTTGGTACAAGGTCGCATTTTGCATCTTATATTGAGTGCCTGTGGCTTTGGTGTTAGAGATCACACACGCAGTGCCGGGCAAACGAATTCGGCTTGCAAGCAGCCATGGTAAGCCATAGTCTTTCGGCTTCTTCAACCTTCATAACAGCAGCACCCTCCTTTCCCATACCAAGCAACGCCTGTTGAGTTGGCCATTTAGTGCTCTGGTTTTCCTGTTAACGTGCATCACCAGAAAACAAACTAATCCCCTCCCCGCATCCAATTCTCTGGGTTGATCGCTTTTCCCCTCCCTCCACAGCCTGGCTGGTATCAGGGAAGATCCCTGCTAGCCAAATGCGAACAGCTCAGCACCAATGCCCCCCCCCACCACCACCACGTGGTTAACTGCGGGGAGGATTTCTTTTCAGTCACAGGCAAACAGCCCAGTAGGAACGGGCACCTCTGAATGTCCCCTTAATTAAATTCCCCTATTTCAACCAGGTTACCATGAACGATATCACTCTCCTGAGGATGATAACAGAGAGATAAAGAATGGATGTTGCTTGAATGCCAGCAAACACCGGGACCATACGCTGCCAGGCTTTGTCATGCAATGATACCAGATACTTGCTACTAGCATGGTGTGGTAAAGTGTCCTACCATGGAGGACGGAATAAGGCTGCTCTCCCTCTTCTGCAAAGGCTTTTAGAGTACCTCCAGGAGAGCTTCATGGAGATGTCCCTGGAGGATTTCCGCTCCATCCCCAGACATGTTAGCAGACTTTTCCAGTAGCAGTACTGGCCACGAATGCATCCCAAGTCCTTAGGGCTACTTAATCATTAAAAAATGCTTGCTTTTATAACATGTATTATATTTTAAAAGGTACACTCATCAGAGGTCCCTTCTCTGGCTTCGTTGAGTTGGGAGGTTATTTCAGTCAGGGTGATAAAAAGACCCTGGCTGTCACGGAGAATGGTGTACTGTGTGCTCTTCCCAAGCTCATTCTCCTCCTCCTCATCTTCCCCATCTGCAAAATCCTCAGGCATGGCGGAGAGTACCCCATCATCGGAGTCCACAGACAGGGGTGGGGTAGTGCTGGTGCCCCCCCCCCCCCGGAATTGCATGCAGCTCAGCGTACAAGCGGCATGTCTGGGGCTCTGTCCCGGAGCGTCCGTTTGATTCTTTGGTTTTCTGGTATGCTTATCTGAGATCCTTTAGTTTCAAGCGGCACTGTGTTGCATCCCTGATGTAGCCTCTGTCCCTCATGGCCTCTGTGATTTTTTGAAATGTTTTCGCATTTCGTCTTTGGAACGTAGTTCTGATAGCACGGATTCCTCTCCCCATACAGAGATCAGATCCAGTACCTCCCGTTCGGTCCATGCTGGAGCTCTTTTTCGATTCAGGGACTGCATAGTTACCTATGCTGATGAGCTCGCCTGGCCAATCAGGAAATGAGATTCAAAAGTTCCCAGGGCTTTTCCTGTACACCTAGCCAGTGCATCCGAGTTCAGAGTGCTGTCCAGAGCGGTCACAATGGTGCACTGTGGGATAGCTCCTGGAGGCCAATACCTTCGAATTGCTTCCACACTAACCCTAATTCGAAACGGCGACGTCAATGTTAGCGCTAATCCTCTCATTGGGGAGGAGTACAGAAATCGGTTTTAAGAGCCCTTTATATAGAAAAAAGGGCTTCGCTGTGTGGATGGGTGCAGGGTTAATTCAGATTTAATGCTGCTAAATCCGACATAAACTCGTAGTGTAGACCAGGCCTGAGGGAAGGGAGGGCCAGATCCTGACACACCCTGATAGGGAACCAGTCCCCTCTATTTCTTATTAACTCAGTTATTTGTATTGATTCTCTTGCTTTTTGTTCATGGACAAACCCAGAAGGGGAGAGACTTCAAAGTGACCTGCCCAGACGGCTGAGTCATTGAAAGAAACAGGTCACCACAGAGGCAGAGTAGCTGTTGGCAGGAGACATCCTGCGGGGGGAGAGCTGCTATGCACTGCCTGCCACAAGGATAAGCCACCGGTAAATCAACCCCTTCACAATGCACTTAGCTCAGATGGTATCCACTCACATAGATCCAGTTGTAGGATTGAGGATTTGCAAAGTGTTTTTTAATCGGTCCCAACTGAGTTATGGCAGCTGGGACCTTGTCTTGCTGATAAATGCCTTACCTGAGTTTTACTATACAACACCAATATTGTGATAGAAACATGCATGCACACGCACACACCATCACTCTTTGCTTTCAGGCTTCTAAGTATCCCAACAGAGGTTTGACAAGTCCCATGTGGAGACAAGATGGGTGGGAGCATATGTTACTTTGTGAATAATTCATGGAGTTTTTTCTTCTGTTCTACAGCTAATTTGGGGTTGTTTGGGGGATTTTTTTCCCTTCCTGATTAAAATGCACAAATGCTGTGCAAGTTCTGTCAGATGTCAGATCATCTGGAGTTATGCTGAAGGAAAACAAACCAAAGTTTGTCTCTTTGCTAGCTTGATAATCCTGAAGTACATTTTAGAGGAAATCAAGGATTACACATAATAGTCTTTTGGCATCCTGACTTGCTCTGGGATGCCAGCTATTGGGTGGAAGTGTTCAAATCCATAATGTACTGACAGTCTGTGATGTTGTGGATAAAGTTAGAAACAGCTCATTACTGAGGAGATCATGTTGAGAGCTCATGGCACAGGCTTTTCATGACGAGAGCTCAAGAGATTCTCCACATCACTTACTGCATTGCTACATAACACAGAAAAGCTTCAGTCCCTGTCAAAGACTAATTAAGCCAAGAAAAGAGCAAACTACTCTGAAAAAGGTGTTATGCCACTGGGTGGAATTGTGTGTCTTGAGCATTCTACACATGGCTTCTTTGACTGTGGAAAACACATGGTTTAATAAAGCCTGGGTTTGAATAGAAAGCAGATGAAATTTTACTTCCTCATAGCACATCCAGTACTGATGAGAGCATTTTTAATGGCCAAGATTTTAAAAGATAATTAATAGTAATATATTTCCACACACAAAAGTGACTATCTTAGATTAAGGTAAACCATCAAGAAAGAACAAAAGCAGCGTCTCTGTTGCCTGTCAGTAAACATGGAGAAGCAGCACGGAGGGATAGCACAGGGAGCACCATTTGTACTGTTGCAGGTTCAGTACTTGTAGCTGATGGTCCTACAATGGTGCATAAGGACCAGGATTTAGCAATGGTGCTAAGTTTTCTTCTGAGCAAGTGCAATCATGATGGTGAAATCCTGAATATTAATATTATTTACTTATCTGTATTCATAGATTCATAGATACTAAGGTCAGAAGGGACCATTATGATCATCTAGTCCGACCTCCTGCACAACGCAGGCCACAGAATCTCACCCACTCACTCCTGTGAAAAACCTCTCACATATGTCTGAGCTATTGAAGTCCTCAAATCGTGGTTTAAAGACTTCAAGGAGCAGAGAATCCTCCAGCAAGTGACCCGTGCCCCATGCTACAGAGGAAGGCGAAAAACCTCCAGGGCCTCTTCCAATCTGCCCTGGAAGAAAATTCCTTCCCAACCCCAAATATGGCGATCAGCTAAACCCTGAGCATATGGGCCAGATTCACCAACCAGATGCCCAGGAAAGAATTCTCTGAGGCAAGTAACTCAGATCCCACCCCATCTAACATCCCATCACAGGCCATTAGGCCTATTTACCATGAATATTTAAAGATCAATTAATTACCAAAATCATGTTATCCCATCATACCATCTCCTCCATAAACTTATCGAGTTTAATCTTAAAGCCAGATAGGTCTTTCTGCTTCCCTTGGAAGGCTATTCCAAAACTTCACTCCTCTGATGGTTAGAAACCTTCATCTAATTTCAAGTCTAAACTTCCCAATGACCAGTTTATATCCATTTGTTCTTATGTCCACATTGGTACTGAGCTTCAATAATTCCTCTCCCTCTCCGGTATTTATCCCTCTGATATATTTATAGAGAGCAATCATATCTCCCCTCAACCTTCTTTTAGTTAGGCTAAACAAGCCAAGCTCCTTGAGTCTCCTTTCATAAGACAAATTTTCTATTCCTCGGATCATCCTAGTAGCCCTTCTCTGTATCTGTTCCAGTTTGAATTCATCCTTCTTAAACATGGGAGACCAGAACTGCACACAGTATTCCAGGTGAGGTCTCACCAGTGCCTTGTATAACGGTACTAAAACCTCCTTATCTCTACTGGAAATACCTCTCCTGATGCATCCCAAGACCGCATTAGCTTTTTTCACTACCATATCACATTGACAGCTCATAGTCATCCTATGATCAACCAATACTCCAAGGTCCTTCTCCTCCTCCATTACTTCTAATTGATGCGTCCCCAGCTTATAACTAAAATTCTTGTTATTAATCCCTAAATGCATGACCTTACACTTCTCACTATTAAATTTCATCCTATTACTATTACTCCAGTTTACAAGGCCATCCAAATCCTCCTGTATGATATCCCGGTCCTTCTCTAAATTGGCAATACCTCCCAGCTTTGTATCATCCGCAAACTTTATTAGCACACTCCCACTTTTTGTGCCGAGATCAGTAAGAAAAAGATTAAATAAGATTGGTCCCAAAACTGATCCTTGAGGAACTCCACTGGTAACCTCCCTCCAGCCTGACAGTTCACCTTTCAGTAGGACCCGTTGTAGTCTCCCCTTTAACGAATTCCTTATCCACCTTTCAATTTTCATATTGATGCCCATCTTTTCCAATTTAACTAATAATTCCCCATATGGCATGGTATCAAACGCCTTACTGAAATCTAGGTAAATTAGATCCACTGCGTTTCCTTTGTCTAAAAAATCTGTTCCTTTCTCAAAGAAGGCGATCAGGTTGGTTTGGCATGATCTACCTTTTGTAAAACCATGTTGTATTTTGTCCCATTTACCATTGACTTCAGTGTCCTTAACTACTTTCTCCTTCAAAATTTTTTCCAAGACCTTGCATACTACAGATGTCAAACTAACAGGCCTGTAGTTACCCGGATCACTTTTTTTCCCTTTCTTAAAAATAGGAACTATGTTAGCAATTCTCCAATCATACGGTACAACCCCTGAGTTTACAGATTCATTAAAAATTCTTGCTAATGGGCTTGCAATTTCGTGTGCCAATTCCTTTAATGGTCTTGGATGAAGATTACTGGGCCACCCGATTTAGTCCCATTAAGCTGTTCGAGTTTCGCTTCTACCTCGGATATGGTAATATCTACCTCCATATCCTCATTCTCATTTGTCATGCTACCATTATCCCTAAGATCCTCTTTAGCCTTATTAAAGACTGAGGCAAAGTATTTGTTTAGATATTGGGCCCTGCCTAGATTATCCTTAACCTCCACTCCATCCTCAGTGTTCAGTGGTCCCACTTTTCTTTCTTTGTTTTCTTCTTATTTATATGGCTATAGAACCTTTTACTATTGGTTTTAATTCCCTTTGCAAGGTCCAACGCTACTTTACTTTTAGCCTGTCTCACTTTATCCCACCTGTTCTGACCTCAATAAGGTAGCTTTCCTTGCTGATCCCTCCCATCTTCCACTCCCTGTATGCTTTCTGCTCTTTCTTAATCACCTCTCTGAGATGCTTGCTCATCCCGCTTGGTCTACAACTCCTGCCTATGAATTTTTTCCCCTTTCTTGGGATGCAGGCTTCTGATAGCTTCTGCAGCTTTGATTTAAAGTAATCCCAGGCCTCCTCTGCCTTTAGATCCATACATTCTTCACTCCAATCCACTTCCCTAACTAATTTCCTTAATTTTTGAAAGTCAGCCCTTTTGAAATCAAAAACCCTAGTTGCAGATTTATTTTTGTTAATCCTTCTGTTCAGTTTGAACTGAATTAGCTCATGATCACTCGAACCAAGATTATCCCCTACAACCATTTCTTCTATGAGGTCCTCACTACTCACCAAACCCAAATCTAAAATGGCATCCCCTCTAGTCGGTTCAGCAACTACTTGATGAAGGAATCCATCAGCTATCGCATCTAGGAAAATCTGAGCCCTATTATTATTACTAGCACTCGTCCTCCAGTCTATATCTGGGAAGTTAAAGTCTCCCATGATCACACAGTTTCCATTAGTATTTACTTCATTAAAAACATTAAACAGGGCTCTATCCATATCCAAATTAGATCCCGGAGGTCTATAGCACACCCCAAGCACTATCCCAGGGGAGGCTCTAATAGTTTTCTTCCCCAATGTAATTTTTGCCTAGACGGACTCTGTCTTATCCATTCCATCGCTTCTTATTTCTTTACATTCTACCTCATCATTGATATACAATGCTACTCCATCACCTTTACCTTTATTTCGGTCTTTCCTAAACAGCACATACCTGTAGTCCAGTCATGACTACTATTCCACCATGTTTCTGTTGTCCCTATAATATCTGGTTTCACTTCCTGCACCAGTAGCTCTAGTTCCTCCATTTTGTTACCTATGCTCCTCGCATTGGTGTACAAAAATCTTAATTTTTGCTGTTTGGCCTTGCTCACATTCTGTACCCAATGAGGCACGGTCATTCTACAATCAGTATAACATATCAGACTGGTATCCACACTGCCCTTCCTCCTTTTATATCCATTCTCCTACCCACGGCTGTATCCTTTCTTACTTTGTTTTCTTCCCTCTCAATGCTAAAATCCGGCGTGGAGATTACCTGGACATCTCCCAACCATCTCCCCCAAATTCCTAGTTTAAAGCTCTCTTAATCAGTTGTGCCAGCCTCCATCCTAGAAGTCTATTTCCTTCCCTACTCAGATGAAGTCCATCCTGAGAGAACTGTCCTCTGTCCATGAATGCCTCCCAGTGGCCATACATCCCAAAGCCCTCCTTATAGCACCACTGCCTAAGCCATCTGTTGATAGTCATAATCTTGTCACACCTTTGTTGCCCTTCTCTATTGCAGTAGTGCCTAGGAACTCCAGTCTTGGATCAGGACTCAATTTAGCTAGATGCTGTACAAACACAGAACAAAAAGAGAGCCTCGATGCCAATGAGCTGGAAGAAGTACTAGGTATGTATGTGAGAATACATGCACGCTGGGGATCACAGCATCAAAATGAGTTAGCATAGAAAAGCCTTCTTTCTTTGTACTGAACTAATGTCCTAGTACAGTGCTGATACTGGCTCCTAGAGGTGCTCTTTTCGTTTTTTAAACATAAAACAAAAGTCCTAATCATTTGTGATCACTAAAGATCCCATGTTTCAGAGTAGCAGCCGTGTTAGTCTGTATTCGCAAAAAGAAAAGGAGTACTTGTGGCACCTTAGAGACTAACCAATGTATTTGAGCATAAGCTTTAGTGATCCGATGAAGTGAGCTGTAGCTCACGAAAGCTTATGCTCAAATAAATTGGTTAGTCTCTAAGGTGCCACTAGTACTCCTTTTTTAAAGATCCCATGGAGTTTTTGACAAGAGTAGGAGTCAGAAGTGCTACCCTCAGGCTCCAAGCCAGAATCCATTTTGGGGAGTTACAATCCATCTATCTAATCCAAATACCTGTGGGTTTTAACTGAATAAGGTATTCTTCACTTTTTGCAAAACTGTTATGTAGGATTTTTGGGCGCTGTTAGATAGCAGCTACATTCCACATCAGAGGAGGCTAAACTTCAGTGGCGAATGAAGGAATTGCAGTCTGTAAGGCAGTTTGGCATCCCTTGGGATGAAAGGGGCTGTGTACATACAAAGCTTCATCCAAAGCCCATTAAAGTCAATGGAAAGAATCCCATTGATTTCACTGGGCTTCGGATCAGGCTTTATAGATTTTACTATTATCTGCAGGACATAGCCCAATACCATGTCACCAAAGAATGTAAACATTTACAGAACCTTGGATCTTCCTGGCTAGTAAGTGCTGATGGGGAAGAAGGGCCCTTCTAAAATTCACCCCTAAGCTACTAGGCACACAAATCAAGGCTTGTTAATTCAAAGTACAACCAGGTTACTCCCGAAATCTTTCACATGGTACACATAACTGAGCCACTCACACTTTATCGTAATGTAACATGTACACATATATTATTTTATCTTACACGAGGCAAACCCCCCGCGTGTCAGCACCCTCCTCCCCAGGGCTCACCTCTGCCGCTCTCCTGGATGACTTCTCTGTGCAGGCACTTGCCACAAATTCCTGTACTTGTTGCAGGTCCTGAGGCTGTTGCTGAGTGAGTCCTGCAGGCAGAGCAGAGGGGACATGAGCTTCTGGCAGCAGGGTGACACTGGGTAGGCCTCTGGGGAGGAGTACTGGTGCAGGAGCTGGTCTCACGGCACTGACAAGGAGTAGCAGCACTGGCAACTACACTGTACACTCAAGTTTGGACCCACGGACCTCTCAGACTGAATGAGTGGTGCATTGTGCATTGTGACCTGCACATGGGGGTATCAGCACACCATAGGTTTGGCCCAACAGCCCCTCTGTCATGATAGGAGGGAGGGGATAGTGGGACCAAAACTGAGTGAGTGGCATTGAGACCTGGTGCACAAGGGTCATGATAGAGGGGCCATGGTGCCAAACCTGAGCAGCCCTGACACCCCCATGTGACCTTGCGGAAGTCACTTAGGCCAAGATTTTGAAAAATAGGGGTGTAAAGATAAGTGCCTAAAACCATATTTAGGCTCCTAAATAACTGGCCTCATTTCCAAAAGTGGTCAACACCCTCCCTGACTTCAGTGGAAACGGCTGGGAGCTCAGTGCTTTTGAAAATTAGGCCACTCGTTAAGCATCTTAAGGAAGGGATTGAAAATTTATGAAGTCCAAGGCCAGAAAGGATCATAGTCTGACCTCCAGAATAGGCCATAGACCTCCAAAATAATTCCCAGAGCATATCTTTTAGAAAAATGTCCAATCTTGATTTTAAAATTATCAGTGATGAAGAATCCACCACAACCCTTGGTAGATTGTTCCAGTTGTTAATTACCAATACAGTAATGAGACTTAACTCCTAAATCCCAAATTTAGATGCATAAATAGGGATTTATGACTTATTTTTGACTCTTTTTGGCCACTCAACCAAGTCTTGCATTTCTGACTTGAGAAAAACTCCCTTTGAGATCAATGGGAGTTTGTTTGATGAATGACTGAAGATTTTGGCCCAATTAAATCATCTCATTGAGGCAAAATATTGAAGATTAACTTTTCCTTGGATATATACAGACAAAATGGTTGTGTTACTGTGTGGAAACCTGGGAAATATTTTGATTATTTTTTATAACTATCATATACCCTTCAGTGTATCTGTGTGATATTACACTGCTTGAAGGCACAGCTAGAGCAAAAAGGATCCTTAGAAGTAACCAGGCAGGAAAGGTAAAACAATGAGCTCTTCTCAAACACAATAGCCAGGTTTTCAGCCGTGAACAGGAACTCCTCAGATGCGACCACAGTAACATCTTTGTTTGTCAAGGTTGAGAAGAGAGAGTCAGAAGACACCGAGCTGTTAAAAGATGTCCCTGTTCAAAAAGGAGGAGGGAAGTGATCAGCTCTGTTGGAACTTGATGCAGAGAATGCATGGTTCAGACCGACCCAGATTGATTGAGATCCAGGGTCTGCAGCAAGCAGGCTACAACTCAGTCCCCCAGAGAACGGGGGATGCCAAGGCTAAATCATGTCCACCTAAGGGCTCAAAATGAATGCTGAGTGTAGGTAAGACAATATGCCTCTGTTATTTTAAATCCACTTCTCTAAGCACTGTCTATTTTATAGGCAAATAAATCTTACTTTGTTTTGGAGAGCTGCTTGTCTGTCACTGCATACTAACCCTGTCCCTAGGCTCCAAAAGGAAAAGTCTGACAAGTGCTAAATCCATTAGAAGTGGTAGGTATTACACCTGGTTACCAGGAGAGTGCAATCCAGAGACCCAGTCCAGGAGTGGCTGTGCTTTGGGGCCCCATCCCAAAGAGGAAGGGGGCTTGGGCCTGATGCTCGAAAAGGCTCTATTCAGGGGAATGAAAAAAGGGTGTAAGCAGCACCATGACAAAGTGTTTAATCATCATTTCATATGTAACTACTATTTAGCAATTGTCTTTGTGAACTCAAGAGCAATGCAAATTTAAGGCATTAGTTGAAAATCTTAATGCGCTATAGTCAGGATGGGAACTTGTTATACTGAGCTGGGGAGAAGAAGGGAGGCTTTTTTAAAGTGCAGTGAATGGGAGTGAAGCGTGCTCTTGCAAACACTAAATGAGGTGATAGAGGCTCCAAAGCTCGAAGCGTCATGCAAGGAAGAGCCTACTCATCCCAGAAATGGGATTTCAGCCCACACTATAGAATTGAGAAATTAATGAGAAAGCCGAGAAGTTGTCAGCAGTTGAACAAAGGTCACAAAAGGAGGAAACCATTAATTGAGCGAAGAATGTGGCTGCATTGCCTGGCTGAATAGTGGTTATTATGCTTTGCTTGCTTGGCCATTGTGAGTTAGTGTTATCTGTGCTGGCCCCATACTCTGGGAAGAAACTGCAAGCCCTGGGCAATAGAGCTGCGCTCGGCATAGTTAAGAGATAAGTCTTCAAATTCCAGCAAGAAAAAAAATAAAATAAAATAAAATAAAACTCAGAATAGTAATTAATAATATAGCATAGACCAAGTTTCTCTTCACATAATGCCAGAACTCAACATTGAGCTTGGACCTGCAGTACAACTGTTGACCAGGTCCTTATAGGGCAGGAGTTGGCACAGTTTTTCACCCACTGAGAATAAACAGAAAATCCCACCTGCTTGGGCAGCAGGGAGCATGGTGTTGGCATCATGTTAATGTCTGGTCACTGCAGTGCAGAAATCAGTGCCATGCAGCAGTAACATCATGATATGACATTTGGTTCCTCATGCACTGACTGCCCCCTCACCACCCCCCAAACATGGGCCACTCTTAATCTGCCTGTTCCTAATCTCTGTATTTTGGTGTGTCCATTTGAATAATCAGGAGAGCAATACTTATTTGCTTCACATGGGGCTGTTAGGATTATTAAATTATGGATTAGAGAAGATTGATTAGCTGCACTCTATTCTGCCTCTGTCATGAAGGTGATGTCTGGTTCAAGCAAAACATGGGCCACGAGGCAGACAATAGTGCTGATGTCTGTGTGGATTTGTCTTAAGCTACGGCTACACTTAAAATGCACAGTGGCACAGCTGCAGCAATGAAGATGTGCTGCTGTAGCACTTCAGTGAAGACACTACTTATGCCACCGGGAGGGGTTTTCCCATCAGCATCGGTACTTCACCTCCCTGAAAGGCAGTAGCTAGGTTGACAGGAGAATTCTCCCATTTTAGGGAGGGTTAGGTCATCTTAACTGTGTTGCTCCGGGGTCTGTGTGCGTGTGTGCATTTTTCATACCCCTGAGCAACATCGTTATACTGACCTAATTTCTTAGTGTGGACCAGGGTTCACTATAGTGACAGGAAGGGTTTTCCAGTCACTGTAGCTAATCCACCTTCCTGAAAGGTCAACAGAAGAATTGTTCGATCGACCTAGCACTGTCTATACTGGGGATTAGGTTGGTATAGTTATGTCTCTCAGGGGTCTGGATTTTTCACAGACCTGAGAGATGGTAGCTATGCTGGTGTAAGCTTTCAGTGTAGAGAAAACCTTAGCAAAACCTCCCACTGGCTGAACTCTGCTGAGAAGGGGCCTGTCTTGTCTCATTGTCTCTGCTCTGGCCCTCAGAGAGCTTGTTGGGATGCATGGGACAGTTATAAAATGGTTATTCTCCAATATGTTGAAGCTACTAGAGATGGTCACACACCCACAGAAGGCTCTGAGTGATGAGGATAAAAGAGGTTAGAAGAAAGAGACTTATCTAAATGCCTAGGATACCCCTCTCCCATTCCACCAAGGGAGAGCGAAAAGGCAAGAAACTAACAATTACCAATTGGTTTTTATCTCAGTCAAGTACAGCAGCTTTAGGGAGTAGTATTTGTTGTTGCATTTAGATTTCCCTGGCTGCAGATTTACCATGCCAATTAACCTGCCTAAACCTTTAATGACTGGTATTGTATGATGGAACATAAACTCTGGGATTGCAGTTAGCCAGCTTGTTCAAAACCTTGGGTGGGGGAAATGTCATTTTGTCTCTTGATGGCTCCATTGCTCTTCCTGGCAAGAGAATTAAAGTTACAGCCTGGAATAGAGTAGTATCTATTTTTTCCAGGGATGAAAAATGTCTCTGCTAGGGAGCTCCAATGACATATGGGCATGTTGAGACATTTGACCAGCAGGTGGCACTTGGAGCCTTTTTGCTTCTTAACAGTGCCAGTATCTGCATTTGTTACATCGGCCTTTCTGTTCTATCTCAGCTTAGATTGAATTGCACTGATGTGTTACAGTTTCTCTCTATTTCTTGTGTGTCTAGATTATATATTGATAATATTTGTGATATATCAAAGTCTTCCCACAATGTCTGTAACAAGGCCTTGGCCTCCTTATGGTGACTTGCAATACTTCTGCCTTAGGAAAGAAATTTTACAAAATATATGTAGAAAAGGAAGATCCGAAGGGTTTAATTTGGGATCTTCATAAATAGACCTAGGCCTAACAGTCCACATCGTGCTTTTAAAATTTACCACATACTAGGCATACTGTTGCTTTGATTGAAGGATACCTGATATTCATGAAGCTTTTTTACATTATGAGAGGATAAACTGATGACCATATTGGAGCCAGGAAGTTCTAAATTCTAGCTACGCTCTTCCTGTAACTTCTGGGCAAGGACTACATTTACATCAGGAATCATGAGGATGAGTGTGGTATAGGTAGACAAATCTCAGAACATATTTATTTATGTACCAAGGAAGACGTAAGTGCGGGTAAATGGGACTGCTGTGTGCATTCATTTTTTGTAACAAATTTTATGTAAATATATACATAGTTAGTGTGGCCTCAGTCTCCTAGCAAATTGCCATTACCCTTGTGCAAGCCTGTGCTGATAGGAGATCAGCTCAAACACAGTATAGACCCTTAGTTCTGGCAGCTGAATTCTCAAACTCTTTCATAGGAATATAAAAATGAACCTGATCCCTTAAAAGTATGCAGAGATTTCATTAGCATGGCAAGCTGGCCACATTGACAGCAAGTCAATGATTAATTCTGACAAAACACAGACAGTAGCAAAGTAACTTCAGCAAGATGCTCATTTTAATGAAAGAAAAATACTGTAGGTGTGACCTGAGTTGTATTACATTTGGTTACCGTATACTGGAATTTGCTGTTGTCACCTTATTGTTGACATAGGGCCAGATCCTCCAGCACAATTCAGCCACTTTGTGCCACATTGTTGGCATAAGGTATCTGTGAAGCTATCTGCACCAGCCTGTAGAGGACCATCCCCATGTAAAAGTGAACTTCTGGTTGTGTAGAGGTCACAGGGACTTATAAGCTACTCCACACCCTGCAGCCTGCGTAGTAGGGCAAAGAGGATGTGGCAGGAGAATGAGTGCATGGAATAGATGTTCCTGCTGTACACCAAACCTTGACTGCACTTTCACTAGTCTATGACCATGGCCACCCTCAGACCACTCTAACAAAGTACAGGGAGACTGACCAGCACAGAGCAGCAGCAGGATCAGAGCAGTGAAAAGGTGGGCTTTCTGGCTTAGTTTACTGCACTCTAAGAGAAGCTCTTTTACTCCTCTCAACTTCCATAAGCATGAAGAGCATTGATGGGCAACAAACTGCAGTCACCTATACACATGCAGAACCTTACACAGGTGAGTAGTGACACTTGAAGTCAAATCCTGCTGATTCTAGAGAGTCATGCCATGTCTACTCTATAAAATTATGTCAGCTGAATTTACGTCAGCATACAGCCACCACAGTTATTAAATCACTTGTGTGTGTGAACACTTGGCCCCTTGTATCAGCGGTGCATGTCCTCACGCACCTGTGTTGATTGTATTGTCAGTATGGGTTATTGTGGGAGGGCTCTTGAAAGCCAATAAAAGTCAGTGTAAGCCATGCACTATCTACACTGACATTGCACTGACCTAATTACATTGACCCTGACTCTACGCCACTCAAGGAGGTGGTGTTATTAAGTCGACGTAGAGAGGCACTTATGTCAGCCAAATTTAAGTAAAGACACTTCCACAGCTTGGTCGACATAAGTCAGCATACATTGACCTGTGGTGTAATGTAGACCAAGTCTAAGTGTTTGCACTCTTTAAAGTCTGAGCCTGAGTCTGGAATATATAAGAACTGAACACCACAACTCCAGCTGATGCTTTCAGGAGTTGAAAGTCAGGCCAAACTTAAGCATGCAAAAACTGAAGCACCCAAAATCTGTGACCACTTTTTGAAAATGACTGTCTTCATGTCTGGGGATCATCAGAAAGCAGCAGGCACTGCCCTGGAACAAGTTTTCTACAGACCTAATACTTGAATTTAATTCAAAACTGCCAAAGATCTGATAAGGTCATTAGCTTAATTAATGCTTTTTGCCATTAAATATCACATAGAAAAAGGACTATGAGTTATTGGCCATTTGTCAAATGTCTGACAAACTTAAATGACCTTTGCTTAATGGGCATGTTTGTTTAAAGTAAATTTTAGTGCTGTTGAAAAGTGATAGAGTGATAGCTCCAAATTAGGTTTGATGTTCTTTATTTACCCAGTGAGTGTTACAGCTTGGATAGCAGTAGGTCAAGCTTCACACATGCATGACTCCCTGACAACGTGACCTAACCCTGACAGACGACCTCTGTCTCCGTCTATCTCCTAAGACTGCCAGAAAGAAGGCAATTAATTCAGTGCATGTTATTCCACTGCATTTCTTTTCACTTATACCTCCTGGAAGTAATGATATACAAAGAGCAAATTCAGATTTGAAAAAAGTACAGGTCAGTACTTTATTGCAGAGACCATTGAGGGGTCCCACGTAGAACTTCATATAATAATTTGAAGTTTTGAACAACTACAGCTACAGCTTTACAAAAGTTGTTTGTTCCTTTTCCCAAATACTGAACCTCCAAAGCAGGTGCTCCAGGGTCAATAGCACAAAAGAGTAACTCGGAATGATGGAAAATGGTTCAGTCCTGGTTTTATTTTCCCTTTTAGATAATGGAAGTATTGATTGAGCTACCTGACAGTTGGAGCCATAAATGGCAAGCCTTACACTCTTATATCCCCTTCTTATTGAAATGAATTTGATAACATCTGCATGTCATCCTCAGTTGCCTTCTCAAAGGAGTGAGATCTAATGGTTGAATAGGCACTCGGTCAGGGACTCAGTCTTTTGAATTCTGCCATGGACTCGGAGGCCTTGGGGAAGTCACTTGATTGTTTGTGCCTCAATTTCCTCATCTATAAAATGAGGATAATATTAACCCATCTCACAAGTGTGTGAGTGGCTTGATTCCTACTTGCTTTGAGATCCTTGAAGGACAGAGGCTATAGATGTGCAAAGCAATATTATAAGTCTCTTAGGGAGCAGGGACAGCAGATTTTCTGAAGGGAGAGTCTCCTTATTCTTTCTTTCGTCAACACCCCACACTGAAGCGAACATCCTTCCTTCCATGGAGGTGGATGGAATGGAAGTCTTCTTAGTGCACATCTGCACTTCTCCTGATCCATCCCGAGATCTTGCTGTGGAGTGAGGCCAATGCCATACTCTAACCTGGGGTACTTCTGCCAAGCACCCAGAGGCCACCCATGGCAGAGAGAATGGGTTACAGTATTAAACTTCAGACCACCTTCTCTGTTGTAGATCTTCCATGTCACAGAAGATTTATATTACGGTAGCTTCCAAAGACCCCAATCAAGATTGGGGGCTCCATTGTGCTGGGCACTGTGCAAATATAAGTGACACTTCCTGCCCCAAAGCACCTGGCTGGCTCTCTCAGTGTTCTGGGATTAGAAAATTTGTCCAGGAATATTGGTTGGTGCTAGCAAGATTTTTCTCTCCTCGTTCTAGGGAGCTCATTCTTTTATTCAAGGAGAAAAATAAAAGATCCACAACAGTGCCTCTTTCTTCCCCCCTTGAGGGTCTGTGCCATTCCTGGTAGAAGCTCTATTACTACTTTCACCTAATAAAATATATTTGGCCTAGACTCTTGACTTGCCAGTTATCAGTCTTCAGTGTGGAACCTCAAAGGAATAGTCTAATAGTTCCATTTTATAGTGTCCTTTCAAAGACTAGAAGGGTAATGGCCTCCCTAAGGCATTTTATGAAGACTTATTAAGCAACCTGCAACAGATAACAGCAATAAAACAATTAGTTACATTCATCAAAATCACCTGAACAAATAGGGAGCAGCACTGTCAGAGTCGTTTCTACCAACATCAGAGGAGAATATAAATCTCTCTTAATTCGTAACTTCAGAAGACTAGGTAACAGACTTTTGTGCCTTGTCAGTGCTATATTTTGCTTTCTTTCTACAGTGCAAAGGGTTGCTGACATGGGGTTATTTCTTTCACTTGCACAGTCTTGCCAGATCGTTGTTTGCAGAGTCAGGGTTTTTTGGCCTAGTAACAGTAGGATGCTGTAATATTCACAGTGAAATGTATTGCTTATCTAGCCGGGGGGAAGATGCACACTGCCCCCCTACTGCAAAGGGAATGTTACCAACTAGATTTAGACTGGTCAGTAAAAGAAGAATTGCTCAGCATGTAACTTGTCGATTTGTTGGGTCTGGAGCATGATGCACATTCATAAAATGTGCTGTAGTGAGATGGGATAAAATTACTTGGCAATCCAGTTAGTGTTAATAGAAATTCTGACTGCAATCCATGTATATGGGTGGAAGACAGTGAAGTGAGGAAGGAGATCAGGGCACTATCCTAGGATTTGGGAGACCAGCTCTGACTTTTGTATGACCTTAGCCAAGTCACTTTGTCACTCTGTGCCTTAGTTTCACATCTGTAAAATGGTGATAACTTTCCTACCTCTCAGGGCTGTTGTGAGGATAAATACATTAAAGACTGAGGTTTTCACCCCGTATGATAACGGGAGTCATAAGTATCTAAGATAGACAAGTGAAAATAATTGGATCATATCCTTTCTACGATCAGAGTAGAGCTAGTTGGATTTAAAAAAAAAAGGAAAAATGCCATTTTCATCTAAATCAAAACATTTAGAAAACTGTGCTGATTTTACCGAAATCTCATTTTGAAAAAAAACATGAATAAAATATTTCTGTAATCTCATAATGTCCCATTTTGGCATTTCTGGAACTGATTTTTTTGTTTTGTTTTCAAGTGATTTTTGAAAAAAGCATCAATTTTTAAATGTCAAAATTAGAACAAACTGTTTTGATTTTTAGCAAAATGAAATCACTATCAACCCAAAAATATGTTTATGGAATTTTGTTTCATGGGTAATTTCAAAATTACTTGATTTTTAGTTTTGTAATGGAAAAAAGTTTGAAATAATGAAATAGAAAAATCTAGTTCCCACCCAGCTCTGATAAGAACTTTTCTGCCACAGGGACTGCCTACAATTGCAGTCTCCGTTAATGCTCTGTGGGGAAATTTTCGGTTTCCCTCGGTTACTGAGCCACTTCTCTGATTCTCAGAAAAATATATTTGAGCCATAAAGAGAATAAAGACAGGTTTCAGAGTAGCAGCTGTGTTAGTCTGTATCCACAAAAAGGAAAGGAACACTTGTGGCACCTTAGAAACTATTTGTTAGTCTCTAAGGTGCCACAAGTACTCCTTTTCTTTTTAAAGAGAATAAAGAAGCAGATCCTTGGCCCAAATTATTTTGTGCTTCCTCAGCAGGCAAAGCAGCCAGAAAGCTGCCCTAAAGGAGAAGTTGAGGATTCCCCTCTATATGCAGGTAGTGTACAGCCAGTATAGCACTGTGGGGAAAGATCATGGCAGGGGTTGAGGATCTGGCCTTAGAAGGTGTTTTTAAGTATAATGTTGCTTTGAACTTATGTTGCTGCCTTCTTCCAAGGATATCAAATCACTCCACAAACAATTAGTAAGTACTGGCAAACCGACACACAGAGATAGCGAGGCCAAAATTTTCAAACTTGGATGCCTAAGGTTAGGGAGCTACATTCATATTGAGATGTAGTCTATGGGAGCTGTGTGTCTTTGAAATTCAGAACATTTATTTAAGTGCATAAATATGGATTTACTTGTCTAATTTTAGATCTCCATCTTAGGTAATAGTACTCTAAGTCACATACCAAGTTAGTGAGAGCAGGGATAATAAACCAAGACTTCGGACTCCTAATCACTTGATCCAAGCTAATCCCTCCTTCGTACAGCAAGCAAAGTGTTTTCCCTTCCAATCATTTCAAAGAATTCTTTTTCCTTAAAAAGAAATCCAGGTACTAAACACAAAAATATGGGCAAGTATTATTTAACAAAGGAAGCACCACCTGACTTGAAACTTACCTAACACTTGACATTTGGAACGCTGTTGGAGTGAATTATCCACAAGAGGTCCCTTCATTTTCAAATGATTTTGTGTGTGCAACATCCATCTTGTAGCTTGTCTCCAGACTTTGTTGAGGATGCATTTCTTATGCTTCTTGTCTCTCCTTTCCTTTCTTTGTGCTGATCTTTCTATTCTTTTTAATGGGAATGTAATTTTCCTTTGCATTTGCCAAGGGAGTCATGTGGCTCTTCCTATTTTGTTGAGGTTTCTTTTCTGTTAGAGTAGCAAATAGACACCTACTAATTAAAGAAAATGTGCCCACACTGAAATACATCAGCAGCACTTTGTTTGATACTTCTATTCAACTCCATACTTTAATATGGAAATTTACTTCTGCTCTTTATTTTACATACGTGTTCACTGTGTTGTACTGATTTTTTCCCCACTGTGGTACACTGACTTTCCGCTGTGATACTGAATTTTCATTGTGTTGTATTGATTCAGGGAGCAACTGTCTAGTGGTTATAGCAAGAGAATTATAATGACATTCTGGGGTGCAATCCAAACCACTGAGGGGCCATGTCACTCCTGCCCTGCAACCTTAGGTGCCTCACGTTGCTTTGCTGTTGTAACTTCCAACTTGGGTCACTCACAATCATCTTGCCAGCATGCACGTCACAGCCCTGGTCCAGCAACTCTGACCCCATTAGCTAGTCCACACCATACCAGCCACACTCTAGCTTTCAGCAGCCTTGGTTACTACTTGCAGGATGACCCCAACACAGTCCCAGATTTCCCTCCCCAAAAACGTTTGTTCTGCACTGCCCAGCCCTCTCCTGGACAGTTCAGGTATTTTAGGTCAATTGTCCATCTAAGGGAACAATATTCAACAGTTTACTACCCTAAATGGAGTTACTCCAACAATTCACAATACTGGATTAATTTTGATTAAAGAAAAAACAAGTTTATTTAACTATGAAGATAGATTTTGAGTACAAGTATAGAGCAATGAAGTCAGAAATGGCTACAAGAGAAATTAAAATACAATTCTTTCTACTACTAAAACTCAACAAACTAGACTTGGTTCAAGGTGAAGTCCCTTACCACATGTTTCCAGTAACATTGCTGACCAAATTCTGCTCCCGAAGTCCAAAGGCATTATGTTCTTAGGTGAAAGCTAGAGATGGATAGGGACAGTTACCTTGGGTGTTTTTGCCCCTCCCTTTTATAATTCAGTCACCCTCTGAAATGTATTTTCCTAAGGTCTACTCCTAGATAAAGGTAATTTCCACTCTCAGGACAGAGACAAAGTTTTGCAATGAAAGAAGTTCAATGCTGTTGTTTGTTAAAATTCAGATCACTTTGTTCCTGTCCCCGTTCCTTGCCAAAGAGTGGCCACTTGACAGGTGATTGCCCATCAACTTTAAGGACACCTGCTAGCGACCTCAGACTTGTCTGGTAAACACATTTCAGACCTAATTTCAGTTTATGTTTATAGCTTTACATAGAATATTGCTGCACACATCATATTATTGACCAGCAAGTTATTAGTTTTCAAATGATACTTGACAAGGCATACTTTGTACAAAGATTCTTACAATAGTGTGTAGGATGTGAATGCAGGGATGCATTTAGTCTCACTGGTAATCACTGAAGAACTGGTTTCTTGTTCTTGCCTCGGATACTGATTTGCTATGTGATGTTGTGCAAGTCATCAGTGGCCTTATTTTCATAGCATCTGAACATTCTTAACTGCCACCAAAGTCAACAGGAGCTGTAGATTCACAGCACCTCTGAAAATCAGGCTATTAGGGTGGGTATTGTAGGGTTACCACCTCCAGTACATCTTCTTGTGTCCCGAGGTAGTTCAGCAGGCACCCTGTCTCAATTTCCATCTTCTTCAGCTTTGTTTTGGTCCAATGCCCTCTGGGGTTGGTGTGAAGGTTTGGGTAGGCTTCCTTGATGGGTTGTAACTCTCGTCTCACTCTTTGGGAACCAAGAGTCTAAAGCCTTCCTTCCAGGGGGTGGGGTGGGTACCAATTCCAATAATTCCCTCTTTTAGGGTCAGGGGTCCACAGCCTTCCTCTTGAGGAAGAGTCACAATTCAATCAGCCTCTTTCCTCTTGCATCAGGAGTCCACAGTCCCCTCTCAGAGCAGGGTTAAGATAGACGCAGTTTCCCTCTTTGGATCAGTAATCTACAGCACTTGTCCTAGGGCTGGGTTAGAGTAAAGCAGTTTCTCTTCCTCCACACCTCCTTGGATAAGGAGTTTATAGCCCACCTCCCAGGGCTGGATAAAATACAGGAAGTCTTTCCTTCTTGAGATCAGGAATCCACAGGCCTCCTCCCAAAACTGGGTTGCAATTCCTGCCAACTGGCCACTTCTCTCCCGTTGGTCCCTATTTTCTACTCAATCCCTTTTCCTAGTAGGCTTCCTCCTTCTGCTAACACCTGTTAAGAAGGAGAAGGAAGCATATATATATTTTCCTCATCCCAGTTGACTTAGAGACAGGACTCCTGTCTCTCTACACTAAAGGGCTCTTGGTCCCAGGTCCTTAAAGAGATAAGGTTTTGCCCTAACCATTAATCCTGTGGGAGCACCTTCTTTCTTCTGTTCCAGTTTCAGCCACTTTAGGCCTTTTTTATAACCACATTTTGGGGATGTGGAAATCTGGCCCCCTCTGGGCTTAAAGGGTGACTGGGCAAAAAAATGGCAGATGAAATTTACTGTTAATAAATGCAAAGTAATGCACATTGGAAAATATAATCCCAGATACTGTTAAGGAAAAGTTAGCACATGTGACTCCATTTTGGTTTGGGGCCCACCATTGTTTAAATGCCAGCACATCATACACCAGGAGGAATGATCCTTAGATACTGAATCCCTGTGAAAATCCTCCTCCTTGTCTCCAGCCTGCCTTGACTCCCAGTATCTGGTTTTTGTCAATCTCTAACTCCCTGCCTCTTGGCCTTGATATGAGGCCTCCCATCCTGATAATAAAGGTTACTGATGCATGGCTTTAGGACCATGCTGTGTAATTAACATACTGGTATAGCACGAGGAATGCACCAAGCAGGGATAGGTGGTAGATAAGACACGGGTTTGTTTATTGGCTAAGGTTTCCGATGCACGAGGGCAACATGCTTTGTTAAAAAGTATATAACCTTTGTATAATCTGTATTGAGAGTCCCCTCCTGGCTAGCAGGGGGGCACCACGCTTGAGCGTAATAAACTTAGTGTCTTTTGGGAGCTCTGCAGTTGTGGACTTTGTTTATGTGCCTCAGCCTAGATTCGAACTGTGCGTGTCCTACCAGGTGTAATTCGTAGCATTTGTGTGCGTGTCCTACCAGGTGTAATTCGTAACAATACACATACAAAATGATGGGGTCTAAATTAGCCGTTATCACTCAAGAAAGATCTTGGAGTCATTGTGGATAGTCCTCTGAAAACATCTGCCCAATGTGTTGTGGAAGTTAAAAAAGCTACCAATGTTAGGAACCATTAAGAAAAGGGTAGATAAGATAGAAAATATATTTCTTGCCACTATAACTCCATAGTAGGCCACATAACTTCAAAACTACATGCTGTTCTGGTTGCTCCATCTCAAAAAAGATATATTAGAATTGGAAAAAATACAGAGAAGGACAACAAAAACGATTAGGGGTATGGAGCTTCCATATGAAGAGAGGTGAAAAGACTTTTCTTCTCAGAAAAGAGACAACTGAGGGGGGATATGATAGAGGTCTATAAAATTATGAATGGTGTGGAGAAAGTAAATAGGGAATTATGATATACCCCTTTAAATAGCATAAGAACCAGGGAACCCAATGAAATTAATAGGCAGCATGTTTAAATTAAACATAAGGAGTTACTTCTTCACAAAATGCAGTCATCAGCCTGTGGAACTCTTTGCCAGGAGATGTTGTGAAGGCCAAAAGTATAACTGGGTTCAAAAAAGAATTGGACCTATCCTCCATGAATGTATCTATCAATGGGTGTTAGCCAGAATCTTCAGCAACTCCCGAATAACTGACTGCTAGAAGCTAGGACTGGACAACAGGGGACAGATCTCTTGAAAATTGCCCTATTCTGTCCATCCAATTGGAGGCATCTGGCACTGGCCACTGTTGAAAAACAGGATACCGGGCTAGATGGACCATTGTTCTTACCCAGGATGGCCATTCCTATGTTTTTCTCTGTATTGCTTTTACCTTACAAATAAATGTGATTGCTTATTGTGATGGGGTGTACCTACCCTGCACCAGCCCTGAAAGGGTTAACTCTGCTTGGCAGGCTAAGGAAGCCCCATCTCTCCGACCCTGCTAGGTATGTGCAGCATGGAGGAAGCATATAAAAGGTAGCAGCCCAACTCAGAAGGCTGCTGATGCGCAAGGATGCAGACTGCAAGTGCCCTGTAGGGAGTTGCTACAAACCCCGACTATGGCTCTTCTGACTGCAAACTCCAGGCTGCATGACGAGTCCAGAGAAAGGATGACACCAGGGGAGCGTGGCCTAGAGACCCTAGGGGTTTCAATGAGAGGGAAAGGGTAAGAAGCAGCCCAAGGGACTTGAACTCTTCGCCGGTCAGCGTGTTTCAGGAAGATCTCTGCTGACTCGGTGGTGAGCACCCCCACCACCATCAGGGACCTGGGCTGAGGCTCAGAGGAGCAAGGAGGGCCCGAGCCCCCTTACCTGGTGTGCCACACCCCCCGAGTGGCACCCCACTCCCTCAATGGGCCAACCAGCCATGCAATTTCACAGAGGTGGGTTTCTTCACTGACTCTGGCCATTGGACCACACTACCCTGATAGGAAGGGCTGCTTAGTGACTCTAGTCACTAAGGAACACTACCCCATGTTACAGTAAGGGTCATCAGCATAGGACCTAACCAGCTGCAGAATCGCCTCCGCCCTTCCATTTATCCCTATGTGACCTGACACCCCATGAGGGGGTGTACCTACCCCGCCATACTTATAAAGAGCTGTGTGGTAACTTATACTTGTGGCAATTATACTGTGTAAGAAAGCAGTACAGGCCTGCTTACTCAGTTTTTCTTTTGGTGGGGATATCATATCATAGTTCGTGAACTGTGCAGCGTGGAAACACCCTGTTTGTCTCCACCAAAAAGCAGTGACAGCTGGTGAGCATGGAGCCTAGAGTGGGTGCCCTTGCTGGGCCACAGAGCAGAAATACCAATGTAATTCCTCTGAGCTGTAACATCTCTATTTTTAATAGCTTCTATATAACTTTAGCACAAGCAAAAACAAGTTTTCCATATACCTGCATGGTGAGCTACATTTTCTTAACTGTCTTAACCAGCGTACCATTTCTTGCAATTTCAGCTACAGGTTAGTATAGCAGAAAGTGTCTTAAAATGGATTGCAAAATTATATTATGATCTTTTACTCTTGAAAACAGTTTAAATGATATCTGTTAATAAACTCCTATTACCTTTCTCTTAGCATTACTTACAAAGCTTTTTGGGAGTCTTCCTTGACAATTCTTTTAGCATACCCATGGGGAATGTTTAGGCTTTTAAGGCCTTTATGCTTCATGGGGAACAATTGTGGAACCACTGTCCAGAGGTTACTCCAGCTACTTTAAATTCATGGAGGAGACAAAGGAATTTTGTGAAGTGAAAGGACAAAGAAGAATGAGATTTGTTCTCAGGTTGACACACAACGTACTTGGACATGTATAGGATGAGCATAATGAGGGCTTGTACTGAGATCAAGATGCACCAGTGCAGCACCTCCTGCTGGTCCTCTTGGGAATTAGCTCAGCTCCAGAGCCCCCTCTGCTGGCCCGTGTCTAACCTGCCTCAGGCCCCATGTCCCTCCTGGACCCTGGTGCCTCTTTACCTCTGGGTTCTGCCCCCAGCAGTACCCCCTTACTCTGGGTCTATGCTCTGGATCTCCCCTCCCAGGGGAACCCCCAACCCTCTAAACCCACCTTCCTCAGTGGCTACTGCCAGTCATCATCTAGCCCTCTTTCACTGGGGCAGAGTGCAGTCTGTAAACCACTCATCATTAGCAAGGTGGTAGGACCTTTGCCAATCCCCAGGCTGTCCCTCTGCAGCCCCAGTACCTTTTATAGGCCTCCAACAAGACCTGCAGCCTGGGGGTTTACCGGGCTGGAGCTCCTTTTGCCCTTCCCCAGCACTGCTTTGCCTCAGGTACCTTGCTCCCAGGCAGCTAGGCCTTTTTCACTCCAGGGCTAGAGTGAGACTCCCCCAGCTCCTGGCCCCAAGCCCTCTTATCAGGGCCAGCTGGGCCTGATTGGGTGTGGCCCCAGCTGTGGCTGCTTCCCCAATCAGCCTAGCTTGGCTGCTTTTAACCCCTGTTCTCCAGGAGTGGGGCAGCCACCCCTCTACAGGGCATATAACAAAACCCAAAGAACAGAAGAGCAATTCTATTTCTTCTGACTTTTGTTGGAAGCAGAAGAATCCACCAGAGTTGCAAAGGAATCAGAGAGGAGAGATGCTATCCTAGTTACTGCCAAAAGGCCACACAAGGCAAAAAGTCTAGACAGAGTAGGGGAATCAATTGACTTAATCTGACTTTAATTAATTCCATAATGATCATATAATTTCATCCTTCTGTAGTGCAGAACACGATATTAATTATGAGTACAAAGCACAAAAACAATAAAATTAAAGCAAAATTATAACTGTAATTTCCTTCCCTCTAACTGCTAAATGGAGACAGCAAAATAAGAAACAGCTTGCAGCTTTCCACCCTTTACTCTGGCTACACAAAAAAGTAGAAAAACCCCTAGACATAATTAGCTAAGCACACAGTACATTAATTTTTCTAATTTAAACCCTTTAAAGTTGTTTAAATTTTTTTGGACACAGATTTCATTATCTCAAAATCCCACATTTCTGCCCTTGCTAAAATGCCAATCTTGCCTCAGGGCCAGGAAGGTAATGAGCCGCAGCTAAGAGCCTGGAAATGTGCTAGAGTGTAAGGGTGTATGCAATAGCTGTTGCCATCTGAATGTACTTTAGAAGAGCTTCTGTTAGTTGGGAGCGGCTCACTGGACCTGTGCAGCAGACGTGCCTTCTTGAATGTGCTCTCCAGTCTTCTGAAGACTGGAGTTAGGGAGAAGACAGCCTGGAGGTGTCTCATCATCCTTCTTATCAAACTCCTGAAGCTAAGAAAATCTAATTTGGTGCAAGGACAAGCAAATTCTGCCCTGTGCCAGCAGATACCCCTCACTTTTACAGGGGGGAGTTACTAAAGGGATAGCAAATGATTTTACCACTGCCTCCCTTTCCTTCAGGGTTTCCTTCACCAGGAAACCGTTTTAAGTTAGGGGTCAGGATTTCACAGAAGCCTTGGTGCCATAGCACATCCCATTGGCCTCCTTGCCCATCCACTGTTGATAGTCAGGCCCATCTACTTTTTGTGCCATGCTTTCTTCCTGAGGGCCTGCCAGTGACATACAAATGGTACCTCTGCCAGGTACACTATAGTGTGAATCTGGGCCTTGTTTTAGGATTCCATTTATTTTGATGTCTTCACAATGGGGAGAAGTCCATAAATGATCTATATACAACAGATAAGAACTTTGCCCTTGAGTGATCCATGCATTCAAGTGGATGGTTCCTAGCACTGGTAATGGATTGGGATATGAAACATTTCACCTGTAGATTACCAGTTTGAACACTCTCCAGACTGATGGTAGTACATCTGAGCAAAAGTAAATATCACCTGGAAGCTTTTTGGTGGGCTACATGAAATGACTTGTTGGTTTCAATCCAAATACCTTAAAAACACACACACACACACACACACACACACACACACACACACACACACACACACACACACACACACACACACACCTCAGCAGAAGTGCCAATGATTTAATGGACCACAGAGACTACGCTCTCCTCTTACGCCAAGAAATGGTCCCTCCAATTTGGGACTGAGGCACATTGGCAGGACATTCAGAGAGACGATGGCACAGCACCTTGCCCAGATTTAAAAAAAGACTTCATTTTCTTTTTCTGTTAAACTGGATATTTCACCCAAGCTACATTCAGAGGAAAAAAGTGAATGGAGAGTAGTGAGCCCAGAGTTAAATTTAAAGGGACCACCTTGAGAAGAACAGTGTATTTCTTTAATCTCACACAGCCCTGAGATGGTACTTGTTCTGCCTATAGTTCAGCATTAGACACCATATGGACTGACCACAAGATAAGATGCTTCCAGTTATTCCAGTGTGATATAGCAGAGGACTCAACACTTAAGCCAAAACAGCAGGACAGTGTTAGTAAGTGTGGAATCTACTAAAATGGCTCACTGGTGCTGCGATATAACCACTCTTCAATTTAGTGAATGAGCTCCCTCAAGAAAAAAATCATCTAATATTTTCTGTATAAATGCAAACTATTTTAACTAATTTTTCAAACATTTCATATTTCACAATGGCTCTTACTGATACTAATGAGACAAAGGAAAACTTCTTTATTTCCTCTAAACCACCTGGGGTCTGCTATGGGTTCTGGATGGATACATTCTTGAGCCACACTTGAACAATATTCTGACACTTTTGCCACACAGAGAAAGCCATTTTGTTTGCAAAATGGTGTCCTCTGCACAATGTGACCTCCCACACACCATGCATGCGAGGTCAGGCTGTGCAGAGGACACCATTTTTTTTTACACTTCACTGTAGCAGTCAGGGAGCCTATCCAGTTTGGCTCCCCTGTTATCAGTGGCAATGCTAAGAGCCAGTGGTAGATTAGCCATTGGGCCAATGGGGCCCGTGCCCTGGGGCCCAGGCCAACTGGGGGGCTGTGATGGGGTGTATCAGCCCTGCACAGCAGGGGTTAACCTTTCTCTCTTAGCTGAGGAGGCCACACACCCCCGGCTCTGCTAGGCATGCTCCAGCTGGAAACAGAATATAAAAGCCAACAGAGCAGCTCAGTCAGGGCTGACTGCTGGTGGGGAAGGAGGTGTGTTGCCAGCTCCTGATGGCAGCTCCTGTATTCCAAGATGCAGTGGCCTGCCAGTTGGAGACGGACCCCGACACGCTGGCATAAGACATCGCGGAGAGGGGAGAGATTGGAGAATCCCAGAGATGGAGAACCTTAGAGACTTGGGTAGGAAGTAACCCAGGGAAGCTTTGCAGGGAAACGGTTACAGAACCGGACCGAGGCTCGGCGTGTTTTGGTTGGAGCCCCGACGAGCTGGTGGCAGGCAACTGATAGGGCCCTGGGTTGGGACCCTGTGGAGAGGATGGGCCTGGGTCCCCCTATCCTGGCCACCACCCACCCTGGGATGGTGGCCCCACTCACCAGTATTACGGACTCTGGCCACTGGACCTCACTGCCCCGACAGCAAGGGCTGTAGTACTGACTCTGGCCAGTAGACCACACTACTCTGAGAGCAAGAGTTGTATTAAAGACTAAGGCCACGAAGCTGCGCTGCCCGAGACGCGGGGCAGCCCTTCTGACTGCAGGCGGAAGGGGTGTGGAGGAGTCCCCACTTGCTTTGGCCAGGGCCCCACAAAATCATAATCTGCCTCTGCTAATAGCTGCCCACATTGCCTCCTATAACATGCTTCTCCTCCTCTAAAACTGTCCCTCAACAAAAGGAGAATCCCTTTCAGTTATTAGTAATAAAAGGCCTATAAACACACAGCAGAGCAGTTCCAGTTCCAGCCAAGACAGAGCACTGATACACATATACATTTGTCAGTTCCTTCCAATATATTTTGCTGTGCTTTGTCCAGCTTACATTTACATGTCCCCAGTGGTGTCACATGCACAGCCCTGCCATCCATTTGCAGATTCTTAAAAGGTTGTTTCAACTAGCAATAGTGCTGACAAAATACAAATTTTAAAAATGCTGAGAAGTTCAACCTAAAGTTACATAATCACTCACTGCAAGTTTTCATTTCTGGAAGGTGACAAATCTCTTTTGGACCTTTATCTCTGCTATCTGGGGAGGAGAAAAAATACTCCTTGCCTTAACAATGCTTAGATGGCTACAGTTTTGACCTAACAGGAGTAAGTTGTCAAGAATTATTGATGATTTGATAGCATTCTGCTACTTCTGTATCCAAAGAATGAAAAACAAAAATGAAAGAAAAAAGATTGAATGAAAGAAAAAGTGACAGAAGCTACAAAAAAAAGAAAGGCGCTCCAAAATCAGGGGATAAATGAGACAAATAGATTAATGCTAGACAGACCTGCTCATGTGCAAGGATTTTGATTCCGGTTTTTGTTGTGTGGGTAAAGGAAGGGGGAGAATTACATTTTTTTAGGACATTCACTACACAATAGCAGATACTGTTGTCATCTTGTACCAGGATATATTGAATCCAAGTGACATGGCTGACAGAAAGAGTTATGCGGTTTCATGTGCTTGTGTACTTTATTGCTCACATTAGTTCTTGGGAAAGGGGGGAAAGATCTCAAAGGGCTATAAATCTTCACTGACACTTCCCATGATATTGTCTCCTTGTGTTAGGGAAAGTGAAGGTGACATACAGTACCTGCCTATCTTGAGTGGGATGGTGTGAGATGTCATCTGCATTTAGTTGTCCCACACCTACCTTAGCTAGGACCCTGGTCCGATGTATGATAGAGGGAGAAATAGGTATCAGTGACAGTGAGCCTTCATGAATCAATTTTCTTCTCTCTAGCCTCTTGTTTGTTTATAGTAGGGGGTTAGGACAGGCTAGTTATGGGAAAATTTGAGTTCCCATCCTCTGATCCCCACTAAAAAGGGGAGACTGGGTTCATTAAATAATCAAACAAATAAATAAGGCCTGAACTACAGATTCCCTCTCTCAGATGAAGCAATCTTGGGCAGGGACTGATGACTACAATGCACAGCCTATCCAATTTGGCTTAACTGTTATCAGCGACAACGCTAATAGCTGCCAAGTTATAACATTACCTTTCACAAATTGTCATGTTGTCAATGAATATATGTTACCTAAGATGTAGGTTAGTCTGAATTATCCACAATGGAGACACTAGGAAGCCCTGCAGATAACCCAGTGTGATAGATTCTGCAGGCAAACAGACACAGCTAGACCCTAAGCCTGCTGCATCAGAATTAATAGACTAGATTTAGAAGGCTATGAGCCTGTACTGATTTTTCTTTGGAATTCCCACACTCTGGGCTCCCAACATCATGAGTAAGCCTGCAGATAACCAATATTCAGTTCTGGAAGTAATAAGATTTTGGCAATTACCAGATTCCTACCAGTGTTCCCTATACACTGATGATACAAAGTAGGATGTTCATCCACCCAGGCAGCCATGTGATTAAATGGTCTTATCTTTGTAGGTCTCAGGTGTCTGGGACTGCAGCAGATTGCTTTTTAATTGGATCTGATTCTGATTTCAGTAGCACCAGTGCAAACCCAGACTAACCCCACTGAAGTCAGTTCTGGATTTGCACACAGGTGCTACCACAGTTAGACTCAGCTCCATATTTTGGTTCCTTGGCCTACATTTCCCACTCCGTCACTCCATACACAAAGCCCCTTCCTCTCTGCTTGAGAAAATGCCTCCACATACCCTTTCCTTTCTACCTTCCATAATATGTAAGTTCACCGTATGACCTAAATACTTTCTTTTCACAAATGCAAACTCAAAAGTCAAGAAATTAAAAGAAGGCTAATACAGTACTTTGTAGCTTCATAACATCATGGAAGACTCACTAATGAACTGACTCGCTCATGCTTCTTTCCCCCAGCAAGCTTCTTATTCTGGTTTTATTGCTTCTTGACGGCAGCATCGCTAGTTCTGTTGACACAGTTGCTGGAGCATGCTATTGTACCTATCTGCCTGGAATTCCATACATCCAAGAGTTATGTAGCTTTCAAAAAGCATTTAACATCTGTGTAACTCAGACCTGTTTACAAAATTTTATATAAACTATCTGTCCTCTTTTTAGGCATTGGATTTGTTAAGTCTGCAAAGGCAAGAACAATAATATTCCATACAAACGAATCCTGTAGTTTGAGTTTGAATTAGGCCACGTCCACACATACAGTGCTGCAGCAGCGCAGATGTACCAATTAAGCTGCACCACTGCAGCACATCTGGTGAAGACACACAATGCTGATTCTCCCCATTTTGTAGCTGGGGAACTGAGACAGATAGATAGATGAGATGCTTGCTCAAGATCACACAGGAAACTGATCCCCCCACAAAGTTATCCTTCCTATCCTCAGAGGAGATTTAGAGCTCTACACTGTATTATCTAGGTGTTAAATACAAGTCTGAGATCACAATAACATTTTTCCATAAAGGCACTGCACTCTTTTGCTCCATGTTCACATTGTTTTGTTTGGGTATGGTTCTTTTCTTTCTCCTCCTCTTTCCCTTCTCTGTAGGGAAACGCTGGTGGAAATAGTCTCACCACTCTACTTGTGGAGAGAGGAGGCAGAAGGAGTCAGGCTTTTTTGTCATAAGTGAAGCTAGCATGCAACAACGTTTGGCACGTGTTGGAGTTTTAAGAGCAGTTACTTGAAAAGCCATAGGAAGGAAGATGCAGTAATCAAGCAAGAGGGAAAAGGGCAATGATGGTCTTTGATGAAAGGGGGAGGGGTCAAGAAAATGACACACTGCACTCATGTTGCATAGGCCGACACATGAGACAAATAAAAATTAATGTTTGAGGTGAAAGTGTAAGAAGTTTATTATTTCAGTTCATCCAGCTTGCCTGTTACTATCAATGATGCTACCCGCCTTCCAGTGCCACAAAGTATGCTGGTTCCACTAACTGATTGTTTAACCATTTTAATTGAGTTCCATTTCTTCCATGGCAAAATTTTGGCATCACATTAAAGTAGTTTAGCAATGAACAATATTCCCAAGCTCTTTCCTGATTAGGTGAAATGGAGAACAACTCCCCAAGAAACACAATCATATACACCAGTGGCTCTCAACCTTTCCAGACTACTGTACTCCTTTCAGGAGTCTGATTTGTCTTGTGTACCCCCAAGTTTCACCTCACTTAAAAGCTACTTACTTACAAAATCAGACATAAAAATACAAAAGTGGCACAGCCACACTATTACTGAAATATTGCTTACTTTCTGAATTGTATCATATAATTATAAAATAAATCAATTGGAATATAAATATTGTACTTATATTTCAGTGTATACTATATAGAGCAGTACAAACAAGTCATTGCATGAAAATTTAGTTTGTACTGACTTTACTGGTGCTTTTTAATGTAGCCTGTTGTAAAACTAGGCAAATATCTAGATGAGTTGGTATACCTCCTGGAAGACCTCCTGGAAGAGCCCAGGGGTACACGTACTCCTAGTTGAGAACCACTGATATACACAATATAATTATAATTCTCCCCAACCACAACTTGGAGCAATCAGTCACTTTGGGGGAAATACTTCCTGTGGAGCACACAGAGCTAAATGTGCTTTCTGCTTAAACTGAGATTTAGGGTATTGCAAAACATATTCTAGACATGCTTTCATGGACTAACCCAGACTTTATTTTGTACAGTTACTGCATGTATATTTTATGTATATAGCTATATGGTGGTGAATAATTCAAGGAGCTGGATACACTTACTACAAGGGGATGTGATGTTCTCATTTGATCTACTTCGGTAAAATTATTCTCCATCAAGAAATTTACAGCAATGATGTGTGATTTAAATATTTAATAATATTGGAGGCATCAGTGTCTATTTTCCTTTGAAGAGTGCTTAATTATGTCAATTTAAAATGATGTGATGCTAAAGCCAGAATTGTTTAAATTAGGTTTAACTTGGGGCAGGCAGTTCCTGAAAAAGTTAGTGCTTTCAAGTATCTTATGTACTATATACTCTGTATACTTCAAAGTATGATTCTAGTCAGAAAAGTGAGTCAGTAAAAATAACATCCCGAGGTTCTGTGTTCATTCCCTCTCACTGATTTCCTGTTAATTTGATTGAGTTTAGAAGTCAAAAGATGATGTTGTTGCTGTTGTAACTGACAGACCTGCAAATTCCACCTGGTCTCTTGGTTCTTTCTGCCTCTTACCAAATCACCCATAATAAAGCAAGAGCAGCAAAACTGAGTGGACAATTTTGCTAATGATGTAAGAGAAAACAATCCAGCTGACTCTCCCATAGCTCTGGAGTAAATATTTGATTCTCACAGTTCAGTAACCAAATGAAACTTGAAGTAGAAGGTTTAATAGATTATAGGTTTTAAGGTAAGAAGGGACTATTATGATTTTCCAGTCTAATTTTCTGCATAATATAGGACCTAGAGTTTCACTAAGTGGTTCCTGCAGCAAGCCCATAATTTCTGGTTACGCTAGAGCAGATCTTTTAGAAAAATATCCAGTTGGAATTTAAGACTTCAAGTGATAGACGATCCACTGCATCCCTAGATATGTTGTTCTGTTGGTTATTGTAAAAAATGTGCACCTTATTTCGAATTTGAATGTGTGTAGCTTCAGCTTCCAGCATTTGATCTTTCTGTGTAGTTGTCAGATTGAAAAGCCTTCCCTCTACTAGCAAAAATCTTCTATCCATGTAGGTACTTCTAGACTTTGAGCAAGTCATCTGAGTAACTTTCTCTCTGAGTACACTCTCAGAAGGTCAGATATAAAAACAAAGATTCAGAATAAATGATCACCACTAGCAAACAAGAGAATGGACATTTGATTGTGCCTAACAGGAAATAAACTTTGTTATGGCCTTTCAAGAAAGGAGTAATTCTAGGCAGTAATTTGTTTGACTAGAATCTCCCAAATATATGAATCAGGAAGTGTGCCTTAAATAGAAAGAGATTATTTCACAATCCTATCATGGAATTACAAGGGTAATGTGATCCTGTGACATCAATTCTATGCAAATGGCATGGATGGCTTCAAGAAGAGCAACAGTCAACATGCACCCCAATGAAAGAAAAACATTTCCACCTCTTCCCCACATACCCAAACATGACTCTTCTTTCAAACCAGCAGCTTTGAATGTAATGTGCAGTTCATCACACCTAGAGAACTCAAATTTTATACCTTCCCCCTCAAACTCTCTTGCTCTCTCAGCATCAAACCCTCTTTTTATTCTCAACACTGAAAAGCAATCAAGATGTGTAACTATACATTCGTAAAGCACATCTGTTCTGGTTTGATATTAAGGGAGCTATCAGCAGAAAAGAGCAATCTAAAGCATAATGCAGTTGAAGGAAACAAGTAATAAAACATAAAAAAAAATACACCTTGTTGATGACCCAGTTGAAAACAAAGTGCTGAGATTTATTATCCTAGAAATCATAATGAAAAAGTCTCATGAGACCATCTGGTCCATCCCCCGGCCAGTGCAGAATTGTATCCTGAGGTATCATTTTAGAGCTATCTAATTTAAATGATACCAGTGATAGATCCTTTGGAAGACTTTTCCACAGGCTAAAAAGCCCTTGTGCTTTGGGAAGTTTTCTTGATATCCAGCCTAGATTTTTACCCTCAATTTCCCTCCATTGCTTCTGGCTAAACCTCAGTAGCCCACATTAGCCAACTCCTTTCATTCACTTGTAGATAGATAGCCCCCCATCATTTTTTTTAGCCAACCCATTTCTTTCTCAATCCTTCTTTTATCTTTCCTCATGAATCAATTCCTCCCAGCATCAAGTTGTTCTCCCTTCACATTACGTATGGGACCTGACCCAAAAGGCAACAGAAGTTGATAGATTCCCATTGAGTGGAATCGGATTTAGATCAGGCCCACAGTCTCCCTGTTAAACACGTGCAGCTCCTCTGTTCTGTCACCAAATGCCATTCCCTGTGGCAAGAGTTTTTAAATCAATGTCAGCTGTCTGCTTTTCTTCTCTGGGGAAAATGTGGAGGGAGTAGGATGCAGTAGAAATGTAGTTCTTTGTGAGTTGCTTTTTCCTTCCTTGCTTCATTTACAATTCAATCAATTGGCCCATTGTTTGTTTAGCTTTACGTCTAAGGCAAACGCTAGGACATTACGCCTCTCTTTTAGCATCCGCTCTTTTCTTCATTCCTCCTGGAGAAAGGCAGACGGCACATTTTGCAAATTGATGCTTACTGTATAATGTCAGACTTACTGTATAATGTCAGATTTCGTCCTCCTGAGGCAAAGTTAACTTGCCTCAGGAGGACAAAATCTGACATTATACAGTAAGTCTGACATTATACAGTAAGCGTCTATATGGATAAAGGTAAAAGTACCTGAGCTGCAAATGGATCATTTATCTTTATGTATTGCTTAAATAGGCTTTTAAAAAAATCAGCAAGTTACACAAGGTTGTATTGTGAACCTTGAAAAGTATTATGGCTGAAAAAATAGGGGTTTTTTTGTCTTAAAAAATAAAATCACTCAAAACCAACTGTTAGTGGGAATGGATTCTTTTCCCCTTGACAGTAGATGTCATCAAGGATTTTGCACTGGATCAAGCAATGGTAGAACAATCTGACATGATCACCCTTGTGCTAACCTCAGTCATAACACAACATGGTTTAAAACATGTTACATTGTAAAATGCATATAACCAAGGTATATGCTTGAGGCAGCAGTGTGGCCCACTGGCTAGAGGATAGAAGTTGAATTCAGAAGACCTGGATCTACACCTGCTTTCCAGCAGTCTTCCTGAATTAACTTCTGGAAGCCTCTTAACTGTTCCATGCCTCGATTTCCCTGTTTGGTACAAAGGGAAAGTATATTTAAGCAGCTTTCAAATCTATAGATAAAAATAGCTCAGTAAATCTTATTATTGTGTTCCACATCACTGGGATCCTGTCATTAATTAATGAAAACTCAGCACTGAAGTGCAAAACCCTAATAAATGTTAGGGCAAAATTCCTTTCTTGAAAGTGAAGTCTAGATATATCATAATACTAATAATGTTATATTCTCCAAAGGATTCAATTCACTTTACAGACCAGTATTATTCAGCTACTTCTTGGAGAAATGCAGAAATCATCCAACAAATAGCAAAGCTATACAACAACTAGGGGTATATAAATTGCCTCAAGGACAAGATCTCTTAGGAAAAGTGCCTTGGGATGGTTAGAGGCAATAGTCAAGAAATGCCTATAACATGCATCCTTGGTTTTCACTCCTCTTAGTCACACACCTTTCAGGGTTATGACATGATCACATGAAGATGCTGTACCAAGGCCCCTCATCTTGTTTTTTGTACATATAAAATCATAGGTCCAATAAAGCAAGCATGGAAAAAATGTAGGTGCCAAAAGTAAGCAAGAAAAAATGCACAGCACTAATTTAGATGTTGTCTCTACTTTGGTTGGGCCAAAGTCCTGGTCAGAAACATAGTGCTAAGTGATGAAATCAGTGATGTAGAAGAATTGTGCTGGTAGTTGCTTAGTTTTCACAATGGACAGAGTTGCCTATGACTTTAATAAGTTGTATGAGATTACCTGTGCTAGCCCTAAACAACGGTGAAATATTTTAAAGAGACCACATATGTATCTAAAGTCAGCTACTGTCTCCACAAACCAGTGGGAAAAAACAAGTATTCTATTTGTAAAAGTGTTGGAGAGAAGAGTTGTGATAACCTGATAATGTCCTTGTGACAGGTGAGTCATGATGATGATCATGTGGAGGGTCAGGGCAAGCCGCTCTGCATCACTTAACCCTTGTATAGGAGTTGCATTGATGAACTGCTGGTGTAATGATCACATGGGGTACCTGTGCACTCCCCATGAATAGGGTCTCTGCACTGGTCGTGTATAATATAGTTTAGAAAGGTACAGTCAGGGTTGGGGCCTGAGAGAAGCTGCAGATCCAGACGCCTCAAAGGCCTCAGCTGACAGAGAAAAAACTATAGAGAGACAAAGTGGGGGAGGCAATATCTTTTATTGGGCCAACTTCTGTTCGTGAGAGGTAAACTTTTGATCTTCCACAGAGCTCGTCTTTTGCTGAATGGCATAGCAACAGGAGGGGGATTGAAGGCGGCTGCACAAGGGCCTCATACCTTGATGATGGGCTGAGGGTAGATTTCACCCAACTGCTCCACATTCTGCTTATATAAAGCCTGAACACCCAGGAATTCACCCTTCAGGAATTGTGGGTAATCTAGACATGCCAGTTTAGTTAAAAGAAAAAAAAAAGCACCAGGATATGGTGGGGGGAGGCGTTTGACTTCAGGCTAGAAACCACTCAATAGTGTCGTCTATAGATTTAGGATATAGCTTATTCTAAACAGTTCCTCTGACAGATCTCTTCGTGAGGAGGCTCAGGCAAGTACACAGAAAATGAAACCAGAAAATGAAAGGACTTTTTTTCCTGCTTGCTTGTCCTAAGCAAAGCTGGGCTGACATTTCAGACAATAAAAAAAAGTCCCTGTGGTTTTTTTTTTGTTTGTTTGTTTTTTTTTTGCTGAATTCGAAGTGGAAATAAGCTGGCAGAGTGAGAAGGAAGAGGTTTCTCTTCCTCAGTGAAGGGAGCAGTATTGATCAAGAGACATGGGAAGATCTTCCACAACCCACCCCAGATCCTGTAGGCGAAATAGCTATGGGTCAGCAGTAAACTCACCAACTCTTGCCACGCAAATATGGTGAGTTCCAATAGTATTTTTTCCCTATTTCCACCACTTCCTATGCCCATCTATGCACACAAAAGAAACAGTGAGAGCAAGAGAAAAATAGGAAGGGGAAAAGAAAGGAAGGTGGTGTCATTCATTTTAAAAGATATTGCCACTGACAACAAAAAGAGCAGCTAGTACAGAAATCTGTGCATACTTCTAGTGCATTATCTAAAGAAAGATAATTAAATCTCAAAGAAAAAAGAAAAGGAGTACTTGTGGCACCTTAGAGACTAACCAATTTATTTGAGCATGAGCTTTCGTGAGCTACAGCTCACTTCATCGGATGCATACTGTGGAAACTGCAGAAGACATTATATACACAGAGACCATGAAACAATACCTCCTCCCACCCCACTCTCCTGCTGGTAATAGCTTATCTAAAGTGATCATCAAGTTGGGCCATTTCCAGCAAAAATCCAGGTTTTCTCACCCTCCGCCCCCCCCCCCACTCCCCCCCCCAAACTCACTCTCCCGCTGGTAATAGCACATCCAAAGTGACCACTCTCTTCACAATGTGTATGATAATCAAGGTGGGCCATTTCCAGCACAAATCCAGGTTTTCTCACCTCCCCAACCCCATACACACACAAACTCACTCTCCTGCTGCTATTACCAGCAGGAGAGTGAGTTTGTGTGTGTATGGGGGTGGGGGGGTGAGAAAACCTGGATTTGTGCTGGAAATGGCCCACCTTGATTTTCATGCACGTTGTAAGGAGAGTGGTCACTTTGGATAGGCTATTACCAGCAGGAGAGTGAGTTTGTGTGTGTGGTTTTTGGAGGGGGGTGAGAGAACCTGGATTTGTGCTGGAAATGGCCCACCTTGATTATCATACACATTGTGAAGAGAGTGGTCACTTTAGATGGGCTATTACCAGCAGGAGAGTGAGTTTGTGTGGGGGAGGGCGGAGGGTGAGAAAACCTGGATTTGTGCTGGAAATGGCCCAACTTGATGATCACTTTAGATAAGCTATTACCAGCAGGAGAGTGGGGTGGGAGGAGGTATTGTTTCATGGTCTCTGTGTATATAATGTCTTCTGCAGTTTCCACAGTATGCATCCGATGAAGTGAGCTGTAGCTCATGAAAGCTCATGCTCAAATAAATTGGTTAGTCTCTAAGGTGCCACAAGTACTCCTTTTCTTTTTGCGAATACAGACTAACACGGTTGTTACTCTAAATCTCAAAGGCATTTTTTTGTCTTGCACACTTTTTCTCTGAGTGAAAAATAATCTTGAGGCTGCCCCAAAAGGCACTTTTAGGCCTGCCATAGCCACAAATGCAAAGACAAAAAATGAAGACATGACATTGATTTGATCCTCTGTTTAAAGAGAAGAGACGGTTTAATATTCATTGGGGTGGAAGCACAGGGAAAACATGCAGAGAATTCCATGTTCTACAAAATTGCATATTTTAATTTTAAATGATCCACAGGAACACCCTGGCTTATATGTGACTATGGATATTTGTCTGAAGAGCAGCCACTTGTCAGTACATGTATGGGGGGCGGGAGGGGAGGGAAGGAGGGTTAAAATGCCAAGTCTGTTAATGGAAAAGTGATCCAAAAGGGCAGAGCACAAGCCAATTGGGGGGAAATGTAAATTATTTTTTAAAATACTGAAAATGTTTCTAACATTAAATATGGTAACTGAAGTGTCACATTTCAGGACAGCTGCACTGTGTATCCCCCATCTGTGGTCCAGCAAAGGCAGGCACCCACCCTCGTCTTCTGATTCCCCAGGTGTTCCCTCTTTTGGGTGGAGATATGCATCTCTTTCTCTTCTGACTGAGGTATTTCCAGGTTGAACAGTTCCCTGACTATACTGTGATATTCCCCAGAAATGCAGACTATCTAAAAGTCCAGCATCAGTCCTTAGGTATCTCTTCAGAAACTAGCAGAGCAATTGCCATCAGTTTTAAGTTACCAAACCATTTTTTCTAAGCAAGCACTTTTCCCTCCCAGATATAAAGTATTACAAAGAAAAACATAGTAAAAACAATAGAAGAATCTATTTACATGCTTACAAGATTACCAGAGATCACCATGTAAGCAGTCCTTTGCACACTCACACAGGGTGTTCCCTGTGTTTTAAACTTCATAACACCCTTTGCCCAGAACAAGAACTCTCATGATGCTGTGGCTTTGTCTACACTGGCACTTAGTTGGCAAAACTTTTGTCATTCAGGGGTGTTAAAAAAAAACACATACCCCCCAACGACAAAAGTTTTGCCGACGAAAAGCACTGGTGCGAACAGGAGCGTTCTCCTGCTGACAAAGCTGCTGCCGCTCACGGGAAGTGGAAGTTTTTTGTCGGCAGGAGAGCTCTCTTCTGCCGACAAACAGCAGCTACACTGCGTGCCTTTTAGTGACACAGCTGTAGCGGCACAGCCGTGTTGCTAAAAGCCTTATAGTGTAGCCACAGCCTGAGAGTCACTCAGTTATCCAGTTTGGGCCTTGGAAGAGACTTTGATTACCTACTCAGCCAGACAGATTTTCTGCTCAAGTCACAGCTTCAAAAGGGTGGATTTGGAGGGGGGGCCGTTTGCATTTCCCGCATCCAAAGCGTTTCCTAGGAAATCCACTTCACAGGTTTTGTCCCCTAAAGTACTTTTAAAGCTTATATACAATCCCACAATAACACATAAACATTGTATTTTTAATACAATGAGTTCTTAAGCACCTAACCCCAATTCAACAGTGTTTAACTTAATTCCATAAAGTTTGTCCAGGATATTGTCATATCTGTCACATGCAGCATTACAATTAGTGTCAATTTCCCTGTAATACCAATTCCATTCATTTGGGATGACCAGCAAAACTCACTTGTCACTTCACCATTCCAAACTCCTCCATATAAGACACATCAGCATCACATTCGCTACAGGGCAATTCACCCCTCACAAGGTCTATGTACCATGCAAGTCCCATGTAAGCGCTCCTGGGTGAAATTCACCCTTTCTCTGTGTATTGTATTTTGAATTCCCATTCCATTTCAGTACAAATCGTATTTGTATAATAATAATCTCTCTTGTTATAGATATTGATATATTTCCAGGAATCACATCACCTACCACAGAAATATATCAGTGTCTATAACGAGAGATTGTTATTATACAAACAGGTGAAATCCTGGCCCTTTTGAAATCAATGGAGTTTTTCAATTAACTTCAGTGGGGTCAGGATTTCATCCTTAGTGACTAATCCAAACTCTACTGAAGTCTTTCAATTGACTTCAATAGACATTGGATCAGGCCTTTAGATTGAAATGCCCTGGGGCTGTTATCATGCCTACTTTTGTATTTGAAAAGCACCTAATACAGCATTCCCAGAAACTGATGATAAATAAAAAAATAATAATAATGCTGCTGGAGTCACCTACAATAGACTTTTGAAAAGATTCCTGCTAACCCTCCTGTACATGACAAGAGATCTAGACTGATTCATAGAGGTGTTGAGCACCCATAACTCCAAATTACTTTAGAGAGAGCTGTGGGGATTCAACAGTTGTGAAACTCAGGCTCTATATGGTGTTAACGATTCCTAAATTTTAAAAAGCTCTCCATTTATGTTACAGAATGGTAAATACTCTGTATGTACGTGGAACAATGCATGCTCAGAACAAATTTCTGAGGGACCCTCTTCTCCATTTAGAATTTGTCCAGTAACCGTCAAGCTTGTTGTTCCTGCCTCTGTTGTGGAAAAATAAATTCAGTAATTATTGAATGCAATTTTTCTGTTGTTTGTCATAAATATAAAGGGAAGGGTAACAACCTTTATATATGCAGTAACATCAAATCCCTCCTGGCCAGAGGTACAGAATCACTTACTTGTAAGGGGTTAATCAGTTCCATTAACCTAGTTGGCACCTGACCAGAAGGACCAATGGGGAAAGAAGATACTTTCAAATCGGGGGAGGAGCGGGAGGTTTTGTTTTGTGCTCTCTGTGTGTTCCCTCTCGAGACAAAGAGAGAGACCAAGCAAGTAATCCAGCTTCTACTGAAATGATACATCTAATATGATAGATATTGTAGGTAATAGCAAGGATGTGAGTTAGATTATCTTTTGTTTTAGCTTGTGAATTTTCCCTATGCTAAGAGGGAGGTTATTTCCTGTTTTTTGTAACTTTGAAGTTTTGCCTAGAGGGGAATCCTCTGTGTTTTAAATCTTATTACCATGTAAAATTACCTTCAATCCTGATTTTACAGAGGTGCTTCTTTTACTTTTTTCTTTATTATAAAGTTCTGCTTTTAAGAACCGCATTGGTTTTAAATATCCTAAAAACGCAAGGGTCTGGTCTGTGCTCACCTTATTTACCTACTTGGTTGGTATATTATTCTCAAGCCTCCCCAGGAAAGGGGGTGAAGGGGCTTGGGGGGATATTTTGTGGAAACAGGAACTTCAAGTGGTCCTTTTCTTGAATCTTTGTCTAACTCACTTGGTGGTGGCAGCAGTACCATCCAAGGAGAAGAAAGGATTTGTGCCTTGGGGAAGTTTTTAACCTAAGCTGGTAGAAATAAGCTTAGAGGGTCTTTCATGTGGGTCCCCACATCTGTACCCCAGAGTTCAGAGTGGGGAGGGAACCCTGACATTGTTGCTTTTTTGTTTTGATTTTTTAAGCTGCAGAAAAAGGTTTATCAACTTTGGGAAGTACAGAGATAGCCTCAGGGTCCATGTCCATTGGGCAAAGCCCTGACATCAAAAGATATTATCATTGTGTAAAATTGCCAGGAGGCAAATACTATTTACAGACCCTCTGGCCCTGTTATGCTAAAATGATAAGAAATGTCAGCATAGCAGATTGCATTGAATAATAAACATTCCCTTCCTATCCACTTACAGAGTCCAGAGGATTGGGGCTGCTTGTTATCATTAGAAAGAAAAAAGAAATTTTTGCCCTTTGTTCTTGGAAATGCACTAAAACCCTTCCTGTTAATTATATCTGTGAAATAGCAAATGGTAGAAAGTTCTGAGAATATTTGTATTATGCACGGGAAATATAGTTTATCCATTTTTAATTAAATAAGTTCTAAATATAACCCTTTTAATTCCAGAAACTAATTTAAAAATGAAATTACTTAACATTGCTGTGTGACATCATTAAATAAATTGTTCATATAAAAATGTAAAAAGCCCCACAGGAAGCTCCATGTGTGTTTACTGGGATCCTTTTCTGTGATGTTAATGACAAGCCAAGCAATAGTGTTCTGCATGGCAATAAATCCTTGCAGAGGAAACCTCTTTGTCATCTTCAGGAGCCAAGGCTTGTCTACATGGGAAATTATACCAGTATAAGGTTGGGTGTCAATTTAAAGTACTATAGTTTTAGAACTGTGATATTCTAGGGTGCAATCCAGACCAGTGAGAGGCTCTGTCACCCCTGCCCTATAAACTCAGGTACCTCACAATACTTTGCTGATGTTGCCTATCAGCATGCAGGTAACACCCTGAGTGTCTGTGCATAGCTGTAGCCTGCCCGCCACACATTAGTCACATTCCAGCTTCCACCAGCCTTGCTTACTACTTGCAGGGTGATCCCAAAACACGCCCAGTCCTGGATTTCCTCCCAAACATGTGTTAGGCACTGCCCAGCCCTCTCCTGGACAGTTCAGATATATTAGGACTGTTATTCCTCTAAGGGGATCAATATACAACAGTTTGCTACCCTAAATGGAGTTACCCAACAATTAAAGAACAAAACAAGTTTATTTAACTACAAAGAGAGAGATTTTAAGTGAATACAAGTATAAGGCATTAAAGTCAGCAATGGTTACAAGAGAAATAAAGATAAAATGTTCCCTAGTATTAAAACTCAATAAACTAGACTTGGCTTTAGGTGAAGTCCCTTACCACGTTTCCAGTAACATTGTTGACCAAATTCTCAGGCCATGATCTGCTCCCACAGTACAAAGGCTGTTTCTTTTGCCTTCTTAGGTGAAGGAGAGAGAGATGGATAGGGAAAGATACCTTGTTTGCTCCTCACTTTTATAACTCAGTCACCCTCTGAAATGTATTTTCTTAAAGTTTACCCTTAGACAGAGACAAAGTTTTATGGTGAAAGAAGTTCAATGCTGTTGTTTGTTAAAATGAGGACCTTGTTCCTGTCCCCCATCCTTGCCACAGAATGGCCATTTGACAGGTGATTGCCCCTCAACTTTGATGACACTTGGCTAGTGATGTCAGCTTGTCCTTTGTCTTTGACCAGACTTGTCAGGTAAACACATTTCAGATCTAATTTCAGTTTATGTTCACATTTTTATATATATACAAGTATTTTATGACGATATCATTGACCAGAAAGTTACTAGTTTTTAAATGGTAACTCACAAGGCATATTTTGTACAAATATTATTACAAGAATGTGTAGGGTATGAATATAGGGGTGCATTCAGTCATAACCACTATAACTGTGGGGACACTTATTCCAGTATAAGTGCCTTTTTCCAATTTAGTTTGTCACTTTGGAAGAGGTTTAATCTAAACCAGAACAAGCAACTTTTATCCCAGAAAAACAGTGTTCACACAGAGAATTATATCGGTATAACGATAGTGGTTTAATTATATCGGTATAAGTATACCGGCAAGGTTTCCCATGTAGACAATCCCTCAAACATGACTCCTTCAGGGGTCTTTGTTTGATCTCTTCTGTACAGACCAGAGATGGGTCAACTGTTAGAGAAATTATTTGTAAACATCTTTGAAGATATCAGCTCACTTTCCTATCCATCCATAGCTGCATCTCTTCTTGATCACTTTTTTGTGAATATTTGTCAAAACACAAGAAGAGAGAGCTGAGCAATGGCTTTCCTTCATGCAAATAAGTCATGCAAATTCAATTTCCCATGAACAAGGATGTCAATAAAAGAAGATTAGATTAGATAAGATAATGGATGTACTTAATGCAAACACTCATTCATGTGCAAAACATGGGTATTCTTGTAGATCTTTGTCACATGGCACTGTTTCTGTTCCCTGACTGGATCAGTTTATAAGTATCTCTGCAGCTAATACGCACAATGTGAATGCAATGTTCTGTCTGCAAATTCTCATTTACATGACTTTGAAATTCACATTTTGCCACTACAGCTCAATCACATCAATATGTGTGGAAAATGAGCTCAAAAGGGGTAGCACATAAAAAATTTGAATTAATTAAAAACTTGAAAGAATATTTGTAGAAAATTATTTGCATTGTTGGCTTAGCGCTATTACATATTATTACATAGCTTTTTTGTCAACATCGCTGAAGCTTGAGACAGAATTATGATGACAGTTTCCAAATATGTGAAAGATTGTTATGAAGAAGATGGTGATCAATTGTTCTCCATCTCCTCCGAGGGTAGGACAAGAAGTAATAGCAGATTTAAGTTAAATATTAGGAAAACATTTCTAACTATAAGGATAATTAAGCACTGGGACAGGTTACAAAAAGGGGTTGTGGAATCCCCATCACTGGAAGATTTTAAGAATAGGTTAGAAAAAGATCTGTCAGTGATAGTCTAGGTATACTTAATCCTGCATCAGTGTGAGAGATGGTCTAGATCAGAGGTTCTCAAATTGGGGGGGTGCACTCTCCAGCAGAGTGCAGAATGTATTCTGGGGTGGTGGGGGGGTGAGAAGGCAAAGCGGAGAGTAGTGGCTGCTGGCCAGGCACCCAGCTCTGAAGGCCACCAGCAGCAGCACAGAAGTCATGGTGACATGATATGGTATTGCCACCCTTATTTTTCTGCTGCTGGTGGTGGTGGCGCTGCCTTCAGATCTGGGCAGCTGGAGAGCTATATACTATATAATTAAATAGCTCTGTTTGAATCAATGCCTTACTGTTTTTTTATATTTAGTGAGAGTTGTGTGTTGTTTTTTTAATCAGTATATGTATTGGGGTGGTGGGCAGGAGGAGCGTATACTACAGGCACAAAGAAGGGATGTGTGATCAAATAAGTCTGAGAACCACTGGTCCAAATGACCTCTTAAGGTTCCTGTTAGCCTTAGATTTCTACGATTATCTTCTGAAGTAAATTATTGCATTAGTGGAAATGCTTTCCCTGATATCCTGCTGAATTTAGGTTTTATTTTGGCACTACAGGATCTACTATATATATCACTAGTGAGAAAGTTGGAATACTGTTTCAATGTGGTTTTCTCAAGATTAGAAATACATGGCCAACTGGAGAGTTAGGAGCAATAAAGAAGAGCAATGACTTTAAGGAGCAGGAGGATCAAATTTCTGAGGAAAGATTATTAAAAGAACTAAATATATTGAACCAAATTCTCAGCCCTAGTTGACATTGGAATGGGACAAAGGGGATGTAATCTGGCTGCAACTGGCCTGTTGGGAATTCCTTTGTCAGAGATAGTATAAAGCAACATATCTGGCTCTTATGCCAAGTACCACAGGGGAGTGTTGAGAGTAGCACACAGCAGAACTGCACTCCACTATTCCAGTTCTCAGATAATGTATGGTCCCATAGGCTTGGGGCTTGAGAATCAGGGAGCTGTAACCGTATCCCTAATGTCTCCCTTTTCTCCCCATAGAGTTCACCTAACTTAAAATTGGGGTATGTTGGGGTAGTAAATATGGTAACATTTTACACATATTTCAAAGGTCACACAAAGATGGGAGAGTGATTATTTAAGATGTTCCCAGGGGATGAATTTGAATAAAGGAAACTTCACGACTGATAACTAGAAAATCCTCCTAACTGTGGGAGGTATTAGAAAAATGAATAATGTTCCAAGGGAAAGGACTGAAGCCCCATTGCTTGAGTGACTTAAAATTGTACTGGGGAAAGCTCTGGAAACATCCTACAGTGATTGGGGAAATCGTGTTGGAATGGGCCTGGACTAGGGAACCTAATTGGTGACACTAAGGACTTTGCAAGTGCGAAACAAACAAGAAACAAAAGTTTCCAAAGAAAAACACCATTTCTCAGTAGCTTTTATTTTTTGGAGGAGAGGGGAAAATGTCAAGAATTAGATTCCAGGAAAAGCAGGATTTTAATTACCATCTGTGGACCATCATTTGGGTTTTTTTATACACTGTGACACACTTCAGTACCCTGGCAAGATACAATACATCAAGCTCATTCAATGTCATGGAGAGTTAAACATTGACACATATCTTTGTCTGACTGCCTCACTCAAGAAAGAAGCCTCTAATTAGACAGTAGATTGGAAGATATTAAATGGATATGACATGTACTTGGATGTAACTTAAGTAAGGCTTGAATTTATGACAGGAGTAAAGATAGGGCAGTTCCTTTTTTTCCCCACAGTTTCCATGGATGTTATGTTTGGTAAATCTAGGATGAAGGATGGGATGTTAATGATTCAGCAGGTATCACTCTTCATTGCAAGCACTCAGACAAAATTTTGGCATGACATTCAGGGCAACCTGGTTCTGGAGGTGTTACAGTGATTGGCATAGGAAGAAAGAACAGAACCGAGGGCCTCTTGTGATTTTTCCCGGGGGGTGGGGTGGAGGGTGAGATTTTTGCAATAGCTTTAGGACCTATGTTTTAAAACCAGTGCCCAGCCCAAATTCCAAGATGGATCATTCCAATCTGCATCCCAAATTTCCCTCTGTACCATTTCAGTTGGAATCAGGATCAGTTATATTTGTCTCCCGCAGAGGAGATGGGCACAGAGGGAGCTGAGAGAAACACAGCTGTCTGCTGTGGTGGTAGCTTTATTGTTCTGGCAGCAAAATCAAAACCAACATGAAAGTGAGGTGGAGATGGGAGAGTGCTCAAAGATTTAAAGGGACTGCACATCAAAGAATCATTTTGCATTTCTTGTTCTAAATGGTATTTAAGCAGCTGCCATGTTCCATCATAGAGGGTGGTTGATTTTCAGCAGAGGAAGTGATTCTTGTCTATGGAAAGTTTGTAAAGCACTTTCACATCCCTGGAGATAAAAGGCACCATATAAATGTAATGTAAGTCATAATCATAGTAATTAAAATACCGTGTAGAAGTGTCACATAATCATTTTCTTCTGAAAAAAGGCTGAAGTCCTCTTTTTTTTTTCTTTTTTGTATGTGCCGGTCTTCTTTTTGGTCACATATTACTTTAAGTGATTTAGATACTTTTAATGTAATATTTTAACTGCATGGTGGATTTTTGTGAGGCATCTAGAAGGTTTCACTGGATAGGACCATAAAAATAAATTGTATTCTTATTACACTTTTACCTACAGTGTCATCTGCTGAAAGACAGCAGGATCTTGTGAGGAAATGTTCATGAGTCTCTCAGGTTCTGTTGGTTTCCTGTGGACAATGAATGAGAATCCTGTTGGATGTCTGCAAACTTCTGTTGCTTTTCAGTGGGCAGCACTGGGGTCATTATACATGTAAAATATCAAATAATAAAAATGCTTTGTTGCTTCTACTGCACCTTTCATACTAGCATTTCAGAGTGCTTTATAAATACTTATCAGTTCACATTGTTAAATATTGCATCTGTTTACCTGAAGAACAAGGCAAAGAGGATAAGTGACTCGCAGGCCCAGTCAGTAAGACATGGTGGAGCGAGCAATAGAATCCAAACCATTCTTTATATATACTGCATATATAAGCTTCTTTATGGCATGCATCCCTATTGTATCTGAACACCTCAAATGCAGTAGTAACTTTATCCTCCAACCACCTCCTGCGGGACACAGAAGCATTGTTATCTACATTGTAGAGATGGCAAAAGTGATGGCCAGAGACCTAGATCATCCCATGTATGGGGGCGGGGGAGGGGAACCCATGTAAAAGATTCCTAGACAGGAAATCTGCACAAAGAACTCTTTATGAATGTCTCCCCCTGTCATCCGTCAGAGGAGCATGATTTGCCCTTCCCCAAGGAAATGACCATGAAGCAGAGCCATCCCCAAAACTCATGGTTCCCATGAGGCCAAAGCTATATGGATGGAGACCCTGTGTTTGTGCAGGTTCCCTGCCCTCACCCTAGCTTCCTGGCAGTGCTATTCTCTATAGCTGCCTCCAGAACCTGTGTTCAAGTTTTGGTCTGTTCTTGATCTTTTCCGAGCTAATGAGCACAAGGGCTGGAAAAAGCTCAGAAGGTTTGGAGGTTCATTTTGCTTCAAATCAGTGTTTAAAATAAGAAGTTTTGCTTCTATCTCCAAACCACATGTGTTCTTAATGGAGACAAAATATTGCCACAAGTCACTTGATCCTGGGTTATAAATGGCAACTTGAAATGTATGCATATCCTAATGAATCCATCATCATCCACATGCCTGCAATTTCCCACAAGTGATTACATACAGCATGTTCACTAGTATAAGATACATGTTTTATACAATATTTTACTTGGGTAACTAAATTAACTATCTCATTGTGCATACACATGCCCTATACTGTAGTCACTGTGAGTTAATGCATTCCTGTTGGCTACAGTGGAAAAGACAAAAGATGATGTACTGCTGCAATTAATGTTCTACGTTGCATCCGTATTTACTCACCCAGGAAATGGAGTTGTGTAGAAAAGGGTGCTAGTTAAACTGATGTTTTCCTTTCTCATTCTTTGGAGGCTGTGTATTACTGGCATTTTGCTAAGAAACTCAAAGTGGGTGCTTTCTGATTCTTCACTACACAATTAATTCAGCAGGTGCCATCAGACAGAGGTCTAGCCACCTGTTAGAAACAGGCTGAATGAAAAACAAAAAACTTGGCTGTTGCCATAAGTAATTGTGTGCATGATTCCTATTACATTCATTTTAAATTAATATCACTCCATCAAGTCCAGCAGGGCTACTTCTGAATTAACTGCCATCCCTGGTATACATGGTGCCTGCCTCCTTACAATTGCCTGCCGAGGAACTATCATGTATTTGTCCACAGCCAGCTCTCTCAGCACAAAACCAAAAGACATTTCAGCTTGGTATGTCTCCTACAGCCTCATTTGGATAAATAAACCCCACACAGTATGACTCAGCCCATTTGACTAATAAAACTACCACCAGCTGACGACAGGGGAAACAGACTTGCTAGGAAACATGCTGATCGATTTTTTTCTGGATGCCATACTAATTAGACAGCAAGGTCTCGGAGGCCTGGTAAACCACAGCACAGCCTAGAATGCTTATTGGCAGCCACTGGGTAACTGTATAATTATTCATTAAACAATACGTTTTTCAGATCTAGTAATTCCTCCTAATCTGTTCTGTTCTCCCCTTTGCTGTGTGTAAGAGTCTTGTGCCCAAGTCTCCACTGGAGAAGTGGAGAAGCTACAGATATTAGCATATGAACGGGCATAGTGATTGATTCCACCTGTTACAGGGGAGTGAAAATTGTTCTGCTGAGGGAAGGCATTTACAATTTTGGCCAAGTTTAGCTGCTTTGTGGCATTTATCTGATACAGAAGCGAACATCCTTTTCCCTCTTGCTTCAGTGCAAGATGTATGGAACCAATATGGAAACAGATATGAAAATCTCTCAGATAAAAGGGAAATGATTCCAGAGGACCTTCAGAATGGAAATTTGCTCCTATGGAAATTCATCCTCTTACTTATCCTTTCCAAGAGCAGCAGAAGTTACTCAAGGTGATTTAGATTAAATTTAAAGGAAACCTACTGGTTGCAATGATCATTAGTGACTCTGGCTTGAAGATATGCACACTTTAATACCTCTTCCAGAAGCTATGTGGCCTCAAGATCCTGTGTACTTTTGGAATGTACTTCTCTGACAAACTTAAAGCAAATGATACTATTAAACACAACCTTTCCTCTATACGTGGCCTAAACACAGAAAATGCGAGCATGTTCATTCTCATGAATACTCTCAACGATCTGTACCCTTGACACTAATTTACATTACTGGACCAAACTACTATCCTGGATTCCCTTCCAAAAAGTGTGTTGCAGTGATAATCCCCATAATTTTGTGCATGTCATGACAATACTTAGCTCTTCTATAGCATTGTTTAGACATAGGTCTTGAAAAGCTTTACAAGGAAGCATAAGTATTATAATCCCATTTTACAGATAGGGACATTGAGGCACAGACAGGTGAAGTGACTTGTTCAAGTTTACGCAGCAGACCAGAGTCAGAGCTGGTAATAAGAAAAGGAGTACTTGTGGCACCTTAGAGACTAACCAATTTATTTGAGCATAAGCTTTCGTGAGCTACAGCTCACTTCATCGGATGCATACTGTGGAAAGTATAGAAAATCTTTTTATACACACAAAGCATGAAAAAATAGGTGTTTACCACTACAAAAGGTTTTCTCTCCCCCCACCCCACTCTCCTGCTGGTAATAGCTTATCTAAAGTGATCACTCTCCTTACAATGTGTATGATAATCAAGTTGGGCCATTTCCAGCACAAATCCAGGTTTTCTCCCCCCCCACCCCCCCACAAATCCACTCTCCTGTTGGTAATAGCTTATCTAAAGTGATCACTCTCCTTACAATGTGTATGATAATCAAGGTGGGCCATTTCCAGCACAAATCCAGGGTTAAACAAGAACGTCTGAGGAGGAGGGGGGGTAGGAAAAAACAAGGGGAAATAGGTTACCTTGCATAATGACTTAGCCACTCCCAGTCTCTATTCAAGCCTAAGTTAATTGTATCCAATTTGCAAATGAATTCCAATTCAACAGTCTCTCGCTGGAGTCTGGTTTTGAAGTTTTTTTATTGTAATATCGCAACTTTCATGTCTGTAATCACGTGACCAGAGAGATTGAAGTGTTCTCCGACTGGAAACCGCCTGAGAATGGGTATGTGGCCAATTATCTAATTTATGTTTCAAATGCAGGGATGTACAGAGTCTGGTCATTTTTGTGGGTACTCCCACTGTGCCTGGGGCCCATATTTTGGCTCTACATAGTTGATAACTCATTCTTGCATAAGGTAATTCATGTTGGTAGTACAAACAATGCTACAGAACATAAAATGAGTACAGCAAGCCACGAAAGGCTCCAATAAGAAATAGTTAACTATCTGAAGGAAAAGTATTAGTAAGTAAATAAACCTAGAGATGAACTTAGCTGGATTTCTTGATTTCCCACTCTCCTATCAGCTTATGTAGCACATAGGGAATAACTAGGCAACAGTACTGCAAAAACAAATCTTGGGGTTATAGTGGATCATAAATTGAATATGAGTCAACAGTGCAATGGCAAAAAAGGTAACTGGAATTCTGGGATATATTAACTGGTGAGGCCTCAGTTGTGTCCAGCTCTGGGTGCCACACTTTGAGAAAGACATGAACAAACTGGAGGGAGTCCAGATAAGAGCAACAAAAATGGTAAGAGGTTTGGAAAACATGACCTGTGATGTAAGGTTGGAAGAACTGGCCATGTTTAGTTTAGAGAAGGCTGTAGGGGGACATGATAGCAGTCTTCAAATATATAATAGGTCATTATGAAAAGGATGATGATCAATTGTTCTGCATGTCCAGCGAGGGTAGTCCAAGAAGTAACTGGCTTAGTTTGCAGCAAGGGGGATTCAGCTTAGATATTAGGAAAAGCTTTCTAACTATATAGATAGTTAAACACTGGAACAAGTTAACAAGGGAGGTTCTGAAATTCACGTCATTGGAGGTTTTAAAGAATAGGTTAGGCAAACACCTCTCAAGGATAGTCTAAATCTTGCCTCAGCACAGAATTGACATGTTGAGATCCCTCTTAGCCCTCCAGGTCTATGATTATTTGTGGTGATACCTAAACTGTATCAGTCACCAGTGTGCCTTTACTCACTCCAACAATGTTTCTTGATATGAGTATATTAAATGGGTGATATTTCCACTCTATTCCAACAATCAAAGCACTGCTTAGGTTCCAAAGCTCACACTCTTCTTTGGGTTTAGTTTTATTAACAAATTAATACAAAACATGCAGCATAAACTCCAGTACAAGTGTTCTCCGCAGGCTTGGCTGGGACTACAGTTCCTCTCTTAAGAGCACTATGATCAGAAGAACCACTCCCACCTTCCTTATACTAAGGATGGGCTGCACCTGTTACAGTGAGTCAGCAGAGTTCAATTGTTGCAGGGTTCCTATACCATCTTTTTGGGTGAGTTTGACGGAAAACACCCCTCTAGTCACATATTATTGTAATAATACCGTTACACACTATACTACATACTATTGTAATAATCTTTGTACAAAGTATGCCTTGTAAGGTATCATTTGAGAACTCATAATTTGCTGGTCAGTATTGTCCTGATAAAATATGTGTTGCAAAATTGTGTGTGAAGTTATCAGACTCCCCTTTATGAAGTTCTTAATACATGTTCCAAACCCCACAGCCCTGCACAGGCAGAATTCAGGTTTGTCCTAAACAAAGGAAAGCATGTATGCTTGCCTTAATTGCATTTAAGTAGTAAACATAGTCATCAAGCAGGGAGGGAAAACAAAGGAAGTTCACACCGGGGGAGAAAACCAGCAGGGAATAGCCTTCCACATAGATTTTCTGTCTCCTGGATCTCAGCTGGAAATGTTTTTCAAGAGGGGGACTAAAACTATTAAAAAGAGGGACAAACACCCCAAGGCACCCCCATTCAACCATTGAATTCACTGCATCTAAAGAGTCAAGGAAGCAGCCACTGGACTCTGGGGAGGGGTTCTGACCTAAACAGTTTGGTCAGTAAGACTACTGAAAGCACATGGTGAGAAAGCTTTGCTTTGAATCTGATGTAGTTTGTTAAGTTTGGCAACAGTAAGTGTTGTATCTTATTTTTCTTGTAATCATTTCTGACTTTTATGCATCATTATTTGCACTCGCTTAAAGTCTAGCTTTTAGTCAATAATAAACTGGTTTTATTGTTTTATCTAATCCAGTGTGTTCAAGTTGAAGTGTCTGGGTAACTCCATTTGGTGTAACAAGTTGTGTGTGCATTATTCTCTTAAAGGAATAACGGACTTAAGGTATTTGTACTGTCCAGGAGAGGGCTGGGCAGTACAGGACACAATTCTGGGGTGGGGGGGGGGAATCTGGGACTAGCAATATTGGGGGTCACCCTGCAGCATAACCAAGACTGGTAAGAGCCAGTGTATGGCTGGCTGGCTGCAGCACACAGACATAACTGGGAGTGACTTACATGCTAGGCCTTTTGTGAGCAGTCCAGGTTGGAGGCTGCAACAGCAAGGCATTATAAAGGGCACCCCAGATTACAGGAAAAGGTGCATTAGTCTGGATTGTACCCTGGTATGTCACAGTGAGTCACAAGAAGAACTCAAACAACCTAGAATAGGTACAATTCAGTCAGAGGATTCTGGAGCCCCAGAAAACTCCCAGCATAGCACTTATTTGGCAGCAGGTGCCACAATCATCTACACAAAGGAAGGCAGAGCACAGTTTACAGCAACTATTGTGACCCAGTGACTGGAATAATGGCTGTACAGGGCCTACCTTGCACTGAGTGCTTGAATTCACTGCAGAGGTAGCCTAGCTGTGGTGAGTGTGCCACACTGGAATATCACTAAAGCTATGCAGAGTGGTTGTGTTAGCAGCTGATGAGTCGTGCTCACTTAGACTTTAGCCTATTCCCCAACTGGCCAGCCAACACAAGCTCAAAGCACCACTGCACTTGAGTAAAGATGTTTTGTGTGTGGACAGGACTCAAGTTAGGGGACAAATGAGTTATGAATTGAGTTAACTCTCCAGTGAAGACAAGACTAGCATGTGGGGGAGTGAACAAAACCGGTCCAAGGCTCCATGTGAGCTACTGCCCAGGACATAGAGTGACATTTTTGACATTACCAGCAGGAGAGTGAGTTTGGGTGTGTGGTTTTTGGAGGGGGGTGAGGGGGTGAGAGAACCTGGATTTCTGCAGGAAATGGCCCACCTTGATTATCATACGCATTGTGAAGACAGTGGTCACTTTGGATGGGCTATTACCAGCAAGAGAGTGAGTTTGTTTGTGGGAGGGCGGAGGGTGAGAAAACCTGGATTTGTGCTGGAAATGGCCCAACTTGATGATCACTTTAGATAAGCTATTACCAGCAGGAGAGTGGGGTGGGAGGAGGTATTGTTTCATGGTGTCTGTGTATATAATGTCTTCTGCGATTTCCACAGTATGCATCCGATGAAGTGAGCTGTAGCTCAGGAAAGCTCATGCTCAAATAAATTGGTTAGTCTCTAAGGTGCCACAAGTCCTCCTTTTTATTTTTGCCTGGATTAGTCACTGCATTGTGGGTATCTAACTCAGCATTTTGCAAAGTGCCTTAACAGCCCTTCTTTTCTATATCATCTTTAAAAGCTAATTCTACCTAATTATTATTGAACTAGCTGACCCGACTCCTGTTCTCCCGCCCCTGCATTTCTCTCACCTTTTTGATAGGAGGCCACCTGCTTCAGTATTTTGATTCTGGAGATCCCAGCGGTGTACAAGACCCCTCAGTTGAGGACAATCACTTCCCATTAGCTGCTAATTCTAATGACTTTCCATAGACATGCCCATTAGTGTTTCTGTGCTCCCAAGAAGATTAGGAAAAGCTACTTACATTTGCAGAACGAAGTTATTCAGGTCATCATTACTCTTATTTGCTGTCTCTGGCTTGCAGCCAAACAATGGCATCCAACTTAAAAACAATGCTTTTTAAAGCTCAAAAGACTCCTTAATACATTTTAAAAATTACTCACTAATCAAGAGGAGCAGGGATGAGGACATGACTGGCCCCATAGACCAAAAAGGCAGCAGTTTCATCAAATTACTGGGTTACAGGGATAGAATGATGGCTTCTATTCCCCATGAAATATCTTTGGGGATCACATTATATTAAGTTTATGAATAGTTTAGATATCACGGTGGACCAGGGATCGTAAGCAACTTGAAGGGGGGGAGAGTTACCACAGCTCCTCCATGAACCAAAAACAGTGAGGGGCAATTAAGATCATTTAGGTTATAAATACCAGAGAGGCATGACCCCCTAGGGAGGCTTGCATGTACTGCTTCCAACTGAGTTTTCTGGAGATGAATATAAAAAAAAAGGGCTTTTGATTAAAAAAACAACAACCAAACACTGTGTTTAAACTGACTTGGGGCCTTCTTTCTGATCCAGCAAACAGACAGAACTGTGGGGTCATGTGGTACCCAGGAGAAATATGACTGTCTAGTCCCAGACTTCGTCTCTCCTCACATATTAATTAGTCTCTAATAATTTACTTTCTTAGCAAATTGGCAATAAGTTTGTCATAAAAGTTTAATCTCCTGAATAAATACCAAACTGTTGAATATGGATTCAAATGAAAAAATGAGAGGTAGCAAAAGACCTAGGCCTGAATCACCTACGTAGCTAAAGTGGGAGACCGCAAGGCCACAGCCGAACCTAGCCCAGGATAGGGCGGTATTGAAAGAATTCTTCACTGAAAGATTGGAGTCAATCTCCAGAGGTATCCCTGGCCTCTCTAAAGGTGTATGTGATGTAAAATCCTGAATGCCTCACTTGGAAAACAAGCTACAAAAGGCTGCCATTGAAACCAATGAAATTAAAGAAGAAACTGCCTTCCTAAAGCTTAAACTAGATCAACTGGAGGAAAAACAGGATGACTTAGAAAACAGATCTTGAAGAAACAACCTTAATCTCTTGGGCATTGGTGAATGTTTAGAGAAGGATAATATCATATTTCTTCAGAAGCTGCTCCCTGACTATTAAATTGGACTCCCAAGTACCCCTGTTAGATATTGAAAGGGCTCATCAAATTCCTGATACTGGAAGGTAAGAGTCTGAGAAGCCCAGACCCAGCATCTTCAAGCTGCTGAAGGTCAATGATGCTGTAATGTTAATGAATGCTGCCAGAAAAACTAGATCCCTTATGTACAAATGCCACAAGATTTCTTTTCCTGAATTCTCAGCTGAGCTTAACAAAAAGAGGGCTGTATTCAATGGCATAAAGCAGATCCTGTGGGAAACTAACATCAGATACAACATCAGGTACCCATTCACCTTCACTATGGATTTAGCAGGCTCCACAAGATCTTGCAAAACCCCTCTGACACTTAACAGACATTTCAAAGACTGAGAACAGATTTGAGCAAAAATAGCATAATGTTTATTTCCACCCATATCTCAAGAAGTTTAAAAATTGGTTTGTTTTAATATGTGTCCTTATAGATATGGTAATATTCTCTTATATAATCTTCCGGCTCCTAGCAGATAACCAGCTAGGCTGAACTCTTCTATTGATTTTCTTTTGTACAGAGCAATAACAACAACTGAATATGACTGCAATGTGTAGAGAAACAGTTTAGCACTAAGCTGGTGGATAGAGCACCATCTACTGAGTGAAGCATTAGCCACACTAATCATAACTTGCACAGATATTCAGAATCTCATCTAATTCTGCCTCTGATGGACCATGTTATGGTAACCACAAGACCCTTGGAGCAATTAATACTTCTGGCATGTAAACTAGACTATCATCTAAACTTTAAATAGCACTAGTTACTCAATTTCATCAGGGCATTGGACAGATTATGAATATAATTTTAATATATATTTAATATATAAATATATATATAGTATTTTTCATATTTAGAGGGTCCTGATTTGTGTTGATTTGCCAAAGCAATTGTAAATTTACATGTGATGAGTCTAAATATGTACGTACATACATATGTGTATGTTTGCATACATATCAACTTCTGTACATCTGAATATATTATACATGTTCTTAGAAAACCTACTGGCACTTACAGGGTAATATTTGACTTAAATAAATTTGCCTTTAGAGATGTTTAGAATATTATTAGATAATGTAGGGAAGGGAGGAGCATAAACCCACAGGGATCTGAACATGCCCACAATGGCTTGTTTTAAAGCTGTTAATTGTTTGTTTTCTGTTACACAAAAGGCTCTATAGTTAAATATAATGTATATTTGTATCTGACACCCTTAGAAGATCAACTGAAGACAAATTCATTCAAAACTAAACAGTATCTAATATGTATAAATACAGACAATATAAATGGGGAAATATGTATCTTTAGAATAAGGTTATATTTCTGAATATATCTTTTTAAGACTCTGACATGAATTTTTTTTTAGACTATGCTCCTGGAATGTGAGGGACTTAATCAACCTTAAAAAAAATTAAAACCCTGAGATCAAAAAAGAGCCAAGTAGCTTTACTGCAGGAAACTCATCTAGCAGAAATAGATGCAATAGAATCAAGAAGATGTGGGTAGGTGTTGAGTATCATTCATCACTGAATTCTAAAAGGAGAGGCACATCCATCTTAATTCATAAAAGTATAATTTTTCAACGTCTACAGTCCTGGTCTGATCCTGAAGGAAGATACATCCTTCTTGAAGGCTGTTTCAACTCAAAAAGTTTATTCTGTTCTAAGAATCATTTACAATCCAAGTCAAGATAATTCTGAATTTTTCAAAGACATTGTAGACATTCTTTCTAATAAAAAAAGACATTCTGGTAATACTGGGAGGCAATTGGAATACTACACCAGATAGACACCTGGGCAAATCCAATTACATGAGACCCAGCTCTCAAAGCATAAGAGGCAACCCTCATTAATGAATGAACTTCAATTAAAAGATATATGGAGACAGAGACACCCCAAGGTGCATGACTATACATATTTCTCTACAGTACATTCATCTTATTTGGGAATTGATTTTTTTTCTTGTGTCTTCAGACCTGATTCCAGCATATCTGGAAGCAACTATTGATAATATATTCATTTCAGATCATGCTGCAATTATACTTACCATAGACTCTGATTACAACTTATTAAAGTCTTCTAGGCAGTGGCTTAACACTCTGCTACTAAAAGATGCAAACTTTCATTGCACAGGTGATTCAATCATCTCTAATTTCTTATGAGAAAATAAGCACTCAGCATAGATCCCATCTTTTGGGAAGCTCTGAAAGCGACTGTAAGGGGTGAATGAATAAAGTACGCCTTCTGAAAGGAGAGAGAGATACTAGACTCTCTGGCCAAGGAAATAGATGCTTTGGCAAGAACACACAAGAGTGACCCAAAAAAATGAAAACCTCCTGCACTCTCTAATCAATGACAAATATAAATATAATGAATGCTTATCCAGCCAAGCTGCATTTACACTGAACAGTGTCAAATACGAATATTATGAATGGCGACATAAAGCGGGTAAGCCTCTTGCCACAAGACTTAGGATGGAGCTAGTCAACAAACAATATTTCTTTCTTATAACAAGAAATTGGGAGTGCCATCTTTAAACTAATAAAGATGAATAATCAATTTAAGCAATTTTATCAAGCTTTACATAAATCAGACAACCAATTTGACTCTAATAAATTCAATCATTTCATTGAAGGCCTGTCTTTTAATACCCTAACTTTTCAAAAGGAGTGTTGTTTATGGACAAAGCTTCTCAACAAAGAGATTGAACAGGCTATAAAAAGTATGAGTTCTGGCAAGGGCCCTCAGACGGACGGCTTTCCAGTAGATATGTACAAAACATTTTGTAATCAGCTATCTTCTATTCTTTCAAAGGTATTTGCTGAAACATTTTAAAAAGGGACCATTTCTGATTACGTGAGAACTGTTTTAATTACTTTAATATTAAAGAAGAACAAAGATGATCACAAATGTGGTGGCTTCTACCCCATATCTCTATTGAACATAGATTGCAAAATAATTGCAAACATTTTAGCGATATGACGGAACACCATCATGCAATCAGTTATACACACAGATCAGGTTTGTTTTATTATAGGATGATTGGTTGCTGATAACACCAGAAAAATCACTCACTTGATCTAGCAAGCTCAGATGCAGAAAGGGCCTTTGATAGGGTTGAATGGCCTTATTCAATGGCTGTCCTAAAAAAAAAATTGGATTTGGATCAATATTCCTGAATTGGGTCAGCGTATTCTACAACTCTCCCCTCACTTCAGTATTAACTAATGGAATTATTTCCCTCACATTTCAGCTAGAAAGAGAGATACAAAAGGGCTGCCCCCTCCTACCCCTCCTTTTTAATCTATCCCTTGAATCACTGGTAATGTATGTATGCCTTAAAACCACCTGGTCAGAAAAGAGTGGGACAGGGATACCTGCCCAGAGACAGATGATGGCTGGAGGCCAGAGACCGGACTGTGCACTCCTGGAGTGGACCTCAGCTAGCGTGCAGGGATGGGAAATACACATGCAGCTACCTTAAACTGTGATAGCTTCTACACAGTGAAATCTTTCACTCATGTTTCATTTAAATGTGATATTTAAAATATTTCTTTGTGTCAGGGAAAAAGAAAAGTCAACATTCTTCCTATTGTTTAGATTTTTAGAATCATATTTTTTTCGGAATTTGGTCCTAGCCTCCGAATTCCTTTCATGTAAACATGACATCACTCTAAAAATGTATCCTTAAGTATCTTAATTCTTACCCTGTGGCTTTCTTTCTCACCAGAGACACATAAAGTATATCAAAGCTTTAGAAGGCTTGTGATTTGGATGCGCTGTTACGAACATTTTGATACATCTGATCAGATTCCCTTCATATTTATAGTCATTGGTTTTCCTTGTTTGTTTTTTAATTGCTTTTTTTAATCTTAGTGCATTTTCTTTAAGAGAAGCAGGCCCAAACCCAGACTTTGGACCAAAACCCACTGAACTTCAGGGAAGCTCAGATGCAGAGGAGAACTTTGACGGTTAGGCCCATCTTTTTTTTTTTTTTTTAACCTACACTGATAGTCAGTCAGACTTCACAGTCTGAAATTGTTTTGAGAATGCTGGCACTGAATTATCTAGGAAAGCTTCAGGACAGGGAACCAGCCTGACTAGTCTTGGTCCATCGTTTGGGGCCACGTGAGTGGGATCCTTGTGCATGCATTACATTGAAGTCAGAGGGGCTCCACACATAATTAAGGGACTTTCCATACACATTGGATTTAAGGATCAGTGCCTTAGTCCAGTAAAATAGTTAACTGAACTGTAGTATCAGCCACAAGTGTTCAGAGATCATGAGTCAGGCTCTCAGAAATCATGAGATGGACTTAAAAATCATGAGATTAAAAACAACAACAATAAAACAATTAAGTTTGGTTTCTTTTAATCTGCCTTCTTGTTTTTCAGTTTCATCCTCCAGTCAGCTCTAGTTAGCATGAATATATTTCATCACCTTGTGACCTTCAGTTCGTGATTCTTTGCAAAAGGAGTTGAGAATGAACCACCTCATGTGGCATTTTGGAAAGAACACATATATTTTTCCATAGAACTAAAAAGGCAGCAGTCAGGAACAATGTGAAATGAAAACACCACTGAAGTGGAAACAGACTTGTGTAGTAGGGGGGTGTAATGAATGTAAACATGATGCAGCTTTATCATTATATAAATATACCCAGTCTTCCGATAAATCTCTTTTATTGAGGCATTTTTTGGCAAAATGTTTTACCTTGGCTTCCACCTACAGAGAGTCTATCCATGTTTCCCAGCTTCACAAATCTTGTCCCCAAAGACAGTTCTGTAATGAGAATGAAGTGATTTTATTATTGGTTTTGTTAATCATGCTTCCTGCATCCCGTGATATGCATCTTATTCTGGACATAAACTGTGTCAGAATTATTGGGGGATTAATCAATACCTGCTATTAATCACAATCACAACTGGTAATCAGAACTGCAACTGCCAATTTATTAATTAGTGTAACCCTGTTCAAATGTCAACAGTCACTAAATTTCCAGTACATATAATTTTAAATTCAACCCAATAGCTATAAAGCTGTACAATTACACATCAACTTCCTGTAATTTATTACACAGAAACAGTACTTTTTATTATTAATTATTTATTATAAGTTTTTTTCAGTCACCCAGATTGTTTCCTAATCCATTTATAAGGTTTTTTTTCTTATTGTGTATATATAATCTAATGTATAAGAATTTATTACAATTCCTAATAATAAACAATGGTCAGGTCAATGCAAACCCAACCTGGGAATGTTTAGAGTTCTTGTTTTGAATTGTCCTTTCAATGTGATAAATGCTTTAGCCAGAGAACAACATTTGGGTGCATTCCAGATGCTGATAAACTGAAATTATTTGCTTTCTTCCGCTGGAGGACACAATTTATATTAACAAAGCAGCATTTCATTTTATTAACTAGGGCACTGGTTTATTTTTGCCAGACTGTGCATGCTATCTAACTGGTAATTAATTGACCTTTCTCCTGTAAAGATCTGGGGAAAAGAATCTTAACTATCTGCTGGACAATTTAACAGAGTGAAAGGTATTAAGAAAGCCACCAGTTACAATGGAATCATATTTTTCTTTATGTCCTCTTATTGCTTTTGCTGCTAAAGATATAAAAAATTAATTAGAAAAAAGGAACTCTCCCATAAAGTCACCAGTTTGGCGTCCACTCTCTCCCACCTCCACTGAAATTGCTCTCACCAAGGTATCCACTGTCCTCCTCACGGCCAGATCTCATGGTCTTTATTTAGTCCTCATCCCTCTAGACCCCCACTTCTGTCTTTCACACTTCTGACAATGCCCTGTTTCTCAAAATCTTGTCCTCCCTTGCGGCAAGTTTGTGGCTATGCAATCTTGACTGTATAAGAGGCAGAGCAAAGCAATGCAACCCCGCATAGGCACAATTCCTTCCTCCTCCTCCTTGTGCCTGGCGGGTAATAATCTGCTAGTGACCCATACCACACTGTGCTAACTAAGTTGTGATGGTCAGCAGAGCTAATGTTCTATCCATTCTCTGCTCAACTGGGCCATGGCAGGAGGCAGGTACCAGATGCGCAGTGCAGGCTTTCCCCTTACACTCTGAGACCTGAAGTCCAGGCATGTGGAAGTGGTTTAACTCCCCTCTTCGTCCATGCATACTTAAGATATGACAGTTTCCTACTATATCCTTGAAAAAACCTTACTGAATTAAACTTTAAGTAGCTTTGGAATCCATTGTTTTAAAAATGCAAAGTTGATGTATTATTGTGAATGTGTATGTAACTTCTATCGGGGGAGATGTGACCAATGTAAACCCTGAGTAGTGTTATGAACTTCAAAGGACTATTTATAAGCTATATATAAAGCAAACATACTGCCTTTGGTTATGCAAGAACTTGAACTTTTGAAGCTTCATCCTGAGGAGTGGACCTTTGTCTGCTGATCACCTGCTATGTGAGGACAAGCTCAAAGGCCCAAACCATATATAGGAAAGACTGAACGATTTGTGGGTGTGACTGTTCTGACATAATAGCTGTTTTGGCCTTGTAATCACAGAAGAAAAAACCTTGGTGGGGTTCTGATCATCTGCCATAACTCTTGTTGGAGTTGGTGATCTCTGCTAAGCTTATTAGCATGCATGTATGTCCTTTGTTGTTTTTAATGTTTTTTCTACAATGCTTTCACTTTAAAAATAAATGTGTTTGCTTAGAAAGGGTGGTGTGGTAACTTACAACTGTAAATAATTACACTGTATGTGTCCTCTGAAGAGAAAGCAAAACACACAGGCTTAGGCAATTTGTATTGCTAGGAAACTCACAGTAGAGGCAGGGAATAATGCAGACTACAAAAACCCTGGTTAGGAGGGAAAGAGATGTGGGTTTCCACCCAAGAGAGGTGACACCTGAGAAGCCAAGAGCCTGGAGTGGATTCCATTGCTGGATCATGAGGGGGAAAATACAGGTGCAATTGCCATGAACTATGACATACATCACTCTGGATTTTGGTTTTCATGGCACTGCCCCATTCAGATTTTATTTCCTCAATTATTTCCTTCTTTCCTCATTGTGACACTGACTTATTGTGCGGCTCCAAATAAGACATCTGATACATCTGGTACTGCAAATTCTTACCTTATCAATAGTCCTTGAATTCAGTGGGACTACTGATGCAAGTAAGGGTTTGCAGGATTAAGCTCTTGAATGTAATTTAGCCATCTGTAAAACAAGCATATCAATACTTACCCATCTCAAAGATGTGGATAAACTATGTTACGTGACTTGAGATTCTAGGATGAAAGGTGCTACAAGTATATCAGTACAAAACATTAGCATCAAATATGTAGCTCACAGCTTGTAAAAATCTGAGACAGATCCAAGACAGCCTTATTTCAGCATCATTGTATCTCATCCCATGTGTATTTTACATAAGTTACATATTATGTATTTCACCATTTATGTTTATCCATATGATAGTGATATTTAACTGGAGAGTGATTTAAAGATATTTAACTAGAGATAGACATTTTTGTGTGTATATATATATTTGGCATATACTACGTGTAGAATGAAATTGCAGGGGAAATAAATGCTTTTGTTCCATATGTAGTTACACAGTCAGCAGTACATTTTTCTCTTACCTTCAAAGTGGACAAAGCACAGCAGAGAAGTAGAAGCTATTGAAAATGTAATAGCTGGATTACTTGGAATTTTTGATAGCATTGTACATTACATCCATGTTAAAAGCAAATAGCTGTAGCATGAATAATAGTCTCTTACAATGAATACCAAATGAATTAGGGACCATTAGCCATGTGCTGAACAGCTCTGCATATCTCTGTAAGGTGAATTCTGAAATTGGGCTATACCTTCTACATTCATTGGATCTCAGTCCTGCTGCTGCCCATTCTAAATGCTGTTGTTACAGCTTGCAACTTGCTAAGCCATGCAAATGTTAGTGCTCCTGGATGTAGAATAATAGAGGTTAAGCATTATAAGAATGTTGCTGATTCAACTCCCATCCTCAGTACAACTATATAGAGGATGTCCATTTAGTGCGACACTCTCATAGGGACAAAGAAAAGGGGGCTGTTTTCAAACATCAACCATTTAATGAATGAAGTGTCACAGTCTCCTGGCAAGTGATTACCTCACTGGCACAGCAGTTTGATTTGCAGCAGTTGTAAAACAGCTATTCCTGGATCTAGAGCTAAGCAGAGTTAATTACACTAGTGAGCAAATTGGAGGAATAAATTTATATTGAGATGCTTTGGTTCGGACAAGCAAGAAGAGATTTGTCAGCATGTACTCACCTGACCCCAACCCTGAATTTATTTGCAACATCAACAGTTATAAAGTTAACCTGCTATGTTATGACGGAGCCAAAATATAATCAAGGAAGATCTCGGCTCATCTATTGCCTGTGCACTTGGCCTTAGGACCTTATTTTATTCCCAGGTGCTGTTAGTCCATACACACCGGGTTGAGCTCCGTGTCAACTAAATCTTACAGGAAAGCAGCGATTTTGCTTGTTTGTTTATTTGTTTGTTTTACAGGCATTCAGTGTTATACAATTATACTCATCTGGCAAGACCAGAAAAGTCTAAATGTGCCAGGATTTTACATATGCTGAGAGAGGCTCCCTGCGCTTCTTGGGTGTTGCATATTGACCCTTTATGATCAGGGCCAATAGATAGAGATAGGTATGATCCTAGGTCAGTATTTCTCAACCTTTTTAGGTTGGCAACCCCTTATCTAAAGTAAAAATATTTCACAGGCCCCTTAGATTTACTGTAACCCTAAAAATGTATCTGTGATAATGATAAACCTTTATAGTTTGTGTGTGTGTACTTTGGCAATCCATACTTGACTTTGAAGGGTAAGGATGTTCAGCGAGTGGGGAAATTGAGATTTTATTTGGTTTAGATTGTAATAAAATTGTCAACTCTTCACAATTCCCCCTTTCCCCAGAAGGTCAACTCCAGCAGTTGAGAAACACTGACCTAGGATATACTGACACCACCTCATGGATGAACGTGTGTGTCATTTCACGCAGGCTTTACTGGCATGGCAATTTTCACCTTCTGTTCCCATCCAGGCTCTTGCCATTTCACTAGACTGTAAGACTATTAATAAAGCTTTAGTTGTATTAGTTAGACAAAATTGGCATGGTATGACCTTCTGCTTCTCCAAGATTGTTAGTCAGCTGAGTGCTACATACAAGAGAGGAAATGTTAGGGTCAGAGACAAAGAGAAGGAGTGATTGCTAACACCAAAGTCAGATCAGTAGTGTTCTTTGTATGGAGCTTTGCATTGGGAACTGTGCATGATTTGTATCGTAGTGGTGTTTTAGTCTTAGGTCCACTCTCTTTCCCTCTCTCCCACCCCACAAAGCTGCAAGGTGTTTGGAGTGTTCCTGAGATAACATATTCAGCCCCTCCCACAAGCATTGCACAGTCAGATCTTAAGTAAGGGCTGGAAGTTTGCTGCACTAGTACAAAAGTGTTCACTGATAGAGGAAACAGTTGCAATTGCAGTTTGTTCCTCCATCCTGTCCTATAATCAAAGCAACGAAGATCTGATCCACTGTTCCAGTTCATGGAAGCTTTCCCAGTGATGCTGACAGGACAATTCACTGCTTAGACAGTGAGCATTATTAGTTCCTCTGAAGAGTTGAAGTGAGAACTGTCTGCTGTGGACTAATTAATTGTCTCCTATTCCTGAAACATTTAGAGGCCACTTATCTGCAAAGACGCCTCTCCCTTGTCTGGTTAGTTAGTCAGGGAAACCTCAGGGGAAGGACACACAGGGTGATGGACTTTGGTTTATACAGGACTCACATGCCCTGCATTTCTGCATAGAATCTCTGACTGCCCTGTGTGTTTACATAAGAAGGGTTCAATTTGCTGTTACCATTGTGCTTGGATTCCTGCTATTGGTTAAGACTGTTCCCCAGCTACCACTGCACTTACCAGCCACATCCCTCTGGAAGAACAGGGCTCAAAGAAAAGTAGAGTCCTCAGTACTGCTGTCTCTAAGGGGACTGTTGCCCCCTTACAAACATTCAGTGGGGGTGTTTTAATTGCGAGCTCCCAGTACTAAAAGGGGAAGGGTCGATGGGGAATCAGGACCCTGAGATTGACAGCCCCCAGGAACAATGGGGAAAGGCCAATGCTCCAGGTCAGCCTGAATGACAGGGTGAACAGGCTAATCAGGGAGTCAGGAGGCCAGGGAGGGCCCATCCTCCATGTGAGCTGGAATTGCCTGGGTCAGACAGAGTGGGGCTGAGCTAAAGAGAAAGCAGGGGCCTGAGCTGAGCTGGGGAGCAGAGCTGTACCAGATCCAGAGGGGCCAGAAAAGCAGCCCAGAGAGAGCAGACCCTGTCCTGGGAGCAGAGCTGCAGCCCCAAAACTAGAGGCAAAGCCCAGAGAGAGCAGACTTGCCCTGGGAGCAGAGCTGCAGCAACCAGGGCCAGAGGGGCCAGAAAAGCAGCCCAGGGAGCTGAAGGCACAGCAGCAGCCGTGCTGAGACAGAGTGGTGGAGCTGGGGCTGGAGCAGTCTGGAGCCGGGTGTTGTGAGCAGCTGGGGAGAGTGAGGGGGGACCCTGGGCAGTGGGCCCAGCACAGGGAGATGCGTCAGCCAGGAGTCTCTGCAGGCCAGACTCGGAGGGGGATTGGTAACCCTGACAGGGTGGGGGGCGACACTGGGAAGAAGGGCCCTGCCACCTAGAGCCTGAGAGCGTGTGGTCGCAACCGGAACGAGTGTCCAACCCACAGCATCCCTGCAGCACAGCCAGGGCCTGAGAAGAAGGCCTGGGACTTACAAGGAACAGACTGTGAACTGCCCTGACATTCCAGAGACACTGTTTGTGATGTTCCCTGCCACAGAGTGGGGTGATGTGTTTCCTTCAACCTTTCCCATTTTCCCTTTTTCTTTTTAAAATTAATTGTTGATTAAATAATTTGCATTTGCTTTAAATTGTATGTAATGATCAGTGGGTCAGAGAAGTGCCCAGTGCAGCGTGGGGACACCCTAGCCCCTGTCCTAGGTGACCACAGCAGGGTTGAGGGTCGAGCTCCCCAGGAATCCTAGGCCCAGCCTTGTTGGGGTTACAAGGACTCTGCCAGACAGGAGAGTGGAAGGGGAGTTCTCAAGGGTAGGGAGGCCATTGGGTAAAGGAAGTAGGAGCGAGGACTCGGATCCTTTCGCTAGCCCACATCACCAGGGTAGTGCAGAAGCCAGGAAAGTTCCCCACAATAGTGGGACTATTCCCCCGCTTACATGTGTATGCAAGTTCTAACCACACCACTAGGGGCACATTTTAAGGAATTAGGAGTCTGGGGGCATGGCTGTCAGGCAACGAGGGAAGTATTGATGGGAAAAACTGACTAATTTCCTGTTTGCTTAAAGTATTTATTACTTGTCCTTTTCTCAGTAAACCTCTCCACCCTCCCACCCCTCTCCAGCCTTCCCAGAATTGTGCTTTAAGAGCTCTGTAGCCAGACTGGTTCATTGGCCCTTTAGAGCACTGTATGAGTTGTACTCTACATTGAATGTGTTCTCATAGTAGCATTCAAGTGCCTCTTGAGAATTGGAGGCACCGTGTGATAATACAACCAACTGACAACATCTCAACTCGTTGCTAGTGAAAAATCATAAACCAGGCCTCTAGCATCCTGATTTATAAACCCAGCCCCTCTATAAATGTTATATAGTAGTGCTTAATGGAATAGATGTTATACAGGAAATTGACCCTTCCTATTTTCCTTCCCATTCCTTCTACCCTAGGCTCCTTCATTAGTGGATTTTGTGTTCCAAAGCAATGGAATATCAACCAACTGGAAAGCTGTTTTGACTGACATATCTTCTCAGAAATGGCAGTTTATGCTATGCTTTTTTGATTGACTGAATTATGAAGAGGCTCACCAGCTCTCCCATGAAAACAGCTGGAGAACGATTGACATGAGCCAATGAATTATTACCAATATAGGGTAGTCTATATATCAGAGGCTAGATTTCAGGGTAATGCTTTGGTGCTCTCTGGCACCTCCCATCCTATAACTTCCAATGACTACTTACAGTCTTCCCATTGATTTAATAGGTAGTAGGATAAGACCCTTACAGCCAAATATTAAAAAAAGAAACACACCCACTTATTTAAACTGAGACAGCCAAAAAGTACCCCATCGGAGACACCCAGGATCTGATTTTGAGAAGTGATAATCATCTTCAGCTCCCATTGCCTTCAGCTGGGTTTGAGAGTGCTCAGCAGCCCTGAAAATCAGGCACCAGAGGCCTTAATCTTGATCCCCAACCCCCCCAACAATTGAGAAGCCAAAATCAGCCACTACTTATGAAAATGTTGGCCTTAGTGACTTACTTAACATCACATAGTCACTCTTGGGGAAAGATGGGAATACAACTTAGATCTTCAGCCTTTTATGTATTTGTATTTATTTTAACTTTTTTTATATTTCTTGGTCTTGGCTATTGCCGTAAACAGAAGGATAGAGACACACTGAGAAACATCAGTTTCATGTTCCTTATTACCTTGGTGAAACCAGAGAGTCAGAAGACAGTGCCTGAGCAACCTGTTCACTGCAATTTCTAGAGCAGGCAGGTTAGGCTAAGATTTTCATACAGATAGGAATACAACTTAGCTGCACCTTTGGAGAACAGAGTGCATTTCAATAATGCTTTATTGTAACTGGCATAGAGTACACATTGAATAGTATAAAAGTACAGAGACATACACTGGTTGCACTTGTAATAAATGCTTGCATATGTTCCCCGATATAATTATACTCTAGTAATTGCTGTGATATCTGCACTAGCAGATCTAAGTCTGTAAAATTCTACCTGACATGCACAGAGTTGTAGCTGATATCAAAGGAATGAAGTGCACTACTTGGTGCGATGAAGGGTACTTACTGAGCTTGTACCAATTAGAACAGCTAGGGTCCTGTGTTGGTAAAACTCTCAGATAGATGCAATCAGTGAGCCATGCATGTAACATTATAGGGAGAATAAAAAAAAGTTAGAACTAAGCACCATCATTGAATTTACTTATCCGAAGCAGGAAACTCTAAGAAGGGATAGATTATAACAGAAGGATGAATCAAGCCTTGACTCTGCATTCACTATTACCTTCCCTCATTGAGCTTTCTAGGGGAAGCCAACTTTCAAACATATCCAGAGCTCCCCTTAGGAACTTTGCCAGCACAGGCTTCCTGAATAAGAGCATCTTCAGAGTTCCCTGACCATGACCTCTCTTCGACCTGCACTGCATAGCATTGGGTTGGAGCTGACTTATTCCAAGCACCTGACAAAGTAACATGGGTGTTGTGGGTGCCTAGAACTGCTGCCCTTTCCTCCCCTCCAGGTGGACTTCCCAGCTCTGGGAACTCACAATCTTTGTTCCATTGCTTTGTGACAGTGGAAACCTGGGAGCAAACCAAGCCCTCAGAGTAGAGGGCCCAGGGTTCACTGTGGGTCATTTAGGATAGGGCTCACAAATTCAGTGTGGGGCATCTGCAACCAGCCTAGTAAGCTGTGCAAGTAGGTATCTTTTGTGTAACTATACATGATTAAACAGGATCCCTTTTGCTCCTTACAAATAAGCTCATTCTTTCATTATGTTGCCTGCAGCAGTGGGTTTGAAATGGCTGAACAAGCTGTGGGTTGTTTCCAGGAGGTTCCCTCCTATAGACTGTGGTCATGCCAAGACAGCATCAATAAATGATTTCTTGGAAATTTGTCTAAAATTATTGTTGGGTCTTTTCTATGAAAACTGCAAGCGTGACTCTCCATAGAGTTATAAGATGGTGCCGAAAGGCTTGTAAGAGATTGTTAGAAGTTTATAAAGGATAGGGTATTATTAAATGAGACTGAAGATGCTAATGACCTATGCGTTCCTATGCACGAAAGAACTGTCAGAGCTTTGCATTTGCCAGGAGTTTCCTTAGCTAGTCTGTGAAATTCACAAAGGAAAAAGTAAGTACAGTGTCTGTCACAAAGATTCTGCTTCCTGCAATGAGAGGAAGGGTGAGAGAGCGTTTTGGAAGCAAACAAATCCCAAATCTAATTTCTTCCACTGAGAGAATCAAAACTTGTTAGTATCAAGTGAGCTTATCTGAACTTTATCAAACAAACTTATATAAGGACTCAGTATCTGTAGGTGAAAATGAAGTATGTCACAGATTCCTAAATCTATGCCACAGAGGAAAAAGGCTTATAGTTCCAATATTTAATTCTGATTAGTTAGGACCAGATGTTTTTTGGCCCTTATGCAGTTGAACTGGCTTGTCAGGGGAAAAAGGACGCCACCATGGTCCTTGGCACAGTTTGGATCCAGGGGCATGCACCAGGTCCACCTGTTAGACTCTGTCACAGCTGGCCAGAGCCAAGATTCCATCAGATCTTCTCTGCCTTCCACTGGAGCCATCTGCACCCTGGCAGCCCCACTCAAAGAAACCGACTCAGACCAGACTACCAACAAGGCAATCCTCCCAAGGCCTAGAGGGGCCCGGAGAAACACTGGTCAGTTGGAACCAGCAGGCCAGTGAAGAAGTTTTGGCTGCTGCTTCTCACTGGCAGACCTGGGGGAGAGTGTGGTGGGGCAGGTATGCCTTAGAGCTACCCCAAATGATGTGCTGCAACTAAAAACTTGCTTGCATTTGAGGCTTTTTGTTTCTCTGTTTATAAGGTGCAGACAGCCACCTTTCTGAGTTATTTTGTTACTTAACTGTTTAAGAGACTGATGCCAAGCTTATGGCATTGGTCACCCTGCTCAAAGCAGGAAGCCAAGACCTTGTGTATGCCTGGCATGGTTTGCTTTGTTGCATGGGCTTTTAAAGAGCAGCCCCACTGCCACACCCCCTCAGATACCAAACCATGGGACTCAGACAGTGATCAGGGGGACTATGCTTCACCTGATAAAAAAAATTACCCCCTCCCATATTTCTCCCTTTGCTTCAGAGAAGGAAGTTTGATTCTCCAAGCCCTGAGGCTCCTCCGGGGGCGGGGGAAGGGCAGTTCCTAAAGGCACAATTATTTATTATTTGCACTTCTGTAGTGCCTCAGAGCCCTATTCCTAGGCCAGGTCTGTATTGTGCTAGATTCTGCGCAAACTGACCAAAAAGTCTGTCCCTGTACCAAGGAAATTACAATCCAGCCTTTAATAAGCCCTCTCTGCTCCACATTGCTCCAGGGAGGTAGAGGGTGCAATAGTTTGCTGCTGACCTATTCCAGTAGCAAAGTAGTAATCCTCTCACCCCAATACAGGCAATGCCCACTCCCTAGTGTGTGAGTAGGAGGGGAGCCGGCATGCAACATCCACTTACATGTGGGTGGCTAGACACAAGATTTGAGCAAGGGGCTTTTCTTCCTCCACTTTATGCTCTGCACAGGTACACAGCCCAGGCCACAGTCTGGCCTAGGGGAAAAGCTCATGGTGCCTGGCACTCACATGTGAGTGAATATGTTTTTCGGATCTCCATAGAAGTGTTGCCTAGGATTTTTCCTGACAAATTAGCATTCTGTACAAAGAAAGCAGCAATTACCTGATAACAAGTGGCAAACTATTATTTTTTCCTTTGTTATTTACTGTCACCCCATTAATCATGATGAAAGTTCTTTTGACACTCCTCATGTACTGTAACACATAATCCCATTGAAGAAAGCTTGGTGATGCTTGCTAATAGTAAAATGGTGTCATTTTTTTTTAAAAGGCTGCCCAAAGTAGTGTTACATATACACAGCCTGCCTATCTAATGAGGGAGTGTGGGCTGATGGTTAGAGCAGGGAACTCGGGGTCAAATGCTATTCCCAACTCTACATATGACTCACTCCTAAACTTAGGTTGAGTCCCTTGAACCCAAGTTTTCAAAAGTGGCCACTGATTTTCGGTGCCCAACATGAGATGCCTTGGGCTTGGTTATCAGAGGTGTTCATCACTCACAGCTCCCACTGATTTGATTCTGAAGCCACTTTTGATAGTCTTGGCCACTAACAGCACAGTACCTTAATTTACACATCTGTAAAATGGTCATAATAATACAGGTGCTGAATATACCAAAGACATTCATGTGCAGAGGGGATATTCTATGCATGGATTTCTGTGTTCTGCATGAAAATGGGGCTCAGTTGCTCATGCAACAGTGGTCCCCTGCTTCCACCTGGCGTCACAGAAGGCTGTTTTGTGGGATTAGGGGATCCAGAATGTGGAGAGCAGGTGGGCAAGATTGACAGGGCATATTTCCCTTTCAGTACACAAACACACACAACCTAGGCCTTCTGCTGCACAAAGGAACTGAAGCTGCTAGGCTTTCGTATTTGTGAGGCCTAGAGAAATTCCATTTTAATGAATGGCAAGTGGATAATTGGATGCCTTAGTAACATATAACCGTAGTATTTCATTGCTAGTATTATTTATTAGTTTAATGGGTCAGTCATTAATTAACTTTTACAGATAAAGCGGTCATGGTTTTTGTCTGTTTTGTTTTCTTTTTAAATCGAGAAACTGTAATAATACTTGGCACTTACACAACATTTTACATTTTCAGAGCACTGCACAGATATTAATTAACAACAAATCCGAAACGGTATGATAAGGAGAGGAGGTCCAGGGTTAATGCAACTTTGAACACAGTTTGTTCCTTAAAAATGGCAAGGAAATTAAAAAAGAAATTGGGCCTGATTCACGATAGCCCAGCCCACCAGTGCAAAATGTGTAAGAAACATTACCCTTCTCCTCCGATAGCATCTTGGTGTCCTTTACACAAGGGTACATGACCTATCCAACTGCTAGGCAGTGGCAAATCAAGGCATTCAGAGTAAATGCAACATGCTGACAGGTTCCTGGGGTGAGCTCGGTAACTTCCCCTCCCCCGATAAGCCAGAATAAAAATCCCTGGTTCACATAGATACAGATAACATTTATAAAGTTGATACTAAACTACAAAGGACCAAAATACTATCTGAGGACTCCTTTCCAAGATGTCATTGAGAATTCAGTGCCATAACATTTCTCTTACCCACCTCTGTATGCACTGATGATTGATCAGAGAATCATTATAGGGTGCCACCATTGGCACGAAACCTCCTCCCATTGAAAAAGTGAGGGGGTTTTGTGGCAGCTCCACAATAGCCATGGTACTATTTTCTGACACTGACAACTTTTTTGCCACTTCAGCATTCGATATAAAACTGAACCAACCCTCTGACCTGATCTCTGGAGAGGTTTGGTTCTCTATCTGGAGCTAAACTTTACAATTTGACCCATCTCTATAATGTGCCAAACCAAAACTCTGGATCTGGACCTGAATCCAAACACAGCTGCTTAGGCCACTGTCTATTGAAAAAAATCTGGACTCTGAGTTCTGGCAGTCATGTTGACTTTCTTTGTCATGCTCCTGGCAATAAACTGAATAAACTGCATCTTTACCCAGCTTCCCTATCCTAAACAAACAGACATGTCAGGGTTTCTCTCACTGCTGACTTATATAATTTACATAGCTGACTTGTCACCTTACACTTTAACCTTCCAGCCACAGGGACACATAGAATCATAGAATCAGAACTGGAAGGGACCTCGAGAGGTCATCTAGTCCAGTCCCCTGCACTCAAGGCAGGTCTAAGTATTATCTAGACCATCCCTGACAGGTGTTTGTCCAACCTGCTCTTAAAAATCCCCAATGATGGAGATTCCAACAACCTCCCTAGGCAATTTTTTACAGTGCTTAACCACTCTGACAGGAAGTTTTTCCCGATGTCCAACCTAAACTGCCCTGGCTACAATTTAAGCCCATTCCTTCTTGTCCTATCCTCAGAGGTTAAGAACAATTTTTCTCCCTCCTCCTTGTAACAACCTTTTATGTACTTGAAAACTGTTATCGTGGACCCTCTCAGTCTTCTCTTCTCCAGACTAAACAAACCCAGTTTTTTCAATCTTACCTCATAGGTCATGTTTTCTAGACATTTAATCATTTTTGTTGCTCTTCTCTGGACTTTCTCCAGTTTGTACACATCTTTCCTGAAATGTGGCACCCAGATCTGGACACAATACTCCAGTGGAGGCCTAATCAGCACAGAATAGAGTGGAAGAATTATTTCTCGTGTCTTGCTTACAATACTCCTGCTAATGCATCCCAGAATGATGTTTGCTTTTTTTGCAATAGCATTACACTGTTGACTCATATTTAGCTTGTGATCCACTATGATTCCCCAGATCCCTTTCCACAGAACTCCTTCCTAGGCAGTCATTTCCCATTTCGTATGTGTGCAACCGATTGTTCCTTTCTATGTGGAGTACTTTGCATTTGTCCTTACTGAATTTCATCCTATTCAGACCATTTCTCCACTTTGTCCAGATCATTTTGAATTTTAATCCTATTCTCCAAAGCACTTGCAACCCCTCCCAGCTTGGTATTGTCCGCAAAATTTATAAGTGTACTCTTTATGCCATTATCTAAATCATTGATGAAGATATTGAATAGAACCAGACCCAGAACCAATCCCTGCGGGACCCCACTCATTATGCCCTTCCAGCATGACTGTGAACCACTGATAACTACTCTCTGGGAACAATTTTCCAGCCAGTTATGCACCCACCTTATAGTAGCTCCATCTAGGTTGTATTTCCCTAGTTTGTTTATGAGAAGGTCATGCAAGACAGTATCAAAAGCCTTACTAAAGTCAAGATATACCGCATCTACTGCTTTCCCCCTATCCACAAGGCTTTTTACCCTGTCAAAGAAAGCTATCAGGTTCGTTTGACATGATTTGTTCTTAACAAATCCATGCTGACTGTTATTTATAACCTTATTATTTTCTCGGTGTTTACAAATTGATTGCTTAATTATGTGCTCCATTATCTTTCCGGGTACAGAGGTTAAGCTGACTGGTCTGTAATTCCCTGGATTGTCCTTATTTCCCTTTTATAGATGGGCACTATATTTGCCCTTTTCCAGACTTCTGAAATGTTTCCCATCTTCCATGACTTTTCAAAGATAATTGCAAATGGCTCAGATATCTCCTTAGTCAGCTCCTTGAGTATTCTAGGATGCATTTCATCAGTCCCTGGTGATTTGAAGACATCTAACTTGCCTAAGTAATTTTTGACTTCTTCTTTCCCTATTTTAGTCTCTGGTCCTACCTCATTTTCACTGGCATTCACTATGTTAGACTTCCAATCGCCACCAACCTTTTTGGTGAAAACCAAAACAAAGAAGTGCACTTCTGCCATTTCCACATTTTCTATTATTGTCTTTCCCTCTTCATTGAGTACCGGGCCTACCCTATCCTTGGTCTTCCTCTTGCTTCTAATGTATTTTTAGAATGTTTTCTTGTTTCTTTTTATGTCCCTAGCTAGTTTGATCGTATTTTGTGCCTTGGCTTTTCTAATTTTGTCCCTACATACTTGTGTTATTTGTTTATATTCATCCTTTGTAATTTGACTGAGTTTCCACTTTTTGAAGGAGTCTTTTTTGAGTTTTAGATCATTGAAGATGTCCTGGTTAAGCCAGAGTGGTCTCTTGCCATACTTCCTATCTTTCCTACGCAGTGGGATAGTTTGCTCTTGTGCCCTTAATAATGTCTCTTTGAAAAACTGCCAACTGTCTTCAATTGTTTTTCCCCTTAGACTTGCTTCTCATGGGATTTTACCTACCAACTCCCTGAGTTTGCTAAAGTCTGCCTTCTTGAAATCCATTGTCTTTATTGTGCTATTCTCACTGCTACCATTCCTTAGAATCATGAACTCTACCATTTCTTGATTACCTTCACCTAAGTTGCCTTCCACTTTCAAATTCTCAACCAGTACTTCCCTATTTGTCAAAATCAAATCTAGAAAAGCCTCCCCCCTAGCCGCTTTCTCCACCTTCTGACATAAAAAATTGTCTCCAATACATTCCAAGAACTTGTTGGATAATCTGTGACTTGCTGTGTTATTTTCCCAACAGATGTCTGGGTTGAAGTCCCCCATCACCACCAAGTCCTGTGCTTTGGATGATTTTGATAGTTGTTTAAAAAAAGCCTCATCCATCTCTTCTACCTGGTTTGGTGGTCTGTAGTACACCCCTATCATGACATCACCCTTGTTTTTTACCCTTTTTATCCTTACCCAGATACTTTCAACAAGTCTGTCTCTTATTTTTAGCTCAACCTCAGTTCAAGCGTATACATTTTTAATATATAAGGCAACACCTCCACACTTTTTCCCCTTCTGGTCCTTCCTGAGCAAGCTGTATCCTTCTATACCAATATTCCAGTCATGTGTATTATCCCACCAAGTCTCCGTGATGCCAACTATGTCATAATTGTGTTTATTTACTAGCATTTCAAGTTCTTCCTGCTTATTCTCCATACTTCTTGCGTTAGTATACAGACATCTAAGATACTGATTTGATTCCCACCCCCCAGCTGTGTCTTGTCTCTCCCTTATTTCTACTATAACAGCCCATGCTCCCCCCAGATTCTGATCCTCCTCCCAGGTCTCCATATTTTTGACTTACCTGAGGGCTTTGGTCATCTGCCCCTGTTGAACATAGTTTAAAGCCCTCCTCACTAGGTTAGCCAGTCTGTAGCCAAATATGCTCTTCCCCTTCCTCGATAGGTAGACCCCATCTCTGTTTAGCAGTCTCTCTTCCTGGAACAGCATCCCATGGTCAAGGAAGCTGAAGTCCTCCTGGCGACAAAATCCTCGCAGCCAGGCATTCACCTCCAGGATGTATCTGTCTCTGCATGACTTTAGATGTTACATGAATGTTTCCATGGAGGACACTGATTTTGCAGGCCTCCATTTTTGGGCGTCAAAATAGAGGTAGGACTAGGAAACCCCAAAACAGAGGTCCCACAATAACAGTGGCCACTTTGTGAATTTTGGGTACATACTCCTGCTCTCTGACTGCAGTAACCCAGATATTGCTACAGTTAATGCAATGCCCGGATGCTTAAAGAATATTCCCTACATGTCACATCAGGGTGGAGAAGTCAGCTGCACATAGCTCTCCCTGGCAAATGCCTGGGCCTCAGCTTTCATTAAATAAGGAAAGAAAGAACCAGACCTCCGTGCTCTTCCTGTTCACACATGCTGCGAGTGTTATGAGGCCCATCGCAAATTACTATTTCCACATTCATATCATCTCCTATTATCTCTGCTCAGTGACTGTGAGGCAACCTAATCTAATCCCCACCATACAGACCATTTTATTCTAACTACCAAATAGTATTTCCCATTTGGTTTCTCATAGTCAGTGATAGGCTCATTCATTTAAATAGAGTTTTTGCATGACTTACTTAAAGCTGACATTTTGCAGACATGGAATTTAAAATCTCTCCATACCTGGTAGATTAACCTGGGCTTTTTTATTTTTATTTTTTTAGCAATAATAAGAACAACCACCAACTCTTGCAGTCAAATGGATAACTTGATGGCTTGAAAATGAACTATAGAACCTTTCACTTGTAGGTCACTGGCACAAATCCATGTATAAGTATTAAATGGAGCTGCCAACATGCTTACAGTTAAGCAGGTACTTAGGTGTTTTGCTAGATTAAGGGCTAGGTTAGTGGGGACTGCAAGTTGTTACCATCTTCTTGTCCTGTGTAAATGATTTGAGTGGCTCTCAGTCTATTCCCTTATGGTTAGGTGTCCATCAAAAGAAATGCCCTGCAACTGGCATTCTCAGAAACAGAATGAATGGGAATAAAGTTGGATTTGCCCTGTACTATTACTCCTCTTGAGTTTCAAGCCTTACTCATGTAAAACTCCCATGGAATTTATAGTCTTGACTCAGTGCTTAATTTGTGCCGAAGCTTACCAGGGCTCATCCCTGCTACCTCTTGGCTTGATGCACCAGTTATGAATGTAAAAAAGTTGCTTGAACACCAGCACCTAATTGCTTGAGCCCCAGGACCTCTATCCAAATTAAGCCCTGTCTTTACTTCATGCTTGCTCGGGCATAACTCCCACTGACACCATATTTATGGTTTGGTTTTCAAGCATGTGTGCATCTGTAAGTTCAGATCAGCACATAGAACATTATATATGTATTGACTTCTGGACAGCCTATTAAGGTAGTTAAATGCTGGCTTCCAGTAAAAGCGTGGACCTACTGGTAGGGGCACACACACCCTGGGCAAGGCCTAGTGTTGCAGCTCTTTTCTGCTTAATGCCACCTGCCAGTGGCCACTCAAGCCCTGTAGCACTCCACCTCTTCTCATGACTTGCCCCTCTGGCCAGGTCACATTTCATCACACTTTTGCTGGGGTAGCAAAGTCCAACAAATAACCATCTAACGTCCTTATAAAGGGGTTTAAGTCTGACTCTGGTCCTTGTGGACCACCCTTCTCTCAAGGCTTTAAGTCATCCTTGTCTTCTTTCTCAGGGGCCTCATGCCACCTTATCAATGGTTGGTAGGGGAACCCTGGCTCACCTTCTACACTGGGTTCCAGTCCAGGGACCCTATAAGCAGCAGTCAAGGTCTGTTATGTCAAACTTATTGCTCAGACTCCCTGGACTTCTTCCTATTGTAGCCTCTTTTTCAGGCCTTTTCCCCACAACAGTTCTAGGTTCACCCTTCTCTGAGGACCAGGATTCATAGGGTTTTCCCCTGGAATCTCCCAATAAAATCCCAAACCATAAGTACAAATGTAAATCCCTTTCTGCCCTCCTTAGACTTGACATTCTTCCTCCTCTATTCCCCAGTTGAACACCTTGAAGGCCTCTCTCTCTCTCTCTGGAGTCCTCCACATCCTGTTCTGTAATGAGGGCTCACCAACAGTGACAGCTCTGAATCTCTCTTGGCCTCTTGCCAGTCTTTTCCTACTCAGGAGAGGATCCCAGGGCCAACTCTCCCCCTGGGCTTCCTCCTCAACACTCCTGGTCTCTCCACTCTAGTCTCAAAGAGAGACTGCACTTCACTATATCCCTTTAATCCCTCCATTATGGCCAGAAGAGCTAATGCAATCCTGAGATGCATAAAACAGGGGAATCTCGAGTAGGAGTAGGTATTTGACACTGGTGCGGTTGTCCTGTTCTGGTGCCCACAATTCAAGAAGAATGTTGACAAATTGGAGAGGGTTCAGAGAAGAGCCACAAGAATGATTAAAGGATTAGAAAATATGGCTTATAGTGACAGACTCAAAGAGCTCAATCCATTTCATTTAACAAAACGAAGGTGAAGGGGTGACTTGGTTACATCTATAAGTATCTACATGGGGAACAAATATTTAATAATGGGCTCTTCAGTCTAGCAGAGAAAGGTACAACATGATTCAATGGCTGGAAGTTGAAGCTAGACAAATTCAGACTGGAAATAAGGTGTACATTCCTAACAGTGAGAGTAATTAACCATCGGAACAGTTTACTAAGAGTCATGATAGATTCTCCATCACTGTCAATTTTGAAATCAAAATTGGTTTGTTTTTTTTTCTAAAAGCTCTGCTCTAGGAATTACTTTGGGGAAGTTCTCTGGCCTGTGTTACACTGGAGATCAGACTAGATGATTGCAATGGGACCTTGGAATCCCACAACATCATTAGTGGGACTACATAGCACTTTACAGCAAGTGTTTCCATTTCCAGGTAACTGCAGCCAATTTGAGAAGCTGCCTGTGTGGTTTCTGCTTTGAAATAAGACAGCTAGGGAGTAAACTTTCAGACTACAACCATTTTACCCAAGACAAAAGGTCACATGATTACCTTGAAAGAATTAACAATGCCAACATTTAAATTATAGTCCTTAGGCATCAGAGTTAACACTTCATTGAGATGAACGGAAAACGTATATGCCATGCTGAGCTACTGGTTCATGCCATCTACAGATTTGGACATATGATGTTGCATTAGTTCACATATGGAAGCTTTTCTTTGCAGTCAAAAGGGCCAGATTCTTAATTTAAAAAGAAAAGAAAGCTCAGATTCTACTACGATGTGGAGATGGATTACATAGAAAATTCCAGTGCCACAGACTCATGGCCCTGTGTAAGAGCTGGCATCTTCTGGATTGGCTGCATGGAAAATCAACTAGCCCTTTTCTCACCATGCTCCAAGCATGGATACCTAGAGCAAGTGATTCTTCTGGGTCAGTCCTTTGGGGAAACAGCTTCTTCACTATGTTGCAGTGATGTTTCTTCATTAGAGGAAAGTGCTCTTCTAAGCCAGCTGTATAGGATATAGCTGGCTCACTTTGTGTCAGATCAGCATGGTGTCCAAGCATCATGACAAATATCTCCTATCTAAACAGCACATGCTGAATTGGAACCACAAATTGGAGGACTGGGCTAAAAGAAATCTGATGAGGTTCAACAAGGACAAGTGCAGAGTTCTGCACTTAGGACGGAAGAATCCCATGCACTACTACAGGCAGGGGACCAACTGGCTAAGCAGCAGTTCTTCAGAAAAGGACCCGGGGATTACAATGGATGGGAAACTGGATATGAGTCAGCAGTGGGTCCTTGTTGCCAAGAAGGCTAACAGCATATTGGGCTGCATTAGTAGGAGCCTTGCCAGCATATCGAGGGAAGTGATTATTCCCCTCTATTCGGCACTGGTGAGGCCACATCTGGAGTGCTGCATCCAGATTTGGGGTCCCCACTACAAGAAGGATATGGACAAATTGGAGAGAACACAGTGGAGGGCAATGAAAATTATTAGGGGGCCAGGGCACATGACTTATGAGGAGAGGCTGAGGGAACTGGGCTTATTTAGTTTGCAGAAGAGAAGAGTGAGGGGGGATTTGATAGCAGCTTTCAACTACCTGAGGGGGGTTCCAAAGAGGATGCAGCTATGCTGTTCTCAGTGGTGGCAGATGACAGAACAAGGAGCAATGATCTCAAGTTGCAGTGAGGGAGGTCTAGGTTGGATATTAGCAAAAACTATTTCACTAGGAGGATGGTGAAGCACTGGAATGGGTTACCAGGGAGGTGGTGGAATCTCTATCCTTAGAGGTTTTTAAGGCCCAGCTTGACAAAGCCCTGTCGGCGATGACTTAATTGGGGTTGGTCCTGCTTTGAGCAGCGAGTTGGACTAGATGACCTCCTGAGATCTCTTCCAACCCTAATCCTCTGTGATTCTATGATGGTCTCATCACACCTGAATGTGACAGTTCCAGGCACTATTCATATTCCTGCTTGAAAAAATCCCAGCTGTAATCTAGAGCAAGGAAAACCCAAGGAATAGAAAAATGTTTTCAAAATAAAAATCACTCAGTAATACAAAGGAAAAAAAGGTATAATTTTCCTTCGGTAAATGCAACATGCACAAATTGTTTGTTACAGCTGGTTCGAGTGGGAAATGAATAACTTTCACAAGGTCACAATGTGACAGCAAGTGCTTGCTGCATGCACACGTGGAGGAGGGAGCAGGGACAGACGTAAAATAGCAGAACAATTTATCTGCCTCATCACCTCATGCATATTTGAATGGAGAGAATGCGATTGGGAGAGCTCTCTGAAAGTTCCATTTTTCCACCCTTCCTATCCCCTCCTTCAGTAATCGTGAGTTCTGCTAGTTATTTCCACAAGGAATGAAATGTGTTAAGAAGTTTGTCTCACTCACACGAAAGGATGGTAAGTTTGTTGGCTAGGAGGAAAATCAGAGGGGAATCATAACTCTTGGGTTGTATTTACAGCTCTTGGGGCGTTGGGGAGGGAAGTCAGGGTTTGCAATATGTAATGTTCCTATTGTCTCCAGTACCTGAAGTTTAAAGTGGTAGGAGGATTAAAATGTAATTTGGTTGTTCTCGTATGCAATTTATATTGTAAACCTAGCTGTTTAAACCTGAAGCAAAACAAACACGTAAACTTCCCCTAGCTGAATGCCATAATATAAATTTTTATTGCGGTCAGGGCAAACGAGCCAGAATGCATATTCCTGGAAAGAAAAAATGTGTCTTTAGTTCTCAGCCCTGCTCCTCCACATGTTGCAGAGGACAAACACAATGGGGAGACATAGGATTTGAAATGAGCACTTAAGAACATAAGATTGGCCATACTGGGTCAGACCAAAGGTCCATCCAGTCCAGTATCCTGTCTACCGACAGTGGCCAGTGCCATGTGCCCCAGAAGGAATGAACGGAACAGGTAATCATCAAGTGATCCATCCCGTCATTCATTCCCAACTTCTGAGCAGATGCAGCAAACCTCATCACCTGCGTTGAATGGCTGTGTATGTGCATTTGTGACAATAACCAGCCATCTAACACATAGACCATGAGTCCAGGCCATCATCTTTCTGAAGTAGATAAATGACAATAGTCCAGACCAGACTATTCTCTGAATAGAATGTGGCAGCTCTAAGCCAAATTATTTTTTATTATTGTACAGAGTCCAAAAGTGTGCTAAGCATTTTGTGATGCAAATAGAAAGACATGGTCCCTGTCCTGGAAGGTTTACAATATAACCTGAATATAAATTTTGACCGAATATTTAATGAATATAAATTGTGAAAGGATTTATATAACATAGCAAAATCCTGTCCACTACAGTTGTTCAAGGTGAACTAGTGTTTTTATGTTAACCTTTGGTGCATAGAGTAAGTCACACCCCAATGAGTCAGCAGGGAAAAGATCTCATGCCTGCCTCTGGCACTTTTTAAATAGGAATGAGGGGTTTATGGTGCATCTCCTGCTGGGGAAGGAAGAAGGTGGGAAAAGGTGGTGTTTTGATAGAATGAAATAGGAAGAAAAAAAGCTCAAAAATTACAAAAAACTTGAAAAGAACACGGGGTGGGTGGACAGAAAATTACACTGTGATAGCTTTAAAGTTTGTGTCTATCAGCAAAGCAAATCAAGAAGTATCAAGATTGGGGACTTTATCCTGGGAAACACTGACTCTGAAAAAAGATTTGTGGGGTGGTGGTGGATAATCAGCTGAACATGAGCTCTCAGTGTGATCCTGTGGCCGAAAGGGCTAATGCAGTCCTGGGATCCATAAACAAGGGAATTCCAAGTCGAAGTAGAGACGGTCTGTTACCTCTGTATTTGTCACTGGTGAAACTGCTTCTGGAATACTCTATCCAGTTCTGATATCCACAGTTCAAGAATGATGTTTCTCCCTGTAGCGTTAATTGGACAAAGAGATCTTCTTCTCTTCTATACCTTACCCTGTCAAAGTTGCTCTGCATTGGTCAAGAACTACTGTGTTACCTCAGAGGCAGCTACAGCTCATTGGTGAATGAAATGATAGACAAACAAGAGTTTAGGTGGACAAATAATGGTAGTGTTCTGTCAAGCTCTGCCCATGAACTGGGCCCCACCCATTTCATACACCCAAATGAGATGCCACTCACCTTAGACTGCAGTTATTCCTAACATGATGGCCCTTTTTTCCTTATGTGCCTACTTTTAGTGACATCAGCTGATCATTGTTTTCTTTTTTTATCATTATTATTATTATTCATATTACTTTAGTACCCAGGACCCCGCAGTCAAGGATCAGGGACCCATTGTGCAAGATGCTCTGCAGACATTTAGCAAAGAAGAGAGAGTTCTTGCCCCAGAGAGCTCACAATCTGACAGAGTACACCAGGTGGATGAAACAACATGGGTAAGCGTGGGTTGGGAGGCTGAGGTAATGATAAAACAAACTGAGTTTCAGTTACAGAATTAACAATCTAGAAATTTTTAATGATCATTTATTAGGCTTCAAAGTTAACAGTCCACTGAGACAAGTATGGGCACTTCCTCGTTCTCAGAGCTATTGTCTCGGGCCATTTGCAGGCACAGGCAGATACAGCTGCACTTGGTTACACTTGGTTCACAAACCGAAGATTTTCTATGTAATCACATGAGCTAGAGATTTGATTTTGTTTAAAAACAAAACAACTTAAAACTAGATTCTGGAGTAGAAGAAGGAAGTCTCCATAAAAGTACTGGTACCCCAGGCTGCAGCTTGCCAACTCATTTCAACCACAAGAATAAAGCACTTTGAAAGATTGAAAGACACTAGAGAATCAAAAGTTCTGCAAATGAGTACTTGCTGTTGTTGGGTTTTTAAATGAACTGAACAATTTTATGAGTGCTAACAACATTTGTAAAATAGTGGTAAGAGTAGCCAAATCTCATGCTTCAGGGAAGGGATTAGCTCATTGACTGTGGGGTGATTAGGAGAGGTCAGGGAGGAATGTTTCATGCACAATAGGCCAGGCATATATAATTTATTTTCCTTCCTCTGAAGCAATGAATATTTTCTACTGTTAGAGGCGGAACACCTGACTGGATAGTATCTGCTACATTACAAATACCTTTGATAGTAATCATACATCTCACACAGCTTAAGATGCTGCTTACAGTAGAAATTTTTTAGCAAAAGCATTCCCACCAGCATTAACAACATTGGGAGCCACACTATAGATGGCTCTGCAGCACTTGCAGCCATTTTCAGCATCATGTGACTTAGGCATGCCCTGAGCAGGGTTAACCAAAGCGGCGCTGAAAATGGCTGTCAGAGCATTCTACTATAGTGGCATTCTACTGCCACTGCAACACCAGTGTTAGGATCTGTAAGAATTTTTTTTATAGCATTCCCTACTAGTCAGCATGCCCGCCCCCCCAAGATGGACAAGCTGTTGCTGAGGTTTCAATCTCCTTTGTATGGTCCTTCAGAAACTTGCTGAAGTTCTCCTAAATATAAGGGTGATATCCGGAATGTGACATTCCTAGGGTTAAAAAACCAGAAAGCAGACCTTTTTCCAAATGAATATCATAAGGCCATTTTCATGCATCTTACAAGAAACAATATGCACAAATACTTTATTTTGTTTAACTTTCTTGCTTTTACATTGCACTCCCATGGATTTAGCCTTAATAGGAGGTTTCCGTTCTGACATCACAAAGAAAGCAACAGGACACCAGGAAAGTGAATAATTCTCATTTCAACAAATGATCTCCTTTTAGGCTCTGATTCTGTGCTTGAATATGCATGGATGGATGCCTGTGCAGTATGGCACAGACATCCATCCTCACAAATCCAATCACATGTTCAGGACCCTAGCATCCAGTCTCTCTCCTAATAAAAACTATCCTTCTCCTCACCAATTTTCCATCTAGTTACACAAAGATGCAGTTAAGATAACTGTTTGTTGCCCAAATCACTGCAGGTAATGACATGCTAGAAAGTATACACCTGTGATTAATGGGTAGAACACTCCTCTGGCTCTGAAGGGGAGAACAGCAAAGGTAGCTCTTTCCTATTCCTGCTCATCTCTGTCATTAAATGGGTGTAAGTGGCTCAATAAAGCATGTAACTGAATCCATTAAAATATCTACTGAACAGAACAAAAATATTTAACCCCTTGTTGCAAGCCAGCCAGCCAGCCAGCTAATACAAGTTGATTTCAGATTACACTAATATCATTGGGAAAATACTGACACCCCCTAGTATATCAAGATGTGTAAAAATAGAAAAGACGGTCAATTAAGACTAGGTAGGAGTTGCATGCTGCCAGGGAGCAAAAAATAAAACCCAACAGGGTTTGTATTTACATTTTTCTATCTGATATTTAGCAAGTTTACCCTGTTAACATGAAGGACCATTTAAATGAGATACAGTATATAAACAGACTTGGCACAATTCCTTTTTTTAAATAATTTTGACAAGATCAAGATAATAGTGATATTTATGTTTAAGCTTTTTTTCCAGTTTTCATCCATTTTAATGTCACAAGTATGGGAAATTATGTGGGGGCAGACAATAATTATTTAATGACAGACATTGAGACACGGTTATAAAGCTTTAATTTTCTGAAACACAAATGATCAAAGTCATGTCCAAATAAAGTAAATATCCTTAAATCAAACTCTAATAAGTTTTCAAGTAGCATTTTTCTAACTTTGCCTATATGTAAATTTTTATTATTATCAATGGTAATACTTTTTCATCAGTTTGTGTGTGTACGGTGAAATTGACTCTAATAAGAGATACCAACATTTACCCATAACAATCTAATCCTTCCAACCCTATATATAAAGAATAATGAAACAAGATCAACTGGAAGGATGGTGGCCTCGTATGTAGATTGTAATGTATTAACTGGTCCTGGGGTCTAACATTTTGGAAGTTGGAGAATCACATTTCTTTGCCTCCTGGTTTTGTCCTCCTCCTCTTCACAGATTTTGGGTTACACATGCTGTCACAGTAGAGGCTAGTGAGGAGTGCTGCCAATTCCAATAGTGCAAAACTCATATTTCAGGCACCCAAAATATCACCAGATTGTCTTAAAAATCATTTATATATATGTATAATTGGACTTCTTTTTCTTTGCCTTCTAGTTCCTGATGTTTTAGGGTGCAATTGGGTCACATTGTCAAGCTTTTTTCTGCAACCGCAATGGCTAGAAACTTATCCTTTCCTTAAATGAAAGCTGAGAGTTTCACATATTCATGTAACTTCAGGAGCTGGGGCTTTATGAAAAATACTAAATATTGCGAGGCTCGTGATAAAAATCACAAGAGTTGGCAATGCTGAGTGGAGAGTCAGCACAATACTGAAGCCACAGACACCGCAGTTTTAATCCTAATTTTGACACTAACCTTAGGCAAGTCCCTTAAACTCTCTGGGCTTCAGTTGCTCATCTGTAAAATGGGGATCACAGTAGTTACATGCCTCACTGAGGGGGTGCGAAGATTAGTAATTTGTTAATGGCGCAAAGAAACTGGTGCTGGCCTGTAGATGGGAAAAGGGTATAAATGCACTTTCTTGTGCTAGCTAGGCCCCCTCTGCTCCAGGGTGCATTCTTCCCAATGGAGGCCAGGCAGTGTTCTGGCTAGCTAGTGGGGTATTCATCTGGCCCCCATCTCCATGGTTGTTGAGCATCTCCTAGGTATTTATGGATTTAGCCTCACAACACCACTATGAATTAGGGAAGAAGCATTATACCAATTTTACAGATGAGGCACACAGTGACTTGCCAAAATGTCAAGCAAAAGTTAGGAACTGGACCAGATTTTTTTGAGTCCCTGTCCACTGCCTAAGTCACCACCATTCTAAGTGTTCTACTAGCCTGAGGCAGACCAGTTTTACTTTATGGCTAGTGTAATAGAATGCTTTATAGAATCGGCATCAGTGGCAGGCTGCTGAAGTGATACACTAATCCACCAAAGCATGATATATGGTATAGTTATTATTGAATAGCAATTACTGACACACACCAAGTCAGTGTGGAACATACACAAGGTAAATGTTATTGTTCACACAGACGGTAGCCAGGTATGGCTCGTGAATCCCTAGCATTTCTCCCCCTAGTTGGAATATGTCTCAGAAGCTTTGCTCAGTATTGTTACAGCACTCCTAAAAGTAAAGGTGCTTATTGAACACTGGAAGCTGGCTCTCTAATGGGCTGATCAGCCTTCTTATATATATTTCATTTACTTCAATGTTGGAGCATTATAAGACTATAGTCAGAGGAAATGTCAATCTCTTATTTTAAAGTAGAGCAACTAGGAGAAATTATTACCCATGGTTTTTGCGTACAATCTTTCTGGTTGGGATTTTTTTTTAATGAGGGAAAATAAACAAAAGATATTGCAACATATTTCAAACTGAAAGCTTTTAAAATGCTCTGTTCTGTTTTTTTTTTCTCTCCAGTCGCGGAAGCAGCGCAGCCCACAGATGCTGTGTAGGGTATTTTTCAGCCTCATTTATTTAGAAATTAATCTTACCTTGCAAAGTAAAATCCATTTTGCTATTCCCACCAGTGATGACCTGAAAAGTCTGCATTCAGTGGTATTTGGTAGACATTTTTGGAATGTAATCAGGCCTCTTTATTGATGCTTGCCGCTGAGAAAGGCAGAAAGGTTCTCCCAGAAAAGCAATAAGACTAAAGAGGGGCTTGAGCAACAAAAGCTCAGATTCAGCAAAGCACTTGAGCAGTTAACTTTAAGCATATGCTTAAACCCCATTGAAGTCAATGGTTTAGACAGTAGTCAGGCTCCCTTGTGCCATATTTCAAAGCTGTGACTCATAAAATATGTTCAGAGAATATCAAATTGATGGAACAGCAGGCATAAAGTCCACAGAGTAGTTAGAATTTCCCACATTTCTTAGTTCAGGGAAGATCTTGTTCCAAAGAAGCATGCAGCTATTCAAAGCCAAGCTTTAGTTTTGCTGCTCTGACATGTGGAGCATCCATACTTGGAATGGAGACCTCTAAGGAAACTTCAGTCATTGCAGAGAGGATAGCTCTTACTTAATTGGCATTCTTCTCCCTGATTCCATAGTGAGCCAATATCCCACTGATGTTCTGGAAATACTATAACTTGGCGGAGGCAGAAAGTAGAGGTGCTGGCCATTAGAAGTCATTAAACCTCCAGGCACTTTTTTCCTGATGTCCTGGCCAGATTTTAATTTGGTTAATTCCATTCTGCCTGCCTAAACTTCCCCTATGGTTTCAGCAGAATAAGATGTTCATCTTTACTTCCTTTCCTGAACTCTTGTGCTGTTATCTGTTCAGGAATTACTGCATTTCAGTGATGGATGAAGTGCTTCTGAATTATTTAGGGCCCAATTCTGAAGTCCTGACTCAGACAAATCAATGAGTATTGTTATGATTTAATACTGGTACACAATATCATGTGTGCATGGCACTTATGTAAAGAAAGTAGGCAAAGTCTCTGCCCCAAGGAGTTTAAAACCTAGGATATATGTGATATGATGGAGGAGAGTTTGTATGAAGTTGGAGGATTGCAGGATCAGAGGAAAGAATAAGGTAGGTTAGTATGCATACTACACACCGCAGTAGTTTTATTTGATATATAAATAAGTATATTGGGCACTGGAGTGAGTCTAGATACCTGGGTTCTAGTCCCAGCTCTGCCACAGATTTGTATGACCTTGGTGAGTCATTTATTCTCTTTGCCTCAATTTTGCCATGTGTAAAATGCAGATAATAGCACCTGCCTTTGTAAATTGCTGTGAGATCTCTGGATGATAAGTACTACAAAAGAGCTAAATATTATAAAGATAAAATAGATCAATAGTTTTGCATAATAGAGCGAGTCATTATTAGACATCCTTGATAAAGGACTTGCATGTGCTCTGAAAGGTCAGGTTTAAAATTTGAAGAACTCTTTGGGATACTTTGAAATGAAAGGCACTAATCAAAGGTTAGTCATTATCATTAAAGAACGCAGTCCTTACTAACACAGTAAAAACCATTTGTTATAATTAGTGCTAGACAGTATTACTACTATTCTCCATTTATACTACCAACAGTTCCCAAATTGTCTGGTGTGGGGCGAAAGAGCAGAAAATTGTTTGAGGACCTGCTACCAATCCCTAATTGATTGGGTGCATCACACCTTAGAGACACACGCTCTTTCCCCTTGTAAAGGATTGGGGTCTATATTATCACACACTCCTCCTACCTGCTAGATTTTTTTTTGCCAAGCCATGCCCTGGGGTAATTCTGTAATTATTAGAACTGGGAGCACTGGATGTTGGGAGTCTGAAATGACAGGAAACAGGAAGGAGGGGGAGGAAGTTGAGGAGGCGGAGTGAGAGCTACCGATGGTGCAGCAGCTTGGTAAAGAGGTTTCCACTTTAAAAATAAAGTCCTGTTGAAGTTTGTTAGTACCGGGCCTGGTTGTTACAACATTTTGGCAATGAGGATGGATCTTCTGCCTCTGAACCCACCTGCACCCTTTCTGCAAAGCCCAGGTGAGCCTCCAATTGCTTTTACTGCCTGGATCCATATGTTTACAACTTATCTGCTTGCAATCGCTGCTACAGAGATTTCTGAAGTAAGAAAGCATGCTCTGCTAATCCACTGCCTTGGAGCAGAAGGGCAGCATATATTTTACACTTTTCCCCTTGCAGATGATAAATATGAGACTGCACTCACTGCACTAAAGAACTGTTTTGTGCCAAAAGTGAATGTAGTAGCTAATTGCTACAGATTTCGCCAGCGTGAGCAGAAAACAGGGGAGACTATAATGCAGTATATTGCTTCCCTGAGGAGTCTGATTGTAACTTGTGACTTTGGGAATATGGCAGATGAGATGATTAGAGCCCAGCTCATTGAGAGAACAACCATGCTTCATGTAAGAGAATGCTTACTTCTAGAACCACAACTTACACTAGAAAAAGCAATAACCATTGCTACTCAGATTGAGTCAGTTATAGCTGAAGCCAAAATAATGAGCATGGATACAGGAGGCACAGTCCAGGCTGTGACTCCTTTGCAGAAAAGTTCACTATCGCTGCAGACAAACGACTCCAAGAGGAAAACTAATGAAAAATCACTGAATCAGCAAATTCAAAATACAGTAAAAGCATACTTTCGCTGTGGATCCCCACAACACCTTGCAAGCTACGCAGCATGTCCGGCAAAAGTAGCTAAGTGCAATCATTGCAAAAAGATTTGACATTTTGCTAAAATATGTCGCAGCAGCCAGTTCAATCAACAGGTACAAGCAGTTACAATACCAGATGTTACTGTGCTGAGCGTGGACAAAATCACTACTGCACATATTCCAGAACAAATAAAGTGCACTGTAAACATTTCTGCCAGACCCTCAGGCAAATCACACTCTATTCAGCTAATGTTGGACACTGGCTCAGCAGTATCTATACTACCTGATTCCATCTATTTGCATTACTTTAAAGATGTGCCTCTTACTGAACCCAAACTTCACTTGGTGTGCTATTTGAAAAACCATATTCCAGTACATGGCTGCCTGCCAGCAACAGTTACTTTTGGTGACTGCTGTGTAACTGCAGAGTTCTACATTGTCCACAAAGGCACTCCTATCCTTGGCAGAGATTTATTGGCTGCTTTAAGTCTCAGGGTATTTAATGGATGAATTGATCTTCCTCAGCAAAGCACTCTTGTGGTACACACACCAGTTTCAGCTGGGACCCAACACCAGGTTGAGGAGAAACTCGGCTGTGCTTATGGGTTTCTACATAAAGTTAAAATGCAGAATAATGTGATGCCTGACAGAAGTTATGGTGACAGAAGTTATGGTGCTTACCCTTTTCAAGGAAGCTGTTTCAGAGGAACTTAGAAAACTTGTTCAAAAGGACATTATTGAGGAGATTGACTCCTTGGAATGGGTTTCACCTATAGTAGCGATGCAGAAGAAGGGTGGAGGCATTCGCCTTTGTGTGGACTTAAAAGAGCCAAATAAAGTGTCAAGGTTCCTTCCCCACTCTGAACTTTAGGGTACAGATATGGGGACCTGCATGAAAACCTCCTAAGCTTACTTTTACCAGCATAGGTTAAAACTTCCCCAAGGTACAAACTATTTTACCTTTTGCCCTTGTACTTTATCGCTGCCACCACCAAACGTCTAACAGGTATATAACGAGGGGAAAGAGCCCATTTGGAAATGTCTTTCCCGCAAAAATCCTCCCAAAATCCTACACGCCCTTTCCTGGGGAAGATTTGATAAAAAATCCTCACCAATTTGCATAGGTGAACACAGACCCAAACCCTTGAATCTTAAGAAGAATGAAAAAACAATCAGATTCTTAAAAGAAGAATTTTAATAGAAGAAAAAGTAAAAAGAATCACCTCTGTAAAATCAGGATGGTAAATACCTCACAGGGTAATCAGATTCAAAACATAGAGAATCCCTCTAGGCAAAACCTTAAGTTACAAAAAGACACAAAAACAGGAATCTACATTCCATTCAGCACAGCTTATTTTCTCAGCCATTTAAAGAAAACAGAATCTAATGCATATCTAGCTAGATTACTTACTAAGTTCTAAGACTCCATTCCTGTTCTGTCCCCAGCAGAAGCATCACACAGACAGAGAGAGCCTTTGTTTCTCCCCACTCCAGCTTTTGAAAGTATCTTGTCTCGTCATTGGTCATTTTGGTCAGGTGCCAGCGAGGTTATCCTAGCTTCTTAACCCCTTATAGGTGAAAGGGTTTTTTCCTCTGGCCAGGAGGGATTTTAAAGGTGTTTACCCTTCCCTTTATATTTATGACATAAAGCTATTGTGATTGACAGCAATCCTCTTCCTCACATACAAGAAGTATTTGCAGAACTCCGTGGAGCAAAGATGTTTTCTACTCTTGATTTGCAGACCTCATACTATCAGGCTATGTTGCATGAAGATAGCAAAGACCTCACAGCATTTATTAACGAGGGACTATTTTGTTTTAAACGTGTTCCATACGGTCTCGCATCTGCCCCAAGTGTCTTCCAAAAAATGATGTAATTGATTCTGAAGAATCAACATGGAGTTCAGTGCTATCTCGATGATATTATTGAGTTTGGAAATACTTCTGAGGAGCATGACAATAACCTATCATGTACTAAACTGCATCAGCAAAGGAGGCCTCAAGCTCAATAGGTCCAAATGCAAATTTAGACCAACTGAACTCTCCTTTCTGGGGCATACAATTTCACAGGCTGGACTAAAACCTGATCCAGATCATATCCTGGCAATTTCAAGTGCTCCTCCTCCAACAGATTTGCAAACCTTACGTTCCTTCTTGGGTCTATAATCCTCTTGGGTTTCTCATGGAATCCAGGCAAGCAGCTTCCAGAAGGGTTAATTGTTTTTTATTATTATTATTGTTTTTATTTTACTCCTTTATAACAAAGGATGATCGAGATACAAAAGAAGCATTTAAAGATGATAAAGTCATTGCAGAGAAACTAAATGAATTCTTTGCTTCAGTCTTCACTGCAGAGGATGTTAAGGAGATTCCCAAACCTGAGCCATCTTTTGTAGGTGACAAATCTGAGGAATTGTCACAGATTGAAGTGTCACTAGAGGTGGTTTTGGAATTAATTGAGAAACTTAACAGTAACAAGTCACCGGGACAAGATGGCATTCACCCAAGAGTTCTGAAATAACTCAAATGTGAAATTGCGGAACTATTAACTATGGTTTGTAACCTGTTCTTTAAATCAGCTTCTGTACCCAATGGCTGGAAGATAGCTAATGTAACGCCAATATTTAAAAAGGACTCTAGAGGTGATCCTGGCAATTACAGATCGGTCAGTAACTTCAGTACCAGGCAAATTAGTTGAAACAATAGTAAAGAATAAAATTGTCAGACACATAGAAGAACATAAATTGTTGGGCAAAAGTCAACATGGTTTCTGTAAAGGGAGATCATATCTTACTAATCTATTAGAGTTCTTTGAGGGGGTCAACCAACGTGGACAAGGGGGATCCAGTGGACATAGTGTGCTTAGATTTAAAGAAAGCCTTTGACAAGGTCCCTCACCAAAGGCTCATAGGTAAATTAAGTTGTCATGGGATAAGAGGGAAGATCCTTTCATGGACTGAGAACTGGTGAAAAGAAAGGGAACAAAGGGTAGGAATAAATGGTAAATTTTCAGAATGGAGAGGGGTAACGAGTGGTGTTCCCCAAGGGTCAGTTCTAGGACCAATCATATTCAACTCATTCATAAATGATCTGAAGAAAGGGGTAAACAGTGAGGAGGCAAAGTTTGCAGATGATACTAAACTGCTCAAGATAATTAAGCAGACTGTGAAGAACTTCGAAAAAATCTCACAAAACTAAGTGATTGGGCAACAAAATGGCAAATGAAATTTAATGTGGATAAATGTAAAGTAATGCACATTGGAAAAAATAACCCCAACTATACATACAATAAGATGGGGGCTAATTTAGCTACAACTAATCAGGAGAAAGATCTTGGAGTCATTGTGGTAGTTCTCTGAAGACATCCATGCAGTGTCAAAAAAAAAAAAAAAAGTGGCAGTCAAAAAAAGCAAATGGGATGTTAGGAATCACTTAAAAAGGGATAGAGAATAAGATGGAGAATATCTTATTGCCCTTATATAAATCCATGGTACGCCCACATCTTGAATACTGTGTACAGATATGTCCCCTCATCTCAAAAAAGATATACTGGCATTAGAAAAGGTTCAGAAAAGGGCAACTAAAATGATTAGGGATTTGGAACAGGTCCCATATGAGGAGAGATTAAAGAGGCTAGGACTTTTCAGCTTGGAAAAGAGGAGACTAAGGGGGATATGATAGAGGTATATAAAATCATGAGTAGTGTGGATAAAGTGAATAAGGAAAAGTTATTTACTTGTTCCCATAATATAAGAACTAGGGGCCACCAAATGAACTTAATGGGTAGCAGGTTTAAAACAGGAATAATAATAATAAAAGGAAGTTCTTCTTCACTCAGCGCACAGTCAACCTGTGGAACTCCTTGCCTGAGGAGGTTGTGAAGGCTAGGACTATAACAGGGTTTAAAAGAGAACTGGATAAATTCATGGAGGTTAAGTCCATTAATGGCTATTAGCTAGGATGGGCGAGGAATGGTGTCCCTAGCCTCTGTTTGTCAGAGGGTGGAGATGGATGGCAGGAGAGATCACTTGATCATTACCTGTTAAATTCATTCCCTCTGGGGCACCTGGCATTGGCCACTGTCAGTAGACAGGATACTGGGCTGGATGGACCTTTGGTCTCACCCAGTATGGCCGTTTTTATGTTTTTAACAAACAAATCTAAAACCTCAGACTCTTCTCTTAGAGTCTGTGCAGGCTGAGTAGTCCCTTTCCCAAGTCTGTGCCTCACACCAGTATGCTCATCAACCCAAACTTCCTGGCTTTAACCTCAAAACCTTAGCAATACAGTTGCTCCTGCAGCACTCCTTTGTGTGCACAGCCACTGGGCCCTCAGCTTTCTGGAGGATATTGCTGGCTCCAGATCCATTTCCTGCTGCCTTCTTTTATGAGGATCAGCCAACTGAGTTTCAGCTCTTTTTCCCAGGTGCAGCAGGCAGGGCTAATGATACAGCCAGCCACTTGCAGGTCTCTGAACCCAAAGGCATGGTATCTCTTATAACTTTACACACCTGAAATATTATGGCAGGTGCTGTTAGTGTGAGCACCAGACTGTGGTGGTTGAAGAGCAGTTGAACTCTGAACATAGCACCATGGAACATCAGTTGGACTCTTCAATAGATATCCTCACTATCAACAAAGTTTCTGCAACGGAATTGGGGTTATAATTGGGAAAATAATTCAAAAACACTTTCACAAGCTCTGAATCACTTTGGTTTGGCCAAGTTCTCCCCCTCCCCCTGGTCAACTTTTCTGTTAATAGTGGTTCAAATGTTTTGCCCAAATGTTGAGTTTAATCATTTGAGTACTTATTTGCATGCTAACAAGGATTGACATTCATGCATGAACACTAGATTGCACTACTAATGCCAGAAGTGCTCACTCTCTTCTCAAAAATGTTTCACTCCTCCACTCAGGAACCAAACCCATACAATGTGCCACAGGCAGCTAGTTACACACCATGAATAGAAGTTCATCAGTGGCATAGTTGCAGCAAACATAAATCACATAGGCTAAAGGAGGTTTGTATAAAATGTTCAGACCATTAAAATATGAATAAAAATGGAAGGCTCTGCATCACTGATTCCTGAACAGGACAAAGAACAGAAACTGTTCACTCTGAAAAGTTGCCCAGCTCTACACTGCAATAAGATCTGACAAATAGCAGACTACCTTCCTGATGATGAACAAGGAAGAGCAAACAAAACTAACAGGAGTCAAAACTTGTTTTTAATCAACCAATTAGTTGATATAACTTGGAGATACATGAAGAGCAGTTTTGTGACATAAAAGGAGGCTATTTTTACGTAATCACTTCTGTAATCATAACTGCCCTTCCAGACTCATCAGTTTACACCTCTGTTATCAGCTATGGTTGAAATATTCAAAGCAGTGAAGGGGATTTAGACAAACGCAATTACAACAAACTAGATTGTTTTGAAGAGTTCAGCCTGTGTTTCTCAAGGGATTCTATACTCACCTATTATCATTTTCAGGAACATGGGGGTCCATTCTTGCCAATACATATACATAACCAACTATTGGTGGCATGGGTATATACCATGAAGAGACCATACACTTTGTACAAACTTGTACCCTAGGGAACAACACTGTTCTCAAGAAACAGTAAATCAGTGGGATCTGATAGAATGTTAACAGTGATTTTTCCTTGTTTGTCTCTGGCAGAAACATCGACACAGTTATACTGATATTTGTGATGAGCTATTTTTGGTTTTAATCATCTGATTAATTTTATGAAGGTTAAAGGTCTAACTGTTTGTGTGGTTTATTAAAAGAAACTCTTAAAAATCCACTAATTTATTTTCAGTGTGACCATCACACGAAGAAACATTAGCCACAAGTATAATTCATAGAATCATAGAAGTTGGAAACATTTGAGTCTATCTCATTCCATTACAGCATCCACTCTTTGTCCTTACACAACTTTCAGGACTGCTCCCTTCAGCACATTCTCTTTTGCAGTTCTGTAAATTCTTTATAACTAATTACCTTGCATACTTGTAATTATGTACTCAGAATTTAACTCAGCATTGTAAGGGACAGACCATAAGCTGATGTAAGTCATTGATTTCAACAAAGCTATCACAGGGGTTCCAGGGCTGGAGCACCCACGGAAAACAATTAGTGGGTGCTTAGCACTCACCAGCAGCCAAGCTCCCCCCCACCATGTCTCCCGCCCACCGGGGGCCCTGCCCATCAACGCCTTCCCCTCCCTCCCACCACCTCCGGCAGCCCTGCCGATCAACTCTCCCTCCAAGTTCCTCCCACCCGCCATGGATCAGCTGTTCTGCGGCATGCAGGAAGTGCTGGGACGGTGGGGGAGGGAGGAGTGGAGACAGTGTACACTTGGGGTAAGGGGCGGAAAGAGGTGGCAAAGAGGCAGGGCAGGGGCAGAGCAGGGATGGGAAGAGGCAGGGCAGAGGTGGGGCATTGGGGGAGGGGGTGAAATGGGGGCAGGGTCTGGGGCTGAGCAGGGGTTGAGCACCCCTAGGATAATTGGAAACCGGTGTCTGTGCCTGATGAGGATCTGATCCTCAGCTGTGGTTCTACCACCAGAGCCACAGAGAGAGACCTTATTGCTCTGTGACATGATGGCTCTGCATACCTGGGCTCAAATTGCATTGCATTGACATTTTCTGCAGCCACATTGCTTTGCAAATCCATGTTCGATTATCTCCATTATCATACCTTGGTCTCGCTTTCAGTTTTTCCTGCTTCTCAGTTTATTTCCTTCCTACTGAAGTATATGTTTTGCATTACTCAGCTTTCTTGTTATGGACATATAATTAGAATGGAAGACCAATGAATTCCAGAGCATATGTACCAACAAATGCTACTGGTGGTGATCGTGTGGTCTCCAAAAGCTTCGGTGGTGCAATACGATTGCCAGTGATAGACATAAACTGACTATGCAGCCAGACTGCCTGTAACTCCTTGCCAGAGACAGATCTAAATTGTGTTCGATCTGAAAGGGTCCTATGTCACTTTCGATTTGCCACGATGTTGGAGGAGGAGGCGGCGGCTGTTTGTACATAGAAGTACCTTAGACATGTACAGATAAGTCCCCTAACCCATACTACCTAGGGACTAAGAATCTACTAGCTGTATTTTCCTTAGTTAAAACCAATCTATCCAGGTTTCTTTATATTATTTCTTTTTCCTCACTGATGTTCACAACTGCTCACAATTTATCATCATAAGTGAATTTCACTAATACGCACTTAACTCCTCTCTTTCAGATTATTAATGAAACTATATAATAAGACCAGGCCTAATACCCTGTGGTACCCCATTATTAACAACATGAATATATTTGCTCAATACTTGGATTCTACCTTGCTCTGTTCTTTTTTTAATGACATCCTATATCCAGTCTATTAGATTTGCTGTTCTTTTGTTGTGCAGCAAGCAATCCAATTTGGTGCTGTATATTTTGATTTGTGTTAACATTCCCATGCACTAATCTTACTAATACCCTTTACATTTATTTGTGTCATAAATCAGATTCCACTCCAATCTTGACTTGCTACTTGCTTTCTGCTACAAATATTTATGTTGCATTTTTTTCCTATGCAAGTGGAAATTTATTTTGGAATGATGTTATTGCAGGTTTAGCAAACATTTTACTTCTTCAATGTTTTGTAAACTTTTATTTTTTTATGATAGATCCATTATGACAAGTGTTATAACCATTTTACTATAGAGTGTATCTCATTTATTCAGCTATGCTTAGTTTCATTTTTACTATACACACAATACTCTAACACTGTACCACTCTATAGGCTCCAAAAAAGTTTGTAAAAACATATAATATCTGTAAGAATGATCACCGATGGACAGCGATACTTTGTCTGTATGTAGCATCTTCAGTTCAAAGATTTAAAAGTGTTTTACAAACTCTGATTAATTCTCAAAACACGCTGTTGGGTAAAGCATTGTTAGCCACATTTTACAGATAGGGAAACGAAAGCCCAGAGAGATTAATTGACATGGCCAAGGTCTCATAGTGAGTCAATGGTAAATGCACGAACAAAATCTGGAAATCCTGATGCCCAGTCACCTGATATAACTACTTGATCACAATGCCTCCCTATTCACTTTGCTTATTCTGTTATATTTGTACATCCATCCCACTAAACCTTTCACCAGTAGAGGACATAATTCAGTATTGAATGCTAATGTTCCTAAATAACATGAGGAAAAATGAGTAATAATATATATGTAAGTATTTATTTTGTGTAGGCGGTGTTTCAATTTTTCCAGTACTGACATTAATTGCTAGTATTTGCCTGTGAAAGCTAAGAATTCATGTCAGCTTCAGGGACATTCTATGTACTATACACATGCTAAAGGGAAGCAGTTTAAGTCCCTCATCTTGGATTTTCGTTTAAATGGTCATAATGTGCTTGAAAAATATAGATAGCAATATGACTACTAATATAGAAAGACCATTTGGGTCTCCCAAGGGAAACTCCATTTTTGAAGATATTTAAAATCAGACTGGACAGAACAATGGGGGCTACACCATAGGCAACGATCCTGTACTGGCAGAGGAAAATGGATCAGGTTACCCAAGAGATCTTTTCCACTTCTGTGCTGCAGTCTGGCCCCTTGCATTGTTCAAGTCTTCTCCCTATACCGCTTCTGAGAGTGAGTGAACTCTGGGGCAGGGACTCTTGCTTATGAATACTTGCCTTTATTCAGAACCAAACCCAATCCATTTTCTCCACCATAGAAATGGGACAAAATTAGAACCTTTCATCCAAAGCCATGAGCACTTACAATTGCGCTGGGGAGGGGCAGAAAGTAAGACTGGATCTGCAAAATCAAAAAATGACTGAAGAGCTTTCCCCAAACACAAAACCCAAATTCTGTTCCTTCAGTTCTGCTCTAGAGCAGAATAGAGGAGAGGGAAAGGTGCATAGATGGTCAAGTTACAGCAGGGCCTTCCAAATGACCAGTGACTTTGGATAAGAGAGGATAAATTTGTGCACTACTCTTGGGAACTACCAAGGCTGAGATATTTTGGCTCATTTTTTTGTATCAGTTAGCTTTCCCTTCTCAAAATAGAAGATAAAAAAATTGCAATAACTTCAGATTAAGGATGGCTCTCTTGATGCAATGTTTGTTTTTGCAAGTCCAATTTCACAGCTGAATGGGATCTCTGGATGCCTAGCCATCTGAGAGGGGCTCCAGAAATATCCTGCAAACTGAGCAGCAGATGGGAAAACAGTTTTTGGCAGCCCTGCCTTCCTAATTACTGCAAGAAGAACCCAGAATTGTCTCTCCTCTCCAAACAGCTGTACTTCCATTTACAAAGGAGGAAATCCAATCAGGTGTCACTGGTAGCTCTCTCTATCTTTTCATTTGTGTTTAACCCTATTTTTAAATTTATTTTGAAACCAAACTTTCCCATTTTTTCATGGACTGGCTTCCAAGAAATTTCCCTGTGATGTGACAAACCACTGCCAGGTACTTTCCCTGAGCATGATGGGATTTTTAGGGAACTGCTGGGACGTTCCATCAAGATTTTGGATTCATAGGGCAGGCTGGGCTGCTGAAGCTGTCAAGTCACAAATTTGAGTGAGAAGACATGAGGGAAACATGACAAAAATGGAAACTGGAGAGTACTAAAAATTCAGAAGAATCTGTTCTACTAATACCAAGCATCAAGCATCCCAATTTCTCATTTCAGCTGTAAATTAATGCACATATAGAAGGGACCAGAGGACTTGGGTCCAGCATAAGCATCTAGCTGATGACGGTCTTTTCTAGTTCAGAAACTCACAAGGGTTTGTGTTATCTCATATTGGTTTGCTTTAAATATGTTATGCTCAATACCACCCAGGAAACCCAGGAAAAATAAACCAATATTGTCAGGCATTACCTAGTGTGCACAACTTCCCTCTATTGGATGAGATCAGGACTGCTCCTCTCTGTGCCATAGGCTCTGTGTTGTTAACCATTAATGAAGATTCACCTTCAGATCAGACAGAACAAGGGGCCTGTTCTTATGAAGAATGGCTGTCTGAGTTTCATCTTATTTCCGTGAAGTTGTGAGATGTGCTGTGCAGCACGACAACCAGGAAGTCCAGGACAGTCACAAAGTTCTTAGAATATGCATTACATAGCACATGTAAACTGGTGATACATACATGCTTGGTGCCTACGTTATTAGTCAGTCAGCTCTGTATGGATGTGCACATGCCAAGATTCTAAACCAATGCATTACATATGTAAACGACTCTAGCAGACTTGTTTATATAAATAGTCACATAAAACTGACATTAACATTAGTTTTCTCAACACCACTTTCCTCTCTGAAAGAGACATGATTTATAGCTCAGTGTAATCTCAACAAGCGTTATTAGCTTGCAAAAAGGCAGCTCTCAGCACATCAAGCCAGTCCTCAGAACAGCTTGCTTCTGCCAGAAAAGTGGTTCAGACTGATCAGGAAAACATGTGATGGGAAATCAGCTTTTGACCACCGCCATGTAACAACAGTGGGCCACCATTTAACCCTTGAGTGACCAGACAATATTTAAACCATGTATCCTCTCTTCTTTCTCTAACTGGTCTCATTATTACAGGCTTTTGAGGTGGAAATCATGTGACATGGAGAAGTGGAGAAGAACTTGCCCAAAATCAGTCAGTAGGTCAGTGTAGGGTTACCCTACACAGAAGGCAACTCCACTCCAACCCCAACTCCCAACCACAAGGCAACTCTGTAACCCCTACCCCTTTCAACAGCCATTTATAGTATATAGAGAATTAACATATATAGATAAGATTGATAACATAATTTTGTTACCTTGGTTGTGTTTCTCCAAGCTGCCTTGTTTGTGTCTGTCTCTATTTTTTCCTCCCTCACACTTCATTGATTCTACATTTTAAATATGTAGTAGGATGTGAATGTTTTGGAACTTTATACATAAAGAAAATCCATTGAGTCTATTTCTTGAATTTGTATTTTCCATTTCCAGCAATTTCTTATGTTTAATGACAGTGCCATAGCATCTTTAGCTGGACACAAAAACTTTTAAACATTAGCTATCCCAGTGTATTGTAATAATAGTGCAAATATATAGACCCATATAACCACCCCTACCCCCCGAGCAGATTAAATTATTTTTTCTGGAAACTGGCGAATCCACCAAAAAACTGGCCAGAGCAGTCAAATACCAGCCAGGTGATAGCCCTAGGTCTATGGCACAGTCAGGAATTGACTGTAGAGCCAGGCTTACTGCCTTCCAGTTTAGTACCATATCCACTGGACCACACTGCTTTCCTTTAAGACAGAATGGATCTGCCACATGGACAGAATACACAGAGAGTTCATGTGACAAATTGCTTAGCTCTCTGTGTGACTGCGGGGATTGAAGAGCAGCTATTCTCTAGTTTGTCTAAAAGCAATGACACCCTGAAAATCAGAGTCCAGATTTATCTAGGTGTGTATAGGCTCCTACCACTGCAGCATTCAAGCACCTCACAAATATAAATTAATTTATCCTCATAATGGATCTATGAGAATGGGTCAGTATTACAGCTGAGAGGAAAACAGTAAGTATTTTCCAGGGAAAAAAAGTGATTTTTTTCCATTTTTTTCCCAAGAAAAAAGCTGAAATCCAATAATTATAATTCTTTTGTTTTAAATACACATTCTGTTTTTAAGAACTCCCGCCCCTCCAGTTTTTGGATTTTCATCTAAAATGGAAAATTTTCCATGAAAAATTGATTTTTGCATGAACATTTTTCATTTTGGACAACAGGGCATTTTTCATTTAAAACTAGTGTCAACACAAAATTTTCAAGCAGCTTTAGTCAGCATATTATCCCCATTTTGAGGACACAGAACAAAAGCGTAGTGAAATAAAATGACTAGCCCAAAGTTAGTGGCAATGCTACTAATTGAACTCAGACTACCTGAGCCCACATGTAGTTACCTAGACCTTGTGCTGGCCATCTGCGCAGCAGTGAATTTCATATAGTGAATACTGTAGGAAAACAGACTCTTATTTTTTCTTCCCTCCTTCAGATAAATTGCCATCTGGAATCACCAAAAGACAGATCTGTATTTTTCCCCCCAGAGAAATGTATTTCCTAACAAAATGCATCATGAGAACTGCAGGGAAGCATGTTCTGAGTAATTGGAACTGAAGACAACTTGTACTGTAGCAAAAACAGGGTTTTGCTGTATGAGAAACCATTAGGAAATGATCCCACTCTAATATTAATTTCAATTCATAGAGCCCTGGTTGACGTCAACAAGATTATGCACTGCGCCTTGGTTGTTAAAATATAATTCAAAGTAATGTGTTTGAAAAGAACATTCTGACAAGACAGCACAACATGATCATTGTTGTTTATTGTGCCACAAACCCCATCCCGGCCCTTAAGAACCAAGATTTAATATTATGTTATTTCTTCAAACTCTTGCCTTGATGGACTTTCAAATTACAGCAACATGTTTTTGATCCTCTAGGAAAGTCTAAAGAATAAATATTCTGGTGCTCATCTGGTAAATGTGTACCACCAATCTCTACTCAAACTCAGTATTTATAATTCGATCATTGAAATCAATGGGAGCTTTTCCATTGTCTCCCTTGGGTCAGGACTGGCCCTTAATTTGCAGCTTGAAAAATATGAGGGATAAGTTGGGAGCTGTTCACCTGCACTAAGAGTATACCAAAGTTAAGTATTAAAGAAGCTAATTGGTATTGCATTCTGGTTTAGTGCTAGCTCTTAAGATGATATATAAAGGATGGTATAGTATATTATAAAGGTTGTATCCACATGAGTTTTGGACTTAAGTGGTGGTGTAATACTTTCCTAATAGATCCTTCATACTACAGGTTTCAGAGTAACAGCCGTGTTAGTCTGTATTCGCAAAAAGAAAAGGAGTACTTGTGGCACCTTAGAGACTACCCAATTTATTTGAGCATGAGCTTTCGTGAGCTACAGCTCACTTCATACTACTGCTCCCAGACACTGAAGTGCAGTCACTTCTGCAGTGGACTTAGGCATCCATTTGTGCAAAGCTATGCTTCTCAACAGACTACAGGTAAGGGTTATGTTTTCTGCTCATTACTTTCTTATCAATTTTCCCAACAAGCATCAGGAAAAGAGAAATAATTCACCATCGGAGATCAGTGCAAGATATGATCTAACATGTATTTCTCTCCTCAGTCCCAGTGAATATTATTGTTAGGGCCTCTACCAAATTCACAGTCCATTTTGGTCAGTGTCATAGTCATAGGATTTTAAAAGTTGTAAATGTCATGATTTCAGCTATTTCAATCTGAAATGTCATGGTGTTGTAATTGGAGGGGTCCTGACCCCAAAAGGAGTTGTGCGGGGATGTGGTCGCAAGGTTATTGTAGAGAGGGTTGCAATACTGCTACCCCTACTTCCGTGCTGCTGCTGGCAGTGGCGCTGCCTTCAGAGTTAGGCAGCTGCAGAGCAGTGGCTACTGGCCAGGAGTCCAGCTCTGAAGGAAGAGCCACCGCCAGCAGCAGCAGCGCAGAAGTAATGGGTGGCATGGTATGGTATTGCCACCCTAACTTCTCCGCTTCTGCTGGCAGGACATTGCCTTCAGAGCTGTCCACCCCGCCAACAGCCGCCGCTCTCCAGCCACCCAGCTCCAAAGGCAGTACAGAAGTAAGTGTGGCAACACTGAGACCCCTCTGAAATAACCTTGCAACCCCCCTTGCAACTCCCTTTTGGGTTAGGGCCCCCAATTTCAGAAACGCTGGTCTCCCCCCGTGAAATCTGTATATAAGGTAAAAGCACACAGAAGACCAGATTTCACGGGGGGAGACGAGATTTCACGGTCCGTGATGCGTTTTTCATAGACGTGAATTTGGTAGGGCCTAATTATTGTCCAACATATTCGTGACATTATGCATTAGTGCAGTGGGTCTCAAACTGGGGTCCGTGAAGGTACGCCAGTGGGTCTGCAAGTCATGTCTGGCTTCAGGTGGTCTGCGAGTTACGGCTGGGGCTGCCATAACTGATCAACTCCTCCCCCTTCCTCCCACTGCCTGCAGGCCCTGGAACAGCTGTGGAGTGGGGGGTGGGTCCTAGGTCTGAGCGTGGGTTGAGCACTCTCTGGTACTCAAAATTAAAAGCTGGTGCTTGTGCGTTGAAGGTTGTGTTCTTAACCTTGTGGTATTGCATTATGGATCGCTGATTAAAATGTAAAATGATGATGTTGAATCAAGTGCAGGTGCATCATGCTCAGGCGAAACTACTCAAAACACAGGAACTAAAACACGAAATATGTAACTACTGTGACAAATACATATTGTTTGGATTTACAGGTGCTGACTATGAAGATGGCCAGAAAGTACAATGTGTTCTCTGTTATGAGTTATTATCCAACAAATGCATGAAACCAATCAAACTTTGCTGGCATCTAGAAATGAAACATAAGCAGCACGTGAAGAAATCTGTAGAATTTTTCCAAAACAAACAGTGAGAACTACATGCAAGCCAGAAATCGATTGAAAAAAACTCAACGGGCTGCAAAACGAAAAGGCTGTGTTTGCTTCTTATCAAGTATCCCTACTAATAGCAAAGTCAAGGAAACCTCACAGTATCGCATAGGAACTAATTCTACCTGCTGCAAAAGCAATAACCAATGCAGTGCTGGGGGATAAAGCTGCAAAAGATTTGAAAATTTTATCTCACTATCCAACGACACTGTCACCTGTAGAATTGAAGATATGTCTGTGAATATAAAAGAGCAGTTAATTACAAGGGTACGCAAAAGCCAATATTAATCACTGCAACTGGATGAAAGTACAGATGTTTCTGGCAACACTAATTTGCTGGCACTCATTCAATATGAATTAGATAGTCAAATTAACAAAGATTTCCTATTTAGCCATGCATTACCAACACATACTACTGCTGAAGCTGTGTTTAATAATCAGAATGATTTCATAATAACAAATGAAATCAAGTGGTCAAAATGTGTAGGAGTCAGTACTGATGGGGCTCGTGCAGTGTCAGGAAAGTACAGAGGACTCATGCTCATGTTAAGGATCTCGTAACTACAGTTACGCGGAATCATTGCTGTATACACCGAGAATCATTAGCTGCCAGAAAAATGGCAAGAAAACCAAAGATAATGCTGGATGAGGTGGTAAAAGCAGTCAACTTTATTAATGCTCGTCCACTAAATTCCCACATCTTTAATGCCATTTGCGATGACATAACTAGCAGTCATAAACAGCTTCTTTTATATTCAGAAGTTGCTGGTTGTCTTGTGGTAAAGTACTCAACTGCTTGTTTGAGTTGCGTGATGAAATTCAAATATTTTTCATAGGTACGACATTTCCACTGAGCGAGCATTACAATGCTTTTTCATGGTTAGCTATGGTAGCCTACTTAGCCGATATTTTCATCTGTTTGAACGGACTAAATTTGAGCCTACAAGAGTACCTGTAACTATATTTAAAAGTTGAAGTGGAAGTGCTGATTAAAAAAGTTGGACTTATGGTCAAATCATCTTCAGAACTGTGTGTATGAATCATTTCCAACGCTGAATGATTTTCTTGAAATGTCTGATGAAGAGCTCTCTGATGAAATACAAAACGTTCTCATTGAACATTTGCAGGCTTTGAAGAACAACTTCAGGGATTATTTTCCTCTTCCCTATTCTGGTAACAATTGGATCAGGGATCCATTCAATGTAGATGTCAACACCCCCCAAAAATTGAACTTCATCTGAAGAAAATAGCCTTGTGGAGCAATCCGTGCAGTCTGGCAGACTTTTTGGTTAAGTCTGAGACCTGATTATGCCAAACTGTCAAGCAAAGCGTTGAAGTTTTTAATGCCGTTTCCCACAACGCATGTGAACAGGCATTCTCTGCACTTTTATATGTGAAATCAAAATACAGAAACTGACTGAATGTGGAACCAGATCTCAGAATACAGCTTTCCACCTTTGAGCCAAACATTTGTGATCTTGTTTCAGCAAAACAACATCATCCTTTGCATTAATGTTTTGTCAGCTTGGGGATTTTTTTATGAAGTTTTCTAGCTGTTTATATTAAATAAAGAATAGTTCTTTACCGAGATATATTTATGGATCTCTGTCGAATAATAAACAACAACAAAATAATAGTAGTAGTGGTAATTTTAGTAATAATAGAGCTTTTCATGAACATGAGCATTTTTTTTCAAATGTAAATGAACAGCAGTAGGCTAACGGGTCCATGGACATTTTTAAATCAAAATGGGGGTCCTCAAGTTGCTGAAAAGTTTGAGAACCGCTGGATTAGTGCGCAGGCAAAAGGGAAAGATGAGCCCTTCTTAGTGAGAAACCATTGACCAACATGTTCAGGCAACTCCGTTTTGCTGTGCACTGTCAAACAAAGGCCCTTGCTGAAGACTAAACAGATCCGGATTTATAGCTGCAAAACTGGTCCTTTATCAGTCTCTATTCAAGAGGAGAACTTGGTTTTATTTATGCTTTATAACAGCTGTGAACTAGCAAGCGCCCTGAGGGAACTGCTCTTGTGATAGACACACTATGAGGTTGCCTAGTGACTATGGCACTTTCTCCTGTGCTTTAGATAAGGCCATCAGTGAATGGAGCCACCTCTGTGGTGGAATGCACATGCTTACTGAAGCACAATATTATATTACAGTTTAGTGGAAGAAGAAGTGAAGACAACAGTGGTATCCATTAAAATTACAAGAAGATTATGATAGGCAGACTGGAATTAGTTCATTTCACACAGACACTGTCATTCCTAGTCTTGGTCTTCTTATTGTTTCCAATAGGTCTAAGACAATCATACACAATGAATACTATTATTAGAATACAATAAAATATCATCCAGGGTCAGCACATATAAGCTTGGAGTTAAAGTATTTTAGAAGGTAGCAAAGAAAGGTTAGAGGTAGACAGTTCATAATCCTGCACTGTTTTAAACCTTACTTAACTCAGCATGAATGAGTCAATAGAAAAGCCTTTCTGATTCAAGTTCTTTAAAGACACAATGTGATCAATATTGCCATTGATTGCCTGACCTGTTGTGTACTTTCACTGGCATCTACCTATATTTTAAGACAGTTCCCCATTTGGATTTATCACAGTAATAGACATTAAGCAGAATCTTGTTCCTGCCTCTTGCTTATTGGTGCTGTACTGAGGTGAAGTAAAACATGTAATCTCTCTTTTTTGGGGAGGGAAGGGTTGGAAGTCTTTGTGATTTAACTTTTCAAAATAATTTATAATCATGTAACAAGCTAAGGAGGGGGGAAAAACACCATAAAATCAGCAAATGTTCGTAAACATGGCATGAATATCGAAAGTCAATATAAGAATGAAATGTTAGTGTTTTAGGGGACACTAATGAATAGCACATTACATTGGTGAAACAGGATGTATGTTCACAATTCCTAGCATTGTTTTAAGTAAATTAATTTAGATCTCCCTAAAAACTCTTCAGCTGGGCCCTAAACTGCAAAGATTTCTCTCCACAACCTGCCCCAAACTCTTCTGCCAGTAAATCTCAAACTGTGGTCAATGGAGCACCTGCTGGAAAACACCTGATACTGATTATTTCTCCTTGTTTCCAGCTTCATCTAAAAATGTACAGGCTTATCATTACATAGAAAAGGTTGGAGGGCTGTAGAAATAGTGGGAAAAGGACAATGATCCAGCCTGTTTCATATAATGATCAATGTACATAAGAGCAGGAGAGGAAGAGGAAAAGAGCTGTCCTCAGGAACAAACTAGCTGCAGGAGACTCCAATGAAACTAGAGCCACCAGTGAAAGAGAGGTGTCCGGGAGAGTGGAAGACCAAGTAATTAGGGAGCACATGAAAGAGAATTGGAGACAACTTTTTGTTTCCAAAAGTGGAAGAAGTAAACAGGGGGGCATCCATTTTAGACTTGATTTTGACCAACAGGGAGGAATTGGTAGCAAATCTGAAGGTGAAAGGCAATTAAGGTGAAAGTAATCATGAAATGATAGATGTCATGATTCTAAGGAAAGGAAGGAGATATAAGGACAATGGATGTCAAAAAAGCAGACTAGGACTGAAAACTGATAGGTAAGGTCCCATGGTGGGGGAAAATAAGGGAAAAAGGAGTTTAAAGGAAATCTGGCATTTTCTAAAGGAGACAATTATAAAGGCACAACTGCAAGCTCTCCCACTGTGAAAAAGAAAACCCAGAAAGAATAGTAAGAGGCCAATATGGCTCCATCAAGACCTCTTTAACGGCCTGCAAGTCAAAAAGGATTCCTACAAAAAGTGGAAACATGGATGAATTGCTAAGGGGGAGTACAAAATAATAGCACAAGTATGTAGGGACTAAATCAGAAAGGCTAAGGCACAAAATGAGTTACACCTATGAAGGGACATGAAAGGGAATAAATGCATTAGGAGCAAGAGAAAGACAAAGGAAAGCGTAATTCCTCTACTTAGTGGGGAAGGAGAATAACCTGATGGCAATAAGAAAGCTGAGGTGTATAATGCCTATTTTGCTTCAGGCTTCATTAAAAAGGTTAATGGTGACCAGATATTCAAGACAGTTAATATTAACAACAAGGGGTAAAGCACACAAGCCAAAATAGGGAAAGAACAGGTAAAAGATTATTTAGATATATCACATAGATATTAGGTGTATTCAAGTCATCAGGGCCTGATGAAATTCACCCTAGCATTCCTAAGTATGAAACAATCCTAGCTGAAACAATCTCAGAACCATTATTTGAGAACTCAAAGAGGACAGGTGTTAGCTGGGACATGGGTGGTCTGACCTAGTGAGATTCCCTCACTGAGATTCCCTTCAATTCTGTGGAAATTGTTTCCAGTGTCAGCAATATAGATATCAGCATGCACATACTTCTTGGCCTGCATTTCTGGATATATGTGCATATATTGAACAAAATGGGAGCTCAGCTTGACTCTTGTGAAAGGCCATTGCAGAGACATTTAAGGAGACTGATTTTCTCCCTTACTTGCAGGATAAAACTTCCATTTCTAATCATTTCTTGAATGAACCACATTATCGGACTACAAGAAATAACTTGCAGCAGCTGGGCAGTCAGTCCAGCTTGTCACACAGTCATAGGTTGCAGCCAGATCAATAAGGACTGCACCAACTTTCTTTCCTGACCCAAGTGTGGTTTTGGTATCCTGAGCTGGATGGAGTACCTGATTTTGGCTCCTGAATCTAGCCTGAATGCAAGGCATCTGAGGATAGACCATCTCATTAATCTGCATTAGGATTAGTTTGTCCATCAGTTTGTAGCTAACACAGCAAAGAAATGTTGGTAGCTCTTTGGATCGGTCAGTCACTTCCCTGGCTTGGGAACAGCTACGAACTTTGCTCTGCAAAAGACTTTTGGAATGCTGCAGTCCTGGTATAACAATCCAAAAATCAAAGCAGCCAGCTTTTGGTGATTGTCCCAAAGTGAGAGACAAAGTTGTTGCAGATAGACTAGGAGCCTTGTTAGGCTGCAATTTATGTATGGCCAGTCAGTAAAAGGAGCCATCAAGTTCATATCCTCACTCAGAAGTTACCATCTGTCAGCAACCACCATTTTAATTGCATGGCTAAAAGCTTTGTCTGGATTAGAAGCTTTTACACTGGTCACCAGCTGGGATTCAATGGAGTGGGTATGATTGGGTAGTCTCTCTTGCTCAGACTAGTATTTTCACCCAGTCCCTTAATAGTTTGTCAGGCTTTGAAACTAGAATGTGTGAAATTCAATTTGGAAACAGTTTTTTTCCATCTTTCTTGCCTGATTTGGTCTAGAAAGTGAAAAATATCTCTACATTTCTCAAAAATCTGATCAATCTTGGAGAATTTAAATACCTGAAACAGTCTAGTTAGATCATCCAAGAATGAAATATTGACAAAATCTCCAAGGTATAGATTTTGTTACAGTGGCCAGAATTTTATAACAAAGCTTCTGACCCTATTCACGCCATACTGGATATTACCCACACTAATTATGTCACATCTCTAATAAGATTGTACACTCTTTGAGGTAGGAACCACATCTCTATTTATACTGTGACGCACATAGTACACTGGGTGCTATAAGAATGCTCCTCTAGGATAGCTCTTCAGCATTTCCGTTTGTCACCAAGATGGCTGCCACTGCAACCCAGCTCCAAGAGATGCACGATCATGCCCAGCCCCAGTTAAGGAGGGTTCTTCTTTTATGACAAAGGTTAAACAAACAGCTAGAATGCAGTCTTAAGGCAGTACCTGGCCCCCAGGTTTCAGGGCCACCCCTCCCAGGGGACTCTCACATTCCAACTCTGGAAGCTTTCTAGCCTCAGCCAGCTCTGCTCCCCTTCCTGAGGCAGCAGCCACAGGAAGTTGCTCCCCTGGCTCCAGGGACTCACCACAGGAGTTAGCTCCCATTTTCTGTAACTTTTGCTACTCGTGGCTCAGCATGTCTCAGTCCTGCCTCCCAGGACTCAGCCTGCCACAGTCCTCCCTCTCAGCTGCCTGCTAGCAGCCCTTCATAGACCCTGGTGTAGCCCAGCCCTCTTTAATTAGCTGGATTAGGCTCTCCTGCTCCACTCCAGGGGAACTGGGCATATTCAAGACATAGAGACCAGCTACCCTGTGACCTGGATTGACATGGATCTAGGCTTTATATGGCCATTGATTTATCTCAGGGAAGATGAACTTGTTAAGAAAAATCTGCCCTCTGAACCTTTTATACATTTCCATTTCTAATCCCAAAATAAAGCTTTTTAACAATTCAGAAACTTTCCATTCACTTTTTTCCTTATTTTTTCCTTATTTTCACCCATGACTTCCTTAGTCGGAAGCAGGAAATATCCAAAAATCTCATGAAAAAACCTTGCTGCATGTCAGATGTTCAGCCAAATGCTGAAGATCCAAGAGAATTGGAAAAACATCCAAAACTTTTGGGTGCTTATCTTGCCTGAACCTTTTTAAATTTCCCCATCAACAGATACAAATGTTTTTTTTTACCAGAAACTACAGTGAAATATATTTTACATCTGGAGATACAGGCTGCAGACACTGTGTCAAGTCTACATTACTTACAAATCAATGTATCACAGAAATATCTACATTAGCATCCATTGAAAAAAGACTAAGTGCCCAATCCTGCTCCTACTGAAGCCAATGGGATTTTGTTTTATGTTGACTAAAGTGGAAGTGGGATCTAGCCCCAAAATTGTCAATCACACGGGTACCAGAGTTGTTTCCTATTCCTAAACATAGGGAAATACACTTGGAAAGGCTGACATGTTAGTTGTGTCCCTGGTGGCATGGAAGTCCTTACACACATCCTAGCTCAGTTTAAAAATGACTATAAATTGTAGACTGTACTCATCACAGAAGAATGGGAAAAAGCTCAAGCAATTAGTGCTTTCTCTGCTGGGTTCCATTCTCTAAGCAGCCCATAGGAACCAGAAACTCCCCGCTCCCCACCGCCCCAGTCTCCGTTTTAACAAAGTATAGATTTCTATAATGAGAATGTGCAGTGTCTTCCGCTTCCTAATTAACCAGCCAGTTCCAACCACTTCAGGGAAGTGCTTGACACAAGACCATATATTAAACAGGGCTGGTCTTTTTAAACTGAAGTAGCTGAATCCTTCGTTAGTCTTTTGTGGCACACAGAGTCATTTTTAGACATCTAGGAGGGTGAAAGGTCTCTCTCTCTTTCTGTGTGTTTCTTTCTCTCTCTAGTTCCTTTTATCTGTTGACAGAGTTAACTAGTCTTACATTATGGGAATTTGTGGGGCTCTGTAAAAATAACTCTGTGTCAAATAAATGACTTCTCTATTTTTGCTTCGTGATCCCAGAGGGCTGCTTTCACAAGATTCATAGACTTGACCTGCTCCTTCAGCATTGTTTGTTGCCTACAGCCAGAGAGTTATACAAGCACTATATGAAATGTAAAAAGAAAAGAAGTACTTGTGGCACCTTAGAGACTAACCAATTTATTTGAGCATAAGCTTTCGTGAGCTACAGCTCACTTCATCGGATGCATACTGTGGAAAGTATAGAAGATCTTTTTATACACACGAAGCATGAAAAAATGGGTGTTTACCACTACAAAAGGTTTTCTCTCCCCCCACCCCACTCTCCTGCTGGTAATAGCTTATCTAAAGTGATCACTCTCCTTACAATACAAGATCTCTATCAAGCATTCTTACAACTACAATACCCACCTGCAGAAGTGAAGAAACAGATTGATAGGCCAGAAGAGTTCCCAGAAGTCACCCACTACAGGACAGGCGTAACAAAGAAAATAACAGAATGCCATTAGCTGTCACCTTCACCCCCCAACTAAAACCCCTCCAATGCATTATTAAGGATCTACAACCTATCCTGAAGGATGACCCAACACTCTCACAAATCTTGGGAGACAGGCCAGTCCTTGCCTACAGACAGCCCCCCAACCTGAAGCAAATACTCACCAACAATCACATACCACACAACAGAACCACTAACCCAGGAACCTATCCTTGCAACAAAGCCTGTTGCCAACTGTGCCCACATATCTATTCAGGGGACACCATCACAGGGCCTAATAACATCAGCCACACTATCAGAGGCTCGTTCACCTGCACATCTACCAATGTGATATATGCCATCATGTGCCAGCAATGCCCCTCTGCCATGTACATTGGTCATACTGGACAGTCTCTACGTAAAAGAATAAATGGACACAAATCAGATGTCAAGAATTATAACATTCATAAACCAGTCGGAGAACACTTCAATCTCTCTGGTCACGCGATTACAGACATGAAAGTTGCGATATTGCAACAAAAAAACTTCAAAACCAGACTCCAGCGAGAGACTGTTGAATTGGAATTCATTTGCAAATTGGATACAATTAACTTAGGCTTGAATAGAGACTGGGAGTGGCTAAGTCATTATGCAAGGTAACCTATTTCCCCTTTTTTTCTCCTACCCCCCCCCCCCCCCCCCGCCCCTCAGACGTTCTTGTTAAACCCTGGATTTGTGCTGGAAATGGCCCACCTTGATTATCATACACATTGTAAGGAGAGTGATCACTTTAGATAAGCTATTACCAACAGGAGAGTGGGTCTGTGTCGGGGGTGGGGGGTGGGGCGAAAACCTGGATTTGTGCTGGAAATGGCCCAACTTGATTATCATACACATTGTAAGGAGAGTGATCACTTTAGATAAGCTATTACCAGCAGGAGAGTGGGGTGGGGGGAGAGAAAACCTTTTGTAGTGGTAAACACCCATTTTTTCATGTTTTGTGTGTATAAAAAGATCTTCTATACTTTCCACAGTATGCATCCGATGAAGTGAGCTATAGCTCACAAAAGCTTATGCTCAAATAAATTGGTTAGTCTCTAAGGTGCCACAAGTACTCCTTTTCTTTTTGTGAATACAGACTAACACGGCTGTTACTCTGAAACCTGTCATTATATGAAATGTGTTGACTCTGCTCCTTTGGACCTGTGGCCCCACACCGTGATTATACCATTTGGCCAGAAGAAATGAAGGATCCTATAGTGTTTCAGCTTTCTGTCAGTTAGAACTACAATCAGCTGAGGGGAAGCAGGGGAGAAAGAAAAGCCAGATCTTGCATTTTATGGACAGTTAAAAAATTGAAAAAGCATTATTATTCATTTAAAGGCCTCCTTTAATACCTAAGTTGTTTGCACTTGAAGTGGAAAATTCCTACATGCAAACAAGTTTTGTCTCTAGAAATCTATATTTTTAACTAGAAAAATGGTTCTTAAAAACTGAAAATACATAGCAACAAAATTCAAGACCTATTTTAAACAAAAGATCTGAGTGTAATCCCAACATACCACAATCCTGGGGAAATAAACAAGTCGTACTATCCAGCAGTCCCTACAGAAGTTGTCCAAAAGTTTTTTGTTTTTCTTAGATATGGCCCCCATTACTATAGTATCTGAGCACCTCACACTCTTAAATGTATTTACCCTCACACAATACCCTTATGAAATGGGGAAGTGCTATTAGCCCCACTGTACAGATGGGAAACTGAGGCATGGGGGGGAAGAGAGAGAGACTAAGTGATTTGCTCAAAGTCTGTGATGGAACAAGGAATTAAATCTGAGCTCCCCAAGTCCCAGGTTAGCATCCTTCATCTCTAGTTTTAGGCTAATTCATCGACCACCATACCACGGTATTTATTCCTGCCAAATGTTTTAGCATACTAGTTCCTCCATACCAGTAGCCTCCCCCATCACTGATTTTTCATTGCTTTTAAGCCAGTGGGCCTTCTGCCATACACAGATACATAGATATTTAAGTCAGAAGGGACCGTTATGATCATCTAGTCTGACCTCCTGCACAACGCAGGCCACAGAATTTCACCCACCACTCCTACAAAAAAAAAAAAACCTCACACCTATATCTGTGCTATTGAAGTCCTCAAACCGTAGTTTAAAGACTTCAAGGAGCAGAATAAGGACAGTAAGGACAAGATTGCAGTCATGGATCCACAGGATTTGTGCTATTTCCCAGATTTTAAACAGACTCTTGGAGGTCCCCCTTGAGTATACAAGACCCCCAAGGGGTCCCACAGTTCCTTAAGGGTAGGTCTCGGGGTCTCAGTGCCTCCAAGACTGAACCTCTGGGCTCCAGCATTCCTGCTTCATACCACGAGCTTTGCTCAATGAGTCCTACTGAGATAGACTCCTGGTCAGAGACTTTTACACTGTTCAGGGACAAGGCACCCATTTCAAAACACAGCTTATTAGTCAACTAGAACACAGCAACAGGAAGCCCTTAGGTTGGCACAGAGAAGCAAAGATTAACACATAGTCCATAGTGGCCAAGCCAGTGCTGATTAGCCAGCCAAGATGCTGTGGAATCCATTTTCACTTTCTCGCCCCATACTTGTGTCTTTGTCTCTCCGTACCAGGAGCCAGCTTTGTGTAGCTGGAAAGGCCAGCTCTTATCCTAGCCTCCTGTCTCCTCTCAATGCACATGCCACCCCACACAGTCTTTCCTAAAAAAAAGCAGCTTTTTAACCCCTTTGCACATACTGGGTAGAAATCCCCAGTCAAGTGAGTCACTGCCATGCATATCATTCATAAAAATATTATAGAAAATTCCTACTTCTTCACAATTGCCCATCTCAGTGTGGCTCTGTAAGCCCACACGTAGGACACTGTGTTCAGTTTTGAACACAGGAATACCAGGAAGATAACATGTTGAAGAGAATTCCAAAAACAGCAGGAGAAGTGATAAGAGGGCTGCAGAGAATGACCAGCTCTCACATTTTTTTATCATGTGTCTCATGATATTTGATGTTTTTCTTCAGGCCACAGCGGCTGGAATCAGAAGATTGCATGAGAATCGTATCTTTCATTTAAAGAAAAAGGTCAGTTCCTAGCTCTCAGGGTTGTGGAGAAAAAAAATTCAAACGTGAAGCGAGTGCACCCTAAAAGCTCAAAAACCAGAAAGCAGAGAAAAAAAAACCCTAAAAGTTATCTGTAAAAAAAAAAAAAAGAAATTTACGCAAGTTATGATCTGTGAGGTCTGACGTGTTATTTGAATGCTTCAGATTGGCAATACAGGACCTTTGGTGAGGAAAGGGTGAAAGAACTAAATATGTTTCACTTGGCTAGATGATAAATAAAGGGCATATAATTCTTTTTGAGAAGTTCTAAGGCCTGTATGATATCAGACTAGGTCACCACAATGGCTCCTTATGACATTAGAATCTAAAAATCTGTGTCGCCAAAAACTCAGATTTCCATAGAAAAGTTTTAACGGAAAATTTTTGACCAGCCCTTTTTGTTTCTCAGATCCATGTTGCCATTGGAGATGGGGGGGAAGGGGAATAGATGCTTGGTGGGTAGCTTACTATTCGTGAAGTGGACTAATTGTTCACTAGTTTCACCTCATCGCTACATGCGAACATTCCAAAACAGGACAGGAATGAAGGTAAAGTAGAGGGGAAGCTGGCGCTGGCACTGCCACATGCCTTTACTACACTCTATGATGTGGATAGAGGGTTTAAATCCTCACAGCTGTCAATCTAATGCCTTGAAAAACCAAGGCATTTATTTAATAGCTCTTATAAACACATACACATAGGACTATCAGTTCCATGTCACTGTAAACCACATTGCTGTCCTAAATAGGTAGGAAGGAGGTTTGTTTCAGTTTCTCACAATCTCTGCATAGACAGCTCCACTAAACAAAAGCATGATCAAAGTATATTTCTGGTAATGGAAAGAAGCTACAGAAGTTAATTAATTCCCAAACCCAATTACTTTCCTGAAATGCCACATAAATCCTTTATAAAATAATCAGTGTTGAGAATATGGAAGTAAATCTAGACTGATTGGTGCACGGTGGCTATGAGAAGAATGGTTTACTGGTTCTCCCCAACATAAACACTATTACGGTCCATACTGCAAGGGGGAAGTATGTATGGTCCCCTCTTCATCCTGTCAATGCTACTCTGAAAATGGCCAGAGCTGTGAGAATTATTCCTACTTCCCTATCCTTTCCCCACTGAGCACTTCCATGGCACTCCCAGACTTTTCCAGCTCTGGTTACTATGCCCACATTTGTCTCTCCTGTCTCCTGAAATGATAGACAGGATTCCTGCTAGACTGCCAGGCTGGTTGCCAAAGGCCAAGTAGTTTTACTGGTGTTTATCAGTTCCCTGATTTGTGAATACAGCTGTTAAAATGACAGGGGGTATGATCTGTTGATTAGAGAACAGGACTAGGAGCCAGAGCACCTAGGTTCTATTACCAGCTCTCCCTTTGACTCACAGTGTGCCCCTGGGCAAGCAACTTTGCCTTTCTGTTCCTCAGATGTCCTATCTGTATGGCAGATAACTAATGCACAGCAGTGTTGGAAGATTTACTTAATGTCTGTAAAGCAACTAGAGATCTTTGAAATGTGCAAATTATTAGTAAGTTACTTCTATTTCTGGAGAGTGTTGTCCCTTAATCTTGGAGTGTTTTCTTTAACAAACATTCAGGAGTAGAAGCAACACTAACATCCCTCTCTGACCTGAGAATTCAATTTCACCTTCAATCCCTACATGTTTGCAGCAAGAGAGACTGTCCCTCTATCCCTCATTTGCACATCTGTAGAAATTCACTGTCCAAAAAGGTTACCATCTCTCCAGCTAAGTGGTTTCCATGCCAGACAAGTGGCTGCACTTTAATAGGTCTGTTGTGTTAAATGTTAAGCCAAATTGTCCTGAACTCCCTAAATGATTTTGTGAAGCCACTGAAGTGGAGCATTCCAATTGTGCTGTTTGAAAATGGCATAGCCAGCTTCTGCGGATGCATAAGAGAGGGTGAATCCATTACCAAATGCCCTGCCTTTAATTATCATTCTATAATACGCCACTCTGTTTTGTGGACCATACGGTTCAGTGGGTTTCAGGAGAACATCAATAGTACCAAAAAGGTTTGATCACCCCAACTGGCTTGCATCTGCAGCATTTAATCAAAGCATCGATCCATTCAATATAGGACAGACTGTCTATTACAGTGAGATATTGAACTCCTGTCAGCTATCACCTTGCTGAACTAAACTGCTAGAGCACAAATGCAGAAAGACATTCCAAACTGGATGCTCAGTGAAGCTACCTACTTTTGTGCTTAAGTCTCTCAAATATTCTATCCACTTTCCCCTTTCCTACCCACTTCGTGGAGACTTAGGACTGACACTCGCTGAAAATGTCATGTCTAATACTGTACATGAAAGAGGTAAAAAAGCTAAACACAGGGACATTTTCCCTAGTCCAGTTCAGGTGAAGATTGCATTCAGGTAGTCTTTAGCCTACTAAAAAGAAATGGACATGCTGGGGAAGTAGGGATAGAGGAAAAAGTTTCTGCAGTTCTCCCAACTTGAGATTCTTCTTTCTGAGTAGCCCCAAAGTGGAATTTGTGTCACAGTCATCTCCAAACAGGAGCTGCAGGCCAGCAAAGGTACAGGATTCTAAAAAGATGTTGGATCTTTGAAGAGCCTCCCACCTCATTTTCCCTTCCCCAGGGAGGAAGTAAGATTTATCACAGGGAGGACTGAAAAGTTTGAAAAGTTTGCAAGAGAATAGACTTTCCTAGGTACCACTTCCTCACCTACAAGTTCACAAACAGTTGGTACAGTTACAGCAGATCAAAGGCTCAGTCTGGTTTTCCTTTATCTGACCTTCTCTCCTTTGTATCTTGGTAATGAAACTTGATTGAGAGGGTTGAGAATCTGGCTACCAGCTGGTAAACTCCACACAATTATCCTTTTGAAACAGGCCTCTTCCAGACGAGACATTAAACTCCAAGGACTTTTCTGTTCATTAAAGATCTCATCACACTTTTCATATGAGTAGCAGTTTATCCTAGTGACTTTACCAAAATAATTATCTTTCCCCCACTCATGTGCAACATGCTGTGAACTGGTTAGCTGCTACTCTCCAGTCCCAGAATTGTATTTCAGGTTGAAAGACTCTATATGAATTAAAAATGGGCTAAACTGCAAACATGAATCTGAAGTTAGATCAGAATTTCTCCAAAATTGAGAGGGGCTCTGGATCTAGGTTTTTTGGTTGCGGTCAAGTAAATGTAAAATAACATTCTTATTATAAAAACATAAATATTGAGTCTCCTAGTCTGCAAAGCACCTAGTGCACCTATGCAGCTGAATAAGTACATTATACATCATTACTTTCTAAATACATACAATCTCATTGACTTGACCACATCAATAATCCATTGATTAAAGACACAATGTTTCTAATTCACATAAGCATCCCTATGCCTATGAACACAACTGTGTAGAAGGTTAATGAGCCTTAGACTATTGGAGTGTCTCGTACACTTCCACTGGGATTTTATTTTTTAGTGGAAATTTACACACACACATAGAACATTAACTGTAGAAAAAGCATAGATTATACCTTTTCTGCCATGCTCAATTTATGTTTTTGGGCCTCTATTGCTGCAACTAAAGTTTTTAACATCACTCAAACCACAAAAACACTCAAAACCTTAAAAATGTAAAACAGTTTGTGTGCAGGTAAGCTTTTTAGATAGAGCAGAAGCCACATCTTCTGAATTTTCTTGATTTATAGGGACTGTGTCAAGATTAAGATAATGTATGTTTAAAAATAGTTGTGCATTTATGATAACTGAAAGATTTTTTTAAATCTAATACACATCTCACTATGCACACCATTCATTTACACTCTACTCATCTCAGACAGTGAAACTAAATTGGCCAAATTTGTTTTCTGGCTGTAATCTACTTCACTTTCTGGATAGATTGTACTACTGTTGAATTTGGATTTACAACAGAATAGGGAAGATTTAAAGGCAAAAAGGAAAAACATACCCTATGTTTCTTTATTTTTATTTAAAATAAAACAGGTTTTAAAACCCTCCCAAACCTCCATTTCTTTATTAAAAACAATCCAGAATTTGGTGGCTACATTTCTTGACAGTGTCCCTTTGGAGATGCTTACACTTAAGTTCAACACAATCATGTAGCTAAATTCCTGCATAGTGCTTTGAACATTTAAGGGTTAGCAAAGTAATCTGTTGCAAATTTTTGCACTGTGGAGCTGATATTGTAATCAATATTTCTGTGTCACATGGCATATGTGCTTTTAGGAAACAAGAGGGCTCTGGCAATTGTTAATCTGTTCAAATTCATCCAAGGTCAATAGTATCCACATGTCATTATTATCCAACATCTTTTATGGTGGCCTGTGTGAAATGAGCCAGTTCCTAGTGACAGATGTTCCCATCTCAGAAAACACCACCATAACATCCTTATAAGCACAGATACTGAACTGCACCACCATAGCCCCTAGAAGTGGCCCCTCTGGTCCAAGAGTTGAGACATATGTAGGACTGCTTGAGGAAGCTTGTAGTGATGGTGCTTGTTCCGGTCTGTACATGCTCTTTGGCAAAACTGAAGAGTTCAGTCTCCCATGCACCTTTCAGGATAGTAATTTAGTCTAGTAGTAGATAGTGGTGTGCTTTGTATGCAACCTGTCACAAATTTAAATCCCCTCTGATCTATTGCAGAGATGGCAAATGCTCTTAGGATCTCCCAGGAATATTAAATTATTTAAAAGTAAAAGAAAATCCTGGACCGCATTTTTCAAGTAAGGAGGAGGCTGATTTTTTCTAACAGTATGGGACAGCGTGTCACTGTCTGAGTTTTATTCAGATATGTGTACAGATGATCTAATCATCCCACTGCCCTCACCTGTTGCTTTTTAATTTCTTCTCTTACTGAAGACACTGTGTTGCCTAGGGAAGTAATATCAGTAGAAGTGCATATGGCTCCTACTAGGCAGAGATTATGTTTTCTTTGGAAGATTATTTTACAATAATAAAAAACCCACTATTCCTTACAAGTGGTGCTTCTAAAGCAGATGATTATTTGCTCTTGCTTGAAATGTTAGCACACTAAAAAGTGTGATAAAAATTTAATGTGAGTTTCATGTGATTTTGTTTAAATGCCTTCCCATGAATAATTGCTATTTTAATGCTTGTTGATTTCTTTGAAAAAAACGTATTATGGACTGATGGCTTGAGGAATAGGGTGGGCAGGGCTGTGCAAGATTTCCCCCCACACAGATTGTTAATTCATCTCCATCCCAGTCTGCCCACACCGCCTGTTAACCCAGTCCTGGGTGCCCTGCACAGTACTGTCATAGCACCTCAAGCCTAACCTGCAACCCACTCTGCTTCTCCAGTTCTGTGTTCCCCCCACAGGCTGGTCACTTCAGTCCTCACCAGCAGTTCCTGCTGCTATTTCTGGGCTATTTCTAACCAGCTGTTTACCTCCTGGTGATGAGAGCTGGACGTGTTTGGAGTGGGGAGGGATGGAAAGCTGCCTCCTAAAGAGAATTTGCAGCAAAATAGGGGACTGGGTTACCAAGTTACCCACTGACTAATACTGGAAGTGTGTACCAGGCCATACGGCCCTACCTTAGAAGACAATGCATTGGGTCAGAATTAATGGAATCATGAAAGGATGTAAGAGGCATAGTTGAACCTTGCCATCTCCATCCCATGGAAGGAGAAGATCTTTACTGAATTTCCCAAGGATCAAATTATTCCAGGTTCAATTTAATTTGAGAAATGGGTGAGGGCTTTCGGAGTTGTGAGGGAGTGGTTCTTATTTTATATGAACTGACTACTCTGTTTTCTCCACAGCCATGAAATATCTGATAAGATAAGCAGTGTTTTGCCCGATCCGTTTTTGGACAGGATACCCCTAGGAAAACCGGTTGTAGGTGTTGAAGAAAAAGGGTTCATAATTTAAATTGGTCTTCTTCACATTACATGAATATCAAAATAATGCCTGCATTGTGAGCACTGTGCTGTTGGAGATACTAGGTTATGCTGAAATGTAGAACTGATGTCTTAAGCCCTTCTGACTATTAAAGATCCTAAAAACACTTATCTTAGGTGTAGGGATAGAAGCGACCATGACTTGGATAAACTCCAAATAAGTAGCTGGAGTATGTTCCAGCTGCCTAAAATTTCTCCCAAAGTTTCAATCAAATACAAGATCTTCCCTATCTTCAAAACTGTTGTGTAGGGCTGCCGGGCAGTCTGAGCTGTTAAATAGCTACCATGTTATACAGTACAGCTGGCTGCATTTCAGTGATAGATACTGGGCACCACATAAATCAAGTAAGTTATACTGATATTACATCTTGTGGTGAATCAGACAAACTGGCACACCTATGGCATAGCTGACCCTAAGGGTACTGCAGGGGGAAATGGAGGCTGTAGTAACAATAGCCACATGGAAATCTCAAGACATCTCACTAAGTGTCAAGAACTGAAGCTTTTACTCTCACTAATGAGCATTTATCCACTTGAGTGGTCCCATTGACTTCTGTGGAACTATTTGACTATTCACATGAATAAATACTCACTGATGTAAGAGTTTTATAATATGCCCCTATGATAGCAGTTCGGGTGGCTGGGTTTGTGATAATCAGATATGAAGGTTTCATATAAAGCTTTTTTATTTTATTTCTTTTGGTGGCAGATCAAAGGAGTGGGAAGAGTTATAGGGTCTTTGAATTATTTCAGAAAGCTGAAACTTCACCTAGTTCTCCATTTTTTGGAGAGCCATCAGTGGAAAAATGCATCCCTAAGTCTATTGCCAAACATCAGTCTGCTCTGTAATTGCCCTCTGCCCTTCCCGTGGTTGCTGCCAACCAAATTAAAAGTAGCCGGCCACAAAGGGCAAAGCACAATGGACCTTGTGCCATTAGTAATCTGCAGTGATGATTAGTGAGAAAGGCAGAGGAGACTTTAGCCTGCACTAAATAGCTAGAGAGAGCTAGAGTCTGGGCAATGTGAGTAGAGAAAAAACAAGAAAAATCCAATGGAGACTGGTATGTAAAGACCAGACAGTGAGCATAAAACTTAGAATTTGTTCTATAAGAAGCCAGTAAAATTAGAAAGGGGAAGCTACCATCAGAACGTCTCTCATCATTTTCAAGTGTTTTCTTCCCTTTTTTTTAAACTTGATTATTTTCTTCACTCTCTTTCTCAGTGAGCTAGTGAAAGGTGTCACACTGATAGCCCCAGAGACTGAAATTGTTTATTAGTCCACAAAACAAGCACAGCTTGGGTGGCAGCTGGGCAAGCTCCCCTGTGCCCACTGTCCTGCCAACGTGTCTCATTTCTACTCTAGAGTAATCATACCCTTCTGGGAGTGGGGGAATTCAATCCCCATGGCCCACTTAATCCATGGAGACTCTGCTGAAGCTGCTAAACAAGGTAGCCTATTAGTGACATACATTATGGTGATTCTGTGCTCTGGACATATGTCCACAAAATTAACTGGAGAGAGACGCATTCAATTTAGGTTGACCTAACTTTGTAGTGAAGACCAGGCCCTAAGAGGAATACCCTGAATAGCTGTCTTTATTGATAGTGGTGAAGTATGTTAATACCTTAAAGTTTTGGTGCTGCTCAATGAATAAGTTCAGAGCTAGATACATTTTTAGCCCCTCTTTCATTTGCTTTCCCAGAAGAAAACCCTCCTACTTCACTCGTTATTGGCTATTGTGGCTGAGCCCCACTCGATAGGATGTTAGAACAATTTAGCTATATATGATCATATCCAACTCCATGGATTGCAGCCTACAGAATAAATAAACTGTAGTAGCAACAGTAGTCTTTCTCCTCTAGCTCAATTGAGTAGGGCCTGTATGTCTAGAACAGATGATGCAGAGTTCTATCCCTGCTTATAAGAAGGAAACCCATGAGATCATATATGGTATAAATATGTAGCCATCTGTGTTACAGTCATTGACTCTAAAGGTTTTATAGCTATGGAATCATTACAACATTAATAAATGAAAGTAAAAATAGGTACCTTCTTGCCTTCCACCATTCCTTGCAGAATGTGTGTGGACTAAAGAGTTATTTTTAGATAATCTCTATATTGGGGAGTTTCCAGCATCAAAGATCAACAGAGAAGACAAGGTACATGAGAAGGCAAGACACATTCGGGAATCTAGAGGAAGGAGTCACTGGTAAATATGTTCCACGTATGGGCCTTTAGAAGGGATTTAAAGAAAGAGGGGGCCTGAAACACAAGATGTGCGGTAGTGTTCCATGCATCAGAAGCTGCATGGAAGAAGCTAACTAGTTTACTGAAAACCTTAGTTAAAACACCTCCCATACTAATGGTGTGCATGCTGATACTTAAAGCTACTTCCTCCACAAGGTATTCCCACAGTCTGTTTTCTCATAGGAACGTTCATCATCCCTTTGCTTTGGTTCTTCTCAGTCCTCCACCAAAGAGTTGAAACTTTGCTCTCAACTTGAGATTGTGCTCCCTCCTCCTCAGCCTCCCAATAAATGATGGAGACACGCTGAAATCTGTCCAAAAACACCCTGTCCCAGGTGACATAGAGAACTCAAATCACCACCTGCCACTCTAGGCAAGATTATTAAATGCAGAGCTATGCATCATTTAAAATCATTAGCGTAAAATCAATAGCTCTAGGAAATAATTACAGTTTTCACCATGACCTTGTCCCGTGTGGTACTTCATCCTCAAGGGTTATTTAATTAAGGCTCAAGAAGCATGGTTTTGCTTGGTGATTTTGCATGCAGTGAGTGACATGAAGATATTGAAAGATTCCCACTTCCCTCTCTCAAAAGAAATTTTATTTCCCTACGCTTGATCCAGGCCAAGAGACACAGAGAGTATTTAAAGCACGGTTATGGTCAGACATAGGCAAATGGCTTTGTAAAAGTCATCTTTTGTAATTCTATATTAATTTTCTCACTGTGATGCCAGTGTGCAAATCAAAATCTTGTTTGCAGTGCTGTAGCCATGTTGGGCCCAGAATATTAGAGAGACAAGATGGGTAAGATAATGTGTTTGATTGGACAAACTTCTGTGTAAGCTTGAAAGCTTGTCTGTTTTACCAACAGAAGTTGGTTCAGTAAAAGACAATACCTTACCAACCTTGTCTCTCAAATCAAAAGCTGTTTTTCCTAACTGTCGGGTCTGCAAATGACCTGAAAATGAAGGCATTTCCTTCTGCCCTTGAACAGCAATACCAGGAATAAATACTCGGCATTCAAGACTCCGCTTACAAGCTGGTGATGATTTATTTATTGACTAGAACAATCTCATAAGAGACACAGGTCAAGAGGAATGGAGCAAATCTAGGAGCTAAAGCACTGCACTAAGAGTCAGAGCTCTAGGTTTATATTCCTAGAACTGTTGCAGACTTGCTTTATGGCCTTGAGCAAGTGTCAGGACCCTGGTCCTCCGAGTCCCTGGATGGCACCCATAGACTCCACACCATGACTGTACACTGAGCCACTGCCCCGACCAACAGCCTGAATGCTCAGGGCCTGTGGTCTCACAGCAGCTACGCCCCAGGCTCCTGATTGGCTGGACAGACAGCATTTTCATTGGACTATATAAAGACCGCAACAAGAAAAGGAACTGTTTGACCAACAGGCCATTGCTGTCTGGTTGCAGCCTAGACTGCCTTGCCTCACTGTCTTGCGTAACTTTACCTAGCCATGCTGCTGTCTCGCCTGACTCTGCCCCAATACCCTGTTGCCTCGTCTGACCCTGCCTTGCTGCTCTGCTACGTTGCCTGACCTTGCCTTACTGCCTTATCCACTTTCTCCTTCCTAATCTGCTGACCCAGCCGTTTGGATTAGATCTCCCAGCTATGGACCCCTGAAAGAACTCTAGCCATTCCATTGGACTGCCTCTGATATGGATTGACCTGCCAGCTCCTGACCACTCGCATGCATTTTATCATGGCTTTGGACTGCTCCTAACCTGCTTTGGCCATCTGGCTTTACGGCAAGTCACTTAAATGTTCCTCTGAGCCTCAGATTCTTCATCAGTAAAATGTGGATAAGACATGTCTCCACCACAGGGAGGTTGTGAGGATTCAAACTTTAAAGTTTTTAAGGGATATCAAACCCCAACCAAATATCACAAATTGCCAAATTGGTGCAAATCCCATGGAACTAATCCCAGTGGATCTGAGTCACGAAACTCGTGAACTGAAACCAGAATATAAAGCAGAAGTACTAAAATAATGTGACTTTTGCATGTCCAGCCTATGTCTCCAGCCAATCATAGTACATCTCATCAGAGCTTTTCTCAAATATGGAGCCCCAAAGAGACATCTAGGTTTCTATGACAACAGTCTGCAAATATATAAAAGATAGGAAGTCCAAGGAAGAAGAGGAATTACTTCGAGTAGCCCATGGGGGTATAAAACTAGGAGAAACAGAATGAAATCAAGAAAAAAAAAGTTAGGGGAAATTGTGCCTCTAGTTCCACAAACAGAACTCACACTCCATGCATGCGTCTGGCCCTGTGGGAGATGTACTGTTGCAAATGCCCTAAAATCCATCTGTGAGCAAGATGGGATGTTGCAGGTTGGTCTGCGCCTAGGGGAGGGAGAATTAATGTTCTCACAGAAAATTTAATGCATGTTTAGCATATCCATCCAAACCTCATAGGGAACCCTAAGGCTGTATTAACTCTTCCATGGCCACTATTACATTGTGAAACCCACTACTTCATTTAAGGGGGAAAGGCAGAGGTAGCCATTCAAAAATGGAGAAGGCATGTCTTCTCTAAATGATAGTTGGGTAGATTTGTCTTTTATATATGCTGGAGTTAATTTGGTAGATAAGATCTTAATTCATAGTGCTTCTGCCCCAAATCCTAAAACATGGAGGGAGGAAGAGTTTAATAAATGAAGTAATTTGAAATGTCAGGGAGTTGGTTTAAATTATTTTAAGAATGCTTTGATTAGGAATTCATTTTTGAAGTATCGCTGTTTGGTCAATTCTTCTACTCTGATAGCTGCTCTGCAATTGAGAATTAATGTTTATCCTATTAGAGGGCCATTGGCCAGAGGTCGGCCAAATGTGAACACAATGCGTAGGTGGTGTGGTTAGGAGACAATTCCCTTTATTTCTGGGCAATGTTTTAAAATTAAAAATGCCCGGATTAAAAGGCATAATAGGATACTCCATGCCTTGATTGATAACACTAACAAGCTGTGTTGGAAAGCATTGATAGAACAATCTTATTCTGAGGAATAAGGAAGGTGATTTGAGAAAGCCGGATATTATATTTGTGAGAGATGGTGTAGCTGCTATGGTGGATGTTATGGTTTGGTGGGAGGATAATGCCTGTAGTTTGGAGACAGCCCATAGAGATAAGGTGGAATACTATTCTGAGCTGGAGGAGGACATCAAAATGATCTCTGGAAGAAAAATTATTTTCTTTTATGGCTTCGTACTTGGGGCACCTGGAAAATGGAACAAGGATAACAATGAATTATTGATGCTCCTGGGAATAGATAGAAATAAGCAATTTAAAGAAAACTTTTGCAGACTTGCTTTATATTCCACAGCAGACATGATGGCCTTGTTTAGTGACAAGAAGAGCTCACGGATCCTCATTCTGTGTATACTACGGAAATCCTCCTGTCATTTTAATTTGAATTCTCCATATTTTAATTGGCAGGAAATGTGTTTCCTGGGAGCATAAGGAGCTGCAGGGGCCTCTAGAGTTGGTGCAAAGGCACAAGACTGCCACACAGATGAACTGTTCTCCTCTGGCTCCCATGGGGTCCATGGGTCTGGAAGCAGGAACCCGTTCTTTGATCCTCAGAGGGTAAACCTCCTCTCCACAATGGAAGGAGTTTGGGGAAAGAGTTTTCCTTTACTCCTTATCTCCAATCTTGCGTCCTTCCACCACAGGGGGCAGTTTAGCCCCGGGGGCTCTCAAAGGGAAGTGAGCTGCATTAACATTAAAACCAAGACACACAGTTCTAAATGATAAAGCAAATACAGTGTGAAACTTGCAACAAGCTTTTGTTCTTTAATGCAGCCTCACCAGTGAGCCTGATTTACCTGTCTTTCTCTCCCTTTGCAAGGAGGCTTAATAAATACTGACAGCAATTACACAGAATTAAGATTTTATACAAGCGTGATTCAGACTATGGAATGGTTAACATGGCTAATATATGTGCTGCAATTATTCCAGAACAGGCTGCCTGTGGAATATAGCCTGTCTCAAGTAAAAGTCATGACACACTAGATACTTTCTAATCTACTGTCTGAAATTCTCTCTGAAGCATCTTAATTCTAACTATCACTTCCTGTTATTTAAGAGCTTCAAGGGCAGCAGCACGCCAGCCCCTCCCCAATACAACCCCTACACCGGAAGCTGCTGTGGGTGTATGCTACATGATCATTCCTCTATGCCATGGGACGCCCCAGCTGGCCAGTTACCTCAGTTTTCCAGGCCATCTGCACCACCGGAGAGATGGAACACATGCAGGGACTTCCTTGTTCAAGCCCTGTGACTCTAAAATGCTCTTCTTTCAGAGCCCATCTGTGGAAACCTACAGGGTGAGAGACAAGCTATCTTGTGTTCTTGGCTTTGGATTGGCCAATATTTTGACATATTGCTTTTTTTTGGTTACCAATCTTTTTTCTAAATTAGATTTTTTTTGTTAGACCTTGGGCCCCTATAAAATTATGAATAAGTACTACTGTTATTATCGTACAATGCAATCATAATTTTCAGGAATTTGCTTGTGCATCCTAATACATAAAAATGCACATGTGGTTGCATACCTTGTTTTTTGCAAAGGTACTGCAGTAGCACATGCAAATCAGATAACTGTGTATGAATAATAGAGGATTATATGTCTAATGGGCAGTTTTCACATGAAGTTCTATAACTGCCTTTTTTCAGTCTCTGAACTTTCAAATTAGTATTACAATTGTACGCTCAATTATCTGAGAAGCATATTATATATCTTCTTTTAAGTGAAACGTTAGCACTTTTAGACTGTTCCTGTAATACTTTAAATACTGGCAATAACCTTGAAGTTCATTTGGGGGATAAAAGGCATCCACTGCATTTTGTAGACCATGGGAAATACTGAGTCTTGGGATAAGAAGCTATGTCAGGGTAGCACCAAATAATGTGCACCACCATAAAGTAGCCAAGTAACAAACACGATTATTCTTCAGTTTACTGGATATATTGAATCTGACTGGAATTTAATTTTCTGACATGGTAGGTCAGGCAACTGACCTATCTCAGGGCCAGATCTTGAGGTCCTAAATCAGGGTAGATTGCCTTTAAGCCTTACATGGTCACACAAGGGCAGAGGCGGAAGTAAGGACTCCCAAAGTAAGGGCTGCCATGGATAGAAGCACAAATGGCAGTGCAACCGTTGCTACCAAATTCCTCCTCCATGGTGAAGAGCCAGCCTGGGAACTCCCAATTCATTTCACACAGACTACAGACAAGTTGCAAGATGACAAAGATATTTGTTATTTGTTGACAGAGCTGGAATTGAAGTGACTTGCAATAAATAAGCTTCTGTTTCCTTCCCCTTCAACCCCCCAAAGAACTTTGTTAGAAGGATATTGAATTTTAAAAGGGCCAGAAAAACTAAAGGGAATGCTGTGGTACACTCATCCCAGCATGCATAAGTACTGTATTGCAGCCAATGTTGCAGTCTCTGGCAGGGAATGGGAATACATGTTGCCATTTCTCACTGTGAACAAGTGAGTTACGGAATAGTTTCAGCATCCACACAACATTTCTTCGGCTGTCATCATCTCTGACCAGAGATTTTATTTATTTATTTAATTTAAATGTAGTTTTTGCTTCACCTAGTGCTGGGTACAGCATCAGCCAAAAGCTGGCTAAAGACAACTACCTCTGACCCTGAGTCCAGCTTGCACAGGGAAACTCGAGGGCTCAGTGTTTCTGAACTGTGATCATTAAATGAGGCTTAAAGCCAACAGCAACATCAAAGCTAAAGTGAAAGGGCAAAGGGGGAATAAAGCAGGGAACAGAAATGAGGTGAGTTCTAAATACTTCCTCCTTATGTGCAGTAGAAACACTTCCTCTCTAGTTGGGAGGAATGAAGCTCTCATAGTCTGTTCATAATACAGGCAGGATTGCATCCAGTAAGGTGGAATCATATGTGGGCAACGAGGGGAGAATATCCCCCAGTTGGTAAAAGTTTATAGCTAATCCAGATATTGCTTAAAGAACATAAATTATGGGAAATATTTATTCAAAAATCAACGCTAGGTTGATTACCTGAATGCTGCATATCAAGAAGGACTTATCAACAAAGACAGGAAAGGACTAAAGAATGGCACTGACAATGACAGTAGGCCTGGAGTTGTTTGGGAAGCAGGTTTCCATATGGACAGACATTGAAGACTAAGACTGTTTATTCTGGGAAGGAGAGGAATAAGAGGACTATGGCCAGAGTTTATCAAATAGCTACAAAATAACTGTTGGTGAATATTCCCTTAAATTAAAATTACTTGTATTTGGAGTCCTAGAGTATTCACTTTCTGTGTGCATTTTAGCAAATATATGACGCTCCCTAGAAGAAATGTTTCACGTGGACACAGAGAATTTTAAGTGGAAACTTCCAAACATTCATAGAAAGAGGATTTTGAAATCAAAATGAAAACTCAATAGTATCTCTCATATTTTGAATAGCAAATATTTACACTGAACTGCTTGTAAATAGTGCACAGACCAAGAATTATTCATGGAATGTATTATGCAAATTTAGAATAACAAACAAAATTCAGGAAAATTGCAAGCTGTTCCTGGACAATTTGCAAAAAGAAAAAAGTAATAAATATTTGAATAAATGAGCCCCAGAGAAATACTCACTCAATCTTTGTTATGACATAAATTTAAAATATAATGAATTAGGCAGAGAAGGCTTGATTTTGTATTAATCCATCTCTGTATTCTGCAGGCGTGATTCTCCCCCCATATACACCATTTTGACACCTGTGTAACTTTACTGACTTCCATGGAATTATTCTTGACTTACATGAGAGAAGAATAAAGTTCTATACACATGTGATATTATGTATTTGAACATATGAGTCATATAAAGCATATAGATAACACCCATACATTAATACATGATATCACTGATAATGTTTTGCATTAATTTTGTATAAACATTAACATTCCATCATGTGGTTTTCCAGGATAATTGTGTTTTAGGCAAACAAAGTGTAGAAGTGGATTTCTATTGGGACTTTTACCCAGACATCGGTCTAGATTTGAATACAGAACTGGCACATTACTTCTACCTATTTTGGTGCCATTAGACACTTACTGGCACATGAGCCCTCCTGGGTCACTCCCTCCTCTCACCCATTCCATATGGTCTAAAGACTTCCAAACAAGATGCACAAAGGGGATCTGGGTAGTATGTTAAACCTCTAATACAAGCCAAATGCTGTGTCAGCATCAATTCTAGCTACTCTCATTGGTGCTATTAGATACACATGGTGAGACTTCATTCCCATCATGTTTATAGCTTCAGCATTGCCCAAGGGGGTTATAAAAACCAGTAGTGCCTGTGTAATTTTTCTGGCATGGCAAAGAGAATAGCCTTGAACTCAGAGAATGATCTCTGGGTGTAAAGTGGTAATGGGCTATCATTCACTCCTTTCTTTCCAGGCTGCATTAAATAACGCTTTGGTATTTAGCCATAATTCACAATCTGTATCAGAGGGAAAGAAGGAAGTTCACTCAGTGTGACTGCAAATTCAGACACAGATGGGGGAAAGAAAAGATTCTAATGAACCTACATAAATTATTATTCCACACACAACTTTATACTTTGTTAAGATACCTGGTCTTATTTTTTTTTTAAGTAACTCAGATGGTGTACTCTGGGAGGTAGAGCATTGGATTTCCAAACAGGAAGATATCACTTAAGACTCATCAGGATAAAAAAGAAAAGAAAGCATGAATATCTGCGGTGGTTGACAATAGCAAAGTTGACAGGCCCAGGTCGTCACATTTTTACTCACACTAATTATTACCTTTACTTCATAGTAGCCGCATAGACTTCAGCAGAACTACTCAAAGTATAAGGTACTAAGTATTTAACATGGGCAAGGGTATCACAGTCTATCCCACAGTGAAGAAACAGGTAATATTTCAATAAAAAATTTAAAAAAACACATAAAATTTCACCTCTGTCAGAACACAAAGGTCATAATCACAAGACAAGGAAAGGAAGGATGATTTCGTGTTTAAGACTCTCTGAACAGGGACTCAGAAGACCCAGATTCCACTTCTCTCTCTAACATGGACTCTGTATGACCTCTTTGGATATGTCTTCACTGTATAATTAGTGCATCCAGGTTAGCCTAGCCTGGGTACAAGCATTCCCACAGCAAAACCCTGACCGTGTTACTGTGTCCTCACAATTGTGCACTCGCAGGTGTGCCCATGGGGGCATATCCCATGGTTCTTTGTGCTGAGATAATCTAGGATTCTTTCCCAGTCAACTCTGTCAATTGCAGGAGAACTTGTCTGTCCTACAGGTGAAACTGAAGGCAAGCTTTGGAGAACTCTCAGTACTTGACTGATTTAGCCTGTGTCCTCACTGCAAACTCCAGCCTGAGTTAAAACACAACTGGGTTCTAAATCACACCTCCCTCTCCCAATTGGGTCAGCTAGCGTGGACATAAACCAACTCCAAACCCAGGTCAGAAGATCTGCTACATAGATGGTAGGGGCTTTGGGCTAAAACCTGGGTAAGAGCCCAAGTTAACTGTGCAGTGAAGACATACCCTCTGTACCTTAGTTTCCCTGCCTAATATATAGGGATAATAATTCTTTCCTCCTTCACATAGGTGTGATGAGAATAAATTAGTTAATGTTTGTGAAGTACCCAGACTAGGGCTGCCTCCTGCTTGCTTAAATAAATAAATAATAAACATAAAAAAGAGCAAACAAAGGATGGCTTGCATAAGCTGGGGGGAAAAGCAGTCTAACATACAAATTCTCTTCTTATATAACTAAAATGGTCAGCTTGCTGCCTGAGACTGACCCTGTTCTTGATTAGGCTGAGAGAGAACTTCCTTTTCCCCCTCAAGACACCTTCCTCTTTGTGGCCCTGATTTAGGCTGACCAGATTTCCTGATTTTATAGGGAAGGTCTTGATTTTGGGGTCTTTTTCTTCTATAGGCTCCTATTACCCCCCATCCCCAGTCCCGATTTTTCTCACTTGCTGTCTGGTCACCCTACCCTGACTCAGCAAAGTACAAAAGCACACCCTTAGTGACAACCACATACCTATTCATATCTTTTTAACCATCCCAATTCAGCAATGCACTTAAGCACATGCTTCATTTTACATATGTGCTTGAAGCCCCATTGACTTTCATTAACTACACACTTAAGTGCTTTGCTGAATTATGACCTATATGCTCTAAGAAGACCATAGATAACCCTTTTCCTGGCTCTTTCAGTGTGGGTACGTACAATCCATGACATGATCTTTATATCATACTAGTTCTCCCACTGACCTCTGATCAAAACATTAAAAGACCCATCTCTACATCAAGGCCAGCTAAAGAAAAGAAACTTAGAATTTTTAGGCTGAGCCATCTTGGAAATATGAGGAGACCCTACACCCCAAAAACGGAAATGTTTCGAATTGCCCATAATAGGGATTTAAAAAAAAACATTTTAAATACCCTGCTTTTAACTCCTTTTCCTGTTTTACTCCCTAAAAAAGGACAGAATAATTCTTCCCTGGGTGAAGAATGTGGCATGGGAAATTTCAGGGGGACTGGTTCCGATTGTGGAAGTTGGGAGGGAGAAATCAGGATTGTAATGGCAAAAACAATGAGGAGTACTTGTGGCACCTTAGAGACTAATAAATTTAGTACTCTTGTTGTTTTTGCTGATACAGACTAACACGGCTACCACTCTGAGGATTGTAATGGGAAGATAGCTCTGACCTTAACTGTGGCGTAGGTTTTCCCCACTCCACAAGGACACATTTTTATATTCTTCATGAAATAGCCAAAGGTTGCCAAAAGTTAAACAGTATTATCCATTTAGATTCCCACTACACAACTAAAACCTCTATCATGTTTTCTCATTTAACAAGCTAAATGTTTACATCAGTTTATCATTTCTGTATTTCCATTGTTTCTTTTTAATTCACGCTGGAATATACTTGTCGGGAGACCTTCAGTAATGAAAACGCTTGCTTTTACAAACACATTGCCCTTTTACTTTGTTTATATTGTAATTTAATGAGTTGCAGCTAAACTTATAGCAATTGAGCTTCAAAAGAGCCATTCATGTTGGTCACCCTATTAGCATCCTGTATGTGAATATTTCATATTCTAACAAATCTGCAAGTCACCAAGGATTTCACAGCTGTCTCTTCGCAGCACATCATGGTCATATGGAACTTCGTAACAACCACAGTACTGGGAATCAGATCCATCTGCTCCAAGAAAACAGGCCCCTACCATTAAAAATAAAGGCACATCTCCATTACCGTTACCACTATAGGGTCCAGGACATAGCTGAGTAGTTCTGATTCCATCTAATCGTAGCCAGTGGTGCAAAAACACACTAGTCAGTTCCACTCATTATCGAACTAACAGAACTGTACACACTAAAGATAAAATTGTAATGGAGAGTGTATAGTTTGAAGATGTCATTTAAAAGGCAGATTTGTCAAGTGTTACTAATCCAAATGTCTGTAAAAGGATTTGAATGGATCTGATTAGAGACATTTACATCTTTCAACCCACTATCCATAACGTTGTATAGCTAACGCAGTTAACTTCGACCTCTGACAAGAAGCATCAACAATAGCAGAGGAACCTTGATTTACCCTTGTGTAGCTGGCAGGCCACCCCCACAAAATGGTTGATAGGCAGAAAAGCTTCACATTATCAAATGCAAATTTGCTTTGAAAATCAATTTGGGAACGCTTAGTCAGAACCTGTGGTAAGCAATTATTGATTTAAAGCAGAAAAGTTAATAGACAAATCAAAATGAAATTACTTGGTTGCTCACAAATAACTTTCCATCTTTTACTCATACAACTAGCTTTCAATTCAAGAAAGAAAGGCTTCTCAGACACAAATTGCACTTGCCTTCAATATAATGAACGAACACCTTGAAAGACATTGGGCCAAGTGCTGCTTTCATTTACCGTACGCTGTGTAAATCAGGAAGTAAATTGATTAGCTTTGGTGGAATTACTCTCCAATTTCACCATTCTGTATTAATTCAGAAAAGAATTTGTCCCATTAAGCTCCTATTGTTAAGTGAAGACTTCCTGATTACACAAAGTCCTACTCATTTAGCCGAGAAATAAGGTTTGTACAAGACACAGGCGGCATAGACTTGACCCAGTCTAGCTGTAGCTAAAATCATCAGATTACAAAATCAATGGTATTACTTTTATTGACAGACCTGGTAGGTGAAAAGGGAGATGGAGAAGAGACTCTTATTCTGCTTCTTTAACGTGTTTCCTGATAGTCGCACAGTCTCAAGAGAGAACTTTATGATTCCCCCACAATGCCCCTCAAAGTTTGGAAATGCATTTCATGTTCGGGAATGAATCTGGACTGACAGCTCTGAAGAGTGGAGTCCTCTAAGCGCATTATTCACACAAGCAGCAGAAGCACAAGCTTCTCCCTGAAGCTACTACCCACAAGAGGAGAGGCAATTCTTGATTTAGTCCTAAGTGGAGCACAGGATCAGATCCAAGAGGTGAATATAGCTGGACTGCTTGATAATAGTGACCATAGTATAATTAAATTTAACATCCCTGTGGTGGGGAAAACACCACACCGGCACAACACTGTAGCATTTAATTTCAGAAAGGGGAACTACAAAAAAATGAGGAGATTAGTTGAACGGAAATTAAAAGATACAGCACCAAAAGTAAAATTCCTACAAGCTGCATGGAAACTTTTTAAAAACATCACAATAGAGGCTCAACTTAAATGTATACCCCAAATTAAAAAACATAGTAAGAGAACCAAAAAAGTGTCACCGTGGCTAAACAACAAAGTAAGAGAAGCCATGAGAGGCTAAAAGGCATCCTTTAAAAAGTGGAAGTTTAATCCGAAGGAGGAAAATAGAACATAAGAACATAAGAACGGCCCTACTGGGTCAGACCAAAGATCCATCTAGTCCAGTATCCTGTCTTCCGACAATGGCCAGTGCCAGGCGCCCCAGAGGGAATGAACAGAACAGGTAATCATCAAGTGATCCATCCCCTGTTGCTCATTCCCAGCTTCTGGCAAACAGAGGCTAGGGGCACCATTCCTGCCATCCTGGCTAATAGCCATTGATGGACCTATCCTCAATGAATTTATCTAGTTCTTTTTTGAACACTGTTATGGTCATGGCCTTCACAACATCCTCTGGCAAGTTGTCCCACAGGTTGACTGTGCATTGTGTGAAGAAATACTTCCTTCTGTTTGTTTTAAACCTGCTGCCTATTAATTTCATTTGGTGACCCCTAGTTCTTGTGTTATGAGAAGTAGTAAACAATACTTCCTTATCTACTTTCTCTACACCAGTCATGATTTTATAGACTTCAATCATATCTCCCCTTAGCAGTCTCTTTTCCAAGAAGAAAAGTCCCAGTCTGATTAATCTCTCCTCAGACGGAAGCCATTCCATACCCCTAATCGTTTTTGTTGCCCTTTTCTGAACCTTTTCCAATTCCAATATATCTTTTTTGAGATGGGGCGACCACATCTGCACACAGTATTCGAGATGTGGGCGTACCATGGATTTATATGGAGCAGGTATTGGCAACCTTTGGCATGCGGCCCATCAGGGAAATCCACTGGCAGGCTAGGATGGTTTGTTTACCTGCAGCGTCCGCAGGTTTGGCTGATCACAGCTCCCACTGGCTGCAGTTTTCCGTTCCAGGCCAATGGGGGCTGTGGGAAGCAGCGTGGGCCAAGGGCCAGCAGATTTTCCTTACAGGCTGCATGCCAAAGGTTGCCGATCCCTGATATAGAGGCAAAGTGATACTTTCTGTCCTATTATCTATCCCTTTCTTAATTATTCCCAGTATTCTGTTCACAGTTTTGACTGCCGCTGCACATTGAGTGGATGTTTTCAGAGAACTATCAACAATGACTCCAAAATCTCTTTCTTGAGTGGTAACAGCTAATTTAGACCCCATCATTTTATATGTATAGTTGGGATTATGCCTTCCAATGTGCATTACTTTGCGTTTATCAACATTAATTTTCATCTGCCATTTTGTTGCCCAGTCATCCAGTTTTGAGAGATCCTTTTGTAGATCTTTGCAGTCTGCCTGGGTCTTAAGAAAGGAGCATAAATTCTGGCAAATGAAGTGTAAAAATATAATTCGGAAGGCCAAAAAATAATTTGAAGAGCAGCTAGCCAAAGACTCAAAAAGTAATAGCAAAATTTTTTTAAGTACATCAGAAACAGAAAGCCTGCTAAACAACCAGTGGGGCCACTGGACCATCGAGATACAAAAGGAACACTCAAGGACGATAAGGCTATTGCGGAGAAACTCAATGAATTCTTTGTATCGGTCTTCACTGTTGAGGATGTGAAGGAGATTCCCAAACCTGAGCCATTCTTTTTAGGTGACAAATCTGAGGAACTGTCCCAGATTGAGATGTCATTAGAGGAGGTTTTGGAACAAACTGATAAACTAAGCAGTAATAAATCACCAGGACCAGATGGTATTCACCCAAAAGTTCTGAAGGAACACAAATGTGAAATTGCAGGACTACTAACTGTAGTCTGTAACCTATAATTTAAATCAGCTTCTGTACAAAATGACTGGAGGATAGCTAATGTGATGCCAATTTTTATAAAGGGCTTCAGAGGTGACCACGGCAATTAAAGGCTGGTAAGCCTGACTTCAGTATTGGGCAAACTGATTGAAACTATAGTAAAGAACAAAATTGTCAGAGACTGTAGCCTGATTTAGGGAATGTTAATACTATTGATTTAATTTATTAATTTAATGTATTTAATTAATTTTAGTTAATTAATAATAATAATGTTTGATTAGAAGATAAAAGTTCTTGTTTCAAATTAGGCTTTAAAGAATTTATAGAGGACCCTTGGGGGTATGACAGGAAACTTACACTGAGACAGATATTGTTATAAAGACTTTTTATTAAAATTAATGAAATAGTAAGTAAATGGTAAAATAGTTAGTTACAAAATTACAATTGTATTGCTGTTATTTAAGAGGTACATATGATAATACAATATTATGTGCTACAAAACCTTGTTTAATATACTTACATCCTGTTTTGATAACCTGGTGTTGAAAGACACAGGACCTCACCTCTGGCGGTTTCAGTTTCTCACCTCTTGCAGAGGTGTGCAGAGGAAACTAATGCGAAGAGCTGTCAAAGCTTCCTTAGAGTTTACTTATCTAACTTAACTTAAAATTAAAACCTAATAAATAAAACTGAGAATAAAAGTTTGGGGAAACCAAGCTTAGCCTAGTTTCCTTGGAACTTAAAGTTTGAAAAGAAAATAAGTACAGCCTATTAATAGTTAATAGCCATCATGGATGGATAGCATTGATAGTTAGTTGAAGATGAAGATGAAGATAATGAGGTGGGCCACCTCTTTTATCAAAAGTGCTGGAAATTTTTCCTCTTATGCCCAAATTTTATTTCTTAACCACAGAAATGTTAGGGTACACTTACCCCATAGGCTAGTATGTATGTGCGTTTTGATGACATGTACGTATGCACATACATTTCTTGTGGTGTACTTGTTAAGTTTGTGGGTACAACTTTGAAAAACCACCTATGCCATTTTTCATTGTTTATTGGTTTAGGTAAAGGGTCTTACACATAGGCGTGGGTACTTATTTATTTAGGTAACAAGATGAAGTTTAACTTTACTTTTTGGGTAAAAGGTTTTTGTCATAAATATAAAGGGAAGGGTAAACACCTTTAAATGCCTCCTGGCCAGAGGAAAAACCCTTTCACCTGTAAAGGGTTAAGAAGCTAAAGATAACCTCACTGGCACCTGACCAAAATGACCAATGAGGAGACAAGATACTTTCAAAGCTGGAGGGGGAGGGGGGAAACAAAGGGTTCTCTCTGTCTGTGCTCTGCTTTTGCCGGGACCAGAGCAGGAATGCAGGTCAGAACTCCTGTAAAGGGCTAATAAGCAATCTAGTTAGATATGCATTAGATTCTGTTTTGTTTAAATGGCTGATAAAATAAGTTGTGCTGAATGGAATGTGGTTTCCTGTTTTTGTGTCTTTTTGTAACTTAAAGTTTTGCCTAGAGGGATTCTCTATGTTTTGAATCTGATTACCCTGTAAGGTATTTACCATCCTGATTTTACAGAGGTGATTCTTTTACTTTTTTTCTTCAATTAAAATTCTTCTTTTAAGAACCTGATTGCTTTTTCATTGTTCTTAAGATCCAAGGGTTTGGAAGGATTTTGGGGGGAAAGACCTTTCCAAGCGGGCTCTTTCCCTGTTATATATTTGTTAGACGCTTGGTGGTGGCAGCAATAAATTCCAGAGGCAAAAGGTAAAATAGTTTGTACCTTGGGGAAGTTTTAACCTAAGCTGGTAAAAATAAGCTTAGGGGTTTTTTCATGCAGGTCCCCACAGCTGTACCCTAGAGTTCAGAGTGGGGAAGGAACTTTGACAGTTTTAATATAGATATGCTAACTTTGCCTTAGCTTAACATACAGGTTTTTGGCCTGAAGGTCTCTTGCATTACAGCCAAACTTATTTTAATATGAATTTATAAACCTATTACAATACATTAAATACTTAAACTTATAAGAAAAGATATATTTATGCAAGCAAGCAGATTAATTTTTTGGGCTACAACACATAGATAAACATAAATTGTTGGGGAAGAGTCAACATGGTTTTTGTAAAGGGAAATTATGCCTAACCAATCTACTAGAATTTCTTTGAGGGGTCAACAAGCATGTGGACAAAGGGGATCCAGTGGATATAGTGTATTTAGATTTTCAGAAAGCCTTTGACATGGTCCCTCACCAAAGGCTCTGAAGCAAAGTAAGCAGTCGTGGGATAAGAGGGAAGGTCCTCTCATGAATCGGTAACTGGTTAAAAGATAGGAAACAAAGGGTAGGAATAAATGGTTAGTTTTCAGAATGGAGAGAGGTAAATAGCGGTATCCCCCAGGGGTCTGTACCAGGCTCAGTCCTATTCAACATATTCATAAATGATTTGGAAAAAGGGGTAAACAGTGAGGTGGCAAAATCTGCAGATGATTCAAAACTACTCAAGATAATTAAGTCCCAGGCAGACTGCAAAGAGCTACAAAAAGTTCTCTCAAAACTAGGCGAGTGGGCAACAAAATGGCAGATGAAATTCAATGTTGATAAATACAAAGTAATGCACATTGGAAAACATAATTGCAACTATACATATAATCATGTTTTATAATTTGGACGTGTCCTTTAAGAACTGGACTCAGACCACCAACTCAGTCACTTAGCTCACTAAACAACCTTCATATAGAACTTTTCAGTTCCTACTGACCTGGCTTGAATCTGAACTAATGACCAAGAGGTAAAAGGCTCTACGCTAATGATTTAAAATGTGGAAGAGCAGAATAAAGTAAGGATTTTGACTTTTTCAAGTCTCGATATTTCAAAGTAGCTCACATTTCCATATTATATAGAGCAAATAAAAACTAATGGCACTTAAGTTTGCAGCTGGGCATATCCCATCCACCTACAACTAAAGAATAGCTATTAGAAATTAAAGGGAAGGGCAGTAGATTCCTTTCTACCTTCATCTTGCCTACAATGCTTAAGGTAACGCACTCCAATTCTCCATAAAGTTTTCACTTCCATCTCTAACACATACCAGATAGCAACATGTACCTCAGCTTCATCACACTTTCTTTCTAATGCAGAATCTTAACATTGACTCCATATGCTTTAACATCAATTATATGTCACACAGTCCATGCATTTGTGAAGTTTATTCTTCTCCACTCATCAAATTAGAATTCAGCAGGTTCTCTTTGGTGCACATATTTTTGTTATAACTAAAATGTTGTAAACTACTTCTGAGACAAACAGTATCTATGTATAATTGATGTTCTAGGAACCAGTATATGAGGAGAAATAATGTGGCCAAAGGTCAAGTCCCAGAGTGTGTTAGATTTCTTATAAAAGAGGTACCAAAAATGTGAGATAATCCAGTGAAAAATCAACAAAGGGGTTTTATATTTGAATTTTTTTTGTCTATATGAATTCATTTTTCATTAAATCATCATGAAATATTCAACTAGTGCTCCAATTGTGTTTTTGTCACTTCAATGAGATTTTTTACAAAATAGAGGTTTAAAGCTCCCATTAAATTGAACTCTCACACACCCTTAATTATAAAGTCACACCCAGGGAATACAAAATACTGTATTTGCATAATATAGAGACATACAATGATAGAAATCTGGATCCCATTTAAATCAAGGGATTTTTCACTTAGAGGCTTCAATGACTGAGCTTTGGTCCAATGTGTATATTATATACAAGTATTAAATCATTTTGCCCCAATGCCAAAGAATGGACAAGGTGGCCCAGTAAAGGACCTTTTCAATTCAAAACAGTATGCAGATAAAATACCCCATAAAGAAAAATATTTACATCTGAAATCTGCAAAGAGAATCACAATGCAACATAATTATAACTTTCTCCACAAAAGCTCTGTCAATGTATTGAATGCCTGTCCCGCATCGTCTTCTGCCATTCAGTACTTTGTCCCACAGACAGCAATGTACCATAATCCTACCATATTGACATCCATCACCTCAATCCTGGTCTCTCCAAAGCACGGGCCACCAGCTGGACCGGACTGTGAAGATCAAGAGGGAGTGAGGAGGAGAGGTCACTATACTTATTTTCCCCACTGATCTGACTCAGTATCCAAATGTGAAAGGCTAGTGCAGCTGACTTGCTTGTTAACTTTATTTTATATCTTAATGTTATCATTTTTATTCCTTTCTTGTTCCACCTAAAGGGTAGGTGCACAGAGATTTAGTGCTATGATCTCCATTAACAGTAATGGAGGTCATACAGCTGAACAGTAATTCCAATATACTTATAAATAATAACACACATGCATGAATGAATGAGTGGTAGATTAAAGAGAGATTGGCTATATTTTACAATGTTCACCCAAGGAAGCATTTTTTGTTTGTCTTTTAAACATGTACTTCGTACTACTGAGAGGTACAAAATCTCTATCCATAGCCCAGGTAAAGTCTGGGTAATACCACTGCAAATTTAGCAATGCTGACCTGAAACCCTGACTGTAAAGGAACACCTCTTGATTTCAAAGGGGCATTCATCCTTGGTCCATTCTTAATCTCCACTTGGACTGGCAATTGTACAGGCATTTAGAAGGAACTGGTTTAAGGTCATTCATTCCTCCAAACATCATTATTGTAATCAAAATGGCAGGTGACGACCTAGATGGAGAGTTTGGGCTGTCTAGAGAGAAAAGAAAAAGATGCATCTTAGAAATGCTATTTAGGAAAGAATAGACAATATTTAGGCAGTGCTAAGAGGTGAGGGGACAAGGAGGAGTGGAGGATGATACTCAAGTTATGGACATGAATGGTGGTAAGTAAGAAGGTTTCATAATACCAGATATTTGCATCAGCTTAGTGTGATCCCAGAACCTCTTGATGGTAACTGGCAGAGGGAGCATACAAGTTATAGAGATCCCCGAAGTCTGGAATTCAGGTTTGAGTTCACCAAAGAGTGTCTTGTAAGGTTGCTGCTGAAAGCCTGTGTCACACCGGTCACCCTAATCTTTGTGAAATGTATGTGAGGATAATATGCAGAAAGATGTGTATACATATTATGTTCTTCAGGAAATTACGTTCTTCAGGCTTTGTAGTTAAAGGTTGGTCACTCAAAAGTAGCAAGCCTCGAGACAAACTTCTCCAGACAGGAGGTGGGAGACACTTATCTCCCTAGCTAACCATTGTGTATCTTACAATAGCATACTAAGCCAAATGCTAATTAAGAGCTTGCAGGGACTTCAAAAGAAAAATTAGCACAAAGAGGTGTACAGTGTGGGTGGGGGTGATGACTCTCTTCTTATGTGAAGATCAAAGGTCTGGTATATCGGGGTGTGCAAAAGACACCCTGGAATCCTTCATCAGGGGAGGCAAGCAGGCTCAGTCTCATGAAAGAAGGGTCTCAGGCATCCTGGTTGAAAAACTCTGTGAGAAGGACTTTGGGGTAAGCTGTATCTTATTAGACAAGAGGACATCTTGTGAGCTGAATTTAGGCTCTAGAATGCACATTATGATTTTGTTTTATATGTAACCCTTTGTTTCCAGTATTTCTATGTGCTCTATCTCTATTTTTGTTAAATAAACTTAGACTTGTTCTCTCCGTGTAAACCAAACTAAGTGCTTTGAGTTAGGCAAAGCTGTGGTCTAAAGTGTAACTAGTAAGCTGTGGTGTACTGTTCGTTTGGGAACAGCAGGTATGGTAATTTTGTGAGTGTCCAGTGGATAAGGGGCTGGACACTGCATGGTTATAGAGTGTACCTATCACTAAGCTGCATGAGGAAAAACAGAGCTTGCAGGGGCTGAGAATGGAGTGCTTGTGTTACCGATGGCAGGAGAATCAGGGAGCTGATCTGTGGCAGGTATAGACAAGGCTTCCTCACACTAAGGGCAGGGTAGTGAGGTGCCTCACAACCCTCAGTACCCCCAGAGAGTGTCACACTTAGTCACCTATTTTAGGTCTAAATTAAAATATGATGTGTGCAAGATCTCCTGCTTACAGTCCCAGAGTCTAGCTCCTACACTTGTTCTGTAGGAGGAAAGGGCCTGTTTTCACACACATTCAGTGTTGCTCAGTGATAATCACCCCTACAGGTGAGTAGAATTTGAAGTCTGTCTAGATATTTAGTGTGACTATATTGAAGGTGGTTCATTTTACTTGAATGAGGCATAAAGGCAGAACAAGACACCCCCCTGCACCCATAATGCATCCCGTAAAAGCTAGACCATATTCAAAAGCAATCAATCAATCTCCCCATTCTCACCTAACTAAGCCTCTTGTTATACCCTTTACACTCAATCCCTTAGATCAAAACCGTTCTGCCTTGCTGTCAATATGCATCACCTTAAATATAGACAGAGATTAAAAAAGATGCATTCAGAAAAACATCAGGAGAAGTTTATTGCTGTAGCCAGCAACTCATCATCTTTCAGTCTCAATGCACACACATTCATGCTGCAGGCATGGTGCAGGCAATGCATGTGGGTTGGCGAGAGACTGTAGTTTGAAAGCATATTGGTCATCACGCTTTAAGTTTAAGTCACTCATCATAACAGTTTTTAATTACTGTCTTATGACAAGTGGCAGCGTGTTACATTCTTCATTGGATTTAGACCTCGTAGCGCAGCTCTGAGATTTGTTGAGCGAGTTGGGGTTTTATTCTGCTTACGAGGTGTCTCTTAAATCATCAGCCAGATACTTCCTGGCACTGTTCCCTCAGCAATACTAATGATTTATGACAGCTCATCTCAAATTGCCTGGCTCAAACATTTAAATGTCCACCACGATCTACAAATGAACCCATCTGACTGCCATTGGGGATCAGTGGGAGAAGTTTATTAATACACATAAGGGCTGGCAGCATGTCAGGGTTAATCTATCACAACAGCTGGGATAATACACTAGTGGCTTCTTTCCTTCTACCTTGTGGGTGGGACAGGAGAAAGGGTAGGCCACACTGAGCCATCACCAGAGTGTGCTGCTTGTTGTCTTGCTTTGCTGTACCCTTTCTAACTAAACACCTATAGGTCCTCACTACAGAAGTATCTGAGCACCTTATGTCCCTGGGCCCCTAAGACATTCAACTTACACTGAGTAGATAAGTTCTAAACTTTCACTCATTAAAAATATACCAAATCCTTTGAAAAATAGCCCCTAGGAAGATTAATACTGTGGCACACTGGCTAGCAGTGAGTATCATGTCTGCACCACTTCCCTCTACTGTGTGGAATCACAACCACTCAACTGTGTGTCACAGGCTGCTAACAAGTAATAAGGACACTATTAGCTGAAATGATTGGCGCCTATGCATTTTGGGGTAGGAATAGCTGAGTTCCATCCCTGATATTGCTATGAAGTGATTAGTGGCTGTAGACTGCAACACAGTGGCAGCCAGGAAGTCCTAGGTGGCTATGGATTTGTTGAAAGATCTTGGAAAAGCTTTTTGGGAGTACTTTTCTTGTTTGTAAAGCACTGCTGTATATTGCACAATGCTATTATATATCATTAACTATTAGAAATAACAAATAGGAGTTTATATATTTTGAATTGTTATTTCCCATTGCAAAGGAGGAACAACTATTACACAAAAAGCTACTGTAAAGAAAGGAAATTTACTTTCATGTAATGATAGGTGAACTAGGCATTGGAGACACCAAACTTTGTTTTCCATTAAGTATGTCTGTCATACAAGGCATATTAAGACCATAAGAACTGCCATATTGGGTCAAACCAATGGTCCATCTAGATTAGTATCCTGTCTTCTGACAGTGGCCAGTACCAGAGCTTCACTGGCAGTGTACAGAGCAGAGCAGAGATTCACCCTGTCTTCCCATTCCAGATTGCAGTAAGAGGTGTAGGCTCACCCCGAGCATGGCATTGTATACCTGACCCTGTTAACTAATCCTGGACCTGTCCCCCATGAATTTATCTGTTTTTAACGTTATATTTTTGGCCATCACAATATCTCCAGGCAATGAATTCCACACATTGTCCATTGTATGAAAAAGTACTTCCTCTTGTTTGTATTAAACCTGCTGCCTACTAATTTTACCAAGTGACTTTCATTTTGTATTGTGGGAAAGGGTAAATAATACTTCTCTATTCACTTTTTTCACACCATTCATGTTTTATAGTCCTCTATCATATTCTCCCTTAGTCATCTCTTGTCCCTAATCTTTTTAGTCTTTCCTCGTATGGAAGCTGTTCCATATCCTTGATCATCTTTATTGCACTTCTCTAAACCTTTTCCAGTTCCTCTGTATCACTTTTCAGATGGGCAACCAGAATGGGACACACTATTCAAAGTGTGGGTGCACCGTGGATTTATATATTGGCATTATGATATTTTCTGACTTATTTTCTATCACTTTCCTAATTGTTCCTAACATTCTGTTAGCCTTTTAGACCACTGTGAAGCATGGAGCTGAAGTTAAGAGAACTATCCACAATGGTTCCAAGATCACTTTCCTGAGTGGTAACTGCTAATTTAGAACTCTTCATTATATATGTGTAGTTGGGATTATTTTTCCAGTGTTCATCACTTTGCATTGATCAGTGTTGAATTTCATCTGCCATTTTGTTGCCCAGTCATGCAGTTTTTTTGAGATCCCCCTATAACTCTGCAGTTATGGATTCCCTTTTCCAGAACATTAGTGAGTAAGTTGAACAGCTCAGGTCCCAGTACAGGTCCTTGGGAACCCAATTGTTTACCTCCTCCATTGTGAAAACTGACCATTTATTCACTGATTCCTCAGACATGTATGTCTGAGCCACTTTCTGTGTTTGCCCTTGTTGGGGAAGTTGTGCTCTCTTGCCTTACCACAAATGTGAATCTCATTACAAGTCAGTCAAAGCACTTCCTGAAATAGTTCTATGTCTCTTTGAGACATCAGTGATCTTCTCTCAATTATTGCCGTTAACTAGTTTAACTGACAGTACATTATTGAATGTGCATTAATGTTATCAACTTCTATTATTATAACACTAGCCTGAACTCACATTACATTAACACTCAAAGTCATTTCATCTGGAGATGCCCTTTAGGTGATATTTGCTAGTTACTGGCCACCAATTATTGGCAGATAAAGTATTTTTTATTTAATTTAAAATGAATTTAGTTCTGGTGAAAGGTGCTAGATCTATAGCCTATGGAATTAGCTGTGGCATTCCTGCTTATCTGCAATAGAGCTAGAGAATGGGAAATGGCAACACAAGCTTCCTCTACATTGTCCCAGCACAATGCCTCCCCTCTATTCTGGTGGACTCACTTACAAGGGATAAGAGCGTAAAGGAATTGTTAAAACGTTTTTAAACTGAGGGAAGTATTTATGTTGCAGTTCCATTGTTTTATGATACTGTGATTTAATGTGAAGAAATTGTGTAGCGTGCTGTTTTGACTCATAGGTGGAGCCAACAATAGAATGATGTGTTTTTATTTTAGGAATCAGAGGCGTAGCTGTGTTAGTCTGTATCCACAAAAACAATGAGGAGTCCGGTGGCAACTTAAAGACTAACACATTGATTTGGGCATAAGCTTTAGTGGGTAAAAAAAACCCACTTCTTCAGATGCAACAGTTGTTATTCTAGGAAGCAGAACTTTGTTCTCCTATAAACAAGGTCTGCAAGAGTGGAAGAGAAAGTGTTAGAAAGAGTCAGAACAGCTGCCAATTTCCCAGGAAAGTAGCAGAGAAGCAGAGAGGCTAGTTGTCCATGCAAAGTCAGAAACAAGGAAGCAAGGCTACTATGGTGATTGCTGGAGACCAAACTAATTTTATGTCGCTGGGAATGTGAAGAAGACAAAGGGCCTTTCCTTGGGATAAAAATCCTCCTGGTAGTTTCAAGAGACAGAAGGAAGATTAGGACTAACAAAGCCAAGCTGAATTCTTGAAAGCAGAAGGAAACACAAATACACAAAACCAGGATTGCTGGAAAAATTTTTATAGTGATGATGGAAAAGTTTGTTATTACTACTTCAAGCCAGGGGATCCGGCAGTATCCCCAGCACCCTTAGTTCCAGCACCAGTGCACAAAATCCCGTGATCTAGTTATAGAACGAAGAGGAGAAACAGGGCAGCAGGTGCAAGCTTTTAGTCTTACCTCCAGCATTCTCCAGACTCAAATACAGGCACCTTGATCATATTGAAATCAACAGCACTTAGTCGATTTACACTGTTGCCCCTTCTTCCAACATTCCATTCTGATTCCAGTGTTACCACTCTGCCATGTGATAGCAGGTGACTGGAGTTGTGCAGGAGAAGAAATCAGTGGCAGGGAATCTGGGTATATCTTAAGTGTCACTTGCCTTATTTTTGCACATACACCAGTCCTGGGTTGAGATGGGCAAGCAGCATGCAGGCAATTCCTTCTTCCAGAAATGTCAGTGCAATACCAATGCCTGGCACCCAGGGAGTAACTCTGCCTCAAGAATAGAGTTTATTCAGAGCCCACGGCAGAGAGCAAATTCCTCTGCTGCTCACACAGTTTCCTTTCTCCCCTAGCTGCCTCCAACAAAAACCTAGCATAACCTAAAACGAACAATACTGCATGCCTTCTATGTCAAAACTTGCCCACACACTAAGCAGCACTTGAAAGACTATTTGTAAGAGTGCCAGCTGGTGAGGTCTGCCATAACACCATCAAATGAGAATCTGGCCTGTTGTGTGTTGGTGTTCTCCAGGACTTTACATAGAATGAATAATACATTTTAATGCTTTACCCTAATAACTAAGGGATAAAATCAACTAGCTAGACTCTATGCTCTATAGAAAAACATATTAAAGTTTTGTTGCTGATCCTCAGCAGGTTTATTCTGTTCACACACACACACTCCCCCAATTATTTATATATCTGTTTTATTTATGTTATGCGCTGAAGGGGAACCAGCACACATATATCTATGCAATCATCTCTCCTGACTCCCAGCTGTGGTTTGCTCAGCAGATGCCACACAAAAATTGCAACTGCTTCATCCACAGGGCTGCCCAGGGCCAGCTGGAACCTCTTCCCCTCCTTAAAGGCACAATATTCCGCTTCGGACAAAACACTCATTTCCCCTGTTCTGCTAAAGCCATTGTCTCCCTGGGTGACAGCACCAGGGTAGTTGAGGTTGACTCTTTAGCTACTCTGCAAATGATCAGTGCCGCCCTTGTTGACCTAATTGTTGCCATGCTGCCCTGATCTGTCCTAGCTCCTGTGCCCAACTGGCTTTTATTGCTCCCACTCTGACACAGCGCTGCCACATTTTTTCATTTGTCCAGTGACACAGAATAATCATACAGAAAGTATCATGTTGCCAGAACACTGCAATATTTTTGCCCACAAATCATGGATCAGTGGCACAAGCCCCAAAATAAAACTGGGACACTTTAATGGCTTGCAGGAAGCACATCTCATCCATTAAAATGTGACTGTTCCTTAGGTTACACCTGGCCAATGTACACTTGAATCACAGGGCCACAAGCTTACTCATATTACGGAGGTAGAGGAAAAAGAGACCTAATTCCCAGAAACTTGAGAAATATGGGGTCTCCTTCAGAGAATGAGGCCAAGATCAGCCACCCTTGTCCCAACCCTTTAAGGATCAAGTTACCATATGGAAGTGGAAACCAGGACACTCCCGTATCCAATGTGTACCTAATTCCAGAGCCTGGATACTCCTACTCATAGTGGTTGGTTACTGGTCAGTTTTGATACAGGTACTGCTCCAGGCAGAGAAAATTCTATTTCATATATTAATACTGAAAGTGCAAAAATACTCCATTCAATTCCCTGGTAAAGCCAGTATCATAGAAAAGCTTGAATAATGCATGAGCCTTTAATCCATGGCCCCCTCGCTCTCCCAATCCTTTCTCTGACTTGCTCTTGTTTTCTTATAGCATTTTGACTCAGAATGGATTATTCATAAGGGACCTTCAAGCAACGCAACTTCCTTGAGAATTTAAATAGAGCCCTCTAGCTTAATTAGCCTTCCCCAGAGTTGATAAATGCCATTTTATCATGTTGTGAAGGAGGTTTATGAGTACCCTGATAACTGACATTTAGGCATAAATTCTCAGAGTTGTGGCAGTATGTGTATCATTTCCTCGGCTCCAGCAATGTAACTCACTTTACAGTCTCCTCAGGAAAGTTTGTGAGAGGAACGGTGGCTTTGCTGCTTTCAAATACGCAAGATACACAGCTAATGACTGTGAGATTTAATATGGTGTTATAGCTTCTCTGGGAACCTAAATACAGACAATCCTCAACTGATAGCGCATCTTTAATGCTGGGGCCTTGCTTGAGATGGGACCAGAGCAAGGGAGAGTGATTTTAGAAGCAGGGGGCAAATGAATAATTCAGCAAACACACATAGACAGCTGAGTTGGCAGTGGAATAGCTATCTTTCTTGTTCTTAGCATTAGGATGGAATGAACAGGGGACAAGGCCCAGGTATGTAAAGTAATGAACAGTAACAAAGACAATAAATACATTTAAAATGGAATATAAATGAAAATATTTCTGCACAATCCACTGAACTTGTGCAATTCTTGGCTAAAATAATTGATGAGACAAAGAGTTTAGCAGGATTCCAAAAATGTAGATTGGATTTGTATAACGGAAAGATAGAGATGCAAGTGAGGCTAACTTTATATTTACATTGTTATGTGTAAGGAACTAACTATGGGTTTCTAGCTTATATATAAAAACATAATTATGTGAAAAAAACACAGAACTAACAAGCTGTTCATCACCCTGATCACTTGGCTTGATTCACTTAGCCCATTCATCATCTGTTCTTTCATTTTATTTTATTAAAATCTATTTAATTTGCCTCTCTTTGAGACAATGATCCTATCTATCTAAATATCTGGATAGTACCTAGCACATTTTGGTCACTACTGTTTAGTGTTGTATAAATAATTGAAATGTACTCTTTTATATGATGAAGAGGACTTATAAAGAGAGAAAGAATTATCTTATTGTTAAGGCACTGGCTGGAAATCAGATGATCTGGTTTTGTGTCCCAGCTCTGCCATAGACTTCTGTGTGACAAGGGCAAATTGCTTAATATCTCTGTGCCTCAGTTCCCCCTCCATATAATGAATCACACTTCCTTACCTGTTCTGTCTATTTAGAGTATAAATTCTTCAGGGCAGGAACTGTATTCTGCAGTGTCTTTGTACAGTGCCTATCAAAATGCGGAGCCACTCTCAAATGGAGCCTCTAGTCACCACCATAATACAAATAAATAAATATGAATAAGACCATCCATACTTGTATTAGACTGGATAAGAATGTACACACCCTCAAGACAAAAGCTAAGAATCAACTGCTTGGGGCAAGTTATTTCAACTGTCTCTGAAACATCTGGGACTGGCCATTGTTGGAAATGGGATGAGCCACAGTTTTATAGTACAGCAATTTTTATGTTAGTATTCATACAAATCCACACACATTTGTTGTCAGGGTTTTGTTAATTCCTTACCTGACAACGTTGTGCAACTTGTGAGGATTCCATGCTGGTTTACACACATTCCCAGACTGTTTCTTAGCAGACTTCTCTGTTCAGAAATATTTCAGCCTATATTTTCTATAACTCAGTTTCACCTCATCACTCCTGCCTATACGCAATTGGATCAGTCTAAACAGTTCTCCTCCCTGGGTATTTACTCCTTCCAAATCCTAATAGGTTGTTAGATGGAACTTCAGGAAAAGAACGCATTACTAATCCCTCTGGAGGTGAAATAATATCTGGGGGATGTTACGGGTACCAAAATCCTTTAATAAATGTAAGTGTTATTTTTACTTTTCTGAGGAATATTTTATGAACATCAAATATTCATAGAGAACAGATAATATTTAAATGACATCTTTAAATGATTAAAAATGTGCAACTCTGGTGGGGATTAATACATTAAGGCCTGCAATACATTTTCATTAGTCACTATCTGTCTCTGAGATGATATAAAAAAAAGGCTTCTGAGTAATTTCTATGCACTATTAATAAGGGAGCACAAGCTGAGCCTTTGTCATCAGAAAGGTTACATTAGGGTTCAGGTGGATATTTTATATCATGATCGATAAATACGTAGAGATTAAAGAGGCAAGTTTAGGCACGCTTAATTCAATGCACTGGACGGTGGGTATATTTTTCCAAGACTATGTTCCAATGCAGTAGCACTTTTCCCACAATAGTCCACAGTGAGATAGCCATGGCAGCCATGCCACTTTGTACAGTGATAGCTTATCCCACAAGTCAAATAGTGTTGGCCCTGGTCAGCATTTGGAAACAAGTCTTGATGAGTGATATTGGTGGTGTAGTATATGCTGCTTCTTAATAGTATTTGACTTGTGCCTCAGGTTGATAATAGGTGGCACTGTGATAGTGGAGATGCTATCTTGACCACTTGTGCTCGTGGCCTTTTGTACAAGAGAAGTAGTGTTAGCTCCTATATCTTGGAAAAGCTCCAGTTTTGCCTCCCTAAATTACATTTTGCCTCCCTAAATTCCCCTGCAGCTTCAATTGGATATTGGAGTTCTTTACTTTCTGATTTAAGCATCTGAAGAGTGCTGCTGCATGAGGTAAGGTGGATGAGGTACTATGCATACAAGGCACATCTCCATGAATTAGCGGTCCAGAAGTTGTAAGATGTAGTGAAGAAGGGTGCTAGTCTATGTATTTATACTGTAAAACCCTCACTAAATTGCATTAATGATTGAAAGACCCAGTGTAAATTACTGTGTGTTGTGAATTAGCCAGTAACTGAGCATGCGCAATAAAAAAGCAAGATTTAGACATCATCAAATACACTTTGTTTATGTTGACAATACATATGTATTAGTAAACTTACTCTGAACTATTTGGCAAAACTAATGAAATCTTAGTAATAGGAGATCTCACTAGAGAATTGCCTCTGTTATTATATCCTTGCTAAGAGGTGGGAAGAAAGATAACTTCATAGACTAGTGAACTATCATATAAAGAAAAGTAACTAGCCTAGAATAACAAAATGTTTTCCAAGTGCACCCCCTCGCCCCCAATTCAGAAGTTTGCATAGTCATAGTCTCACGCTCTCTCTCTCGCTCTTGTAAACCTAACACAAACAGGAAGCTCTGTTTTTAAAGGCACTAAGACCCGCATTCTTCCCAGGCTTCTTCCTTACAGGCCAATGCTCTCAGTCACTCTGCTCCTGCCCTACATATTTATAAGGAAAGTATGGAAGTTTTTACCAGCTCATTACTTCTGGGGAGGGGAGGACTTATGCCTTCTTTATCTGCTTAGCTCTGGAGGATTGAAGCTGTATAGCTGGTTCTTTTGTGATCATCCCATAAAGCTGCTTGCCTCTCTTTTTTTGCTGACTGTCAGAGTACAGCAAAGAAATCAGCGGGCTAACCCAAAGCAATTAACCCCTTCATCGTACAGTGAGCCAAGATTTCATACAACACTGAGGGAGAGAGTCACTGAGAAATCAGTGGCTGACAGCTGCACTAAAAGCCTGAGTCTGTTTCTATGAAAGTGGTTGGGAAGGCTCCCAATGACAAAACGATTGAGCCATAAGAGAGCACTTAAGTTAGCTTTTTTGGTTCCTTAAGTGTCAGACACAGAGAGGGAAGAGACCAGAGCAAGGCCTGAACCCTCTTCATGAATACTCACAAATTCTTTCTTTCTATCCTGCTAGAGGAAAAACAGAGCTCCCAAAAGGCCTTGCTTAAGGGTTTGTTTTCTATGAACTTCCTAGTGAAAAGAAGACAGGAAAGCACATGGGCTAAGTTCCCACAGAGCACTTTTAAACATACTATACTTTCCCCAGGCACTGGGAAGAAACTGTACATTTCCTGCTTCACCAACAGGTTCCAGTACTTTATCCAGGGTAATGTGAGGAACTAAAATGACCTTGGAAAGTGTGTATGTTGTTTTTTGTTTTAATGGGGAGGAGAGGGGGAGGAGGGATGCTGATTACAGCAAAAGGTCACAATGGTACTGCTGCTGATGATCATATTTTTGTCCCACTGAGCAGTAGTACCAACCCCAGGTATTCAAAACTCATGAGATTGGATTGAAAAATCATGAGAATAATAACTATACAAATGGATTATTTGTATTGGCTTTCTGTACTTGGTTCCCATGTCAAACTTTTCTCTGCAACCATGAGGGCTAGAAACATACTTGAAAAATAAAGATTCGGAGGTATTCAAATGATTCCTGGAGTTGGGGCTTTAGGAAATAAACAGGAAATATTGCAAGAAGTGATAAAATATCAAGAGTTGGCAACAGTGGCCATCTCATAGGTGCCTTGCCCAACATATTATATCTGCAGACCCACTCAGACATATTTTTAAAAATGCTAAAATCTCTTAGGGAGGTGCCAGTATTTTCAGTTACCTGCTCTACCAAGAGGATCTCTATACAACTGCCTTCCTCATGAGGCTTTACTCACTCTTATCTCTTCATTCCTGATGTTCCCAGCTCCAGGACTTCAGCTACCAAGAGACAGGAGATGTTATGTGCAGCTAAGCTGTGCTCATACATAGTAGTGGCTCTCCAGAGAACATTTCAGGGAGCTTACCATGGTTGTGTATGGTCTTAAAAGATAAAGCAAGAAGCTCGTGTATATATTTTTATTCTACCCTAGCCTACCCAAGATGCTGAACCTAGTTCTCCCAAAAATCCTTCCTTTTATGTCTTCAAACTGTACAGCTTGTATGTCTATGGTGATGCTGCTAATGTGTGCAATGGTTGTGTAATGAAGTGTATAGATCCCAACCAGTGTTTGGTGGAGACAGGGTTATGCCCTCTTGATGAGTGGGGGAGGGACAACAGGTGTCTATTTTCAACGCACTGAGACTGGGAAACTGGAAGAGACTAGCAGGAGGTCCTGGAGATGATTGCTCATTAGAAAGGATAAAGAGAAGGAAGCTCCAGTTCTCACTGAACTGGTTCTAGCTTAGTGAGAGACGAAAAAAGCTCTAGGCCTGATTCTCCACTAAGGTCTGTCTCTATTTATAACTGTAGCACTCCTCCAGTTCCTTGGCAGTCCCTGGCTGTACGCAGTGCAATTTAGAGCAGGCTTGGCTATTTTGGCCCTCAGCTGGTCCAGTGTCGGAGCTGCAGAAATGTGGCTGAAAGCAATCTTCTTCCATGTCCCCTATTATCCCCAGCTGTGCCAGGTTTATACTGAGGATTGAGTCTGCTTTTCACAAAATATAAAGGATATGGCCTTATGATACATCTTATGTCACATAAGATTCAGCAGAGTGGAGAATCAAGTCCTCTGTGTGCAAAAGAGTTACTAAATATTTCAAGACTCTCATTTTCGGTGCTTGTCTGGAGATACCGTAGGCCTGATTTTCCAGAGTGTTGAATGGCCACAGCTTCCATTGCATTCAACACCTATCAGGCTTTCTCCTATCATCTATACAGCAAACTGAATCTCTCCAATGAATAAAGAACCAGGGACTAGCTGGTTATACCCCAGTAAATGGACAGGGCCTGTCAGGAAGAGCACAGGGTTAGGAATATCCAGTAAATAAGACAACGAGTGAGGCGAGGTGCTTGTTTGGAAATCTTGAGCGTGGTGGTCACATACACAGTTGTGTGCCAATAAAATTGAATCTGCTTCAAGCAGTTCCAATGCCCCTTCTCTTCAGACATCTCACCAACAGCCCCAGTATAACACAACAGCTACTGCCAGTCTTCTATCAAATGTGTTCTCTTTTGTAACCACCTTACTGCAAAGTGCTGAGAACTCCAGACCGCCTCCTTTGCAATAGGAAGTTTATGATCTTAGAGTTCAGACACATCTCACTTCAATAATTGCATGTTTGTTTTAGGATACCCCAGACAAATTATACAGTGCACATTGATTTTCTTAGCGCCCCCTGTACCTCTCACTGGGTGCTGGGGTGGTTGTGAGCCTGATTATGTGAACTTTGACCCCATGAAAACAATAAAATGACAACTTTTATTTTTTCTTTAAAGCACACTAAGTACTTTTGGGCCAGTGATTTATTTGTGAAATTGCTAAGGGGACACTTAAGGTCCACAAAGGTCACTATGCTCCAGGCCTAAAGAAAGAGCATCTTGTTATATACTGAACAAATGATAAAACAAACTGGGAAAAACAAAGAGAGGCTGGGATAAATGCATTCCCTGGCTGGAAAGTTATTGAATGTTTACAGCAAGAGAGAGCATTTAGAAGTGTGGGGAGAAATTTCTCTGGCATCCCTCTCCTATAAATAAATCTTGGGTATCAGCTAATAAAATGCTGCAGTGGTCAGATTGTTCCATGCAAAGGTATTACAGCCTTTGAATGCCTAGGACAGTCATCAAAAGACCTATTCCCACAGTGCCAGAAGCAGGATTATCGTTCTGTCATTAACTTCTTATAGAAGCAGCTGGAGAACTGCCAGCTATAGTAAATATCTTTCATCATTTGGGGAAAAACTCAGCACCATGTAGAAAGGATGAAAGAGCCCAAGAACAATGGCCTGCTTGCATGTAGGTCTTTGAAGGCTGAGCAGAGTGGCTCCCTTGTCATTTTGCTGTTCTCCTTCCCATGCTGCTTGTGATATAGGGTAGATTCTGCAGGTGAATCCCATCCGTAGGCATGGAAAGTCTGCCCGGACAGAGGATACAGAAGTGCAGGCTGCCCCTGGGATGTGGCTGTTGCAGCCCAGAAAGAGGATGGGGCCAAAAAACTCAGAATACTTTTTGTAGAGAATTGGCTGGATTGTAGAGGTGCTCCCTTCCAATGGAATTCCCCAGGGTGTGTGACATGGTTCCTGTCTTTCTCTTGGTGTGAATCTCTTTTCCTGTGGCAGGAAATTGCACCAATAAATGTGAATCAAGCCTAGGACATTAACTCACATTCTCACAAATGCTCCTATTGCAGCTGAATCTCTTCCTCAGCCTGATCCCAAGCAGTGATGGAAGGCGTTAGATAATTCCTTGTTTCTGGCAGAGTCTGTCCCACTTTTTTGGAGATGTTTAAAATGTTTGTGGCAGGGATGCAGTCTTGTATCGCTATCTCAGACAGGTGCTTCTGAACAACACATGTTGCACTTGGAATCCAGTAGCCAAATGCATATATTTTCTAATAAGTTTCCTAGGTCAGAAGACCCCAGAATCTGCCACAAGGATCTGATCTCTGCACTTTGCAAACTACTCAGTTCAAACACTGCTCACCAGAGACTAGAGAAGAGATTGTTTTACTTTGCATAAACACTGATGAAAATGAGGACTTTTTTTCTTCCCCAGGTTTTGCCAGTGATGCTAAGGTTTTTGGACCCAGAACTGACCACAGCTGTCCCCTTGTGGTATTTGATCCGTGTTTATAGCACAGTATGTGTTACCTGAATGACTGTGTGATTTTTGAATATAATGGAGCTGCGAAGGGGATTGCTCTTTCTGATATACCCAAAGGCCTGATTAAATCACTTGAACAGCTCCCTCAGGCATCATTTGAAGGGCAATGATATTTTGCATCTCTCGCCCCACTCTGCAAACCCCCACTCAGCTCTGTCTCGCCTCTCTGCTCCAACTAGCATTACCGGCAAACTGCTGTAGCCAGTCATTTGAAATAATACCAGAGGATGTGGATGTCTCTGAAATGGCAATTACAGACTCCTATGATATAATATGGATCCCAAAGACTTTCAACACCTTTAGCAGTGAGGCTTGGAATGAAAACATTAATGCATATTATCCAGCTGATTATTGTCATACTCTGCCTCCGGCCATGTTGATATCAGAATGGCTTAGTAACATTTATATCAGGCAGTTATATTAGGACTTGTGTGTGTGTCCTCAGGCAATGCGGGGCACTAGGAAGGACTGAGATACTGGTATAAATAGAACGTAAAAAATGAACCCAAATATACACCATTGCTACCTTTTCAAAGACAATTTTGGATTCTGTAATGAAGACTGATAACAAGTGTACAGGGGAATTCAGTTCAGGCAGAAATAGATGTGGGATTCTCTCCTCCCACCCACAGCTTTTCTATTCTTTGGTTTTTGTAACCATTTAGTGACTATTTGTCTTATTATTAGGGCTATCATGTGCTTAAAAAAATTAATCACAATTAATTGTGCAATTAAAAAAATTAATTGCAATTAATCGTACGATTAATCACACTGTTAAACAATAGAATGCCATTTATTTAAATATCTTTGGATGTTTTCTACATTTTCAAATATATTGATTTCAATTACAACACAGAATACGAAGTGCACAGTGCTCCCTTTGTATTTATTTTTATTACAAATATTTGCACTATAAACAACAAAAGAAATAGTATTTTTCAGTTCACCTAATACAAGTACTGTACTGAAATCTCTTTATCATGAAAGTTGAACTTACAAATGTAGAATAATGTACAAAAAATAAATGCATTCAAAAATAAAACAATGCGAAACTTTTGAGCCTACAAGTCCTCTCAGTCCTATTTCTTGTTCAGCCAATTGCTCAGACAAACAAGTTTTTTTACATTTGCAGGAGATAATGTTGCCTGCTTCTTGTCCACAATGTCACCTGAAAGTGAGAATAGGTGTTCGCATGGCACTGTTGTAGCCAGTGTTGCAAGATATTTACATACCAGATAAGCTAAATATTCATATGTCCCTTCATGCTTCTACCACCATTCCAGGGGACATGCATCCATACTGATGACTAGTTCTGCTGGATAACAATCTAAATCAGTACAGACTGACATGTATTCATTTTCATCATCTGAGTCAGATGCCACCAGCACAAGGTTGATTTTCTTTTTCGGTGGTTCAGATTTTGTAGTTTCCGCATCGGGGTGTTGCTCTTTTAAGACATCTGAAAGCATGCTTCATACCTCATCCCTCTCAAATTTTGGAACGCTCTTCAGATTCTTAAAACTTTGGTCGAGTGCTATAGCTATCTTTAGAAATCTCAAATTGGTACCTTCTTTGCACTTTGTCAAATCTGCAGCGAAAGTGTTCTTAAAATGAACAGCATGTGCCGTGTCATCATCCAAGACTACTATAATATGAAATTTATGGCAGAATGCAGGTAAAACAGAGCTGGAGACATGCAATTCTCCCCCAAGGCGTTCAGTCACAAATTTAAATAACACATTATTTTTTTAACGATCGCCATCAGCACTGGAAGCATGTCCTCTGGAATGGTGGCCAAAGCATGAAGGGACATACAAATGTTTAGCATATCTGGCACTTAAATACCTTGCCGTCTACAAAAGTGCAATGTGAACGCCGGTTCTCACTTTTAGATGACATTGTAAAGAAGAAATGGGCAACATTATCTCCCATAAATATAAACAAACTTGTTTGTCTTAGCGATTGGCTGAACAAGAAGTAGGACTGAGTGGACTTGCAGGCTCTAATGTTTTACAATGTTTTGTTTTTAAGTGCAGTTATGTAACAAAAAAATCTACATTTGTAAGTTGCATTTTCACGATGAACAGATTGCACTACAGTACTTGTATGATGTGAATTGAAAAATCCTATTTCTTTTGTTTATTATTTTACAGTGCAAATATTTGTAATCAAAGATAATATAACGTAAGCACTCTACACTTTGTATTCTGTATTGTAACTGAAATCAATATATTTGAAAATGTAGAAAATATCCAAAATATTTAATAAATTTCAATTGGCATTCTATTGTTTAACAGTGCGATTAAAACTGCAAGAATCGCTATTAATATTTTAATCATGAATAATTAATCATGAATTAACTGCAATTAATCGACAGCCCAACTTACTATTCTTACTATTGTTTATTTATATTACCATAATGCCTAGGAGCCCCAGTCATGGACCAAGCCCCATTGTGTGAGGCTCTGTAGAACAGAACAAAAATATGGTCCCCCACCCCAAGGAGCTCACAGTCTAACACTTGAAACACACTTGCCCATGTAGCCATCATCCACTGACTTTCTGAGCATATTTCTGCTTAATTTTCCCCTCTGTCCTTGAAAAACCCTCAGTCTTCCACGTCACTTCTGAACCTTCCTGCTCTTCTCTTCACAACCCAACAAGAGAACCAGACACTTCTCAATCACTATTTGTCTCAAGTCCCCAACTAAACAGACTCTCCCACTCTGTTGGTTACAATCTTCTACCCCAGTGTCTACTCCAAAACACTGACTTCTGCCACTGACTACCTTACTCCTCGAGATATAAGCATCCCTCCGTGACCTTTCTGTTGGAATCAGGTTGGGACCCAGTAATGAGGAGGCAGGTCTTTTGTGAGAGCTGGAGAGTTTCTGGCAGTAGGAAGATCATTTGACAAACTGTTCTTTCTGCCAGCCACCATAAGCACTCTCTGCTCTGCAGAAAATGCGCCCAAGCTGACCCACCATCCAAACCCATAAAATGGCCAGTATTCAGGTGTCACTCACTTGGAATCTTCCCGGTGTTCTAAGGGTTAACATTGTGACATTGCACTCCATATGTTTTATTGAAATATGCTTATGAGTGTGAATATGATGTAACTGGAATATGCTTAATGCAAAAGGTCTCTTGTAAGGTATCATAACAAAGGTTACAACCTACTGAATATATTCCTCCTATTTGTATGTATGTATCATTCTTGTATCTGAAGCTAGAAATATAAAGTATAACTCTGAGGTCCTATTATAATTGTGCTAAGTGTGGGCCATTAATGGTGGTTTAGAATCTTGATGGCTCCCATTGACTAGGACAACTGGTTGTAAATGGCTCCATTTACTTGCAAGCCTTCCTGTGTTTGTGTGGGCCAGCCCCAGAAGAATGGAGGCTGGGGTCCCAAAGGACATGTGACCATGTCACCTGATACTGCAATCTATCTTAAACCTGGTGCTTTCCCATTTAGAAGGAGGAGTGGGAACCCAGAGAGACAAAAGATTCCTGCTTTGTGCCAAAGATATAAAAGAGGGTGAAACAGAACAAAGAGGTCTGCAGTCATGAGAAAACTCCTAGCTTCCACCTAAGATGTCTGCTAAAAAGTACTGTACCAGGGGAAAGGATTGGACCCAGACTTTGAAGGAGTCTAGTCTGTGAAAGAAGCTTATTGGAACATCTCTGAGGGTGAGATATTATCTGTAATCAGTTTCCTAACATATTAAGCTTAGACTTCCATGTTTTTGCTTTATTTTGCTTGGTGACTTACTTTGTTCTATCTGTTATTACTTGAAACCATTTAAATCCTACATTTTATACCTAATAAAATCACTTTTGTTTATTAGTAAACCCAGAGTAAGTGATTAATACCTGGGGGAGCAAACAGCTGTGCATATCTCTCTATTAGTGTTATAGAGGATGGACAATTCATGAGTTTACCCTGTATAAACTTTCCTCAGAGTAAAACGGATTTATTTAGGGTTTGGATCCCACTGGGAGCTAGGTGTCTGGGTGTTGGAGGCAGGAAACATGCAGAGCTGTTTTCACTGAAAGCCTGCAGCTTTGGGGGTGTGGCCCAGTCCCTGGGTCTGTGTTGCAGCAGGCTAGTGTGTCTGGCTCAACAGGACAGGGTTCTGAAAGTCCCAAGCTGGCAGGGAAAATGAGCTCAGGGGTAATTTCAGCATGTCAGGTGACAGTCCCAAGGGGGTTTCTGTGACTGAACCCGTCACAAACATCTCCCTGAAAATGGTAGGGGGACAAGGCCATTAAGCTGAATTGCAGATATGGTCTCAAACACAAGTAGTGCATTGGATGTTTGACAGGGCACAATCATGTACCCAGCAGGAGTTGTTGGAGGAATTGTGCTTCAGGCAGGTATGGTGCATCCAGGATTGGAAGGGGTTGCAATGCCCAGGGACAATGCACAGCGCATACCCTTCTGCCTCTTTGGTGGCTCTAGCTTTGCTGGCCAGTGGTGATGGGGACAGACACTTTGGAAAGCAAAGAGGCTGCAACTATGCCCAGACCCTGTGTGGAGAAGACTCCTTGCTCTCCTTTCTGCCTTGCAGTCCTGGGCAAGTTCTGGGAACAATCAAATCCATATAGGTTTCAGAGTAACAGCCATGTTAGTCTGTATTCACAAAAAGAAAAGGAGTACTTGTGACACCTTAGAGACTAACCAATTTATTTGAGCATAAGCTTTCGTGAGCTACAGCTCACTTCATCGGATGCATACGGGGTTTTACACTGGTCCGATGTATGCATCCGATGAAGTGAGCTGTAGCTCACGAAAGCTTATGCTCAAATAAATTGGTTAGTCTCTAAGGTGCCACAATTACTCCTTTTCTTTTTGCAAATCCATATAATTTGCCCAGAGTCATAAAGCAAGTCATCCTCAGAGCTGGAAATACAATCCAGAGCACCTGATTCCCAGTTCTACATCTCACTCCCAGTAGAGACATCTCTGCCAGTGTTCCTCAATCCTGAACTGCAGCATACTTGTTCTTGTGTCATTTAGACCAAACTCTCTAGTGGCTGGGGAGTAGTGAAATGGAAGGGGGCTGAAAAGAGTGTGGACCAGTGTAAAACCCCTAAACTGATTCTCATTCTCAAACTGTCTAAATTTGAACACAATCCTCCATAGAGGAACATAAAAGGTCTGCTTCTTTGTTTGCTTCTGTTATGATCTTCATTTTTCTCCCCAGGTCATATTCTATCTCTTAAGCAAAGTAAATCCCCTATGTTCACATCTGAGCCATGTAATGAACTAACTTGCATTCTGTGAAAAGCAAGGTCACAGAGAAGTTTAGTTGATAAATGTTCTGCTTTAATGCATTGGTCCTTAACTCTGGTGCTTTGTCTCTAATCCACTTCTGAATCTGAGCTGCTGGGTAGGGGTGGGGTGGGCTGGGAGGAGGAAAATGCCACTTCTTGTATACTATGGAGGTCAGACAAATGGACCAGAATGAGGAAAGATAGCTTTAGTCCATTGGTTTTCCTCCTCCCAATTTATCACATAACAAGGGAAACACCAATATGTCTTTCAGGTAGAACTGAAGCTTCAGATGGCTAAGGAGACACTTAGACAGGGGGGATACTGCAAAGATTTCCCCCCTAGAAAGGGTGTAATAACTGCATTTGTTGCGATTCTGGACTTGATGGACCAACTCTGTGCTTCTGAGCTAAGCCTCTGATGCTAAGAAATCCCCTTTACAGCCAAATTACTTCCTGACAATTTGTATCCAATCCCTTTTACAGCACTTTGGTTTTGTGTTTCTCTTGAATGCTATTGTGTGCTGGCAGTTTTCCTAATTAAAAACACCCTTGGTAGTTCTTGGGGTGAGAATTTAAGGCTTTAATTCTCCCTGTGATTATCAGGGAGGGGTGCAGATTGCTGTGAAAGGAGTAGCTGTGTACCTTGACCAGCCCAAGCATCAGAACATAAGGATGCAAAGGAGAGTATTCATACAGGCCCCCAAAAGAGATACAGTTGCTCCAATAAATAGGTTTTTCATTCAATTTATATGAGATAAAAATAGCCTTTCTTGTCACACAAGATCTTTGAAAAATCCTGGATATTTTCGGGGTTGCCAGACATGTATCTAATATTTTCTAGCATTCCAAATGAATCCTATTGTAAGGTGGTTCCCTTCCAGTAGCTCTGTATATACACCAGCCAGTTTGAGACTGCAAAAAGCTTAGCTGTGCTAATTGGTTCCCCCTCTTCTTTTGTATACCTTAAGAGTCTACCCACACCCTTAAGGGAAAATCCAATCTTTGCATCTACTTGGGGCATCCTTCAATGCTTTAAGACAATTACAGCATCTGATCTTACTAATTCTTTTCTCGTATCACTGTGGGATAACCCATGCCTCAGAATCAAGGCCAACTCCACGCCGAAGACAATTAATTAATACAAATTAAAGCTCTAATATAAGATTGATAGATGGCCTCCTTCGATTACATGTGTAACAACAGTCTCACCGTTCCTTCTTTCAGCGGCTATGCTCAAGGATTCGTGCTAGGATAGGGACAATTGGTCTGTTTCAACTCTCCTACCTCTAGAAGAACATGTTAAGAAATATGGAAACTAAAGTTACTGTGTAGGAATTACTTACAGGTGGCCTAATGCTTTGCTGTACCCTCTCAATCTCAGTCTTAAAGAAGAATGGGGAAAAAGAACTTAGCCTTACTATCACAACAGACACCTGAGAGGATATCTGGCTTACAGTGAAAGACACTTCCAGTTCTTGATCCTTGCAATTCTTCCACAACAAGATATTTACCAGTTACTACTGGACTCCAGACAGTTTGTTTAAGGCTAGATTGGCAACACACACTGAATACTGGAGGTGCAAACAGCCACATACCAACCTTTCAAACATCCTCTATACCTGTCAAAAATGCATGTGTTCAGGAATACCACATTCATTGCTCTCTCAAAAACTTTAAGTGTTACTATTTTTCCTTCTCTGAGCTTGTGTAGTTTAGCGGTTCTGGATGAGTTGGTATTACCAGTTAACGTTAAGAAATGAATTGCAGTAACTATTTTTGTGTCCAAACGAGTATTTTGAGAAAATGGAAATTGGCAATTCCTTCCTCATACACAGACTAGTTTAGTGAGCTCTCTACTAGTGCATTAATGGAAAAAATTATTGCCTAATAGAAATGCTTAGAAAAAAATATGAGTGTCTGGTCACACATGAAACTATTGTATACTTTTGCAATTTAGTATATATGAGTCCCTGCTCCTCAAAGATTATGTTCTCACTTATTAGGCTATTTAGTCACTTTAACAATTGATGACCTGCATGACCTCTGTGGGTTCAGGTGTTTGTTTGTATGTTTGTTTTTTTATAGTTTGTTTGGTTGTTGTTGTTTATATGGTATTTCCATCTTGTGCATCTATGTACATATTTTTGTTATGTGTTTATATTTTATATGAAAACAATAAAAATAAAGGTCAAAAGGATTTACTATGAAAAGGAAATGTTTGAAACAGAGTCACTATCTTCACAGGAGAAAAGTGAGGAGTAGCAAGCAAAAATTTGGTAGCTCAGAATGGACTCCAGAGCCCGTGGATCCAGTTTTGCAGCCCAGAGAGGGGAGGGTCAAATGTTGCTTTAAGCCGTCTTTAAACTGCTCAGAGTCTGGGCCAGTTAATGACCACAGCAACCCTTGATGTAAATTAGAGCAGCCTGGGCATTGTTCTAATTTATGGCAGCTTCCTGTGAATTGCGTAAATGCCTCCTGTGATGCGGTGTGCACTGATAGGATTAATGAGGGCCTTAGAGGCCAATTAGGTTACCTGGCATCACTTGTGAAAGGGAAGGCCAGGATTAATTAAGAATGATGCTCAGCTGGGGAAGGCGGGCACATTATAAAGCCAGGAGAGGGGGCAGAAAGGGAAGGAAGCTACAGTCATTTCCTCGGATAAGGAAGATGGTCAAGGACAAGAAGGAAGTCTAGGGGGAAGAGTAAGCTCCGAGATCCTGCCCTAGAGTTAGGAATCTAGCAAGGCTGGAAGTAGCCCTGGGGAGTAGAGAAGGCTCCTGTGGTAAACTCAGAAACAAGCAAAGGAAGAGAGAGAGAGAGGCTGGGTAGGAAGGAACTCAGGGAAACAGCAACAGGGATGGGGACTGAGCAGGTCTGGATTGCTGGTTGTAGGGTCCCTGGGCCAGAATCTGGTGTAGCACATAAGTGCAGATTCCCTTGCTATCCACAGAGCCCCTGATTGGTGCTGAATGCTATTTGAAGAAGGCATTTGGACATTGGTACTGTTGGACTTCACAACCCTCAAAAGGGGTGTACTAAATGGGTGCCTGGCTGTCAAGTTATCAGAAGAGAGATTGAAAGAACGCATTTTCTCATGAAGGTTCATCATGGGGCTCAAATCTGCAAAGTGCAGAGGTTTGGATGGCTTAAATAAGGTGTGAATAAGCACCCAAAATGGTGTGCCTTTAATCCCAATGAACTGCAGATTCTTACTCCTCTTCTGTTGTCAGTTCCTCTTGTCCTGTCATCTTGGATTTTTACGTAGATCCTGTCATAGTTTTCTGGTGTAGTTTTCTTTTACTCTATTTTTTTCTTTCCTTCAGCTGCCAGCCTCAGGAGACTCTTATATGGTATGCGATTAAGAAACCATGAGCCAGAGAGAACAACAGTATAATAGGAAAAATAAAGACTCAATTCAACAGAGAAAGAAACTTCTATGAAAGATAAAGTTCTTTTTTCCTGTAAAAATGTGATGGTTTTCTGAAAGTCAAATATGCTGAGTTATGAAACAGATTAAGGGAGAACATATTTGAATGGGTATTGTCTTTAATTGTAGTAGTGTGGCTGGAGCAGCATCTTGTTATGGACCTTCCTCTCATGGGTCTCCCCAAGGATGGGAACTCTGTCTTTGGCATCCACTGAGGCAGGCTCCGGCCAACCAGCTAATTGTCCCTCCAGTCTTATCTCCTCCGGGGGCAGAGGGGGCAGGGACTCTGTCCCAGAAAGTGCTGAAGCATAATCAGCTCAATACTAAACTGTTCCTCGTGGGGTATCCCTGCCCTTTCCTTCAGGGTTGGTTCCCAAGCAGTCTCTTAGTCAAGCATCGCTTTCTCCTGAGGTCTAACTGTTCCTGCCCAGTGGCTCTTCTGGTTAGAAGACCTATCTGTCAGCAAAGTTCCCCTCATACAGAGAGGCAGAGTTCCATATTGGCCAGGCAGCCCTGAACTGAACCAGGATCTCTCCTTTTATTTCTCCAGCAGGGCTGGCATTGGCTGCAGGTATAAGGGGGTGTGGCTAGCTGGACCCACAAATTCTCCTTAATCCTTTCTCTGCTAGTGTGGGGCTTCTTTGCCCCATCACACTGATGATTGAGAACCCCACCCCATGATGCTGGAACTTCTGCATATATTCCTTGAAGAAACACTGTGATTATTGAAGCTGGCTGAAAAATGGGGAATGGTTTGCTTAAAAAAAAAAATCTGTGAAAAATTCATCCTATTTCTTTTTAATAACATTTGCAACATTTCAAATAATTGAAATTATTTTGACCTGCTTTGTAGCAAAAATTCTTCTTTTTTAATTTGTTTGATAAATGACATGTCAATCACAATTTGGAAACCTTCAAGCAGCTCTAGTGATTCTGATTGAGTTACAAGGTGACCTTACAGAGTATTTACACTAAAACAAAAGATTGTAGCTATTCCACCCAGATGCTTGCTTTCTGGATTGCCAGATATCAGGGTTGGTTTTCCAAACCATTCCTCTGGCTCTGCCCCTCAGTACTTGCATGTTCTAGTAGAATAAAAACTTTTCTTCATTACGTCTTTTTCATCTCTTCCATCTTTGAATGTCTGTGATGATTCATGATTGTATTAGCAGATAGCACCGTGGCTGACAGTAACCAGTGTTTGGTATGCATGGCAGGCTTTTTTTCCTCCAAGAAAGTGTCTCCAAAAAAAATTCCCATCCTTCATTGTTAGCTGGAATTAATTGTGTTGTCAGTGATGTCTATTTGCTTAAATCAACTAATGTTAATCAATCTCCCTACCAGACCAGCCAGTCCAAAAGAGGTGGCCAGCCACCCTTGTGATTTTTGCTGCTGATTGGTTTGGAAGCTTGAAGGAAAAATGAGCAGAGCCACAAAACCAGAAAGGCTGGTTTAACTTCTACTCTTCATCAGTAAACATACCTGTGGCAAAGTCACTCACAGAGTAGCTCCTCTTACCATCAGTCAGAGAAATACTTAGACCCCATGAATAGAAAAAGTTGCAGAAAGGGTGGTTAGGGATGTACTGAGGAAAAGCACTTGCTTTTAAACCATGTGGTCTCCTAGTAACAAATAGATATGATCCATCTGTTAAAAAAGCATCACACAAGTTAGCCCTAATGGCATTGGACTTTGCTTAGGTTCCTCAGCTGGGAAAAGCATCTTCTGAACAAAATAGTAGGCTGTACACTAGCAACCTGAACTTACAACCTAAATATCATCTGAGTTGAGTAGCTCTCTTAGACTCCTGTCCTCCCATCTGATCCTTCTAGCCTATGTCATTTTACTGACACATGTCATCAGCTGCATTTAACATGTTGGTGAGCAAAGCACTTTGTGGATTGTGGACACCTAAAGAGAAAGTTGATTGCTATCCAAACCACATGAGTGACAGCTTCCATGCCCCAGTGAAAAGAGATTGATAAAGAGCCTTGCATGATCTTTCATTTGCTTTGCAATTATTCCCCACTTACACTTGCCATGGAGGTGGGCAATGTGTCCTGACTGGGTTTCCACTGGTGGGTCTAGCTATTACACCTACTCTAAAGACAAGCTGCTGCAGGTTAAGAGATGTCATAAAATGAAATATACATAAATTTTTAAACCAAAACTGCTTACGTGTTCTGATAGCATTCATTCTCTTTAAAGTATACACACAATGCATGTTCCTATAGGTGCTCGCTTTGGGCCTGAATCTGGGAGTGCTGAGCACGAGCTGCAAAGTTCTAAGTGCCCTCAAATCCCATTGAGTGCATCTTAAAGCAATAGCAGTTGCTGGAACTGAATCATAAAACGTACAGTCATAATGCAGTGCTGGCTTATGTTAACAATAACAGAAGAGTGAAGGTGGGAGGCTTTGGCTAAAGGGTTCTCTATTGACTCAAAACTGCATCTGCAGCATTCAGCATCTGAGGTAATAGAATCAGATTTCCCACTTGCACTGCAGATAATTGTAAATAAGAAAATAGTCAGCCCTCCCCACCAGCATGTGGATATAACAGTAGCAGTGCAGAGCAATGGCATAAAAATAGCAGGTGCAGGAAGCAGGAGCGGGGATGGAAGTCTCATTCCCTCAACTGGCAAGGGACTCATGAGTTAGTGGGACCCTTACCTTGCCCTCTGGATAACCCCGAGGCACTGATAGTTTCCAAAGTGAGCTGTATTCAGCCCTCCTGAGTCAAAAGCACAATTCAGTTCAAATGAACAACGTGCTGGGTCATCATCCAAGCCTGCTATAACATGAAATATATGGCAGAATTCAGGTAAAACACAGAGCAGGAGACATACAATTCTCTCCCAAGGAGTTAAGTCACAAATTTAATTAACGCATTATTTTTTTTAATGAGCATCATCTGCATGGAAGCATGTCCTCTGGAATGGTGGCCGAAGCATGAAGGGGCATACGACTGGTTAGCATATCTGGCACGTAAATACCTTGCAATGCTGGCTACAAAGGTAACATGCAAACGTCTGTTCTTACTTTCAGATGACATTGTATATAAGAAGCAGGCAGCATTATTTCCTGTAAATGTAAACAAACTTTTTTGTCTTAGCGATTGGCTGAACAAGAAGTAGGACTGAGTGGACTTCTAGGCTTTAAAGTTTTACATTGTTTTGTTTTTGAGTGCAGTTATGTAACAAAAAAACCCTACATTTGTAAGTTGCACTTTCATGATAAAGAGATTGCATTACGGTATTGTATGAGGTGAATTGAAAAATACTATTTCTTTTGCTTATCATTTTTTACAGTGCAAATATATGTAATAAAAACAATATAAAGTGAGTACTGTACACTTTGTATTCTGTGTTGTGATTGAAATCAATATATGTGAAAAATGTAGAAAAACATCTAAAATATTTAATAAATTTAAATTGGTATTCCATTGTCTAACAGTGTGATTAAAACTGTGATTAATCATTAACTTTTTTAATCACAATTAATTTTTTTGAGTTAATCATGTGCGTTAACTGCAATTAATCAACAGCCTTATTTATTTTCATTCCACATTGGACTGAAAACAAAACCTTTTGAATGTTTGTGCAGGACAGCATTGTGTTGAAGCATCCATTTCTGGATCAAAAAGGTCAGATTTTCCATCAGTGTGGGTCTCTTTCTCATTGGTCAGAATTGACTAGAAAGCTCTGGATTTCAGAAACCTTCCTCTCAAAAATGGTCAAAATTGATACGTTTGCATAAAACATTTCAGCTTCAATGGGATGGCATATTTCAGTGAAAATACAGTTAGTCAAAAATATTCTTACAGCTCTAGTTACATACTCATTTGGGGATTTGAGACACTGTCCATTTGTCATTACAGTCCATTCTTTATCCAGCAGCAGATTGCTGCATAATATGATGCCATCTCTCTCCTAGGCATGAGAACAGTTTTCCTCATCACTGTTTGATGAGAGAAGTCTTTTATGATTGCCGATGATTTGAGGAAATATCTTTAGTGCACTTTTTCATATTTGGACATCGTAGTAGAAAGTGTCCCTGTGATAACCTGAGTTTCTATTCTATGGAAATGGGATCGTAGATGAAATAGACATCCTGCCACTGGGCAAGACACAATTTAACTAAACGACATTTTATGAGCTGACTCCAGTTTCTGCCAAAATGGATACTGTCAGAAGCTATATGGACACAGAGATTCTTTTGGGGGTCAGCATGGCACTCAGAAATGATCCGTGCAAACACATTCTGTTCCTATCCCAACAATAATAAATAAACAAAGCAATGCCTGCCCTTCAAACTGAGGGAAGAATGGGAATTCACCAAACCAGTGGCTAAGAACAACCATGTCAGCAGCATTTCAGGAGACTCATGTCTTTTCCAAACATTTTAGACTAAGAAAAGCAACAGAAGGCTGTCATTTGCCCTCCTGGGTCCTATCCCCATTTTAAATGTGTATCTCATTAAAACTGCAGGGGGAAATTGGGAAAAGAAAGAAAGAAAGAAAGAAAGAAAGAAAGAAAGAAAGAAAGAAAAGCCCCACTCCCCCTGCACCTTTAAAATGCATTTATTTTGGGCCTAGCATTGGTCCCAAATGTATATAACAGGGAATTGCAGAACCGTGGAAAGCCAGAGTCCCATCTGGTAATTGCTGACTTTCGCAGTAGGATTTTTCAAGGGTCCCAACTGCTAGAGTAAAAGAGTTGTGCACACGTACATCTGCATTCAGGATTGAAAAGGTTGTAAAATCATGTCCCATCTTCTATTTTCCCCTCTTTCTCAGTTGAGCTCTTAACCTGCTGCTACCTCCCAAATAAGGATGGGGAAGGAGGGATGGAGGGAGAGAGAATTTCCCATTTTATTAATCTTGATGTCCATCTCTTGCCCTCTTTCATTACTTTCTTCATTCAAAGGAACTTTGTAAATCAAACTCCCAGATCTTTGCTGAGATGTTTGGGGGCTATAGAAGCCAAAGCATTTTCCCCTCCTGTAATAGTAAGTTCTAAAGGGAACTTAAAGAAACCTGGGACACTTTTTACCCATCTGTGAGGTCATTGACAGTGCCTGAACATGTGGGTTTTGTGGGGGAGAGTAATAGAAACTGTAAATGAAAGTTTAATAAACAAAGTCTTGCAAAATATAGTTAGTGAGCCTGCTTCTCCACTGGTTTGCACCTTGTGTCATCATTGACACCCTAAGCAAAGCGTCTGTAATTCACTACCAAATCAGAATTCTCCCCTCACTAACACAAATGGGTATCACTTTACACCCACTTTGCACTGGTGTCAATGATGACACAAGACTCATGGCCTTGGAGAGCCATTCTTATGTGTTAGTGGAGAGAACCTGCAACATATTCAAAGATGTGATGAGGCCTTGTAGACTTAATGATCCGTCAAGTCTCTTTCAACCCTAATTTCTGTGATCTTTATACACACAGAGACACACATACAGGTATGCTAGTGTTTTCCATTCTAATGTACTGAGCACCTATGATTTCATTGATTCCATCATGAGATTCTGCTGTCTTGAAGTTAGAGCAGGGGTAGCCTAGATTCCAGAGTTCAGGTCCTGCTTCTGCCACTGCCACATTACCTTTCTGTGCCTCAGTTTCTCCAAAATGAATGATAATGCCTGCCTCCCAGGACTGTTGTGAGAATTGATGAATGTTAAATGTGCCTATATTACCTAGGAACCTAAGTCCCATTAACTTCCAGGGGGACATTGGTCATTTTGACAATTATACCCAATGTATATAAATTGCTTTGAGATCCTCAAATGACAGATGCTATAGAATGCCAAAATGTTGTTCTTGTAGCATAGCCATAGCTCATTAACTTTATTAGACATTTATAATTAGGGCCCTACCAAATTCACAGTCCATTTTGGTCAATTTCACTGTCATAGGATTTAAAAAATCATAAATGTCATGATTTCAGCTATTTCCATGTGAAATGTCATGGTGTTGTAATTGTAGGGGTCCTGACCCAAAAAGGAGTTGTGGGGTGGTCTCAGGGGTGGTGTATTGTAGGGGGGTGGTTGCAGTACTGCCACACTTACTTCTGTGCTGCTGCTGGCGGCGGCTCTGCCTTCAGAGCTGGGGAGGTGGAGAGCAGCAGCTGCTGGCCGGGAGCTCAGCTCTGAAGGCAGAGCTGCCGCCAACAGCAGCGCAGAAGTAAGGATGGCATGGTAGGGTACTGCCACCCTAACTTCTCTTCTGCTGCCTTTAGAGCTGGGCCCTCAGTCAGCAGCCACCACACTCCGGTCGCCCAGCTTTCAAGGCAGCAGCACAGAAGTGAGGATGGCATGGTATGGTATTGCCACTCTTCCATCTGTGCTGCTGCTGGTGGGGTGCTGCCTTCCGAGCTGGGCCTCCGGCCAACAGATGCCGCTCTCCGGCTGCCCAGCTCTGAAGGCAGAAGTAAGGGTGGCAATAGGGAGAGTGTTGGGGACAACTTCCTGGTGCAACTACTGAAGGAACCAACCAGGGGCCGTTCTCCTCTTGACCTGCTGCTCACAAACAGGGAAGAATTGGTAGGGGAAGTAGAAGTGGGTGGCAACCTGGGCAGCAGTGACCATGAGATGGTTGTGTTCAGGATCCTCACAAAAGGAAGAAAGGAGAATAGCAAAATATGGACCCTGGACTTCAGAAAAGCAGATTTTGACTCCCTTAGGGAACTGATGGGCAGGATCCCCTGGGAGGCTAATATGAGGGGGAAAGGAATCCAGGAGAGCTGGCTGTATTTTAAAGAAGCCTTATTGAGGGTGCAGGAACAAACCATCCTGATGTGCAGAAAGAATAGCAAATATGGCAGGCGACCAGCTTGGCTTAACAGTGAAATCTTCAGTGAGATTAAACACAAAAAGGAAGCTTACAAGAAGTGGAAACTTGGACAGATGACTAGGGAGGAGTATAAAAATACGGCTCGAGCATGCAGGGGTGTAAATAGGAAGGCCAAAACACAATTGGAGTTGCATCTAGAAAGGGATGTGAAGGGTAACAAGAAGGGTTTCTACAGGTATGTTAGCAACAAGAAAAAGGTCAGGGAAAGTGTGGGACCCTTAATGAATGGGGGAGGCAACCTAGTGACAGAGAATGTGGAAAAAGCTGAAGCACTCAATGCTTTTTTTGTCTTCACAGAAATGGTCAGTTGCCACACTGCTATCCTGGGCAACACTGTATGGGGGGGGATGTGATCAGCCCTCAATGGTGAAAGAACAGGTTAAGGACTATTTAGAACAGCTGGACATGCACAAGTCCACAAGTCCTAATGCATCTGAGGGTGCTGAGGGAATTGGCTGATGTGATTGAAGAACCATGGGCCATTATCTTTGAAAACTCGTGGCAATCGGGGGAGGTCACGGACTATTGGAAAAAGGCAATATAGTGCCCATCTTTTAAAAAGGGAAGAAGAAGAACCTGGGGAACTACAGACCAGTCAGCCTCACCTCAGTCCCTGGAAAAATCATGGAGCAGGTCCTCCAGGAAACCATTTTGAAGCACTTGGAGGAGAAGAAGGTGATCAGGAACAGTCAACATGGATTTACCAAAGGTGAGTCATGCCTGACCCACCTGATTGCTTTCTATGATGAGATAACTGGCTCTGTGGATATGGGGAAAGCAGTGGATGTGATCTATCTTGACTTTAGCAAAGCTTTTGATAGTATTCTTGCCAGCAAGTTAAAAAAGTATGGATTGGATGAATGGATTATAAGGTGGAAAGAAAGCTGGCAAGATTGTTGGGCTCAGTGGGTAGTGATCAACAGTTTGATGTCTAGTTGGCAGCCAATATCAAGCAGAGTACTCCAGGGGTCATCCTGAGGCCGGTTTTGTTCAACATCTTTATTAATGGTCTGGATGGTGGGATGGACTGCACCCTCAGCAAGTTCGCAGATTACACTAAGCTGGGGGGAGAGGTAGACAGGTGGAGGGTAGGGATAGGGTCCAGAGTGACCTAGACAAATTGGAGGATTGGGCTAAAAGAAATCTGATGAGGTTCAACAAGGACAAGTGCAGAGTCCTGCACTTAGGATGGAAGAATCCCATGCACCGCTACAGGCTGGGGACCAACTGGCTAATCAGCAGTTCTGCAGAAAAGGACCTGGGGATTACAGTGGATGAGAAGCTGAATATGAGTCAGCAGTGTGCCCTTGTTGCCAAGAAGGCTAACAGCATATTGGGCTGCATTAGTAGGAACATTGCCAGCAGATCGAGGGAAGTGATTATTCCCCTCTATTCGGCACAGGTGAGGCCACATCTGGAGTATTGCGTCCAGTTTTGGGCCCCCCCACTACAGAAAGGATGTAGACAAATTGGAGAGAGTCCAGCGGAGGGCAACAAAAATGATCAGGGGACTGGGGCATATGACTTATGAGGAAAGGCTGAGGGAACTGGGCTTGTTTAGTCTGCAGAAGAGAAGAGTGAAGAGGGATTTGATAGCAGCCTTCAATTACCTGAAGGGGGGTTCCAAAGAGGATGGAGCTTGTCTGTTCTCAGTGGTGGCAGATGACAGAACAAGGAGCAATGGTCTCAAGTTGCAGTGAGGGAGGTCTAGGTTGGATATCAGGAAACACTATTTCACTAGGACGGTGGTGAAGCACTGGAATGGGTTACCTAGGCAGGTGGTGAAATCTCCATCCTTAGAGATTTTTAAGGCCCGGCTTGACAAAGCTCTGGCTGGGATGATTTAGTTTGTTTTGATCCTGCTTTGAGTAGGGGGTTGGACGAGATGACCTCCTGAGGTCTCTTCTAATCCTAATCTTCTATGATTCTATGAATACCACGACACTCCTAAAATAACCTTATCTGACCCCCCTGCAACTCCCTTTTGGGTAAGGACCCCCAATTTGAGAAATGTTGTTCTCCCCCATGAAATCTGTATAGTATAGGGCAGGGATCGGTAACCTTTGGCACGTGGCCCGCCAGGGTAAGCCCCCTGGCGGGCTGGGCCAGTTTGTTTACCTGCTGCATCCGAAGGTTCGACCGATCGCAGCTCCCAGTGGCCGCGGTTCGCCGCTCCAAGCCAATGGGGGCTGCAGGAAGCAGTGGCCAGCACATCCCTCGGCCCACGCCGCTTCCTGCAGCCCCCATTGGCTTGGAGCGGCGAACCACGGCCAGTGGGAGCTGTGATTGGCCGAACCTGCGGACGCGGCAGGTAAACAAACCGACCCGGCCTGGTGGGCGCCGATCCTTGGTATAGGGTAAAAGCACACAAGACCAGATTTCACGGTCCGTGAAATTTTTTTCATCTCTATGAATTTGGTAGGGCCCTATTTATATTACATTACTACTGGCTGGATTTGCCAACATTCTGAACCATTCTTATTCTGTCATTTGTGCCATCTGCAGCTCTCAGAAGTTACTACAATGACTAGCAGGCAAATGGCAAAGATGGTTAAACCTCAAAAGTACTGACAGTTTGGTTAGAATTTCAGACAAACATTTGGTCTGCACTGACTGTATTTTATCCAAAAATGTTGACCTATCTTTGCAAAGCACCTGCTAATGCCAACCCCATGGGGAAATTTCTTTAGGGTAAAAATCAGGTTACAGCTTACACCATGAGTATGTGTGTGCAAAAAAGTAGACATGAAAGTTTACACTCATGGTAACATATGCAGGGGAAACTGTAGAAATATTTTTAGGAATCACTTATAAAAATTTATCCTAAGTATGTTTTAATTTAAACAGCCAAGGTTGGCTTCAGTCATTTCTCATTAAAATATTGTATTTTGTGGATGACTTTCAGTGCCTAGACCCTTGCAGTTGGCACTCTTTAAATACTGGAGATGGATACGATAGTTTCCACTGCCATCTCTACAGCAATGTGCTGCATAGAAATGAGTAAATAGAAATAATAATTAATAGCAATAGCCTCAGTTACTACAATGGTTCAGGAGAGAAACTCACTTTCATTCAGTGTGAACAAAAATAGGAAATCTGGAAGCTCAGACAAATGCTGTTTATGACCTTGAGAGAATTTTTGCATTGTAAAATAGAGAAGAAAATTTCACTCTGCTGCTGACGAGAGAGAGAGTTATATTTTTCATATGGGACACAGTTATGGGCAATTTAATCACATTTCAGAAGCAATCGCTCAGGTTTTCCATTTTACTGTGTTTCGCATATTTTTTTAACATTGGGTTGCTTAACCAGTTCCTGACAAACCACAGTTTAATAGGAAGAATCCAAAGAATTTATAAAATGAGCGAGTGAGTGATCAGTCCACATTGGCAGATGTACACATAGTCTTGTGTCCTCACAGGCGTTTAGTTAACCTCTTAAATGCCCTTCCATGTGTCTTTAGACTGTGCAGTGTCCAAAGCAAAATCCCATTTGTGGTTTTTGCTTTCTGTTTAGCATACTTGCAGTGGAGTAGAAGGCAGGAACATGAGGAGACAGGAGAAAGGGGTGTGTTGAGGGTTCTTTAACACTGTCTTTTGTGCAGTGATGATTAAACACAACACAGGTGATTGGGCTATGCAGCACTTTGCCTTTGATCACAGATCAGATGGTGAGAGATATTAACTAATAACTTTGTGAACAACTGAGCTAAGCTCTGATGGATCTTTCTGAAACTCAGATCAGGGGTTTACCATGTCCACAGGAGGGAGAAGATATCTGTCTGTGTGTTGGGCAGACATTTGTATGTCTTTCAGTTCTTTGCTTCTGGAATCATTTCTTCACATCATCATCAAAATGATTCAAAGAACTAAATGTGCTGTGTCATGTCACTGTAGTCACGTGTGGTGGGTTTTCCACCCCACACTTGCCCTGAAGCGATTGATGGAGGACCAATGGGCCAATTAACGTATTAGTCTGAAGGCTGAGAGGAAAACCCTAGTTAGGGGAAGCTCACCTGTGTGAGAACAGTCAAGGCTTCTGTAAAGCTAGGGAGCTGATAGGTAGAAGGAGGCTGCAGGGAGGGAGCCTGCAGTCACTCCCTGGGAAAAGAGAGGTGGTTTGGGGGCTATAGAGACGAATAGCCTACAGTTGCTTCCTGGGAGGAGAGAGGCTGGCAAACTCCAGAGAGGGGGTGAGTGCTGGGGTAAAAGCAGCTCAGGGAATAAGTAGCAAGGTCGGGGACTGAACAGACCTTGGCTGCATGCTGTAGGATTCCTGGGCTGGAACCTGGAGTAGAAGGACCCAGGTTCCCCTACCTGCCACTGGGGAGGTGGCACTGTTAGGGTAGTGAACTGGAAGACTACCTGGATCACTATGGGAGAGACAGAAACTTTGAAGGACTATACCTGGAAGGGGGAGCGCTGAGTGACCTGGCTGGATGAGAATCCTATGGTTCCTGGAGAAAGAGAGGGGCTGCAAACTAGAAAGCAGGGGTGGCCAGCTTGTGGTTCCAGAGCCACGTGTGGCTCTTCAGAAGTTAATATGCGGCTCCTTGTATATTAACTTCTGACTCTGGGGCTGGAGCTATGGGCGCCAACTTTCCAATGTGCCAGGGGTGCTCACTGCTCAACCACTGGCTCTGCCACAGGCCCTGCCTCCACTTCACCCCTTCATGCCCCCTCCCCTGAGCCTGCAGTGCCTTCGCCTCTCTCCCCTCCCAGTCTCCTGCATGCCACAAAACAGCTGACAGGGAGGTGCAGGGAGGGAGTGGGAGGTGCTGATTGGTGGGGCTGTCAGTGGGCAGGAGGCGCTGGGAGCTGATGAGGGGCTGCTGACGTATTACTGTGGCTCTTTGGCAATGTACATTATTAAATTCTGGCTCCTTCTCAGGCTCAGGTTGGCCACCCCTGCCAGAAAGAGATGGAGTGACAGCATATAACTGCAGGAAGGCATTGTCATAAATATAAAGGGAAGGGTAAACCCTTTAAAATCCCTCCTGGCCAGAGGAAAAATCCTCTTACCTGTAAAGGGTTAAGAAGCTAGGATAACCTCACTGGCACCTGACCAAAATGACCAATGAGGAGACAAGATAGCTTCAAAAGCTGGGGGGAGGGAAAAACAAAGAGTCTGTTTGTGTGATGCTTTTGCCGGGGACAGAACAGGAATGAAGTCTTAGAATTTAGTAAGTAAGCTAGCTAAATATGCGTTAGATTATGATTTCTTTAAATGGCTGAGAAATTAAGCTGTGCTGAATAGAATGGATATTCCTGTCTGTGTGTCTTTTTGTAATGTAAGGTTTTGCCTAGAGGGATTCTCTATGTTTTGAATCTAATTACCCTGTAAGGTATTTACCATCCTGATTTTACAGGGGTGATTCTTTTTATTGTTACTTCTTTTTTACTGTTACTTCTATTAAAATCCTTCTTTTCAAGACCTGAATGCTTTTTTTCATTGTTCTTAAGATCCAAGGGTTTGGGTCTGTGTTCACCTATGCAAATTGGTGAGGATTTTTACCAAACTTTCCCCAGGAAGTGGGGTACAAGGGTTGGGAGGATTTTGGGGGGAAAGACATTTCCAAACAACGCTTTCCTAGTAAAATAAACCCAGATAAACGTTTGGTAGTGGCAGTGGAAGTCCAAGGGCAAAGAGTAAAATAGTTTGTACCTTGGGGAAGTTTTAACCTAAGCTGGTAAAAGTAAGCTTAGGAGGTTTTCATGCAGGTCCCCACATCTGTACCCTAGAGTTCAGAGTGGGGAAGGAACCTTGACAGGGGTGTAATCCTCAGAATGGCCAGGAGGAGGCACCAAACTAGTGGTGAGTGGAACATCCTGTCACACCATGGTAGATGTCAAAAGAAGAGTATACTCCAAAAGATAATGCAGCCCCCTGTTGCACATTACATCCCCTGTTTCAATTAACCTCATTCCTACAAAGGCCTTCTGGTTGTTATAGGGTTTGGGCCAAAATAAAGAGTGGCTTGAACCAAAGCTTTGCCACAACTGAATTTTCTGGTGCCCAAAACACCACAAGAAAAGCTATTCTTGTTAGTTTTCCACACTGAACGTAAGTCATGAGCACCCAGAACTCTCACAAGAAGAGTTTTCTAGGCCAATGTTACAGACTCATTTAGTCTATCATTTAACTCTACAGAGCCAGCAGATACTCCCTGGTGTAATTCCACCAGGCTAAACCCTCTGTGGAGCACTCTGAAAATAGCCCTTCAGTCAGAGACTCTCCTTCACTCACTTCTGCTTCTTGACCTACTGGCAATATAGGTCTAGTAGACCTATCATAATCTTTCCAAGCCTCCAACCACTAGGGAGCAAGAGAGTTACAAAGTTAAATTGAGAACACCTGACACATATTTCATCTAGTAAGAGGGCAATTATACCATCACATACAGTCCCATCCAGGAGAGGACAGTGGGGACTTTCACATGCATACACACACACAAACTGGGGACATTGGAGTGACATTTATTTTATGATTTTTCAGGGAAGTCTAAGTCTATATTGAAAGAACAGTTTTATATAAAGAGTGAGAGTGGGCAGAGACAGCAAATTCTGAGGCAGCAGACAATTTAAAACAGCAGTTAGATGCTAATTAAATCTGAAGTTTGGACCCATTATCAGAAGCAAGGTCATAGCTAATTATGTTGAAAGCCAGTTTAACTAAGGTTATGGTCATTCAATAAAGAAGAATTTCCTTCCCAGCAGAACACACCAATTTTAAAAACTGTTTAGCAGATTCCCAATAATGGATTTTTTCTCCTCCACCCTACCCTTTAATCTCTTTATCCATATTGTCTGTGTGATATTTAGTCTTTGTAGTTAAATCAACTGTAATTGTTTGTGGTAGCATGAGAAATTTTTGACCCCATTGATTTCCCATAGCACTGAAATGTCATATTAGCTCCAGGAGAAGAAGCTAATAAGATGTGAATGGTAGTAATAATAATAATAATAATAATAATAATAATTAATAACCAGAATAATAATGGAAATAATTATGCACCCAATTACACATAAAAAAGGTTGCAATTGCATCTCAGAATTCCGGGAACATTATAAACCACAGGAGAGCAGAGTGAAAATGGTTTGTTAATATCACTCAAACTGTAACACCAAAATGCCCCCTTATCTTCACAATTTAGGTGCATGCAAGTCTGTGTATGAGGAATAAACAGGAACAAAAAACAAGTATGCACTAATGTGAGCAACCCCCTCTTCGACTGCTCCTCACCATATACTTTCACCATTGTTTGTATTACTTCTCTCCCCTTGCCCACAGTCGGCGCGGATATGACAACTGCACAGACAAAAATGTACAATTTGCCATACTGGATCAGGATGTTGCTCCTGGAAATCAAGAAGTAGCCAGTACCTGATGCTACATGGAAAGGCCTTCCCCTTCCTCTTTGTAATGCACCTTAAAGTCTTGGAATGCTCGGCATGTCTGGGGAGGAATTATAGCCTCATGCCTGATTTTTATGGCCTGAAGCATACAAATATACCAGAGTTTTGTTAGTATTGAAATATCCAACCCTATTTAAAATCCACTGTCACTATTTCACTTTCTATAGCAGGGAGATCCACAGGCTAATGAGGCACTGTGCAAAGAAAGGTTTGTTTTTTTATTTCTTAAGATATTACTAGCTATTAATTTTAAGTGACTATGTTGTCATATCACAGAACAAGTTGAAATAGGGGGATCAATCAGTCTCCACTAATTATTTTAATAATTTACAAATATAATGGTGATTCAAGACTTAAACAATACAAGAGAATATGTTTGAATTACTAATTGTCTGCACTGTAACAAATCACCACCTAAGCATGGAATATTTGTCACTATTCTGCACATCAGGGGCCACTCAGTACTTTACAGGGATGTGGGAACAGATTTCACATTGTCTCACTAACAAAAGCTCCGACCACATGAACTAAAGAAGACTCATTTAGTTGTGAGCATTCTAAGGCCTAGGGCCACACATGAGAAGCTCTGATCTGAAACATTTGGTAAGCTGGATGCAAGAAAATAATGTTTAATGTGGCTAAATATAAATGTGTACATCGAGGAACAAACCATGTAGGCCATACTTACAGGATAGGGGACTCTATCCTGGGAAGCAATGACTCTGAAAAAGATGTGGGAATTGTGGTGGATAATCGGCTGAACATGAGCTCCCAGTGTAATGTTGTGGCCAAAAAGGCTAATGCAATCTTTGGATGAATAAACAGCGGAGTCTTGAGTAGTTGTAGTGAGATTGTTTTACCTTTGTATTTGGCACTGGTGCAACCACTGCTGGAATACTGTGCCCAGTTTTTGTGTTCACAATTCAAGAAGGATGTTGATAAACTGGAGAGGATTCAGAGAGGAGCCACAAGAATGCTTAAAGGATTAGAAAAATTATAAGAGTAATAGGAGCTCAAGATATTTAGCTTAACAAAGAGAAGTTTAAGCAGGGACATGATTGCACTCTTTAAGTGCCTACCTGGGGAACAAATATTTGATATCGGGCTCTTCAATCTAGCAGAGAATGGTATAACATGATCCAACAGCAAAAAGATGAAGCTAGACAAAATCAGACTGGAAATAAGGAGCATATTTTTAACAGTGAGGGTAATTAATCACTGGAACAATTTACCAAGGGTCATGGTGCATTTTCCATCACTGGCAATTTTAAAATCAAGATTGGATGTTTTTTCTATAAAGTGGGGCTATCAATTTATCACAGTTAACTCACCCTATTAGCTAAAAGAAATGAATTGTGATGAAAAAAATTAATCATGTTTAATTGCAGTTTTAATCGCACTGCTAAACAATAGAATACCAATTGAAATTTATTAAATATTTTAGATGTTCTACATTTTCAAATATATTGATTTCAATTACAACACAGAATATAGAGTGTACAGTGCTCACTTTATATTATTTTTTACTCCAAATATTTGCACTGTAAAAGTGATAAACAAAAGACACAGTAATTTTCAATTCACCTCATACAAGTAGAACCTATCATCAGCAGGGATGCGTGTCCTCTGGAATGGTGGTTGAAACATAAGAATGGCCATACTGGGTGAGACCAAAGGTCCATCCAGCCCAGTAACCTGTCTACCGACAGTGGCCAATGCCAGATTCCCCAGAGGCAGTAAACCTAACAGGTAATGATCTAGTGATCTCTCTCCTGCCATCCATCTCCACCCACTGACAAACGGAGGCTAGGGACACCATTCCTCGCCCATCCTGGCTAATAGCCATTAATGGACTTAACCTCCATGAATTTTTCCAGTTCTCTTTTAAACCCTGTTATAGTCCTAGCCTTCACAACCTCCTCAGGCAAGGAGTTCCACAGGTTGACTGTGTGCTGTGTAAAGAAGAACTTCCTTTCATTTGTTTTAAACCTGCTGCCCATTAATTTCATTTGGTGGACCCTAGTTCTTATATTAAGGGAACAAGTAAATAGCTTTTCCTTGTTCACTTTCTCCACACCACTCTTGATTTTATATAGCTCTATCATATCCCCCCTTAGTCTCCTCTTTTCCAAGCTGAAAAGTTCTAGCCTCTTTCATCACACTGCATATGGGACCCGTTCCAAACCCCTAATCATTTTAGTTGCCCCCATCATATTGTATGTATAGTTGGGGTTATTTTTTCCAATGTGCATTACTTTACATTTACCCACATTACATTTCATTTGCCATTTTGTTGCCCAATCACTTAGTTTTGTGAGATCTTTTTGAAGTTCTTCACAGTCTGCTTTGGTCTTAACTATCTTGAGCAGTTTAGTATCATCTGCAAACTTTTCCACCTCACTGTTTACCCCTGTCTCCAGATCATTTATGCATAAGTTGAATAGGATTGGTCCTAGGACTGACCCTTGGGGAACACCACTCATTACCCCTCTCCATTCTGAAAATTTACCATTTATTCCTACCCTTTGTTCCTTGTCTTTTCACCAGTTCTCAATCCATGAAAGGATCTTCCCTCTTATCCCACGACAACTTAATTTACATATGAGCCTTTGGTGAGGGACCTTGTCAAAGGCTTTCTGGAAATCTAAGTACACTATGTCCACTGGATCCCCCTTGTCCATGTTTGTTGACCCCCTCAAAGAACTCTAATAGATTAGTAAGACATGATCTCCCTTTACAGAAACCATGTTGACTTTTGTCCAACAATTTATATTCTTCTATGTGTCTGACAATTTTATTCTTTACTATTGTTTCAACTAATTTGCCTGGTACTGAAGTTAGACTTACCGGTCTGTAATTGCCAGGATCACCTCTAGAGCCCTTCTTAAATATTGGTGTTACATTAGCTATCTTCCAGTCATTGGGTACAGTAGCTCATTTAAAGGATGGGTTACAAATCATAGTTAATAGTTCCGCAATTTCACATTTGAGTTCTTTCAGAACTCTTGGGTGAATTCCATCTGGTCCCGGTGACTTGTTACTGTTAAGTTTCTCATTTAATTCCAGAACCACCTCTAGTGACACTTCAATCTATGACGATTCCTCAGATTTTTCACCTACAAAAGATGGTTCTGGTCTGCACATGAAGGGACATATTAATCTTTAGCGCATCTGGCACATAAATATCTTGCGACACCAGTGTAACATTCCCCTCTGGTGTTATCTGGACTGGTGATCTGCTAGGTCACCCCAATCCTTGACTCTGGAGCCAGCTTTACCCTGCTCTGCTGTGAGAACCCCGACTCTGGGGCTGTTTATGCACAGCCTCTGTCATGTAAGCTGCTCCCAGCTACTCACAAGTGAATGACACTAGCCAATATCTCTGGTCCCAGACACAACCCAAGGAACCTCCATCTTGCAATGTCCAGTTATGCCTGCTGGACACTGCAAGCTTATATAAGTTCATCAATTTAACAAAGAAATTGATATGTACCAGACTTGTTCTCCTAAGGGGAGTCTCTGACATGCTTCAAACCAAACGCACTGCTTCAGGTAGAATAAACCAACAGATTTATTAACTATAAAGATAGATTTTAAGTGATTATAAGTCAAAGCATAACAAGTCAGAGTGGTTACCAAAATAAAATAAAATAAAATAAAAGCACGCAGTCTAAACTCTCAACCCTATTAGACTGGGCAGCAACTAGATTAAGCAGTTTTTTTCACCCTACTGGATATGGCAGTCTTTAATATACAGCTTGTTCCTTAAACCTTGGCCAATCTCCTGTGTTGGAGTCCTGTCTTCTTCTCAGTGTCTTGGTTGCTTGCAGCGTATGTGAGGCAGGAGAAGGGCATAGTATGTGTCCACTCTGTTTTATACTCTCAGTCCATGTGCTTGTAGAACGCAAGTCCAGGTATGTCTGCGGGGCATTGTTGTGTCTCTCCCAGCAAGGTTGAGCAATTCCCCTGACGGGGCCTCATGCAGGTGAGTAATTGCATTCTAGCTCACTTGCTGGACAATGGTTGTTGATGGGCTGTTTCACACCCCACCCAGGCATTGGTTACTTTTCTTGCTGTTGCCTCTGGGGAGCTAATATCTGGCTGATTCCCCCAATGTACAGCATGTTTTAGTGGCAACCATATCACACAATTCTCATAACTTCATATGCATTAATGATACACATATATGGATAGAGAAATGACTTTCAGCAGATCATAACCTTTCTCTTGATAACTTACAAGGCATGTTTTATATATAAGATCACGATTATATGAAAATGAGGAATATGGGGGTTACAGCACGCTCCCCCACGGTGTAGAATGTCACAATCAGGTACAACAATGCCATGTGAATGCCTGTTCTCTCTTTCAGGTGACAGTGTAAACAAGAAGCAGGCAGCATTATCTCCCGTCAATGTAAACAAACCTGTTTATCTGAGCGATTGTCTGAACAAGAAGTAAGACTGAGTGGACTTGTAGGTGCTAAAATTTTACATTGTTTAATTTTTGAGTGCAGTTATTTTTTGTACATAATTCTAAGTTTGTAAATTCAACTTTCATGACAAAGAGATTGCACGACAGCACTTGTATGAGGTGAATTGAAAAATAATATTTCCTATTTTTACAGTGCACATATTTGTAATAAAAAATAAAGTGAGCACTGTGCACTTTGTATTCTGTGTTGTAATTGAAATCAATACATTTGAAAATGGAGATAACATCCAGAAATATTTAAATAAATGGTAATCTTTTATTGTTTAACAGCTTGATTAATCATGCAATGGTTGACAGCCCTACTAAAAAGATATGCTCTATATCTAACAGGAATTGATTCAGATTGATTCTATTTCCTGTGTTATACAGGAGGTCAGCCTAGACGATCACAGTGGTCTCTACTGGCCTTGGAGTCCATATTCCATCCAGTAGATGAAAGAGGTGCACATACACAGTACTAGTTAGTTCCTTACACACTTCATCCACAGAATGAATTGCCATTCTTGTCTGTCTGTCCAACACATATCCTTACTTTATAGTGTGTCTATACTACAGAGACTGCACCCACATAGCTATGTTGGCATAACTATATTGCCGATGGAAGCGTTCTTCTGTTGACATAGCTGTGTGTACACTATCATAGCTATGATGACTGTAACAGGGTGCCTTGCCTCTAGTTCTGTTGGTAATGCAGCAGGGCTTTCTAACCAGCATTTTTGTGACAAAAACTCTGTATGTGCACTGTGTACAGCAGAGCTAGTCTAGCTCAATAAGAACATGTTATTCAAAGTGTCCAGAACTGTAAATCACCTTGTTACTCTTCTGCCTAGGCAAAAGAGAGATGCTGGTGCTAAACTGAAAGACCACTCCCTCTCCAGTTTGTTAGTCAGCCAAACAGGATTCTCCCAGCTCTTATTTTGCCTTGCAGGTAACACTTGGTGCACCCCCATTCCCGAACCCCCAGGAGAGTGTCCCTCTGCAGTAGCCAGCCCCTGCCACTAGACACTCATGGAAATTATCAAGTCCACTGTCTCCAAAGAGACAGTATGCACACCAGCTTATTAGCTCATCTGAGGAGTCACTTTACTTTAATATCACACACATGAATTTAGCGTAAAACCAAGAATACATTTATTAAAAGTGAACAGAGATTTAATTGATCCTAAACGAAGATAATAGAAACAGAAAATGGTTACAAATCAAACAAAAGTATAACATGCTTTCTAGTGACTAAAACTTAACCAGTTACAATCCTTGTCTAAGTCAGTTTCTCACCTAAAGCTACTTCTCAGCATCACCATCCCACGTGGCTTGGGATCCACCGTTCATGGAGAGAAAAGGCGATGAACTCATTGTTCCCTCAGTGATGGATAACAAAATGGCTTTTTCCCTTTCTTCTTATAGGCCAGTAAATCTTTGAAATGTATTCTTCTGAATTGGATCTCCAGACAAAGTCTCCCCACCCCACTGTTTGTTCTTTGGCACGTAGACGCCATGCTGTTCTCCTTATCCTTCTGTTAATGTTTTTCCCGTTAACGTCAAATGCAAATGTAACTTCCTTTGTTTGGGTTTCACAATACTTGCCTGATAGCAGAGACCTAGGCAGAGAGGTAAATCAACATTTCTTTGTCTGGGACAAATGTGTTTACCATCCTGCCTGTTTACATTGTTTGGGCATATTTTTAATACATAACTGCAACTTTTTAATTGTTACCCATACATACATCACACAATAATTATGATGATCCGTATAACGTAAGTTTTCATTTGCTACCTTACATAACATTTTTATAAATAAATACCATGATAGCGATGTGTTAGATGTAGTGAGCCTGTCAAGCCTGATAGGAGTTGCTGTCTCATTACAGTGAACCCTTTACTGAGGGGCTTTAAGGTCACACAAAGCTCTGGGTTTATACCCTTAGGAGGGTAGGAGTTCTTAATCAGGAGCCCTACCTCATTACTCTAACCCTTTAAACCTATTCAGATGTAAGAAAAAGCAAGGTTAGCAGCCAGTTGAGTGCCTACCACATATTCTAGCAGGAGACCCTTGCACACCCTGTCCCAACAGCATGCAGCACATGTAGGGACATAATAAGTCGTCTCTTTGACACAGTTAGACACAGCAAATCTCTTTGGGTGGTTTTAGATTCTCTCACTCTTTATCCTGGAACAACAAAATCTGAAATGTACCTGGCCTCTCTTTCCCCAAACACCTGTAATGAGTTTATTGATCTAATCTCACTATCATAATGATAATGCCCAGGTGTTAACTACAGAATCCTCTCATCTTGCCAGAAAACTAAGCAGTCGTTAGAGCTGTCACCTCTGACTCGAAGGCAAAGGCTACAAAAATAATTTAGTGTGAAGTGAATTTGGCTGGAGCTGGTCCTGTATGAACACACATCTGCTGGGAATACACACTGGCGGGGTGAGAGAAGGTGGGAGAAAGATAGAGAAGGATTTTGTTGCGAGATGGATAATCATTGGTGCTCTCACCCTCGTTTGAGCATTTGCATAAATCATTTGGTAATTAGCAGTTTTAATTGCTTTCTGACACTAAGAATTAGTTTGGCTGCCCTGCTCTGCATTCTCAGTTAGAACCATTACTGTGTATGTCACCAGAGTCAATTGCGTCCATTTCAATGCTATGTTTATCATCTGGTGTCCCTTTCACGAAGCAAATACTTCAACAAGAACAACAAAGCATGTGCCAGGGGCTTGCAAGTCCCTAATCTATCTTTAGTGTGTACAGTAGATATTTCAAATATGATCACACTCCATGGTGGTGCCTTGGAGGTTATTAATTATTGTTTACAGTAAAGGATGGCCAGCTAAGGTTCACAACTTTATAAGTGTTCACTAATGACTTTGGTATTGCAGTATTGTTTTATAAAAAGTTTTTAAGGTGATTACAATGAACAGTCATTACGTAGAACTGTCGTCTAGTAACGTGTGTGCAAAACGAGGAGTCAGACAGTCCTGGGTTTGTTTCGGGCTCTGACACACACATATATATATAGTGACAGTGTCGGGCCAGATGGCTAAAGGAGAGTAATAGAAGGCAGATATATTAGCCCCAGGCTAAGTAGGTCCCTTTTCCCTGGGTAAGGTAACAGGGAAGGTTCCAGAACAATCAGGAACCTTCTGGAGACAATTAAGACAGACAGGCTGATTAGAACACCTGCAGCCAATCAAGAAGCTGTTAGAATCAATTAAGGCAGGCTAATCAGGGCACCTGGGTTTTAAAAAGGAGCTCACTTCAGTTTGTGGTGTGCGTGTGAGGAGCTGGGAGCAAGAGGCACTAGGAGCTGAGAGTGAGAACGCGGACTGTTGGAGGACTGAGGTGTACATGCATTATTAGACACCAGGAGGAAGGTCTTATGGTGAGAATAAAGAAGGTGTTGGGAGGAGGCCATGGGGAAGTAGCCCAGGGAGTTGTAGCTGTCGCACAGCTGTTCCAGGAGGCCCTCTAGACCACTGCATTCCACAGGGCCCTGGGCTGGAACCCGGAGTAGAGGGCAGGCCCGGGTTCCCCCCAAATCCTCTCAACTCCTGGTCAGACACAGGAGGAGTCAACCTGGACTGTGGGTTCAGAAAAATGGCCAAGCTGAGGGCTGCCGTGAAGGTCCAAGGCGAGCAAATCTGCCAATAAGCGCAAGACCCACCAAGGTAGAGGAGGAACTTTGTCACAATATATATATCAGTATCAGAACCCCACTGCCACAGGAAATAGAGCCTTTTTCATTCCCTGAAAACAGGATTGCATCTTGATTTTCAAGACTCTAATATTCAGGACCGCTTGACACTCTGAAGTTACTAATGCTTCTTTTCCTCACATGGATGTTAAGTATCACATTAAAAGATGTATGGGCACCATCCACAAATGTATGGAAGATGTGAATGTCAAAGAGGGAGAGCAATTGTTTATGGTGGTACAATAGAGTATACACAGGAGTGATGTGGTATACCTGAGCAAAAGGAAATTTACGCTTCATATTAGGGAAAAAAACCCTGTCCAATTATGAAAGAGATTTCAACAAGAAGTGGTGAAGGACCTGTCGTCTGAATCATTTAAAACTGGACTCGACAAAATAGTAAACAGTTCTCCACTTACAGGAGAAAGGACTGATGGATCTTGCCATGTCTGTGAGTTGTACTAATATTTAGATTAACTCAGGTACAAGTAAAGCCTACTTGAATTTGCCCCAAAGAGAAGCATACAACACTGTAGAAATTCAGAGTTATTATAATAACTTGCCACTTGCATGGTGTCGTGCTTTTTATCTTCCAAACACTAGACAAACAGTAACTAATTAATTTAGCCTACTCTTTCTGGTGTAGTTGAGAGGATATTAATATATTATTCATTCCAAGTTGTCCTGCGGTTATACATTTTAATTTGGTTTATTACTTAGTGTCATTAGCTTTTGCTTTATGGTTTTTAAGGTATAAATATAACTAAAGCTTGCTCTACACTTGCAAGTTATGTCAGTGTAACACAGTGGCTGCCACGTGAGCACCTCCTTGTGGCCGGAGAGGCCCCCGCGCTGCCCTTCTCTGCTTCAGGACCCATTTAAGAGCTCACTCTCTTTGAAAGGTAGTTCAAACAAATGCCCTTTGGGGGTCCAGTTTGAGTTCTCCAGTACTTACTGGCCCTCCAGGCCTCAAGCCCAGTTCAGTGTCTTTCCTGATCTGAAACTGCTGGCTTTTATAGTGTCTCTATTGCTTGGACATCATCTCTCCCAGGCCTTCCTGCCTGATGAGCTCTCTCGCACGCTCTTCTGCGTCTTCAGCTTTTACAGACATAGCCGCAGTCTCCTGGGCTTCCCCTTTCTCTGCATCTTCCTGCTCCTTTTGCTCTGGGATGACCTGATTCAACCCAGGTGTAGCTTGTCCTGTAATATGGGCTAGAGAGCGTGGGGCTAAACCAGGAAGATAATTAACCAATGGAACAGTTATATCTTGACGTTTATAGTGCATCACTTCTCCTGAGCAGATAATCCAATCATTAGGAAGTTAAACTATGTGTTAACCATGTCATATGAACATGGTAATTGCTATGCTGGATCAGACAAGAGGTTAATCTAATCCAGTAATGATCTCCAGCACTGGGCGGTACCAGATACTTCAGAATCAAATGCAAGAAACTTCACAGCAGACTGTAATGGAATAACTAGATAATAATAAGAAGTTTCTTCCAAAACACCATCAGTAAGAAGTCACTTTATGTCCTGAAGTACGAGAGTTTATAACTTTTTCCATTTTATCCTATTCAATGTACTGTGGATGTTCTTGTTATCCATATAAATCTCTAATCCTTTTTTAATTGTACTAAACTCTTTACCAAGGTGATATCTTGTAGCAGTGAGTTCCACAGATTAATGCTGCATTATGTAAAAAGAAAAATCTTTTTACCTAAACAGTTTTAAATGTCTTACCTTTCAATTTAACAGTATGTCTCCTGGTTCTTGTGTTATAAGATAGGGTAAATCTGAGCATTAGCTTCTGTCATTGATTATTTTGTATACTTGTGTCATGTCTCCACTTTTTATCTAAACTAAGTCGTCCCTATCTGCTAAATCTCTGAACAGCTAGAATTCTTTCTATTCCTCCAATCATTTTCCCCCTAGATTTATATATTAACACCAGAAGAGGCCATTGCGCTAATCTAACCTGAGCTCCTGTATCAATTCCTTTTTAAATTTAAGCATATTTTTCAGAAAAATAATCCAATATTGATTTAAAAATCCCCAGTGATGGCGAATCCACCATGACCTTTGGTAAATTGTTCCAATGATTAATTGCCCTCATGGTTATAATTGTGCCCCTTATTTCTAGTCTGAATTTGTCTAGCTTCAACTTTCAGCCATTGGATCATATTATACCTTTGTCTGCTAGATTGAAAAGCCCTGTATTATAAAATTTCTGTTCTCATGTAGGTACTTATAGACTTTGATTAAGTCTTCCCTTAATCTTCTTTTTAACAAGCTAAATGTTAAATGTTGAGTTCCTGAAGTTTATTACTATAAAACCTATTTTCCAAGCTTTTAATCATTCTCATGGCTCTTCTCTGAACCCTCTATAAGTTATCAATATCACCAATCTCTTATTTCTGCAGTATCTTTCTGGGGACACAGTCATCAGAACTGAACGTAGCAGGCCAATTCTGGGCATATCAACACTTTATACAATTGCATTATAATGCTTTCTGTATTTTCTGTCCCACTGATTGGTTGCCGTTAATTTAGAATTCTGCACTTCCTTCCAATGTGCATTACCTTGCCTTTGCCATTATTGAATTTAATTTTGTTTTACCATATTTAATCTGGTTACAAACTTAGTAAAGATCTGTGGTGTAGGCAGAGTCTAAATAGAAGAGTCATAGTAGTTCAAGATGGAGGTCCAGCATTTGCCATGATGGGAGGTCAGGTTGAATGAAAGGGGCCCTGTAGTTCTGATGAAAGCTGAATTCTGACAATGAGTACACATATCAAAATGTTCTGTGCTTCCACCACATCTCACTAGTTAAATCTTTGCTATTAAGCATCAAGGGAAATACTTTTCCCCTGCCATTCTCCTGTTCAAACAGGTGCAAAACCATTTTGATTGTTATGAGGAACAAAAGACAAGTGAATTTCATGTGATCTGATGAGATCAAAGTCTGAAGCCTGCAGGTTTTCAGCATTGAACATATGAGATGATAAACAGGGGAAGAAGGAAGTCTCCAGAGAACTATGTGGCTGAGAATGTAATGGGTTTCTTCTGGGAGTAGCTGATTAAAGAAACAATAAGAAAACAAAGGTTCTGTTCACTGAAGCTTTTCTAAACTATAAGTGTTTTAATGGACTGATTTTTCATTTAGAAATAAATACACTTTCTTGTATTGTGATATTTCCCCAGTCAGAAAAATTTAATGAGGAAAATTCAGCATAGCATTAAAATCTCTGTGCATGTGGACCAAAACTAGAATAGTACAATATGCTGTAGCTCAAGGAAAGAAGTACATTGGCAGAGCTGTGTGTAGGATTCTTGCATGGAACTTCCTTTAGTAGGCCTAGCTCCAGTTTTTTTTTTTTTTCCCCACTTCATGAGAACCAAAGCTGCATGGGACCACACCACTGGAATAAAAAAGGGTGTTTCAGATTAGGACTGAGATGGCAAGCCTGTGTGGGATCTCCAGTACTTATGGCACAGATGTGGCAGGTCGGAATTGAGGCACATTAGCAAAGCAGTCTGTAGAAACGGTAGGCAGTGCTACAGGTTCAAAAAGTGAATTAGAAGAGATGCACATGAATTTACATGCCCTCTGACTTCACTGTATTCTCTCTCTTCATTTTAATTAGTTTTATGAGAGGAAGGAGGGTCCAGTGGGTAGGGTGATAGACACCCAAGTTCAATTCCATGTTCTACCACTGACTTCCTGTGTGACCTTGGGCAAGTCACTTGGTCTCTCTGAGCCTCAGTTCCCCATCTCTAAAATGGGGATAATAGCTCTTAGGTTACTTAATAGGTGATACTTCACAGATGTTGTGAGAATAAAGATATTAAGAGTGTGAGATGCTCAGATGATACAGTAACGGGGGCCATATAAGTACCTAGGATGGATAGATAACATTAAGTTCACAATTCATAGTTGCCCCGTGGGCCCCATGTGCTGGCTAAGTCTGCACAAATGGGCCACAAAGCAGTTACATGAGACCCCTGAGGAATAACCCCTGTTCTATGTCCCATCTCCTCCACCACATTCTCTGCCCTGGCTGTTCCCCAGCTTCTGCAAAGCCTAGAGGAGCCCTGGAAACCAGAAGAACAAGCTTCATCTCCTCATTCCTCATTCCTGTGTCCATTGCAGTGCTAGCTCAGAGAGGAATTCAATTCTAGGTTGACAAGGTCTGAACTTGTGGAGAGTTAAGAATAAGCCATTTGTCTTTCTGTCAGGGATGAAGCACTCAAGATATGATTACACTGAAATCGTAGAGTGTGATTGCAACTGGCGTAGACATACCCAAGTTCGATTTAATCTAGCTAGCTCAGCAGTGAAGCTATGGGTAGTACTTGGGAGGTTAGCCCATGCTGAAACCCATGCTGCTGTAGTTTCAGGCTCTGGTACCTGAGCTAGATAGATCAAAGCTAATTTGGGTATTTCTACACAAACATTCCCTTTGATTCAGATATTTGGTGTGTGGATGTAGAAGGTGCACAACCACCGACAGTGCTGCCTAGTGGTCAGGAGACAGTTGGCAGGACATGTCACTATTGAAGCGCACAGTCTTGTCCCTCAGCACTCCCACCCCAGAGATTTCCAGTCCTCCCCTTTAGCACAGGAACTTTGTAGTCTCTTCCAGCAGGCCTCTCCCTAGAGATGAGGGCTCTTGTTGTTGTGTTGTCCTCTCAGAGTGGATTGGGGATCCCAGGCCTACCGAGCTCGTACATGCTTTGCAGGGGTGATTGGGTGGGGCTGCCTGGGCTCAGAGTTGTTCCTTAACCCTTTGCTATCCAGTACAGGTTTTGTATACCCCATCACAGTGGACTAGAGAGAGATGGGGAGACTGAGGTTACCTGGAAACTTTATTCAACAGAATCAGCTGAAACAAGTACAGCTCAGCAGAGTAAAGAAAACTCCTGCAATGTTTCTAGCCTTTCTCAGCCAGCCAGTGTCAAATCAATTCAAATAGCCTCCTTGCTGAGCCTTCTAACTTACTGAGGCTTGACCATCACTAGCAAATAAACCTGCCTATGTTCAGACAGAGCTGCATGTTCACTGAATAGTTGTTTGCAGAGGACTCCCAATGAACAGCGTTAGACTTGAGCCACAAGATACAGCTCTGGACACACTTTTTGTGAGGCAGTTTAGACCTATTATAGACAGTGTTCAGATCCCAGGTTTTGATTCATCACTGTCTCTACTGACCAGCTGCCTCTGCTCCAGAATGTCTTTGGTTGGTTTATGGTTTTAATGATTTGTTTGGCCAAAGTTCTTTGGTGCAGATTTGTGGGATGAAGAAAAGGTCTGAAGTGAAACCTTATGTCCCATGCCAGGAGAGCCCATTTATCACTTAGTGAGGGGTTTTACCACTCAAAGCACCCAGAGTTTAGCTATTTCTCTGTGGTGTCTCCTTGTAGTAGCTGTGGAAACACAGCAAAAGTTAAGGGGAATTTGTCATGCTGCATTTATCTCTGGTGGTTTCAGAGACACGGCCTTGTGTTAGTTTTATCAGCATGTGTCAGTGGCCCTTTGAGGCAGGACTGTAAAGATTAGAAACCTAGTTTATGGGAACTGCAGTGTGTTTTTCTGCCCCCTTTCTCAGTCCCTGCCGGTGTCTGAGCTGGAAAGGAGGAAAGGGGCATTGTAACTCAAGTTGAAGCCTTGATGCTTGATGAGACTAGCAAAATGTAAACGTGTCATGCTGCAGAATAGACCCTATTTGCCTCTTAATCTTTCCTGTAAGAAAAGACTTACCTGTTCAAAAACATGGATGGACTATATTGTTTGATGTTTGGTGCCAGCTGTGCCTATCTATTCAGTAAATCATGCATATGTGGAGGTGATAGCATGTGCTCTTTCGCAGAGCAATGTGATAAAAGATGCAGGATAAACAATATTCTCCCCTCACCTACCTTCTAACAACTAATCCATCTCCCCAGGCCTAATTCCTCTAACATTCCAGCATCCGGAGCAACTTCAATAAGTCACTATTTGGGAAAAATAAACAAATATTTCCTCTTTCTCTTCACCTAGCATATGGAATTTCTCCTCAAAATTACAGCGGCCAAGTTCCAGAATAGGAAAGATTCAGTTCTGAGCCAGTAACAGCTCTTCTATATATAAAAATGGCATGATGTTAAAGTCTGGTATCTCACAATCTCATAGTGTTAGAAAAGGGATCTTTATGCTACTGGAAAGGGAGATGCCTAGCTACTCACTGAGATGACATTTGCTTCAAGATCCAAAATGCTACAAAATACTGGCTTTAAAATCCATTATAATTTGTGATATAGAAAAGCTAATTTCAGTTATTTTTAGAAGTTGATATGGCTCCCCTGGAGATGTACATGACTCATGGTAACTCAGGCATCTGATACCCATGTGAAAGGATGCAAAAAATTGTCTCAGGAAAGCTTTTAATAACTTTAACCCATCTTTAAAATAATCTTCCTGCAATCTGGAGGGTAAGATATCTGTACTTTAAGGAATGTAAAGGGTGCCTAGAACAAATGGAGAGGTGCTTTAGAGGACCAAATTGTGTCCTCTTTTCTCACCTTGAGTGATAGCTTACTATATAATCAATCCCCATTAATTCAAATGGGACAATTTGTTTAGTAACGTATTGCTTAAAGTGAGTAAGAGGTTAAAAATCCAGCCCTAAATAAATAGGCATAAATAATATATTTAGGGAATACATGGGGGCTCTATTGGCACTCATTTGGGATAACCTGCATAATTCACTTGTGGCCTTGCCACTTGTGAGTAATAGATCTATCCCAGGCTTATATAAATAAAACCACATTGCAGGACATGTCTGTCCTCTAGTTCCTTCTCCGGAGCTAGTGTGGTGCTCTCTGCCTCAGTTTCCCTTCTCTCATGCCCCTTAAGAACTCCAATGTGTCCAAAAGCATGTAAGACAAAATTCCCCTGCAGGGATTCTGCTTTATTAAATACAAATAAGCCTGAAATAAAGTCTCTCCCCGGGGGCCAGGGGTTGCACAGTTGTCCTCGTTGGGGACCTGGGGTCTCTGGAAGCACCTTACCCTTAGGAGAGCCTCTCTCTCTCTCTCTCTCTCTGAGCACTTCTTTGTAACTGAGCCGTTATCGCCTTTTGTCAGGCCATTATCATTCAATTAACTGCCTAGATGAGCTCATTCACCCTAACTTAGCTCATCTTGGGTAGCTTGAGGTTGGACCAGCAGTTCTGAGAAACAATGCCTCACTGTATATCAGGGATCAGCAACCTTTGGCATGCCGGCCGGTTTGTTTACCTGCCGTGTCTGAAGGTTCGGCCAATCGCAGATCCCACTGGCTGTGGTTCACCGCTCCAGGCCAATGGGGGCTGCGGGAAGCAGTGGCCAGCACATCCCTTGGCCTGCGCTGCTTCCCGCAGCCCCTGTTGGCCTGGAACAGCGAACCATGGCCAGTGGGAGCTGTGATCTGCCGAACCTGTGGATGCGGCAGGTAAACAAACTGGCCTGGCCCACCAGGGGGCTTACCCTGGTGGGCTGCGTGCCAAAGGTTGCCGATCTCTGCTCTATATATTCACACATGGAGCTCTGACAAATATTCCTTCTGTAGCCTTACACAAATCAATTTCATATGATTTTTGGTCTGTGCCTCAGTTTCCCCATCTGCAAAACAGTAATTTTCCTAGGTCACACAAGTGCTGTGCGGATGAATTAGCATTTGAAAAGTGCTTTGAAACTGGGAAGTATTATATATGAGAGGCCACTCACTTGGTTTTGCAGCTATTCTGTGCAGCGGTGCTACAGAGTAGTTTTTTGAGAAGGGGAAGTGTTAGTGTGCTGTAGGGAACAAACTTGCATTGGCAAGAGAAGTCCTTCTCTAACTCCTGAGATGCTCTGAAGTGAGGTACCCTACAGATAACCTCAACTTGATCAAAAAGGAGCAGCAACCCTATAGAGGCCTTCACTTGACTGCAATGGACTGAAAATATCTGATAGTGAGTGGGATTATCAAACAGAGCCCCCTATAGACACCCATAGGAGCCTTTTACTATTGGAAGGGTGCATGGTATCCTATGTGAAATGAGCTGCTTATCTAAGCAGAAACACTGACTTAACTGTCCAGACTGAATTCAATGAAAGCCATCCAACTAAAGGTAGGGGTACACAGTTAAAAGTGAAGATCAAACTTCATCCTTTGTTATCATCAGATGTGGAGAGGAATTGCCACCACAAAACAGAAAAGGAAAAGGAGATGGGCAATCACTCTCTGAATTCCCATATGCCAAAGAAATCAGTGTAATTGAGAAATAAGACTTCCTGAAGACATTTCCAGTGATTCATCACTTGGTACTCCAGCCTTAAGCCAATGCAACTCCATAGGAAAACTTTTTGGCATTAGACCAGTTTAAAACTGGAGTAACACAATAAGGAATTATGCCCTTTTTTCTTGAGATTAGCATGACATACATAACATTATGTAGGAAGGTAGCTGGATCATTTTCCCGGGCTATCTTGCATTTCTTTTTGATTCCCATTTTATTGGCTATGTGTGGAAGATGCCATTTAAAACTTTAATTGCCAGGGAGAATTGTGAAATATTAACTGAGATTTATTGCTTTCCCTTTGTGAAGTATCTTAGCAGCAAAGTGACCCTGGTGGTTAGGAAGCATATTGTATGAATAACAATTTAACGAGGTCATGGAGACTCTGAGGTCTCCAAAGAACACTTGATTTTTAAATTTCTTTATTATGAAGTATTTTATGGGTAAATCCTGTTATGAATTCCAATGAGGATAATTTGGATCTTCAGCCAGGCAAGTTGGGAAAACCAGAACGGAATTATAATCCAGTATACTCACATCTGTAAGATACAGGTTTGTACAAGTAGCTACAACCCTCTCGTTTTTCCTAAAATGATGAAAAAAGACATTTTCAGATTGACATTGCTGGAGAATAAAGTCCTCTGTTTTCAAACATCCCATGTATTCTGCAAATCTGTGGCTGCAGAATTCACTATAGTATCCAACTTTTGCTGCAGAATTGTGCTCCAGAATGTGAGAAATGTGTTGCTAGCCCTTCCATTTCTGAAGAATATCTTGAAAATGTGAAACAGATGTAAACCTAAGCAGAGTTGTCTGTTCAAGTCTGGAGATGGAATAGTTATAAGAGTGAGGAGAACTGCCTCATTCATTCATTCATTCTATAGATTGTTAACCCTGAAACATAAAAATGGTCATTTAAATGTCAACATTTTAAAATGTCTCACTGATCATTTTTAGGAAGAACATCCATATAATATTCTTAGCTTCCATCCTTACTGACCCCTCCCAACTTCCTGAGTTGCCAAAACCTTCAATTTTCTCTCTCTTCTCCCTGACTGATAACTTCTATAAAGCAGTTCAATGTTAATATGAAATCAGAGGCACATTGAAAACTGAAAATCTGTGAATATTGTAATATATGGTAAACTGAATGAAGCTATAATGTGTCTCAAACCAGTAGAATCTTCCAAAACAAAAGGAAAAAAAACTTTGCATTTTTTACTTCTATGCTTTTTTTTTTATAGAGACAAAGAGGGCTTTTGAATGGAGATGTGGGTGGATAGATGGGTGACGTGACAAGATAATGGAATGGTTTTTTCCACAGCCAATCTCCATGTAGTGACATCCAGAAGAGAACAAAGCCCATACGAAAAAGAATAACTTAGTAATTAGTGGCACCATGGGATGAGGCTCTGTACACAGACATCTAATTGTACCTTACTGCGAAGACAATCTGTGAGGGACTGAAATACTGAATAGACAGGACATGATTGAATGAGAAACAGTGAACCCTGAAATGATAAAAGGTAATATATTCTATGGAAAGATGAGTCAATAACTTATTCCAGACAGATTTTGCCCCATTATTAGTTTATTTATATCAAGAAAGTCTGTTTGCTGGAAGGTTTGTTTATATTACCTAGTCTAGGAGAAGAGGTGAACCCTCCGGCTGCTGGCAGGATAGTTTGAAGTGAACTCAGCCATTTTGTGTTTTCCCTCATCTCATTACTAGAGATGATGATGAGTGGACCAACCTACATATCACCACAGGAGATTCCCCATTGGGGACCTGCAGTTCTACCAGAAAAGGGAACCTTCCCAACCATGTTTGATCCATTAGGAGCAATATAAAGTCATTAGTCACTTGTACAGACGTGACAGCTGCAATCTTGGTCAACATCAGGTATTGAACCAGCGATCTTTATAGCTGAAAACTAAATATTCTATAGCTTGAGCTAAAGAACCAGACTCTGGGTAGGGCTGTAAGGGTATGTCTACACAGCAACTGGGAGCATGCTTCCCAGCCTGGTTAAACAGACTCCCACTAGCTCTGCTTGAGCTAGTGTGCCAAAAACAGCCAGGGGGATATTGAAGCAAAGGTGGTGGCTTGAGCTAGCCACCCAAACTCAGATCTAGCGGGGGCGGGGATGGCGACCCCAAGCCTCCCTGTATGCTGCAATGCCCATACTGGTATTTTTAGCAGCTAGTTCGAGCAGAGCTAGAATGAGTCTGTCTACCCAGGCTGGGAGGTTCACTTCTAGCTGCAACATAGATAGATTCACATACTCTGTGGATTGGACTCAGAGAGGGACGCATAACATACACTAACCAGTGGGTTACATGTATATCACAGGAAGATTAGGAGTCTAAGGCCATCAATACATGAGCTATGATGTGTTTCCTTAGTCCATTAGCATGTATATAGTTTGCTCCTGTTTATTCAGCTGTGCATTTACTTCAAAGCATGTGCTAATATATATTAATATCTTGCAGCATGGGACTATTCCCATTAATTAAAGCTAAGACAGAGTCCAAATAATCCTGGAATAGTGTCCAGGGAATCAAGAGCTAATTCTACTTTTAGACTGGGGGTATTGCATAGGCTGTCTCTTCTGCATTGATTTTAGGATTAGATCCACTGCCTTGGGTGACCTGAACTATAGTCCTACAGGAAAACCTTTTGCGGAGATGCGTTGGAAACATGGACATACCATGAACAGGAGAATAGGAGCCTATGCATCATTATCTTTTAAGTCTCATGCCCTCCCCTTCCAGTGTTGTCACTCCATGTCCATTATGAGTTTTGAGTGTGTCTTCAACAAAAGACATTGGCTTTGAGCCTTAGCTATCTTGGGTCCCTGCATGACAGCTGGCACATCCAGCTATAGAAAGATTACCACAGCACAGGGGGAATCCTCCACTGTTGCAAAGCTAGTATAGCAGCTCCTATTCTATCCTCCATCCCTATGCCCAGTCAGGAACATGTCTGAGAGAAAATGAGACAACACCACTGTTTTTCTGTGCGGTGGAAAACCACTGCAGCTAGAATGGCCCCTATGGGAACTAAAGAGGACCAGCCCAACACACAGCCTGCCAAGCATCAGAGGCATGCAAAGATGTTTTTCCGCTACACCCAAAAATCAGTGTGTGTATACTTTGAAAAACAACATTCCTTAACCTATGCTACACCATAAATTATGAAAAAATAGATTTAAACATTTTGTTTTACTTTTCATACTTTTCATTACTTACACTCTTTGTTTACTTCCTACATTTTAGTCATCCTGGAAAGTGAAGCTAAACTAGGTTGTCCATCTGCTGTTTTGAGTCAGTGTCATCTTCAGTTTCTTGAGGATTTGAATAATGCAGCAGAATTGGTTTGGGTCTCCAAACCTGCGGGGGAATGTTTACATTTTTGTATTGATTTTTATCTTAAACTTCATGAAAATATTTCTATTCTTATGAGGGACATGTCTCAAATTCAAACACCTTTCTGCCCTTCTTACACATTTAATTCAAATTTGGAGTGAGATGCTAAATTAGAAGGGGCCTACATCTGGATCCCGTTTGGCCCCCAACCCAAGAGAGCAGAAGTTGCACGAGAACAGTTGAGTATAGCATTTCATAACAGAATGGTTGTAGTGAAGCCAAAATTTAACCCAAACTCAGACTCTGGCAATAAACCCATTTTAAATTCATCTTTTATTTTGTACTGTCTTGTTTTGGGTTAAAAAATGTATATTTGGGGCCTAAATTTAGCTTCCCCAGAAGAATATGCTTCATAGTTCTACACACTGAAAGGAATTAATTCTCATTTAATACTAATTTCAGTCTAAGTAGTTGTGCCAAGGGTTCTCTACTAGCAGTACAAACCATGAGAAGGGGTGCAGTTTGAGGCATTTTTACCTAATTTCTCTTTAAATGCTAATGGCTTGAGATTATACTATTAGAAGGCAACATCAGAGCAAGTATAAAAGGCACTGTTTCAATTAATAAAAGGATCACTGGTTGTATCTGAATTCTTGCAACAGCCAGTATAATTACTTGCATTAATTTAGATCAAATGCCTTTTTGGCATCAGGCAAAATAGCTAGACAGAGAGTCTCTCTATAAATGGCCTATTTACTGAATATTTTTCTCTGTTCTAGTCTCTGATGCTTAGGACTCCAGTACAGTTCCATAAAAGGTTTGGGTCAGCTGTATCTGGAGAGGAAAGATTCTATATATCCTCCTTCCAATTGCATATTGTGCTTTCAGACTAATTTTTTATTTCGAGTCATAAAAAAGTCTGCTGGGTGTGAGATAAAAGGCCCAGGAAGTGCCATCAAGGAAAGCCATTAGGGCTGGTTGTACATTTTCCATTAAAACCTTTCTTTGACAGAAAGTTCTGGTTTTGAATAAATTAAAATTTCCATGAAAATTATCGACTTTCTTCAGAAAAATGGATTTTTCATTAGAAAACCAAAAACTTGCAGCCAAAAACTAATACTTTCATGGCTTTTGGAAGATAGCTGAAAATTTTAGGTTTTTCACTGGAACATTGAGATTTTCAGTTGCCAAAAAAATTGTCATTTTGGAGGGTTTCCGTTTTTTAACAAAAATTCAAAATTTTCAGCCAGAAATTCTGAGAAAAATATATTTAAAAAAAAACTTTTCATTAAAACTTTTTCGTGGGCGGTAAGAAATTTGAAGTCAGTCTAGGAGCCACCAAAGCTCTCAGGGAAGACCCTGAACCAGAAGTGTGGTTTAAATTTAAGACATGGTTTGCTATTCCACATCTTTCCATCTAATCTGATATTCTGATTCTGGTAGTGGTGAATGTCCAGTACTTCAGAGGAAGGTAAACTTCCTCAGCCAGTCGTGAATGCTGTACATTACAGGAATAACTCCCTCTGAACTCTAGAGCAGTCAATTGGTTGGCATCCTGGAACGTGGCCTCAGATTAATCTTCTCTTAGTTAAAAGCGAGAGAGATGGATTTAAGAGCTGGGACCAGATCCAGATTAGGTTATGCTAGAGTTCAAATTCATGTCCAAATCAGAACTAAGCTGCATATATGAGATTTGAGCCCCAAATCATGAAAATCTCACAAAAGTCATGGATCTCAAGGTCATCTGCCATCGCAGTAGCAGCTGAATGAGTTTGTGAAATTTTTCCCACCTTAAAGTGAAATCTTGCATGGCATGTTCTTATAAGATTTTTGCCACTCCTGAAACAGAACTGGCCCCCTTCTTGGCTTTGGATTCAACATAGAAACATGACTGTAGAATACAGGTTTGTTTCCAGGGATTTGAATCTATTTTTCCCCTAACTCTTTTCATATTACATTCACACACAAAACAGATTAGGATCCGAGGTTCAGTTTTAGTCCATCTCTAGATATTACTGGCGATAAAATTATCCACTGTTTAATAAATTCCATCCTTAATGTATCTAATTCAGTAAATCAGGTGGCCAGGAATTCCACCTGGTAACTGAGAAGTAGCATTGTTACATGACCTTCAAAATATGAGAGTAGCATCACAATGGAATGACTCTTCTGATGGGTTTATTTAGACAGTGCATTACAAAATAAAGAGCTTATTTACTACATGGCCTTACTTTTGAGTGAGTTTCTTTGAAAAGTGCCTTTTACATTTTATGGACAGTATTTTTTAATGGGATTTGTTATTAGAGCACTTTAAAATTTCCACTTGGGAAATAAAAACAGTGATTCTTTTTGCTAGTTTCAGATAAAGACAACGGTGTGTGTGTGTGCGATGCATGTTTAGCATCCATGCAAAATAATAGCTCCAAATTCTAAGGGGAGGTTGCTCAAAATAATCAGGCAGATTTTCAGATTTCCCAAACAGGACTGCAGATTTCTCAGAATAACGGTGAGGTTTATGAATACTGTCTGCTGCTATAATCCAGCATCTCTGGAAAGTTTTCATATTTATGAAGTGTATTTGAAAGCCCTGAAAAGGGCTGAAAGAAGAGCCCTGCAGCCCATTACCCTCCAATCCACCTGTCATTTGAACCTTGGAATGCCTTTGATCTCTAAGGGTATGTCTTAGACACCTGCTGCTGACCCATGCCAGCTGATTCGGGCTCGCAGGTCTTGGGCTAAGAGGCTTTTTAGTGTGGTGTAGACATTTGGGCTTGGGCTACAGCCTGAGCTCTGGAACCCTCCCACCTCACAGGGTCCTAGACCCCAGACCTCCACTTGAGCCTGAACTTCTACACCACAGTTCAATAGCCCCTTAGCCCAAGTCTTACAAGCCTGAGTCAGCTGGCACAAGCCAGTCTCTGGTTTTTCAATTGCAGTTTTGACATAACCTGAGGGTATGTGTACACTGCAATAAAAGACCTGTGGCACAGCTGCAGCTGGCCCAGGTCAGGTGACATGGGCTTGCAGGGCTCAGAGGCTAAAAATTGCAGTGTACACAGTTGAGCTGGGGCTGGAGTTCGATCTCTGAGACCCTTCCCCGTCATGAGGTCTCAGAGCTCATCCTCCAGCCCAAGCCTAAACATTTACACTGCAATTTTTAGCCCCACAGCCTGAGCCCTGTGAGCCTAAGTCAATTGACCCAGGCTCTGAGACTCAGTGCCACAGGTCATTTTACTGCAGAGTAGAGATACCCTAAGTGTTTGACAAATGTTGTAGGAGATCACAGTGGAAAACCTAACACAAACCTTAACCTAGCAGCTCATAAGACTTTGCTTCAATTAGATCCTTGTACCAGAATCATCATAAAGATTTGCCTCAAAAAACAAAACAAAACCCCAAACCCCACTTTAAATACCAATTTGTCTGTGCAATCTCTTCATTTTAGAAGCCAGCATGTAAATTGGTATTCCAGCACCACCACCAAATCTGAGCACAGGCCTATGTGAGCTACAGCTCTTCTTGCAAATGAACACATGCCACACAAAATTAGCTCTTCACTAAACCACTCAATCTCTCTCTCTCTGAGGAAGGAATTAAAAATAATACATGTTTACACATTCTCACTGGTGTAAAGAAATTACACTTCTCCTTCTTCATTATTTGTTAAGAGCTGACAGTCTGCTCAGTGCTGGGCAAAAAGACAAAGACAATCCCTGCTTCAAAATGTCTACAATCTAGAAAACAGACATAGGTGAGGTATGTCACAAGCGGAGATAGAAAGGAAGGTCTTAACTCAGCATGGTTTTGATTCCTTTCATTTTGTGTTTAAAGGAGGGGAAGAAGAGGGAAGTGACTGATAGTAGGGTTGCCAACTTTCTGATTGCCCAAAACCGAATACCCTTGTACTACCTCCTTCCCCAAGGTCCTGCCCCTTTTCCGAGGCCCCAGCCCCCACTCACCCCATCCCATCTCACTCTCCCCAACCCTCACTCACTCGCTCATTTTCACTGGTCTGGAGCAGGGGATGGGGTGCAGGAGGGGGTGAGGGCTCTGGCTCGGGATGCGGGCTCTGGGGTGGGCCAAAAATGAGGGGCTCAGTGATTCATAGATTCATAGATATTAAGGTCAGAAGGGACCATTATGATCATCTAGTCTGACCTCCTGCACAATGCAGGCCACAGAATCTCACTCACCCACTCCTGTGAAAACCCTCTCACCTATGGCTGAGCTATTGAAGTCCTCAAATCGTGGTTTAAAGACTTCAAGGAGCAGAGAATCCTCCAGCAAGTGACCTGTGCCCCATGCTACAGAGGAAGGCAAAAAACCTCCAGGGCCTCTTCCAATCTGCCCTGGAGGAAAATTCCTTCCCATCCCCAAATATGGCGATCAGCTGAACCCTGAGCATATGGGCCAGATTCACCAGCCAGATACCCAGCAAAGAATTATCTGTAGTAGAATCATAGAATCATAGAATATCAGGGTTGGAAGGGACCTCAGGAGGTCATCTAGTCCAACCCCCTGCTCAAAGCAGGACCAATCTCCAATCAAATCATCCCAGCCAGGGCTTTGTCAAGCTTGACCTTAAAAACTTCTAAGGAAGGAGATTCTACCACCTCCCTAGGTAACGCATTCCAGTGTTTCACCACCCTCCTAGTGAAAAAGTTTTTCCTAATATCCAACCTAAACCTCCCCCACTGCAACTTGAGACCATTAATCCTTGTCCTGTCCTCTTCTACCACTGAGAATAGTCTAGATCCATCCTCTCTGGAACCACCTCTCAGGTAGTTGAAAGCAGCTATCAAATCCCCCCTCATTCTTCTCTTCTGCAGACTAAACAATCCCAGTTCCCTCAGCCTCTCCTCATAAGTCATGTGTTCCAGACCCCTAATCATTTTTGTTGCCCTTCGCTGGACTCTCTCCAATTTATCCACATCCTTCTTGTAGTGTGGGGCCCAAAACTGGACACATTACTCCAGATGAGGCCTCACCAATGTCGAATAGAGGGGAACGATCATGTCCCTCGATCTGCTCGCTATGCCCCTACTTATACATCCCAAAATGCCATTGGCCTTCTTGGCAACAAGGGCACACTGCTGACTCATATCCAGCTTCTCAGTAACTCAGATCCCTTCCCATCTAACATCCCATCGCAGGCCATTGGGCTGATTTACCATGAATATTTAAAGATCAATTAATTGCCAAAATCATGTTATCCCATCATACCATCTCCTCCATAAACTTATCGAGTTTAATCTTAAAGCCAGATAGTCTTTTGCCCCCACTGCTTCCCTTGGAAGGCTATTCCAAAACTTCACTCCTCTGATGGTTAGAAACTTTCATCTAATTTCAAGTTTAACTTCCCAATGACCAGTTTATATCCATTTGTTCTTGTGTCCACATTGGTACTGAGCTTCAATAACTCCTCTCCCTCTCCGGTATTTATCCCTCTGATATATTTATAGAGAGCAATCATATCTCCCCTCAACCTTCTTTTGGTTAGGCTAAACAAGCCAAGCTCCTTGAGTCTCCTTTCATAAGACAGGCTTTCCATTCCTCAGATCATCCTAATAGCCCTTCTCTGTACCTGTTCCAGTTTGAATTCATCCTTCTGAAACATGGGAGACCAGAATTGCACACACTATTCCAGGTGAGGTCTCACCAGTGCCTTGTATAACGGTACTAAAACCTCCTTATCTCTACTGGAAATACCTTGCCCGATGCATCCCAAGACCGCATTAGCTTTTTTCACAGCCATATCACATTGACAGCTCATAGTCATCCTGTGGTCAACCAATACTCCAAGGTCCTTCTTCTCCTCCGTTACTTCTAATTGATGTGTCCCCAGCTTATAACTAAAATTCTTGTTATTAATCCCTAAATGCATGACCTTACACTTCTCACTATTAAATTTCATCCTATTACTATTACTCCAGTTTACAAGGTCATCCAGATCTTCCTGTATGATATCCCGGTCTCTCTCTAAATTGGCAATACCTCCCAGCTTTGTATCATCCGCAAACTTTATTAGCAAAAAGAAAAGGAGTACTTGTGGCACCTTAGAGACTAACCAATTTATTTGAGCATAAGCTTTCGTGAGCTACAGCTCACTTCATCGGATGCATATTGTGGAAAGTATAGAATATCTTTTTATGTACACACAAAGCATGAAAAAAGAGGAGGTATTTTTTCATGCTTTGTGTGTATATAAAAGATCTTCTACACTTTCCACCGTATGCATCCGATGAAGTGAGCTGTAGCTCACAAAAGCTTATGCTCAAATAAATTGGTTAGTCTCTAAGGTGCCACAAGTATTCCTTTTCTTTTTGCAAATACAGACTAACACGGCTGTTACTCTGAAACTTTATTAGCACACTCCCACTTTTTGTGCCGAGGTCAGTAAGAAAAAGATTAAATAAGATTGGTCCCAAAACCGATCCCTGAGGAACTCCACTGGTAACCTCCCTCCAGCCTGACAGTTCATCTTTCAGTAGGACCCGCTGTAGTCTCCCTGTTAACCATTTCCTTATCCACCTTTCAATTTTCATATTGATGCCCATATTTTCCAATTTAACTAATAATTCCCCATGTGGCATGGTATCAAACGCCTTACTGAAATCTAGGTAAATTAAATCCACTGCATTTGTCTAAAAAATCTGTTCCTTTCTCAAAGAAGGAGATCAGGTTGGTTTGGCACGATCTACCTTTTGTAAAACCATGTTGTATTTTGTCCCATTTACCATTGACCTCAATGTCCTTAACCACTTTCTCCTTCAAAATTTTTTCCAAGACCTTGCATACTACAGATGTCAAACTAACAGGCCTGTAGTTACCCGGATCACTTTTTTTTCCTTTTCTTAAAAATAGGAACTATGTTAGCAATTCTCCAATCGTACAGTACAACCCCCGAGTTTACAGATTCATTAAAAATTCTTGCTAATGGGCTTGCAATTTCATGTGCCAATTCCTTTAATATTCTTGGATGAAGATTATCTGGGCCCCCGATTTAGTCCCATTAAGCTGTTCGAGTTTCGTTTCTACCTCAGATATGGTAATATCTACCTCCATATCCTCATTCCCATTTGTCATGCTACCATTATCCCTAAGATCCTCTTTAGCCTCATTAAAGACTGAGGCAAAGTATTTGTTTAGATATTGGGCCCTGCCTAGATTATCCTTAACCTCCACTCCATCCTCAGTGTTTAGCAGTCCCACTTCTTCTTTCTTTTTTTTCGTCTTATTTATATGGCTATAGAACCTTTTACTATTGGTTTTAATTCCCTTTGCAAGGTCCAACGCTACTTGACTTTTAGCCTGTCTCACTTTATCCCTACCTGTTCTGCCCTCAATAAGGTAGCTTTCCTTGCTGATCCCTCCCATCTTCCACTCCCTGTATGCTTTCTGCTTTTTCTTAATCACCTCTCTGAGATGCTTGTTCATCCAGCTTGGTCTACAACTCCTGCCTATGAATTTTTTCCCCTTTCTTGGGATGCAGGCTTCTGATAGCTTCTGCAGCTTTGATTTAAAGTAATCCCAGGCCTCCTCTGCCTTTAGATCCATAAGTTCTTCACGCCAATCCACTTCCCTAACAAATTTCCTTAATTTTTGAAAGTCAGCCCTTTTGAAATCAAAAACCCTAGTTGCAGATTTATTTTTGTTAATCCTTCCTTTCAGTTTGAACTGAATTAGCTCATGATCACTTGAACCAAGATTGTCCCCTACAACAATTTCTTCTATGAGGTCCTCACTACTCACCAAAACCAAATCTAAAATGACATCCCCTCTAGTCGGTTCAGTAACTACTTGATGAAGGAATCCATCAGCTATCGCATCTAGGAAAATCTGAGCCCTTTTATTATTATTACTAGCACTCATCCTCCAGTCTATATCTGGGAAGTTAAAGTCTCCCATGATCATGCAGTTTCCATTAGTATTTACTTCATTAAAAACATTAAAGAGGGCTCTATCCATTTCCAGATTAGATCCCAGCAGTCTATAGCACACCCCAAGCACTGTCCCAGGGGATGCTCTAGTAGTTTTCTTCCCCAGTGTAATTTTTGCCCAGACAGACTCTGTCTTATCCATTCTATCGCTTCTTATTTCTTTACATTCTACCTCATCATTGATATACAATGCTACTCCACCACCTTTACCTTTATTTCGGTCTTTCCTAAACAGCACATACCCTTCAATACCTGTAGTCCAGTCATGACTACTATTCCACCATGTTTCTGTTATCCCTATAATATCTGGTTTCACTTCCTGCACCAGTAGCTCTAGTTCCTCCATTTTGTTACCTAGACTCCTCGCATTGGTGTACAAACATCTTAATTTTTGCTGTTTGGCCTTGCTCACATTCTGTACCTGATTAGGCACGGTCATTCTACAATCAGTATAACCTATTAGACTGGTATCCACACTGCCCTTCCTCCTTATATCCATTCTCCTACCCACGGCTGTATCCTTTCTTACTTTGTTTTCTTCCCTCTCAATGCTAAAATCTGGCATGGAGGTTACCTGGACATCTCCCAACCATCTCCCCCAAATTCCTAGTTTAAAGCTCTCTTAATCAGTTGTGCCAGCCTCCATCCTAGAAGTCTATTTCCTTCCCTACTCAGATGAAGTCTATCCTGAGAAAACTGTCCTCTGTCCATGAATGCCTCCCAGTGGCCATACATGCCAAAGCCCTCCTTATAGCACCACTGCCTAAGCCATCTGTTGATAGTCATAATCTTGTCACACCTTTGTTGCCCTTCTCTAGGAACAGGCAGAATCCCACTAAAGATCACCTGAGTCTCGATTTTCTTAAGCATCTTCCCCAGCCTAGCATAGTCTCCCTTAATACTTTCCAGCAAGAATCTAGTCGTATCATTTGTTCCCACATGAAGGATAATTAGGGGATTCTTTCCCTCTCCCTTTAGGATCCTTTTCAACCTCAGGTCTACATCCCGTATTTTAGCACCTGGAAGACAGCACACCATTCTATTCTCTGGATCAGCTCTGGTTACAGGCCTGTCTATTCTTCTCAGTAAAGAGTCCCTGATCACATAGACCTGCCTTTTCCTGGTGACAGTGCTATCCTCCAGTATATCCCCTGTTCCTCTGGGTGCAAGTTCTTTCCATTCCTATTCTCCCTCGTAATCCTCTTCAACCCATCCTGTATCCTCCTGGGGCTCATATTTGGTGTAGTCTCCATTGACTCTTCCCCTTTTCCTATAGGACTAGCCGCTTTTCTCTTCTTCCATCTTCCTGCTGAGCCCCTTCTTCATTTTTCAAATCTACAAACCTATTCTTAAGCTCTATTTCTCCTTCACTAGCCTTTCTTTTCCTCTGCCTGGTTCGTTTAGTCACATGCTTCCACTGACCACTTTCCTCACCCAACAGTCTCCCCTCAAAATTCCTCAGTCCTGCTTCCATCTGCAAGTCTGATCTTTTCCCTTCAGATACCTCATGTCTTTACTCCATAGTCTGCTCGAACCCCCTTCTAAACTCAACCAGACTTTCCACCTGCATCTCCAATCCTTGGATCTTTTCCTCCATCAGCTCTATGAGATGGCATTTCATGCAGACAAAACTCTTATCAGATACCCCCTCCAGGATCATGTACATACCGCAGCTTCCACATCCAGTCATCTTCATTGGGTCTTCCACTACATGGGTCACTCCCACTGCTGCCTCTGTATCTGTCATAGCCTTCCCACCTAAATCCTGTTAATCCAGGAAACACAAACCACACCGAACACCACCGCCCACAGAAAAAACAAACCCCAAACAAGCACCACAATACAAACTCCCCTGTCAAACTCCCACTGAAACTCCCCTGTTTACAGCTCAATGTACAGGAGGGGGTTCCGGGATGGGGCATAAGAACAGCCATACTGGGTCAAACCAAAATTCCATCTAGTCCAGTACCCTGTCTTCCGACAGTGGCCAATGCCAAGTGCCCCAGAGGGAATGAACAGAACAGGTAATCCTCAAGTGATCCATTTCCTGTTGCTCATTCCCAGCTTCTGGCAACAGAGGCTAGGGACACCATCCCTGCCTTGGCTATTAGCCATTGATGGACCTATCCTCCATGAATTTATCTCATTCTTTTTTGAGCCCACTTATAGTCTTGGGCTTCACAACATCCTCTGGCAAAGAGTTCCACAGGTTGACTGTGCATTGTGTGAAGAAATACTTCCTTTTGTTTGTTTTAAACGTGCTCCCTATTAATTTCATTTAGTGACCCCTAGTTCTTGTGTTATGAGAACAAGTAAATAACACTTCCTTATTTACTGTCTCCACACCAGTCATGAGTTTATAGACTTCAATGATATCCCCGTGTCATCTCTTTTCCAAGCTGAAAAGTCCCAGTCTTATTAATCTCTCTTAATACGGAAGCCGTTCCATACCACTAATCATTTTTGTTGCCCTTTTCTGAACCTTTTCCAATTCCAGTATGTCTTTTTTGAGGTGGGGTGACCACATCTGCATGTAGTATTCAAGATGTGGGCATACGAATGGTTTATAGAGAGGCAATATGATATTTTCTGTCTTATTATCTATCCCGTTCTTAATGATTCCCAACATTCTGTTCACTTTTTTTGACTGCAGGGGGTTGGGGTGCAGGAGTAGGGCTCTGGGGTAGGAGTTTTGGGTAAAGGAGGGGGCTCTGGGCTGGGGCCGAGGGGTTCGGAGTGCAGGAGGGGTTCCAAGCAGGGGCAGAGGGTTGGGATACAGGAGGAGGTGTGAGGTGTGGGCTCCAGGTGGCACTTACTTGTCTGGACGCCGAGACATGTTCCTCGGCTCCTAGGCGAAGGAGCGGCCAGGAGGCTCTGCCTGCTGCCTCCAGCCATAGGCACCGCCCCCACAGCTCCCATTGGCCTTGGTTCTTAGTATCAATCTGATCGGTGTTAGAGTTTGTGGACCTCACGTAAGAATTGTGCTTATTTTTCAGTTGACACTCAGACATGATCAAAATCTCAGGAGAACAGTACCCTTTACAACATTTCTTCAGGACTTAGTTGAATAAGGAGAAGATAGAAGCCCAGCACATGGGGATTGGGAGGATCTTTCCATAGGTGGGGTAACCTAGAAAAAGGAATGAAGATGGGAGCTGGAGAAGGAAGTAATCAGGTGGTGTTGTTGGCATCACTGGATGAGTTCAAAAGTTGAGAAAAGGACACAATATGAAGTCTCTAGGCAGAGATAAATATAAACTTGATACTATGGCCCAGGGGAAGCCAGAGGGCTGGGAGGGGGAGTGGTATTGCTTGATTGAGGGTGACGAAGATCAGAACGCATTGCTTTGCCCCTTGTCACCATTCCACACTAAAGCTCATAAAGCTTTAATACAGAATCATAGGTTCATCTATTACATAGATGGATTAAATTAGACAGGAGAGCTAGTGGAAAAATGGGGAAATGATTGCATAAAATATTGACATTTCTTTGTTTTCATTTTGCTGCATTCAAAATTGATCCATTTTCCATATTTTAAGCAAAATTCTTAGTAAGGTCATTTTCTTCTTTTCTTTTAAATCAAAACCCAGTTTTAAGTATGAAAATGTGGCTTTCAGTAAACCAAACATTTCAATACATATTTTGAAAATGATATTAATAAATCTTTTGGTTAAAAAAATCACTGAAAATTTTGAAAATTTTTTTTGTATTGAAAAACTTTTACTAAAATTTTTTTTTAAAAAAGGCCATTTTTATTAAGTTTTCATGAGGGAAAAAAGTCAAATAACTCTATTAGAAAGCGAGAACGACAGAGTCAATGGGTAGGCCATAAAGATGGAGGAATAAAAAGTAACTATGGCATTTTGAATAAACCTGCATTGAAATGACATATGTTCCCCAAAGTTTTCCTCCATTGGCAATTGGTGTAAAAGGTGTGTTGATTTTGGCCTCAGTAACTGCATTCAGTTCTTTCCTAATTTCAGCCGATTAATCACAGCTGACACAATAAAAGTGAACTAGAAATGGGACTCCACTATGAAGCTGGGGTGGTGTAAAGCAAACCCTTCCAGCTAGCTAATTCTCCAAGCAATTACATCTCAGACTCAGTGTGGAGTGCGTATCCACAGTTAAGAATTACATTCAAGATGTTTAACTGCTTTATTTCAATGGTCATATTTCTTTAAGAAAATTACTATTTTTTCTGAAAATTGCTCTGTGTGAGTATGTTCTATAATACATGCCTTCCTGTTTGGGAATGTTTGGATAGAGTCTTTCTATTGACATCCTGCACAACATTCTCCTTATCTACCCCTTACCTTTTTAAGGCCATATTGGTTAGAGATAGAAGTGACCTATTAAATCAAGCCAGCTTTTCCTCTCCCTCCTCTTGGGCCTGTACAGGGCTGTACCTTATATTATTATCTCCTCATTTTTTAAAAATTTTTCTGGCAGCGGATGGGGCAGTCAAATTTGAAGAAGTGGTAAATCTGAGAGCATCAAGGAAATTATTTATTCACTTCAAAATCACCTCTGTTTGCAGTGAGAATTCAAAAAACAACCAACCAACAAGCAAGGGATTTGCTCAGACAGTGCAACTTAATCAGAGCTTCACATAAACTGTGTTGCACAATGACTCAGAACAGAAGAGAAAAAATGTAGTGGGGAGGGGAAGGAAAATATATTAAAAAGTAAAAAAAATGAAATACAATTTCTCTTAATTTGCCATCCCTGCCATCTATTTTATTGGCCAGTACTTTGTACATTTCAAGTTATTATTAGGTTGTCGGTGTGGCTGACTGAAGGGGCTGTGCTGGGAGGTTGCTTCTGGTGTTTTAATCAATATAACATAAGAAAACAAGGAAGAAGCCCAGTACATCCTTCAGCAGCTGATGTACTATCTACCTTCCCGTAGGCCCTGCTATGGAAATCAAATAAAGTCAATCAGATTCTACGAGCTGCTGTGGCTTTACAAGGGCATGTAAGAAGTTCCGTAGTGTCTCTTAGCTGCTAAGCTCTGAGGCATGGTAGGTTTAATCAGAGGCACTTGCTCTATCGGGGATGGAAGCAATTTTGTGGTAATATATTAAGTAGAGAAAGTAAGGTTACACACACAGAAAGGGAGACTACCTTATAAGGGAAGGGATAGTGTTCTCCTACACTGGGAGAGATGGGGCTGACAGGTCTGAGCCTTTTTCCCTTTTCTCCAATCATCCCTTCCTCTTTCACTGCAGTTTCAGACTCTGAAGTGCCTCACTTGCTTCCCATTTCCATCCCCTCCTGCCCACTTACCTCTCACCTCTTCTTTAAATATTTGCTCTTAACTGGATCGTCTCCTGCACTCCTCAGACATGTTTTGGTTCCTCCTGTCTTAAATCTTCTCAGGATCCCCATGGTTTCTCAAACTACGTCCCAATCACCCTCCTCCTCTCACCTCCAAGTATCCTCATATATTCCCACTACTTTACTTTCTTTGTTAGCTTTCTCCAGGATCCCTACAGTATAGTTTCTGCCATTTTCACTCCACTGAGACTGCACTTTCCAGTCTCTCCTCCTGGCATAGTCTAAGGATCTCCGTTCTGTTCTTACTCTCCTTAATATTTCCTCAGCTTTCTCCTGAGTTGATTGATATTTTCACTATAGGTCTTTTCATTGGGTTTCTGGGACTCTGCTGTCAACTAGTCTACCTCCTACCATACTTCTCCAATTACCCCTTCAGCATTTCTGTTGGTGGCTCCTCCTTCTCTTTCCCCTTCTCTGTCATTGTACCTCAAGATTGGGGGGGGGGGGTTCAGATCCCTCATGACTTCATTTGTCCCTTCTGAGCTCCCAAAGAGATTGAAGTGTTCTCCGACTGGTTTTTGAACCAGTAGTTCCATGAAGCAATAGCGAGAAGCTACTAGCAGAGAACCATAGAATGTCATTGAGAGTGCAAGGAATATAAAATGCTACTCCAGCGATGTATCTGATCTTCTGAAGGATTCTTGTCCAAGCCTCTTGAACATTCTGGGCTTGATTCTAAGGCCTAGTTCCAGCCTCTTTGAACCACTCAGATAGTGTAAAAGGGCTGTATTCCAGCTGCAAGTCATCCATAGAGAACTCCCCTGGCCCAGAACTACCTGCTAGTGCATCTGTTTCTCAGCTGGGCAGTATGCTTCTACCCCTCCAGTGTAGAGGGTGTGTCAGAGATGGGAGCAAGCATGTCAGAGATGAAGAATGGGTGTGGCTGAATTTTGTAATGCTACACCAGTGTAAGCTCTAAATGGTGCTGGAGCTGGGGCTGACACTTGCACTTGCGCTTAGGGAGCCAGAATATGCTTCTGACACCCTTCCTCTCTCCTGGGCTGAGCAGAGCTCTAACCCTTGAAAGAATCTGTCTCAATAAAAGGGTTGTTTTAAATCAATAGAGGTTATATCTGGTTTGTCTGCAATTGCAGTGTAATTACACTGTGGATAGGGATACCTGTAATTCCCACTAATTCGTGTAACAGGAAGGTTAACTACTTTTAGTGAATTACTTTTAATTACACTTTGTGTCATACATAATGCATTATAGTGTAATTACTCTGAACTTACACATTTGCTATGTGTATATACTACACAGTCCTATTATTAGAAGGTTAATTGTGTGGCTTACAGTTTAGAACACCACCATAACTGCTGATTAATTACATCTAAATGTCCCATTTAGAGTAACCAAATTTATTTCAAAAGCAGTGAATAATAAATATTCAGGATGATTCATAGATTTAAGGCTGGAAGGAATCAATGTGATCATCCAGTCTGACCTCCTATATAATAGACCATAGATTTTCCCAAAATAATTAAAGTTTGAACTACAGTATATCTTTTAGAAAAACATCCAATCTTAAAAATTGCCAGTGATGGAGAATCCACCATGACCTTTGGTAAATTGTTCTAAAGGTTAATTACATTTATTGCTAAAAAATTATGCCTTATTTCCAGTCTGCCTTTCTCTTGCTTTAACTTCCAGCCATTAGATCTGGTTATGTCTTTGTCTGCTAGACTGAAGAGCTCATAATCAAATATTTGTTCCTTACATAGGTACAAATAAACTGTGACCAAGTCATCCCTTAATCTTCTCTTTGTTAAGATAAATAGCTTGAGCTCCTGGACTCTATCACTATAAAGCATGTTTTCCATCCTTGAATCATTGTCATGACTCTTCTTTGAAACCTCTCCAATTAATCAACATCCTTCTTTAATTGTATACGCTAGAGTTGGACAGATCATTCCAGCCATGGTCTCACCAGTGGTGAAAACAGAGATAATAAAACTTACCTTTTCCTATCTGAGAGTCCCCTGTCTGTGCAAAGATCACATTAGCCTTTTGGTCACAGCATCCCACTAGAAACTCATGGACAGCTAATTTACCCACAATGATGCCCAAGTCTTTTTTAAAGTAATTGCTTCCCAGTATATAATCCCGTGTCCTGTAAGTAGTTCTTAGTGGAAATCTTGCAATATCAGCTAGTCTAGTGAAATAGTTGCAGGTTTGGAACATAACTCCCAGTACTGAGGTACTTTCAAATCCAAAACAAACTCTTGGTTTTGCCTTAAACCCCAATCCTAATGCAAATGCATCATTCTCAACCCATCAGTTGAGGATCTTAATGTTTAGGTCTGTGTTTGGGGGAATATGAGGCCTTTTGCCAGCCACCAATGAGTAACATGATAATGGAAATGTCACCATCAACTCTCCTACTAATTACTGTTGCCCTGAGAGCCTAGAGGAAATATCCATCCTGTCCCAGTGCTCTTCAGATCAGCAGGGGTTAGGGGCACCGAAGAGGCAGTGCATGCAGTGCCCAGAAGTGGAGAAGGAGTCATGGCTGACCAAACAGTAGTACTAATTTATGGAACCATATCTGGTCCCCCTCATCTCACAGGACAGGTTGGTGTGATATGAGGATCCCTTTTGTCATGTTCTTCTGTACCAGATATGGACTAGTCACAGAGTTTGCTTGTACACACCAGATGTGGTTATCATAAGATCCTTTAATGCTCTGCTAGGTATGGCTGAACTTTATTTAAATAAAGTATTTTACCCACAGCGCCACCTCAAGAGAAGGAAGAATACAGTGTAAGAATACTGGATCAGTAAACATCTTCCATAAAAATATAATCCCAAGTCAATGATTAATTTCTGGGTTTTGTTTTGTTTTTGATTAATTGGAATAACATGTTGTTACAAAGATATTAACAAATCCAACCAAACAGAAAACTTCACACCATTCATGCTATTGATCTTCAGCTCCTCAGGTGAGTTCCCAGTACTCTAATGTCACTGGGCTGTGCATTGACTGTCACTGGGTTTGTGTATGCCTGACAGGTGCTAAATGGGTTCAACACTTTTACCCAGAAGCACCAGAGAAAAGTTGTACCCTGGGATAATTACTGCATTGACAATTACGGGCAAGTGCCGCTTCTATAAAGCAAAGAAACAGGTTGATCTAAAGGATCATTAAATCCCTGAATGAGCCTGGACCCCTCCTTCTTCATATTCATTATTTAGATATTAGGTTGCCAATGGCTATTGTTGTCAATAGAAGAAGAAATAAAAAAGAAAAACTACCTGTATAGCAGAATGGGAGTGTTTAAAAAGTAGCAGAACAATCCGGACAGTAGCATCCCTGGTGATACAGAAACAAATGGTATCAATTAAACTGTCATGTCAGCCTGCATTAATTCCAATGCACTATCAATATGCTAACTACCAAATACTTTATTCTGAAGAATGACCCTGATGGATCATAAAGGCTTTGTCTTCCTGGCATTGTGTCTCTGCAGAAAGCCCCCCAGCTAAAATGAGGCGCATTCTCACAGATGGAGCAGACAAACATTAAAAGAGACGCAGATTTCATCCATTACTGAGCAAATCTCCATTCCAAAGTAGAATGCTATTGCGTGGGCTGGATGTTGATTTACCGCACATAATAGCAGCAAACTTTTAAAGAGTTTGCAAAGGGTAAAATGATCAGCCCAAGTCCTGAGAAGAGACTGGAAGAACTTTGGAGATCTTCCACATTCCGACAAGAGACGAATGGATTCATTAGGTCTCATTTTGAAGCTATTTAAATGTAGGTTGGGAAGCTTGACTCAGAGACAAAAATTATCAGCTTCATACTCTGCCTAGTAGAGTTGGGCGGGGGGCAGGGAAAGGAGCAGAAAGGAGGAGACAAAAGCCCCTAGGGAAACAGTAAATAGAAAAATAAATTCAGAGAGCATAAGAAAAGAAGCAGAGAGTGGAGAGAGGGAAAACTTAAGGAAAAATAAATATATTCCTTGCTGTTAAAAAGTCAGTATTTGCCAACGTGTACAGCACAGCAATATCGAAGATGGTGCCATTTTTTCCTTAACTTAAAATAAGAAATAACCCGGTATCTGTGTTGGCACAGTTGAATTTTTAGTGACAATCACTACGTTTATGGTGTACAGGCCACCCACTTGTGCAGCACAATTTTTATGGGATTCTACTATCTTGTAACACAGCTGTCTCTTTGACTAGAAAATGTAGGTATGAGAGAAGGTGGTTAAAACTGAATAACATGAGAAAATGTGTTTAAATTACAGGGGAGAAGGTTCAAAGAGTCATGCTGGTCTGATGATCCCTATAGACCCAAGGAAAACACTCTGGGACAAGTCCTCAGTCTCACTTCCAGCTGCTGTGGGCTGCAGAAAGCAGCTAAAAACTGGCCTGAAAGGTGAAGCTGGGGGATTCCTTTGGCTTAGGGGAATCCTTGTGTGGCATAAAGCCAGCAGGGCCAGAATGGGCCCTAGAGGCCATTAGAAACCAGATTACATTAGAGCAACCCTTAAAGTTCTCTAATATATGCGAGGGATGGTTTAGCCTCCAGCTGGTGCAGAATCAGAGCAGACCTAAAGGTGGCTTTACAGCCACCTTTGACTCCCATGCAGATGCTTGGTGCAGCTGAGGATTGACGCTGCTGGGCGGTTCATAAAACCTGGGTCTCCATAAGGTTTACTCTTCTCTAATTTAAATGTTGAAAGCTGGATTACAGAAATATCAGGGCCATAGATCATTGTCAAGGTTCCTCCCCCACTCTGAACGCTAGGGTACAGATGTGGGGACCTGCATGAAAACCTCCTAAGCTTATCTTTACCAGCTTAGGTCAAAACTTCCCCAAGGTACAAAATATTCCACCCTTTGTCCTTGGATTGGCCGCTACCACCACCAAACAAATACTGGTTACTGGGGAAGAGCTGTTTGGACACGTCTTTCCCCCCAAATACTTCCCAAAACCTTGCACCTCACTTCCTGGACAAGGTTTGGTAAAAAGCCTCACCAATTTGCATAGGTGACAACAGACCCAAACCCTTGGATCTGAGAACAATGAAAAAGCATTCAGTTTTCTTACAAGAAGACTTTTAATAGAAATAGGAGTAAATAGAAGTAAAGAAATCCCCGCTGTAAAATCAGGATGGTAGATACCTTACAGGGTAATTAGATTCAAAACATAGAGAATCCCTCTAGGCAAAACCTTAAGTTACAAAAAAGATACACAGACAGAAATAGTTATTCTATTCAGCACAATTCTTTTCTCAGCCATTTAAAGAAATCATAATCTAACACATACCTAGCTAGATTACTTACTAAAAGTTCTAAGACTCCATTTCTGGTCTATCCCCGACAAAAGCAGCATATAGACAGACAGAGACCCTTTGTTTCTCTCCCTCCTCCCAGCTTTTGAAAGTATCTTGTCTCCTCATTGGTCATTTTGGTCAGGTGCCAGCGAGGTTACCTTTAGCTTCTTAACCCTTTACAGGTGAGAGGAGTTTTCCTCTGGCCAGGAGGGATTTTAAAGGGGTTTACCCTTCCCTTTATATTTATGACAATCATGGTAAATATTCCCATTCCTTGGTTTCACAGGATGTCTGCCTATTGAAAGAGTAGACAATATAGCAGTGGGCTAGAGCTGCAGCTTCGGTCTCTGCCCTATTGTTTTTATAATTGTTATGTTGAGCATTTGTTTGTGGGAGCAGTCATGATGGGGGAGATAATTTTCAGACTTATAAGAAGGGCACAGTCCTGAGAAGTTCACAAAGTAAGGACAGACATACACTGATCAGGGAAGGGGAACAACTAACAGGATTTGCTTTGTGAATCTATGAGACACTATAGACAGAACAGCAGACATGAGTTTTAAGGAGGAATTTACTGGGGCCTTGTGGCTGAGCTCAAGGAGATCATACCATTCATAGAGGTCTGTGTGGGAGACAACAGGGAGGAAATTATTTGAGAGACTGCCCAACAGATCTTCAATATTGAGAATATTGAGGAAGCAGAGGGATGGGGCAATATGAAGCTCAAAAAGAGAAGACAAGTAGGAAGAGGAAAACATATAGAGGCTTCAAAGATGCAACAAGTACCTTAAATCTGATGCAGGATAGTATGGGGAGCCAGCAGAAGGATTTAAAGAGAGAAGTGATGAGATTAAGGTCTGGTCTGCACCTCAAATTGAGGTTAGTTTAGGTATATGTCACTTGGGGGCTGTGAAATATTTCACACTCTGATCACCATAGTTAGGTCGAGCTAACCCCCAGTATAGACGTGGCTAGGTCAATGAAAGGATTATTCTGTCAAACTAGGTACGGCCTCTTGGAGAAGTGGATTACCTGCATCAGTGGAAAAAACCCATCCATTGATGTAGGAAGTTTCTATATTTCAATGGCACAGCTGCAGCTGTGTAGCTATGCCACTGTAGTGGCTGTAATGTAGACATATCCTAAGTCAACAGGCAAGGCAGATAACTGCAGTGGCTGCATTTTGTAAGGATTGAGGCTGGGGGAGATGTGGGCAAGGTATATAGTTGGAAGGCCAGAGACGAGATGTTCCAATAATCAAGAAGGGATATGATAACCGGAACAAGAGATTTGGTTGCAGGATTAGAAAGAAAAGGATAGGTCTTGGAAATGTAATGGGAAAGAAGCAGCAGGTTTGGAATAAGTCCTAGGTGTGGTGAAGCACATGAGAGGGAGGTGTCCAGAACATCCACTAGTCCAAGGAGCTGAGTGAAAGGGAAGTGAAGCTTTGAGAGAGAAGATTAGGAGTCTGATTGTTGTCTTGTGAAATTTAAGCTGACAACAAGATATCCAAGTGGAGATATCATAAAGACAGGCCAAGATACAGGACTGGGTGGCAGAGAAAGTTCTGAGAGTCACCAGCCTAGAGATAATAGCTATTAAAACAGGGACAGAATGTAAAATGAGAAAAGCAAAGGTCCATGAACAGAGTCCTAGGTAACCTCACAGACATTGGAATGGAAAAGAAGGAGGACCCATACAAATACATTGAAGGGACAATAGGATAAGTAGGAGGAAAATGAGGAGAGAAGTATATTCCCCCTCTCTGAGGTCCACTCTAGGAGTTCCCAATCAGCTCTCAGGTGTCCAGTCATCACTTGCCCAAATCCCTTTTGATTGGGGGATTATAACGCTGCACATCTCCCATCCTTACCCCCTGATACTGCCTGCAAGCCAGTCTGCCTAACAGCCAGCACCTGTGCATTGCTTTCTGCCTGAGGGCTATGAACAATGTATTGCCAGCTGTGACAAGTTACCACATAGGGCTCTTTCTAAGCAAGCACATTTATTCTTAAGGTAACAAGATTACAGAGAAAATATAAAAACAATAAACAGATTTAAACTCACACTAAACATACTGGGAGTCACCCATCAGTCATATGGGACCTTAGTAGGCCAAAGTCTTTCCAACCCTTCCACCAGGGTTGGACACCCATTGGAGAGAAGGTACTGTCCAGTTACTGGATCAGAAAGAAGGTCTGAGTCAGTGTTAACCCAGTTTTTTTCCAAAAGTCCTTCCTTTGTCTGATGGTCTCTGGACTATCCAGTTTGAACCAACATCTCTCGAGGTGTTACAATCCGAGTGACTTGCCTTCATCATCTCCCACTGTTTTTGGTTCCTAGAGGAGTTACAGTAACCTTTCCCTCTGGAGTTGCATACAATTCCTGGCCCACAGTAATACATATAATTAATATAAAATGGTTGTCAAAGACTTGCATGGTATATGGTACATGGTATATGATACAGGCTATATGAGAAGAAGAGGACGACTGGCAGCATTAAAAGCAGCAGACAGATTGAGGAGGAGGAATTAAAGACTTTGGAATTTTGCCACAGAGACCTCAGTGAGATCTATATAGGAAGAACTGTGAAAAAACACACTTTGCACTTGCAGCTCATTTTCATCTGAAAATAATTAATAGAAAACACAACAATAATACAATTCCCCAAAGAGACAAAGAATGTAGAATAATTAATTACTACAGTCACTTCTACTTTGAATCCACAGCTACAAACATTATAAACATTATAAAGTTCTGGAGCTAAATTCCAGCTTTTTGTATTTAGCAGTCACGTCAAAAGAGACACTTCAGTTTGAAAGGTAATTTTTCTTCTCCTGGAGTCTTATTATATTTGCCATTTCTCTGCTTGTGTTGTACCCAATCTATTGATAAACAGAGACTTTCATTTTGATAATTTGTCTCTTTGACTTATGTCACTGGTGCCTAAAGCAATAGGCAGGTGCCTTTTTGTATATTTTTTTAGAAATCAAAATATATTATTAAATAAATGTTCCAAGGTTGTCAGTTTGAAACTTTGCACAAGTCATATATTAACTTTAAATATTAAAAAAGAGAAACAAATGCATAGTATGCCCTCACTATTATATGTTTTTAATAGTAAATATAATACCACTGAATCCTGAGGTGCCTTAGAGCAGCAAACCTATGGGGGCAAGCAAAAGGGGCTTTCCACCTGCTTCTGCTCACCCAATCCTGGAGGTAGCCAATTTGACCTCTGGCATAAATTAGAACCACTTCAAGGGTGCTGTAATTTTTTAGGTTGTAATGGCTACCTAAGAGCCATTGCTTTGGCAGTGATAGAGCAAAATGTGGTCTGGCTGAGCTCCCTCCTAGCCCCTATGTTGGGAGAACAGAAGGGTGTGGCAGAGAGTCAACATAGACAGATCTATGATAGCTGAGGATTCTCCCATGCCAACGAATTTTCAGCTGCCCAATTAGAGTAGCTGTAAGTCCCCTATGCGTCATCAGAGTTGGGTAAAGTGTACTTAGTGGGGCAGGGGATTGGGCTCATATATCTATATATATTTGCGAATGTGAAAGGTGTTGATTCATTACTTTGGAGACGAGCATGGATTATTTATTGAAAAAATAGGGGTGCCAACACAAGCTTCCTCCTCACCCGCAATGCTTTGTCAATGTGCTTTCCCTTCAACCATGACCTGGAGGAAGCTTTACGACAGGTGAGAGGGCACTTCAGTGTCCATGCATTATTCATTCCTCTGTGGCTGTCAGATAGGCTGTATTCTTCTCGCCTCAAACTCAAGGGGCCCTGTCTCATTGGACACTCTAGACTTACATAGGGCTGGCCCTGCAGACATCTCCCCACCCCCAGGAGCGTTCGCTTGTTGAGCTCTCTCACTTAACACACTCAAAGCCAACCTGCTCCTGTCTCAAAATGTTGATGGGTGAGTACTTGTGCTGCTGGGTTTTGTGACGTGCACATCTGCCCGCTACAAACTGCACTCAGACCGTGAGCTTGTTCCACATAGTTCACTGAGCACCCATCAGACTTAACAACAGTTCCTCACTTACTATCCTAACTGACTAGGAAACGGTGATCTAGAAATGACTCCCTAATCTTATTACCATTTTCCTGAGCCAGCCAGTCCACATCCTTTGATTAAGATGGAGTGGTATGTCAGTTCCAGCCCATCTCTACAATATCTACATATTACTTCTAATGCTACAATTGGTTTTGTGATTGTGGACTACATAACCACATAAAAGGAACTGCCACTAAGTTGATTTAAAAAAAAGAAAAGAAATACTCCCTCAAATCAAAACAGTAAAGGCTTCGAACAGCAGGGCTGTAGTTTCTCTAAAATCCTAATTATAGTGAATTAAATGACTAAAATGCTACTAATTACTTTTTAATTTCAAGAGAGATGTTTACAAAGCACAGTATAATGAGTAATACAGTACTTCAAATGATTACTAATGTTGCCATTTTGTCTGACTTAATCTCAATTAGTATAAATCACATTGTCATCATTGCTAATTGCCATTCCTTTTGAGCAAAATGCTAATTTCTCTTAACAATTGTACAATTGCAGTTTGTTTTCCCCTAAATTATTCCATTTGAAGGCCCAGATAAACAGAAGGTTTAGAGCTCTTATATTTACAGGAGCTAAAGTAGAAGATATCACAGGCTGTTGTTTATTTGTTTGTTTGGGTTGTTGGGGGGGTTGGGGTTTTGGTTTTTATTTTAAAAAGAAAGAAACCTTTAATCTTTTAATGCTCCGTCGAGCAAAATGTAAATTCTTACCAAACTGTATTTTCAAGGGATATTGCTTGTTTTCCTCACTGTCAGAAGTAGTCTTCATTTATTCAGATCAAAAAGGAGGATTTTGAATTTCCTTCACAAACAAAGAAAAATAATACTATTTGGCACTTGGCATGAAATGAGCTATTCAAAATCTCACAGCACTTTGAGATGTTAAATGTAATCAAAGAGAGGTTGAGATGATTTGCCCAAGGTCACAGTGTGTAGCAAGAAGGTGGCAGAGCTATAAATAAAACCTAGATCTCCTTACCCTACCTTGTGCTGTAGTCAGTAGACCCTGGTCCCTGTTTCTTAAAAGTATATTGAAGTACAACAGGGGCTCCTTAGACACTAAAGAATGTTCAGCCTTCAAACACTATGAAGTTTATTGAGCACCATATGCTTTACCACATATATGGATCCAGTTTGGTTGAGCAGGGCTGCTTAGGACATTTCCCAATACAGCCTTTAATTTTCTCATTGCTATCATTTTCTAACCCGTTAGCTATTTGAAATGACCTAACCCTTACAACTTCATCTGTCTTCCGCAAAGTTCTCTTAGAAGTCTTCAATGAGATGGGTCCTGACTATGTCAGGGCCTGGCTTTTTCTCAGCACCAGACTATTAATGCTATGGTCTACAAGGTTAATCCAATGGAAGGGAACCAGCACAAGGCTCTTGGGGGCCAGGGACAAGGTAACCTTGTGGAAGGATGATCAGCTGTGGAATGCTCTTCTGCAAGAGATCAGTATGAGCCCTTGTCTTGCTTCTTTTATACCAAAATCAAGACCCAAAGTAGCTATACTGAGGGCTAGGCAGACACATATGGGGAAGAGGAGAGGAATCCTTCCTTCCACATCGAAGAATGGCTCAAAGGCTAGTTTTTCTCTATCCAAATTCAGTAGTCTTCAAGAAAATTGACATCCTCACCTCTTTTTCCCACCCGATGTGGGAAGGACAAAGATCTACAGAGCAGTGGATCCTCTGGCCCCATTCTCTCCTACCCTCTGCATGCTGCTTGTTACAGGGGACCCCTGAAGTGCTAAACTACATATTGTGCCATGGAGGAGTGCTTCTCATATTAAATAACTCGCCTTCCAAAGCTGAGCTGCATAGTTTTGACTCTCTAGAAAACACAGAGAGGCAGCCAATAATCTTGCCCCTTAAAAAAAACAGCGCAAGCCACTATTTCCATGTTTATCCATGTCTCCACCAAGAAGGACAACCGAGTTCAATTCTCACTTAAGTTGTATTTTCCTCACTTACGTCACAGATACAAAAAAAAAAACAGTTGAGAATAAAAGGGTAATTTATAGTCCCAAATATGTACTGAATTTAGAGTGACTGTGCCAGTTACTGTATATCAGTTAAAGGTTTACAGTGCATGATAAAGATGCACATTTAATCCTCTGTGGAACTGCCATCAGCACTGTGAATAGGTCAGCCCTGGTGGGCTAGGCAGCCAGTCCTACAAATCCCACTCCTACATCCTGTTGCCAATTCTCTTCCTGCTGGAGGATGGGGATGACATTTGAGAAGGGACGTTACAGGTTTCAGGACAAAGCATGTGCTGCAGCTGCAGGGACACAACAGGCTGAGTCTGAGCCTGCAAGTGGGAAGCACTGTCTCTCTGGCCCCTCTGAGCCTACCCTGCATGTGAGAATTAGCCAGAGCCCAAAAGGAAGGAGGCACCTTGAACTGTGACTAAGGGATTGATGGTGGAGAGACATGTGGGTGGGTGGTTTGCTGAAAAAGGCAGGAGTGAATTCCTGCCTCCCCAAGGGCTGCAAAAGAGTTCACCGACTCTAAGGCCTAGGAAGTCGGAACTACTAGGCAGCGGAGCCCTCGCCACACCTTGATATAGTGGGGCTGGCTCTAGCAGTGCTGGGGGTGCTGCTGCACCCCCTGACTTGAAGTAGTATTAACAAACACCACATACATGGTTTCCATCATCAGCACTCCCATTATAAAAATTGTTCCAGCACCCCTGCCTTGATACTTTGCATACGGCTTAATTATAGATTGCTGTTTAAGCACAGTACATTATTTTCCATATTATAGCTAACTCTCTTTCGAAACATGTTAGTGTATGATTCATAACCTTGTAACAGAGACAGAGTTAAACTGCAATAGAGTCTATAATGCTGATCTTCAGAGGGGACGGGAACCCACAACTCCAACTGAAGTAGCTGAAGAACATCTCTAAAAATCAGACACTGTGATTAAAATACTGTGGACCAATTCCTGAAGTCTTTCTTTACTCAAGGAGAAAATTCTGATCTCAGTTACACCAGGGTGCTTGTGTGTATTATAGCAAAATGCTGAGTGGGACTAAATCCTGAGGGGTGCAAAGCACCAGCAACTCATGCTGAAATCCACTGGAGTTAATGGGAGTTTTGCCACTGCCATCAGCATGAGCAGGATGTGGCCCAGTGGGAGTTGCCGTTGATCTACTTAGCTACATTCTGCACACAAAACCCCAATTTGTCCCCAGTGTAGAACTTTCTGTGCAAACTTTGTGAATAATTCTGAAGTTAGAAAGCTTTACGGTTCTCCCAGCCCTCATTATAATGCAGTTAAGTTGCCCTTCAAGATTGTTTTTCAGTGCTGATGGCTAAACTTGACCTTTCGTACAAGTACATGCAAAGCCGCTAGGGCTGTGCCATTGTTGACTCAAAGAATGACAGAGATGGGATTAAAAAGAATGCAATACATCTAATCATTTTGCATTTTACAAGCTTGCACAATAAATAGCATAATCAATCTTTGAAGAAAGTGCACCCTGGAAAGAAAAACTGCATTATGGAGTAAATATCACTGGTTTTATTAGACTCGTATTCTGCTTACTTATCACCTAACTGTGGCAAATGCTTGAATGACACAAACACAGCACATACTGGCACAACAGCAGAGATGACTAGTCACCCTTTTGGGGTTTCTTGCCCAAATTGTTCTGTTAGATTTTTTCACCCTCAGCATTTTTTTTACAGTTATAGATGTAAATTTGTTTTCTAAGATTTAGAGCTAGAACTAAGCAAAAAAAAATGTCACTCACCTGGTTTAATATTTTCATTTTAAATTCAGGCCAGGTTCATGCACCTATCAAGTGAAACTGGTGTGTATTTATGCTTTTGTGCATCTTGCCTGCTTATCTGTCAGTCAGTGTGTTCCAATATTCCTGTTACACCCACCACTGTTGTATCTAGACACCATAAGAAACTCAACAATTTTGCATGAGTTTTTCTTTGACTATTTGGCCTCCTTTGAACTCAGGGAGTTGGAACTCATATGTATCATAGATACTTGAAAGTTTCTCATTGGTCCCTGGAGCTAGAAATCACCTAGTTTTGTTCATCTTTAGTAGGGTACAGGACTGAGAATCATTCACTGATACACTGTGGCTTTGAGTAAATGATTTAACCTCAATTTTACATATAAAACAGGGATAAGACAGTGAAGGATCTGAGCTGCAAAGATCAGAATTTAACTTCCTCAAAGATTAAGGGTGTTTAGATTTTTGTTTCTGCTGAGTATTCCAATAGGATCCAGTTGCAAAGATCAGATCTGCACTGTCTTAAAGTTTGAGTTTGTTTTGAACCTGGGCTTTCGTATGATGCCTAACTCTAGTATAAAACATCACTGACCTATGAGGCTTCTATTTGTAACAAATCTTGAGACTCTTGGATGAAAGGTGTTACATACAAGAAGTCGATAGACCTCTTTGGAAAACAAAGAAATGTTAGCAGAAAATTGAGCAATCCTGGGAAAACTTTAAATAGAGAAACTGAACTCACTATGAGTTAATCAATTGCAATTATCGTATAAGTCTCTAATTAAGAATGCATTCTCTCTGTGCAGAAGCAGAAACCAAATCCAGGTGTCTCTTACTCATACAGATATTGCAGGCATGCAGAGCCTCAGGAAGGCAAGATTACTTTCCATGAACAGTGTGCTCCCATCTCCAGTAATCCTGCAGGTCTCAAATTTGTATCTGTGAGAATGTCAATCAAGAAGATATCCTTTGCCCGTAAAAATGGAAAATCAATAAACAGCAAGAATTGGCTCTTCTCTTTTACTAACTCCATTCAAACATTGTGACTGAGTCGTACAGCAGGATGTTTCATGTAAAGCATTGCAGATTCCCCAAGCCATCCTGGGACCAAGAAAGTTGGGTGAACAGCACACATTTTGCTGATTTTTGGTAGCAACTGCTCTTCAGAGGAACAGAGTAGATGCCTCTGCAGTGTTCTGAAAATCTATCACACAATTTGGTGTTTGGTATTCTGGGCTACTATGCAGTCAAGTGCAATATTCATAATATCTCTTTGGCGCTGTAGAAGCTGTATCACTCTCCATCCTATGTCTCTTAAAAGAGTTGCTGCAGGACAGCAGGGAGCATTCTGAGAAAGTGCTCTCTGCTGAGCCACAGATCTCCACTGGAGCAGGAACGTGAGCTCCCGGTGTAACTACAAGGGCGAATGCAGTTCTTCGGTGCATAAACAAGGGACTTGTGAGTAGGAGTAAAAAGGCTATTTTATCTCTATATTTGGCACTGGTGTGAATGCTGTTGGAATACTGTGTCCAGTTCTGATCTCTACAATTCAAAAAGGATGTTGATAAATTGGACACGGTTCTCTGAAGAGCCACAAGAATGATTAAAGGACTAGAAATCATGCCTTATAGTGATAGACTGAAATTGCTCAATCTATTTAATTTAACAAAGAGAAGGTGAAGCGGTGACTTGATCACAGTCTTTAAGTATCTGCATGGGGAACAAATATTTAATAATGGGCTCTTCAATCTAGCTAAAAAGGTATAACATGGTCCAATGGCTGGATGTTAAAGCTAGACAAATTCAGACTGGAAATAAGTTGCCATTTCTAACAGCGGGGTAATTAATTATCGGAACAATTTATCAAGAGTTGTGGTGGATTCTCCATCACTGGCACTTTTTAAATCATATTGGAAGTTTTTCTAAGAGAGATTCTTTAAGAATTATTTTGGGGAAATTCTATGGCCTGTGTTGTACAGGAGGTCAGATTAGATGATTATGATGGTCCCTTGGAATCTATGAAATGCTAGGTTTGCAGAGGAGGCATTTTCCTTCTAAAGGGGAGATTTCTCTTGGAAGTTAGGAGAGACAATATCTCTTGCTTCAGGGTGCCCACTGCTCTCCTTAAAGGTGGGGAATTAGTCCCAGTCCTCCATTCTCTATTAATTGAGTTGGACACGCAATCAGATACAATAGCGTTCGTCTGGCTTCCTCAGAAACATGATGTATTGACCACTCCTGAAAACAGGAAACCAGAATCATTAAATCACTTGTTCATTTTTGCCACATATTTGAAAATATGCTCACAGGTATTTTCCTGTGCCCCATTGGATTGACTGCTTTGGATTTTCAACTGCTGGCAAGAGTAACAGAGCACAAATTCACAACACCCTGATGAACACATTTACATCCCCTTTATCCCCTAAACTGACTGTGGTTTTCAAACACAGCAGAAAGATCCTTACAGACAGTGCCATGGGCTTAGTTTTGGCATTTAATAATGTGTTGTCAAGATGTGTCAATTGCTATTATTGGAAGTTACTCCTCAATCCGTTGTAGGAGACACTAGTGTCATATTGCGTCAAATGGGCCAACCTCAAGGGCAAGAGGCAGAGAGCATCATTTTTTGAAAGTTTATTGCAATTCCATCTCTCTGATGGGTGCTGGAGGTGATTTCTAAACAAACAAAAATGATCTGCATTCTGATTTCTAGCTTCGATAACAGCTAAGCCTGAGAGCATATTTGGGTTCCAATCTTGGTGAGGTCACTTAATGGCGTGGACATAGAGACAATATGATCAGCGCAACTACAGGGCATGACTGAAAGTTCAGTTGTGCCAAATAAGAAAAATGAATGCTGACAATCTACAGCATTGCAACTTTTTCTTTTACTCTCTTGTTGCAGTTTTGTGGTTTATTGGAAAAGCAATGATGTTCTTGTGGCAAATAATATTCTTTGAACGAGTCATCCTTAAAATTAGAGTTTGTATTTTTACCCTGCTGGTTAAATTGGGATGAGTAGCACAATCTCAAAACATGACATTTTTCACATTGAGTCTTTTTTGATTCATGCTCATCACCTTTTTTTGTGGTAGAAGTGGGATACAATAAATGTAATGCAATCTTTTACATGAGCAACCTGTCACAGGGTAAACCTGCCATATAGTGCCTCCTGCTGGCCAACTATGGACAGTAGATGTTCTCTGCCTCAGTTTCCCCATAAAATATCCAAACATTCAACAAGGCTTTATCTAGGAAGCAATGCCCCTTCTAAGGCACCTAGTTTATTAACTGAAGGTCCAATGAAAATACAAGAAAACCTTCACACCAGCATCTTAGTTGGGATACAAAGTTAGTCTTAGTTTATCTGTTCCCACCTGGATCCACCACTCCCTTCCAGCAGAGTTCTCTTCGTCCAGGTCATTTACCAGGAGTCAGGCTCTTTCCACTAGCTGGGCAGAATCCTTTCCCAGAGCTGCAGCTGTTCTCTGAGGCAGCTGTAGTTCTTGACAGGCTTGGCTTCCTGCTACTGTTGGGGAGTTCCCTGCCCCTCAGAGCACACTTTCCAAGCCTTTTGCTCTAGTGAGCTCTCCTGGTCAGCTATCCTGACAGTGCCTCTCCGCAGGAACTTCCTGACTCTAGGACCCCCATTTTGGGCTCCTTGCAGAGGCAGCAGAACCAAGGAGGTGCCCTAGCACCCCCAGCATGGAAATATTGGAGGGATGGATCTGTTTCTGCCCCATCCAATATCCCACAGAAGTAAGAGTGAGACCCAGCTATGTTGCATGAATGGGGTGGGGGAGAGGAAGAGGAGAACACGGGCAGCACTTGGAGATGATGCTGGAGAAGCTGCCATGGGGTACAAGACTGGGCTGGCCACCAGGAAGTAAGTAGGGCTCCCTAGCCCAGCTCATTCCCACCTTCCAGCCACTACAGGTCCCCCTGGAAACAGTTGCCCAGGAAAGGGACAAGAGCACATTCACTAGCTGTCAGGGTGGGGTGAGGGGATAGGACAGGGCAAGGGCACCTGGACAAGTTCAGGGGGGCACATAGGGCACCAGACACCAGCATGGGAGATGGAACCGAACATCAGCACACTAGGCACTAGCTGCCATAGGAATGGCAGTAATAATTGTCAGGACTCTCTTCCCAGCCTGCAGCTGGGGACTCCCTTCATATCTCTTCTTGCCCCAGCTCCTAGCTCTATTAACCCTTTTATCAGGCTCATTAGCTAATTAGCAGCCAACCAGCCACCTAGGTATTTAATTACTTTCAGGTGGGTCTGCGTTGACTCATTCTCCCTTATAGGAACCAGTTACAGGTAGGCTGGTTCCTGGCTCCCTTGAAAGAACCAGCCCCCGTGATACAACCAAATCGCTAATTAAGATTGAGGTCAACTGTAAACCTGTTGTTTTTCCACTGAAATCCATAGAACCTTAGCAGTGCTTGGAAATATTTTGAAAAGCATTTCAGTTCATCTGTAACAAATATTTAGGACATATGATTTACCATATTATGTCAGACCACTGACCCATGAAGTCTGCAATCCTAGTTGGAGCAGTAGCCAAAACCTGATGTTGCAAAGGAAGGTCAGCCCTCTCCACTTTACTACCCCTTTTTTGACCTGTGTCAATCAACACTAAAACATGAGATTCTATCATCCTTATTTTAGTATTCCTGCCTAAAAATTTTATCACTGGCCATAAGATCAACCAGATACTTTTAAAATCTCAAGTTGTGATGGTCTTAAGTTGCAGTGGGGGAGGTCTAGGTTGAACATCAGGAAACACTTGTTCACTAGGAGGGTGGTGAAGCACTGGAATGGGTTATCTAGGAAGGTGGTGGAATCTCCATCCTTAGAGATTTTTAAGGCCCGGCTTGACAAAGCCCTGGCTGGGATGATTTAGTTGGCGTTAGTCCTGCTTCGAGCAGGGGATTGGACTAGATGACCTCATGAGGTCTCTTCCAACCCTAATCTTCTATGATTCTATGATCTGCCATTCTGGATCAGAGCCCTGACTCACATAGTCCAGTATCCTGTCCCCAACAATGGTCAGCACCAGAAGCTTCAAAGGAAGACACAAGAAACCCCACAATAGGCAGGTGTGAGATAATCTGCTCCTCCATGTAGGTCTCATCCTAATCCCAATAGTTGGAGACTGATTTAAATGCTGAAGCATAAGTTTTTATATTCCTTCCAAAACAATTGGTTAGCATTACATTGATGTGACTTGATGACCTTCTGAGTAGCTGTAAAACACAGTGGAAATTTTCCATGTCACACTGGTACTTGAAAAGGAACACATACTGATTACTATTAAAAAGTCTGCATCTGCCAATAGTAACCACTACACTTGACTGCTTGAGATATACTGTTCTCCCTGTTCTAAGTATAGGGTATTTTCTAAACCATGTATTAGGTACAGTGACTGTCATTAAAAAAAAAATCAACATTTACCCCCCATTACCATTTTCTGAAATAGTAGTCTTTCCGTTGCTGTGGGTTGATCTTGGCTTTTTAAGAGCAACCTCTCTAATATACAGGAAAGTACTAGAAAGTGCATTTTACTCTACATTCCAAGTACCTTTTGGCAGCAGTGATGTTGTTAACATTGGCAAAAGGGAGACGAACAAACCAAATAAGAAATCTGATTTTGAAGCATTTAAGAAGGTACAAGCACTGTCCATGTACAAGGAGAATCAAGGAAAAATATTATTTGTGATGGCAATAAGTAAAGCTGTGGCAAGTTCAGTGGTTTATCCTTTCAGGGGTTTGTGCAAACATTTTCTCTTCATGTACATTCACACACACGCTTGGGCAAAACTCTCTTTGACTCCACAGTGGGGACAGGATTTCACTCCATGAGTTTTGTTTATCAAGAAAACCCAGTTAATTCAGTTAGGAATAGGGAGGCTTACCAAATTTCTCCTGGTTTAGTAACAGTCTGCATAGTTTTCATTTAGCTCTGTAATGGGCCCTGGATTTGAAGGAACAATGGTCTTGTAGTTAAAGCACAGTATTGGGACTCAAGACATCTGGATTCAGCTTCTGGTTCTGCCATAGACCTTGGGCAAGTTTCTTAATTTCTGTGGGTCCCAATATGTCAAATGGGGATAACAATGCTTCCTTTCTGTCTTCTTTGTTTAAACTGCTCTTTGGGGCAGCAACTGTCTATTACAGTAAATCCTCACTTAATGTTGTAGTTATGTTCCTGAAAAATGTGACTTTAAGGGAAACGATGATAAGTGAATCCAATTTCCCCATAAGAATTAATGTAAATAGGGGAGGTTAGGTTCCAGGGAAATTTTTTTCACCAGACAAAAAACTATATTATAGATAGATTAGATAGATATACCCATAGTATAAGTTTTAAACAAACAATTTAATACTGTACACAGCAATGATGATTGTGAAGCTTGGTTGAGGTGGTGAAGTTAGAGGGTGGAAGAGAGTGGGATATTTCCCAGGGAATGCCTTACTGCTAAATGATGAATTAGCACTCGGCTGAGCCCTCAAAGGTTAACACATTATGTTAATGTAGCCTCACACTCTACAAGGCAGCATGGCAGACAGAGACAGAGACACACACACCCTGTGTGTGGGAGAGAGAGACGGACGCGCATTGCCCCTTTAAGTACACTGACACCACTCTAAGTACACTGCCTTTTGAAGTATATCAGGAAGTTGAGACAGCAGCTGCTGCCAGCAAGCTCTGTCCATCCTGAGCCCTGTCCTGTCCCCACTCTGCTCTATATGAAGAAGGTGTAAGCAGAGGGCAGGAGCAGGGGGGAGGGGGACACCGAGACATTATCCTCCTCCCTCCCCTCTCCCCCCTCCCCCCCAACCCACACAGCAAGCAGGAGGCTCCCGGCAGCAACTCCAAGGCAGAGGGCAGGAGCAGCACATGGCAGTAGGGGGAAGGACAGCTGAACTGCTAGCAAATGATAGCCTGCTGGGTGGCTGCCACACAGGGAACTTAGGGGAGCGGGGAGCTGATGGGGGCTGCCGGTCCACCCTGGTTCCAAGCCCCCACCAGCTAGCTGCAACGGGCTGCTCTTCCTCCAAGCAGTGGACAAAGCAGACGGCTGTCAAACAATGTTATAAGGGAACATTGTGCAACTTTAAACGAACATGTTCCCTAATTGATCAGCAACATAACAACGAAACAACGTTAACCGGGACGTCTTTAAGTGAGGAGTTACTGTACCAGATGTGTGCACAGTGCAGAGAAGACTGGGGCTATGATCTCAGCTGTGCCCTTAAGGTGTAATTGTAAAATAATAATAATAATTAAGAACTTGTCCTGGACTGGAGAAACCTGGTCCAGGTTAGTAACGAAACCTTCAAAATGGGTTAGTTGTACCTGTTTTGTGGTTTGTCACACACATTTTCATGGTTCCATTATTTCCTTTACAAATGGAGAAAGTTGGGTGAAACATCTACATTAGCTGGAAACAATATTTTCTTCTGTACTCCTGTGCATATCTAGAAGCTGGTTTTGTCCTAGGCTTATTTCATCTGAGTGAAAAGTTTGAAATTTGAGTATGAGAAAAGTGTGGAGTGTCTGTAGTGAGAACCTCCCCGTCCTTTGGATTATTAAATTTTTCAATTAAAAATTCAGAGATATGAGCACAACACCATGACTATCACTCTTTATTCAATCAAGGAGGGGATCCCAAACTTTAAGGCTCTCCTTCCCCACTAGCTCATTATTTCTGTAAGACATGACAAAAAATGTGAGAGATAGGCCAACACCCACACACGTTTCAGACTATTGTGCACTGTTCCCAGCCAGAAAGATATATTTAGAGCAGATTTCTCAGGGATCTGAGTCACCATTTAATTTCCCTGTCAGTTTCACAATGAAAGGAACATGTCTTCTTGGTGGAGGGGGTGGAAAGGGTGACACCAGTTGTGGACTGTGTAAAAGCAACATTAATTAGCCACCTTCTAGCTGTGGTTCACCCTACTTCCCAAGTATGCTTTGTTTCAGAACATAAAGGAAAACAGTGCTTTTTCTCTGAAATCTGAGCTTCATTCCCCAACCCATTTACAGAGCATAAATTTCCTTTAGCCACTAGTTGAACATCTCCGGGATTTCCAGAGGCAGCTTTTTTTTAAAAAAAAAAGTACATAAATATTTAATTTGATTCATAACACTTAATCAGTAGTTTTATTAATCAAGGCTCACAATTTCTGCAGTTTCCCTTGAGCCGACAGGTATGTTCACAGGGATATTAATGAAGGTTAGACTGTATGTTCCTCATCAGGATGTTCACAAATAACATTCTCCTGCTTAGCTAGAAGTTTTTGCTCTTAATAGTAGGAACATGTTATGGGGAACTTCAAATATGCAGTTCAATCAAATTTTCTCACAAAATGAACTATTTGGATATTTAAGCTCCACCCACTGCTTGCCCAGATAGTGATGTCTGGAAGGGAATGAGTTTGAGTGATACTTTAACGCACTCCCAGCTGGCTATTCAGATTATACAAGGCGATCAAGCAGGGGAAGGGTATATAGAATGTGTGACAACTGACTCCTTTCCAGATCCTGATCATATTGTTTGCTCTGTTTGCCTTAGCTTCCCCAACTGTAAAATGGGAGTAATAATAATTACCTACTGCATAAATACTTAAAGTTCACAACATCCTTAACATATGCAATGCTAAGTGATAGATATATTTATTTAATAATCAACACATGGTTTTGAATATAAATATGTGTATCTAATACTTAATGGCATCTGCAAATAAATGTAGTTAGATAATTCTCAACTACTAACTTTCTACTTAGTTTCTAACATTTTTTCCCAAAAAGTTTACTTGCTAATGGGTGTCAGGATATTCATATTTAAATGGCAAGACAAATTTCTGCTATTAAATGAGAACATTATTTTAATGCCTCATTTAATAGAACTGAATCAGTCAGATATTCCCAGAATAATAAGACCACTGTAATTAAAAAGGAGGTAGCAGAATTTAATGTATTTATTTATTTTTAACAACTTAATCTGGACATTCATTCCCCAGTGTGGATATTCAATGACACTGCACTGATATTAGTGTATGTCATGCGTTTAAGTTCTACAGTTGCTTTTTCTTGTTGATGAAATGTAGCGGGTTGCAGGATTGCCAACTCTTATATACAACAAGCAGTAGTTTTGCAAGCATTTGCTAATTTGGGTTCTGGATAAAAATGTGATTTTATGCCAGCAAACATAGACTTTTGGTTTAGAGTCAGTTCATATGAGCTGCTAAGAAAACATGAATGAAATGATAGGTTTCAGAGTGGTAGCCATGATAGTCTGTATCAGCAAAAAAATGAGGCGTCCTTTGTGGCACTTTAGAGACTAACGAATTGATTTGCACATAAGCTTTAGTGGGCTAAAACCCACTTCATCAGATGCATGGAGTGGAAAATTCAGTAGGGAGGTAAGGCAACTCCCATCTTTTTATGTGCTGTGTATTTATACCTGCCTACTGTATTTTCCACTCCATGCATCTGATGAAGTGGGTTTTAGCCCATGAAAGCTTATGCCCAAATACATTTGTTGGTCTCTAAGGTGCCACAAGGACTCCTCATTGTTTTTACTAATGAAATGAATGGTTGTTTCCACAAAAACCTGCACCGTGGTGATCCTGGTCTCAGATCAGCCCCTTTTAGCAGCACCCTTTTAGCAGCACCTAATGAGTGCTGGAAGCTGACAGGCTGTTAAACACCATTACTTGTTTCACTTTTCCCAGTACATTAGCTTGTGCTCCTTTGTGACACATAGAAATTTGTTTAGAGTGTTTAGAAAACTGTAATACAACTAGTTTTCTGGTTATGGTTTGCCTTGACAATTAAGTGATGAGATATGACAGTCAGTGCTGTGCTGGCAGTGTGTGCCGTCTTTTGGACCAGGAGGCCAAAGACATGAACTGTGTGGAATTATAAAGGTACAATATTAACAACTAGCCTACCCACCTGATAGTACTTCAGTATTACACTAAAGAGATTTGTTTGTTATCTACACTTGTAGCACATTGTAATATTCAGGTACATTGAGATTATTGATAAAGGGCTAATTTAACCCTACAGCACACAAAATGTTTTTAACAATGCTGAAGGAAAACACAAAAATATTAGCTTTCCAAAATATTAGCACTCCAAGTCTAAGCCTGTAAGTCCTTACCCATGCAAGTGTCCCACATAAGCCAAGAGAACTAGCCTAAACCAAATTAGGGCAATCTGGGATCCTACGCACAGCATGACATGGTGCCCACCCCTGTAGCCAAGCCTTGGTGCCTTGATTGCCTGCCCCCACTTGACACCCCTCCCTCACAGACGCAGGACCCTCGTCTCTTCCCCATGAGTGGCAGAAAGCCCCCTCACTTCCACTGGAACAGCAAAGACGGCAGCAGAGATCTGCATTCCCCTCCCTAGTGAGGCAGTGGAGGCGGGAGGGAGTGCCCTCAGTATTTACTGTGTCAGCCAAGATGTATCTGCTTGGGTGGGTGGGCTGAGCCACCGCACTCTCCTCCTCTTGCCACACACAGAATCCTCTGCTGAGATGATGCTGGCGGAGTCATGGAGTTCAAGCCCCATTGAGAAGCATAGTGCAGTTGTTTCATACACTAGGATGTCTGTAGACATCACTGCATCAGTTACACTTGGGTCATGTTTTCAAGCTTTTCCTCACAACTGTGAGGGCTAGAAACCTGAGATTCATGATCCTAGGTCCTGGAGCCCTGTGTACAAGCCTGTGGCACCTATGTCTAAATCCAGCCTGGAACTACTCATGTAAGAGTTACTTGTGTGAATAAGAGTTTATAGGATTGATCTATGGTACTTATATGGCCTCCCTCAACATAGTATCTGAGCCCCTCACAATTGGTAATGTGTTCGTCTTCACAACATTTCTGTGAGGGACGGAAGTACGCCGGTGCCCATTTTATAGCACAAAAAGCTAATTGACTTGCCCAAGAGAACACATGAAGTCAGTGGTTGGGCAGGGAATTGAACCCCATGCTCCTGAATTCTAGGCTTATGCCCTAAATTCTTCCTCCCTGAGGACTGGGCTCTGGGTTTGAAACAATAATCCTGTCTTCTCAACCTTCAGACAAGCTCTGATGCTTTCTAAGGGATTATGGTCAAATTTGGCCCAATGTTTAGGGTTGGTAAAAATAAGATTTTAAAAAAATTCAGACCAAAGGAAGTGCACCCCTTTTATTTACAAAACAAAACATTCCTCTGCAGTCATTTAATTAGAACTGGTTTCCATTTTTCATCTAAATGGTTTCTGAGTCTGTTAGGGCGTAAAACAAAACCTTAAATCTCAATATGTTTTGAAAACTTGACAATGAACTTTTACTTCTGTGTCCCATCTCTACTAATGGGAGAATGGAGAAATGGGATGCAGGCAAGTGAAAGTGAGGCATTTCAGAGCAATTAAAAAAAGAAGAAGATTGGAATAGAAAAAGAAGGACCATATATCAGTGTAGAACTTCTGGAAGCTAGATGAAGGTTGGACAGAATGCACCTTAGCTGGATCATCACACTAACATTCAGGGCTAAAAGGTTTCTACAGCATTCCAGAGTTTCACTGCTCTACTGTCTCATTCACCTGTTCTTCTCCTTCACACATGTTTACTAACTCATTGACCTCAACCATTTGTATCACACTGCATCTTGATCATTATCTGCTACCCCTGAGATTCAGACTTCTACATCTTTTAAGTTCCTGTAAAGTTTAAAGGGGACCAGCTTGAGAGCATGCAATTTCTTATTCCCTCTAATATCATTTTTATTCTTCAAACAGTAAGGTTCTTAGAACAGACGTAGAACTTCAGAAAAGATAACTGTCTGAGAGAACTACTTTGTCTGTCTTTGAATGAGTCATTTGGCTTTTGTGAACTGTTAGATGTTTGTTCCAAGCCCTTTCTCTGCAGGACACAAGGGTAAAATGGATTACTCAGACATCAGAAGTATGTTACCCAGACTTGTGAAACAGAATCCTCTATACTCACTGGGAAAGTAGAAGAAAGACATCTTTTCGGATACCCCACCCCCTTTCTTTAATTCAGTAGCCTACTTGCTAGTAACTCTTTCAAAGAGGTACCATCACTTTTTCTTTAGGGGAAAAAATAGACTGAAACTAGAAATCGACTAATCTGGCTCTATCATATGGAAAACAGAAATAATAGACATGTTAATTCCATTATGAAATGTTGTAAAAAATGTCCCATAAAGGGTCTCTCTGTGAGCTATATCTAATACTGGAATCTGTTTTAAAGTCAAGTGACAGTGTAACAGGCTCTCTTTAATACAAGCATTTTGTGCTATCAGTGTGGTCTTGCTCTGTGATCTTGGACAAGTCTCAGTGGCTCAGCTTGCCCATCAGTAAAATACAAATAATTATATTTATCTGACAGAGGATATTGTGAGACTGAATTGACATTTACAAAGCGTTATACACGAAAGCTGGAAGATAAGTGTAAAGTATCATCATTACTGTTAAGTAAAAAATGTTGATTTCACAAATATCCAATTCTGCTCTTCTAATAGTTCATAATGATCAGTCCAAGTTCTTTCACAGTCCTTAGATCAAACAATGTACCTGCAATAGGCATGGCATTGTTTTAGAGAGTTATCATCCCCTCATTCTCCTTGCAGACCATCCATTAACTATTTGGGAGAAGACTAGGTTTTCTACCAACCTTCCTACAATCATTTACATCATCCTCGAAGTTGTCTCTATTTCCCAATCTTTTACATAAAATAACATCACCAGGAACTCTTTCACACCATTAATATTATATTTATTATTTGAATGACATTAATACCTAGCAGCTCCAAATGAGATCAGAGCCCAGATGTGCTAGGCACTGTACAACCACATAATTTCAGAAAGTACCTGTCTTGGAAAGCTTGCATTCTAAATAGACATGACAGACAAACATTGGAAAAGGTCAGAATCGTTATCCCTGTTTTATAGATGAAGAGCAGAAACACAGCTAGATTAAATGCTAGTCTCAGGGTAGTCTGGGAGCAGAGCCAAGAACTAAACCCATATATCCTTGGTCCCAGCTCATTGCATTAACCACAGTTTCATTCTTCCTTCCTCCATGGTACAGATTCCATACTGTAATTAGTATTCATGGTACTGGAGAAGGCTGAACCAATTCTAAATCTCCATTCAAAATTAACCCAAACTATTTTGAGGTTCAAAAAGTCACTTCAACTTTGTTTTCCATTATTGTTCATAAAACTTCAGTTCTATCTGGGTCCATTCAAAACTGGAAGGTGAGGTGTCACAGACTGTCTGTTCTCATCTTTATCAGGAACAATGAAGCAGCATAAACATCACAACAGAGTCTGTCCTCACAAGATGGCCAGCTCACAAGACTAACAAGATCGACCAAAGTGTTTGCATGCTGAACCTCAAAAGCTCTTGTGGATCACCCATTACTACCTTGTGTCAAGTCAAACACCTGAATCTGACAGACATTCCACTGTTACACGAGTTGTGATCAGTGAGGGCTATTCACCAGCTTGCTTGAAAATATTCATCCCCATACTTGACTCTGAACAAAACCACACTCTGCCATTGTGATGGCTACCATCCTGACTGATACACCAGGGACTGAACTGGGGACCAACAGAGCTAAAATATAAGCTCCTACTTTTACTAACTCAAGCTAAAAACTCCTGTTCTCTGCAGATTGGCACAGAATGGAACCTGCAACATGCACTCACCAGGGTCACACCATCATTCTTTCACGCAAAAGAGGCCTATGCCACTTCCTGCTTCCATGGGGGTGTTGGGGGGAAATCAGGCCACCTTTCTCCATTAGGTGTCTGATGGTATGAATTAGCAGCCCCCAGAGGCATCATGGAGAGAGAAGACAACCAGAATCCCAGGAATAAGGGTAGTGTGTAGTGTATTTCACTATATAACTGTTACGCATTTGTGTTCTTTGTACCTTCCCTTTACACCTATAAGGACAGACACGCATTGTCTTTATTTAGCTGCAGACTGTCACAAAGTCTACACACACACAAACACACTGTACTCTATCTCATGAAGTCTTCATTTTTGCAATTGTCCTGAATTATGGTGATTCACATTACAAGTATTTGTTTGCTCTGTGTGTATGGAACAATGTAAGAGAGGGGGAGAGGTCAGAGGGCATTCCTGAAGATTTTAATGGTGAGTAAATGGAGTGCTAAGGAGACAGTGTGTGTGAAGGCCAGAGGAAGGAAGTCTGGGGTTGAAAAAATCAAAAATCTGGTGAGACATTCAAGGAACTTTTCAGATCAATGATGTTCTTCTTCATTAGTATTATACATAGTCAAATGAGAAATATGCTTTACAAAACTAGCCCCAATGCCCTGAATGGATGTTAAAACAAAGAGACTTTGATAGATATCATTTCATGCTTCAGCAAATATTTGGGTTTGACTTCTTGGCTGTCAGTGGCCACTGCCATTTATCACCCAATAACAGCTAGTCTCCTTCAATTTTCTTTCAAATTTATTGCACCAAATGTTAAATGAAAACAAAAGAGAAAAGATGGGGCTTTTCTTGCAGCCACAGCCTCCTGGGCAGTGATTGGAGAGGGGGAGCAGCAATCCCTCCTCCAGGGTCACCAGCAGGGGTTGGGCCCTGCCTCCCTATTAAGCCACAAACGCTAGAGGAGCAGGCAGCTGGTGTGAGTTCCCCACTTTCCCGAGGGTGGTGGGGCTCAGGCTTCCAGCTTCAGCCCTGGGGTGGCAGGCAGCAGGCTCTGGATGTGGGACTTTGAGCTCTGGCCCCAGCCAGACTGCGGCAGGTGCCAACCCCGGGCTCACTGCCCCTTCAACACCCCTGGCCTCTCTGCCTCCCTACCCACCTCCCCATCCAGGGCTTAATTTGTCCCCAGCTTGCCAGGGCTGAGTAAATTTGCTGTGAAAAGTGATATTTGTACATTTGTTAATATCACATTTCACTGCCTCCCAGCTAGCTAGTAAGTCTGCTTCTGTGAAAAGTGATATTAACAAACGTACAAATATCACTTTTCAAAGCAGCAGGGCTTACTAGCTAGCAAGTCTTAAAAAAGCAACCTAGAAAGCAAAAGAAACAACAACAAAATACAAGAACGTGCAAAGCACCTTTTTGTGTTTCTCTTCTGTGTAGGTCCAGTAAAGAATAGAGACAACTGTACATTATTTTTATTATTAAGTTTTCCCAAAAAACCCTATATAAATAAATTACAATGAGTCGGACCTGGGTATGAGCACATTTATTTGTTTCTCCTAAGGCCACCAAAAAATTTGTTTTGAGAACCCCCAAATGATGGGAAATTGGGCTCCTACTTCCAAGGGAGGGGAGAGACAAAATAGTATGTAGCCATGATGACGTAGGAGGCAGGAGTCCTGACTGCCCAGATGAGCAGGTGACATCAGGAAGTTGAGGAGAGAAGTGTTGCTGCGGCCTGTGAGGGTGCAAATAACTAATGCTTTTTGAGTGGGAAAATGGGGCTCTCCCTGTGATAGGGTGTACTCCCAACACCAGCCCTGAAAGAGTTGAATTATGCCAAGTGGGCCCAATAATCCAATTAAGATGCAAATGGTGGAGATTTTGGTTGTGTGGGGGTGCTAATTAGAAGGAAGCTCACCTGTGAGGGAACAAGTGGCGCTTCTATAAAGCCAGGAGGCTGGCCACCCTGTGGGAGGTGGCAGGGAGGAAGCACCTGAAGAAAGGGATAGGAAGCCATAAGACAGGATTTATTTAGTAGGTGTTTAAGCTTCTCCTTTACCAGCCTTCCTAGTCCGCCTCCTCTCTCTTAAAGCAGCACAATAGGAAGTAGTCCAGGGAAGACAGCAGTAAGATTAGTGAAAACCCAAACCTTAACTACTTGCTATAGGTAGGGCCCTACTAAATTCACGGTCAATTTCATGGTCACAGGATTTTTTAAAAATCATAGATTTCATGATTTCAGCTATTTAAATCTGAAATGTCATGGTGTTGTAACTGTAGGGGTCCTTACCCAAAAGGGAGTTATAGGGGAGTTGCAAGGTTACTGTTGGGGGGGTGGGAGGTTGCGATACTGCTACCCTTACTTCTGCGCTGCTGCTGGTGGCAGTGCTGCCTTCAGAGCTGGGCAGCTGGAGAGCGGCAGCTGCTGGCCAGGATCCCAGCTCTGAAGGCAGAACCACTGTCCGCAGCAGCACAGAAGTAAGGATGGCATGGTAGGGTATTGCCACGTTTACTTCTGTGCTGCTCCTGCAGAGCTGGGCCTTCAGTCAGCAGCTGCCTCTCTGGCTGCCCAGCTCTGAATGCAGTGAACAGAAGACTGCCTGAGTCACTGTGGGAGTGATGTAGACAAGGCAGCAAATGTGAGGACTGCCTAACGTTGCTTGTGCAGAAAGATTTGGAAAGACTCTCCTTGAAAGGGAATTCACAGTGTGACCTAGCTGAAGGGCCGAGTCACAAAGCAGCTGTACTGCGACTCCATGAGTGAGAGCATACCTGCAACTGTGCAAGAGAAGAAAGGGGGTGTTGAACTGGGTGGAGCTCATTGCTAGAAGGGGGCGCCGTGCAGAGATAAGAGTATTCTGTGACCCTCCTTTGTACCTTCTCTTGCAATACAAATAGAGGAAGGCACTTCAGAAATTAAATGGCAACAAATTTAAAACTGATAGAGTAACTACTTGAAAACAGCACACACAATCAACCCCTGGAATTCATTGCCACAAGATATTATTGAGGTCTAGCACTTATATTAGGATTCAAACAAGTATTAAACATTTAGATGGATAAGAGAGTATTCATTATTTAAGCTATATACTACAGGAGTTCAACTCTTGTGTTCCAGGGCTAAGCCAACTTCTCACTATCCTGAATTAGAAAGAAACTTGACCCATGGTCCCACTAGTGCATGAGCGTCTTATCACTTTCATTACAGATCTTCCTGTGATGCATCTTGTACTGGTCACTGTTGAAGAAAGGACATAGGACTAGATAGACCCCATTAGTCTATGCTGTTGCTGCAGTTGACTGTAGTGATAAGTGAGAGGCTTTTCAGGGACATTTTATAATCCATCTCTGGCAGGCTGGTCTTGCCCCAAAGAGGAGAGGAGAGCAGTTTCCTTGTCTATGGCCCTGTAGTGGCTTGCTAAGTTACTGGAGGCACTCCATTGGGACAGTGGGGAGTTAATAGCCCCTTAGCAATCATAACAACTGTCTCCCCTTTGCATCTTGCTTGTCTGTAGCCCTTTTCATTAATGTCTTGTTAAAGATCATATTTTTAAGTAGCAATTCAGTAAGTCAGGTGTTAGAAAAGCTGCACTGATTTCATCCCATTCATTTATTAATGAGCCTCTTTCTCTGTAGTTTTCTTTTTCCCTCCTGACATACTCATCAAAATCCTTTTTTTTCTCCTTCACACTTTGGCCAGCATTAACTCATTCTGGTATTTTTGCTGCCTTTCACTACAAGTGGTAACTGACTCTCTAGGTTCAGGTTTGGTTCCTCTCCTTTCTTTATTTCCTTTACCCAGAGGTTTCTGATGTTTCCTCTTCCAAGTCACACTGGCAACTTCTTAGGCTTGGCATTTAGAGCTGAGCAAGTAATTTTAATGATTAATATACTCATCAAAAGTGGCTTCTGTCTGCTTGCGGATTATCCACAAGCAGCTCTTGATTTGAATGTGTTTGTTATTCAAAAGATTTTGATTGATGTCTTTTTTTAATTTTGTTAATCGCTGGGCTGATCACAAATATTTATGTTGCACAGTTGTGACTGCTTTAAAAAAAAGTCATGGGATAGTTTCTCCTCCTTGATTGGATGACAGTATAGGCTCACTCTGTACATCTTTGAAATTCAGTAAAATTGAGTATCTCAAGCGTCTGGGGAAAGTAAATACAAAGTGGGCAAAAGCATGAGCAAACAACACTCATTTGAAATCCTGAACAAATATATGTGGATTTGTTTTTTTGGCCTATTCACTCAGCTCTTTTTGTATTCTTCTTGTTCACTGGGACTTGGGCCTACTACACCTTAGTTATGGTATTTTTTAGGATGCTGCAGTCTCCCTCCATGCCATGCATTTCAATCCTTCCTTGCACCTTGATCAGTAGGCTTGTAATTGATTTGCAGAGCAATAATATGCAGCAACCCACCCAACATTCTTCATGAGCTATTTTAAAGCAATCTGCAGATGGACTATTATAGTGAGTTGTTAGGTTCACCTTGCTCCTAGGGACTGAGGTTAAGGCAGAAAGCACAACTATAGAAAGGTATCTCTGCCTAATTACCAGATCCCTGATTAACATAATAATGAATTCTGCCTTCTTCTTCTTCTAGAAAGCTGGCTTTTTAACTAGTTTTGGACAATGGCACTAGAAAACCCAAATTCTAGGGGAAAGGCAACACTGAAGAATTTTTGCTGTGGTTGTTTTGCTGCACATGTCTGAGCTTGCACCTGATTTCATTATCAAGGTTACTTTGGATAATGGAGCATGGAAGCCTGAAAAAATATAAAGCTGTTAAGTAGGTAGCCACAACGAAGTAAGGAACAACTGCAGTTGTCTTGATGCAGCCTTTGTCTTGGGAGAGAGCACTGTTTCTTTTTAATGTCTTTCTAGAATTGGCTTATGTAGGACAAATGTGACTCAAGATTTATTTCCTCTGTTCATTTGGGAAGTAAAGGTGATCATCCAACTTTATTAATTGATTGTCATTTATTATTAGAATTTACAGCAGCACTTTGCTAGGAGCTTTACACAGTGATTCTCCTCAATGAAAATCACATTTCCCACTGCAGTCTAGTGATTAGAGAAGGGGACTGGAAGTGTGGCCACTATTCCCAGTTCTATTTACTTGCTATGTAACCTTGGCCACATTACTTAACTTCTCTGTGCCTAATTGTCCTTTTCCCCCCCCCCACCCCCAAGTAAGTAAAAACAATACTGCCTGACCTCCCAAAGGGGTTGTCATTAATATTTGTAAAAGGCTTAGAGCTCCTTGGATGCCACTGAAATCTGGATTATTATTGTTACTAAACATTTAGATTGGGGCTCAGAAGAATTTACAAATAAGTATTTACAGCCAGGTTTCAGAGTAGGAGCCGTGTGCTTATGCTCAAATAAATTTTTAGTCTCTAAGGTGCCACAAGTCCTCCTTTTCTATTTACAGCCAGTAGCCCTGGGGGTGACAATATGTATCCACGTGGGTGACCACAGGAATGCTCTGAGGGATGGGAAGGCTAACGTTTAAAAAAAAACAAAACAGCAGGTTTTCTTAGCTGTCATCACCTCTACTAGTCTGATTAATAGGGAACAATGAAATAAACCGTGCTAGAGGACAAACTGAGCAGCAAAGGATTGTAACTGACAATTTGCTGTTAAAATACATAGTAGCCTGTAAAACCTGTTGATTGATGGAGTTTCTCTACTTGCACAGAAAACACACACACACGCACACAAGAACGGAGGGAAACACATTCAAGTAAAGGCTCCCATTAGGGAGGCTCAGCACCTTGCAGCATTTAATCTGTCTGCTGTTCAATTGCAGCAGCATACACAAGTAACTTTTCTCCTTTGTTATTACTTGTGTGGTGCTATTAATCATCAGCCAACAAACAAAACAACAAGAGGAGAGAGGAGAATTGGTTAGTCTCTAAGGTGCCACTAGTACTCCTTTTCTTTTTGCGAATACAGACTAACACGGCTGCTACTCTGAAACCTCTCTACCCACTGTGACTTCTCCCTGGATGCTCTGCAGACCGCTCACTCAGAATGGCATTTGATCAGGAGAAAAACAGGCACCCTGCTGAGCAGTAGCAAGCACCATAGGATTGAGGGATGTGTATGTGTGTTTGGAGGCACGGGAGGAAGAAATGCAGTCCTCTTGCAGCCAGCAAAGCACTGGTTGCCATTATAATGCAGGCCACTCACTACCTTAGTCGCTTTTCCCTGGGCAGAAGTTTTTAGTACAACACCGCCATCTACAGTTGGCTAGGGTGCCTGCTCTGAAGGAGAGCCTGCCACTTGGCTTTCAGCTCCCAAACTGTTGCCTCTCTTGGGGGCAGACAAGCATTTTTCTCCCTTCTGACTGGAGTATTCCCAGGCTAGACAGTTCCTTTACCTTCACTGTGTCATTCCCAGCACAGACAGGTTGCCCTAGGACACCTACTTGCTTTCTCTTCAGAGATGGATAACAGTATCATTGTTACAGATAGAAGTTATCACACAGTTCTTTGTAAACTACTTTATTCTTAAGGTAAAGACAATTACACAGAAAACACCTTAACATATTTTATAAGGCTGTAGTACTGAGATGGTCCCAGATCTGAACACATGCATGCACCCTCACCTGCTGAACTTTGGGAAAGTTTTGGTCCAGATATGAACTTTGACCGTCCACTCTAGTAACTAATTGACGATTTGCGACTATGTAAAAGATAAACTTCTGCAGTATGTTGCTCTAGAACTGATGTTACATTCTTAGCAGAAGGATTGGGATCAATGTCTTGAATGCAACTCTGAAGTCAAGGTGCATTCAGCAGAAGGCACCTGCTGAACAAACCAGGCACACACTGACCAACCACTGAATTTGAATGGATACTTATTGGAGCCGTACCAAATAATTGAAAGGCTAAAGAAACAAAAAAGGCTGAAATCAAAATATCACTCTTCTCTGCAAGTGTAAAACAAACACGTATGTGGAAAGGTGGCCTTAAAAAAGGTGGTGGCCTTAAAAAATCATCACATTTGCGGAGCAAAAATTGTAGCCTCGTTGTTCTCAACAATGACCTAGAAGAATCCTGGGGTTTGTCAGGAATGACAGCATGCAGCTGCAGTTCAGCGAATCCCCTGATATTGTTTCAGATCTCACAAAGAATCAACTGTCTGGTCAGTTTTTGTTGGGATACAAATTTAATTAAGCCTGAATCAGACTAGAAAAGATACTGTCCCTTTGATGTGAGTGACAGTGGGTGTCTGCTGAATTGGACATAGTTTACTGATAAGGAGGAGACCATGAAACAGCAATGTGTGGCTGTGACAGATATTGCAACCCCATGCAGTGTCTTTGGGGACCATTGTATTAAATTTATAAATGATTTATATCGGATTTTGTTCTACTCCATGCAGGAGGGTTACCATAGCACCTTCAGGAACTAAAAAGTTGGGGGGCAAAGGATTACCCTTGGATTGTAAACAACTCCAGAGAAATACCACCCCTTGGGGTGGCTTGCATGTACTGGTTCAAGCTGAGCTTTCCAGAGTCTAGAAGATGAAGAAAGAGCTATTGATATAAAAGGATGAATTTAAACAGACTGGTGTTGTTCCTGTGACAGTAATGGTATTACTCCATTTTCACCAATGGGAAGTCTGGACTTAAGTCAACTCCAGAAAGCAAGTTTGAAATCTCCCTGATTTCCTCCTCTATGCTAATTCAGATACAGTTTTATTTCTACCAGGATGAATGAGGAGACCATAGGTGCTGAAACTAGGATTGCTGGAGGTGCTCCTGCACCCCCTGGCTTGAAGTGGTTTCCATTATATACAGGGTTTACAGTTTGGTTCAATGGCTCTCAGGACCCCCGCTATACAAATGGCTCCGGCACCCCTGGAGCAGACCATTAACATGTGCGGTTCTGTCAAGCATCTCAGTTGCAGCAACTCTCTGGGAGACGATACAAAGCAACTCTCCTGAACTCACTACTGTAGCGGGGGGAAATCATGAGCTTCTGAGAATAAGACCTCGGATCACAGATAGGTTCTGATGATTGGAAGGATATTATAGCCTAGGCCATCTGCAGTCACATTTAATCTCCCTGGGAAAGCAGGAAACACAATAGAAAATTGTCACAAGGAGGTAGGATAATTTGCAGAAGCGTCAGCTCAGCACTCTGATGCTAAAGAAACTACCATCAAAGAGGCAGCTTATTCCACATTCTTTGGGACTTTCCCCTGCTGTCCTTGATCTAGAGGACGCTAACTTATCGCACAGATGATATGTCAGTTACATTCACTTGTGACAAGAGCTGGTCAGAAAATGGCAAGCATTTTTCATGAAAAAAAACTTTTAAAAAACCAAAAATGTTTTCATATTTTTCCTAAATTTTCTACTGAAAGTTGTGGGAATTTTGTGGGAAAACACCTGACTTTTTTGGTTTTCAGTTGTTTTTCATTGCAAAAAAAATCTACAATTATTTATTTTCATAAAATTTTTTAGGGCTTTCATCTTTTTTGGCTACTGAAAACCGATTTTGTTTTGTTTTTCAGCAAAAACAGGCGTTTTTCAGCGAAAAGTCAAGTGGGTTCTAGCCCACGAAAGCTTATGCCCAAATAAATCTGTTGTTAGTCTTTAAGGTGACACTGGACTCCTTGTTGCTTTTGTGGATACAGACTAACACAGCTACCCCCTGATACTATCTTATTACAGTCCCTTCATACCTTCCACGACAAAGAGAGATGTCAATGAAGCTTTTCGTAACAAACCAGCATGGGCTGCATCCTCTCCGAGGGAGTTACTGTGCAAAGTAAGAGTGCATTCAAGTAAATTTAAATAAGATTTTACAATCTATTTAATAAGGTAGTGCTGGGACAGAGTAAAGCTGACACTATTTCACCAGACATGGAGTTTAAATTTGAGCATATGAACCATAAAATTACTCATTGATTTGGCCTGTAAAAAGATAAATGTCCAATTTTGCCCAGGCCTGATGCGTGTCTCATTATTTTCCACGTAATAAATCCAAGAAGTTTCATGAGAGCAGGTACGAAGAGGGATTAGACAGGTGTAAGGGGACTGTTGCCCCCTTACTAACATTCAGTGGGGGTGTTTTGGTTGGCTAGCTCCCAGTACTAAAAGGGGAAGGGTCTATGGGAAACCAGGACTCTGAGACTGGTAGTCCCCAGGAACAATGGGGAGAAGCCAATGCTCCAGGTCAACCTGAATGACAGCGTGGGCAGACTAATCAGAGAGTCAGGAGGTCCCATCCTCTGTGTGAGCTGGATTTGCCTGGGTCAGACAGAGTGGGGCCGAGCTAAGGAGAAAGCGGGGTCCAAGCTAAGCTGGGGAGCAGAGCTGTGCCAGATCCATAGGGACCAGAAAAGCAGCCCAGAGAGAGCAGACCCTGTCCTGGGAACAGAGCTGCAGCCCCAAAGCTAGAGGCACAGCCCAGAGAGAGCAGACTTGCCCTGGAATCAGAGCTGCAGCAACCAGAGCCAGAGGGGCCAAAGAAGCAGCCCAGGGAGCTGGAGGCAGAGCAGCAGCAGCACAGAGACAGAGTGGTGGAGCTGGGGCTGGAGCAGTCTGGAGCTGGGTGCTGTGAGCAGCTGGAGAAACCAAGGGGGACCCTGGGCAGCGGGCCCAGCACAGGGAGACGCCTCAGCGAAGAGGCTCTGCAGGCCAGGCTTGGATCGTAACCCTGACAGGGCGGGGGGCGACACTGGGAAGAAGGGCCCTGCCACCTAGAGCCTGAGAGCGTGTGGCCACCACCAGAACGAGTGTCCAACCCACAGCATCCCTGCAGCACAGCCAGGGCCTGAGAAGAAGGCCTGGGACTTACAAGGAACAGACTGTGAACTGCCCTGACATTCCAGAGACACTGTTTGTGATGTTCCCTGCCACAGAGCAGGTTGATGTATTTCCTTCAACCTTTCCCATTTTTCTTTGTTCTTTTTAAAATTAATTGTTGATTAAATTACATACAATTTAAAGCAAATGCAAGTTATGATCAGTGGGTCAGAGAAGTGCCCAGTGCAGAGAGAGTACCCCGGAGTGGGGACACTCTAGCCCCTGTCCTAGGTGACCACAGCAGGGTTGGGGGTTGAGCCCCCCCAGGAATCCTGGTCCCAGGCTTGTTGGGGTTACGAGGACTCTGCCAGACAGGAGAGTGGAAGGGGAGTCCTCAAGGACAGGGAGGCCACTGGGTAAAGGAAGTGGGAGCGAGGACTCGGATCCTTTCGCTAGCCCACTTCACCAGGGTAGCGCAGAAGCCAAGAAAGTCCCCCACAGTATCGGGACTATTCCCCCGCTTACACAGGCAAAAATGAAAGCTCTTGTGAGGGATTGGGTGTTAGCATATTTATTTGTCCTGGTTTTATTTATTTGGTTAACAGAGCTTCTCCCAGTATCCATTTAAACAATGAAGAAAAAGATGGCAAGATCTGAGGTCGATAAATGCTCCCCACAATTGCAGAAAATTGATCATGCATGGTATCCTAATGATGCTTCCCTGACCAGTTTCCAAAGGAAATAAAAATCCTTTACCCACCCAGGGTTCCTGTTAATGTACTCTGAAATTCCTTTCCTTTCCCCAAATTGTGGAGTACATTCTCAAGAAGGTAGTGTATATATTCTCCAAAAACTAAACTGATTTACCTCCAAATTCTGACTAACATCAGGCCAAGGATGTGCCTGTGCAAAAGTCAGTGCATGCCTGGACCAAAAACCAGCAGTTGTGCCACACAGAGTAGACAATCCTACCTATGGGCCTGACTCTGATTTTACTTGTACCAGCTTTACCCCTATATTGACCTGAGTGGAGTTACGGCTGATTTATACCAGTGTAACTGAGAGCCAAATCATGATATCTGCCTCTAAGTAGTTCCATCTCAAAGATGGAATGATTGATTTGGATGCTGTAAGCAGAGCAGTCCGCAAGGTACATTGCACAGAAATCCTTTTACTAGGTATGTATGCAGAACACACACAGTCACCTTAACCTTATGCCTTCAAGAAAAAAAATCACTGTGGTGAACCATCTCAGCCCATTTATATAACCAAAAGTCCATTGTATCCAAGTAATGGTTTCAGGTAAAGAAATGAACCTCTCTCTGAACTGGGATCTGTTTCTTCAATCTCTGTGGCCCTTCTTCTCTAATTTGCTCCAGATGAACCTGCAGTTTACTTTTAGCCATTACTTATTGCATTCCTGCTGTGTAGTCCGGGAGCACAAGGTAATAACACCATACCGCTGTAATAGGATGGACTTTGATTTGGCCACATGGACTTCACTAATTATCATTAAATGTTGATAACTACAGATGAGCCCTAATCATGGTATTCAGAGCTAGATCTTAAACGTGGAAAGTGTTTGGATCTGCGGTTTTAGGAATGCCCAGTGTAGGGACAGCCACCATCTTTGAAGTTTGGAACTTCTCCCAAAGCTTTTTGGACCTTGAGCCAATCTCTTCTTACAATGCACAGTTAACATTATAACAAATGGAGATCCCTCTTCCTTTGTGACCTTGTGTCCTCAGTCGCCACCGGTTTCCCAAAGAGAAAAATCTGAACTTTGCAACCTAGTTGGCAGTAGCAGTCAGTGGCCTCACAGAGTGAGCTGGAATTGGTCTGGAAAGGAAGGAGGGATGTTGTTTTCTTCCTAGCTCTGATGTGCAAGAAGTGTTTTCAGTCTATGTCAAGCAGTACTTTTAAGAAAGGTTGCAGTCCTGGTTGATGGCTGAATTCGAGAGGTGTCAGTCAATCAGTAAGCAAATTACTGTGACCAAACCCCACCCCCGCCCCAACTAATTTGGCCAGACATGAATCAGCATGACAAACTGTATGACAGCTCCTGTCTTGGGAGGAACTATCAGTCTGAGAATATTCATAGGCTCTGATCCATTAACTCTTATCCCAGCTTGGCATTTTTGGCAGCTGGTCATGTTATATTCTTCTTCTCAATCTCTTCTCCCTTCTGAGCGCCAGAGCAGTTTTGATCTTTTGCCTCCCAGATTCACTTCAGCACAAACAAACTTCAATTATCACAGTTCACATCAAAACATTTAAAAAAAAATAATAATGGAGTTGAACTGAGCTGCCTATAGAGCAAGCCCTGTCAGATGTTTGAAAGTCTCTTTAAAAAAAATCATAGCAGGCTTTGCTCAGATGGCTAAAACCAAAGCACAACAAAAGTTTAATTTTTAAAGGTGTTCAACCCTGGTGGGGAATCAATTTATGCTTCTGATTCTTTTCAAATATTCCAGTTGTCATTCAGTGAAAAAATCTCATACCTTCTACTGTAAATTCAGACAGAACAGGCAGGTTGTTTTTTAATGCTTGTGGAATAGGATTATATTCTAGTAAAAACACATTCTCTGAGAAATGGTAAAGTGCATTTCTAACGACTATAGAGTTCAGCAGAAATAATAGTGAGAAAAATATCCACTCTCCAGTAGCTGAATATCATTGGAACAAAACATCTCAGTTAATTATGTGCTTTGTAGATTTCCAAATGGAATAATAGCCCTTCTGGTAATTTTAACTGTTTTTCTCATGTCTAAAAATTCTCAGAGTTCAGCACAGCGAAACAACCAAATATTATCAAGTGACTTCAAACTATAGGATTACATTGTGAACTCCACTATGCAAATTGAAGTGTTAGCAAAATGACTGGCCTTTATAATTAGTAAGGAACCCAGCTAAAGTTTCAGAGTGAAACAAATGTGTTCATTCCCGATGACGGGTTTCAGAGTAGCAGCCGTGTTAGTCTGTATCCGCAAAAAGAACAGGAGTACTTGTGGCACCTTAGAGACTAACAAATTTATTAGAGCATAAGGTTTCATGGGCTACAGCCCACTTCATCGGATGCAGAGAATGGAACATGTAGTAAGGTGTGTGTGTGTGTGTGTGTGTGTGTGTGTATACACACACACACACACACAGAGATAAGTTGGAAATTACCATACAAACGGTGAAAGGCTAATTAGTTAAAATGAGCTATTATCAGCAGGAGAAAAAAACTTTTGTAGTGATAATCAAGATGGCCCATTTAGACAGTTGACAAGAAGGTGTAAGGATACTTAACATAAGGAAATAGAGTCAATATGTGTAATGACCCAGCCACTCCCAGTCTCTATTCAAACCTAAGTTAATGGTATCTAGTTTGCATATTAATTCAAGCTCAGCAGTTTCTCCTTGGAGTCTGTTTTTGAAGCTTTTCTGTTGCAAAATTTCCACCCTTAAATCTTTTACTGATTGGCCACAGAGGTTGAAGTGTTCTCCTACCGGTTTTTGAACGTTATGATTCCTGATGTCAGATTTGTGTCCATTTATTCTTTTGCGTAGAGACTGTCCAGTTTGGCCAATGTACATGGCAGAGGGGCATTGCTGGCACATGATGGCATATAACACATTGGTAGATGTGCAGGTAAACGAGCCCCTGATGGCATGGCTAATGTGATCGGGTCCTATGATGGTGTCACTTGAATAAATATGTGGACAGAGTTGGCATAGGGCTTTGTTGCAAGGATAGGTTCCTGGGTTAGTGTTTTTGTTGTGTGGTATGTGGTTGCTGGTGAGTATTTGCTTCAGGTTGGGGGGCTGTCTGTAAGTGAGGACTGGTCTGTCTCCCAAGATCTGAGAGAGTGAGGGATCATTTTTCAGGATAGGTTGTAAATCTTTGATGATGCGCTGGCGAGGTTTTAGTTGGGGGCTGAAGGTGACAGCTAGTGGCATTCTGTTATTTTCTTTGTTGGGCCTGTCCTGTACTAGGTGACTTCTGGGTACTCTTCTGGCTCTGTCAATCTGTTTTTTCACTTCAGCAGGTGGGCATTGTAGTTTTAATTCCTTCTCTGCAACTGTGCTATTCAGAGTCACTTCATTAGATTCATTGTCAGATATCCGTTATGATTCATAACCCATGTGCACCAGAAGGGGTTTGAAAAGACCCACCTCCATTGGTGCTTCACCTCTTTTGATATGCCTCTGTAAATATCTACAGTGCCAGGGTCTTCAGTGAATCCTACTAACTCCTCAGAGTCTAGTGGGTTAGGCACACAGCTAGGAATCAAGTGATCTGGATAATCCAGACTGGATTCTATCCTGACTCGGGGAAACAAAAGCATGCAGGTTATGTAACTTGCCACACATCACACAACTGTCTATAAAATAGAGATCATAATCTTAAACCATCATATATTCTTTAAGATCTTTAAAAATCTTAAAGCTATAGAGCATTTTTTAAATTTAAACTATGATAATCTCCCTCTTACTTTTCCACATCCCACTGGTTTCCCTTTTAATCAGGGATTCATTATCCAGGGAAGTATCTTTCAATGGGTAAGACATCACAGTAATCACCACAAGAAGTGTGACTCAGATTCTATTTGATGTAACAGCCAGTTCTCTCTCATCTCATGAAAAATGTTGGCATCCATCATTCTTTTTGTTACTCAGTTCAGGAAGCCTAGAATTAACTGTGTGTGCTAGTGCCTGATAGGAACTTTGGTAGCTGGGTCACACACTTAGCAGGAAGGCCAACTTTCCTCTTTACGTTTGGCAGTGGGGTATAAATTGGGGAATTGCTGATCAACACCAACTTTTCCTCACTCTCCTTGGTGAGTGACAGAATTGTTACTTTTCTTTTGGATTAAATCGCTTCAATCTAGCAACTAATTGCATTAGGAACATTTACACATGTTGGATTTATTATTTGTGTTTACATGCCTGGATCATCTGTCTTCATGTTGAAATGGAGTATAATTGGGCTGTTTTTCAAAGCAAATGGAGTGTGCCTATATGGAGAGATGTTGGCCTCCACCAGTTTCTCCTTACCTGTTTTTTAATAGCTTCAGCCGCGAAGGGGCTTCATTTCTCTGTTGGGGTCTTTCCAGTCGGTTGTTCCTCTATTTGTTTAACTACACAAAAGTTGTTCTCCTTTATATCGTTATGAGAGATAAAGTGTTATTCCTGGAGATTTTCACGTTGCTTTTGTTGAAATCAAATTGCGTGAACTGTGTCCAGGAAGCAGAGCTGGGATTGAATTATCTATAAAAAAATAGATTTTGATGGCCCCAAACAGGGAACATGTGCATCCAGAATTGCTAGCTTTGGCTTACTTTAAAGCACAAAGGGAATGGAATGCTTGTGAAAGGTTCTGGATTGATAGTCCTAAATGCTGTAGTCTATTATCCACAGAGGAGGTTGTCAAGGTTCCTCCCCCACTCTGAACTCTAGGGTACAGATGTGGGGACCTGCATGAAAAACCTCCTAAGCTTATCTTTACCAGCTTAGGTCAAAACTTCCCCAAGGTACAAAATATTCCACCCTTTTGTCCTTGGATTGGCCGCTACCACCACCAAACAAATACTGGTTACTGGGGAAGAGCTGTTTGGACACGTCTTTCCCCCCAAAATACTTCCCCAAAACCTTGCACCCCACTTCCTGGACAAGGTTTGGTAAAAAGCCTCACCAATTTGCCTAGGTGACTACAGACCCAGACCCTTGGATCTTAAGAACAATGAACAATCCTCCCAACACTTGCACCCCCCCTTTCCAGGGAAATGTTGGATAAAAAGCCTCACCAATTTGCATAGGTGACCACAGACCCAAACCCTTGGATCTGAGAACAATGAAAAAGCATTCAGTTTTCTTACAAGAAGACTTTTAATAGAAATAGAAGTAAATAGAAATAAAAAAAATCCCCCCTGTAAAATCAGGATGGTAAATACTTTACAGGGTAATTAGATTCAAAACATAGAGAACCCCTCTAGGCAAAACCTTAAGTTACAAAAAAGATACACAGACAGAAATAGTTATTCTATTCAGCACAATTCTTTTCTCAGCCATTTAAAGAAATCATAATCTAACACGTACCTAGCTAGATTACTTACTAAAAGTTCTAAGGCTTCATTCCTGGTCTATCCCCGGCAAAGACAAAATATAGACAGACACACATACCCTTTGTTTCTCTCCCTCCTCCCAGCTTTTGAAATTATCTTGTCTCCTCATTGGTCATTTTGGTCAGGTGCCAGCGAGGTTACCTTTAGCTTCTTAACCCTTTACAGGTGAGAGGAGATTTCCTCTGGCCAGGAGGGATTTTACAGGGGTTTACCCTTCCCTTTATATTTATGACACGCCCCCCAAATCTCAGCTAGGGTGAAACACTGGCTGGGATTTCTTCCTGGAGCTCTAGGAAAAACAGAGTTAATAAGACACATGCATCTCTAAATATACTACCAAGTACATAAAGACTAACAATATTTTCTACATCTCAAGGACGATTTTAACCAGTTGATTCTGGGAAACTTTCACGGGAGAGTGCATCAGCCACTTTGTTAGAAGCTCCTGAGATGTGTTGGATGTCAAAATCAAAATCTTGGAGAGCTAAACTCCACCGAAGAAGTTTTTTGCTATTTTCTTTGACCGTGTGAAGCCACTTCAGTGCAGCATGGTCGGTTTGCAGGTGGAAACGCCGTCCCCAAACATATGGGCGTAGCTTTTCCAGAGCGTAGACAATGGCGTAACATTCTTTTTCAGTGACTGACCAGTGGCTTTCCCTCTCAGACAGTTTTTTGCTGAGAAACACTACAGGGTGGAATTCTTGATCAGGTCCTTTCTGCATTAAAACTGCTCCCACACCACGCTCGGACGCATCTGTGGTTACTAGGAACGGTTTGTCAAAGTCTGGGGCCCTTAGTACAGGGTCAGACATGAGTGTCGCTTTAAGCTTGTTAAAGGCCTTCTGACACTTTTCGGTCCACTGAACCGCATTTGGCTGTTTCTTTTTGGTTAGGTCTGTCAGTGGGGCGGCGATTTGGCTGTAGTGCGGTACAAATCGTCTGTAATAACCGGCCAAGCCTAAGAAGGATTGAACCTGTTTCTTTGACTTTGGGACAGGCCACTTTTGGATAGCATCCACTTTGGCCTGTAGGGGGCTGATAGTTCCTTGACCCACCTGGTGTCCAAGGTAAGTCACTCTGTTTAGGCCTATTTGACACTTCTTAGCCTTAACAGTTAGTCCTGCCTCCCTTATGCGCTCAAGGACTTTTTGTAGATGTTCCAGGTGGTCTGCCCAGGAATCCGAAAATATGGCCACATCGTCAAGGTAGGCGACTGCATATTCTCCTAATCCTGCTAGGAGACCATCTACAAGTCTTTGGAAGGTGGCGGGTGCATTTCGCAGCCCGAAAGGGAGTACATTAAATTCATACAGCCCGAGATGTGTGGTGAAGGCTGACCTTTCCTTGGCAGATTCATCTAGCGGTACCTGCCAGTACCCCTTGGTTAAGTCCAAGGTAGAGATGAACTGGGCCCATCCCAGTTTCTCTAATAGTTCATCTGTGCGTGGCATTGGATAGTTGTCTGGGCGAGTTACAGCATTTAGCTTACGGTAGTCCACGCAAAAACGTATTTCCCCATCTGGTTTGGGAACTAGAACCACTGGAGATGCCCATGCACTTTCAGAGGGGCGGATTACACCCATCTGTAACATATCCCGGATCTCCCGTTCTATAGCAGTTTTAGCTTGAGGAGACACCCGGTAAGGTTGGACTCTAATTGGGCGAGCATTACCTGTGTCAATGGAGTGGTATGCCCGTTCAGTCAGTCCTGGGGTGGCTGAGAACGTTGGCGCGTAGCTAGTGCACAGCTCCTGGATCTGCTGTCGCTGCATACGCCCAAGGGTCATGGAGAGGTTCACCTCTTCCACACCACCAGCACATTTCCCTTCGTAGTAGACACCTTCAGGCCACTCAGCGTCGTCTCCTCCCTGGGCTGTAAACTGACAAACCTTTAATTCTCTGGAATAAAAGGGCTTTAGAGAATTAATATGGTACACCTTAGGCTTTCGGTTGGAGGTGGGGAATGCTATGAGATAATTAACAGCTCCCAGGCGCTCCTGGACCGTGAATGGCCCTTCCCACGATGCTTCCATTTTATGGGCCTGGAGCGCCTTTAAGACCATGACCTGGTCCCCTACTTTGAAGGAACGCTCTCTGGCATGTTTATCATACCAGGCTTTTTGCTCTTTTTGAGCATCCTGTAAGTTTTCTTTAGCAAGGGCTAAAGAGGTTCGGAGGGTGTTTTGTAGGTTGGTTACAAAGTCCAGAATGTTAGTTCCTGGAGAAGGTGTAAATCCCTCCCATTGCTGCTTCACCAACTGCAATGGCCCCTTAACCTCACGGCCATATACAAGTTCAAATGGGGAAAACCCTAAACTGGGGTGTGGTACAGCTCTGTAGGCAAAGAGCAACTGCTGCAACACTAGGTCCCAATCATTGGAGTGCTCATTTACGAATTTACGTATCATGGCCCCCAAAGTTCCATTAAACTTCTCCACCATGCCATTTGTTTGATGGTGGTAAGGAGTGGCAACCAAGTGATTTACCCCATGAGCTTCCCAAAGGTTTTTCATAGTTCCTGCCAGGAAATTAGTCCCTGCATCTGTGAGGATGTCGGAGGGCCAACCTACCCTGGCAAAAATGTCTGCTAGTGCCTGGCACACACTTTTAGCCCTGGTGTTGCTTAGAGCTACTGCTTCCGGCCATCGGGTGGCAAAATCCATGAAAGTCAGTATGTACTGCTTTCCTCTGGGTGTCTTTTTCGGAAAAGGACCCAGAATATCCACAGCTACTCGCTGAAATGGAACTTCAATGATGGGGAGTGGCTGGAGAGGGGCTTTGACCTGGTCTTGGGGCTTTCCCACTCTTTGGCACACCTCACAAGACTGGACATAGGTAGAAACATCCTTGCCCATTCCCTCCCAGTGGAATGACCCCCCCAAACGGTCTTTGGTCCTGTTCACCCCAGCATGGCCACTAGGGTGATCATGGGCTAAGCTCAAGAGCTTGGCCCGGTATTTAGTTGGAACTACCAACTGTCTCTGAGGATGCCAGTCTTCCTGGTGTCCACCAGAAAGAGTTTCCTTGTATAAAAGTCCTCTTTCTACAACAAACCTGGATCGATTAGAAGAGCTGAGAGGCGGTGGGTGGCTCCGTGCCGCCGTCCAAGCTCTCTGGAGGCTTTCATCTGCTTCCTGTTCGGTCTGGAACTGTTCCCTTGATGCTGGAGACATCAGTTCCTTATTGGATTGTGGACCTAGGCTTGGTCCCTCTGGAAGCGATATAGGGGATGGGGCTGTTTCTGTTGACTGTGAACCGCTCTCCGCTGGTGAACTATGTTGGGATTCAGGCTCCGGCTGAGCCTCTTGTGTCGGGTTATCGGCTGCTGCCGGTTCAGGGTCGGTGGGGCCCTCTGGTGTTGAGGTTGCAAGTACTGGATTCAGTGCTGGCAATGGGTCTGGTGTTGGTTGTTCGGCTGGTTCCGGTTCTGGGACTGGTTCCGTCTGGGTCTCTGGGACTGGATCCACTACTGCTGTTGCAGACATTGGTCTGGGGTCCGGATCCATCACCTCTGACCGGGTCCTGATAGAAGTTTCCGGAACAGAGCTAGGCCTCACGGCTTGGTTAGCCTGGCTGCGGGTGACCGTTCCCACCCTCTTGGCCTGCTTCACATGATTGGCCAAGTCTTCCCCCAACAGCATGGGGATGGGATAATCATCATAGACTGCAAAAGTCCACGTTCCGGACCAGCCCTTGTACTGGACAGGCAACTTGGCTGTAGGCAAATCGAAAGAGTTGGACTTGAAGGGTTGAATCGTCACTTGGATCTCTGGGTTGATTAAATTGGGGTCCACTAAGGAAGCATGGATAGCTGACACTTGTGCTCCGGTGTCCCTCCACGCGGTGACCTTCTTCCCGCCCACACTCACAGTTTCCCTCCGCTCCAAGGGTATCTGGGAGGTATCTGGGCCTGTGGACCTCTGGTGCGATTCCGGTGCAATGAACTGTAATCTGTTGGGGTTCTTGGGGCAGTTGGCCTTTACATGCCCCAGCTCGTTACATTTAAAACATCGTCCAGCTGACTGGTCACTGGGGCGAGGAGGGTTGCTGGAGAACGGGGTGGTGGGACGATAAGGGGTCTGGAGGGTTCTTTGGGAGGTAGGTGGGGCTTTGGGCGGCCCCCGGTAATAGGGTGTGGTCTGGGGTTGTCCCTTCTGGTCTCCGCTCCAACTGCGACCAGTTTTTTTCTTCTCTGCCACCTCCACCCATCTGGCTCCAATCTCTCCTGCCTCGATTACAGTTTTGGGCTTCCCATCTAGGATGTACCTTTCTATTTCTTCAGGAACACCCTCTAAGAATTGTTCCATTTGCATTAGGAAGGGCAAATTTACTGGAGATTCAACACTTGCTCCGGATATCCAGGCCTCCCAATGCTTCACAATGTGGTAGGCATGTCGGGTAAATGACACATCTGGTTTCCACCTTAGGGCTCTGAACCTCCGACGAGACTGCTCGGGTGTTATCCCCATTCTGACTCTCGCCTTGGATTTAAACAGTTCATACTTGTTCATGTGTTCTTTAGGCATTTCAGCTGCCACCTCAGCTAAGGGTCCACTGAGCTGCGGCCTCAGCTCTACCATGTATTGGTCAGTAGAGATGTTGTACCCAAGGCAGGCCCTTTCGAAGTTTTCTAGGAAGGCCTCAGTATCATCGCCTGCTTTGTAGGTGGGGAACTTTCTGGGATGGGAAGTGGTACTTGGAGAAGGATAGCTAGGGTTTGTTGGGATATTCTCCTGAGCCTTTATCTTCTCTATCTCCTCCACATACTTCCTCTCTTTTTCCTTCTCCTCCAGCTCTTTGTCCCTTGCTTCCATAGCTCTCCTGTGAGCAGCCGCTTGGTGTTGTTCTGCCTCTTTCGCTGCCTCTTTCGCTGCCTCCCTTTCTTGTTCCTTCTCCTCCTTCTTCAGCCGCATGAGTTCTATCTGTCTTTCATGTTCCCTTTGTCTTTCCTCAGCCTGAAATCTGGCTAATTCCAGCCGTAGTCGAGCCGCAGATATTGTCATTCTAACCTCTCTGTTTTTAACTAACTTTACACCCGAGGTTTAGAAATAAACAAAAAAAACTTGGCTGTAAAATTTTGCTGTGCTGGAATAGAATACCTATTCTCTGATAGTGATTGTCAGCCTACAAAAAAAAAAAAAAAAAAACAATTCCCTTGTCTCTGCTCTGGGCCCAAATCAAAGCAAAAACTTCCAGCTACTTTGAAACCTGTTTACCCAGCCCAAAGAAAAACCAAGTTTCCTTTTTAAACTTGTGCTCCTTGTAAAAAATCAAAATAAAAAAAAAAAAAACCCTTGCCACTTTTGTCTCCAGGCAAATGGGTAGAACACCCCCCCTTCTATTTACTTTTAGGGAAAAAAAAACTCTGGGTTGGAAGACTGTGAATTTCCCTGCAGGAGTTAAGTACCCTGCCTCCAGGCAAAGAAAACCTGCAATTCACAAAGATAATCCCCTTTTGTCTCTGCTTGGCCACAAAGCAGAGAAAAAAACAAGCTGCTTTCAGTTTCAGCTGCTTCTGGACTTCCTTTTTAAAAATCTGTATTTCTAGTTCAACAAAATCTCAACTGGATCTCAAAATGATTTCAGGTTAATCCCACCACTCTGCCACCATGTCAAGGTTCCTCCCCCACTCTGAACTCTAGGGTACAGATGTGGGGACCTGCATGAAAAACCTCCTAAGCTTATCTTTACCAGCTTAGGTCAAAACTTCCCCAAGGTACAAAATATTCCACCCTTTTGTCCTTGGATTGGCCGCTACCACCACCAAACAAATACTGGTTACTGGGGAAGAGCTGTTTGGACACGTCTTTCCCCCCAAAATACTTCCCCAAAACCTTGCACCCCACTTCCTGGACAAGGTTTGGTAAAAAGCCTCACCAATTTGCCTAGGTGACTACAGACCCAGACCCTTGGATCTTAAGAACAATGAACAATCCTCCCAACACTTGCACCCCCCCTTTCCAGGGAAATGTTGGATAAAAAGCCTCACCAATTTGCATAGGTGACCACAGACCCAAACCCTTGGATCTGAGAACAATGAAAAAGCATTCAGTTTTCTTACAAGAAGACTTTTAATAGAAATAGAAGTAAATAGAAATAAAAAAAAATCCCCCCTGTAAAATCAGGATGGTAAATACTTTACAGGGTAATTAGATTCAAAACATAGAGAACCCCTCTAGGCAAAACCTTAAGTTACAAAAAAGATACACAGACAGAAATAGTTATTCTATTCAGCACAATTCTTTTCTCAGCCATTTAAAGAAATCATAATCTAACACGTACCTAGCTAGATTACTTACTAAAAGTTCTAAGGCTTCATTCCTGGTCTATCCCCGGCAAAGACAAAATATAGACAGACACACATACCCTTTGTTTCTCTCCCTCCTCCCAGCTTTTGAAATTATCTTGTCTCCTCATTGGTCATTTTGGTCAGGTGCCAGCGAGGTTACCTTTAGCTTCTTAACCCTTTACAGGTGAGAGGAGATTTCCTCTGGCCAGGAGGGATTTTACAGGGGTTTACCCTTCCCTTTATATTTATGACAGAGGTACAGTACAGATCACTGCAGTTCAAGTTTCCCCAGTACTACTACCCTGCAAATTTGCCCAAAGACGGAGCTAGAGTGGACCACATCTGACAATGAGAAGACAATTAATTCTCCATTGCTTTGGATGAGATGGGCTCAGTGAGACTATTGCTTTGGTAGTTATCAACAACCCTACAGCCTGTCTCCCAGTGCCAGGGTTTTTCCTGTTCTTGTAACATGCTATGAATCAGAGACATACTTTAGGAGAAAAGAAGCATTTAAAATATCCCATGAAAATCAATCGGAATCTTTATCTTTGAGTTTCTCCCTTTATCTGCATTTTGTTGTGCAAGTGACTCCTTCCCAGAGGAAAGATAAAATATCTGAATTACAGCTAAGGCAAAGCCAGGCTTATAGGGAGACTATCAAGCTCTGACTTTATTCCTTTATCGGTTGCCTTTATTCTCAAATGATCTACTGTACAGAGAAGAGAATGACAGCAGAGTAGTGGCAATCAAGTTTGCTTTCCAGCATGCTCCTCTACCAGGCATCTGCTAAGGAAAGCACACCTTCATTTTTATATACAGTCTGAGCAGGCCTCTCTCTTGAGATGAAAGTTCTTTTCAGCTGTGTCTGGAGTTCTTGCTCAGGAAAGACAAGTGCTTGAGGGGCAGAGGTTCCCATTTCCTTATCCACTTTTTGTTAGACTCCTGTCCTATGTATACATTTATTTAAAAAGCTCATTCTCCATACAGTACAAAAAGAAGTTTGGAAATTTTGTGTGGTGCAGATACCAGGTATTTTTATTTTGGCCAAATTATGCCTCTTAGCTTTGTTTTTATACCCTTAATTGGGGCAAGTATGGGAAACAAATATAAGTTCTGCCTTCCCCACATGTCCTGTATCTTGTGGAGTCTGTGCTGCTAGGGAGAATTTCAGATTAGTATCCAGTATAGAAGTTAATGTTGGCAACTTCAAAAGGCTCAAAAGTGGGCAAAAACTTATATCCGTTCATATTTCATCTGAACAAATGTGCAGTTTTCTGACACTTGCCCTGAGCTTCAATCCATCAATCTCCTTGAGCTGTTAGCAGTATAAATCCCATGACACACATGTGAGCAGTCCTGATTCCATAGAGTAGAGGGCAGTGGAGCACACATACACTCCCAGCCATTTCATTACCACATTTTAAGAGTTTGGTTCACATTTGTAGCATCTTAGCAGGGCCTGGGAAAGCAATGGAGCTGAATACATAAATTTAAAATAAAGTAACAAAAAGTGTCCCTTATTTCATTTAGTTCTTGGGGTTTAGATAAACACATTTTAAGTGTATATCCAGCAATCTAGGCAATTTTCCCACATGAATATTAAAAATAGACACATTAATGCAAAAAAAACCCAGACAGCAACTTCCCCAAAACTGGGAAAGATATCTCACCCTGAGAGGTGAGAGGGTCCCAGAGCTCAGCTTGCACCCTCAGCCTGGAAGTCTACACTGCAATTAAACAGCCCCACAGTACAGCCCAAGCCCCGGGAGCCCAACTCAACTGGCATGGGCCAGCTGCAGGTTTTTATTTGTAGTGTAGACATACCTTAAATGTCGTTTATGGCTAACACAAGCCAAGCAGTTTGGGGATCCCTTGCTTATGCTTAGAAATGTTGCCCTCTCTGAATTCCAAGTCGCATATTGATACAGTTTCTTCTCATCAAGCATTTTTATTCTCTTCCCCCAGAGTTCAAATTGACAGAACAAGTGTGGCTCCTGTGTCCTCTTCATGGGTATTGGGGGAGCAATCCACAAAGTCTTTGTCCTTTGATGTTTCACAGTGGCTCATTTGGTTTCAATGGGCCCTCTTGTGTGCAGGACCAGCACTTTACACTAATTAATGCTTCTTTCCTGTTTGGTGAGTTACACAGTCATAGAGGTTTACAATGCCAACACTCAATATAACTTTATACCATGGGCTACAGATGTTATAAGTGAAATCAATTAATTCAACATACTACAAGCATTTCGTCAAGGCTAAACACTAAACACATTCTAATCAACTTAACATCTATTTTAACAATGCTAACACAGAGATGAATGGGATTGGTTTCCAGCTACGTATTTGTCAGTGTTCCGTCAGGCCTAGGGGCCTCGGCATGAGCTGGCATTAGGTCTGCCAGCATCACACCTTCCCACACCAGATACCTGTGATGTGGTAGCTGACACAGGAGCATAAGGACACCTTCAACCTCTTTGCACCCCTGTACCTCTATAGCACCGTAATCTCTCTAGGCCTCAATGGACCTCTTCTTCCCCCAAAAAGTCTGGTGAGAAAGATGCACTTTGCCGCATGCCCTGAAGGTCAGCAGATGGGGTATGGGGAGTGGTGCATGAATTCTGAAGTTCAGGACCCCTCACAGAGTATGCCCTGCTATGAGCTACTTCTCTCTTAAAATGAGGAGACTCCAGCTTCAGCACCTCCACTGACCACATCTGTGACATTATTGTAAGGGGACAGAGGTCCCAAGCCACATGGGCCTTCAGAAATCAAAACCAACACCTTATGTTTCTACATTTTACATGAACTTCTCTCTCTGGTCTGATTTATGCTGTAGTTTTATGTAGACTGCATTGCAGTTACCCAGTTCCCAAATAACTAAGTCACAGATCAAAGTAGCAAGGTTCTTGCATCCAAAAGAAATGCTTACAACCTATTAACCAGGCACAGATGGAAAAAAAGCCAACCTGGGCACTGCTGTTACAGGATCATCTCCCAGCAAATGCGGTGTCAAGGTTCCTTCCCCACTCTGAACTCTAGAGTACAGATGTGGGGACCTGCATGAAAACCTCCGAAGGTTATTTTTACCAGCTTAGGTTAAAACTTCCCCAAGGTACAAACTATTTTACCTTTTGCCCTTGGACTTTATTGCTGCCACCACCAAGCATCTAATAAATATATAACTGGGAAAGAGCCTGCTTGGAAACATCTTTCCCCCCAAAATCCTCCCCAAACCCTACACCCCCTTTCCTGGGGAAGGCTTGATAAAAATCCTCACCAATTTGCATAGGTGAACACAGACCCAAACCCTTGGATCTTAAGAACAAGGAAAAAAGAATCAGGTTCTTAAAAGAAGAATTTTCATTGAAGAAAAAAAGTAAAAGAATCACCTCTGTAAAATCAGGATGGTAAATACCTTACACGGTAATCAGATTCAAAACATAGAAAATCCCTCTAGGCAAAACCTTAAGTTACAAAAAGACACAAAAACAGGAATCTGCGTTCTATTCAGCACAGCTTATTTTATCAGCCATTTAAACAAAACAGAATCTAACGCATATCTAGCTAGATTACTTACGAAGTTCTAAGACTCCATTCCTTTTCTGTTCCCGGCAAAAGCATCACACAGACAGAGAGAACCTTTGTTTCTCCACCCCCACAGCTTTTAAAGTATCTTGTCTCCTCATTGGTCATTTTGGTCAGGTGCCAGAAAGGTTATCCTAGCTTCTTAACCCTTTACAGGTAAAAGGGTTTTTCCTCTGGCCAGCAGGAATTTAAAGGTGTTTACCCTTCCCTTTATATTATGACATGAGGATCCAACAGCACCTCAAGATTGCAGCCCTATGTCAGTCAGATAAAGAAAATATTGCACAGAACACTGATGAGCTGAGGGATTACTAAAATAAAAGACAAGCACTACATTATTAATCTAAATCACTAGCACAATACAATAAATGGGTGACTGGGTGAGGCTTCCCTTTAATCAGAATAATAAATAAATGTTCTGGGAGCCATTGAAACCTATTTTGGATTCTTTCTCTGTTACCTAACACAATTAAGATTGCAATTAATTGTATAGACTGTAAACTAAGAGATGTATTATTTCCCGGAGATGCTGTAGCAGAGTTAGATTAGCTCTCTGCACTAATGCGGCCTAATAAATAGGTTTCAGGAACATGCATTAGTTAACATTAAGAACGACTTTCAAAAATTAATCTAGCCCCAAATTTGCTTGTTCCAGCTGATGTGGTTTAATAATTCTTTAAGAAAAGCCACACATGTACACAATGCCGCCTTCTTCCTTGCATTGTGTAATCCTTTAGAAATGAGGATTTTTTACAAGGAAGGTAATTTTGCTTTCTCAAGGCTGGATTCTGATCTGATCACTTTACACCAGTTATACTTCAGTTAAGCTTCAGTTTAATGTCTCAATTAAGTTAAACTACTCCTGATTTACATCAGTGGAAATGAAAGCAGAAGCTGGCCTTTAATTTGGACTCAATAAAATGAAATAGTATAAGCCCGGAAAAAAGCCAGTTATGTTCTACCTATACTGGAGAAATCTGGCATGTGAACCACCATGCACTCTTAGCAAACAGTACCCTCAGTCCTGAAGTCATATTATTTAATGAGAACAAAGCTTTCATTTTTTTAAGTAAGTTTCTATCTTTGCAGACTCTGAGAAAGTTTTGAAAAATTAACCTTAAAGACTCAAACACTACAAGGCAAACAAAAAGAATCCACAGTAAATTGTTTTTTAAATCTCTGTGATTTTTAAGCCAGTCTCATGATTTTGCGGCCAAAGTCATGACTTTCAATGCTTGGGGTTGGCAATACTGTAATACACCTGTAACACACAAACTTGATCCCTACAGTCCATGGGCAATTATATCACCATTTGGATTAGAACTGCTTGGCACAAGGCTAATCACACTGCTCATACTATTTAATGAGACTCCTTTTAGTCCCAAGAAGTGACTGGTGCACTCTGGGATAGTACTGGGAACACTGTTTCCACATTTTGGAGCTATTGAGCTAAAAATGTCTGCCCACACTAGCACTGTAGCACCGCACTGTGATTAGCCTTGTTTCAAGCAGTTCTAATCCAAATGGAAATTTTGATAACATTTCAATAAAATTGAGGCAAAATATTTATCAAAACACAAAATGGGCCCATTCTGTGAAAATGAAATAACTTTGAAAATCTTTAGTGAAATAATTTCCCTGATTTTAAAGCTACCTCTGTTTAGAACTTGTCCAAAAGGACTTTTTAAAATTGTCTATCAGTCCCAATTAATATTTTTTCCTTTACTCTTTTTTGTGTTCATTTCCTGATAAATTCCTTGGTTTGTAATCATCCTAGGGTGATTTTATTCCAGTTCTATTAGATTGGACACCATATAAAAATACATCATGGTGTTATAATTCTTGTTGGACAGAATGTGTACATGAAACATAAAGCATACGCCCAACAGGGCTGAATTAATGTTGGAAAGGCTGCTGTAATGCTGATATTTCCTAACTTTTGAGTGTTTGATTTCACATCATAAATAAAAAATGTTAATTAAGCTTATTGTATTTGATTCCTGGAGTTTTTTTAAAGAAAAAGAGAAAAGCAAATTGTATCATTTACAACTGAAACATCCTCCATCTCCTGTCACAGTTTGAACCCTGAGTTTTCATCCCTGTAGAAGAAGCTGCTACCACTTGAGCTACAGGGCTAACAACTGCACCAGAGAAGGCAGTTTGTGATGAGTCCAGCTGTGATTAAGAGGCATCTGGCCCAGCTCCCTTTTCTCCCCACTTTGAGAGGTGGGGCGGCTCCTCTTCCATGTGGTGCTTCCTGAGGGAGGAAAGGGTCTATGGCGACACTACACAGAGGGGTGGGTAGGAGAAGTTCAGCACAGCTCCCTCTCTCCTCTGCCAGGTGTTTGGGGGAGTTCCTGCCTTACGTGGTGCCCCAGAGGCAGGTGAATGAGCCTTTGTATCCAGGTGCTGGAGCACGCAGGGGGTGATTGCAGTGGAGAGTCCAGCTCAGTTCTGTTCCCTCTACACTTGCCGATACAGCTGCACTGGAATATCTCATGCATTCCCAAGAAAGCATCTTGCTGCTGTTTCTGGTGGGGAGGAGGGTTTCATGATAAACCTAAAAATCAAATGTGAAGAATATCCTGCTCCTTTAAGGCCCAAACACAACAGGACTTGCCTCTTCAAGAACGGAAGTAAAGCACTAAGATGCCTCTTTCTCTTGTCCCATACCCTCTTGACTCAGTTCCCAGAAGCCACAACATGTCCTTTTTATACTGTTGTTATTATTATAGTATTAATCCTATCATTAATTCTCCACAGCTAGACCAGCCCTAGTACACTGCAAATCCATACACTTGGGGTGGGCAGCTGTGGTCCTAGCCTTCTTAATCCCTGCCCACCAGCCAACCACTGAGTTGGAGTGCGTGTGTATACATCCATCTAGTTCTGCTTTATGGAAGTAAAGTAGTACATATTCTTGCACTATCTCTGTAGTTTACTGTTTGCTATTACGAAAGGAGTCTGGCGAGTCTTTTGTGGGATTTTTATCCCTAGAAGTTAAAAAAGTTATTTAAAATCAATAGAACTAGTTTTTTGTTTGAAATATTCAAGCCATTCTATGGAAAAGACAGCTTTTCAGAAATGTCTCTCTTAACTGCTCTGTGTTGACACCTCACAAACTGCCTCTTGAGGCTTGTAAAAAGTCAGCCTAAATATAAACATAAAAAAGTATAACTTTAAGCACTGAGATAAAAATGAATCAAAAGCAATATGCCTCTTGCTATTCTGGCAAATAAACCAAATATGCAGCAGGCGTTTTTCTGGGAAAAAGTAACTTCTTAGCTATGCACAGATGCACGCGCACACACACACACACATATAAAGAGTCAAATTTTGCCTAAAATATCCGTAAATCTGGAGTGACCCTTACATTACCTTCAATCACATTATGCCAGATTTCCACCAGTGTAATGGAGAGCAGGAATTTGACACAAAAGGTAAATGCACCAATTCCTGTGTTTACCTTCAAAAGCTGAATGAAAACAGAAGTCTATGGTGCAAAATTCTGCTCTCAGTTTCACTGATGTAAATCTGGAATAGTGCCATTGAAGTTGATGGAGTTACTCTGGATTTACACCAACGTAACAGATAGGAGAATTTACCTCTAAAATTCTCAAAAGTACTTTCCATCCCCCTTTCAAAAAAAATTAACACAAAAAAATTAACTGTTTAATAATTTTTGGAGAGGTTTGTTTCTGAACAAAAATCCTTTCTCAAACAGGATTTTGTGTAGCTCAAAAAAGGTGACACATTTCCTGTCAGACTCCCTGACATGCCGTATTAGGTTATACTGTCAAGGGTTCAGCACATTGTTTCAGACATGGAATTGCCAGGAGAAGCAGCAGCATTTTAACATCTTTTTGCTGAAGTGATTAATTGATTAATGATGGTAACTGAGTTTACATAGTGTGACAGTGATTGATTCAACAAGCCAATTAATCATCCAGGTATTGTAGCATGGGATTAGGAGCATGGAGCTCAGAGAAGGACCAAGGTTAGGGGTTAGCAGGGTACTTAGCAACCAAGGAGCAATGAAGAGCCTGGAGCTAAAGGGAAGAAAATAGCAGTAAAGATTTGGACTATGTGAAAATTCCTTCTGTTTTCTTGTTGTTCTAAACCCTAAATTAAGTTCCAAAGCTTCCATCTGGCATGTGGTTCAGTCTTGCATATTAATCTGGTGTCCTTTCATTCATTTATGAGCAGTTCCTTGTCCCCACCCCAACGCTGAGTAGTTTAATTTGAAATGGGGAGATTGTGCAGGGTTTTAGGGGAAGGAATCCTTCCTTTAGTTCTCAGGACTGCAATGACTTCCGGTCAGGCTTGCCCTTCCCCAGTGTGCAAAGGGGCACATGGCTAGTGGATATGCATGAAGGATAAATGTGGACTGTTTGAATACAACACCCAGAAGTATAGCTGAAATGCTTGCAAGACAGCTACCTGGCCCTGCCCACAGAATGCCCATAATCTTCCCCCATGCTGTTCCACCCAACAGCTAACTGTCCCCCCACTCTGCTGTTTTAGTGACCATAGGAAGAAATAACAAGGTGTCATAGATGAGCTGAGAAATAAATAAACGACTGGTGGTCAGAAAGAAAGTTACCCAAGGCCAGTGTGGTCCTGAGATTTAGAGATTCTGAGAGCCCACAGTTCCAATGGAAGATGATGGGAGCTGTGGGTGCTCATCAGGTCTGAAAGTCAGGAACTATCAGCTTTACAAACAATAAATATTCTGACTTAAAGTCGTTCTTACGCTGCTTCTAGGACAAGGAGGGAAATAAACGAGGGGGAACCCTATGCCATTCTCAGAATTAGTATTTTTTTTCCAAAACCAAACAGATATTAAACCTAAAATGTTTCCAATTCTGTTTTAAATCTAGAACCTATGATTTTACTCTGTGGTAGATTTTACATAACAAGTATATACTGTGTATATCCCAGATAAAAATGGAATTAAGGTTGAGAGTACCTATTGGTAATTAAGGATGTCATGAGAGTACTCTAACCATAGGGCTGTTGGATACAAGGGCACTACTCTGGTATTTCATGAAAAAAGCATTGACCAGATTTAGGCACCTGACAAGGAATATCCTACTGAGTAGGTTAGGTGGCTCCCCACTTATCTTGCTGGTTTCTCTGAATCCCAGTCTTAGGTGTCATAACTCTTCCCTATGTATTCTATAGATAGTCTGGGTACCTAACTTGGACTTGTGATTTCCACTAGGCAGCAGGGTGCCTAAAAGTTAGGTGTTGCAATGCTCAGCATTGCATGGCCTAGGTTCCCCTTGTAAATCTACCCCATCATGTAAAACTATTAGAGAAATAATACTGACATGGTGTATTTGAAAGAGGGTTGTTTTTTTTTTCAAGCAGCCAGGGAAACAATTACATCTGACCACTGGAATTTCACTTCTTCTCCTTCTATAAATAATGGAATATGAGCTATATATTTCCCCTATTTTTTCCCAGTAATTGGAGTTGGACTTACCTAATCAGAAACATAAACTAGATGTTGTAAACATCATTTCAATAAGCTGCTATATACTTCTCAAAGTGCTGCATGATGCCAGACACACTCTGAACTGATTCAGAGTACATCAGGTGCTTTAAAATGTAAATTCAATTTTGTAATCCTCAATTATCCTTTTCTTGGGTTATGGAAGATCCATGGGTCTAGTGATGCAGCCAGAGCTGAGAACAATTCAGATGGCCTGGCAGACAGACATCCCAGAAAGGAAGAAGGGACTTCCTGGTCAGGGGAGGCAGGAATGATGGTTTTATAGTTAAGAACACAATGGTTAGGAGAGCTTAGTTCTAGTCTTGTCCCTGCTACAGCTTCCAGGGCATGTCACTTGGCCCTGATACACAAAGGGACGTAGGCCTTACAATGCTGAGCATCATAATGCCTAACTTTTAGGCACCTAGAAAATCATAGGAACAACAATAAGCTCCACAAATACTAAATTAGGTATGTAGGCTCCTTATAAAATGAATGGGATCCACAAAAGCCATCATACTAGGCATGGGATTGGTGATGGCAATGAGAGGGGAGTGCCCTAAGTCCCTCAAAGAAATAGACACCTATCTCTGCTTGTGATCCACAGCTAGGAACCTGTCCCCTGGAGCCAGGGAGCTTAGGCACCTTAGTCATTTCTTGTGATAATGGGTTAAGTGCCTGTCTCAGTGCACCCAAAACAGCCAGAGGACAATGGAGTGCCCACTTTATAACTTTTAGCCCAGTAGTTATAGCATTCACCTTGGATCTGGGAGAGCAAGGTTTGATTCCCCCTCTCTGCTAGAGGGAGAGGAAGAATTTGAACAGGGGTTCTCCCAATTCTCAGGAAAATACTCGAACCACTGAACTATGGCATACTGTGATGTTGGGCTCTCCCAATCTCTCCTGCTGAAGCTGTTCCACTGTATATGATTAATTAGAGTCACTGGAGCAGGGAGAGTGGACCCTGAGTCTCTCACCTCAGTGCCCTACCATGTCATTCTCTCCCTCTCACAGTTTCTGTCCCAATGCAACTTTCTGAAGAAAGCCCTAGTTCTCCTGCTGAGATGGCGAACAGGCAGCTGGAGAGAGGAAAGTGGGCATACCTACCTTGAAGCAGGTGTTGTTCCCTGTCAGAGAAGAGCTCTCCTCAGAATGACATGTGGAAACAGGAAAGGGAAATGGGAACTGTCACAAAGCTGTTTTGAAACCCCTTTCCTGCTTAATCATGCAGAAAGAGCCCAGTAGGACAGACAAGGCACAATGGAAAGCCCTTACAGCTGCACAATGCTAGAGAGACCTTGTGCTAGAGAAGGAGATGGTCCCATCTCAAAGGAAAAGTAACCAAAGTCCATGGGTAGTGGATCTTGCAAGCCATTCCTGAAAATGGCTTTCGAAATTGCCCTTCTTCAGGAAATAGGATTTGGTTTCATATAGTTTTAGTGTGGTCTGTAATATCTCCTTGAAAATAAACTGCCTTCTGGGGGTAGAGAATCTGTCCTCTGCGCTGTAAAGAAAGGTCCTTATTCCTTTACTTCTCCTCCTGTCACCATCCTCATTATCGAGCAAGTCACATGACAGCCTCTTCTCTCCTCCTCTGCTAGCCTGGCTCAACCCACCTCTCTCTCTCTGCCCACACATGGAGTGGGACCTGTGTGAAGCATCTTTCTCTGATCCCTTCCTCTTGGGAGCCTGAATTCTTCCTCCTATTCCTTCCCATTCAATTTTCCCTCTCTCTGGGTGACAGCAGGCAGGCACATCACCAGACACCAGAGGAGATGGAGAAGTGCAACACAACTTTAAGTCAAAGAGGATTAGAGGTATTGGAGGGCTTCCACATCAACCCCATCACTTTGTGTCAACACTGACATGTAGAGAGTACAACTCAGAATGAGGGGGTAGTTCATTCTCTATAGACTAATCAGTCTTTGATCTCTCTTCTGAAAGTGCCACAAAAGGTTTTGATCTAGCAAGAACTGGACTGAGATTTAACCCCCATACCTTCAATTATTTCATGTGTGATACAGAACAGCCTTCAGGTGGATAACATTTGTCACTTTCCTGTTTCTCAGGGCTGGATTTGAACCAGTGCCCCAAAGGTGAAAAGGGAGCAGGAAAGGGGTAGCTCTGTTATTAAACATGTTGACTATAGAAAAGTTAGGGTCTTCCTGGTTATAAAAAAATTCAGTACCAAATAAAGTTTGGGAAGGCTCAAAAGTCCTCCAGGGCCTGATTCCCCAAACTCTACTGACCCCTATGCTGAAAATACAAGGGAGATTCCCCATTAGAGTTCAGAAAAGCCATCTGAGAAGAGAAATAGCACAGAATTATTGCTGTATTTGAGAGTCACTGAAGTCTTACTACTGTGCAATATTATGCATAATGAACCATCTAAAAGTGAAGTAGGATTAATGTTTTATTATAGAGTAATTGTAAAAGGATATGAAATCAAAGAACACAATTACGAAAGTCATCAACAATTTAAATTCCATTCTAAGTCATTTTTTGGTATGAAGGTCAGCGTAGCTCCAAGGTTCTGATTTTCTTCTTTTATCGCCCTTATCAGATGTTAAAATGAAAAGAGAACAAGAGACGAAAGGCTCACCTTTAATTCCGAGAGGAGGGTAGGAGAAGGAGGCGCTACAAAGATCTGAGTGATCCCCCAAAAGCAACACCGTATGAGATTCTGGACTCTGATATTCACTTTGGCTTGTTTCTGTTAAATCCCTTGTTTTAAAACTTGTCATCTGGATCCAGGTCAATGATGTGAGCAAGAACATGATTGTGATGAGTACAAGATTCCATTGCAGCTTCTTTCTTGTCTATTTGCTGAAGAACATTTTATCCATAGCTGGGATGCTTAGAAAATGATGCATTCACCCACCAATCCTTTCCTAGCTATTTAAATTCTCTTATTGTCATCAAAACATGTGGCTATGCCATCTTAATACTGATATGGATTTCATAATAAAAAGGTAGTTCCTGAGAACATAGAAATTGATGTAAAGGATGAGACTAGTGTTGCATCTAATCCAGCATCTTCTCTCGCATTGTGCCAGATACTCCAGAGGAAGGTGGACAAAATCCCATAATGGACAATTGTAAAGTCAAATACCCCTAAACTACAACATCTCTAGATTAGGAGATCACTGTCATCTATTAGGTCACTGGGGCTAAGCTGCCGGCATGTAAGCAATACACATATACCATTCAATGTACCTCTTCAGATTTAATGAGGGCTGTTATACTTTATTGAAATAATTGATTCATAAAAACATAAATGTCCAATATGAATAACCATGCAGTCATATGTACTGACTGTGCAAAATTAACTCTGGACAAATTCAAGGTTTTACTAATAGGCCCAAAGTGTCTATTGGGCTCGGCTCCAGCCTTGGCAATTTCATTCGACAATGCTGTTTTGACTCCAGCTTGAATCATTACGAGTCTGGACCCAGCATTTTCATTGATTTATTTCTGGACCTATATTTAAATCCATCATTGAATCTGCAGCTTACCATCTAAAAGGTACTTACCATCTGTGACCTTTGCTCAGCCTAAATGATTTGAAGCTGCTGTTGATGAAGCTCTTGTTTTGTTTAGATTGAACTATAACCTAGGATCCACAATTTGGAAATGTGTCTAGGGTGCAACTTATTCAGACTCATCTTGTTCAGAATACAGCGGTATAAATGGTAGCGAGTATGGGGGGGGCACAAAATATACCCCAATTCTGAAACCTTTTATGCAGGTTACCACTTAGATTCTGCATTGATTTAATAGTCAGACATTATAAGGCCAGAAGGAGCCAGTGTGATCATCTAGTCTGACTTCCTGTATGACACAGGCCATAGAACATCCCTGAAATAATTCCTATTTGAACTAGAGCAGATCTTTTAGGAAAAAAATCTAGTCTTGATTTTAAAATTGCCATTGATGGAGAATCTACCTCAGCCCTAGGTAAATTGTTCCAATGGTTGAGACCCCTCACTATTTAAAATATATGCCTTATTTCCAGTCTGAATCTGTCTAGCTTCAACTTCCATTGGCTGGATTGTGTTATGCATTTATCTGCTAGAATGAAGAACGCATGAGGAAATATTTCTTCCTCATGTAGGTACTTAAACAGTGTGATCAAGTCAGCCATATCCTTCTCTTTCATAAAGATAGACTCAAAGAGCCCAGTCACTATAAGACAACTTCTGCAATCCTTGAATCATTCTTGTGGCTCTTCTCTGAACCCTCTCCAATTTGTCAACATCCTTCTTGAATTATGGACACCAAAACTGAAACCAAAGCTGAGGGCTCCTCTCCACCCCTGGCTCCGCCAGCGGCAGCCTGCGGGTGTCGGGGGCAGACAGGAGCCCTCAGCCAGTTGCTGGCTGAGAGGAGCAAGCAGAGGGCAGGGGGAGAGGGGAGAAGTCAGGGGGCGGGGAAGGAAGGAGCCAGGAGGTGAGGCCCAGTTCAGAGAGAAGTCCTGGCAGGCCAGCCGAGAGGAGCGAACGGTGGGGGAAGGAGCCAGGGGGGTAAAGAAGAGCCAGCTGCTCCAGGCGCAGCACAAGTGGAGCAGGCTGTGCCAGGCCGGGCCCCTTTTGAGCAACTGCCTGGCACCATGGTGCCAGAGGTGCCATTGTAAACCTGGTACTGCTTCCCAGAACTGAGACCCCCATCCTGTAAGCATGGCCTACATTTTTTGTTCATAGATGTACAGCTTTACATTTGGCTGTATTAAAATGCATATTGTTTGCTTGTGGCCACTCTGCATCAGTGTTTTTTCCTCTTCACTATTTACCACTCCCCAGTCTTTGTGTCATCTACAAAATTTATCAGTGATGATTTTGTTTTCTTCTGTGTCATTGATAAAAATGTTAACAATAGGGCTGAGAACAGATCCCTGAGGGACCACATAGAAATACATCCACTTGATGCTGATTCCCTATTTGCAATTACATTTTAAGACCTGTCAATTAGCTAGTTTTTAATCAATTTAATATGTTAAATCCATTGATTTTGTTTTGTTCTTTTTTTTTTTTTAATCAAAATACCGTCTAGTACCAAGTCAAATGCTTGGAAGAAGTCTAATAATATTACATCAATACTATTACCTTTACCAACCAAACAGGTAATCTCAAAAAAGTATATCAAGTTAATTTGACAGGATCTATTTTCCATAACTCTTGTTGATTGATATGATTTATATTTTCCTTCTTTATTAATATTATATTTTAATTCTTTATTAATCAATTAATCAGCCATTCCATTATTTTGCCTACATTTCATATCAGGCTGATGGGCCTATAATTAATCTTTTTTACTTCTTTTAGATAAAAACACAACATTAGCTTTTTTCCAGTGTCTTAGAATTTCCTCAGTGTTCCAAGAGTTATTGAAAAATCAACATTCAGGATTCGGTGAGCAATTAGCCAGCTCTTTTAAAACTTTTGGATGCAAGTTATCCAGACCTCCTGATTTTAAAATGTCTAACTTTAGTAGCTGTTGTGTAACATCCTCTGGAATTATTATTGAAATGGAAAGTGTTCTGTCATCATCATATGATATGACTACATCATCTGTTTTCCCCCCAAACATAGAACAGAAATATTTATTGAACCAGTCTGCCTTTTCTGAATTATTATTGACAATTCTACCATTTCCCACTAGTACTAGAGCAATACTATTTTTAGGATTATTTTTCCTCTAATGTACAAGAAAAATAAAAAAGAATTTTTTTGACTCTGGTGGCCATAGATTTCTACTTGTGTTCTCTTGCATACTTTATCAAATTTCTACAGTTCCTAGCTTCTGATTTATATTTATTAATGCCAACTTCACCTTGGTTCAAATATATATTTGTTTATATATATAAGATGAGAGAGAGAGAGAGCGAGAGCACACATTCTAGCGGACACCAACTAGTATCCTATCTTGTTCTTTATTTGTTAGGACATTGATCCATAAGCATTCATAAGCATTTTCTTCTTGTCAGTGACTCAGAAACAGGTAATATCATTCCTGACATACAATGCCATTCCCCCTCTCCTTTTACTCACGTTTCTTTCTAAATAGACTATATCTATTGATTTTGACATTACAGTCACATGAGTCAACCCACTTGGCAACAGTCTTTTCTTTATGTCACTGGGTTTCTTGATTTTGTTCTCATCATCATGATTTTGAACTAAATGAGTGCTTATTTGTTCCCTCTTTTCACCATCCCTTTTGTTATTAGACTAGTGTCCTCCTAACTATTCTAGCCAGATTTTCCCCAATAAGTTTGGTTCCCCTTCTACTGAAATGGAGGCCACTCATTTCCACATTTTTCTTCTCAGCTTTTGGCCCTTCATGGAGTAGCTCTGTCATATTTGAGCTTCTTTTTTCTTATCTTCTCAGCAGCCATTCAGGTTGGAGGTCTGTAGTTCCAGAGCTGGCCAGAAAATAGGATTTCTGTTCTGTAGGAAATTACAACACTTCAGGGTTTTAGTTTGTTTTTGTTTTTGTTTTATTTATTTGAAATCAGATGAAAAGCTGACATTTCAAAATTTCCCGCAAAATGAAAATTCTGAACAAATGTTTATTCAAGACTATTGAAACAGTTCATTTTGATAATGTGGAATTGTTTCATTTTGATAATGTCAAAACAATAATACATTCAAAATATCATATCACAGAAACCATGATGCTTGTGTTTCTGGGTCCTGCTGTGAGATTCAGTGATTGAAAGTCCATAACAATTCTCTTGATTCATCGCATATGGAGCCTTGATTTAACCTATGCTATGCCAGGACAAATAGTAAAGGTATGTCCTTTTCCATGAATAATGCAGATTTACTCTTCACCAATTCTACAACTTCAGTGATGCTGAATATATATTGACAAAAACATGTAAGGGAAAACAACCTGTCATTATTACTTCTAGCAGTGATTTTTCCAGAGTGATGGCACAGGGCATGAAAACAGTGTTTCCAATGCCTTAATCATCAGTTCCATGTCAGAAGAGCTGGGACATGGATCTGCCCCATCCATACCCATCATGAGACCCAGAAAAAGTCTATAAAGTACCATGAATATGACTTTGACAAGATCTTCTTCTAGTGTCCATTTGGGCATATCACAGAAGAGAAGGGTTAGTGTGGGTCTGGAATGAGGTGTATTGGCAGAGTTATGTGTAAACCTCCCGTTACTGTGAAAAGAAGTGGCACACTTCCAGCTCATGTTACAGTGACAGAAATTCTTATGTAATACATCTGTATAGCTACAGACAGCGTGGTCACCAGGAGAAGCAGAATCCAGTACCCAAAGTATCAGATCCCTGCACCTGAGCTACAGGAGTAACTCAGTTAGCAATGTGTAAAAAGGAGACCCCTATCCTCACTTGAGCCAGTAACTGGTGGGAGACATGATCATTCACACTACAGCTTGTTAGGCAACATAGTCTAGAACAGTTGAAATGCACAGGAAATTGTCACAAAAATATTACATAAAAACAGCATATGCATGTGTATTGTGCTACACTCCACACAAACAAGAACAGAGCTCTTCAAAAGTTTATTGGTTCAATAAATGTGTAATTGTTGTGCACTGCAAAAGGTTTCATGACTGAAGCTCAGAACAGAACTCAAGTCCTATCTTGGGTACCACTCTGATGGCTATGTACCTTGAGTGAACCAATAAATAAAGCTTTCTTTTGAAGATGCTGTCTTCAAAACTTAATCAGCCACTGGTCACTGGAGTAAAAGGGTTTACAGGTGCCAAACACAGTGGGACCTATCATATTGACTCTGCTGGGAAACAGGAGGACCTGTCACTCAGAGATCCACTCCCAGGGTACTTGAAGTGCATGGATCCACTATTAAGAGAGGTGCAGGAAGCCAGGTTTGTCACAGGCACAGTGCACTTAAGAGGGCTAAAAGGAGTCTAAAGCAGAGCTTACCCTGTAACCATGACAAAGGTGCTTCAGCGATTCAAGTAATGAATCAATGCACTGTTAGTTTAAAAAGGTAAATTATCAACATGGCACTCACTCACTCATTCTGTAACAACCTTCCCAACAGCACCAATAATGTGCTCAGTGTTTAAAAGCATACTGCTGTTGTGATGCCATAAATTCCACAAAAGAATTTACCAAGTGATTAAACTGTAATAAATTATTCCAGTTTTATTACAATATGTTTTTTTCTCAGAGATGCGAAAAGGTTTATACTGCTTCACATAAAGCCCTGTTACTCGTAATAATCAATATTTATTTTACTATATCCTATTACTGTTTAGGTTTATTTTCTTGTTTTGCATGAGATTCAAATATTAATATAGTTTACAAGAAAGAAGATAAAGTGCCCTACTTCAAAAATACCAGTTAAAAATAATTATCTTTTTTCCTCATTGACAAATAAATAATTTTGAAGAGATTGTATTGAATGAGACTTTTGAATTTTACCTTGTATTTTGTTTTTCTCTCTTTTGTTAAGAAGTTTAAAAATAGAACAGATTTAATAGAAGAATAAGATCTAATTCTTCCTTCAGTAGCACAGATGTATTTCCTACTGAAGTCTTCCATTCACTATAGTACGAGCAGGACTGGACCATAACTGAAGACAGAATTAGGCCCCATAGAAATTAGAGATGGAAAAGAATTAGGTCACTTTGCCCAGTACCCTGAAAGCCTGTGCAGAATTTTTCCCTATAGGGTATCTTCTAGTGTTTTGTCAGTGCAATTTTAAACAATTCAAGTGATAGGGCTTTGGTCATTTCTCTTGGGAGACTCCTATGTAGTCAAACAGATCAGAAAATTAGGAAATTTCTCCTGCTCTTCACACTACACTTTCCTTAGCTCAATTCCATCCCATTGCTCCAACTTGCATCTCTCTCAATCATCCTAGACAATTTCTGCCATAGGTGCTACCGTACCCCCTTTCTTAAAGTGTTTTCCATCACATACAGGGTTTACAGTTTGGTTCAACGGCTCTCAGCACCCCCACAATGCAAATTGTTCCAGCGCCCCTGATTTCTGCATAGTCTATCTTCTGTTTCCAACAGACCAGTCTTCAAGTAAACATATTGTACTAATTTTCAGTGAATCCATCTTCTGGTTACCATAGACCATATGTCTTACTCATAATTGCTCTTCTTTAGACTCTGAGCTCTATGGGGAAAAGAGAGTACCATTACCTAAGTGTTGTACTGTTCCAACCACATTGCCGATGTGCAATAAATACCACAGGCAGCAGCTCCTTGTCATGGTATGATATCGATCCCTAGTTCATATTGCACTTTTTAACAGGTTGATATGGTGCTGTTTCTATAGCTTGCAACTATGCAGGTCATCATATGATTCCCAGGGTCATACCTGCACTTGAACCATCCATACGTGATGCTTTGAAATGATTTGTCAGTCACTTTGGAACAGTCATGATCATTCAGCACTAAAAAAAGAAAAGAAAATGTGCATTGCAAAAATTCTACAGCAATATAAACCTTCATCCACAACTCCAAGAGGAATTGTTCTCATGCTATAATCACCCTGCAAGGGAATTAGAGCCATTCAGCCATAGGTTCTGCATAACAATGTCTCAAGGGTGTGATTATCTCGCCATTCTTTGCTTAACCTTTCTTTTTTAATTACATTGATACTTTTGAAACCAAGAAAAATGAAACCTTTCTCCAATTAGACTGCACTGTGGGAAAACCATGCAGGGAGTGTGTTGGTGGCAGCCGGTTGTGTGAGAAGACAATTAAAGATGCCAGTGGATCTCTGGTTAATTCTTCCAACTACTAGGATTCATAGAATAATAGAAGTTAGTAATGGACAGGAACACATCAGCTGTCAAGACCATCTCCCCATCCCAGCCCCAGCCAGTACAGAATTGTTTGCTACAGAACTGTATATAGGCCAAGATTTTCAAAAATGAATGCTTGAAGTTAGGTTCCTAAATCCATATCTAGGCACCTAAGCATGTGGACTAATCTCCATAAGAGCAGAGCTCCCAACAGCTTCTATTGACATGAATCAGTTCTCAGCGCATTTGAAAATCAGTCCACTTGCCTGTTTGCCTAAATGTGGACTTGGGAGCCTAACTTTAGGCATCCATCACAGCCACAGTGTATGGAGCTGGTCCAATAATTCTTTGTAATAAATGATCTCTTGAATCTAGCCTTTTACTGTCTGTTTGCAAACCAATCCTGATTTCTGTTACTGTATTTGTTATTCCCACATATTCATCAGACAGTTGACACCAACAAATTTCATCCTACTAAAGTGTTAAAAACATTTCTTTTTGAATATTCTCCCTTTGTAATTCATAGTTTGTGATCAGGTAAGCCACATGGTATTGTTTCTGTTTTCCTGATTGGATGACTAAAAAATCATGAAAAATAGCAGGTAATGATAGCAAACTCCTGGCAAAAATTGTTTGGATTATCATTTGTGCTTAAATTCATGGAACATTTGGGATTCATAAACACTGTTGCTAGTAAAGTGCCAGCTGTCTGAATAGTGGGGAGTATAATGTATAAGATCACTCCATGAATAGCAATTCACTAAACTTGTGACTTTTATTTGAGACAATATTTTTGAATCCATTTTAGTATTATTCATCCTGCTCTAATAGTATGTCTGGGCACTGTGAGGACTCCGAATCAAACATTGCATTATCCTTCTTTTCCTGACAATGTAAATTCTGCCCCAGAGGTGATGGGAACTCCCCACACCTTTTCCAAGTTGACAGTTGTCTGACCCCCATGGATGAGCTGGAATACAAGGGTGAAGGAATCATTCCTCCACACTATGTATTAATCAAGACTTGAGGTCTTGGCCCTTATATGCTGGGGAAAGAAAACATTAGCTCTCTGCTCTATCTTTTGATTTACCACTGGATTTTGATCAGTTATAGGAAAGTTTAAGTCGTTTGACATCTCAGAGAAAATCTTTATTTGGAGGTTTTAAAGAATACAGACGAAGGAAACTATCTGCATGAAAAAAAATCTACATATTATTCAATGGGGAGTGCCCAAACTGTGCTACACTCAAGTCCTCATTGATAGTTTGCCAGGAACCCATGGACCATACCAAGTTTGCATAAAAATGAACATATATATTTTTAAATTCAGGATTAAATTCACAGCAGCATAATATTTGCTTCTGTCTTCTTGATAGAGGAGTATTAAGCCAGGTGTTGTTGGTTTTAGTTTAATTTCCATCAGGTAAAATCCAAATCACTTCTATAAAACTAATAACTGGTTGTATGCAGGTGAGTTGGGATGGAGAGGTAACTCCACTCCCAACACAGAACTAGGACATGAGTCTTCAGTGGAAATCACTGCTTCAGCCATTTAGTTGGAGTTACAGCTGCAGCTTCTCTGTGGCTTTGAGGATCATGAAATCCCACGAAAGCTTATGCCCAAATACATTTGTTAGTCTCTTAGGTGCCACAAGCACTCCTCGTTATATAAACCACCCTCTGTCCACCTTCTTTACTGGCCTATGCAGGCCTGGTTGGAGACCCCTCCCATGAGATGCTGATGCAGGAGATGCACAGGCTCATGTCTGGTCTCCTCAAAGTCCCCCTGGACAGGCCTAATGCAAGTCTTCAGCAGTGAAGAGGGTTTTGCCCTGGGCTTCCACATCCTGGGTAAATTTCACTCGTGAAGCAGTGTCAATAATGAGATCATACTGGTAGATGTGGACTTTGTGATCAGTGGGGTGTCTGCAGAACTAAATTGCAAAGTTCCTGCTACATACAGCACTTTTACATACAGCATAAACACATATGGACAGTAAGTATCCATTTTCTTTACTTTGGTTATAGTGTCCACATCACTTGGAGGACAAAACTAAAGAAAGTGATCACCATAATGAGCAAAAGTAAAACATCTGTACTCCCTTCCTGCTGACCTCTCCATGATATGCCTTTTATTTTATTTTATTTCACAGCAATTTTATGTCTGTGCTTCTTGCAGCTGTGTTGACATCTGCTGTGCAAACAGAGTTCATGGTGGCAAGGAGATTTGTTGGCCAAGTTTTCTCTAATTTTACTTTTAATGATGACATCGCTGGTGTAAAAACTAATTACTTCTACCCAGGAATTCCTAGTGGCAGGAGACAGGCTCATCTATCATCCAAATGACTTTGTTAGCATCTAGTGAGGTGACTATCAGAACGCCAACCTAGAACTTAGTTGGGACTTGCCCTTACCTCCTACTATGTCCAGGATTTCCAATCTCAGCTCCTTCCTTTCATCAGTGATGCAGGCCTCATCCTTATCCCTTCTTCCCTCTCTGTAATTATTCATGCTGCCACTTACAGTTGGAATGCTTTCCCAAACCCTGTTAGCTAAGCCATGCCATGTCATCACTCAAATCTCCCCTTGTCATTTACGAGAAATGAGATTGTTTTATACATAATTTTTAAATTTCTTTTTGGAAAGCATCAACATGTGCATGTACCAAAATTGAGTGTCCACATGACCTCGCCACTCTAAAATTAGATTGTAAAGTGTTCAGGGCATGGACCTTGTCTTTCTGTTTGTTCTGAAAATTGGCTAGCACACTTCTGGGCCCTGTAGTGAATTTTAATAATAATTAATAAGAGATTGCTACTACCAAAGTAGCTGGGCTCAAAGCAAGGGGAAATATGTGAGTGTGTCTGGTTTAGAGAAAGGAGTGGGATCAAAGTAAATTCTTACGAACTACTCAGTATCCCTTAACCATATGCACGGTCATTGGTTCAGGACTGGCTCAAAGCCCTGGCTGGGATGATTTAACTGGGAATTGGTCCTGCTTCGAGCAGGGGGTTGGACTAGATGACCTTCTGGGATCCCTTCCAACCCTGATATTCTATGATTCTATGATTCTATGAATGAGTGTCAGTGATTGAATTACCAACATCTCTTTCTACTGCACCCTTGCTTTTCCTTGGAGGTCCCCTCCCTAACCAGGTTCAGTCTGTTTTGTTTATGAGATCTAAGAAGATGAAAGCCAAAGGTGGTACAGCGAGAGGGGAAATACATTTAGAGGGAGAAAACAAAATGCAAAGGGTCTGATTCTTCCTTGCCTTGTGCTAAGAATAAAATCTTACCAAACAACAATGTATTTAACATCCATTTTGCACCAGTGTAAATGACAACACAAGGTATAAGGCAAGAGAGAATTGGGCCCTTAGTTCACAAACCCTCTTTATTTAGAGCCCTTTCAAGTGAATCAAACCCTCCACTTTACAGTCATTTGTGTGATGATCCCTGGGTTTTCCATCTTCAAGTGAGATGACGAATTTTAAAAGAATCACATGGCAAACTACTTGTAGGATCTCAGTAAAATCAAAGGGACTCAGGCCCCAATTTCATGGGTGAGATGTGAGGCTACAATATTTTATCAGTTGACCTCTTATGAGTTACAACAAACCTCAACTCAAATACATTTCTTATCGTAAAAATGCATCCTGCTTGATAATAAAACAAATGACATTTTAGAGGCAAGCATTGATTTTATTTTAATACTTCTCATCACAGTCCAAGGTTAAGTTGTGCCAAGGTAATTTGCCAAGATAAAATGCAGCAGAGTTTTTCAGTGTATGTGTTTGTTTGTTTTTTTTACTCAACCTGAACAGAGAGATCTAACAGTAGTGAAAATAAATTGCAGAGAATTAAATTATAAGAGAGGAGCAAGAAGACCATTAATCCTTGTTTAAATCCAGGACATATGGGATGTTTTTTGAATGTCATTGTTTCTACACCGCAGATATTATTGATGTCGAGGCTCATTGAAGGAAGTAGCACATTGGGTGATATGAAAGGTACAGTAATGCAAGGTCTTCACCTGCACTCCATAGGAGAAATTCTCAATGGATCATCTCACTTCTCAGCAATAAGTAAAGCTGAATCACTCATGAAACCTGCTTACCTAGCAGCACTTATTTCTCATTCTCCAGAAAATGTATGATCAGGGCTCAGAAAGAGAGTGAGAGAGTGAAAGGTAGATCACTCACCAATTCCAGTTTTGTTTATTTCCATAACATGTACCACATCATGTACACTGCCGGAATGCCTAGGGTACTGGATCTCCAGCAGCCTTAGCTGTTGCTGGAGAGTAGGATGGATTAATTCAAGAATGGTAATGGAATAAGGAGTCTTTTGCCAATCTGGGCCACATTGGCAGTGACAAAAAGTTGTTACCATCTGACAGGTGTTTAGTGGCCTACATTAAATGAATAAGTGGCCTCCATCCAGGTTTTTAATGGACTAGAGACTTGTGCCAGACACAAAATGAATACAATTACTTTGGCATTAATTGTTTTCCTTGTAGACAGTCTAAAACTGAGACTCAAGGACTAAACAGGGCTTGGAAACTGAACTCTCTCACCACTAGCTGTGATCCTCATGCAAGAGAATTGAGATAAATTTGAGGAGAGCAGTTCAATCTTGATATGACAATGAATCCTGACTGATTGCGAAAGATATAGGTTACTAATCTCCTAGGTTACTCAGAACATTCCAGAAATTAAGCAAGTTTTTCTATGGTGTTAAATCATGTAACTCCACATTGCACCAGGACAGTTCCTCCAGTACCAATGATCAAGGAGCTCTCTTCGCTTTCCCTTAACATAGGTTTGGAGGGAGCAGGGAGCAGGGCTCTGGTCTGAGGAGAGGATAGCAGAGAAGTATACTGTGCATTGCAAAAACATAAGCCCATCTGTCTCCATTTGATAAGTAATTTCCCTCTGTCCATTTCAAAGGGGTTTTATGTTTGTATTTTCTAAATGGCTGGAGTTTTATTAAACTCCTGATGGTCAAGCTGGCAAATTGAAAGTTGTATAAATTCAAGTGACAAGAGACTAGCCAGAAAATACAAATAATTAAAAAAAAACCCTTCTAAAATAAAGTTTTTTAAATTCCTGTTTTGAATGTTTTTATTGGTATAATAACTGCAAGGTGTAAAACAAACCACATGCAAGTTACTCTTCCTTCTTTTGTTATCAGAATGTGACTTTAGTTGAGATGAAAGTATCCATTTTTGTAGATTAGTTCAAGTTGGCAGGAATTAACCCAGCCCTACAGCCAGGGCCAGCTCTAGGATTTTTGCCACCCTAAGCAAAAAAAATTTTGGACGCTCCCGCTTTTTTTTCGTGCCCCCCCAGCTCTGCCCCAACTCCACCCCTTTCCAACCCCTTCCCCAAATCCCCGGCCCCACCTCCTCCCCCGGGCATGCCGCATTCCCCCCCCATTGCTCCCTGCGGCTCCCCCCTCCCCCGCGCAACCCCCTGCCCTAGCTCACCTCCGCTCCGCCTGCTCCCCTGAACAGGCCGCCGCCCCGCTTCTCCCCCCTCCCTCTCAGGCGAGGGAGAGGCAGCGCGTTCAGGGGAGCAGGCGGAGCGGAGGTGAGCTGGGGGGGGAACGCAGGAAGTAACGGGGGGAGGGGGTAGAGGAACCACTCCCTGCCCCAGCTCACCTCCGCACCACGACCGCCGCCTCCCCTGAGCTGTTTCACGCGTGGCAAGCCTGGGAGGGAGGGTGAGAAGCGGAGCGGCGGCGGTGCACTCAGGGGAGCAGGTGGAGGTGAGCTGGGGCGGCAGGGGCATGTTTCTAGGGGCGGCATGGCCGGCGCCGGAATGCTGCCCCTAGAAATGTGCCGCCCCAAGCACCTGCTTGTTTTGCTCGTGCCTAGAGCCGGCCCTGCCTACAGCATATTGTTCAGATACATTTATATTGGTGGCACAGGCATAGGGCCTGGTTGTCCCTTCTGCTGCACAAGAGTGGGGGAGCATGGAAACCAATTCCAGTGGTAATAAATTGCATCAATGTGCCCTTGTGCTCCCCCAGACGCCAGCAGCATTGTTCAAGTGAGTGCTACTTCTGGGTGCAGAAGATGCACTCACATGGAACAAGATGTATTAGAGGAGGGCAAGTGGGCATGTCTACAGGGTCATTGGCATGCCACAGCACAGGCCTGATCAAGTGCATTTAGGAAAGCATCCTAGCCTGCTTTAAAGAACATGCCGATGGTATTCCACCGGGAAAACATGAAATGGGACTCCAGGAGTGAACATAGTATCAATGTGTATTTCGCTGTTAATGGAAACCAATTAAATAGAAGCCAGATAATTACAGCTAGAAGGGACTTGTGCTTCTGCTTAAGTACTGCCAGCACTAGAAAAACTATCAAGCATAGAGCACCTATGTGTTGATGTGTCTGTCTGGGGACAACATACCACAAGCACCACCATAGCTTTGGAAAGGACCTGTTCATCACAGCTCAGAATTCGCGGTTGAGATTTTCAAACCCACCTAAAGAATTTGGATACCCAATTTCCACTCAAATGAATCTCACCAACATTTCTTGTGTGCCCTGTAGCAGGCTGCCAATTGTGAATATGGGTCAGGAATTTGAGAAGACATGCAGGGGTCCTAAAATACAATAGTATTGAATACATTAGGGCAAGCATGTACTTCTATCCTACCTCAGTTTCCAGAATAGTGGTTAGATACTAGTTATTATTTTTAACTTTTATTGTAGAACTTAGGAACCCAGTCATGAAGCAGGGCCTCATTGTGCTAGGCACTGTGCAAATACACGAGTGTAGCTCTGTTCCCCCCTCAGCCTCTTGGGCATCTTTTGTGATGCCATCAGGTCCCTTCCATGGCTTCTGTGATCTGGCTACACAGCTTCTCTCTGTAAAATGGGTCATATGTGTGGTAACTGGTGTGGTAATGACTGGCAAGGGTTGACTTTTCTAATGGCTTCTAATGTACTTGAACTTAGATTAACCAGTGCAAAGGATACTTGCCCACTGCCATGAGGTGTATAGTATATGATCAATAGATATCTGGATAACATAGGTAATGCATTGTCACTCATAGCAATAAATCCTCTAAGTAAATGTGCAAGCTGCTCATACACAATGGTGGTGAACATGGTATAAATATCCAGCTAGGTTAATAGTTCCTGCTCCTGCATGCATCTTTAGCACGAGAGAGACTTACAGTGGCATAGCTTCTTACAAGCAACGCATAGGTTCAGTTAAATCCTACAGAAGCTGAGAGCAAACCAAAGTCTCGTCTGAACAAATCTTTTTTGTATCAATAACTAATGACATCCCTGTTCTGCCTCAGTAATACAGATTGATAGTTCCATTAAAGTGTTTAATTAGAGTAGTTTTTAATTTATTAGGAAGAAATCATCTAATTGGTGAAAGAACAGATGTTGTACGTCACGTGGCACAAGGATAATCAGTGAGATGTAAAATGGCAAACTTGGCTGTGTAAGACACATGGAATTTCTTTCAAAGAGGGAAAGGGGAGACCACAGCTTCTCAGGTTTCATTTTAGTCAACAGACATTAAAGATCTGGCAAATCCTACCTGGAAGACCTGGAAAAAGTGAGCTCCAACTAGGAGATTCTTGGCAGGGCTCCTGCCAGCTCCGTCAGGAAGGAGGCTCACAAAGCAGAGCTGGTGCCTACTGTCTACACAGTTTGGGCCTCAGATGCAGTCTTGTGCTGCATGCACACATACAGCAAGTGCACCTACTGAAAAGGAGACTTTACTAATTGGGTATGTCAGTTCTAGCAGACACAACAGATCCAAATCAGAGCAAGCACTTGGTGCTTCCTTTACGCCTGGTTTCATGCAATGCTGCTTTCCCTCTCAAGTATGTGAAGGACAAGGAGAGAATTATAACTTCTTTTTCTATCATGCTCTATTAACAGAAACACTGGCTCATGACAGCAACAAAACACTGTGTTTGATAGAATTTATGGTTTGCAAACATGATTGAGGGGAGCTGAAATATTAAAATTCAAGGTGGGCCCTGAACCAGAACTTCCAGAGCTGAACAATTTTCTAAATTTTAAGCTGTTTCATGCTTTTATAGACCTCTGTCATAGTGCCCCTTAGCCATCTCTTTTCCAAGCTGATTCCCTGGGGAGGCAAACAGCTGTGCGTATCTCTCTATCAGTGTTATAGAGGGCGGACAATTTATGAATTTACCCTGTATAAGCTTTATACGGAGTAAAACGGATTGATTTGGGGTTCAGGCTCCTAGGAAAGCTGAACATTGGGTGCTGGGAAAGTCCCTGTTAACTAAGAAGCCCCTGGGCTGAGTGAATCTCAGTTTCAGTGAAGTGGGTGTGTGCTGGAGCTGACTGGAGTGTCTAACTCAGTAAGACAGGATTGGTGGGGCACCTGTTCTGGCAGGAGGGTTGTTCTCAGTGGTATCCCAGCTCATCGAGTGACAGTCTCGAGGGGAGTGTCTGTGACCAAACCCGTCACACCCCTAAACATTTTTGTTACCCTTCTCTATGCTTTTTCCACTTCTAATATATCTTTTTTGAGATGGGGCAACCAGAACTGCACACAGTATTCAAAGTATGGAAGTACCATGGATTTATATAGTGACATTATGATATATTCTGTCATTTTACCTATCCCTTTACTAATGGTTCCTCATATTCTGTTAGCTCTTTTGACTGCTGCTGCATATTGAGTAGATGTTTTCATCTACAATGACTCCAAGATCTCTTTCTTGAGTGGTAGCAGCTAATTTAGATCCCATTATTTTGTATGTATAGTTGGGATTATGTTTTCCAATGGTTATTACTTTGCATTTATCAAGATTGAATTTCATCTGCCATTTTGTTGCCTAGTCATCCAGTTTTGTGAGATCCCTTTATAATTGTTCCCAGTCAATTTTAGACTTAATTATATTGAGTAATTTTGTATTGTCTGCAAACCTCGCAACTTTATTGTTTACCCCTTTTTTCATGACATTTATGAATATGTTGAACAGCAAGACCCCCGGAGGACCCTGCTATTTACCTCTCTCCATTTTGAAAACAGATAATTTATTCCTACTTCTTGTCTTTTAACCAGTTATGATCCATCAAAGGACCTTCCTTCTTATCCCATGACTGTTTACTTTGCTTGAGAGACTTTGTTGAGGGACCTTGTCAAGGCTTTCTGAAAATTCAAGTAAGCTATATCCACTGGATCACCATTGTCCACACGTTTGTTGACTCCCTCAATGAATTCTAATAGATTGGTGAGGCATGATTTCCCTTGACAATAGACATGTTGACTCTTCCCCAAAAAATCATGTTCATCTATGTTTCTGATAATTCTGTTCTTCACTATAGTTTCAACCAATTTGCCTGATACTGAAGATAGGTTTGCCAACTTGTAATTGCCAGAATCTCCTCTGGAGACTTTTTTAAAAATTGGTGTCACATTAGCTACCCTCCAGTCATCTGCTACAGAAACTGATTTAGGTGATAGGTTACATACCACAGTTGGTAGTTCTGAAATTTCATGTTTGAGATCCTTAAGAACTCTTGGGTGAACACCATCTGGTCCTGGTGACTTACTACTGTTTAATTTATCAATTTGAACTAAAACTTCCTCTACTGAGACCTCAGTCTGGGACAGTTCCTCAACTTTGTGACCTAAAAAGAATGGCTCAGCTATGGGAATATCCCTGACATCCTCTGCAGTGAAGACTGATGCAAAGAATTCATTACCTTCTCTGCAATGGCCTTGTCTTCCTTGAGCATTCCTTTAGCTCCTTGATCATCCAGTGGCCCCAAAGATTGTTTGACAGGCTTCCACCTTCTGATGTACTTTTTTTCCTGTTAGTTTTTGCATCTTTTTCTAGTTGCTTTTCCAGTTCTTTTTTGACCTGCCTAATTGTACTTTTATACTTGACTTGCCAGAATTTATACTCCTTGCTATTTTAACTTCCAATTTTGAAAGGATGCCTTTTTACCTCTGTCATAAATATAAAGGGAAGAGTAAACACCTTTAAAATCCCTCCTGGCCAGAGGAAAAACCCTTTCACCTGTAAAGGGTTAAGAAGCTAGGATGACCTCGCTGGCACCTGACGAAAATGACCAATGAGGAGACAAGATACTCTCAAAAGCTGGGGGGAGGGAGAAACAAAGCCTCTCTTTCTGTCTGTGTGATGCTTCTGCTGGGGACAGAACAGGAATGGAGTCTTAGAACTCAGTAAGTAATCTAGCTAGATATGCGTTAGATTCTGATTTCTTTAAATGGCTGAGAAAATAAGTTGTGCTGAATGGAATGTAGATTCCTGCTTTTGTGTCTTTTTGTAACTTAAGGTTTTGCCTAGAGGGATTCTCTATGTTTTGAATCTAATTACCCTGTAAGGTATTTACCATCCTGATTTTACAGAGGTGATTCTTTTTACTTTTTCTTCTATTAAAATTCTTCTTTTAAGAATTTGATTGCTTTTTCATTGTTCTTAAGATCCAAGGGTTTGGGTCTGTGTTCACCTATGCAAATTGGTGAGGATTTTTATCAAGCCTTCCCCAGGAAAGGGGGTGTAAGGGTTGGGAGGATTTTGGAGGGAAAGATGTTTCCAAACAGACTCTTTCCCAGTAATATACCGGTTAAACGTTTGGTGGTGGCAGTACAAGTACGAGGGCAAAAGGTAAAATAGTTTGTACCTTGGGGAAGTTTTAACCTAAGCTGGTAAAAGTAAGCTTAGGAGGTTTTCATGCAGGTCCCCACATCTATACCCTAGAGTTCAGAGTGGAGAAGGAACCTTGACAACCTCTAACCACCTCTTTTACTATTTTGTTTAGCCATGGTGGCATTTTTTGGTCCTCGTACTATCTTTTTTGATTTGGGATATACATGTAATTTGGCCCTCTATTATTATGTTTTTTTAAAGTTTCCACACAGCTTGTGGGCATTTTACTTTTGAGACTGTTCCTTTTAATTTCTGTTTAACTAGCTTCCTCATTTTTGCGTAGTTCCCCTTCTTGAAGTTAAATGCTACTGTGTTGGATTTCTTTGTTCTGTACCTCCCGCTCCCCACAATTATGTTAAATTTAATTACATTATGGCCACTACTACCATGCTGTTCAGCTATCTTCACCTCTTGGAACAGATCCTGTGCTCCACTTAGAACTAAACTGAGAATTGCTTCTCCCTTTGGCGTTCAAGGACTATCTGGAAGCTGTCTTTAATGATGTCTAGAAATTGTATCTCTGCATCCCGTCCTGAGGTGACATGTACCCGGTTTATATGGGGATAGTTGAATGCTTCACATTATTATTGAATTTTCTATTATATAGTCCCTCTAATCTCCCTAAGCATTTCACAATCACCATCACCATTCTGGTGAGATTGTCAGTAGAATATTCCTACTACTATACGCTTATTATTCAAGCATGACATTTCTACCCATAGAGATTCTATGGAACGCTTTGATTTTTTGAAGATTTTTACTATATTTGACTCTGTGCTTTCCTGCACATATAGTGCCACTCCACCACCAGCACAACCTGCTCTGTCATTCCTATATATTTTGTACCCTGGTATTACCATGTCACATTGACTATCATCATTTGACTGAGTTTCTGTGATACCTATTATATCAATTTATTCATTTCATACCAGGCACTTGAGTTCACCCATCTTAATATTTAGACTTCTAGTATTTGTATATAAGCACTTATCAAATTTGTGAATATTTAGTTGTCTGCCTTCATGTGATATAATGAATGGGACTGTTGTTTTTTTTTTACTGTTTCTCTTCAGTTCCTACCTGTACTTTATCAACTCCTATCCTCTCCTCATTACTAGGATATAGAGAATCCATGTATATAGATTCTCCCCTAAAGAGTGTCTCTGTCTGAACTGTGTGCTCCTCTGCACTTGTCAGCATTCCCCCAAGCCCTTACTTTGGGGGATAAGCTGACTCTTTTGTTTTTGTAAAATCATGCAGTTGATAATCACTGTGGCCCTCAATAACCAAGTGATGGCATTAAACCCATCAAGTAAATACATAACCTAGGATATAACTTTCAGCTGAGGTTTGGTTGCTGAAGCCAAGCATTATTTTCACGCTGGTGTTCACCTCTTTCCCCAGTGCCTGGCTGTTGGAATGTCCTATAGCATATACATCAAGGTTCCTTTTTCTTTAGTACAGCAGCAACAAATATCAGAGGCCAAGACCCACATCTTGCACAACCTCTGTGGTGTCTGATATATTTTGAATAGAATCTTTTACTGTATCGGAGCAGTCTGAGCTCCACAGAAGCATTTGTAACATTCTGTAATATGCTGTGCCAGTGGGGTTCTTTGAAGGGTTATGATAACTCCCCTTCCCAGTCTTTCACAAAGGACTCCAAACCAGTGGAGTTCCTCTCCATTAATAAGGCACATATAGTGGATGGGGGTCTGTGGTGTTTATAAAGCATTTCCAAGGTTCCCAGTAGCTCTGGGGCCTCTGGCAATATGAGGGCATCTGCACCAAACTGATATGTTAGCAAGTGTTTTAGTTGTAAGTACTGCCTATTTGCTGAGGGTAGCAGGTGGTATGGTTGCTTTAGTATTGAAAAGAGACACAGCCTTCATCATTGACTAATTGGGAAATCCATGCAATGCCCTTTCCCAGTCAGTTCTTCCAAACAATAGAGTTTTCTCCCAATTTTCAAGTCTGGGTTATCCCAGACAAGTGCTTTTGCATGAGAGCCATGGTGATTTGAGATTTTATAATTTGTATCAGAATCCAAACACTGAAACTGAAACCCATCTCTGAACAAGAATGAGAGCTTTAAGTTTTTTATATTTCAAACTAGAGAGATCTAAAAATTCATAGCTTTTAAAATCCCCAAAACATAATGTCCCAAAACAGGGAAGAACTGCGGGGCTGTCTAATACATGGGGGACAGGGGAAAAATCATAGCCATTTGGCACTGATCACTGCTTTCTTTTTATTTTATAATCATTTTTGTTAAACCCAAAGAGTAGTGAGGAAAAGCAGTTAGGTGATAAGAGAAGCAGAATAAAATGGAGTATTCATACACAGACTAGACTTTGCTGATTTACATAATTTTCCTGTAGTAATTGCTCAAATTTAGGTAATGCCTTCCACCCCAAAGGATGCCAGTGCACTATACAAAGCAGAGTACATAGCTGGGGTCACTATAACACTATTGTAAATGCAGCTACCTCTAGGGATATACATAATTAATAATTATAGTTATTAAAGAGCCCTGGGCATTGTTCACAAATGTGTTCCCAATTTTTCACTGGGAGTTAACCTCAGTGTCATTTCCAAAAGTCTCCTAACTTAATTCCCTTCTGCCTTAAATTTCCACTGGTGTTTGACTCTTTCAGAGATGGGTGAAGTGACCCTATACATAATTTATCACTCATGCCAGTAAGATACTTTGGGTATTGGGATGAAATGTATTATTTCATTTGAAACGTATTATTTCATTTATAATTAACCTTTGCATACTTTGCTGAATTGTTTATTTTAAAAGTGGGAAACATTAGCTGTAAATAATTGATTTAATGGGCCAAATCTAAAGTCCTGTCTTAAGCTACTATCCGGCAAACACTTATAGGACTACCCACATACATGAAATTAAGTACATGTATGAGTGTTAGCAGGGATAGGGGCCTTAGTCTGTATTTATGCAAATCTCCTGTTGAACTCAGTGGAAGTTTTGTTTGATTAAGGACTGAATACAAATTTGAGAAAGGAACTCAGGATTTGGCCCCATTATGTGTAGGAGACAGAAGGGTCCCATCTAAGGACAGTGGCTCTAAATGTTTGAATAAAGCTAGCATTGAATATTTAATTTTCCTGGATAAGGTTACCCTTAAGGACAATTATTTTTGAGAAGGATTTTAATGTATTGTGAGGATCTTGAAAACTGACAGATTTTGCTCTATTTTAGTTATAAAAAACAGACATCTCAGAGAGATCTCATCATAGAAAAAAAGCTTGCATGAATGAGAGATAACAGAAATCGTTGCCCTAGAGGGCTTAAATTTTCCCTCTTATCTGTACTATTAATGTCTATGGTAGATTCCCACCCATCGTATATAATGCAAACAACATTGGCACAGTAAAGAGTGATAAACTTTAGTATTTTAAGAGATGTTAACCTTTGCCTTCTTCCAGTGTCATGTTGCCAAGCCTTAAGCTGAAATTTCTAATCAGAAGTTGTAATTTGGAGCTGAGGATTTTAATGTGTTGCCCACAGTAGTGAAGGTGACTGATGATCTAGTTAATGGAATTATTTTTCCATGAAAATGAAAAGGGTGGGTCCATTAGTAGTGGGGTCCCAGTGCATCATCCCTCCATTAATCAGAGACTGAATTAATGAACACAAGTCACCCTACAGCATTTTCTGGGTGACTGTGGTAGCCAAAGTAGAAAATGCAAGTGCTACCCATTGTGCTGAGAGACAAAGGAGGGTGGACATGAACATGGGCTAATTTACATATTCAGATTTGAAAGACAAAGGATACCCAGTCATTCATTCTAATCATTTGTGTAAATTTTAGCAGAAACTGAAATGTTTGTACTTAGGTTCCCCAAGGTAAAAGGTTCTATTTCCAGGCATTTGTCACCAAGTTAAATAGATATCCTCACCATGATCTGAAGGCTAGTGGAAAGGGCACAAGACTGGGATGCAATTAAGTCTGAATTCTGTTCTTAGCTCTGCTTCTGGCTTAAACTGTGATCTTGAGATTCAAGTCAATTTACTTCTCTGCACTTCACTTCTCCCATTGGGACAATGACACTCACTTTTATGAAGCACTGTGACTCAGAGGCTCATTGGTGGATCAGTACTCTGTCAGCAACTCTCATCACGCCTGACATACTCAGTGTACCTCACACATGATACTAATCCAAAAGATGGCATGTGATATATCATTGGAAAACTAATAACGCATTGATCATTGACATTCTTGTATGATGTATGTACAGATAACCTGCAAAGAATTATACTAATGTGCTGGAAATAATGTGTTTAAACTGGGCATATCAGGGGAAATTGATAAACAGCTTTTCCAGACAAATGAAAGGGGTCAACACCACAAGCCTGGTGTGACCAAAGACAGTGGACTATTCATTTGTATCAGAGATTTCAGGAAGATCATTTTCAATTGCATTTACATAAAAATCACAGATAGGAGAGAAGCCAGCATAGCATCTGCACCAGAAAGTGTGCCTTCTACACCCTGAAGGGGAAAGGAACTTTATCTGGGGATACACTTCTGAAGAATATAGTTCAAAGATTTATTGGACTCTACAGAAAGTGGGAGAGAACCCCCATTTTATCCATCACATTGAGGAACTACAGGGACTAGAGCTCTTGAAATCACAGAAAAATGGATCCTTCATCTAAGGTTGTTGAAGTCTCTCAGAACTGAGTATAGGCAAGAAACCTGCTTAAGCAAAGATTGTAACTTGCTGAAATTAAGGTTTAGTCTTAGTAGCTTATTTTTACTTCCATGTGTTTGTAACCATTTCTAGCATTATTCCTTATTCTTGGTATCACTTAAATCTATGTCCTTTTGTTAATAAACTTGTTTTACTTTTACCATAAAACAACTCGGTGCTTTGATTGAAGTGGGGGGGGGGGATTGTCAACACTAATTAAATGAATAAGCTGTTCTTTAAAGGAGCAGACAACTTGATACAGTTTTGTGGGTGCTACAGTAAGAGGGATTGAGCACTGCAGAGGAGATAGTTTTGGGAAAACACGGGACTGGAAGTGCTTTTGGTGTCATCCTGCAAGGAGTAACCAGGCTGGTGGAAACCAGGGTGAGGTCATTGTACTGTGAGCAGGCAGCTGATGTCAGGATTCTGAACTAAAGCAGCACTACACAGAAGCATTCAGAGTTAAAATGCAGATGGTGACAAAACCCCTTCCTGGTTGGGTTGAATCCAAGAGCATCACAAGGATGTCAAGATCTATGAAAAGGAAGTGATAGGTAAGGGATGAGAAGAAATGGAGTATGGAGGACATCTGGTTCAAAAAATAATTAATGATAAAGGAAAGTTTCTAGAAAGAAGGACTCTGACAGATAGAGTGACTACAGATGGTTTTAAATAACACAAAAAGAATCTGTCTTAAAAGGAACCCGCATGGACCTTCCCACCACACATACCAGTGGTATCTTAAAAGTAAAGCCTGTGTGAACCCAAGTGCAACAAAAAAAGCTATTGGTCAGCAGGAAGTGGGGAGGAGTGATATAAGGAGAAAAGACCTTGGGGAGAAAGGAGGCTGTAAATCTTAACTGGATTCAAATTGAAAATTAGAGTGAACTGTCACAAAATAGCTAAAGTGGAAATTGGCTATGACATCATTTGTTTATTGAAGGGTATAAAAAGAGTTATGAATTTGAGGATTCTTTGTCAGACCCTACCTGATCATGCTGGATTGTGCCAAGATGAGACAGTTTTCCCTAGGTCTGGCCTATTAGTAAGTATACTGATTACATGCTTTATTAATATTTTGTTACTGTATTGCATATAGTGATTGCTTATTTTTAGACTATTAGGCATATTTAGAGCAATTGTATAAAATATAATTTGGCCTTAATAAAGGAATTTATGGTTAAATTAGTGGCTGGTCTCCCTTGTAAATATTAATAATTTCTAATATTATTAATAATTCCAACATATGTAGTGCCCTCATCCTGCAACGATGAAGTCAATGGAGCTTCAGAAAGGTGCAGAGTTCGGTCTCTGTGCAGCCCCTTGTAGGATCAAAGCCTAAGTGGTTAAGCATTACTATTATAGCTGTAAACACTGGGGGAAATGACTCTGACTGTAATTGCGATGGCCAGAAAAAAGTTACATTAAAATATCAATAATGCTGCTTTTCTAGGCCTGCTTCCCACAAGAGAATTATAGAGCCTAATCTGTAATTCATCTCGTTTGGGCTAGAGACTAACACTCTGGAAATGGATAGAATACAGCCCAAGTCTGCTCCCAGGTGCTCATGCATGACTCCAGTTGACTTAATGGCTGCTGCATTTGTGCAGAATGTGGCCTTTACAGCTGATGTTATTCATTGTCCTTTACACATTCATGAGTTTTGCCTTGTCTCTGAATCCTATGATAAATCACACAATCTATGGATGTGTCTCTGTAGCTTATATTACAGAGCAATAACAAATATATCTTGGTATCATAAAGATGAGGCATTAATGAATATCCCTGTCACTTTAATTGTCATTTAGAAAACACTCTATGATTACTGTTAGATTATTAATGCTGTTACACGCTTCCCTACAGATCAAATCCATAGAACTCAACATCTTGCCTTATCCTGAATGCAAATAAAGACCCAGGAAAGAGCTGCAGGAATTATCAGGAATCTTTCAAGAAAGCCTGTTCTTGCAAGTTTTCCAGCCCAATTTCATAAACTCACAAGGCTGGGATAGTTTGAAATAGCTTTGGAGATGAATGTGAACTTTAGGGTAACAGTACCTGAATCTGAAGTTTTCCCACCAATATCAAGCACCCACAAGTTTAACTAGACAGGCATGTAAATAAAATATCCAAAAGTATACCTAGACAGGGCAATGAAATATAGATCTGAATCTTTGATGATGGCTTTAACCAATTGTGTTATAACCATTGATTGGGTCTGCTTCATATATTGTCTGCCGGTTATGACATTCTTGTTTTTGGAGATTGGCCCAAGCGATAAATATAACTCCAGGTCCCGATCCCAGTTAGGACGTTCACAGAGCTGAGGGATGTTCAGATCTGGGGCCCACCTTTGCTTTCTATACAATTTATACCCACCTTTTGGATGTAGCATTTCCAGGGGAAACTGCCTGACCAGCCATTTTCTTTAAACTCTAGATTAACAACCTACTTGTGTGTTAAAAGAACTGGCAATAAACTGTATCACAAATTTAGTGATGGAGAGACAGAGGCAAGTGATGCCAAGTGATTTGCTCAAAGAAGTCACTCAGTCAGAATAGGCTCTAGATGATCTGCTACCTTAGGTAAAATACCTTCTTCTACCTCTCTGCAGTCATTCACACAAACAGTTGTTTAGGTAGGCTGCTGTTTAGGTTCTTGTTAGGATATAGATATTCAGGCCTGTCTGTAAAGGCCTATACTCTAATTTAGGTGTATTCTTATCACTTGGCTAGTTATAGAGATATAAAAGAATCAAAATCACTGTCTGCTGGTGTAAGGGCCTTCTCTTACTGTGACAGTCTGAGGCCCTGTTCTTAGGCTAAGATCTCTGGCTAAGCAGCAGAGGCTGACTTAAACTGGGAAGCATATGGTCAAATCCTCATATTCCAAACTAGTCACACTGAAATAAGGCAATCTGGAGCTGTTAGAAAGGTGATCTGATCTATCACCTCCAGAGAAAGGGAAGTGCCTAGCGAATATAAAAGGAAACTTATTTTGATAGCATCCTGTCTGGCAAGAACTCACTTATCAATACCTGGGATGTGAAATCCTCATTTCTGTGGTGTTCTATCATTGTAGTCCCCATTTCCCTATCGTTTGTCTGTATAATCTCTGTCTGGTTCTGTGATTGTTTCTGTCTGCTGTATAATTAATTTTGCTGGGTGTAAACTAATTAAGGTGGTGGGATATAATTGGTTAAATAATCATGTTACAATATGTTAGGATTGGTTAGTTAAATTTGAGTAAAATGATTGGTTAAGGTATAGCTAAGCAGAACTCAAGTTTTACTATATAGTCTGCAGTCAATCAGGAAGTAAGGGGGAGGAATGGGAACAGGGAATGGAGGTGGGGAAATTGGAATCATGTTTGGCTAAGGGCAGGAATGGGAACAGGGACACAGGTAAGGCTCTGTGGTGTCAGAGCTGGGAAGGGGGACACTAAGGAAAGAAACTGGAATCATGCTTGCTGGACGTTCACCCCAATAAACATCAAATTGTTTGCACCTTTGGACTTTGGGTATTGTTGCTCTCTGTTCATGCAGGAGGGACCAGGGAAGTAAGCGGGTGAAAGAATAAGCGCCCTAACAGTTCTGTTCTGCTTATATGGAGAGCTGGTCCCAGAATAGAACCCAGAGGTCTTTACTACCACAGCCTGAGCTAACCATTAGATAAGTTTCCTTCCTCTCACATACCTTTATATGTGTTAAGAGAGGTTTGCATCTCTCACTATGACTGTGGCAAGGAAGTCAACGGTGCTGGAACAAGCTATGCTATTAGGCTGGTCTGTGTGTGGATAACCACACTGTTCTCACATAGCAGTGGTCTGAGAAATTCAGCCTAAAAATAAAGTTTGTTTGTGTGCATATTCAGGTGGACACCCTTAATGGTAATTAATCGCCAAGAAAACAATGCTGCCTATTTAATCTCCAAGGAATCAAGTGGGTAAATTACAGTTTAGGGAAGTACACCCCTGGGCTGTCTCTAACCTTCAGCTGTGCTACTCTATTATTTCACATTCAGACAGTTTAATACAGTTCCTGATTGTTAATATGATTTTAATATCTGACAGTGCAAAAGGGTAATAATGTTGTGAAGCTTGGAAAGTAGAAAAGAATAAAATAGCCATCATTGCTGGTGATTCATTGCTGGTATGTCATCCCTAAAAATATGTTTTATTGCCCTGATGTGGCTGCACAGCTCAAGGAAGGAATCAGTCATTCAACTCTCAGAGTTGTAAAAAGGATGTTAATTCCCCCTCATCGTGCCAGTCATCAGCCAGTGATTAATAGGCTCCACTCCTGGCCGTGTATTTGCAGACCAGAAATGTTCTCCAGCAGTAGTGATGGACAACTACAAATTCTGGGGAGCACCGTGTGCCAAGGGTGCAAAGTGGCACTATGGGTGTATGTGACAAGAAAGAAGTCAGGTGATGGGTTTGTGAGGTTCACTAGTGTGGATCTCACCCAGCTTGCCTCTAAGATTCCCTCTTTTGTATTACCTTTGCCTCTTGTTTCTCCCTTGTAAGTGTTTCCTTTTTATTTCAGATGTTTAGGGGGAGACGTAGAAAAGGGACAAAGGGAGGTAGGTGTCCAAATCTCATTGACTTTCAGTGGAAGTTAGGTGCTGAACTGCCCTTTGTGCCCCTCAGGGTATGTCTGCACGGCCCACTAGGCCTGGGTCTATGCAACCTGGCCTTGTTGACTCATATTTCCAAGCCCGCCTAAGTGTCCACACTGCAATGGAAACTCAGGCCTGAAAGTCATGCTGGTGCATTCATACTGCAATACAAAGATCCAAGTCAGAACTTCAGCTTCTGTGGGCATGGACTATCATGTCCCAAGGTTCCTAGTACCCTCATCAGTTGAAGACGTTCCAATGTGAGTTGTCAATGAACTTGTCTGCCGGTCCCATGGGAGTTGGACGGAAGTGTTTTGGGATAGCTGTAGCCCACATACTCAACCAGCTGAGCCATTTTGCGTCCACATGCTCCCTGCAGCCAGAGCCAACATGGGTCTTGTCCTGGTGGAAGAATTTCTGGGTTTCATGCTTTCAGTCCTATTTCGGGACACAAGCAAAGCATCTGCAAGATGCTGGTGGACATTGCAGTGGCAGTTTTTGAACTGTCAAAGATCCTAGAGGAGGTTACCAACATGCCATTTCCAAACCAGGTCATGCTGCTCATGCCTGCTATTGTCTTAGCTGCAGATTAACCCTGTGTAGACCAGCACTTCTGGAGCAGGGCCAGCAGTGCATACTGGTGGGATCACCTCATCATGCGGACCTCAGATGACCAACAGTGGGTCCGGAGCTTTCAAATGAAGAAGCAGATGTTCCTGGAGGTTTGTAATCAGCTTGCCCTGACCCTCCAATGTCAAGACACACACATGATGGTGGCTATGCCAGTGCAGAAGTGATTCCCTATAGCCACCTGAAAGCTAGCTGCCCCACACAGCTACAGGGCTGTTGCTAACCAGTTTGAGTTGCAAATCAGCTGTGAGGATTGTCGTTGCAGAGATTTGTGAGATGATCAGGGCTGTGATATATTCAGAAGTGACGGGCATAAGAAATGTTCCTGAAACGATAGCTGGTTTGAAGAGAATGGGGTTTCCAAACTGCATCGTAGCCATTGATGGTACTCATCTGCCCATAGTTTTTCCCCTGCAAGGAGCACATGAGTACATAAACTGCAAAGAGTACTAGTCCATCATTATGCAGGCCCTGGTGGACCACAAGGGAAGATTCATGGACACTAACATGGGATGCACTGGCAGGGTACATGATGCCTGGGTGTTCCAGAGATCGGGACTTTACCTCAGAAAGAAGCTGGGAGATTATTCCCACAGAATGACATTGTTATAAATGGAGTAACTGTTTCTACTTCCTAGGGGACCCCTGCTGCCATGGTTTATGAAACCATATCCTGATTTCAGAGAAACTGGCAAAAGAAGGTTCAGCTACACATTCAGTTGCGATAGGAAGATGGTGGAATGTGCATCTGGCAGATTGAAATCCCGTTGATGCTGCCTTTAAAACCATTTGGATGCCAGTGTCATTAATGCAGTCTGAATTATTGTGGCTTGCTGTGCCCTATACAATGTTTTCAAAGAGAAGGTGGAACCTCTTCACTGGGGAGTGGACACAGGCTTTCCACATTGAGGGAGGGGCAAACTGGGCCATCCGGTAAGGACCTAGCATATGCTCTTGCTGCTCTGGCCTCTTTGGTTACCAGGCTCAGCTCCAGGGTCACCTTTTACTCTTCATCCAGTGACTGACTCTCCTCTGATGGTGTTGGTGATGGAGAGGAAATAAGGCTGCCATCCTCAGTCAGCAGAAGTTTCATGTACTGTGGGGGGTGCGGGGTGAGTGCCTGGTGCAGTTCCCATTACCTGATCAAATTCCTCATGAAAGAGGCAGGAATATGGGCTGTTCCAAGAGATGCCAATTGCATACTTGACTTTAAGGCAGTCTGTCTTCAGCAGCTTGATCTGCTCTCAGAATTGATCTGCTGTTCTCTCAATTCCCAGTGCCACCAGCTGCTTGGATATTGTTTATACATATGTTCTTACAGAAGTCAAATGTCTTGGTCACCTCACAGCAGAGGTTAACAAGAATCCAGCTGTGTTCTGCTGGAAAGCTAGAAGCATACTTTCTAAAGGACTTCGTCATACTGCTGGCCAAAGCTAATAAACATTAGCATTGACTGTGTTTGTTGTTTTCAGTTGAGCAGTCCATGTGGAAATGAAGGGTTAAATGCCCTGCAGCTGATTTTGCTTCTGGTTCCTTTTAATTGAAGGGCTGGGAATCACAGTCCCAAGGGATTGTGGGATAGCATTGGTGGACTCTCCAGATCTGAGTCTGGTGGCCTGGGCTTGAGCTCTGTCCACACTACAGAATGCCTGGGATCTGACCCACATCACAATAGAGCTCAGGCTCTGACACACCTCGTAACAGGTTCTGAAGGTCTTAGTCAAGAAGGGTCATTGGCACCAGTCCACTTTGCTACTGAGTACATCAACGGAAAGCGATACTTTCCCATGATTATGCAAGTGCTGGTAGATCACCAGGAATGCTTCATTGATATCAGTGTGATTTAGTTAGGAAAGGTGCACGATGCTAGCATCTTTAAGAACACAGGCCTTTTCAGCAAGCTACATGCAGGGACATTCTTTCTTCTCTGGCAAATTATCTCTGGCGATGTGGAAATGCCAATAGTGAATCTGGGGGACCCAGCCTATCCCTTGGACTCCTGGTACAGGCTGTCTGGATAACACCAAAGAAAGATTCAACTACTGTATCAGTAGGTGTAGAATGACTGTGGAATGTACTTTTGGTAGATGGAAGGGTTGCTGACATTGTTTACTCGCTAGATTAGATCTCAATGAGAAAAACATCCCAATGGTTATGTTGTGTATTGCATATCTGTGAGGCAAAGGGGGAAAAACTGCTGCCAGGGTGGAGAGGTGAGGTGAAGTGGCTGCCTGCTGAATTTGAATAGCCAGACACTTGGCTATTAAAAGAGCCCGTCGTGGAGCTATTTGTTTGAGGGAAGCATTAAAGGTTCATTTTCAGTCAGCTGTGTTGTGTCTTGCTGCCCTTGAGATGTCTGTCTTTAAATTTAAATTATATATTTTATCTTTTTTGCCTGCTTGTCTCTATTCTGTTGTGCCTGCTGCAAATTGTAAATATTGCTGGGCCTAGTGCTTTGCCTGCTGCTCAGAATTGTGTGATACACTTGCTATACATGTATAAAAATGGCTGCGTGTTTTCCTGACACTAGGATTTCTGTGGTTCTTGGTACACTTTCAGAAGTACTGTTTGATTTCCTGACTGCTGCTATTCATTAATGACTTGGATAATGTAGTGGAAAGTATGCTGGTAAAATTTGCTGATGACACCAATCTGGGAGGGGTTGCAAGCACTTTGGAGGACAGGATTAGAATTCAAAATGACTTGAACAAATTGGAAAAGGGGTCTGAATTCAAAAAGATAAAAATCAATAAAGACAAGTGCAAAGTACTTCATTTAGGAAGGAAAAATCAAATGCATAACTACAAAATGGGGAATAATTGGCTAGGTGATAGTGATCCTGAAAATGGTCTGGGGATTACAGTGAATCACAACTTGAATATGAGTCAACAATGTGATGTAGATGCAAAAAAAGGCTAATATCATTCTGGGGGGTATTAACAGGAGTGTCATATGTAAGACATAGGAGGTAGTTGTCCTGCTTCACTTGGAACTGGTGAGGCCTCAGCAGGAGTGCTATGTCCAATCCTGGACACCACACTTTAGGAAAGGTGAGGGCAAACTGAAGATAGTCCAGAGGAGAGCAATAAAAATGATAAAAGGTTTAGAACACCGGATTTATGAGGAATGGTTAAAAAAACTGGGCATGTTTAGTCTTGAGAAAAGAAGACTGAGGGGGGACCTGATAACAGTCTTTGAGTATGTTGAGGGCTTTTAAAAAGAAGACTGTGATCAATTGTGCTACATGTCCACTGAAGGTAGGACTGAAATAATAGGCTTAATCTGCAGCAAGAGAGATTTAGGTTAGATATTAGGAAAAACCTTATAACTGTAAGGGTAGGTAAGCCCTGGAATAGGCTTCCAGGGGAAGTTGTGGAATCCCCATCATTGGAGGTTTTTTAAAAACAGTTGGACTAACATCTGTCAGGGATGATCTAGGTTTACTCAATGCAGAGATCTGGAATTGATGACTTCTCGAGGTCTCTTCCAGCCCTACTTTGGTATGATTCTGTAATATTTGTTGTGAACTAATAAGGATATTTTGATTCTCCAAAAATAGACTGTTAGAGTGCAAAAATGCAGTGCACAAAATCAAAGCACAACCAAACATCTACAATGTCATACAAACATCTAACATAACTTGATAGGGTGAAAAATTTAAAATTCCTATTGAAAAGGAAGTAAACATATATGTCCATTGTGTAAACAAAAAGGTAAGGTCAATATAGTCTGTTGTAGCTACACATACATCAATTTGTGGTTTTCACAGTTCAATGTATGGGAAGCTGTGGTTTTCCTTGCTGTCCCCTGGCATGGAGCAGTGTGGTAAAGGATGCAGTCTGTGTTACTATGTGGTATCTTGGGAGATGTAGGTAGCAGTGACCATGGAGTTCTTCAAGGACTGCAAAAGCTGATGAGTCTGGGATTTTGGGACCTGTAGGGCAATCAGGCTCTGCAATGTTTGGGCTTCCTGTCTGAAAAGATGCTCCTCATCTTGCTGAGATTCCTGGGCCTTTGGCCTGTCCTCTCTGTTTTGATCCATGTTCTCAGTCATATTGGCCCTCCAAGCCCTTTGTTCATGATCCGACGCAGCACTGGCTTGTAGGATCTCACAAAACATGTCTTCCTTAGTCCTCTTCCTTCTCCTTTTCCTCATTCTGTGGACATGGAGGGAGTCTCCTATCAAGGCCACCACACCAGAAGCTGCTGATAAAAACAGACTCATGAACCATTAGACTGACAGTCACAACGGAAAGGGAAAGATAAGTTTCAAAACTTCCTTCCTTTATTTCCATAAGTACTTGTAATAAGAAATGTTTATTGACACTTCAGCTTTGGAGCACCTCAGCACAGAACCATACCCAAGCTTCAACTATGATGAGTATGGCTGGCAGGGTGGAGGTGGGGTGGATTTTATGTTGCGTGAAGCTATAAAATTTTGGTCCCTATTCCATGGTTATAAGTATAGGACAATTTCAGGGAATATTGGCACTATTTTTCACAGGCACTGGTGATTTTTGGCTGATATCTGACTCCTGAGGGTCATAAAGACAAAGAAAATCCACCTGGTACTGGCATCCCAAAACCACCAAGGCAGAGATGCTGCTAGCCTGTTTACTGCAATGTCAAACTCATCATAGAATAGCATGGGAAAGTGTCCTGCCGCAATCCCTAGAAACTTTCATGGAGATACTCCACAATCCTCTCCTGAAAGTATCGTCGAGATCTCTCAGGAGGATAGACAACTAGGGGAATGAAAAGTAGATGTCAACTCAGCCTCTGTTGGTTCTACCGCCACTAGAGCACTGGACGCTGAATTGATGTGTATTATGTAATTGAACTTCCAAAATACTGTTCAATAATTTGTTTTTCATGTATTGCCTTTTTTTTTTAAATTTTCTCACAATAGTAAGGCAATGAAAAGTTGAAACCTTTGTCTTGTACACTTGGGGATGGGCCAGGCACCATCTTTAAATGTCAGGGGGAGTGTGAAGAGGAAGGAAAAGCAAATGAAACATTGTACGGAAAATACACGCACATACCTGAGCTCTCTTCCCTGTCAGCAGCGGGATCTTCACTCACCTGGTGGACTGGCTAGACTCTTGTTGATTTTCAAACAGGTCCTGGTCCACAGAATGGTTGGACTCACTTGAAATGTCTCCCCCCACCACCTCCTCCTCCTCCTCTCCATGTTCAAGGCAAGGGCCTCCATTAAGGTTCCTCCACAGTATCCCCAGTGACTTGTATGGCACCTGTGACGTCATCACCACGTATAGATGCAGTTTGTTGTAAAAGCAGCAGGTCTGTGGGCAGCACCAGATTTCTTGTTGCCCTCCCTCACTTTGTGGTATCCGTGGGGAATTTCCTTCACTTTCATGCACCACTGCTACTGGTTCCTTTTCTTACACCCCCCATGCAGTCTGCTCATAGATATCCTCATTTCTACAACTGTTCTATAGTCATGCTTGCACAGCCTCTTCTCCCCACAGGCTCAGGAGATCCACTTCTTGCCTTCTCCAGGTAGCAGAGCATCTAGTGCCGCTAAGTGTGTGGAGAGTTTGTGTGTCGGTTGGACACAAACAACAAAGGTGTGCTGCTTAGGTGTGCTGGGTGTGCTCACCAAGGTGGCAACCAGGAAAGGGTATTTCAAAAACATGTGAGGCTTTTAAAAGGGGAGTGGGGGCTTCCAGTCTCTGTGACCCTGGCAGTGGAATTTAAAATTGTAAGCAGAGCAGTCACTGTTGCAGGGACTGAGGCATTGTCGACCTCAACAGTCCTCCCGTCACTGTCCCACACAGCTCATGCAGCGTCTATACTCATGCAGCATTGACCAGAGTAGTTGACCATGGTTCTGCACAGTTCAGAGGTGGTTTTACTGGATAGCCATGACAGGGTGCTTATGTTGGCTAGAGACAAAATTGAGCATAGAGACATGAATAAATAGGTTAATGAAAGGTAACTTATGTTCACCTAACTTTGCAGTGTGTACCAGTGAATTTGTGCTCTCCTGCAGCTCAATAATCCCTTCACCGTCCTATGACTGATTAACACTCACGCATCCAGCCCTATTAATTTCAGCCCTTCTTCCTCACCTCCCATGTGGTGGTAGCTAATGTGCGAAACAAGTTGCCCACAAGTTTGAACCCAGCGTGCTGATTGCAGAGTTAAGATTGCAAACTCTGGTTCACTTGGTTTCTTCTTTCCTCGGTGCCTTTCGGTGCTTTTGCTGTCTGGTGGTAATAAATTAGATAATCATTATGAGCAAGAGGATTATGAAGATAATAATTAACAAATGAGGGTGCTGAAGGATTTATAGCTCTGGCCTGATCCTGGACTAGTTTCGCTGGGAAAGAGCAACATCCAGCTTTCATTTGTCAGTAATTAGCCTTGCCTTTATTGCATTGTAAATACTGCTTTAATTACTGTACTACTTATCTTGGGAGATGGGACTCAAAGCAGGAGCTTAATGGGTTTCATGCACTACCACTTTTTTCTTTGCTCCTTATATAATAAATCTATGAGAATGAAGACTGGCAAAGTCATCTGGACATGTTTTCAAGATTAAGGCCTTAATGAGGGCTTCCTGTGTGTCAGTGTGCCCCATAATGCAGCCCTCAGGAAGCAGCCATGATGGGCCAGTTTCTCAAGCCCCGTTACAGTGGGGTGTGGTGGGGATGTGGACATGGCCCCACTCTATGCATGCCAGCAAGCAGCTGCAGGACTGCTCTGCAGTAAAAGACACTGGGCCTATCCTAAAGGGGCAGCACGTGCCACTTTTGAGCATGTGTGCTCTGGCCCCAGTGTGGATTAAAGTAGTGCAAAGCACAAGAGAGCACAGCTCCCTCTCTTATGCTCAAATGGAGGGAGAGCTCCCCCTCCTCTCCTATGTTTGTGGGGGGATAAAACTGAGCAAAGGGCTGATTGGATATCAGGAAATAGTTCCTGTGACATCTATTAGACTGCACAATTATCTCTCAAAGGAAATGTTTGGAACCCCGTTGCTTCAGACATTTAAAACTAGACTGGACAAAGACTTGGAGAATTCACTGAAGGGAACTGCGGTGGGGCAGTTAACCTCCCCACCAGTCAAAAAAAAGGGTTAAAGAATTCCTGTGGTTACAATCAACCCCAACCCATGGCACCTATGCAGCTTTTCAAGGCTGGGGTGGGCTCTTAAAAAGAAGGAACTCAGCACTCCTCTGAAACAAGCAGAGCTAGAGCTCCCAAGGTTACTTTGCTGAGGTACAGCTTGAGAGAACCACTAGCCTATACCCTCTGAGGAAAGAAGATGGGCTGGTTTGTTTCCTTAGTTGAAATCTCCAGGGCTGAATCATGGCCTTTAGCCATGCAGGACAGTGGGAGCCAAGACTTCCTGGGGAGCCTGAAACATGGATTCCCCTCTTTTTGTCTGAGGGAGAGACCCTGGCCCCTCAGGAGCCTTGAAACTATCTTCCTTTTTGTGGGGACTGTTTAACATCCCCTGGAAAGGGAGTGGACTTGATAAGAGATACAGCTGGATGACTATACCTCTGGACTGTACCACAGGACCACTGTTGCCCAGGGAACAATATACAAGGTAAGCAAGGTTTCTGCCTCCATCCCAAGGGGGTGACTTTGAGACATAACCTTCAAACAGGAACATAGGCAGCGAAAGTCCTATATCCTCTAATGGAGTTCCCATCCTAAGTATCTAGGACATTGGTTTTCAAACTTCATTGCACTGTGACCCCCTTCTGATAACAAAAATTACTACATGACCCCAGGAGGAGGGACCAAACCCTGAACCTGCTTTCCCGGGCAGAGGGCCTGTATTCTAAACTCCACCATCCAGGGCCGAAGCCAAAGCCGGAGCCCTGCCACCGAGGGGTAAAGCTCTCAGGCTTTGGCCCTGGGCAGTGGGGCTCAGGCTTTGGCTTCAGGCCCCAGCAAGTCTAGCGCCAGCCCTGGCAACCCAATTAAAATGGGGTCGTGACCCACTTTGTGGTCCCAACCCACAGTTTGAAAACTGCTGATCTAGGAGGACAATTCTGTTTAGGGTCTGCACTGAAAACATCAGCATTAATCAGACTACCCTTCCTGGCCAAAAATGGCAATGACTTGAAAACAAGCTAAGAAATAACTGGAACTGGACGCAAAATCAATCAGAACTAATTCATAGGGCTGGTCAAAAAAAATTAATCTTTTTTCTGATCAATGTCTTTTCTAGCTATATGAAAATTGCAAACTATTTTCATATTATTAAAATTTCTCATTTTTATTAAATTATTTAAAACAAAAGAACTCTCTCTCTCTCTCTCACATAGGATGCTGGGTCACGTAAATGACTTTGAAACACTCCAGATGAAGAATGGATTGGATTTACAAGAGTCTCATTTGGAGGTCTCAGGAGATCTGAGGGAATCTGGTCTCTCCAGAGAGTGTGGTAATGACTCCAGGATGGACAGAGGTCTCAGTATAATTCTAAAGTACTCCAGCTCTGTCTCATCAGTTTCTGTATGTCATTGATGATGATAATACACACAATTATAGATGGCATTCATATAACACATATGCACATGCATTCTTTAGTTGTCTCATTTGATTATTGTTGTCTTAGATTCTAAGGACAGAAAGGATCATTACGATCATCTAGTCCAGGGGTTCTCAAACTTCATTGCACTGCGACTCCCATCTGACAACAAAAATTATGATATGAGGGGAGAGGAGGAGAGACCGAATCCTGAGCCCTCCCGAGGCCACTGCTGCCGGGAGGTGGGGTCCAAATCCAAAGCCATGGGCTTCATCCCTAGGCGGGGGGGCCTGTAGCCTGAGCCCCGCTGCCCAGGGTTGAAGCCCTTCAGCTTTGGCCCTGGGCAGTGGGGCTCGGGCTTCAGCCCCGGGCCCCAGCAAGGCTAAAGTCAGCCCTGGCATCCCCATTAAAATGAGATATCAACCCACTTTGGGGTCCACACTCGCAGCTTAAGAACTGCTGATCTAGTCTTACGTCCTGTATAGCACAGGCCACATAACTTTCCCTAGAACGTATCTATTAGAAAAACATTCACACAGTATTCTAGCAACATCACACCAGTGCCAAATACAGAAATAAAATAATCTCTCTCCTCCTACTTTTTACTTCCCCTGTTTAAGCATCCAGGGATCACAGTAGCCCTTTTGGCTACAGTGCCATATTGGAAGCTGAAGTTCACCTGATTATCTACCAGGACCCACAAATCTTTTTCAGAGTCACTGCTTCCCAGGATAGAGACCCCCATCCTGTAAATCTGGCCTATGTTATTTGTTCCTAGATGTATACATTTTAGGGCTCTCAAATGATGTAAACAATTGTGACAAATCGTGCAATTAAAAAAAATCAATCACCATTAATCATGCTGTTAAACAATAATAGAATACCATTTATTTAAATATTTTTGGATGTTTTCTACATTTTCAAACATATTGATTTAGTTAAACACAATACGAAGTGTACAGTGCTTACTTTATATTTTTTCATTACAAATATTTGCACTATAAAAAACAAAAGAAATAGTATTTTTCAATTCACCTAATACAAGTAGTGTAGTGCAAACTCTTTATCATGAAAGTGCAACTTACAAATGTAGGGGGTTTTTTGTTACATAACTGCACTTAAACAAAACAATGTAAAACTTTAGCGCCTACAAGTCCTATTTCTTGTTCAGCCAATCGCTCAGACAGACAAGTTTGTTTCCATTTGCAGGAGATCATACTGCCTGCTTCTTGTTCACAATGTCACCTGAAAGTGAGAACAGGTGTTCACATGGCACTATGCTAGCCGGCATTGCAAGATATTTATGTGACAGATGAACTAAAGATTCATGTCCATTCATGCTTCAACACAATTCCAGAAGAGACATACAGTTGTCCCCCAAGGAGTTCAGTCAAAAATGTAATGAATACATTATTTTTAACGAGCATCATCAGCATGGAAGCATGTCATCTGGAATGGTGGCCAAAGCATGAAGGGGCATATGAATGTTTATCTGGCATGTAAATACCTTGCAATGCCAGCTACAAAAGTGCCATGCAAATGCTGTTCTCTCTTTCAGGTGACGTTGTAATTAAGAAGAGGGCAGCATTCTCTCACGTAAATGTAAACAAACTTGTTTGTCTGAGCAATTGGCAGAATAAGAAGTAGGACTGAGTGGACTTGTAGGCTCTAAAGTTTTACATTGTTTTGTTTTTAAGTGCAGTTATGTAACAAAAAACCCCTACATTTGTAAATTGCACTGTCACGATAAAGAGATCTCACTGCAATACTTGTGACGTGAATTGAAAAATACAATTTCTTTTGTTTTTTACAGTGCAAACATTTGTAATGAAAAAATATAAAGTGAGCACTGTACACTCTGCATTCTGTGTTGTAATTGAAATCAATAGACTTGAAAATGTAGAAAAACATCCAAAAATATTTAATAAATTTCAATTGTTGTTCTATTGTTTAACAGTGTAATTAAAACTGCGATGACGTGTGATAAATTTTTTTAATCATGATTTTTTTTTGTTAATTGCGTGAGTTAACTGTGATTAATTGACAGCCCTAATACATTTAGACATATTCAAACAAAAGTTCGCTTGGGCCCAGTTTATCAAGCAATCCGGCTTCCTCCGAATCTGACCTCAGATATAAATCTCCCTTGTTTGGAAAAGAAAAAGTATCTTTGAATGGGATATGGATCTATAACTCCTTGGCTCATTATCTGGTCAGGCCTTGTAAACTAAGCAGTGTCAGTTGACAGGAGCCCTGGAAGGAAAATGAAAGTTGCTGTTAAGAAGTGGTGCTGCAGATGCATAACTGGGTACTTTTCCCAATAAGTCAACATCTTTGTCTATCAGATGAGACACAAGATCTAGTCATTTGTTGTAACTAAAAAGAGGGGGAAAAGGTGGCAACCAACATGCCCTGATCAAATCCCAGGTGTGTAATTACATTCTGCTTACCTACCTTCCTATGATAGCTTTAATTGGATAAAGTACTCCTTTGCGTCCTATCCTAAACCATGATATAGTACTGCTGCATGCAGTTTTGTTGCACCTTTTGCTATTTACACAGCAATAATAATATGAAGGAATCATATTGGGTCTGAAATAACCATATTTACTAAACAAACATACACTTCCAAAGCCTAGTTACATCCTGCTGCTTTGGCTGGTGTCTGGTCTTGTCTTACATATAGAACGTGATGAGTGCCACTAAAGAGTTCACAAAATACTTAAAAGAATTTGAGCCTATTATTCTACACCAGTGGTTTTCAAACTGAAGGTCGCGACCCAGTAGTGGGTCATGGAATGTAAGGCACGGGATTGCAGCGGCTCTGGTCAGTACCATCGACCGGGCTATTAAAAGTCCCGGATTGGCGGTGCTGCCCAGCTAAGGCAGGCTAGTTCCTACCTGTTCTGACATCGTGCTGCGCCCTGGAAGCGGCCACCACCAGGTCCGGCTCCTAGGCAGGGGGGCCACGGGGCTCTATGTGCTGCCCCTGCCCCGAGCACCAGCTCCGCACTCCTATTGGCTGGTAACCGGCCAATGGGAGCTGGGGAGGCTGTGCCTGCGGGTGAGAGCTGCGCGGAGCTGCTTGCATGCCTCTGCCTAGAAGCCAGATGTGCTGCTGGCCGCTTCCAGGACGTGGTGTGATCCGCGGTGCCAGAACAGGCAAGAAGCCTGCCTTAGCATCCCTGCTAAGCCCACACCCCAACGCTGTGCCCCAATCCCCTGCCCTAGCACTGAGCCTCCCCCCAAACCCAGAGCCCCTTCCTGCACTCTAAACCCCTCATCTTTGGCCCCACCCCAGTCTGCACTCCCAGCCCAGAGCCCTGACTCCCTCCCGCACCCCAATCCCCTACCCCATCCCTGAGCCTCCCCCGCAACCCCCTCCTGCACCCCAAACGCTTTCATCCCCAGCCCCACCCCACAGTCCTCACCCCTGCACCCCAACCCTCTGCCTCCCACACCCCAAACCCCTCATCCCTACTCCGTTGGGTCACAGGCATCAACAATTTTCTTCAACTGCCAGAAAAAAAGTTTGAAAACCACCCACTATACTGTGAAACAGCTGCTTTTTTTTCTCCCCCAGCGGCGGCTACATTTCATCAACTCGGGAAGTGGCCCTTAAGTATATTAAATCCATGTAAGCACTTTGAGACATACGGATGAAAGATGCTATATACAATTCTTTCCCTATCATGAAGGATAAATGAGCCCTCTTGTAAAGCAGTACTGACCGTCCAAAATACTCAGCAGAAACTTCATACAGGATACTGCTCCGTAGCTAGGTTAGGAAGCTATCTAGGATTAAATGCTTGCAACCTCTGTGGGAGTCTGTGCCACATGCTCTCTATATTTTTTTCCCCTGCCCTCAGCCCTGTTTCATCAACTGCATTGACTGTCCCAGCAACAGATGGTTGGAGGAGGGGGATAGAAAATGTGCCTGCACAGCTAGTAGTGCTCTGATGCCATTGTAATGTGGGCATAAAATCAAGGAACATATGTAGAAGCGGCTGCTCACAGTTGTGAAGGCATGTAAAAATATGGCGCTGTTGAAAACCTTTGATAGATCTTATTACTGTAAAACTATCGATTTTTTGTGTGCAATAGGAACCCACAAAAAGTGATGTTTTTCTTTAGTGCCTTTATTCATTGCTCAGTTAGAAAAAAGTAATTCCATCTTGCAATAAACTGGAAGGTTTATGCCCAGTCTCTTTGCCGAGTGTTGTAAGTTAGTGGCACTAAATGTGTGACAAAGAAACCAAGATAGGTCTGGAGGCACTGCAGAGAAGGCAGACAGGGGCCCTGGCTTGCTTTGGACCACCTCTCTAGCCGAAATTCAGATCATTGTGGATGGACCTTTAAAGGAGCCTTGGACCATCCTTGGCTGGAGTTAGGGTCACTGCAAAGTGGGGTTTTTGAGTGGGGTCTTTGAGGAAGGTTAGGGATATAATGGGAAGGCTGCCCAGAAGAAAAGTGAGCCAATACTTGCATCTAGTTCTTCTGGGCTGCCTTCATGCCATAGCCTTGGTTTCTAAAACAAGTCAAAGGAGGAGATCCCGTATTCCAGCAGTTCTTCAAAGTATGCTCCTTCTGAATCAGTTGATAGTGGCTTATGGTGAGATTCTAGTATCTGGAGAGGACCAGGTTATAAATCATTGAATAAAATGGGTTCAACAATAGAGGAGACAGAAAATGCGGGGAAAGTCTTATTTCCTACTCCATTCCCCAAAGACAATGGCTGGCAGCTTTCCTGTTGAAATAGCCCGTGAACCACTCTTGGAGATCTGCTGAAATAAAAAAATGCAAGCTAGAGTGCTAGACCTGTGAGGAGGATAAATGTGCATTAGACTGGAAAACTATGCACAGAAATACAACAAAGTCCTCTAAAATGGCACAAATAATATTGTGTGTCAACTTCTTGCCATGAGACCTTTGGCCCACTCCTGGGAGTTTGGCCTTTGACTTTAGCAGGGGTAGGATTAGACACCTAGAGTGCAAGAATGCCATCCTAAACTGGCAATCTCTGACACTGACTTTGTGTGTGGCCTCGGGGAAGCTACTTAACCTCTCCATGCCATAGTTTTTCCATCTGTGAAATGAGGAAAAAATACAGAAAACTGCACCTCACAAGGGAGCTGTGAGGATCAAATAGTCAGTGTTAGCTAAGTACTTTGAAAATGTATGCACTCCGATTAGTATTACAAGCTAGGCAAGCCATTTCAGAACAACACAATTTAGGGCCTGTTATTTATTGTTCCCTTTTCTGTGGTTCAGGTGCAAATCTATTAAGACATAAAATAACAGATGCAGTAACTGAGCAGTCTGGCGTGAAGGGTGAGCTTTCCAGTAGCCATATGCAGCATTCCATATGGCTTAGTGATAAAGACGATCAGAGCCCAGAAAGTGGCAAAGAGGTAGAACAAGGGGTCATGGCCCTCAAGGTCCCATCAGTTTGGTACATCAAAAACACAGTCAGGATCATCCTTGGTCTAAGCCTCCAATGAAAGTCCATAGACTTACATCAGGGATGAATTCGAGCCATGGGTTTTATGGCTAGGTATAATTTGCTAGGAACTTCCTTGTATATCAATGCACAGGTTGCAAAGCTCTGCTTTTTGGAGTGAGTCCCAGTTTGTTGGGGAGGTTTTATGTGTACGGTCAAACACGGATATTGCTCCTGAAAGTGAGACGCTGGTAACAATAGAAAATCAAGTGTGATGTGGCAGGTGCAATGCAAGTAATCCATCTCCTTTGCTGTTACACCATAAAATGTCTCGGAGACTCAAGTTACTGTTCAGAATTCAGACTGGGTAAGTGCTAAATGAAAGCTGTCACCATCAGATAGCTGTTCAGTGGTCTCTGTCCTATTCTTAGTGGACAGGTGTCAATATCATACAAGTCACTAATTCAATCAGCAATAATTAGCACTGCTGTGGATCTCAACAGAAAGGACACGGAATGAACATGCTATGCAGAGCACATTACTCTCTCATCTCTAAGAAACTGGTCCCTGGAGAATAGGGTTGGGACACACTTGTGGACTAGTATGTTAGAAATTTCCACTACTACTTCCCATGCTATATCTAATCTGAGGATAATTAGGGGATGTCAGTCTCCAGAACTGACATTTTACCATCCCTAAAATTCCATTCAAGTTTTTTTAAAGACAACTCTTACAGATTGTTTGATGGGAAATTAGATTAACTTTCCTCTTGCCCGTCCCCTTTCAGACTCAACCTACCACAAGAAAAGCCCCTGTTGACCCTTCAGGTTACCTATCAGTCACTGTTATTTTTTACTTGGTGCCTGCTGTCTTTGGGACTGAATTGGACAAAGGGTTACACTTCTATTCAAAACCTCTGGTGAAATTCCAATCTCTCTTGCTCACTTTCTTTGTGCTATCAAAATGCAACTGATTAGTTTATGTTCAGAAAGCACTTTGAAAATATAAAGCATAACCTGTAATGCATTATTATTAGAGTCTTAAAAGTAGTCAGTCCAGTTAAGCATTCAGCAGTATTTTTGCAGGCGTGTTGCTGAAATGGAGGTCAGAGGTGCCTTATCTCCATATGCTCCAACCTGGCTGGTGCCAAGTTTGTGTCTGCCAATATCCTTAATTTCAATACTAATATGTTTCCACGACCCTGACTTGTTTCCAGTGTCAAGAGGTTATTCTTGGCCTCATCATCAGACTTTTTTTTTCTTTCCATAACTACAAAGATAAGAGAAAACATTCCCTTTGTCCATAAAATTCAGAACAAGTCCTTAAAAGTTATTGGTTGCTCCTGAGCAGCAGGGCCTAGGAATAAAGAGCCTGCAGTTGCCTTCATCCCTGGAGTTAATGGGAATTATGGGTGATGACTAAGTGGCCAAGAAAAGGTTCAAAGGTCAGAATTGGGTGGGTGGTTTTTATTAGAAACTTCTGTAGCAGCGGTTTGTGTTCTAGGAAGTGTATGTGTGGGGGGGGGGGGGGGTTGTTTTGTATATTAAAATTAAAGGGAATAGTGTGTAATGGTTGGAGCAGAGGGCTATGGAGCCAGGATTTCTGGGTTCCTAGTACAGTACAAGTTCTGCCACTGACTCTCCTTGAGAGTCTTGTATAGTGACACTTTCAAAAGTAGCCACTGATTTTTGGGGTACTAAAATTGAGATACTGTGGTTCTCTCCCATCACAATCTTTAACATATTTATCTTCACAACATTCCTGTGGGGCAAGGAAGTGCTATTGTCCCCATTTTACAGACTGGGCACACTCTCTCTGTATCTAAGTGACTAGAGTAGGAAGTATGTGCAGGACTAGGGAGACCAGATGCCCCAGTTTTACAGGGACAATGCTGATTTTGGGGGCTTTGTCTTATATAGGTGCCTATTACTCCCCACCCCTGTCCTGTTTTTCACACTTGCTATCTGGCCAGCCTAGGCAGGACAGGAAACTGAATCCATGTCTCTTATGATCTTGGCCAACATACTAGACACTATACCATCCTTTCTCCCCACTTTGTTGAAGAGAGCTTTGAAAAAGCCTGTGAGAGCAGCAATACACCAGCCAAGGAGCAGGTGCTCTAGAGATAGAGTGAAAAATAGATGGGCATTCCCTGCTTTGCTCTTTGGCAGCTGTAGCCCAGCCCATTCTGAAAGGCCCCATTTCTTGCTTTGTACAGAGGAATATTTTCTCTATTTTTTATTATTTTTCTAAGGCTGAGGAAGCTACTAACAGAAAAGTCCCTGTGGTTGCAACAACACCAGAAACACTAGAAGAGATGTCATCCCAAACAGTATATCATCTACAGCAGCTGCAATGGGGGGAAAGTTTTATTTGCTCTAAAACAAATTAACTACAGCCTTGTTTAAATTCAACTGTCTGTAGGCTGGGGAAATGTTAAATACAAAACTAGTGTAACAAGTGACAAGGCACAAAGCCTGCCCTCTGACCTCTCTACTAAATGCTTGGGGCCCGATTCTCCTTTACATTAACACCCCTGTTTACTATCAGAACAGTGTAACTAAAAGGGCCTTAATGTAAAGGAGAATCAGGAAGAGAGTCAAGAGAAAATCTGAAGGTATGTCTACACTGCAAACACTGTGTGCAGGCTAACCTACCTGAGCTAGTTTGAATCCAGTTAATGTGGATAATAGCAGTGAAGACAATGAAAGACAATGAGCTTCAGAATAGGCTAGCGAGCAGAATACAAAACTGGGGTCCATGCTGAGCTTGTACTACATGTGTTAACGTTTGTAAAATCCTTTGAGAAACTTAACTGAGGGATGCTCGAAAAGTCCAAAAGTATTTATCATGTTTTTGTTTTAATAATAACTCTTCCAGCTGCATGTTGGCCTACTATCTCCCAGTCTTTAATGCGTAACAAGGCCTAAAACCAATGTGCTGTGATTATTGGTTTTGCAATTAAACACTTGAAATTTGACTGCTTTTTGAGTTGTAACAGGAGCCTGTCTTTGTCAAAATACACTGCTGTAAACCAGCATTATACCGATGGAAGTCAATGAATTTACACCAGTGTAACTGAAATCAGAATCTGGGCCTCATTTAAAATATATTCTATTTTCTTTAGATTATTAGGACTCGGATTTTAAAAAAAAATAATCTTATTTCCTGTTCATTTATCTTGTTTCACTCTTTATGATTTTCTTGGCTTGGCCAATACAATTAGTTTGATCATTCCCTCTCTTGTTTCTTTCAGTCTTGGCACATGGCAGTTGTGTCTCAGTTGGACACTCCAGGGAAAGGATGAAATGAAAACAAAATAGTGAAAAGATTTCCGTTCATGTATGGTGCAAAATCTAACTTTGGAGAAAAGAGGACCCCTTTAAAAAGTAAAACTTCTGATCAGGTTCCAGATCTCACTGCATTTAACCCTTGTTGTGCATTTTGACTGTGCAGTAATGAACCCTGGGCACGTAACTAAGCATAATGGCCCTGATCACCATACGTTAGTGTGATGGGGTGTCCACCCCACACAAGGCAGAATCAGGTTATTAGGACCATTAACATGATAGGCTGCACCTGGAGGAGAGCCAGAGTCTGAAAGACTAATTGATGATGAAGTCCAGCTGGGCAGAGGCAGACTGAGCTTGAATAAAGCCTGCAAGCTGAGACCAGAAGGGCTGTAAGGGAGATAGTTTGCAGTTTCTCCCTGGGAAAAGGGAGGTGTGTTTGGGGTGGCAGTGACTTGCAAGAAGCCAGAGAAAGGAGTAGTCTACAGTTACTCCCAAGGAGGAAGGCATTTGGGTTGGTAACCCCAGAGGAGGGGCTAGAAAATGGACCGGGGAAGAAGGAAGGGAAGTAGGAATAGGGGCCGGGAGCATGCAGGCTACACATAGGGTTGTTAGACATAGGGCCTGTGGGCTAGAACCTGGAATAATGGGTAGACCTGGGTTCCCCTACTAGCCACTGGAGAAGTAGCAAGGAGCTGGCCTTGGAGCAGAAGTCTGTCTGGAATGGCTTGTGGACAGCAGATCCAGTGGGACTTTCCTACCCTGGAAGAGGAGGTCTCTAGTAACCTGCCCAGAGGGCTGAGTCATGAAGAGGGAGCATTCTAAGCCTGAGAGGGGAAGGGGGGACAGTGTGAGGAAGGGAGGGCATCAGACCTGAGTGGCTGGGTCTGGGGATTAGCTCCACAAAAAGGTGCTCCAGCAGTGAGTAAATCCTGTAACAGACTAACAAGGGAAAAGAAATATCATTTATATTTAAATTGTTTGGCAAACCTTTATCAATTTTTAATTAGATATTTTACCCTCAGTTTAAAATTTTCTTGAGGAGTAGTCTGGGAGTACATTAAATTGCTGTATCGCAAGATCCATCACTGTTTTTAATTCAGTTAAAGGCTTCTTAAAAGCTTGTTTCTATTGTAGAAATCCCTACAGCTCATCATTTGAGTTTAGGTCAAATGTAGCTCCCTCTGTTCTCAGAGTAAAGCACTGTGATTGGAATGGTGTATGAAATAAAACTTGGTAGAATTATCAAATGTACATCTGTACCACAACCTAGAGTGCTTTCTTATTGCTGTAGGGTATTTTGAGGTCAAGTGGTATGTCTGCTTTTTTTTTTTTTTATAAAGGGCATAATCAAATCATGAACACTTATACCAGCTAAAATAATATTGGCTAATAATATCATGGATCATATGAGTTGATGTCTCCTGGGGAAAGGTGTGAATCCCCTTACGTTGGTCCATTATTAGGTGGACATAGTAGAATTCTCAGTAATAATGCAGAAAAAGCAGCTGTGTTCAATAAATCTGTTCTGTATTGGGGAAGTAAAGTACAGCTGTAATTATATCAAATGATGCCTTTTTTAAAAGTAGTAATACAGAAGGATATTGATTGGAAGCTACTAAAATTAGACATTTTTTAAATCAGCAGTCCCAGATAACTTGCATCCAAGAGTTTTAAAAGAGCTGGCCAAGAAGTTCACTGAACTGTTAATATTGGGGGGGATTTCCCCTAAAACACAACCCTTGGAATAATGGGGAAGTTCCATAAAATGGGAGGAAAGCTAATATTACACCAATATTTAAAAATAGTAAATGGGACAATAGGCCAGACCTGGATCCCAGGCAAAATAATGGAGTGGTTTATAGGGGACTCTATTAAATCAAAAATTAAAGGATAGTAATATGCCTAATGCCAGTCAACATAAGTTTGTGGGAAATAGATCCTGTCTAACTTGATATTTTGAGACCTTAAATTTGGTTAGAGGTAGTAGAGTTGATCTAATATATTTAGACTGGGTAACAGGTTTAAAAAAAAAAAAGCTAGAATGATACAAAATCACCATGGCACATATTAGATGGATTAAACTAGCTAACTGAAAGTTCCAAACTTCAAAAGGGAAGCAGTGAGTAGGTGTGTATTTGGTAGGGTCTCCAGACGTTTGTTCTTGGCACTGTGCAATTTAATATTGAGTCATAATTTAAGGACAGCAGGGACAACTAGATATCTACTCTATCCTCTTTTATATCCCAGACCACTGCACCCATAAACTAAGCCCAACTGAAAAGATCAGTTCCACAGCCTGCAGGAGTGCCACAGACAGAAAATAGGCAGGACTGAGATTCATTAATGGCTGAGGCCCCCACAATGGCAGGGAAATGACTAAGGTACGCATACACAGATGATTTTGACAATTGAGTTGCACCCCTGTGCTGCAGAGGAAGGTAAATAAAGCCCAAAGTCACTGCTAGTCTGACCTGGGGAAAAATTCCTTCTCAATCCTACACAGGGCAACCAGTTAGACCCTGAGCATGTGAGCAAGAACCAGCCAGGCACCTGACACAGAGAGTCCTCAGAGCCCTGGCCCACTCTACCCAATGTCCCATCTCCAACTGTGGCCATCCCTGATGCTTCAGAGGAAGGATATTTAACACAAAATACGTTGATAGTGGGGACTCCCTTCCTGAACCTTGCAGGTGGCCAACTGAAGTGCTGATGCATGAGCTTTTAGGAATATAAGACATAAACCAGAAGTGATCTTCAGGGCTGCTGAGCTCTGCCCCCATCAATGACCTGGTTTAAAATATAGTCATTACTGTTGGGGGAGTGGTAAATAGTGAAGAGGGCAGGTTACTGATAGAAAGCAACCTGGATCACCTGGTAAGCTGGGCACAAGCAAACAATATTTATTTTAATATGATCAAATGTAAAATTATAAATCTCGGAACAAAAAATTCAGGCCATACTTATGGGGTGGGGGGATTCTATCATGGGAAGTACTGATTCTGCAGAAGACTTGGGGTTCATTGTGGATAATCAAATGAACATTAGCTTCCAGTGAGATGCTGTGGCCTAAAAAGGCTAATGTGATCTTTAGATGTATAAATGGGAACGTTAAGAGTAAGGAGGTTTTATTACCTCTGTATCTGGCACTGGTGCAACCACTGCTGGAATACTGTGTCCAGTTCTGGTGTCAACAATTCAAGAAGGATGTTAATAAATGGGAGAGGGCTCAGAGAAGAGCCACAAAAATGAATAAAGGATTGGAAACCCTGTTTTATAGAGATTAAACTCAAAGTTCAGTCAACTTAGTTTAACAAAGAGGCTTTTAAGGGGTGATTTGATCAGTTTATAAATACCTATATGGGGAACAGAAATTTGATAACAGGCTCTTCAGTATAGTAGATGAAGATATAACATGATCCAATGACTGGAAGCCGAAGCTAGACATATTCAGACTGGAAATTGGGCATAATTTAACAGTGAGGATAATTTCCCCATTGGAACAACTTATCAAGGGATCTCCATCAGTGGCAACTTTTAAATCAAATTTGGATTTCTCCCCGTCCCTCCTCCCCGCCCCAGAAGATATGCTCTATCTCAAAAGGCATTATTTGGTGGAAGTTCTGTGGCCTGTTATACAGGAGGTCAGACTAGATGATCACAATGGTCCCTTCTTGTCTTAGGGGAGGGTTCATAGATTCTATCTACTGCTTTTCAGGACTGTAATTAAGGGTTTGTCTTTTTTCTGAAGCATCAAGTGTCATGAACTTCCAGAAACAGTAGTTATTGAACTTACTTATCTAATGGTCTTACTTATTATCACAAAGCTCTTGTTCCTAAGCAGGGGGTGTGTGCATTTTTCATGCAACTGGCCAGGAATTCTTATGTATACAGCTTCCACTAATATTCTGCAAAATGCATTTACAGAAACTCATTACTTTCCTGAAGGCTAAAGAAATCACACAACCATCTCCCTTTTCAAACTGCCAGGAGATAAGCAATGAAGAATGCTATCTCCAAATGCAAGAATAAGACAGGCCCTGGCACTTTGGGGAAATCTGGATCCAAACTTTGCTGTATGGCAACATCTCTAGTAAACTTTAGAACACTGGCAGATATGACTTTTAAATGGCATCTTTACATTGCTTTGTGTGATGGGAGCAATGTATTGATAAGGGGGAACAGGGTGAAATAGTAATTATCACAGCTGGTCACTCACTGGTTTGAGGGAATATTGCAGCTGAGAGTGAGGTATAAAGAAACTACATCTTTAAGGAGGCTTGACATTAGATATGGTTGGTTTGTGTTCCTCTAGGTTATGCTGTTCAGCTGTCCCCAGAAGCAGACTTCTGAAGTTCAGCTTTCTCCATTGCTGGTTGTTGATGTGTTTTGATTTTCAACTCCCTCCTCTGAAAATCAGAAAAGAGGTGTCTCAGGTGGGGAACCCCACAACTGAGACACACAAAATTAATGGGCTATTCTGGAAACTTGGCTGCAACTAGTGCCCATGCAAGAGTGGCAGATGCTTTAACCAGCTCCAGTGAGCCAGTGTTCCCAGAAGACCCACTTCAAGAAGGTATATCTTAAATATAAAGAATCTTTAGTTAAGTCTCCTCATTGGCATGTTCCTTGTGCTCTTCTGTAGCTGTAGAGGTCACCCTATATAATAGCTTAGCAGAAGAAGAGAGTGAGGTGGCAGTACAAGAACACAAGTAACGTTTCCTATTAGTTGGGAAGAGCCTGTTTTCCATTAAATAAAATACTTTGTCCTTCTCTAGCTCTTCTGTGTGAGGAAACTTCCAAAGCACTTTCCATACTCTAATGAATTTAGCCTCACACCATATCTCTGAGGAGCATGTCTACTATTATCTCTATTTTACAAGCTGGGAAAGGGAGGAGGCTAAGCAACTTGTCCCAGGCCACCCAGGAGGCCTGATTATGTTCTCACTTATTCTAGTATAAAACGGTAGTAACTCCACTGGGCCATATTCTGATCTCGTACGAGTATAGATCTGGAATAACTGCTGAAATCAATGGAGTTACAACAGCTTTGCACCCACATATCCCAGTGCTGAAAGTAGACCATTGGCATTGCTCCATATTTATACCAGTGTAACTGAAATCAGATGTAGCCCAGGAAAACTGTAGCAGAGCTGCTAATTTAATCCATATCCTCTGATTCCCAGTCCTATGCTCTGTTAGTATAAACATCCTGTTCTTTCTTCTGAAAAGGAGAGGTAGCGTGTTTATTTTTTACAGAAGTAAAACTACAGAACCTTTGTAAGCTTTTTTTAAAAAGCTTATATATTTGACGTATATACGAGTTCAAAATAGTAAGTGGACAGTGAGTCAATTTCCTTCATCTGAATGTGCAGACCTTCAGTTTCTCAAATGAATTCTCCCCAATAGCTCCAATTTACTGCCCTTTTCAAGCAGAGAAGGGCAATGGTATCCCAAAGGTGCTCTGTAAGGAAATAAGGAAGCAGCCCACATATCAGATGAAACCAATGAGACGATTATCCACATTCATCAATATCACCACGAATCACGCGGAGGAGTGCAGTGGAGATATTTTATATTCATGGCAGAGAAAAATGGGTAAACGTTGCTAAATGTGAAACTTGATTCCCTTTCTTCTGTTCAATCTTTTTTAATTTAGTCTGGTCGTCTGATTTATTTTCATATGTGATAAGACAAAGGATTCTTCCAATCCCATCATTTTATTACTTCCATCTACAGTGCCTGGAGAATCAACTGATTTTACACAGGGAAAAAACAAAACAAATGAGTATAAGTGTAATTCACCCCCGAGATCTTTTTCCAGCCATTGGAGACACAACTTACCATAATTGCCACAGAGAGAGGTGAAGCTAAATTATTTGCATTGTCAAAACCCTTGATATTGAAGGAAGAAAGCAGCAATCTTGCATGCAAATCTGTTTCATACCATACAAAAGGTTTTTACTGCTTGCTTCTATATCATAATAAATAAGAGACTATTGCTGTCAAGGTTCCTTACCCACTCTGAACTCTAGGGTACAGATGCGGGGACCTACATGAAAACTTCCTAAGCTTACTTTTACCAGCTTAGGTTAAAACTTCCCCAAGGTACAAACTATTTTACTTTTTGCCCTTGGACTTCCGCTGCCACCACCAAACGTCTAACTGGGTTTATTATTGCAAAGAGTCATTTGGAAAAAAGTCTTTTTCCCCCCCAAAATCCTCACCAAAACCTTGCACCCCCCTTCCTGGGAAAGGTTTGATAAAAATCCTCACCAATTTGTATAGGTGACCACAGACCCAAACCCTTGGATCTTAAGAACAATGAAAAAAGCATTCAGTTTCTTACAAGAATTATTTTAATAGAAGTAAAAGTAAAAAAAAATCACCTCTGTAAAATCAGGATGGTAAATACCTTACAGGGTAATTAGATTCAAAACATAGAGAATCCCTCTAGGCAAAACCTTAAGTTACAAAAAGACACAAAGTCAGGAATATCCATTCCATTCAGCACAGCTTATTTTCTCAGCCGTTTAAAGAAATCATAATCTAACGCATATCTAGCTAGATTATTTACTAAGTTCTGAGACTCCATTCCTGTTCTGTCCCCGGCAAAAGCATCACACAGACAGACCCAGACCCTTTGTTTCTCCCCCCTCCAGCTTTTGAAAGTATTTTGTCTCCTCATTGGTCATTTTGGTCAGGTGCCAGCGAGGTTATCCTAGCTTCTTAACCCTTTACAGGTGAAAGGGCATTTCCTCTGGCCAGGAAGAATTTTAAAGGTGTTTACCCTTCCCTTTATATTTATGACAATTACTCTACAATATAAGCAACCAAAGGACAGACAGGAGTTGAAGAGGAATCAAAAGGGAACTTCTACCCTTGGATATTGGTTTGAGGGGAATCCTAAAAAGCTACTAATGTATGAGAAACACAGTATCATTCCCAACTGTCTGGGGCAGAGGGCAAATCACCGTATGTTTCTTAAACCATTTAGTGCAAGGTACACTACTAGACTGTCGCCTTTTACCTCTGGAGACCTGGATATAAATATGAGCTAGATAATATGTGAAATAAGTTTAGTGGTCTAATTCTAGTTCAGAACATGAGTTCAATGGGACTGTTCACATGAGAAGGTGAGCATAAGTTGGTTCATATGTGTATATATAATATGATCTCCCTGTTATGCTTTTGACTTCTTCCTTCTGAAGCTAAATATAACAATCTGTCTGGGTGTAAATCAGCCTCCCCACTACCCTATGTCTAGTGTCAGTTACTGGATAATAGAGAAAATGTCATTACTCATTTCCTTAGCTCAGTCTGCTCCTTTGAAGTACTGATTGCCATCACCTTGTTTTCTGAAGTTCTCACAAAGTACTATATGTGGTATATCCCAGAATGTGGCCACATCATCCTACCATTCTGACTGGTTTTATGTTGCAACAGCACTCCACCAGTAGTTCCAACTTTTTAGGGTGTTTTTTTTCAGTTATGGTGAGTTTGTATGTGTCCGTGGCTGGGGAGTAGGGCAAGAGGGAGTAGAGAGAGAGATTCAGCATAGCCACCTGGTGTCACCTGCCAGGGTAGGATGTGCCAGTTCTGGCTCAGTCTGAGTTTATTAGTATCATTATTTAAAAGGCTCAGCAGATTGAAAGGGTCACTGAAGTTAAGTATCTGAAGGCAATGAGAGGAAAAAAACAGGATTCAATATTGCACACTCATTTAATTCATTTAATAAACAAAATCAGCAAGATAGCAATTTTGTTGATCTAGCTGGCACAGCAGAAGCTTAGAGGACAAATAAGAGATATAAATGCCTCAAACAGGATTCGTGAGAAGCCAATATGGGATTTATCCATAGCATCAGTAGCTTGCTAGAGATAAGGAGAGAAGGTTAGTCTAGTTAATAGGAGTCTTTAACCAGTAGCCATGTGGGAAACAAACTTATTTTAGCTTGCTTTGCATCTCCTGTATGTGACTTTCAATGCCGTGAGAGCTGAATACAATGACTAAAGTATTTTCCTCTGCTGTTCCTCATTAAGCTGCCCTCATCTGCTTTCTTGCATTTCTGCAGACAGCACTGTGTGCTTAATCTGATGCCACATCCTATTTCAATCAGGTTTGGAAAGTTTAATTCACTGTGGTCTGGAACTTGCTCCTTGATGGGCTGAAGCTGTGTTTAACACAAGGGAAATTGCTTGCTCCTGTTGTTTCTCAGCTGAGAGTTTCACACTTGTAGCTCTTGCTCTTACATTCTCATGGTTCATCTCTGGGCAACAAAAAGGCCAACCGAATTTTTAGCGTGACTGTGATCTCCATTGGCACAGGTATTTACAACATCTTCAAAAGTGCTCAATAAAGTTCAAAAGACTAATCCTCAGTCTAGCTTCATTTCAGAGGGGAATTTGAGGAAAAAAGAACATGCCTTGCTCCGGACCACAGAGAGAGAGTTAGTATCAGAACCATGATTAGATTTCATTGGTTCTTGAACCTGACTCTCTGGTTTGTGCTAATTCCACATACCAGAGTTCACCAATAGACTTCATCAGAAGAAGTGCAAAGGGAAAAGAATAGAGCACTGGTTGTGTAAATGCCTGCTCTGAATCTACCAACAGCACTAAGACTGTCTCAAGGATTACGCAACTGCAATAAAAGAAGCTGTTTATTCCTCCACCATCACAGCCACAAAATCACATCCAGCAGAGCTAGTCCACACAGTGAACCAGCCAATCAATATGAGCAGCATAATCCAAACATCAGACCAAAGCACCAACTGCTGGGAAAAGCTCTCATCCTACTTTGCAGAAAAGATCAACCCAATAAGAGCAGACCTAAACAAATAGTTCTACTTATGTCTCAATCATCTAAAGTGCTGGAACTCAAGTGGCTAATGTTTCAGTACCCTGAGACAAACCTATGAATGATGTTTTTTGTAAAAACAAAAAGAGTACTTGTGGCACCTTAGAGACTAACAAATTTATTTGAGCATAAGCTTTCGTGAGCTACAGCTCACTTCATCGGATGCATCCGATGAAGTGAGCTGTAGCTCACAAAAACTCATGCTCAAATAAATTTGTTAGTCTCTAAGGTGCCACAAGTACTCCTTTTCTTTTTGCGAATACAGGCTAACATGGCTGCTACTCTGAAACCCGTTTTTTGTAAGTACAAGCTATTGGTACCTGTGAAAATGTAGTCCTAATCTATAAATCATTTCTCATGCACGATTGCATGATCTCACCTACCCTGTTCTCTGGGCCAGAGGCTGGGTTTTTTTACTTGTCTGCACCTTTATAAAGCAATGTACCAAGCACAATAAACCTAAATTGTGGTTCCAAGGTGCTACTGTGATATAAATAATTTCAGTGGGAGTTTGCCTGAATACAGAATCAGTGAAAATCTGAGCCCAGATTAGGACGAACTCCTTTTCAGTGAATAAATTGGCAGTAGAATTAGATTTGCAAATGCAGTTGTCAAGATAATAGGCCAATAATAAGACACATAAGATGGAAGTGGGTCATCTTCTTTCGTATGGCATTTGAAAAGCAACAGGCTGGAATTATAATTGAATTTTAAGACTCAAAAATCACTCTCATGCTTCTGGGGGTAGCTAGGTGGATCCTCCTTGTACCACCACTGTAAGTGTGAATGGGCCAATTGCCCACGATGTGTCACATATGGAAGTGGGTGTAAAGCAAGGAGGAGACCAGTGGCCCACTTTGGTCATGATTTCTCTGATTTTTTTCAGATGCTGCTATGATGGAAGCATATAAACACACAGACTGATTCAGAACAATGGAAATCTATTTCATTGTCTGCCTGAATATATTTGAAAAAATTAAGTAATTTTTGCAGGCGGAAAAAATTTCCATTTCACACACCAATAACCTCACAAAGTGGTGACCAGAATAGCTCTCTCAGGTGCTACTGTAAATGCCTCTGTCTTCATGCTTTCATGTCTTAGTAGTTAGATTTAATTTCCACTCCCCACACTCACTGCAGGCTTTGATCCCACTTTATCATGTGATGTCTTGTAATTTTAGTCTCTGAGCCAACTTCCAGGTGACCAATTACTACTGAGAGTCCGCAGGTTTTGGCAGCTGCTGTGACCATCTTTCAGCTCCTATTCATTGGTCATCTCAATTTATGGTGGGAATTTAGTCCAAGTTAAGTTTAAAATGCAATAAAAAGTTATATTTATCCTAAATGAAATGTACCTGCAATTTCTATAACTACTACATAGTTTACACCAATAAAAGACTGGAAATAATTATGTACAAGACACATTCGCCAGCATTTTACTTTCTTGTGCTATAAATAAGCCCCGATGAACTGTAAGTCATAATAAAAAAGGCAGTGTGTATTACTTTTATATTGTATACTGTATTTCAAGAGATGCTGCAAGTTTATATAAAAGCCATTCATCTGCAAGGGGGAAAGCTCATTACACCAGTGACATATGAGTTATACAATATCTCATGAAGGGGAAGCCTCCATGCATATATCAAAAAGAAACTTCCTTTCTAGTATCTCTCTAAAGAGTGATGTTTAGCTGTGTTTCTTTGGAGAGAAATCTTGTTTCATTCCTATCAGTCTCACAGCCTGATCCTGTCAGTCACTCATCACTCTCTTTTAATGTAAAAAATAATGGCCAGCAATTACATAATAGGTTTCATCTATAGCTCTAAAAGCACTTTACAAAGACAGGGAAGCATCTTTATTCATCCCATTTTACAGATGAGGAAATGGAGGCTCAGAAAATTAAATGCCTTCAGAGTTAATCAAGTAATGTTCATGCCAAATGAATGTTCCAAGTAAAAGTCACAGGGCTGTTGAAATGGGGCTTTATAGTAAAGCTAGTTATGGTCTTAGCTGTTGAGAGGGTACTATCTCTGCATGATGAATAATAGCTTCTTTAATGTCTATCCTGAATCCCCCACTACAACAGTGTTTCTCTTATTCATGTAATAATACCCCCTCCCCATTGGGATATCAGCAAGGTTGGAACCAGAGAGGTAAACTGAAAGCCAACTGGAAGGTACAGCATGTTCTTTGCCAGTCTACTACATTCACTCTGGTTCTGTGGGGACATGTTGGTCTGAATCCATCTTGTCTGAACTAGTAACTCGCTGATCTATTTTATTTTTTGCTGTGATCTCAGGAAAAAATTTTGAGGTAGACTGATGGTTCTGTTAGTAGGAGACTGATTATATACCACTTTCTTTGCAGCTTCTTTTACTTGCCTGCTGCTCAAATCCTATTTAAATAGTTTTCCTCTATTAGTCAGCCCTCTAGTCACATCTCTATAATGCTTTATTCACAAGTGAAACTCTTTAGAAGTCTGGGCTGTGGATATATATATATAGCTGCAACATGATTAGTTCAGCTGACAGTGAGAATTTAGTCAACCCATTAGTACAGTAGGTGTAAACCATAAATATAGTGTACCCATGAATATAGGGGCTGTGACAGGGGCTTTAAAAACAAACAAACTGCCCCTACAAATGCTGTCAAGATTGCAGAGGAAGGCAACTGCTTTGTTACCTAGGCAATTGGGCTTCTTTGGATTTTAGGAAAATTCTAGTGAGCAAATGGCCACAGCTCACTGAGGGCAAGGAATGTAAAAAGCAACAACAGTGGAAGGAGGTGGCTAGAACTAGGGAGGCTGAAGGCTAGGCAGAAGGACCACAAGGTTGTTCTGTTTCATCCCTACCTCTTGGCTGTTTTGAAGCCTTTCATCCCTTTGTGTTTAGGATCTGGGCTGCTGGAAGCCTTTTTCCTTGTGGAGGGGGAGGGGAACTTGATGTAGTCAAGTGCTCCTTAGCTGCAGCTCAGGACCTGGATCCCATGCTCCAGGAACAAGTAAGCCAACTACTGCCTCCAAGCCATATAGAAGATGTTTCACTCTTTAGGATGTTTGCATGCTACGTTGAACCTATGAGCCAAATTGAATCTATGGACTTCACTGGAGCTCTACCAATTTACACTGATCAAGGATTTGGCTCTGTTTTCCCAAGGGAAAGGATGGAAGTTGCCCAACTCATTTAAATGTAGACTGGAAAAGCATTGAGCATACGGTCCTGTGTCCTTCCCCTTCCTGTCTATCTAATAGTCATTTAACAACCCTCCTACCCACTCCCCACACAAGATCTGGAATAAACATGATTTTGCAAACCATCACATTGTTCACTCTATGGGATGTTACAGCCCTTTCCCAACCCCTGTGTCTCTTGTTTACTTAGATTTGGGGGCAAGAAATGCCTCACTGTGTGTGTAGTTTTTATATATTGTGTGTGGTTTGCACAATGGGGCCCCAATCTTGGTTTGTCTTTAGCTACTACCGTAATCACAATACTATAGCGAACACAACTGCACTGGCAGTAAGAAAGGGTGGAGAGGGACAATCCTTTTGAGCTTTCTTTTTCCATCTCTTATGTCTATGATTCTCATCCTGTGCTGAGTAACTAACTAAAACTGAGATTTCCCTCTTCTCTGGTGTATAATAGACTGGATCCCTACCACCCAAAGGGATATTTGGAGTGAAACATGGAAAACCAAACAATCTTGATTGGTGACATGGCAATGTATTTTACAACGATAAACCTTTGGGAAGGTTTAACCAGGTGTAGAACCTCTGGAAATACCTTTCTGTCCTACCTCCTAGGAAGACACAGCCAAATAAATACATCAGAGAGTGCATCACAAACATAAATAGGCTCCTAGGTGTTCAACTCTTCCTGCTCCTTTCCTCAAATTGTGCCACTATTGACAGGTAGATGAGTCTCCAAAGTGCTGGAGAAATGGCTCTGCTTGTTAGTTGTCTTGTGAATTGCCCCTTTTGTTTGTTTACACCCAAGCAATTCTTAGGAAGAATAGTAAATAAAATATTAAGAAATGATGACAATTTTTGCTCATCTAAACTTGAAGTTCACTTAAGGCCATGTATAAAATGCCCAGGGAAATGAAAACAGGAGTCAGTGTTATTCTTTAGCTTTCAGGATAAGTCACCCACATTCATCTGGGGAAATCTGAGGTTTTGCCTCATGAAAATGTGAATATAGTGGCATATGGGAGATGAAGGGATTGTGGAAAGTAAGGTGCCTGAGGTACAAATCAGAGCAGAGAATTTACCAGTAGTAAAATACATTGCTCATCTTATTTTAAAACTCTCCTAAGGATTTATCTCAACCTATCTCAGTGGTTCTCTAACTTTTGTACTGGTGACCCCTTTCACGTAGCAAGCCTCTGAGTGCAACCCCCCTTATAAATGAAAAACACTTTTTAATATATTTAACACCATTATAAATCCTGGAGGCAAAACGGGGTTTGGGGTGGAGGCTGACAGCTCGTGACTCCCCATTTAATAACCTCGTGACCCTCTGAGGGGTCCCGACCCCCAGTTTGAGAACCCTTGACCTATCTTGTGTAAATCTTGCAAGAAATCTGCACCCTGAATATATGTCACAGTTCGGGGCAACTACACTTGTATTGCTCCTCCATAGTCCACCAACTCCTGGCTCCTCACCAGTCTCGTCTCTGGGGCAGAGATGCACATCTCTCTCTCTCCTGACCAGGATTTTTCCAGGCTGCATAGTTCCCTGCTTACATTTTTAATTCCCCAACAAATCACAGTGCGTAAGCGAGCTTGCTTTGCCTTCTCCTCAGAGGCTGTAAGCAGTGTAATTGCCCACAGTTACATGATCACACAGCCCTTTTCTAATCAATTACATTTATTCTTAAGATAAAAGTATTAAAGAGAAAACATATTAGAACAAATAAAAGAACCTGCATGCTAATACCCTTTCCAAAGATCACCCCAACTCCACCAAGGACTCTGGCAGTCCTTCAGTCCCCACATAGGGGTATTTCTGTGGTTACAAGTTCATAACACTTTTTCCTCAGAACAAGAATGCCTATGAATTTGTGAGTCACTCCGTTATACACTTTGGGTCTTTGATCTGCAGAAACCATGAATATATAATCAGTCAGCCAATGGGTTTCTCCTCAAGGAGTAGCTTGAAAAGGTTGGGTCTGGCAGTGGGGAATTTGTATTCCCTTCCTCCCAAGTATTTCCTAGGAAACCCACTCAAATTAAAATCTTCAGTTTGGTCTGGCTCATTGTTTAACAAGAGTTCTTTGAAATTCATAACACTTCCCAGGCTTTACATAATCATCTCTCCCCACTTCTTTACCCACAATCCCACAAGAATACATAAACATTTGCCTTTTAAATACAATGGACTCCTAAAATACTTAAACTTAATTCAATAAGGTTTGTCCAGGATATGGCAGGAAATTGCCATATCTGTCACACTGAGGCCTGGCATCTTACACAGAAGTAAACTTCTGAAAATCAGAAGGACCTAAGTATGGAGTTGGGTGCTGAATTTAGAGACTCATACATGAAAACGCTGGTGTCAGTAGCACAATGGAACTTAGAAACACAGTCTTTCAAAACATGGTGTCTTCAATGCCATTGATAGAATAATGCAGGAAGGAGCCATTCCTGTTTTGAGGTGGTTGAAATTTTTGTAGCGCTGTTTTTTCCATTGAAAAATGGCAATTTTTAATTAACACATTTGCAAAACTCACTTTTTCAAAAAATTATTTTGTTGTTGGCAATATCATCAAAATGGTCACTGAAGTGTTTTGATAACTTTCCATGTAGTCTTCCATTTTTAAAAATTTCAATTAAAAATGTCAGTTAAAAAAGTAATTAAATTGGGTCCTTGTGAATGGAAAAAATTTGCAATATAAAAAAAGTTTTCTGGTTTTTTTTGTTTGTTTGTTTTTGTTTCCCCTTCCCTCGGCAAGCTCTATTCATGATGTCTCAGAAGATTTTAACTGCTGTGTGGCATAAAGAAATGAAACCCCCATAGAAACAACAAATATTTTCGTATAATGCTTCTACACTAACAAGTGGGTCGGGGGAAGGGGTTGGTTCTTCCGCTCATTAACAGGTGAGTCACATCATATGCACATTTAACCTATGTGAATTCAACTATACATGCTCGGCAAAAAAAAAGAAAAATAACAAGATACCTGTAAATAGTGCGGGCAATTTCGCCCACCATTCCACTCAGTGAGCGTATGCCCCAGAGTGAGCTTGAGATGGGAGATGTGAATCTGCTGTTCCCTCAGTCGGTCTCAGTTCCCGCGTGCCTCTCATAGTGTGAGCATCTCGCTGCGCTGAGTGCGATTCTAGTGTTTAAAGATACTGTACATATTTTTCATACAACAGGGCCCCTAAACACAAGCCAACTACTTTATCTAGTGCTCAACCAAAGAAACAGTGATCTGTTCCAACGGTGGAGGAAAAACTGGCTGAGCTGGACTTATTGAGAGACGGTATGTCAGTCTCCAACGTGGCACGTAAATATGGGCTCAACGAATCTAGCATCCGTGCCATCAAGATTTGAAAGTGAGAAATTCGTCAAGCCTTGGCAACAAATTCTCCAATAACTGCTAAGGTGACGAGCCAGGTATGTGATAAGACTTTAGTGAAGACTGAAAAGGCATTAAACTTATGGCTGGAAGACATGAACCGTAAATGTGTGCCTATCGATGGCAACACATTGCGAGAAACGGCTCTTAGCCTCTATGCGCTGTTCAAACCTCCCGCCGAAGAGGGACAGCCTTCTGATGAGAAGGAATTCAAAGCCAGCCAAGGTTGGCTTAACATTTTGAGGAACCACTTCAACCTCAGGAATGTGCAGGCTACTGGTGAAGCTGCATCTGCCAATGAAGAGGCAGCAAAAGCCTACCCCGAACAATTAAAGAAAATCATAGAAGAAAAGGCCTATCTTCCGGAACAAGTTTTTAATGCTGACAAGACTGGGCTCTTCTGGAAAAAAATGCCCAACCGCACTTACACTTCGAAATCAGAAAGACAAGCCCCTGGCTTCAAAGCAGCTAAAGACTGTGTGACTGCGTTGTTTTGTGGCAATGCGGCTGGGCATTTAATAAAGCCGGGCTTGCTCTACAGGGCTGCAAATCCCCATGTCCTAAAAGGCAAGAACAAAAATCTCCTGCCTGTGTTCTGGCAATCAAATAAAAAGGCTTGGGTGATGGCAGCATTATTTCTGGATTGGTTCCACAAGTGTTTCATTCTGGAGGTCAAGCGGTACCTTGAAGAGAAAGGACTTGACTTTAAAGTGTTGCTGATCATAGACAATTCTCCTGGCCACCCTGCGGCACTCCAGTTTGCACATAACAACATTGAAGTCATCTTTCTCCCCCCACAATACCACCTCCATCCTCCAACCTCTCGACCAAGGCATGATTCACTGTTTCAAGGCCACATACACGAGGCTTACGTTCTCACGGATACGTAGCACTATGGATACTGATCCCAATCTTAATGTTATGGAGTGTTGGAAGTCCTTCAACATTGCCGGTTGCATCACTTATATTAAACAGGCAATGGATGCAATCAGGCCTGAAACAGTCAATGCATGTTGGCGAAACCTATGGAAATAATGTGTGAATGATTTTAAGGGTTTCCTGACCATTGACAAAGAAGTGAAATGCATTGTTCAGGTGGCCAGGCAAGCGGGTGGTGATGGCTTTGTTGACATCCTTGAGGAAGAAATTGAAGAATTAATTGAGAGCCATTGAGAAACATTGACTAATGAAGAGTTAGAGGAACTTGTAAAATCATCTACAGAAGACGAAGATGATGACGATGAACAGGAACAGCCAGCAAGTTGAAATCTTCATAAATTTGCTGAAGTGTTCCAAGCAGCGAAACACTTGAATGATTTAATTTCTGAATACGAAGCCTCAAAATCACACATAGTATTACGGACGAGTTGAGACCATATCAAGAAATGTTTGAGCAGCTCAAGAGACAACAGCGACGGTTGCCGATCACCATATTTTTCAAGGAAAAACAACCAGCAGCAGATGAGCCTACACAATCAACTTCTCAAGCTGAACCAGAGCCAACCACTTCGTCTACAACTCGCTCTCCACCACCCAAGCTCTCCGTCACCTCCGTCTCCTGGATCGACATCAAGGCCTGACAACCCCCTGTAATTACCCGCTGTAATTAAAAATACAGTACTGTAAAATTATATTTTGTATATGTACTCTTTATTATATACTGTACATTACTGTATACATTATACATGTATACATATTACTGTATAGGGTTGTATACACAAAACCATATACTGTACTTTATGGGTAATTTAAGGGATTTTCAAGGGTAATTTTGACCAAACGCGATTTTCACTTTACGCGCTGACTTTAGAACCTAACCCCCACGTAAGATGCCACTCCACTGTATCTGTTTCGGATCTGATTGCTTCAAATAACTGTGGGGAAACTCAAACACCTTAAGCTATGACCTACTCATGTCTCATAAGCAAAGCAGACTTGGACTTGATCAATGCTGGGGTGAGAGCCTCCTGGAGAACAGTCATGTGCTGTAGTTAGCAGTGAGGTAATTCATTAAGTACCACCCGTCTTCTTTCTGAATTATTCCTCTACTAATATTCCGGGTCAGTGTTTGAAGTGCTGTTGCTGTAGGAATTGTCTTTCAGATGAGACATAAAACCACGTTTCTGATTATTCACGTCGATTAAAGATCCCCAGATACTTTTTCACAAGAGTAGAGCTGTTAACTCAGACATCCTGGCTGAATTCCAGCTTCAGCAATTACACACTGTTTATCTGGACTTCATCTGTATTCAGTTCAATTTTGTTCACTTCAAGAGAGATTTGTCCCTTTGCAGAGGGCCAGCACAAGGTCTATAGTGTGTCTTGAGGACGTGCATGATGCATAAGCTTTGTGCTAGCAGCACAAGCATGCGTTTCACCTTTCCTGTCCAAAGCTGTCAAATATCTGGTGCAACCCACTTCAGTGGCAGGTGAATGATTCCTTTAATACAGAGTGTATAGTCATTTAGTACATTTTCCTCCAGTGATCCAAGGCACTTTATAAATACAAGATTATTGCTGTCTTCTCTGCTTTTACCTATCAAGTTTTTGTAGCATTCTGTGCATGCTCCAGAAGATTCAGATTAATTTCATGGGACTAAAGTCTATACTTTTACTGTCTGATCCCATTGGAAATAAGAGCATTAGAAATTGCTGCAGCTCCAGCTCTGGAATCAGCTGATAGAAGGCCTGACTCAACGCTGTGTTACTCTGGTTTTATGCTGGTGTAGCACCTTTGATTTCCATGTAATTACATGGGCATGAAACTGGAGTCACACACTGATGAATCAGGTCCCTTGGTTGTAGGACAAAATAATTAAATGTAATAGGAGTTGTAGCCTCTAAATGAAAATATATGGCATTTTGGAATAAGAATGGCTTATAGTGATTACACATTCAATAACAAACACGTCGCTGTCTACTCAGCTATTGCTTTAGTTGTATTGATTTTTTTTAAAAAGAACACTTGTAATTTTACAAGAGTTTTCATTTTTCTTGGTGCTTCCTAGTGATTTATAATCCAATAGAAAATGTCCCTGCACTGGATGGCCCTAATCCTGCAACTAGATCTGAACACGGAGTTCGTTGCACCTCCATGGAGCCCTAAGGTTTCCCAAGCAAATCCAGTTGCAGGATCGAGACTTTTATGTTTTTGTTACATATTGATTTTTTTTCTTATCAAAGTTCCTAAATATATATTAAGCATATGTACAATGAATATGCCCATTTCTAGAAAGGGCAGCACCACAAGCATGTATTAAACACGTGCTTAAGTGCCATTGATTTCACTTGATTTAAGCGCTTGCTTTAAGTTAAACGTGCTCAAGTGCCATTTCTGGATAGGGATTTATTTCTGAACTGGAGTCTCAGTTGGAAGCGGAAGGCTACAATGTTTAGAAGACTTTGGTGAGAATGAAAAGCAAAGTTTTTTTGCTGTCTAGGAGCCCCCACCCACACCCCATGGGCTAAATAAGTCTTTTTATGACACAAAGTTTAATTACAGTATATTGAATAACCTCTTAAAGGGTACATGTTTGGACACTTTTCTGGAATCACTAGGCATAAAATGAAGGACACAGCAATGTAGGATGGCTACAGCTATTGACCACCCCCCCCCCCCCCCCCCCCCCCCGCAGAGATGAAAGAGAAAAAGGAAACAGTTCCTTTTGTTATTCGGAAAGAGGAAACTTTGCCTTCTCTGTCTCATGTCAGTTGTTAGATTGTCACTGGGTGGCACTCACTTGCAAATTCATTGATTTGTACAAATAAATGAACAGTAACAATTAATTACACACTCCATGAGTACAACTCTGTGGGAAGGCAGAAACTGTGCAGACTTGCACAGCCTCCTATCCCTGCTGTGTGATCAGGAACCGCATTAACATGCCATGCAATTTCTGTCTATTCCCTCTAGCTATCATTTTTTCTTGCTCTTCTGATTATGAAAATAGAACCTGGCTGTGTTTGGTGGAGTCAGCTAGCAATCTGAATGCACATAGCCTTGGGGAAAGGAAGGAGCTGGTAACACCAAATTTGGCCTATGGAGAATTCGTGTACGTGCCACATAAAATACCTTAATCCCCATCAAAAGACCTCATGGTAGATGCTGTGTATGGTGAGCTCTAACATGAACTAATGAAGCTGCAAAGTGTTATGTTTAGCACAGGGAGGGGAATAGGCTGAGCATTAGGGCCAGAGTTTTGAAAGCTATTTATGCACCTAACTCCCCTTTTATTCTCTGAGGAGAGTGCTTGCCTTCTGTCTAGTCAGCTTTCAAAGAGGGGCACTATACAGGGACTTGGCACCTGGGGCTAAATTACAGGGCTTGCAGGCGTGGCTAAGTGTTGGGTGAGCAGCTGGGATTTTCAGAATCTACATGGGAATGCACATAAACAGTTTAGAGCCTGAAAATTAGGCAAGGGTGGGTCACATCACATGTAACTCATTAGAATCAGGCTCAGGCGAGCTCAAGATCTGTCCCTATTGGGTTCTGTAGTCACAAAAGAGGCATCAGTCAGGTCAGGTGAGAGATACCGGCATGAATACAGACAGTCAGAAGGGGCTAGCTTACTGGATAGGCACGGCTGAGCAGTAAGTTAAGCAGCAGCTAGAGAGACAGGGCTGGGGTTGGCAGGCTGTGGGGAGCTTGGCTTTCTTCACCAAGCATCCATAGTTCTCACTGATTTTAGGGGACCTAACTTGAGATCACTTTAAAGGGGCCTAGTATTCAGAAAGTGCTGAGCATTGGCCCTCTGAAGATCAGGCCCCTTTAAGGTGTTCCAAGTTCGTCACCCAAAATCACTAGTTATTGCTGACAATGTAAGTCCTTCTATTTAATTATAATTGTTGTTTCTTACTAAAGTTAGCCTTATAGGAAAATATACACTTCAGCATTTTTCTGAAACACCGAACTTCCAGGAGTACATTTGGTATTTGAGGTAAATACTGTAGCATACTATAGTGTTCACTGAGGATATGGTGTTCACTGATCTGGAAAAAGCCTCTGATCAAGTTCCAAAGGAAATCACCTGTTGGTACATGAGGGCGAAAATTGTATCAGAACTTTGTGTGGCTTGTTTAAGACATTATTAGTCAGAACTTCTAGTGGTGAAACAGATGAACTATTGGTAAAGGTGGGAGTGCATCAGGGATCAGCACTGAGCCCTTTTTTGTTTCTCCTCTTCTTGGATAGCCTCACAAGAAACATACAGAAGGAGGGCCCCTTGGAGTATATTGTTTGCAGACGATACCCTTCTATGTAGTGAGGCAAAAGATAGTCTAGAAGAGGATCTTGATAAATGAGTTGAAATACTCCATGCATCTGAAGAAGTGGGGTTTTTACCCACGAAAACTTATGCTGAAATAAATCTGTTAGTCTTTAAGGTCCACCGGACTCCTTGTTGTTTCTGTTTACTTGCAATCCTTCCTGTGAGTCAGGCTGGGAAGAATGAAGGCTTGGGGTCTCACAGGACATTTGACCATGTCACCTGGTACTGGAATCTATCTTAAACCTGGTGCTTTCCTATTTAGAAGGAGGGGTGGGGATCCAGAGAGACAAAAGATTCACAAAAGCTTGTGCCAAAGCTATATAAGGGGGTGGAAGAGAACAAAGGGGGTTCCAGTCATGAGAAATCCCCTAGTTACCAGCTGAGCTGGAGCTAACAAGAACTGTACTGGGCAAAGGATTGGGTCCAGACTAGGAAGGAGTCCAGTCTGTGAAAGAAGCTTATTGGAACATCTCTGAGGGTGAGATTTTATCTGTGTTCAGTTTCTTAATGTATTAGGCTTAGATTTGCATGTTTTGTTTCATTTTGCTTGGTAACTTACTTTGTTCTGTCTGCTATTACTTGGAACCACTTAAATCCTACTTTTTATACTTAATAAAATCACTTTTTGCTTATTAGTCACTAACTCTGGGTTCAATAACACCTGGGGGAGCAAACAGCTGTGCATATCTCTCTCTCAGTGTTATAGAGGGTGGACAGTTTATGAGTTTACCCTGTATAAGCTTTATACAGAGTAAAACGGATTTATTTGAGGTTTGGATCCCATTGGGAACTGGGTGTCTAGGTGCTACAGACAGGAGCACTTAAGCTGTTTTCAGTTAAAGCCTGCAGCTTTGGGGGACGTTGTTCAGATCTGGGTCTGTGTTTGCAGCAGGCTAGTGTGTCTGGCTTAACAAGGCAGGGTTCTGAAGTCCCAACCTGGCAGGGAAAATGGACTCAGAGGTAGTCTCAGCATATCAGGTGGCAGTCCCAAGGGGGTCTCTGTGACCAAACCTGTGACATCCAGAATCTGGGGAAATGGGGGATGAAATTAGATTAGGATAATACATGTCTGGCTCAAATGGAGAAAGATAAGTGGTGTAATATGTGACAGGAAGATACTAGTAAGATTAAAAGGGAAAATCTATAAAACAGTAGTGTGTCCTGTTTTAATGCATGGTGTTGGGCAACAAAGAAGAAACATGAGTAAATGATCTATTCCACAGAAACCCAAATGTTGAGATGAAGCAAGAAAGACCAGCTGAGGCATGTGTATGTTAGACATGCTCAAAGTAACACCTATAACTGAAAGAAAAGAAGAAAAAAAAGGAACGCTGGCTCAGATGGCTTGGTTATGTAAAGCACAGTCCTGACAGCTACATGGGTAATAGAGTACAATAGACCCAGATTGAAGTAAAAAAAATAAAGAGGCTGACCCAAGAAAAAGTGGTGGAATGTCATAAAGGAAGATGTTAATATGTGGTATGAGAGAATATGACATTGAACAGAGCTGTTTGGAGGGAGAGGACTCATAGACCAGACCCCAGTTGATGGGATTAACACAAGGAAGAAGATTACTATAGCATAATGCAGTATTTGTAAGAGATTGCATTTGTCTTTTCCCTATTTTCTGTCAAAAGTAGAAAACAAAAATAAAGTGCTGGCACTTAGTGGCAGTATTTTCCCATATAAAAAATGACTTTGTTTGTATTCAATTCATCCTCTTTATCCCTGATATCTTTTACCTATAGTATTTGTTGTGCTTAAAGCCCAAATAGAACATTCATGAGAAGATTCATCTATAATGCTCTTCAGTCAATAGAAGTGTTTTCCCTTCCCATTACCTACCACAGCACTGACATTTTATTGCACGCTGAAATAGCAGACAACAAGGGGAAAGACTGAGTAATTTTATTCCCACGTCTAAACATAAAATAATGATAACTCTTTGCAAAAATACAAGTAATTGCTGCCACATCCAAGAGTGCCACTGTTCATCAAGGGGAGAGTATTCAGGCGATGAAAAACAGGGAACTGAATAACAGCCAGTCATGTTACAGCTCTGTTGAAATGCCAGGACTCGCATATGTCCTTTCTTTCCATTAATGTTTTTACCTGATGGCGTTTAGGTGTCACATTTATATACCTAAGTATTTATATCTCTCCTACCTCCTGGTAGTATGTGAGAATTTCACAAATATTCATGAGTTTAGCCTCCAACACCCTGGTGAGATAGGGAAATATCATCCTCATTTTACAAATGGAGAACTGAGGCATAGGAAGATGAAGTGATTTGTCCAGCATCACACAGTGACTCTGTTGCCCAACAAAGATCTGAGCATTGGTCCACTCCTTTAACCACAGAATTATGTTTTCTCCATAAAATGGTAACAAGTTCATGCCTGGGCACAAGCGAATATTGTAGCGTTTAGCTCAATCATGCCCCTGCAGTGCAAAGGTGCTTCCAAATCCATAGGCTTCTACCATGTATTCAAAGGAGACTTGCAAAACTGCCATGAAAAGATAGCTGTGTGGGCACACAACCTATTCAGCTACCCATTGTCATAATGAGTGGGGATGATGGGAGGAGGGAGGAAATGGTGTCTTATTCACAGGTTTAAAAAAAATTGCTTGCCCTGAGCAAGTGGGCAAGAATTCTGCCAGGCAGTGCTACAGAGACTCTGTTAACATGAACCCTTATAACCTTTCTTCTAATCACTAGAAGTTAGCAATACCCAGAACCACAGATCCTCCCCTAAATCAGTCTCTGGTGAGTACAGTACTGGGAGGAGGATGTGCCCACAAACTACTTTTGGCTTCTTAACATAGGGCCAGTTTTACACTGGCCCTATCAAATTTTAGAGCTGTCTAGGGGTTTCTCTAAAACTCTGTCAGCTTATAACAGCTCCCAATAAGCCCTATGACGGTTGGGAATAGCTGGATCACAAAATAGCTGTATTTTCCACTGCATGCATCCGATGAAGTGAGCTGTAGCTCACGAAAGCTTATGCTCAAATTAATTTGTTAGTCTCTAAGGTGCCACAAGTCCTCCTTTTCTTTTTGCAGATACAGACTATCACGGCTGCTACTCTGAAACCTGTTTCCATATATGTGTTGGTCCCAGAATATGAGAGAGACAAGGTGAGTGAGGTAAAATCTTTTATTGGACCAACTTCTGTTGATGAAACAGAGACGCTTTCAAAGCTATAGCTGGAGCTTGTCTCTTATTTCCATATATATAAATAGCATTGTCATAATTGCTGTGATCATGCTGTTCCTTGTCCTCCTGATCATGGAAATACCCCCTACACCAGGGGAGGTGGTATATGAGTGAGAAATTCTGGCTCTGTGAGCAGGGGCAGTGGAACTAGGGGTGCTTGGAATGAAATTGCACCCCGTAGCTTGAAGTAATAATAGGAACCAAATGCATGGCTTTCAGCATATACAGGGTTTACAGTTTGGTTCAATGGCTTTCAGTACTCACACTGTACAAATTGTTCCAGCTTCCCTATCTGAGTATTGAGGTTTCACCTATGATGCGTGAATCCCAGACTGGCAAGACGCGGTCAGTATATTCCCTTTTTGTGATAGAAGATAGTAATGAGCTATTCCTCTTCGAGAGCTCTCAGTTCTTCTTTTTGTCCCTTCTCTTCAATGTGCATAAATGGCATAAGGAGTAGCTAGCAGGACATCGTGGTATGCACTGCATTATTTGTGTTCTCCCAGTGCCTAACAAGGCTAGAGGAACAGAGTGGAACAAAACTGGTTTGTAGCCAGAATGCAGGATGACAAGTAGAATTTGGATTAGGATTTGGCAGACATCAAGTTTAGATGAATGTCCATCCTTGGTTTCTAATTTATCTGAGGCTTGCTGCTCCATCCTAACAGGCTGAGATAAGGTCTAGTGACTAGCAAACTGGAGCAAGATATCATAGAATCATAGAATATCAGGGTTGGAAGGGACCTCAGGAGGTCATCTAGTCCAACCCCCTGCTCAAAGCAGGACCAATCCCCAATCAAATCATCCCAGCCAAGGCTTTGTCAAGCCTGACCTTAAAAACTTCCAAGGAAGGAGATTCTACCACCTCCCTAGGTAACGCATTCCAGTGTTTCACCACCCTCCTAGTGAAAAAGTTTTTCCTAATATCCAACCTAAACCTCCCCCACTGCAACTTGAGACCATTACTCCTTGTCCTGTCCTCTTCTACCACTGAGAATAGTCTAGAACCATCCTCTCTGGAACCACCTCTCAGGTAGTTGAAAGCAGCTATCAAATCCCCCCTCATTCTTCTCTTCTGCAGACTAAACAATCCCAGTTCCCTCAGCCTCTCCTCATAAGTCATGTGTTCCAGACCCCTAATCATTTTTGTTGCCCTTCGCTGGACTCTCTCCAATTTATCCACATCCTTCTTGTAGTGTGGGGCCCAAAACTGGACACAGTACTCCACATGAGGCCTCACCAATGTCGAATAGAAGGGAACGATCACGTCCCTCGATCTGCTCGCTATGCCCTTACTTATACATCCCAAAATGCCATTGGCCTTCTTGGCAACAAGGGCACACTGCTGACTCATATCCAGCTTCTTGTCCACTGTAACCCCTAGGTCCTTTTCCGCAGAACTGCTGCCTAGCCATTCGGTCCCTAGTCTGTAGCTATGCATTGGGTTCTTCCGTCCTAAGTGCAGGACCCTGCACTTATCCTTATTGAACTGCATCAGGTTTCTTTTGGCCCAATCCTCCGATTTGTCTAGGTCCCTCTGTATCCTATCCCTGCCCTCCAGCGTATCTACCACTCCTCCCAGTTTAGTATCATCCGCAAATTTGCTGAGAGTGCAATCCACACCATCCTCCAGATCATTTATGAAGATATTGAACAAAACCGGCCCCAGGACCGACCCCTGGGGCACTCCACTTGACACCGGCTGCCAACTAGACATGGAGCCATTGATCACTACCCGTTGAGCCCGACAATCTAGCCAACTTTCTACCCAGAAAGCCTAGAAAAGCCAACTTTCTATCCAAACTTTCTGCCTAGAAAGCCAACTTTCTATCAAAAGGCACTGCAAAATCCTGGATCCACTCGCTGAACATCACATCCAAACAGGGGCTGAAATGAATGGCCTCTCCCCTCAGTTTCCCTTGTTGTAAATGCCTGAATTGCCAGCCCCAGCTGCTTCACTGAATGCCTTCTCCAGTTTCACTCATTGCTTACTGCCCTTTGGGAGAAAGAGCATACCTAGTCTTATGGGGATACTAAACAACCGAGACAATTAAACTTGAGACCCAGGTTATCCATGGATAAGCCACCCTAAAAATAAATGTTTCTGAGCAATCGTAGGCTTAGTGTTTTTAAATTTAAATCAGCGCCTTCTGGATCTGTAACACTGAATAAGATCCTTATGTCTCTTTTTCTGCTCCCATTTTAATAGGAGTGCTCCATGAGATGGAAGAAGGCTGTTGCTGTTACACTCTCCAGGCATTGATGGTGTTGAAATTTATTTTTCTATCAACAATTTTGTGTGTGTCATGGGGAGTGAGCAGAATAACAGGGAACAAACAATGGGTTAATCCCAAATAAATTCAGTCCCAGCAATAGTCATTATCAGCTACATCCACTCTAAATCCTGTTCCTGGAAGAAGAAAGGTTGTCCAGACTCATATGGTCTCCTGGTGAAAATGTCTCTTGTACCAAGGGCCATATTCCCGTCTGCTGTGGCAGTGTCATAACTGTGATACTGTGTGGTCAAGCGTAAGGCTGGAAGACTGCAGAAAATAAACCAGTGAGAACTACTCTCGAGGAGGCAGATATGGGAGCCAGACCTTGAGTTCCATTCTCTCCCACTCTCCATTTTAATTGCTACAACAAAGAGTGGGGGATTATCATCTTGACAAATGGCCTGTATTGGAATAATAGAGACAACAAATAACAAGCCAGGCAGAAGTAAAAGGCTTTCAATCTTTTCATTAATCTGAGATAATCTCATGATTTATGGGTTATTTAACCAATGAGTTTATGCTCCAGGTTTGTCCAGCTATAGGAAATGGGTGGGGAAGAAGAATGGAATGAATGAGAGTGACATCTGTCTGTTAGTGGTAATTAAGGCGAAACGTGCAAAGTTGCAGAGCTCTAACTGCTCCCGTTAAACTGTTGATGAGCAGTAAAATCTCTGATTAAATTTTAAGCGGAGGGAAATGGGCCAGCCTCCCGATCCGGGGAGGCTAATGGAGTGGAGTGTGTGCAATTATGTGTACGGAGTGATTGTGCTAGTGGGAAGACAATTGGGCCAAGCAGCGAATGTTACAGCCAGCAAGCACAGCAAACAGTGAGCCAGCATTGACTTGCAGTCTCTTACCAACAGAAGGCAGGTTTTCGAGCACGCTTCTGTGAGAACAGGTGGACTGGGTCTGAGTGGTACCTTCATGGCCATATATTTTCCAGCACACACACGATCGCTGCATATGAATCACAGTCATGGTAGGGGAGAATATCTTAACACTTGAGGATTAACTATTTTGCCACTGTCTCAATATACTGATTACCTCAGGCAAACCACTTATTGTGTCTCTGCCTCATTCAGTTCCCCATCTGCCAAATAGGAGAGCAATAATACTTATCTACCTCAACAGCACATTGTAAGGCTTAATTGATGTTTTTAAAGCACTTTGAAAGATCTAAGATGAAAGGCACTATGCAAATTCAGTGAGTTAATTATATCGGTCATTATCACTATTATTTATCATTACCTAAGACAGCTCTCTTCTTTTTCCCAGAGTGAATCCTCCTCCTCCTCCTCCTCTACCACCCATGTCTGGCTCAGATGCTTTCTTTGCTAACCATTTGGCAGGTCACTTGCTTGAGCGAACCAGAGGCATTGTTGTCTGGCATGTGCAGTGTCACAGAATTCTGAGTAATGAATGAGCCCATTACAACTTTACAGTACGAGAGACAGGTTATTCCTTTGTCAAATCACTGCACACACTGTCCTCCTTCCTTGTTTCAATTACTCAGGAGGTGATGGCACTTTCTCTTCCACAGCCTTTCAGGCAACCACTGATGCATATTTAGGACAGGGATAGGTACAATACTTTCAGCACAGACCTTCAGATCCTGTCACTTGGGAATGAAGCTGATGATGGTGACTAACGCTCTGAACTTACTTTGAAATGATCCTTTTTAAAAAGAAAACAACAACAAAGAAAAAGAAATGAAAAGGGAAATGAAAAAAAAGTTCCTGCTTCATATACTGAAGGATTCATTGAAGTAAACATAAAACCGCAAAACATCCAGACCATATAGCTTTATGAGACAGATCTTTGTAGTGAGAATGGCCAATGTTTGTTTGGTGCCTTTCATCCTAAAAGTTTCCGGAGCACATTACAGGATGTTTCACCCCAGAGGTGGCTGCCCTTCATATAAACATGACAGCCCTTTAACAGCTGTCAACAACTCTATACAGCAGTTTAGGGCAGGAAGTAATGAAGAATATTGCAGAGGTAATTTTGTTTTGCAGAGTTATCCAAATATACATTTAGCTCTGACACCAGGTTAACTTTAATCTACTAAGAACATATAGCTTCAATGACCACAAGTGATAAAGCCCTTGGTGTTCCATAAAATTGAGTGTGTCCTCTGCCTGTAAATTATTGCCTTCATGGGTTTTTCTCCTCTTTATTTTTAGCATTGGGGTAATTTGAATTTGACCCACTTAACTGATTTGGGAGGATCCAGTTACATGAAAAAAGGGAAGAACCATTTGTCAGCAGACTCAGGTTCTGATCTTTGGATCTGATTGAGCTCTGCTTGCTGCAAGATGGGAAAACAGGAAACTGACTTTCTGCTATTTTTGCAGTGCCCACATCTAGTCAGCCTGGATCTGTTTTGGCCTCAAGGCTGCTCCAAGTTATGGCCAGTTGCAGCAGCAACCCTGAAGGGGTCAATACAGCAGCTAAGGATAACCAGAGTACAGCAGAACTTCAGCCACCTCCCACACCCTCTGGCTTCCAGCTCTAAACCCACCAGAGATTACCCCAGCCAGGGAGAATTCTCTGGTGTCTGTTTTAATTCAGCATTATGGTCCCTTTGTGTCACAAAAGCAGCACAAAGAAGTTTGTGTGGGAACAAGGATTTGCCTCACAGTATATTAAGGGCTTATGACTTGTGACCCTCTAAGAAGAAAAGTGGCATCACCTGACTAAGTTACTCCAAGAAGCGGATGCTGTTTCTCATGGAATTTGGGAAAGCCTGGGGTAATCTTGCCATATATACAAGAAAGACGGGTGCATATATGCCTGTGAAGGACATAATGCCCTTGCATGTGTGAGCAATGATGAAGAGAGGATACATGCAGCTCTTGTGTCACTGTGTAGGGGTAGGCAGAGTCTCAGCTTCCTGGTGCACAGAGGTTGAAGGATTCTAGCACTGACAACCTGGAACCCTATCAGGATAGGGCAAGAGTGGATCCACGTCCATACAACAGTCACCCTGAAATGTGATTTACACTATGAACAAGTCTGAGAGCTCCTTTAGCCGATGCTGTTGTTGTATACGTTCTTCTAGGCCTGTCTGAGCCATTTGGGATATGCTTCTGGGGCAATGTGCTTTCATCTCCTGCTGCTAGTGGCTCAAAGTCAGAAACTAGTCCTGGTTGTACTTATAAAATGCATTGATCAAACTTCCCAGGGTTCATGCACAAAACTGAAATCATTTATTAAATAGCAGAGTAACATTGGCCCAGTGCTAATTAAGGGTAGCCAGTGAAAAGATTTAGCAAACTCCCCACCCCAGGATAAGACTGTCAGCCCTCTACAACAGTTTCCCAAGCAAATTTCTGTGCAAACAGAGGGACTTTGCAGGATGTGCTGATCATCAGTAAGCTTCAAACATGCCCAGTCTGTGTTATATAAATTCTGGCAATTTTTGTTCAAATGAGGATAAGCAACCAGATTCAGTCTTCTGAGATTCTCCACCATCAGATTTATGTGTAACGTGGCTATCACTGGGAGTCACGTGAAGCACCTTTTTCAGTGCAATGTTGCTTTTGTAATGCCAGCATGTGCATTTCTTTTACAAAAGTGCTGCTGTCATTTGGCTGGACGCTAACTTCACCAGTAAGTGGAACCCACCACCTAGTACACAGACTTGCTGGGTATATGCATCCCTCCCCTCACCACAGCTGAGATTCAAATTGAGACCCTCAGTCCCTTGGCAGGTGAACTGGATTGGACTCTGGAATATGGCCTATAGCTCATCTCATTGCTTTCTTGGCTGGTTATGGTTTGTACATCGTCCATGGGACTGGTGCATTACAATCCCTCTCTGGAGAGATGCTAGAAAAACTTACTGGACTTCACTGTAGGTTTAGCTGGGGATGCTCTTATCTAGGAAAATGCTAGCATTCTGTAAGCTGTAACTCAATAGGAAAAGAAGGAATCCCTGAGGTCCTCAACAGTGGTAAAAAAAATTAATTTTCAGGAGCTGAAAATGTAAATCAGCTCCATGTGCACCGGGTTGGATCCGCACTCTGCTGGATATTGCCAAATGGGGAAAGGCTTCTTTTCTAGGCAAGGAAAACAAAGCACCAGGATTTTATACCTGCAAGCTCTGTGATTAGTCACCTAGTTGGGGGACTTCTGCTCTCTTACTTGTTTTGTGTGGGCAGGGAGTGAAGACTAGCAAAATTGGAGGGTTGTGGGGTGGGGGAATGTTCTTTGCTTTGGAATTATTTTTATTTTGCTCTTCAGTATGGTTGGTCTCATCATCTGCTTGCCATGAGACCTAATTTGTTCCCGTGTGCTCTAAATAGAGTAGTGGGCTAGTAGCAGAACAGATTCAATGAAAAAACCTCAGCCTTGGAACTTGTTCTAGTTCTCACACATGTGCCCATACCTTGGTCCAACAGAACCAGAGGTGGCGGTGATTGTTTAGGGCACCAGGTATGACTCATATTTTTCCCATGCTTCTGGTTAGCGGGTATCTTCAGGGATATTGGCTTGTTGGACAAGGAAGGTTATTATTTGACTGGGTATTTTACGACACTGGGGCAGGTTTCTCTAGGCCTGGTGTCATCGTTTGGGTTTTTATATTTTGTTTTTGTATATTCTAAAGCTTTGTAAAAGTGCCTGGAGCTCTGGGGAATAGAAGCTTCAAAGGAATGTGAAGAAATGCATAATAAATGAATAAATGTTTGCGGTATTGTGACAAAAGAGAAAATAAAATGAAACAAAACCATCAGACTGAAAGGACGCAGCCCAGAGATCTGATGTGCTTTGTTGCAAATAAAACATTGTCAGGAATGGAGCAGGTCAAACAATACACCAAAAAACAAAACAAACAAAATGACAAACACTATAGAAACTGCATTACTATGAAGGATTTCATTGTAATAATATAACAATGTGACTCACAGTAATTAACAGGATCAATTGTAAACACACAGTAAATGAAATATTAAAAACTATTCTAAAGATTGTGAACTGGGTTTACAAATAAATAAACTGCAGCCACAGGCATACTTGCTTGATGAAGTTGTGAGTTCTAATCCCAGCTCTAACACTGATTTGATGAGTGGCCTTGGTGGAGTCATTTCCCCTAATTCTGTCTCATTCAGGGGTGCCAGGACAGGGGGAGCCAGGGGACCATGGTCCCATCACTTTTTACTTGCCTTAAGGGCAAGCAAAGGAGTAGAGAGGGTGGAGAGGAATGAGTGGGTATGGGGCATCAGGGGAAGGGTTGGAGCAAGGGCGGGCTCTTAGGGGAGGGACAGAGTGGGGGTGGAGCCATGATTCAGGCGTCAGAGGCCCCTCCACTTCTAGGGTGCTTCTGGTGTTCCTGGTCTCATTCTCTTCATCTCTAAAATTAGGGTAAAAATATTTGCTTCCTAAGGCTGTTGTGGAGATTGTTTAATGCTTCAACAGTGCTTTACAGATGAAAAGTTCCAAGTGTTATTGTTATAGGTTGCCTCAGTCTGTGATCTTGTCACACCTAACTAAAGTAAGGTCAGTACTTGAATGTAGACTTCCAATGAATCTTGAAGGTGCTGCAAGATGTAGTGCTGGGGAATTGGTAAGTGGTGATCTTCCCTTTAGGTATAAATCAATGCCCTCAGCATGAGATGAGGGACCCTATGCTATCAGAGGTGTCATCTTTCAAATGAGGTGTTAAATCAAGAAAGGTCATTAAGAGCTCATGGAACTTTTTCATATGTGTAGATCTGTTATCCTCTGTGTTCTGGTCAAATTCCACTTTTGGTAACTGTGTTTTGTCTACATGAATTTCTGCTTCAATTTCCATTGGAAAAGGCATTCTGTCATTTCTTGTCCAAAAATGTTTTGTACTATAACTTTTGATGTGTGCTGTTTAGCTACTGCTTTAGTCTTCCTCAGAGGTGGCTGCATCTCAGTGAAAGTTGACGCCATTTTCTCTCTCTTTCTCTTTTTGAAATTGCTTCAATGTCCTTTATGATGAAAAGCACTGCATAAGTGTAAGTTGTTACTATAAATTACTCAATGCTTTGGTGAAGAGTTGTTTGGAATTACTGGTTCTCTATAGTCTCACACATTCCATAACACTCACAGAGGAAAGTTATACTGCAAAATAGAATGGGCTTGTTCAAAACTGCCCTTAATTGAAACTGATCCTGTAAAAAAACATAATTTAGTGAGATAATGACTCTGCTGCTGCTTTTTCTTTCAAATGCCAAAAGTTTTAAATTATCTGCTGAGTTATCAGGAGCTGACAGTGTCTGTGGGGAAAATTCTTTATAAATGTTGCCACAGTTTAAGCATCATCTATTATTTTCCACTGGCCTTGTGTGGGTTTAGCTTGCAGCCTGTTTTCTCCAATTGAGGTGGTGCATACCGTTGGAACCCAGCTCTCTGAAAGATTTATGCACCATTTCCAACTGTAATGATTGTTTGCTATCAAGAACCTTTTGCCAAGAAAACCAGTACAACTGTGAGCACCATCTCTGTTTGTTTTGCTTTATAAATTAGTTAAGGTGTTATGTGCTATTCTTTTTAGATAAGGCAAAGGTGGTGCTAAAAGTTCTTTCTCCCCCATCCATATGCCTGCCTCTCAACATACCGTAATAAGCAGTGATAAGAAAGAGGAAGTTAAGGCTGTGACATCTCCACAGTACAATCTAGACTAGTGAGTAGCTGTGTCACCCCTGCCCTCTGATGTGGGGTGCTTTGCTGTTTTCACCTCTGCTTCTGGACTGCTCACAAACAGCATCTAGCATGTGAGTCACTCCCAGTTACGTCTGTGTATATTTGCAAACTGCAAATCACTCTCCTGCTTTCACTAGCCTGAATTACACTGCAGGGTGACCCAAGCACATTCCCAGTCCCAAACTTTGCCCAGAAATGGACATCTGCTACTGCCCAGACCTCTCCTGGACAATACAAGTTCATATAAAGTCTGTCATTTTATTACTAGAAATGATATGCACAAATCCTTGTTATTCCAAATGGAGTTTCCCAAACACTTCAATTTAAACACATTGGGTTAGAAAAAACAAGTTTGTTAACTACAAAGAGAGAGATTTTAAGTGAACACAGGTAATGAGGCATAACAGTCAGAATTGGTTAAAAGAAAAATAAAGGTAAAACGTAACTGTCATAAATAAAGCAAGTTAAAGAAGTATGGGCTGGATGAATGCACTATAAGGTGGGTAGAAAGTTGGCTAGATTGTCGGGCTCAACGGGTAGTGATCAATGGCTCCATGTCTAGTTGGCAGCCGGTGTCAAGTGGAGTGCCCCAGGGGTCGGTCCTGGGGCCGGTTTTGTTCAATATCTTCATAAATGATCTGGAGGATGGTGTGGATTGCACTCTCAGCAAATTTGCGGATGATACTAAACTGGGAGGAGTGGTAGATACGCTGGAGGGCAGGGATAGGATACAGAGGGACCTAGACAAATTGGAGGATTGGGCCAAAAGAAACCTGATGCGGTTCAATAAGGATAAGTGCAGGGTCCTGCACTTAGGACGGAAGAACCCAATGCACAGCTACAGACTAGGGACCGAATGGCTAGGCAGCAGTTCTGCGGAAAAGGACCTAGGGGTTACAGTGGACGAGAAGCTGGATATGAGTCAGCAGTGTGCCCTTGTTGCCAAGAAGGCCAATGGCATTTTGGGATGTATAAGTAGGGGCATAGCGAGCAGATCGAGGGACGTGATCGTTCCCCTCTATTCGACATTGGTGAGGCCTCATCTGGAGTACTGTGTCCAGTTTTGGGCCCCACACTACAAGAAGGACATGGATAAATTGGAGAGAGTCCAGCGAAGGGCAACAAAAATGATTAGGGGTCTGGAACACATGACTTATGAGGAGAGGCTGAGGGAACTGGGATTGTTTAGTCTGCAGAAGAGAAGAATGAGGGGGGATTTGATAGCTGCTTTCAACTACCTGAGAGGTGGTTCCAGAGAGGATGGTTCTAGACTATTCTCAGTGGTAGAAGAGGACAGGACAAGGAGTAATGGTCTCAAGTTGCAGTGGGGGAGGTTTAGGTTGGATATTAGGAAAAACTTTTTCACTAGGAGGGTGGTGAAACACTGGAATGTGTTACCTAGGGAGGTGGTAGAATCTCCTTCCTTGGAAGTTTTTAAGGTCAGGCTTGACAAAGCCTTGGCTGGGATGATTTGATTGGGGATTGGTCCTGCTTTGAGCAGGGGGTTGGACTAGATGACCTCCTGAGGTCCCTTCCAGCCCTGATATTCTATGATTCTATCATTCTATATAAAGGGAAGGGTAACCACCTTTCTGTATACAGTGCTATAAAATCCCTCCTGGCCAGAGGCAAAACCCTTTCACCTGTAAAGGGTTAAGAAGCTAAGGTAACCCCACTGGCACCTGACCCAAAATGGCCAAAGAGGAGACAAGCTTCCTTCAAATCTGGAGCGGGGGGAACAAAGGGTTTGGTCTGTCTGTGTGATGCTTTTGCCAGGAACAGATCAGGAATGCAGCCTTACAACTCCTGTAAAGTTAGTAAATAATCTGGCTAGAAAATGCGTTAGATTTTCTTTTGTTTAATGGCTGGTAAAATAAGCTGTGCTAGATGGACTGTATATTCCCTTTTTTGTGTCTTCTGTAACTTAAGGTTTTGCCTAGAGGGATTCTCTATGTTTTGAATCTGATTACCCTTTAAGGTATTTACCATCCTGATTGATGGTGATTTTTTTACCTTTTCTTTAATTGAAATTCTTCTTTTAAGAACCTGATTGATTTTTCATTGTTCTTAAGATCCAAGGGTTTGGGTCTGTGTCCACCTGTACAAATTGGTGAGGATTCTTATCAAGCCTTCCCCAGGAAAGGGGGTGTAGGGCTTGGGGGGATATTTTGGAGGAAGACGTCTCCAAGTGGTCTCTTTCCCTGTTCTTTGTTTAAAATGCTTGGTGGTGGCAGCATACTGTTCAAGGACAAGGCAAAGTTTGTACCTTGGGGAAGTTTTTAACCTAAGCTGGTAAGAATAAGCTTAGGGGGTCTTTCATGCAGGTCCCCACATCTGTACCCTAGAGTTCAGAGTGGGGAAGGAAACTTGACAGCAAATAATTCCTAACTTTACAAACTAGGGTAAACTCAAAGCAAAGTTTCTCACCATGTTTCAGCAATTCTACTGGCTGAACTTCTTTCTGTCAGGATCCACGCCCTCTGCCCTCCCCCTCCCCCCCGCACACATATACCAAGTTCAGCGCTGCTTCTTTTGTTCTTCAGGTATCATTAATGCCATGGGCAGAGAGAAAGGGAGGGATCTTTGGGTTGTCTGCCCCTACTTTTTGTAGTCCTCTCCCTCCTTTGAGAAGGATCTTCAGCTGGAAATATGGCAGACTATGTGGATGGGAACTCTATGCTGTTTCTTTACGCAGATGTAGATTTTTCACCCATGTCCCTTTTCCTTCCAATGAATAGCCAAGTTGATGGCCCATTTGACCTTGCTTACATCTGGCTGAGGCATCACCTTGCCCTTTGTCTTTGAGGAACTGGATTGGCCACTCCCCAGACATGGAACATGTTTCAATAACACCATATAGTGGAATCTTATAACTTTTCATACAATGTTGTCACACACATTTTACCAGGACAATAATGATCAGCAAATTATGAGTTTTCAAATGATACCTCAGAAGGCACACTTTGTAAAAGATTATTAAAGGGAGGCACTGGCTTGGGAATCTTTGCTCCTGAGAACAGCAAGCCTGCGTCTGGAACAATTTGAGGACTTTATAGAGCTATGGCAGTGATCTTCGATGAACCAAGTAGCAAGCGGACGGCCAAAGGTGCACTTCAGGTGTTGCGGCAGGATGTCAGCCAATGGCTTAATTTGCAGCAGAGTTCTGATGCTTGGTAATAGACACCGAGGGGAACTAGGCAGCCCAGTCTGATTACTTCCAGCTCAGCCTAAGTGATGGTATTAAAAAAACTAACAGGTAAGGGTGGAATCCCCATCCAGGATGCCTTAATCAACCCATGCATCAAGATCAATAACTGCCTGACCGAAAATCACCAGACTCTTCTCCATCACCTGAACCCATGCAAGATCAGGTTCAGCTCTGCCTCTCTGACATGGAGAAGAATTGACACCGGGCATTGGGCCAATGCCTATATTGCATGGAACCAGGACATTTTGCATCAAGCTGTCCTGCCAAGGTCCAGTGCGTGCCCTGGTCAGGAAAAGCCAAATCCTAGCCCTAATATGGGAGTCCAGGCTGGGTTCATACCTTTTTCCTCTCTCCAGTAACCCACACCAACTCTTATCCACTGGTACCCTGGTGATGACCAATCAACATCCAACATATCTCCTCCCCCCTCCAGTTGCCGTGCCCGACACCAACCTAGATGTGCTGCTGGATTTGGGTGCCTCCGGTATGTTTATGGACCTTGAGTTTGACTGAGCCCACAATAACCGCACCCAGAACAAGGACTCCCCCGAGTTAGTGAAGGTTATAGACAGGTCTCTCCTTTCATTGAAACAGGTCACCCACCAGATGGCTCCCCTAGAAGCAACTATGCTTTGAGGCCACAGAGAATTTCTACAGTTTGGACTAATTTATGCACTGCATTCATCAGTTGTCCTTAGCAGCCTAAGGCTCATTGTCCATGACCTGTGCATCAGCTGGCAGTCAGGCACACCATGCTTTTGACTTCCTGTCTTACTGACAATCATGTCTCCTGAAAGTTGACCCAGGACCAGAAACCCTTTGCAGCATACTTGGTCCTCTAAAGAATTCAGAGACATGGAGGGGAGGATCCAAAGGCAATCCCAGCAACCCACCTGGCCTGCCCAATGGTTCCAGGGATTTCTGTTTATATATCAACACTATGCTAGCATGTTCAGTAAAAAGAAAGCCAGCACTCTACCACCTCACTGCAGCTATGACTGCATCATCAACCTATAGCTGGGAGAAGAGGTTCCCTTCGAGTGCATTTATTCCCTCTCTGAAACTGAATTACAGGCACTCTGGAGCTATCCCAAGGAAACTGCAGAAGGCTTTCATTCACTTTTCCACATCTCTGCAGGGTTCCCAGTCTTCTTTGAAGTGAAGAAAGATGGCTCCCTCCGGTTTATATGGACAACTGAGCTCTGAACAAGATTACAATTCAAAACTGGTGCCCCTTACCACTTATTAATGAGCTATTCAAAAGACTTCACTCCACCAAGGTCTATACAAAGTTTGAACTCCATGGAACTTATAACCTGTTGAGAATCTGGGAAGAAGACAAATGGAAGACTACCTTCTGTATGAGGTCTGGCCCCTTAGCATATTTGATCATACCATTTGGGTTGTGCAGTGCCCAGGTGACCTTCCAGAATTTCATAAATGGCATCTTTATGGACATGCTGGACCAATTTGTCTTCATTTACCCAGACAACATCCATATTTTCTCCAAAACTATGGATATCCATAATCGCCATGTGTGCACCGTCTTTGAGAGACTCTGCCTAACCCATTTCTATACGAAGCTTGAGAAATGCATGTGTAAGGGCACAGTGGAATTCTTGGGAAATATTTTCTTACCCGAGGGACTCACCTTGGACCTGCATAAGGTGACAGCAATATCCAACTGGGTTGCAACCAAGGACTATGCCGAGTGCACCGATTCCTGTGTTTGTCAATTTCTACAGGTGACTTATTAAAGGATTCCCTGGTTACACCCACAACTGCACTCCTGCAAAAGGGGGTCTGGTTTGTCTGATCCACAGTTGTCTTTCTATCAACTGAAGAGATCATTCTCTTCAGCACCCATCATGAGTCACCTAGATCCCACTAAACCATTTATGATCAAGATCAGCACGCTCTTTGCCAAAGGTGCTGTATTATCTCAACATGCAGCCCTGCCCCAGAACTTACTCCACCACTGTGCCTTTTACTCTTGGAAGCTAACCCTGGCAGAAAAAAATTACCATAGTTGGGACAAGGAGCTACAGGCTATCAAGAAGGCTTTTGAGGAGTGGCACCACCTTCTAGAAGGAGTCTGATTCCTGGTTCAAGACCTGACTGATCACAAGAACCTGGAGTATCTGTAGACTGTTAGATGCCTTAACCAATGCCAGATCCACTGGTCCCTCTTTGCTCACTTTTACTTTGGTGCAACAATCAACCAAGGACAAGAAACAGGAAAGTGGATGCCCTAGCCTGCAAATCTCAAATCTGGCAAAAAGCCCTCTGCCACCATGTTCAAGGTGACCAACTTTGCAAACAGGATGATGGACAGCAGTCTGAAATCCTCCATCCACTCCCTACTCCCAGACAACCCATTCACAGCCCAGTTCTGCCAGACCCTGAATGATGCAGGTACCCAACCCAATCTGAATTCCAGCTACAGTAAGGCTCCTTTTTCACAAGGATTGTATGTATGTTCTGGAAGGACAATCTAGGCTTCAGGGCTATTTGTTGCTTGTGGGCTATTTTGACCTATTCAAGACCTGGAATCTGGTTTTGAGAAGCTTCTGGTGGCTAGGCCTACAAGATTATATCAAGGATTATATAAGGTCCTGCACCCTCTGGGCCCATACCAAGAATCCACAATCAAGACACCTACATCTCCTCCAGCCTCTACCCACACCTCTGTAACCTTCATCTACTATGTCAATGGATGTTTTGTAAAACTGCCACACTCCCAGGGATACTCAGTAATCCTGGTTGTTGTCAACCTCATAACAAATAGGGCACACTTCATCCCATGCTGTATTGTTCCTACTGCACAGGAGATGGCTCAGCTCTTATTAGAAAATATATCTTCCACTATCACGGGTTACCAATGGGCATTATATCAGATTGGGGTCCCTAGTTCATCTTCAAATTCTGGTGGGAATTTCTCATACTCCTTGGCATAAAGTCCCTCATATCATCATTGTCCACCTATCACCCACCAACTGACTCTCTGTTTGATGATTAATATAATGTTGGAGCAGTATCATCCCTGCTTTTTGATTTGCCCCCAGGATGCCTAGCTCCCTGCTGTGCTATGCCAAATTCACATGAATCCAAGCCTCAATCCAACATAACCCACTCTTTGCAAACTATGTCTTTCACCCCCACTTATACCCAGACTTACTCATGAGTTCCCACTTAAACCAGGTGCACCAGGAGCTCAAGGAACACTTGCAGTCTGCCAAAGAAGCCTATAAACACCATGCAGATCAAGACCATCAAGATGTCCAAAATCTAGCTGTAGGGGACAAAGTGTAGGTCTCTGCCCAGAACCATAAACCAAGCTGCCTGTCCATCCAACTAAACTACCAATACCTGTGCCCCTTCAAGATCATAGAATGGGTAAAATCAGTCTTTGAAGATCCATCCCATCTTTCCCATCTCCTTTATAGCCCTACACTGAGAACCCAAACCTCTCCAACTCACCACTGCCATCCATAACAACCTGTGGACTGGAAGAGTACTTTGATCTACTAAATCCTTGACTCTCAGCAAGTTAGGGGAAGACTCCAGTATCCAGTGGCCTGGCAAGGCTACAGTCCAGACAAGCAGCCTTGGGAACCGGTAAAGAACATCAGTGCTGTGGACCTATTGTGAGTTTCATCAGAAGTACCCTGAGAAACGGGTCCAAGAGGCCCCTAGGAGGTGCCCTTGATGGGGGACAGGAACTGTCAGGAATCGGGGCCTGCAGCAGAACTAGTCTGGAAGCAAGGTCTGCAGCAAAGCCAATTTCCTGGCAACATAATAAGTGCAGCTGCCCTGTAGTAGGTTACCTGACTAGCTACACTGCCTGATTGGTTGGAAGAGTCTGCAGAGAAGGCCTAAGCCCAGCACCAGCAGCAATTCAGCAACTGCTCAAAGCATTTGCCCACAGCTGCAGTAGTGCTTGCTCCTCCCTTGCCTCATGCTAGGTTAGCCAGTCCTGACCCCCGGCTCCGATTCCTGACTTTGGCTCTGACCCTGGGCTCCAATTCTGATGTCTGACTCCAGTTCTAACCAATGGACTCAACCACGCACATCCCGGTATTATGCACACTAAGTATTATTCACACCACTACTTACATCAGAACATAACATCAAAACATAACACAAGAACATGTCATAAAATAATGTAGAAATAATAAAAGCAACAACATGAAGAGAGTAAAATTTTAAAACAAAATTAATTTTGAAACAAAATTTCCTAAACAATTTTTTCAGACTTTTCCTTTTGTGGGAAATTTCAAAAATATTTTGTTTGGTTTTGGTTTGGAACTAAGCCAAATTTTGAAATGTTGAAATTTCCTGCACAACAGAAACTTCTAGTTTCCACCAGCTCTAACCCAAACCTTTTCCCAAAACTCTGAAACTCTTTTTTTCAGAGGTCTGAAATAGTTGGCTAACTGTTTGTCTTTATTTTTCATTTGCATGTGGGTTTTTTTATGCTTTTTGGTTCAGACTGGAAGCAAAGAGTTGAAATTTTGACTTCCCTTGAATTTTTTAGTTCCGTTTTTGGAGGTTTGACTAAAACATCCACTCTGAGGCATCCCCATCACCACTTTCCCCCAGTCCCAACATTACTTTTATAAAAGCAGTGTGACACACTCAGGCAAGTGTGTGATAATACAAGTGTCTCACATACTGGAGGTGCTTGGTCCTCCTGCTAGTACTGGGATCATGTTGTCAAATGAACACATTATAACCTATTCCCTGTCATGGTTTATTATTTATGCATTACTTGTTGTAATTAAGTTAATCACACCTCATTCATTTGTCAGTGATGTAATCCTATCAAGGCCGTAAAAGCTGGCTGCAGTGGTCCTGAATAGGTAATAAGGGCAAATGGCACTTTTCATCTGAAGTGCTTTAGGAAGGAAGGAAGGGATGTTACAGATTGTGAAACTGAGGTACAGTGAGATTTAACAACTTGCCCTTGGCCAGATCCTGAGACAACATCAGAGCTATGAATAGAATCTAGGTCTCCTGGCTCTCAGACCACTGACCTGTTCACTAGATTGCAGTGTCTCATCTCATGTGGTCTGTGTTATCGCATACACCTGAGATATTCTGAGGCGTGGATTAAAAATGTCTCTAAATAAATAAATAAACCAATATGAGGAACACTGTGTCTTATTCAAATCATGAGTCCAAATTCACCCCTGTTTATTGACTGACCTCCATGGAGTTATACCAGAGATAATTCTGGCCCACGATGTTTTACATAACTCTATATTGTGGTATCTTACCCAAGTCCAGATCACAGTATCTTTTTCAAATTGATGGGGCTTTATTTAAATAAAGCCATCTTAATCCTAACATCTCATCTGAATGATGGTGTTCCATTCAAATCCATCTCTGGGAACCTCATCCACTTCACAGTATCTTGTCCAAATATTTCTCTTAGGTATTTTGTTAAAGTGGCCATCACTGTAGCATCGAGGTATTAATCCACAGTTGGAAGACATGCACTTTATAATCCACACCAAAGTACATGGCAGTATCGCCCCACGTCCAAGCAAAATCTTTAACAATGAAAACTGTAGTGAGGTCTCATACTACTGAGATTTCATATTTTACAAGATATTTACGAGTGCATAACAGCTGTCATAAATAATAACTACTGTTTTCAACCTAAAAGAAGGTACATTGTCTTTGCTTTTTTAAATTTGTTCTCTTACTAGTTCACATAATAGTCTTTTTTCCATTGAGTTTGAATCATTAATGCAAATCACTGAGGTTCGACTGTACAAATGTTGGAGTCTTTTATGAACTGTGGAGATTTCTGATGCCTTATCTGAACTTAAATTGATGATCCCCCACCCCAGATCATGGTATCTCATCCAAAGAACCAAGATTGTATTCCAGGTAATCTTGAAGCTACACCATGGAAAGCTATAGGTCCAGATACTGGATCAATGGGGTGCAGTGTGGCCACTGTGTGCCGAGCTGCTGATGGAGGTTGGGAGGATCACCCCAATGTAGAATGGATTCTCTGGTGGTGCAGAGCCAGTATTGCAGTTCTACACCCCATTGCTTCCCTGATGCTGGTGTAGGAGGCATAGTTGGGGGACGGGATCATGATTAGAATGCTCCTGTGTACCTTTGATCAGCAAGTTTGGTGCTGGTCCCTCAGGGTCACTGGTAGCTAGTATAAATTAAAGCAACTCTAAGGCTGCTCGAAGCCATGTTTAGGGACCGGCTGAACAGAGAGCAGGTCCAGGATCAGGGGAGCATAAAGACCATCTTTGCCTTTCTTTCCCCAGTCTGTACTGTGCACTCTGGCTGTAGCAGAGAAATTGGTCATAGGCTCCAGCACTGGCAGAGGATTTCACAGCCCAGTTGCATGATGACTCAAGGGTGGCTGACAAGCCAGTGCTGTGTTTGCTATTTGGCACATCTTTTAAAGACCTAGAGATATTCCCTGGCACCTTTCCAGTTGCCTCCTTAGTGTCTTGTGACATGTGTTCCTAAAGTGCATGGCTTTTATTTTACATCTCTCTAGCCAGCAAATGAGCACCAAGATGGATATTCAGAAGACTGTGTGTTTATTACACACTGTAAAGCAGCTAGCTTGGAAATAATTCCATTTCTATATCATATCTTTTCTCTACGCTTCGTTCCCTTATCTTTTATGATGAAGGGTGTCTGCATGGAAACATGAGCTTTACTTTTCAGGAGTTCACAACCAATTGAGAGGCCTGAGGCCTAATTTTGCTGTCACGTAACCACTGTAAATCTGGAATAACTCCATTGACAGCAGTGGAATTAAACTAGAATAATATCAGTGTAAAGTCAGAATCAGAGAGCTATATAATCTCTAGAATCAGGGTAGAGTTAGGACTCCTTTTCTACCACCTGGATCTATGATCTTAGACAGCTCACCTAATTGCTCTTTGACTCAGTTTCCCCATCTGTAAAAGTGAGAATATTTCTAACTTCAGAAGTGTGTTAAGACTATAAATTCATTCAGCTCTGTAAAGCAGTTAGAGAATTTCAAACATCTTTATTACAAATGTCTTTATTAATGTATTATGTTATTAACATAGGGACAGGAGGTGGCAAAGATGCTGCATAACTATGAGGTTAGTGGGTGGCTAGAGTTGTAGATCTAAATGGTGCAATCTTAATTTCTATGGTCTTAAATTATAACAGGGGTTGCCATACCAGAATTGATTGTTGGACCGTCTAGTGCAATATAATACTGATAACTGTAATTCTTTGCATTTATAGAGACCCTTTCATCTGAACAACTATCCTAATATATCAAAGTGCTTTAAAGCAATGGTTAAATATTATTATCCCTATATAGTTGGGGAAACTGTCTTCAGGTACATCCTGTAACCGCTCTGTGCCTCAAACAGCAATCCAGGACTCTATCTGGGAAATGAACCTGGGGGTATGTCTACACAGCATTTTGGAACCTCCAGCAGATAGCCTTCCAGCCTTAGTTGACAGATTCAGGCTAGTGGGGCTCACACTAGTGCTCTAAAAATAGCTGAGTAGATAGTGCTTTGAAGTTGAGGCTTAGGCTCTGAAGTTTAGGGGGCTGGGGGGAGGCTTCAGCCTGAGTCAGAATTTCAAAGTGCTTTCTACACAGCTAGTTGTAGAGCACTAGTACTAACCCTGCTAGCCTAAGTCTGTTGACCCCAGCTGGGAGGCTCATTCCCCCAGGCTTCAAAATGCTGTTTAGCTAGGAGTCCTCATTCCCAGGCCCTTGTTCTCACCACTCACACATACTGGGTCTGGGATCATCATGCTGTGCTACATTGTTGCTATGAGCATGATGCAGCATTGTCCTCTTGCAATACATGATATTTTATTTTATATTAGTATTGCAGTAACACCCAGAGGCCTCAAAGAAAGCTTGGGACCATGTAGTGTTAGGCTCTGTACTAACAAACAAGAAGACACAGCCTCTTCCTTACATTAATATCCTACAGCATATGGATCAAATCCATCAAAATCATGGGAGCTAGGACTTTTTCAAGACAGGTGGCAGGTGACTTGTTAACACAGAGAGATGTATGAAAGGTCTTTAATGCAAAGACCCCCAAAATTGGAATTGCTCTAGAGTGGATAGATGTATCAACCACTCTAATAGAACTTCAGTTTTCCATTTTCCTTTGATATTTTTAGAAGTGAGAATACTGCACAGGGAAACTTTTGAACAAGAAGGAATAGTTACTAAATCAAACATGATACAACAGCTTGTTGACCTGAATTTGATGTGTTAGTTGTTATGGCTCGCCACTGATCACATCCAACCAGAAGATTTATAGGTTCTTGTCCATCTCAGACTACAGGGTATGAGAACTCAGAGAGTTCTATATCGGGAGAGAACTCTCCGGGTGCTTGGCAAAAACACTTACAGCAAGGACAATACCAAATTGATACAAACTTTACTGAGATTAACAAAAGAATAATAAATGCTATGAAACTTGTAACTGCAAAACAGTAAAAGAATTCCAAAACTCCTGATGGTAACAGTTATATTATAAGTACCTTAACCTAACAAACTCACACCCTTCCTTGAGGACCCAGTAATAGAAGATGAAGGACCAGCCTTACTCCTGGCATGCCCGATAACACGATGGTGCTGGCTTCCCCAGTAGTTAGGAATGTTGAGTAGTTATACTATACTGCACAAGCGAGCTGATAGCATGATAGAAGATAGAATGATAGGTAGATAAAAAGAATACAGAATACAGAATATAGGAGAAAAAGAAAAGAAAGAGCTAAAGTCTAAAAGAGCACTAGAAGAAAGCTAAGAGAGAGCTAATAAAAAGAAGCTTAAGGAGCTAGAAGAGCGCTCCCGACTTCTTCCTGACAAGGTATTTTATAGGATCCTGACGCTATGTAATTCAGGCCCAACCTACTATACCCAAATCTTATTTCCGTACCCTAAGAAATGTATGGGTACCCTTATCCTATAGGTTAATGGACACTTACTCTGTGTATATTAATAAGGATTATCTCACTCCAAAAACTGCCAACCTAGGCTCTCTTGGCGATTTCCAAATTGTGGTGTACCCTGCAGTTACCAACTGGTTGTAGACTCCAGATAAACCTGTTCAGTGTTGTATATAGTTCCTCACTTTGGTTCCCCAAAGTTCAGGGACCATTCTTATCTGTGCCAAAGGTTACCAGTTTTTATGCTGATTTATCTCTTAACTGATTATACTTTTAGCTATTTGGTGGATCTTACTGGATAGAGGCCAGTAGGCTTGTTGCATTTCAGCATTTCAGCAAAACTTATTCTATGTATAATTGTTAGGAAACACATATCATATGCCTTAACACATCCTAAAATTCATAGGAATTAATACTGATAAAATATAAGAATAAAATGGATTAATAAGAATAAAATGGATTAATTCAGAAGGAGAAACATATTATTTGATACAGCTGGCTGGATTAGTAGGATATAATAGCTTGCAAAGTAATCTTATGGGCTACAAGCTTCATAAACGGTCCTTTTCTGCTCATCGCTTAGAGTATTTTATGCATGTTCAGTCAAACTCCTAGCCCAATGCCTACAGCACAATCAGCTACACTACATGTTGATCTAATCAGCATTTGCATAAGGTGGGGTTTAGGAGGCCCTAGTTAAGCGAGAGAATTAAAGAGTTAGTGGGACATCTTCACTCAGACAGCATATTATTATTCCTACTAACACAGAAAAGTAGTATTTTAGATACAAGTGTCTGACTTCTTTCTCTATGGTTCCTAACAGAGTACAATGAAACATGTTAATGCTTTCTATGCCACAGATCCTAGCAGACCCAAGATTTGGAACACATCCTCTAAGACACTAACTGCACCTTTCTTTTAGCCAAAGGTATGTGGTAGGAGTATTTCCTACTGGTTAGAGCAGGTGACTGGGAATGAGGACTGCCAGGTTCTTTTCCTGACTGCTGCTGACTCTGTGTAATCTTGGACAGATCATATGAGGTCAGATTGTCCCTGGACCATGTACTGAGAGCTAGCACAGGAAAACTTCCCCACCATGGAGGTACTGTACAAAGGGACAGGGAGCACAGGGACTTCATTTCCTGTGAACTACTTGGAGAGCACATCATCCCAAAGAGGTACAAGGTAGTGGGCTTCAGAGCCCAAGGACTAGAGCCACCTGTGTTGGGGGAGCCCATACACTGAGAAGTTCCCCCTGGGGCCTACTCAGCATGGTGTCTGAGTGGCCCTGTTGAGTCTTTCATTCTTAGTTTACCCCTCTATACTTACCTTCCTAACATGGGCATTGCGAGGTTTAACAAATTGTAATCCTACAGAATGTTTGTGATGGATGCACGTTTATGAAGGAAGACACTATAAGGATATACGCTCTAGAATTATACTGCAGGTCACTAATCTTCAGAGGAAGCATGTTGTATGGGCTAAGTCTGGAGTGCCTCTTCACAAGACATAAGATGTATGACCTAAAATACTGAAGTGGTAAATGTAGACGGAATCATTAGAGTGGCTCAGATTCTTTTTTTCATAGCTCAGACTGAATTCAGTCTGCATTTAATATAACGTGTACTTGCCAAAAAAGTCCTGCACCGCCCTCCCATCCCACCACCACCACCACATACATACTTGAACCCCATAACACCTGCAGTTTATAACTGAGCACTGGTAAACTGTGCTGCTGAATTCACTAAATATAGAATTAGGAACCATAGGAATTGAGACACATGAGAACAGACCTGGGGTCCATCTAGAAGTTCAGGATGATGGCATCAACAGTGTGCTCTTACCTGAAGGTCATTAAAAGGTGAAAGTTGTGTTGAGCTCATGAACCCTGCCTCTGTTACACTGAGCAGAACTGACTGCAGCTGGAAGTGTGTTTCTGTATATTTATACTTATTTGTTTCTATTTAAAAGGACACATCCATGCATTGCTGTCATTTTCACAATAATTAAAAATCACACTATATCAAAACTTATCTATCAAATACAATACCATGTGATAATAGACTGCCAGCACTTTATCCAATTATATATGTAGGCATGGATCTTGCTCAGCATGAGTCAACGTGCATATAGCTTGATTTGAATGCAGGTTAAACTGTAAACAAGGGTATGATAGGTTGTGTGCTGTTGACAGTTTTCAGGCTAGCTGGTATAAGTGGGAACACCCTGAACTGATTAGCTTGAAATGTCAATAAGTGACCAGTCGGCAAAATGATTGGTCCTTACATAATCCATACCTTGTCCAAGCCAATTATATACAAGAAGTGTAGATGTTAGTAGCTAGGAAAATGTATATATATAAATTGTATAATGTGCGACATGATTTGGAATTATGGTATCACCCTGTACCTAAGCCGCCTGCATCTGGGCCTGGCTAGCATGGGCATAGAGCTTTTACATCCCTAATAAAGTAACCAGAGTGATGAGCTGGAGTAGAAGTGAGTTTTTGGATTACAGATGATTGGATGAAGTGTTCTCCCAGAACTGGATGAACTGTTCTGGATGAGCTGAGCGGAAAAGGTCTCAGAGGGAATCCCAACAATATATAGCCACGATCAATAACAAGCAAAATCAAAACTCCTCATCAAACAGGGTCTGGTTGTCAGCAGATAAAATCATTCAATGACTGCCCCCTGCCAGATATTATGAAATGCTGTCAGGGTAGGTTTTGTGATGCAGCATACCTCTTTCCTAGAAATTAGATTGAGAACTACCAAACTCATTGCACCTAGAACTGAAAAACAATTAGAAGGTAATAACTTTTAGTCTCTGTTGAACAGAGTTCGGTAGGAAGTGACAACCTCAGGGTGAAAGGTTCTGTTTTGTCAGGCCCATCACCAAATTGCAGATAGTGAGTAGAAGGGATTCTTTGGCAGATAAAACACCCTCAGAACAAGAAGCTTTGAAGAAAATGGGAAGTTGCTATCCAAGGAAGAGGAAGAAAATGAGAAAAAAACTATTTTTAATACATCTGAAACCAAGAGGCTTTTATATGCCTGAGTTATTATTGAAGTCTGGCAGGATGTGATTACAGGGAGCTGTTGTTTCACGAATGATTTTTAATCCTGTTGGCAGAGCCAGACAGGGTATAAATTTGCAAGTCAATTGGTATGCAGATCACAATGCAGCATGAGTATTGATTTGAAAGATTCAGGATGAATGTGCCCTGTTTTATAAGAAAAGCATTTGAATAGGGAAAAGGATGCTCAGAGTTCTTGGAGACTTTGCTAAATGCTGCTGCATGGAAATAGCAGAGTCTAAGATGAGGCACTAGATGCCATTCCAAGGTCTGGAATAACCATCTTGTAAGAAATGTTTTTCTGTATTACAATAAGGCTGGAAGGGCAGTGCACAAGTGTGGTGGAGTGAGAACCAATGGCACAGGATAGGGACACTGGACTAGTGCACTAGCCTTTCATCTTTGAGGAGATTGGTTCAGATAAAATCTCCAATCAGAATGGATAACAGACCTGGGGGAGCTCTCAGGCCTGGTTCCATTTAGCACCTTATACAACTTACCCCTCCCATTGGCATAATTCAGTGGGATTGCATTGGAAGCTTTTCTCTCTGAAAGACCTAGAGTGAAATAAAAGGGAAACAGTACCAGAGGTCAAGATTGAGGTGCTTTGGCAGAGCTATTTGACATTCCAGGACTGGAATAGCAGAAGGTATTGCAAGTCAGGAAAGAAATACCAGGCACGCCACCTGATAACATTCCCGTGCACCTGGTTCTATCTAGCCAGTTCTATCTAGCCTTATTAATCCCTCACTTTTATGGGCACTGTAATCACTCATATAGAGATATATAGATATATAAATGTGTGAGTGATATTATTAGGACATCAAAATGGAAACTGAAAATTATTGAAGGCCTGGCAAACTTAAGCACTGAGCCAAATCAGAATGCTGGTGTGTTACACCCACTTTGCACTGGTACCAATATGTGTATAAGGTACAGGGTAATGAAAGACCAGGAACACTGAGTTCAATTCTGAGTTCACTTCCCTGGGTGTAAATTAGGAGTAACTCAGTTGAAGTAAATGGAGTTACACCAGTGTAAATAAGGTCAGAATCTGATATACTTTCTCTGTGTAAGTAACTTTGGGCATGTTCTAATTACAATCCTGCATCTCCAGTGGAATATATCTTGATTCCTGATCGCAATTGCTCTTCCTAATTTGAAAAACATATGGAAATAAAAAGTGAGTTTTATTCCTATTTGCAAGTTTACAGTTTATATGATTCTCAGACATCTCTAGAAACCAAGGATTCTGCTGTGTTTGGACCAATCCAAGCACAGAGTAGGTGCAACTGTAACACAAAGAATAAAGAAAAGAAATAGTAACCAAAAACATTGAATATTTCTGTCATAGTTCAGGGCAAACTGCACCTATATTTCCCTTCCATCATCCACCTAGCGCACCCACTCTAGGTTCCCTGCCAGCACTGTTATTGCCAGCAAGCCTAACTGCCTAAACAAGCCAATGTCTGCACTTGGCTCTTTCTCTTCAGAGTCTATGAACAGCTGTAATTGACCACAGCTATAAGTTACCACACAGCTCTTTCTAAGACAGCACACTTATTTTTAAGGTGGAAGCATTACAGAGAAAACATATTAAAAGTAGGGCTCTCAAGTGATTTAAAACATTAATCGTGATTAATCATGCTGTTAAACAACAATAGAATACCATTTATTTTAAATATTTTAGGATGCTTACTATATTTTCAAATATATTAATTTCAGTTACAACACAGAATACAAAGTGTACAGTGCTCACTTTATATTTAATTTTTATTACAAATATTTGCACTGTAAAAAACAAAAAAATTGTATTTTTAAATCACCTCATAGAAGTACTGTGGTGCAATCTCTTTATCATGAAAGCTGAACTTACAAATGTAGAATTATGTACAAAAAAGCTGCATTAAAAAAATAAAACAATGTAAAAGTTTAGAGCCTACAAGTCCACTCGGTCCTACTTCTTGGTCAGCCAATCACCCAGACAAACAAGGTTGGTTACAATTTGTAGGAGATAATGCAGCCTGCTTCTTGTTTACAATGTCACTTGAAAGTGAGAACAGGCATTCACATGGCACTGTTGTAGCTGGCGTTGCAAGCTATTTACATGCCAGCACTAAAGATTCATATGTCCCTTCATCCTTCAACCACCATTCCAGAGGACATGCTTCCATGCTGACGATGAGTTCTGCTTGATAACGATCCAAAGCACTGTAGACTGATGCATGTTCATTTTCATCATCTGAGTCAGATGCCACCAGCAGAAGGTTGATTTTCTTTTTTGGTGGTTTGGGTTCTGTAGTTCCCACATTGAAGTACTGCTTTTTTAAGACTTCTGAAAGCATGCTCCACGCCTCATCCCTCTCAGATTTTGGATGGCACTTCAGATTCTTAAACCTTGGGTCAAGTGCTGTAGCTATTTTTAGAAATCTCACATTGGTACCTTCTTTGTGTTTTGTCCAATTTGCTGTGAAAGTGTTCTTAAAACGAACAAGTGCTGGGTCATCCTCCAAGACTGCTATAACATGAAATATATGGCAGCATGTGGGTAAAACAGAGCAGGAGACGTACAGTTCTCCCCGCAAGGAGTTCAGTCACACATTTAATTGACCCATTATTTTTTTAGCGAGCATCATCAGCATGGAAGCATGTCCTCTGGAATGCTGGCCGAAGCATGAAGGGGCATACGAATGTTTAGCAGATCTGGCATGTAAATACCTTGCAACGCTGGCTACAAAAATGCCATGTAAACACCTGTTCTCACTTTCAGATAATATTGTAAATAAGAAGCAGGCAGCAGTATCTCCCTTCAATGTAAACAAACTTGTTTGTCTTAGCAGTTGACAGAATAAGAAGTAGGACTGAGTGGACTTGTAGACTTTAAAGTTTTACATTTTTTTTTGTTTTTGAGTGCAGTTATGTAATCAAAAAAATCTGCATTTGTAAGTTACACTTTCACAATAAAGAGATTGTACTTCAGTACTTGTATGAGGTGAATTGAGAAATACTATTTCTTTTGTTTATCATTTTTACAGTGCAAATATTTGGAATCAAAAATAATACTACAAAGTGAGCACTGTGCACTTTGTATTCTGTGTTGTAATTGCAATCTATATTGAAAATGTAGAAAAACATCCAAAAATATTTAATAAATTTCAGTTGATATTCTATTGTTATAAGTGCAACTAATCACGATTAATGTTTTTGAGAAAATCACGTGAGTTAACTGCAATTAATTGAGAGCCCTAATTAAAAGCAATAAAAGAACCTACATGCATGCTAATGAGTTTGCCAGAGATCACCCCACAGACACAACCCAACTCCAACACAGGCTCTGGCAGAAGTCCTCAAACCCTACAAAGGGGTGTTTTTCTGTGGTTCATTACACCTGTTAGTTCAGAGAAAGCACACCCAGGAGTGATTTAGGTCTTGTCTACACTTAAAATGCTACAGTGGCACAGCTGCACTGCAGCAGCTGCACCGCTGTAATGCTTCAGTTTAGATGCTACCTATGCCAACAGGAGTGATTCTCCCATTGGCTTAGATAATGTACCTCCCCAAGAGGCAGTAGCTAGGCCGAGGGAACAATTCTTCCATTGACCTAGCAATTTATATATGAGACTTAGATCAGCTTAACTATGCCACTCAGTAATGTGGATTTTCTAGTGTAGACCAGTCCTTAGTCTTTCCTTTGTACAGCTTGAGCCTTTGAGCTTCAGAATCCAGTAACAGGTAATTGGTAGACAGTAGTCCCTTCCTCAGGGCATAGCTTCAAAAGGCTGCGTTTTTGCATAACTGGAGGTGGGAATTTGCATTCACCTCTCCCTAGAGATTTCCCCAGGGAAACCACTTGACACTGTTTGTCCAAAAGTCCATTCTTGTCTGGCCCATTGTTTAATATATTATGCCTTAGTAACCTCATACAGTAGACTCTTATAACCTTATATACAACATTGCCATACATATTTTACCAGGACAATAATGATCAGTGAAATATGAGTTTTCAAATGATACCCCACAAGACATACTTTGTACAAAATTTATCATAGTTTTGTAAAAGTGGTGAACAAAGTGAACAGTCTGTCTCAGTGACCCCTGCTGGTTATGTGATAACTGCCAGCACAAAGACTGTTACCACATAAGCTGCCCACCTAGCTTTGGGAAAAGGTGGGAGTGAATATATTTACCTACAAGGAAAAGCAATATTTTATTACAAACGACTACTATTCAAATTTTTGGGAGGTTGAAGCTCTGCCTGATACAAGAAATGAGTCAGTAATTGGCAAACTAAAGGCCCAGTTTGTGACATGTGACATTTTGGACACTGTATTCACCAATAATAGTTACCAGTTTGCTTCTGAATAATTAAGGGAATTTGCATGTAAATGGGTGTTTTGACCACCATGCCTCTCTCCCAGCATACCTGCAGAGTAATAGTAAGGTAGAGTCAGCTGTGAAGTTACACAAGGCAGTTTGTTCTGGTTCAGACCCCTTGTTAGCATTTTTGCCACACAGGAATACCCCATCATACGGGTGCCAAAATAGTCCAGTTCAGGCACTGATGGGTCAAAGGAACAAAACGCTGTTACCAGTGAGGGGAGACCTGTTGCAGCCAGAATAATGGAGATACTGCTAAGAGGAGATGGCCAGCAATCAGAGAAAGGAGGCAGTACAGTATGACAGGTCAGCCAAGGAGCTACTAGCCCTGGAGACAGACAGTCCTGGGAGAATACAGCCAAGTAATCCAAAACAAGTAAACTAAAGGAGCAGTGTGGGGTGTAGTGGCACCCAGGCGATACAAGATGATCACATAAGAGGGACAAGTGATCCAGGGGAACAGGAGTCACTTATGAGCCAGCAGACACAACACCCAGAGACAGCCTACAGAGATCATTACAGAATGGAGAGGCAGAGAACCATCCAGAGGCCAGCCCCACAGGGACTGAAGGAAAAAGATAAGAAAAGAAGGGGAAACAGTTAAAACATTTTAAATGTTTTAAGTATTACATAAGCCTTTTGTTTTAAGAACATTTTTTGTTTTTATTTTCTTTATTTTAGGCTGAAAGAGTTCTTAGAAGGAAAACCCCTCCATCTGGCAGTTTTCTAGGTAGTATTAAAGATGGTAATAACTGTTCTTTTGGGGAAAAGAGACGCAGTTAGCTGAGGTGGGCTGGAGCTGTTGTTGTTGCTGTTTGATTCCCTTTCATCTCAAGTGGTGGTTGGGATTCATCTGGAGCCAGTAGATGTGGCAATGTCATTTGGGTCCCTAATCCTGGCCCAGTCTGGTCAGGAGATTTTTTTGGATCAGGATAATGAAGGAGATGGTGGTTGTGGCAGCCATCATGGTGAAGCTTCCCCATTAATTAACATCCCAAAGTCTCTTTCTTTTACGACCCACAAAGGGAATGGTGAGCGGAATAAGCAATCCCTTCATTATTTCGTCCACCAAATAGGCCCAGTTTTCAACACACCAATTTTGGTGATTTCTGGTGCCGCACTTTTCTTGTTTACCAGTCATGAGCTTCACACAGTTCTTGAGTTATATCAGTAGGCCTTTTTGTTTGGACTAATTTAGTCTTTCTGGCTCCCTTTAGTCCTTTTCCCCATCAATATTTGTTATTATTGTTGAAAAATTGTTATTTCTCAAACATTTTACAGTTGAGCTCTCAATTAGGGTAAATTTGTAGGCCCAATTATTACAAGGGACAGGAAGTGGAAAAGGGAACTCAGGGAGTTAGGCTGGAAGCAACTCAGCCATATGGACAGAGCATTGCATCAGGTTTAATAACATTCTACTCAGTCAACTTAACCTGCATTCAGCTTCAATTTTTGTGTAACAATCACCAGTTGAAATTAGGAAGAAATCGCCCACCCAACCCCTGGTATAATATTGCAGTTAGCCACATTGTAAATATGAAGGATGGCTCTGCTTTCCTCTGAAACATCTTCCTTGGCCAATATCTGATACAGCTATCTGATACCATCTGTTACCAATCTCTGGTGCAAGTCTACATGTACCATCGGTTTGTTTTGAAATGGCAGAAGGTGGGATACCAGAACAGATCATCCACTGTTTCTTTTATACTTGTAAGTGGGATACTAGACTAGATGGGCCATTGGTTTGCTCTGCCCAATCAGGAGGTATGATATCAGACTAGACAGACTGTTGGTCATTTTGATTATGATGGTAAGTGGATACAGGACTGTTCCTGGGTGGCAGGAAGCAGGAATCCAGACTAGACTGATTATGAGTCTACATCAGTAGTGTATTTCCTAAGTTCTTTCCAGTTGATTGCACACACTTTCAATTATTATGTCAAGAAGAATTTAGTACCAACCCCTACAAACTGAAGCTCAGGAAAGTGTTTAAAGTTTGTAGTTCAAATCAGGTACAGATTAAACCATCAGGTCTGACTATCCTCCGCACACAGTCATCTTTTCAGGACCACTTACCATCCATACATAATTTTCAGCAGGTTTGGTGGCAATACAAATGTTATGCAAGGAGCTGTTCCTGACCCTAGAGATTTGTGTCAATCACTGTGCTGATGCATTGATCTTCTTCACTCTGATGTGATGTAAAACGAAGCAAGGATGGAGGTTAAACCATTAATTTTTTTTCCCTCTCCCAACTATTTGCAAAATCTCCCTGGGGTTTCAGGGCACATGAAAATTTCAGCTTTAGATTGTTCCTTCTCAGATGTGGATCTGCTTGGAATATTTAAAAAGCACCAAAGTAGGAATGTTATGGATGTTGACGGTACCTCTAGAAGTTATTCTCAACTTTCCGAGTCTCCCGCTTAAAGAGTGATTGCCTGACATGGATTCAGGATGCTGTAATTTGAGATGATATGCCAGATCAACTGAGGCAGCCTTTAGAGTCACATTAACACTCCAGTTCTCACCAGTGCGAACAAGTCACCTTTAGGGATGCAAATTTAATTAAACTCTTTAAGCTTTTCTTTCCCCTCACTATTTCTGTGGGTAAAAGTCACTCAGCTCCTTCAACAAATGTTATCCCTCAGACGACCAAAACCACAGGCGACAGTCAGTCTCTTTCTCTGTGCAAATTGTATTAAGTAAAAACACAGTATAAAAGCTTAGCTAGACAGACAGGCTGGCGGACAAAGGGTTTCAGCTGGTAGCAGCGACTCAATAGAGAGAAATGAAGAGAATGTTCTCCAGAACAAAATCACCTCAAGTTTGTTTTCAACCAGTAAATAAAAATGGTTTAAAAGGAGGTGAAGGAAAGTAGGATTTCTGAATGTTTAGTGCAACAGTATATAGTGGCTATACATTGTACGTCACGAAGAGCCAGATCCTGCCACCCTTACTCGTATTGAATAATTCTTCTCTTCTAATAGCTCCTTTGAAATCAATGTGGCAGAATCTGGATCTAAATTATGGCTGCTTGGTATGAATGCTATAGAGGGGAAAGAAATGCAGGGAGCAGCTTTTCTCCCCCTCCCAACCCCATGGTCTCCGGTGGAGAAGACAGTTCTGCAATCACAAGGTGGACTGTGCCCATGAAGCAGCTAGCACTGAGGGAGATGATTCCTACATCTTGTGTATAGATGGAGCAAGAGCTGCTGTTCACCATGCATCCCTCACCAACCCTCTCTCAGGCCTAAGGAATTAATACCTTTGTCTGAGCGGTGGTCCCCTACTTACCCATCCCAGCTCTGTTTGTACCTTTGACGTTTTAATTTTAAACACATTAGGAATTGTACTAGGGAAGGTTCTCACAGTGACTTTTACTCCCACACCTTGTACCTGCATGTCAGAATCCTGCCCCTACTCAAAGGACCTGAAAGAATGGATCATGTTGTGGTACTTCAACCATTCTGGTAACACAGGGATTGTTTAAAGTGGAATATGCAGGGAGGATGGGAGTTTAACAAATCCTGTAATCCATCAGACAACCCTGGATCAGTTATGGAGTACTGACCAGCACCTTTAATAGGGATTCTTGCCTCACCTAGTTAATGTAGCACCTGTGAAAAGCACAGATGCAAGCTTGACAGCTTTAGAAACTGAAAAAAGAACAGGAGTACTTGTGGCAACTTAGAGACTAACAAATTTATTAGAGCATCAGCTTTCGTGGGCTACAGCCCACTTCATTCAATTCACCAACATTTTTCAATTTTAGTCCAACCCAAAACAATATTTTTCTGACTTTTTGAAATTATTGAACTGAAAAATTCACTTTTTGCACAGATCTAATGTTGATACCATTCCACCCAGAATGATACCACAGTTTGTCTGGTATTTGCATATATTTGGGAAGGTAAACAGAGACCTCTAGTTAACATACGTGATAGTGGAGCGGGAAATCTGGGTACTATGCTTTGTGCCATCATAGATTTCCTGTGTGTCTATCAGCAAGTTCTTTAACCTCCCTGGGCCTTAGTTTCCACACATGTAAAATGGAGTGTTGAGGTTTAAGTTCATTAATATTTGTAAAGTGATTTATGCTCCTCAGAAGTGAAGGGAAGACTATATTTATTGTTTCTTTTCCTTCCACCTCTTTCTCTGCCTCCTTCAAAGATGAGATCAGAAAAAACAAGTTTGGTAGCAGGGCACATAAAGAAAATTTGTAATAAAGAAAAATTCTCCTCAAAGCCTTATTAAGAAAGACTTGGTGAAAGAGAGAAATCTCAGTGTGAGTGAGTGGCTATAGTATTTTATTTTGCTCAGGAAAGTGGAAGAAAAAGTGAAGGAGCAAAGCAAGTGGCCAAAAGTAAATCAGATGTTGAGCCAGTGGAAGTGCTTGGCCAAGTGTCATTTCCCAAGCTTCATGGTTGTCTGTGCAAGCATATAGGTGAGATTCATCTCTACCCCATCATTCATCCTGAACATTTTACTCTGGTAGCATATCTCTATTGAATCCATCCTCCCTTTCTCACACACCAATACCTTTCTATCTCTTCCCTACCACATACCCATAATACACAAAGACTTCAAACAAATTGGTCTTGGATAAAGTTGTTTTCGATGCTTGCCTGAATCTCTGCACCACTGAAATTAAGAAAGCTGATCACTTAAGGTAGACTGTTGTACCAGTGTAGTTCAAGGCATTAGAGAAAACTACAGTCAATGAGCCCTGAGAATAACAGCCATCGCAGACAAGGGCTATTTTGCTTGGAGGGAAATGAGCCCACTATTAATTTTATCTGTCCCTAATTTGTTTTAATGACTCTGTCAGAACCATATTAAGAGCTCAGATAGTAATACTATTCTTATCAATCAATATGGATAACACTTTATAATAAATGTCTCATAGGTAATTAACTCTTCAGATTACAACCTTTATGCATGAGTCATTTGTTATATCATTTATGCAAAATATGGCATCTTTGGGATGAGATGTAACTACGAAGTCCTGATTACTTGTAGTCACTGAAAGTCCCAGAGCACTTTTCAAAAAAGTAGGATTGTTAGATGTGATGTTCAGGCCAAATTCTGAGAGATCATTCCATTGTGCCTCTCTAAATTCCCCCAGCAGTTTTAACGGGATAGAGGATTCTTCTTCATGTGTTGAGTGTTGCTGAGCACAGTTAAATAGCTGTTCTCCTCCATTCATTAGGAGATTGCATTGCAGGAGAAGCTGATGTGGTTCTTGTATATATGGGGCTTGATTCTGATCTCTTTCATTCCAGTTTTAACTCCACTGACCTCAGTAGGGTTACTCCTGACTTATGACTCTGCAGACTGAGGGTCTGATCTCACTCAAAGTGCTTTGATATTTTTAGGACTGAAACATAAATATAAGTTAACAGTTTAAGACATTCTCAGATTAATACATTTTTCAGTTATTGAGCTCTTTCTTTAAGAAACTTCTCCGATGTTATTCAATGCGACTATACTTGTGAGTTTTGCTCAATGTGACTGAGCCATGTCCTTAATTAGTATCCATGCCCTGCAAACAGACAAATATACAGTAGCTATTTGTGAAGGCAGAGCTTGTGTCACTGAGTTAAAATTCCTTTTTAACTAAAAGAAAATGGCTATCGACCTGTATTAGGTTGATTGCAAATGCCCAGCTCTGCATTCACTTTGACATATTAGGACACAGCCAAGAAAAATTGATTTATATTTAAAGGCTCTGTGAAAAGTTTTACAGCTGTGCATTACAAAACAGCGTAAAAGCAAATAAGAACTAATTTTTTCTCAGCCTCCCTGACAATTGTTCAATCTGCCTTGTCTCTGCAAAGTGTGTTAGTTTAATCTGAATAGGAAAGATACACAAAAGCTCCCAAGTCTCCTTAGAATGTATGTTGTATCTGAGGATGTCATACAATATTTCCTATAACCACAGACTCCGCTACCTATGTTTGTGATCGTGGAATGCAAAGATTTTTGAAGCTGTGCACTGTAAACCTAGCAATGAGCTCACTTATCAGCTCATTGCTGGTAGGACGCAATGGAGAATGGATGTACTGGTCTCAAGTTGGTGTATAACAAGAAAGCAGCATCTCTCTGACTTCCTACTTATCTCCAAAAGAAACCTGTTTTACTCACAGTTATGGTTGCACAAATATATTTCCTGTCAATGCAGATTAGGCCAAATATGCATTGGAATTGGGGGCCAATGACTAGGAATAGCAGTGGGTGCAGATGAACTTGAAGACTGAAGAAGTGCATTGGCAGAACTTTGGTCCCCTGTGTTTTTCAGACACAAATTGTCCATTAGGAGAAGAACTTACTATTTTTGACAGTAAAGGTGGCTTTATTGAAGGCGGTTCATAGACTACATATCCCCACTACACTTGAGCAGACACGTCACTGCCTTACTCTCGAGAAAAAGAAAACATTATAATTGCATTAACGGGAATTGATATGAATTCAGCGGCATATATTTAACATGTGTAATTAAATACATCTCTGTCTATGTTCCCCAGGGATTATACCATAGCTCCAGCAGTGCTGCCAAATTACAGGGAGTCGAGTCCTAATGTGTGACTGTGTTTACAAGCTGACCTGTGAGTAGCAAGTTGCCCTACTTAAGGATGAGTGTTAGAGCCCACACCTAACCATCCATCCATGTGAATACTCACATATCTGCTGTGACTGGGCATCACGCCTAAAGGTGATATCTCCAGGAACTGGAATTTCCTGAAGCAATGTTGCCATCAGACCCAATCAATATTTTTGCTGCTGTACAAGGTTTTTCCCAGAAGTGCCTTCCTTCAGGGGCGGACATTAGCTAGATTCAGGCACAACCCTGCTTTGGGGTTGGGGGGGGGGGGTAGTATGGAAGCCAGACCACACTAAGCAGAGCACCATAGTCACTTGGCCTCTGGGAGGTAGAATGCTTCTTCGAGCTCCCTAGTGTGCAGAGGGATATATGCTCATTGCTTGCAACTTCATGGAATGTGGCATCTTCCTCTTCAGGCTGGCACATAGTGGGGGAAGCCATGGCTCTGCCTACTCACTGTGCAGGGCAATTAAAGAGTAGTCCCTGCTATAGCTGGGAAAACTTTTACAAAATTTCAATGAACTTTTGACAAAGAGAAAGAGGAAATGGAAAATGTCACGAGCCTGCCATGGTCACATGGATTCAAACTGTGGGCATGCCCACATACTCCATTTCTACCTTTGTGCATTGCCACTATTGCCATATGCATCAAAAAAGAAGAAACTCAAATGCCTACATAGCTATTCATGCCAACAGAAATAACGTGTCTGGTCAGCAAAACTATCCCTCAGACTACCGCCATGTGTTATTTACCAAAAGCTTGAGAAATACCCTACATTCCTTGAAGTATATAGCAGAGCAATGCAAACTTATTATCACTGGTTTCCTTGCATTTGCCAAGAGGCAGTGTGTCGAATAAATAATTTAAACTGGCTGAGGCACCACAAGAAAACAAAGCAATCAGTCATCTCAGTTACATTATTGATCACCAATAACGAGATACTTGCTAAGACAAATGGCTCTGTTATTATACTGGTGAGGTTTTAGACTATCCTGACTAAATAAATCATATTGAACTGTTTGTTGTTTTTAGATGTGCAAACATATCAATAATCGCTTTTTGCCCTTCATTCTATCCATCCATCTACAGAATGTATATATATACAGTATCTATTGTTATTACTCCACAGTCTCTCTCTAGGTACTGCTGGCTATCTATTTATCATTCATCAGTCTGGTCAGAAATGTCATCTGTGATTTATTTATTTATGTTACCCACAGGAGCTATTTATTTGTTTGGATATACAGGAAAATGTGAATGGCAAGTCTATAAATTCAATGCAGATGTAGTGCCACCAGGTGATGGCCAGGAATCTTGTCAAATTTTATTGTTTGAGCATGAGATTTTGTTTTGGGGGTTCTTTTTTCCCCGAGACGTGGCATATGCCACCCTTTCAATCTGTCTTCATTATTTTATTTAGCTGTATTGTGGTAGTTCCTGGAGGCCCCATTAAAGTTGAACTTCCTGGAAAAACCTCACCTTCTCAGAAGCATCTTCCTCCTCCTCCCTTTTCCCTGGAGTATTTTGTTGTGTTTCTATAACTGTCTCACTATTCAGGCTTTGACAACCCTGTGTGGTCTCTCAGTTCATTTAAACCTGCCTCCACCAGTAACCCATGTCTCATACTTCAGAAGAAGGCTTAGGACTCATCTGATCTGGGCTCTAGTCCCTGGTATATCCTGTGCAAACTTCTGTGAGCCTTTATAAACTCAAGGGTTGTCATCTCTCAAGTTTTTTTACTTTGTGTTAGTTGATTGTGAGTTATAATTTTTTCACTAAATTCTGCAGATAGGACTCTTTACTCACACAAAGAGCAAAGCAGCTTAGTAAATATTAATATGGAGCACACTGTAGATCACAAAGCACTTTAGAAAGGCGGCTAAGCATTAGTATGAATTAAGAAGTTGGTGTTTTCAGACTAGAACTACATTTTAAGTTCTCTCAGGATTCCACACTTGCATTTGAAAACAAAAATGAAAAAGCAGAATTAAAAACAATCTCAAGTATTTCATTCAATTTAAAACAGGTTAAATTCTTTTATCCTCTTGGTGATGTAACATAATTTGGACACTTTTCCTTGCTTCCCTCTTTGCTAGACATATTCCCTTGAGATTTCCTGCTATTGACAGATAAACAAAAGATTGTGTGCTGAGAAAAGATCTTCACCAGAACACTCCTTCAGGTTCCCTTCAGGAGGAAGACAAAATTGCCCCATAAAAACCAACACTGAATGACGTTCTAGCTCCATCGAAGTCAATGGCTAAATTCCCACTGATGTGAGTGGGGCCAGGATTTCATCTACAGTTTCAAAATGATACTGCATCTGGAACGTCTGTTCTTATCCTTGTTATTATTATTTATGAACATTAATTCTCAAAAGTTTTAAAGGAAAATTTGCTTTTTACTGAAACTGAAAACAAACGTATAATGGAGAAGAACCAAACTAGAAGCATTTTATGAATTTGTGTGTCTTAGCTCTGACTGGCAGAAGTATATCATCATAATGTTTTGCCTGTTAATAATACCTTCCACATAAGGGTCTCAAAGCACTTTGTCAGCATGAATGAATTTAGCTGCAGAATCCCCTCAAGTAGGTATTTGTTGTTAACCCTTTCTTACAGGTGAAGAAACTGAGGCATAGAGAGATTAACAAACTGACCAAAAATCATAAAGGACGTCTGTGGCAGAACTCAGCCTAGAAACCAGATCATCTGACTCCCACAGTGGTGGGAGGATAGCTGGAGGATAGCTGGGATGGTTGCCCCAGGCAGCTTAATAATAACAAAACTTCTCCCCCCAGCCTTTGCCTTGTTTTGGTTTATTCCTGGCTTTTAGTCCTTCCACTCCTCCCCCACTTTTGAAGATAAGAGAAAATAGTTTTCCTTTTCAATCCTCTATTTCTTCATTTGTGTGCACCTCTCCATTTCCAAGACCACAACCAATAAGCACTAAATTATCCTGAGAGGAGCTTTATCAGGCAGCAGTTCTGGCCCATCCGGAAACAGAAGCTAGGAAGTGAAGGTTCATCCATGATCTGTATAACTCTCTTCGGCAAATACACAGCCTTTGGGTTGAAAAACTATGCTATCCCCTAAAATGACAGCTCAGTGGCTTATCAGAGGATGCTTTAGACATCTAAGTATCAGGATGAAAATTCCTAGTAGACCCTCCAGGAACATTAACTCTAATCTTGACAAGAATAACTTAACTTGCCACTCCTTTCTTTTGAGATACCTCAGTTGTTTTCTATGCCATTTAGTGTGGGATACTCTCGGATGGGACTCTGAAAACCAACATCCAATCTGCAATGCATGAATATTAAAGACTCCATGGGCTTCCTTTCATAACTCAAAGGGTCTGCCCAAGGCCCTTGGCCAAAAGTATCTCCAAGGTTGCTCTATTTACCAATTGGCTTTCACTCTCCATTCCAAAGGTAGATGCACTTCATGAATACGGGTAGTCAGTTTCTGAAGTGCTTTGAGAAAAAAAGGAGCTGCATAACACTGAAAATATTATTTTATTATTGTTGTTATTATTTTAGGTTGCCCAAGTAATACATAGATTCAATCTATGATTGGTTAAGGAAAGTGACCTGCATTGTTCTTTGGTGCATAAACCCCAAGGAATGATCCGATGCTCCTTTCAAATTAGATTAGACTAATATAGGAGTACTATGTTACATGTCTCAGTTTTCTGCACTGTGGGGCAGAGTGGGCATTGGGTTCCACTCCAGGCATTGCTCTCATAAATGACATGGTAATTAACAGAAGGGGAGGATTTTATGGTTAGTTTCTATGCATAACAATGTCCTAAGGGCCATGTTCATCATCATTTCCTTATTTATATTTGCTATCATCTTTTTAAAAATGATGGATGAATTGGTTCAGCAAACACTGTCTCGTTCCTGGGTGCCCCAGTGGAAACTGACAGTTGGAGTGATTTAGCTTTTGTTGCAGCTTAAAAACATTCTCTCCCTTCACCCCATTCCTTCCAGGATAATAGACCTTGTCATAGATCATCACATCTTTTGATTAAAAAATGAAAAGCTTTTCCTCACCCCCTCTTTTCTCCCTTGTCACAAACATAAACCAATATTTACAGGTCATATGTATCTTGGAGGGCAATCCATCTGGGGTACACAGCCTCATACACAACATAATTAAGCCATTTGATTTGGAACTAACACCCAGAAAGATGCAGCACAATGTTGACACATGGGATCCTTCTCAACCAACATCAAGTGTGGCAGTTTGTGCTGTGGGTGCATTATTTTCTCCCTGTTTGCCCCCGAAAAGGCAACCAAGCTAAAACTGTCATAAACAGTAAGTTCCTCACCTAATAGACAATTTGTGTCTTAAAAACACAGAAGACCAAAGTTTCTTCCCTTTCTGATTCTGTGAACCAGGCCTTTCCATCAGCACCTTTTCCATACCTCAAGCTGGCATTTAATCGACATTCATGAATACCTTTCAATTATCGTTTTGGGAATTAGTCTCCTTTGAATGAAGCAACAGGCCAGACAGTTTCTAAGCATCGGTTGGAAAACACCTCTCAGGTCATGTAACCCATCCCTCTCCCTCTACCATATGTTAATAATTCACAATATTTTTATATCAGTTCTTCTGTTAACCACTTTTGCTTGTTAAGGGAGTTACAGGTTTCTGTGCTGAAGGGCCTGGCAAGTCTATGTTTATCCTATGATCTGCGGAGGACAGGGGGCTGATTCCCCTGCTCGTAAACACATATTCACGCTAGCTTTCATCGAGCTAGTGCAAGTATAAATAGCAGCATAGCCACAGGAGTGCGGGTAGTAGTGGCAGAGACATGGCTGAGCCACACCAAGTACAAACCCACCTGCCACTGGTGGGTATATACTTGGCATGATTCAGTCATGCCACCACTGCTGCTACCCATGCTACAGCTGCTACATTGATATTTATAATTTATATGTGTGCATGAGCAGGGGAGTCTAAATGTCAAGATAGGCACCGACTTGCCATTATTGCTGCTGACTAGTTAAGCATTGCACACATCCTGTGCTTTTGGTGCCATGTCTTCCACAATACTCTGTTTGGCCCATGTGTGTCCTACCTACCTGTTATGTCTTGTTCGTTAGACTGTAAGCTCATCGTGGTAAAGACTACCTATTACTACATGATTGTACAACATGTAGCACAGTGGAGCCCCAACCTGCTTTGTGTCTAGGCTCTATTGCAATACAAATGTTAAATCATAATAAATAAATTCTTTCTGCTGATACTAAGCACTCCAGATTGAAACTGAGAACCCAATTTATGAAGGAAAAATGTATACAATAAATTACAGTAACAAGAAAGTCAACAACTGACCTAACATTTAAATTTGTGCAACAAAATCTTACTTGTTAAAATGGTGAAGCCTTCTTCTACATATACATTATGATTTAACTGTTAATTGTATAATCACAAGTTGACTTATATCTGTGTAGCAGTTAGCTAACATGTAGGTGCTGTATTAAATTTCTTGAGAAACAGTATAAACGACTAATAAGTAGTTCACTGATTTTATTAAAACAAAGCTGGGTGACTGGGCAACAAATGGCAGATGAAATTTAATGTTGATAAATGCAAAGTAATGCACATTGGAAAACATAATCAGACTATACATATACAATGATGGGGACAAAATTAGCTGTTACCACTCAAGAAAGAGATCGTGAATTCATTGTGGATAGTTCTCTGAAATCATCCACTCAATGTGCAGCGGCAGTCAAAAAAGTGAACAGAATGTTGGGAATCATTAAGAAAGGGATAGATAATAAGACAGAAAATATCATATTGCCTCTATATAAATCCATGGTATGGCCACACCTTGAATACTGCTTGCAGATGTAGTCACCCCATCTCAAAAAGATATTTTGGAATTGGAAAAGGTTCAGAAAAGGGCAACATAAATTATTAGGGGTATAGAACGGCTTCCATATGAGGAGAGATTAGTAAGACTGGGACTTTTCAACTTGGAAAAGAGGAGACTAAGGAGGGATATGATAGAGGTCTATAAAATCATGAGTGGTATAGAGAAAGTAAATAAGGAAGTGTTATTTACTCCTTCTCATAATACAAAAACAAGGGGCCACCAAATGAAATTAATAGGTAGCGGGTTTAAAACAAACACAAGAAAGTATTTTTTCACGCAACGCACTGTCAACCTCTGGAACTCCTTGCCAGAGGGTTTTGTCAAGGCCAACACTATAATGGGGTTCAAAAGGGAGCTAGATAGATTCATGGAAGATAGGTCCATCAATGGCTATTAGCCAGGATGGGCAGGAATGGTGTCCCTAGCCTCTGTTTTCCAGAAGCTGGGATTGGGTGACAGGGCATGGATCACTTGATGATAACCTGTCTGTTCATTCCCTTTGGGGCACCTGACATTGGCCACTGTCAGAGGACAGGATACTGGGCTTGATGGACTTTTGGTTTGATCCAGTATGGCCACTCTTATGTATTATTAATTATAGAAATTATGGTAATGCATATATAAACAAGAGGGAAGAGTTAAAATTGTGTGTTCAACCTTATCTTTTATATTTCCTACTTTTATGCATTTAATAGTTGAACTTCAATGTTTGGTATCACTGAACATCTTCAGTTACATACATAATAGGGAAAGTTAGTATTCTGTAAAGTTCTGACCCTAATAATTTGTGTGTGCATGTCTTGCTGACAACTGTATTAAGAGAAGAAATCCAGAGTAGAATCATTATACGTTCCGATAATATCTTATTACAATCTTGTGATTCTTACAAGAATTGATTAATGTTATGGCTTTTCTATGCTTGTTAGAGTCTTTAACACCAGAATAAGTTCTCATAGAATTTTAATCAAAGATAAGTCCTTTCCATCCTTCCATAGCCACTGTTTCACTTTTTCTTTTTCTTTTTTGTGACAAATATTGTGATAAGGAAACTGTTTTCATGACAAATAATATAATCAGAATAGACACAGACATGCAAATTAATTCATCCCGGTGACAACAATGGTAAGAAGAATATAACATGCCACAAAAGCCACTCTATTCCCTTGGTGAAGGCTGGAACTGGAAAGGAAGTGGTACCAAAAGGAGATCCACCCTCATGGGCTGACATTTTACCAGTTCACATCACACTGTGAATGAGCACCAAAATAATGAATAAATCCTTATGTAGTCTGTGAAAGAAGCTTATTGGAACATCTCTAAGGGTGACATTTTAACTGTAAACAGTTTCTTAAGGTATTAGGCTTAGACTTGCGTGTTTTTGCTTTATTTTGCTTGGGGACTTACTTTGTTCTGTCTTTTGTTTATTAGTAAGCCTAGAGTAAGTGATAAATACCTGGGGAAGCAAACAGCTGTGCATATCTCTCTATCAGTGTTATAGAGGGCAGACAATTTATGAGTTTACCCTGTATAAGCTTTATACAGAGTAAAACGGATTTATTTGGGGTTTGGATCCCATTGGGAACTGGGTGTCTGGGTGCTGGAGATAGGTGACCTCCTGAGCAGTTTTTGGTTAAAGTCTGCAGCTTTGGGGGTGTGGACCAGACCTGGGTCTGTGTTGCAGCAGGCTAACATGTCTGGCTCAACAAGGCAGGGTTCTGGAGTGCCAAGGTGGCATGGAAAACTCAGAGCTGGGCTCAGAGGTAATTCCAGCACATCTGGTGACAGTCCCAAGGGAATCTCTGTGACCGAACCCATCACAGTGGTTTCCACTGATTCAGTACATGCTTACAAGTCTTCATATTCCCCAGTAATTCCCTTCAGTATATCCCACCTAATGTAACCAATGGCTTATTGTGTTTTGTGCATGCCCCTCTGTACCTTATCCAATTAGAATTTGAGTCTGCTACAACTGTTAGCTGGGGGAGTTAGTCCTTTAATTCAAATTATAGATACTCATGCTCTTAGTTCTGGAGGTCCTGGGTTCAATCCCTAGAGATAACTAAAATGATTGTCACTATAATAACATGTCATTGCCTAGTGCTGTGGGTGTAGGAGCAGGATTTTATAATTGTACAACAAGAATAGAGGTACTAATATATGTCTTGATTTCATTTTACCAGCCACCCTTTTTGGTGTGGAAGGAAGGAAGGTGTGGGCCCCTTACTGAATGAGGGAGGCAACCTAGTGACAGAGGATGTGGAAAAAGCTAATGTACTCAATGCTTTTTTTGCCTCTGTTTTCACTAACAAGGTCAGCTCCCAGGCTGCTGCGCTGGGCATCACAAAATGGGGAAGAGATGGCCAGCCCTCTGTGGAGATAGGTGGTTAGGGACTATTTAGAAAAGCTGGACGTGCACAAGTCCATGGGGCCGGACGAGTTGCATCCGAGAGTGCTGAAGGAATTGGCGGCTGTGATTGCAGAGCCCTTGGCCATTATCTTTGAAAACTCGTGGCGAACGGGGGAAGTCCCGGATGACTGGAAAAAGGCTAATGTAGTGCCAATCTTTCAAAAAGGGAAGAAGGAGGATCCTGGGAACTACAGGCCAGTCAGCCTCACCTCAGTCCCTGGAAAAATCATGGAGCAGGTCCTCAAAGAATCAATCCTGAAGCACTTACATGAGAGGAAAGTGATCAGGAACAGTCAGCATGGATTCACCAAGGGAAGGTCATGCCTGACTAATCTAATCGCCTTTTATGATGAGATTACGGGTTCTGTGGATGAAGGGAAAGCAGTGGATGTATTGTTTCTTGACTTTAGCAAAGCTTTTGACACGGTCTCCCACAGTATTCTTGTCAGCAAGTTAAGGAAGTATGGGCTGGATGAATGCACTATAAGGTGGGTAGAAAGCTGGCTAGATTGTCGGGCTCAACGGGTAGTGATCAATGGCTCCATGTCTAGTTGGCAGCCGGTGTCAAGTGGAGTGCCCCAGGGGTCGGTCCTGGGGCCGGTTTTGTTCAATATCTTCATAAATGATCTGGAGGATGGTGTGGATTGCACTCTCAGCAAATTTGCGGATGATACTAAACTGGGAGGAGTGGTAGATACGCTGGAGGGCAGGGATAGGATACAGAGGGACCTAGACAAATTGGAGGATTGGGCCAAAAGAAACCTGATGAGGTTCAATAAGGATAAGTGCAGGGTCCTGCACTTAGGACGGAAGAACCCAATGCACAGCTACAGACTAGGGACCGAATGGCTAGGCAGCAGTTCTGCGGAAAAGGACCTAGGGGTTACAGTGGACGAGAAGCTGGATATGAGTCAGCAGTGTGCCCTTGTTGCCAAGAAGGCCAATGGCATTTTGGGATGTATAAGTAGGGGCATAGCGAGCAGATCGAGGGACGTGATCGTTCCCCTCTATTCGACATTGGTGAGGCCTCATCTGGAGTACTGTGTCCAGTTTTGGGCCCCACACTACAAGAAGGATGTGGAGAAATTGGAGAGAGTCCAGCGAAGGGCAACAAAAATGATTAGGGGTCTGGAACACATGACTTATGAGGAGAGGCTGAGGGACCTGGGGTTGTTTAGTCTGCAGAAGAGAAGAATGAGGGGGGATTTGATAGCTGCTTTCAACTACCTGAGAGGTGGTTCCAGAGAGGATGGTTCTAGACTATTCTCAGTGGTAGAAGAGGACAGGACAAGGAGTAATGGTCTCAAGTTGCAGTGGGGGAGGTTTAGGTTGGATATTAGGAAAAACTTTTTCACTAGGAGGGTGGTGAAACACTGGAATGCGTTACCTAGGGAGGTGGTAGAATCTCCTTCCTTGGAAGTTTTTAAGGTCAGGCTTGACAAAGCCCTGGCTGGGATGATTTGATTGGGGATTGGTCCTGCTTTGAGCAGGGGGTTGGACTAGATGACCTCCTGAGGTCCCTTCCAACCCTGATATTCTATGATTCTATGATTCTATGAATAGCAGAAAGGAATGACCCTCTGGGACATTGATAGGAATGCATCTGATGGACTGCCAGTGTCTGTACTGATGTTAAGGCAGGGACAGACCAGAACAATCCTTATGACTGATTATGGTCACCCTTTTGTTTGAGGATAAGTTATAATGTCTATTATGGTTTCCTATATGTATTACAAATTAGGCACTCTAGTTAAATATACATTTCTTTGTTTTAAGGTTTAGTAAGTAAAAGACAGGATTTTGTATTGTGTCCATGAAGCCCCAATGTGAATTGTTTTAGTTATAAGATTTAGCAAGACTTAATTTACAATGTATTCTGTATACCTTTGAAGGTTTCTGTGAGAGTGTTTGTGTGAATGAGGAATGCATGCATCAGGAAAAGATAAGGTGTGAAAGCCATCACAAATGTCCAGATGGTCAAGAAAAAGTGAGAGACTTGGAAACACCAGGAGACAATCAGAAAATATCAATTGTATCTGAGACTAAACACGTTAGCAGCATTGACGACCTCAGAGGTGAGGCAGGCACCCCAGAAGAGACAACAAATGGGACATAACGATAGGAAGCCCGACAATAACCATCAAATGATAACAGCAGAAAACCCCAAGATTAACACCACTTAAGGACTAATAATTACGGGATGCATTGACTCAAATGGGAATTTACAACTATAAAGATGTGGTGTTTTGCCATGGAACTCTGGGTTCAGTCCTGAAAAGCCTCAGAGCATCGGATCACGACCGGCAGCACCTAGCTCCTCACTCGTGCTCAGTCTAACTGGCCATTAGATTGACTTGAGCTACAACAGACTGGTAACTGTAAAGACCATCTGGAGGACTTGTTTGTGTGTATGTTGTATGACTGAAAAGCATATGCTAACTGTTGTATTTTCAATAAATATGGCGTATTTGCCTTCTCTCTCATAAAAGATCCCATGTGCTTTGTATACCCTTCATTCCCCAGCTATTTGAAAATAAATCACTTTCCAGTCCTATGATTCTATGATTTCCTGGTAAGATAAGACCTTTAATAGGCTTGCCCTTCTAAATAAATGAACTTAATAGAAAGTATAACTGGTGTGACAAAGCTCTGTCCTTGCCTCCATGGGTCCCGTGTTTCCTGGCAGATTTCGCTAGCCTCAGAGACTCACTGTGACCCTCCACATAACCCTTCTCTCTCTAGAGACAAGGGTCACAGTCTACTGAGCCATTTTCATCATAAGCCAGCAAGGGAGGTGAGGAGAAGTTATCCTTCCTTGCACAGTCTCTGTTGTCTCCCAGTCTCAGTGATTAATCAGGGGGCAAAGGTCGGGGGGGGGGGAGCCCGGGCCCACCCTCTACTCCAGGCTCCAGCACAGGGACCCTAATAGTATCAGCTATGGTAGCTGACCTTTTAGAAACATAACATGTACAATTCCCTGGGCTACTTCCCCCACAGCAGCCCTCAATTCCTCAAGCTCCACTTCACCCTTACCTCAGGGCCTCCTTCCTTGTGCCTGATATGGTGTGTACTACTCAGCCTCTCCAACAGCGCAGCTTCCTCTCACAGCTCCTGACATGCCCACCCACCTGACTAACTGGGAGGCTTTTAACTAGTTTCAGCCAGCCCCTGATTGGCTTCAGGTGTCCCAATCAACCTAGCCTTCTCCCTGCCTTCTGGAAAGTTCTTAATTAGCCCCAGATGTCTTAATTGACCTGGAGCAGCTGCCATTTCACTTATCCTGGTACCAGGGATTTGTTTAGCCTGGAGCTAATATATCTATCTCCCACTACTTTTCCATAGCCATCTGGCCTTGCCCCATCACACTGGGTTCAAAAAAGAATTAAGTAAGTTCATGGAGAATAAGTCCATCAATGGCCATTAGCTAAGATGGTTAGGGATGCATCCCCATTCTTCAGGAGTCCTAAACCTCCAACTTCAAGAAACTGGGACTGTATAACCGGGAATAGATCACTTGAAGTTGCCCTATTCTGTTCATTTCCTCTGAAGCATCTGGCATTGGTCACTGTCAGAAGACAAGATACTAGGCTAAATGGACCAATGATCTGACCCAGTATGGCCGTTCTTACGTAACTGAAGGTGAATAATTTGTAGTATGCCAAGAAGATATAATTAACAGTTAAAGGGATGAAATTAAGAGAAAAAATGTTCTTTACTGTGCCATGTACTAGGCTTGGAAAAGTGTCCCAGGGGAAGGAGTTGAAGCCCCACCACTTGGGGCTTTGCCCGAGTCAGAAAGGGGAGTGGGTGAGAGGTCTTTTCCATTTCTAACATCTGTGTCCAACAGAGAGTAGTGCAATATCATGTGAGGTACATCTGCAAAATCAAATACAGAGCTATTCCATTGCACATCCCATTGACAAAGAAGCAGTATGCAGTAGCATTATTTTAATTCTGTGTTTCTAGATATTTGCTTAGTGCTTGTTGTACTCTGACCTGCACACCAAAATCAGATCACTAATGATCCCCGGCATTCTAAACAAATTACTTATTGATCCATGAGTGGTTACATATGATACTGGCCTATCCGACAAACTTCAGGATTAGGAGAGAAATAATAAATTGGTTTTACTGGGTGTATAATTGTTGAAAGATGATTTAGGGGCTTTTGTATTGATAACAGTTGGAATAGGAATTTAATTTTAGTGAAAGTCTAAGATTGTTCCACAAGCTAATGAAGAACAATCAAATTACCTCATTAAGGGGACAGAGAAAAGATGTTGAGGGCATAATTCTGCTCTCTTCTGAGTGGAATGGGAAGACTCTGGTATGCACACCCACGATACTGAATAAATTAACGACAATGAAATAATAAGAATGTTCTTGCCTTCAGAGCAGAGAGCTTCTTCCCTAGTCTGGATGTACAGGCAAAAAGGGATTTAATTGTGTTGCAGTCTGGATCACCTGCTTCTCAGGGCAGCTTCATGTCTTGTGTCTTTTCACTTGGCCAGCAACCTTGAAAATGCCCTGAGAATGTTCATCCTGATTCTAATTTTATTAATAGTGGCTTTACAACACTGTAATTTTGACATTAGTGGAATTACTGCAAGTTTCCACCGGTGTAAGTGGGTTCAGAATCTTGCCCACTGTTGTTATATTTAGAACCAACAAGGCTTTTAGTCAATGGGTTAAGTGTGATTAATATGATAACACTTTACACATATATAATACCAAGGATCTGAAAAATCTTTACAAGAATTAAGGGCCTGCTTCAAAGCCCACTGACATCATTTGAAAAATGACGCAACTGTAAGGTAGGTATTTTGACAACTATTTCACAGGTGGGAATCCTGAGTGTGAGAGAGGTTAGGTAACATGCCTAAGATCATAGTAAGCCAGCGATCGTGCTAGATGCTTAGATTACCAGCATGCTAGGTGCTTTGTAAATAGCTAATTTTAGATAGCATGAGTGAGTGAATAGAACCCATTAGCCAGCTCCTCAGCTGAAGTCAATGAAGCTATGACAGTTTACTTCTGCTGAGGATCTACACCCAGAAGTCCTTATTATCAGATCCCCACTCGAAGCACTAGCTCTTCATTAATAAACACTGATAGTTTATTCTACAAAAAATGATGCTAAGGCAAGTTGTAATGTAAACAGCTTCTAAGACTATAAGTTGTCTGATTCAGCCAAAGGACATAAGGAAACTTTATACATACAAATAACTAAATGAAAGTGATGGCAAGTTTTTCTGCACAATCAAACCAATAATGTCCTCCCAAGAGAGAATGTGGTGCTTAAAAATAACAAAAGGAACAAGCAAAAGCAAGCATTGTTGCAAAGATATTTGCATATTATTAAACAGTCAACCTTTAACATGATGTCAGGCATATTTACAGTGCTGCTCAAATTGATTGCTATGAAGCTGTTTATGATATAAAGATATTTATAAATAGGTTTTAATTCTGTATCACTGCTATCAGAAAAACTCAATGGAAATCCTAATTACCATTTTCTTGCACAAATGAAAGGCAACCATAGGTACTTATTGACGTTTAACTAACACCATTGCCTAAAAGGTTCAACTGTTTAGCGCGGCTGCGAAATTATTAAGCAAGAGCAAAACCTGATTTTATAAACAGTGGCTGGCTGAGTTCACTTTGGTATTACAGAACATCATTAAACTACTCAGTTTAGATACATGAAAAGCATCTACCAGTTCTTGAGCACCTAGGATAGCTAGGGTTGTGGTACACTGGCATGGCAGAGATTCAGTCTTTAGGACTGTCGTTCTGGTACCTTTCACAAGTCCTACATTTAAATATTTATTTATTTTGTAATGAATACAAAATATTGTTCCCTGGTGCATTGTTTGACCTACGGTCCGCTGCACTCAAAAGGCCTGGTTTAGGTTGAAGCCAGTTTTGTTAGTACCTCAAGCCATTTTTTGTACTTCTGTGTTGCGAAATAAGTATTCACAACCTGGGACTGATTGACAACTAGGCATTGCAGAGCATGCTGGCAAGCTTTGTTTCCTGGCACACTCAACCCAATGTTTATGCTATGTGTGTTTAAATTTTTCATTTGCACTGTCAGATTTCTTTCACACATTTGCTTGTGGAGGTGCTGTTTGAGGGCTGGCAAGGGGGGCACCAAGAGGGAGTAAAAACTATTTGATGTGCATGGAAATATATTATCAGAGACTAGCTATTTGTGAATCCAGAAGCTGAGAAAAGGGAATTTGGGTTGTCATCACATGCTGATGATCAGTGTGATATCATCAGTACCTCAGGTCAGTAATGTCTTGGGTTCTTTGGAATACAGAGCCAAAAGCTAAAGCTGGTTGAAATAATTATTATCCCTACCAAATTTGACCTAAAATTACTTTTTGACAGCTTCTTATGCTACAAAATAACAAGCCATATGCTTTTATTAGTCATTCTTGAAGTAATCAAATGAAACTTCTTGTTTATTTTCATCCTGAAGTGAAAAGTGGTTTTTGCAAGTAGATTGTGGTCATTTAATCACCAGAGGATGGGTTAATGTAAAAAATGGCACTCCTGTCCTCAGTCAAAATATCTGTCTGTGTCTGTGTTGTAGCTCTTGACTTTCCTGACAAAGATAAATGTTTCCTCCTGTTGATTCTGCAATGCTAATATAGATATGGGAAAGCTCTATTCTTCTCTCAGACCCCATCAACAAAGTAGTCAACTTAGTTCTGACTGCACAATATTAACAATCCTATAAGAGAGAGAAATAATACAAGTGGGTTTTCAAATGATAGGCTGTTTGTGTAGCACTGTCAGATAAAAAAATTCTGACTCCTGAGTGAGCCAATTTGCTCTTGGACTCATTGAGAGAGTGCAAATTTGGAACCCCACAATGTTATTTTAGAGTCACCTTCCACACCATTAATATATAGTGCCATCGGTGTTAAAATATGATGTTGTGGTGACAACATAGAGGGGTTGTGCTATATACCATGCTAGCCCCTTTTAAAATTTGTAGTTCAGAAGAAATAGGTTTCTACTGCTATTATGAAGCTAAAAAAATCTTACTTTCAATGGCAAAAGTATGTCACAACCTCCCTTGAATTACACAGGAAAATTTTGTAGGCTCTTACACTAGGGGAAAGAATTACAGGTCAGACATACCTTTAAATATTGAGGGGTGAGCCTCAAAGGTCATGGGTGCAGTTTGGAGAAGTTCTGATGATTATCTAGAGCAGGGATTGACAACCTTTGGCATGCGGCCCATCAGGGAAATCCGCTGGTGGACCGGGCCAGTTTGTTTACCTACAGCATCCGCAGGTTCAGCTGATCGCAGCTCCCACCGGCCAAGGTTCACCGTTCCAGGCCAATGAGGGCTGTGGGAAGCGGCGGCCAGCACATCCCTCGGCCTACACCACTTCCCGCAGCCACCATTGGCCTGGAACAGCGAACCGCGGCTGTGAAAGCTGCGATTGGCTGAACCTGCACATAAAGACAGTATAAGCCCTACGACTGCCACATTTAAAAGTTAGTATGATTTAGGTCAGAAGCTTGTATATTTGGAGCTTAAGATCTAAAATTTTCCCTACCTTCCCCAAAACTCAAAGCGTGTGCCATTTCAGATCACCATGACATTCCATTCCAAGGTACTACTACTAATAAAACATACTACACTGATGATCATGCTATATATGCACACATGCCTAGGCAAGTAGACAGACACATAATGGATGCTTTATTCTCTATTTCCCAGGGACCATTTTTCTTTCTTTTCGATTCCTAAGTTTAGGGGAGGAAAAAATTACCCTAAACATTACAAGAAGACAGGTATTCTTACATCACTACCATGTCTGTTCAGTATACAGCACTGTTTATGACTTTGTCAGTTCTCTCTCCATAAAGCCAACTCAAAATCGCAAGAAAACATTTCTGATCTTCATGTGAAGTTGTGAAGTAAACACAACATCAGATACAGGGATTGTTTTATAGTGTAAATAACAGTCAGGTTAAATTACCATTATAAAGACTCATGAGCTGTGATTTCTACTTTTCTTAGAATATAGTTACTTTATTACTTAGTAAAAATGGAGAGTGGTGGTGGTCCCTGTTGCTACTGAATATATATATTCAGTAAAATATATAAAGTATATAAAACCCCAGCCCAATGGCTAAATCAAGATTAAAGTGTTTGGTAATTTCTTTTCCTGGGGCTGCATCAACCATCATTAGAAATGCAGACAGTAAAAAGGCAATTAGGGACTCTATGAGCAGGTTGCAAAAATAATTTACAGTTGTGTTCACTGTTGGCATTATACTAAATCACAACAAGACTCTTCATTTGTTAAGGCTGCATTTGGTGTGGTATTAAGAACAAGTCTATTAGTTGGTATATTTATTGTTGATTGCAAATAACATGTTTTCTTCTATAAGCCTAATGTGCCAATAGAGAGATCTCTACTCAGATACCAATTAGCTATTTACATTGCAACTATAGGCATTAAAAAGCAGACACTATACGAGGTAAAATTATGATTTATGGCATTTGTCAGGCAATGTTGCTCCTCCTTCCTGTTCACTTATATATGGGAAGAGTCAATATCAATACCTGAACTGTAACTACACTGGAGGATTTGGTTACTAAAAATTGGGAACAAACACAATGAAATCTTTTATATATCACAGCTAGGGAAGGTGCTAAAATAAATGTGATTTTTGACCCTTGGGACTTTTTCATCAGAAGAAATTGGAGAAATCTGGATACTTTATCCCTTAATAGTTCCTTTTATCTCAGCACCTTCTAAACTGCTTTTCAAATAGCGAGGCATTTGTCCTCAGTTACAATACTCCAATGGAAAAAAGCACCAAAACGTCTGTAAAGTCTAGCTCCACAAGATTTGCTTCTCAACGATGGAGACTCAAAAGTAGAGCTGGTCAGGAAATGTTTTCCCTGCATGAAAAAGTTTGATCAAAATATCTTTCTGGTTTTGTCATATATTGTCTTCAGTTTTTTTGGGGAGGCAGGGGTGTTAGGACAGAAAACCAGAACATGCTTGGTTGCCAAAAAGTGGTGTGTGTTTTTGTTTTTTTGATGAACACCTGAAAAGTTTCTCTGAAAATTTCTGTTTCTTTGAAAATCCACTCAAAAAAATTATTTTCATGAAAAAATTTTCAGCCAGCTCTTCTCAGAAGAGCTCTAGATCAGGGATGGCCAACCTCTGGCACGAGGCCCATCAGGGAAATCCGCTGGCGGGCCGGGACGGTTTGTTTATCTGCAGCATCTGCAGGTTCAGCCAATCGCAGCTCCCACTGGCTGTGGTTCACCATTCCAGGCCAATGAGGGTTGTAGGAAGCAGCGTGGGCCAAGGGATGTCTTTGCTGAAATGTGCCACCCAGAACTGGACACAGTACTCCAGCTGAGGCCATATCAGCGCAGAGTCGAGCAGAAGAATTACTACTTATGTCTTGCTTACAACACTTGTGCTAATATATTCCAGAATGTTTGCTGTTTTTTGCAACAGTGTTACACTGTTGACTCATATTTAGCTTTTGATCCACTATGACCCCCACATCCTTTTCCGCAGTACTCCTTCCTAGGCAGTCATTTTTCATTTTGTATGTGTGCAACTGATTGTTCTTTCCTAAGTGAAGTACTTTGTATTTGTCCTTATTCGATTTCATCATATTTACTTCAGACCATTTCTCCAGTTTGTCCAGATCATTTTGAATTTTAATCCTATCTTCCAAAGCACTTGCAACCCCTCCCAGCTTGGTATCATCCACAAACTTTGTAAGTGTACTCTCCATGCCATTATCAAAGTAAGCGTAAACATGGCATTGTGAGGTTCCATTTAGTGCTTCTCAGTGGCTTCCATATCAAATTCTCTCTCAGTTTACATGTAGAATGGGCCTCATTCATGATGAACATCAAGGAACCAGAGGCCACAGAGGTCTCCCCTTTCTGATGCATACTTCTGACCACCATGGGCAGTTTGGTGGTGGGGAGGGTTGGTTAAGTCGATCACTAAACACTGGCATTAGTTCAATAAATCTCACAGTCTTGAGCACTTTCTTCAGAACAAAGAAGGGCAAAACTTAGCATAAGCAATGAAACCAAATAGAATTTCTGTCGCTCAGCGTATGAGGATAAATATTTAAAACCCCTGCTGATACACTCCTGGGAAAATATGCCTGAACTTGTTCCACGTGTAAATTGTCTTTCTGTGAACAACAGGGAATGAATCCCGGTCTATTGTGTAGTCCCATGATGCTCCCCAGAATGCAGATGTCTCCTGAATGGTGTTTGTCAGCTGGACCCAGGACCCCGACACATCTGTGATGAGCCCTTTCTATTGTCTCTGGTCTCTTCTCTCTGATCTGTGTCACTCTGGTGTGTGTCACAGGCTGGTGTTTCTGAAATGCAGTAATGAAAAGCAATATTTGCATCCCTGCTACTGACAGGTGGCTTAAAGATTGTTTGAGATTTAATGGATTTGTTACCGGTCACAGATAGTCATAACAGTACAACGTCTTCTGTCTCTTGATTCTGAATGTTAGGTAGCTCTCTGGGAATACGAACACATTCATCAGCTATGTGCGACAGCAGTACTCAGCAACTATAACCTCTCTGTTTTCACTTCGGGCCAAATATTCTAACAAATGGGTTTACAGGCAGAAATGTTCATGGGAATTGTGAAATTTAAACAAATATGATAATATAGTCATGGAAAGTGAATTTTGAATTCATTGGGTGAGGAATCTCCTATTGCCAGTCTTTGCAGACACAAAAATTAAAATTTGAAAGAACCACATGGCACTGTTGGGTCCCAAATAACCATGTGTATTAAACATTCACACAAGGCCTAGCTGCACACCGAACGCAGACTCTGACTGGTTTCTGATTACTTCAAAATCACAGAGCACAGTAAGGGGCACTAGAGGGCTTACAACTACTTAAAGGTACACTACGCTATTCCAGTATACTACAGGGTTATATTCCCAGCCTTGGCACTGAACTGCTATGTGACCTTCTCTGTACTGCCAATTACCCTCCCATCATTACCCTCCCTGGTCTATTTAGACTGTAAGCACTTTGTGGCAAGGTCTGTCTCTTACTCTATATGTGCATATACAGCACCAAGTGCAATGGGGCCCCAGTCTCAGTTGGTATCTATAGGCGATACCATAATTTGAATAATGACATAGCTGGCATCATTCACACCAAAAATTCAATTCCAAGAGCTGCACTCATATAGTCAGTGAACAGAAACATACTATGTGAACTGTGTATCCAATCAAACCAGGGCAAATTTTGAACAAATTCTTTCAAAGAAGCCACCAACAAGTCATGAATATCTTATTTCCTCCTCCTTCTTTCTCTTCCCCTGAAATTATTTGGCAAGTATTTTTGATTAATCACTACACTTGAGAAAACCACAATCTGAGTGGAAATGTCACAATGGGAAGGAATCAAAAATTTGTAAAATAAAGGCTTTGTTAGAAATATTCATCTCTAGTTGCTGGGTTTGATATTTGGAGCCCCTACTGTACAGAAATGACTTAGTTCTGTAACAATTCTTAGTTATGACCTTTGCAGTATGCACAGGGAGTGAAATTCACCCCTGCTAAGGGTCAGCAGAAGCCTATGTACCACTTAAATCCTTTAGGGCTTAAGTGGAACTTGAGTGGTGCACAGACCTAGCGCTGGGCTTAGACCTTTTATGTCCCTTATATCCATCCCTCCAAAGCAAGATTGTTCTCTTCTCTACAATACATTTCTCAGTTCTTTGTGAAATCTAGTTTTAAAATGGCTTAAATGATGGGGTTTCTCACTGTTACGAGAATTTTCTTTTAACAAATGTGCTGTGGGCATGACCTCAGAAGAAGGGTCATATTCTTGTTGCTTCTTATTGTTATTCTGACATTGCTGAAGACGTCTTCTTTGGGGATGTCACTCTCCTTTGTGATTTCAAAGACATTTTAGCATTCACTGATGTCCTTTGCTATAAAATTCCTCCCTGTCAGAAGACGTGAGTGCAGCGGTAGCTTAAAGGACTTAGAGTGCAGTATATATAATAAATACATCCCAAAAAAACCCTAAATTAAAGAATATTAAGGGTGCAAAGTCAAATACTCAAAAGTTAAGAAATGCCGGAGTTAAGGTTACCTATGCAATACTAAGTCAGCTCTCTTCTTCATATGCATTATGATATACTCCTTAATTACATGATCAAATACTATTTTTCCCATAGGAACCCCCCTGCCTTATTTGCTGCAAATCATCCAAACCTGGCACTGAATACAGAATTATTAATATCCTCATAGGCTTTTCTATGGTGCTCTCATAGTATCTTAGTTCTTTACAAACATTAATGAACTTATCTTCATAGTACTCCTTTGTGGAGTGTTGGTGGTATTAACTAAAAGCACAGAGATTAAAAACAAAATTATCACAATTGTCAACTAACTTTGAAAGCCCAATTTAAGAAGCCAAGAGCCTCGTATTTCAGAGTATTTAGCTTTATATAGCACTTCATATGTTCAGAGCACAGCTCCCATTGACGTAAGTTGCAGTTGTGAGTAAAATCAGATCCCAGGGTCTCAAGTTGGATAATCGGAAAATAAGGAACACATAGTGGCCACCTGTGAAATTTTTGTGACCTGCCCAGCATCATATAAAACTATGGCAATGGCAGGGAGAGAATCCAATTCTTCAAGGTGACATTCAGCTGCCTAAACCAGGAAGACCATCCTTTCTCCTTCTGATGTTCCTTTCCTAATTTACTACTTGCCTATTTACCACATACTACAAATGAGGCAGAGATCCTATAGACAACAGCAATCTTCACTAAAGAACCGTGATTTATCCACAGAGTAGGTTCATCCTGCATGCTGAATGGTCCTGTGGAGAAAAAAACAAGTATATGATCATGAAATTCAAGACTGTATCGTAATGTATACACAAGCAGGCAAATTAAACTTGCACGGGCAACCTTAATTCTGGCATTTCCTAACTTCTGAGTGCTTAAATTTTCAATGTTAACATTCTTTTAATGTTAGGGGTTTTTTGTTTTGTTGCAGTTAATAAATTACTCAGGAAGATCATATTGTCAGCAAAATCAAAGGCTAAAAATAATAATCTCCAACTCCCAAAATTGCTTTGGAGGTAGGATTTTTTTACCACAGTTTCTGCACAACATCCTAATAGAGCTCCACTGATGAGCAACAGTAATATGCCAAAAGCTCGCCAAACCATGGGACACAAAGACCACTGGCAACCTGCAAATGGACTGAGAATAGTAAACACCGTGCTTAAATGAGAAGGCAGAGAGCTCATAACCAAAAGAGGGGCAGCAATATCTATTTCTAAACATGTTTTGATAAAGTGAATCTGGCTATTTATGAAAGAATTTCGATCCGGAAACATCCCTCTACACTCTCTCAAAATGGCAGCCACCCAAACCTCATCTATAGCTCCTCTTCCACTGCAGAATCTTCAGTTGGAGTGTCCTGCCCTCTCCCCCTCTATCAAACAAGTGTGGAATGATCAATGAGTTTGGTGGATATCCCTGATATTTTATATACCCAGCATCGCAGGCAGCAGTGGGGGTTTTGTTTAACCCACACAGTGTCAATCTGGTGTGGTTCATAATTAAGCCCTCCAATGAATAAAAAGATGTCCCCATCTCTGGAAAAGGTTAACTCTTACCATTGGGATTGCAAAACATGCCTACAGGAGTCTAGCCTTGCCGGGGGAGTGCAACCTTCTTCGGGGGTGGGGAGGAAGAGAAAATTGGCAATACCCTCCCATTGTCCTCGTCCTCAGTGAGAACCCTTTCACCCTGGCACCTCATGCCAGTTGCTGGCTCTCACCAGGAGGGAAGGTAATGGTGGAATTTGTTACCAAGGGGCTTTCCTCAGGGAGGGTGGCCCTTAAGAGAGTCATAGTCACCCTGCACTGGGATGGCAGTACTGGAAGAAACACCTTCCACTGGCCTCATATTTCCTTCTATCCACAATCAAGTGAGTTGGGAAAGGGCTGCCTGCCCTGTTCCGCACCCTAGGCTTCACCTCCAGGGCCCCATCTACACACAGAGAAGCAACTGGCTGAGTGCAAGTTCAGCAAAAGAGCCCAGCTGTCCATCACCCACTGCCAGAGGAATTGGTACATGCCTCCCCATTAATGATCCTTCAGGATCCTTTCTAGAAACATTATTACAACATCATCTTTCTGGGGTACTTAGGGAACTTTTTCAGACACCTGAAGCCTCTAGCACCCACAAATAATGGCAAACAGGGAACAGCAGATAGCCAAGCACTTTAAGATTTACCAGCCTCCATACACCTGGCCAAGCTGACCTATGGGATCATGAGGTTGCTGTAGAACTTCAGATTGCCCTACTTTGAAATTGGATAAAGGCCCTTGGACACTAGAAGGGGCCCTGCCTTTCATGCACCATCAACAAACATTGAACTTACCTTCTGCATACCTTGTGGCACCCTGGAAATACAATGGTTCCTGCATGCTTTTCATGCACCTTCTGCCCAAGACCAGTAGACACCAATGCTGACCTCTACATGTCCTGCAGTGCCCTGAACATACAATAGCCCCCAGCCACCTCAGAGCCTCTTCCTCCTTCTTCTTTTATGATCCACCTGGCCAGGCTAAGTTAGGGGACTAAGAGGGTAGCATGAACTTGTAATTGCCCTCATTGGGACTCTGAAGCCTTTCACACCCAGATGTCTGGGATTTCAGCCAGCACAGAGCCCACTTGGGAACTCACCACTTGCCCAGATGAGAAAACCAAAGGCAGAAATCTGTAGTCTCCTGATGGATCTCCGGAAAAACTAGAAGGTAGAAAAACAACAATGTGGTTTGTTAAGTTTTTAATCTGCTGCTTTCTAAAACAAGCTCATTATTTTGTGGGGAGCTGGCTCATGGTGTTTGAAGACTTGGGAACATTGCAGACAGTGCATTTTTTATTCCATCCACAATACTCAGCAATGAGACAAATCTCCAAAGCCCCAAAGTGTGACACTCTGAGGAGACCCTACATTGCCCATCTTGGCCTGCCCAAAGGAGTAGGGGTTAAACAAGGATGGTCTGCAACATCAGGAAGATCTATGTTCCTTTCTTGCAAAGCTGATGGGCAAAAACCCCAGGTGGAGGTTTAAGTGTAGAAACCTTAATGAAACTTCACATTAATTTCCCTTTCAGACGTGGCATTCTCCCCTGACACATTCATCCTTCATTCCTCTTCAACTTGGTACATTAAGGTGAAACACCCTTAGATACAAAGAGCTAACTCCCACTACTGTGACCTGGACATCAGAGGGCTTTATAATAGACAACATGGCTTGTCCCCTGCCAATTGCTCTGAGTGACTAGACACAGTTGTCTATAACATATAAGGGGATATGCCCTCTTTCCCTCCTTACAACAGACCTGTTGAAACAGATTGGATAGTGGCCAGAGGGTGAACCCAGCTGTCCAGATTCAACAACTAGTCCTAGTGAGAGCCTTCACCTGTTACTCGGGCAATGTGGAGGGAGTACTACCCCATTGAATTCAGTTCTCACTCACTTGTCTCATGTGCAATCTCTTGTGGAATGAGAGAACATGGAGCCTGAGGGGATTCAGTACAGATTAGAGTTGGTGAATCCAATAGAATTTTGTTGTGTATGTTTTCAGCTCATTCTGATTTCCTCTGTCGGAATGACAGTAGATTTGTTCTGTCAAATGTCTCCTGAGGGATTGAATTTTCTCTGCCCTGTACTCACCCAGGGCTCCATATGACAGCTTCACAGGGGTGAAAGATAGGTCACCTTTCAACCTGCAGGGAGCTAACTTAATTCCTGTGTCATGGCAGAACAGGAACACTGTCTAATCTGCCAGGCAGATGTAGGGGCCTAACAAAACGCTACTGGTTTTGGTCAATTCCTCATCACAGGCCAGAGCAACTGCCCCTAAACCAAGCCCTGTGGGACCCATGAATCCACTGCTTCCTCTCCACCGCTCCCTCCTAGCCAAACTCCTACATATGCTCAAAACTCTTAATATATACAAAATAATCCCACCCAGCCACATTCCCCAAGGTGCTCAAAGCCCCACTTATCTGTCTGAACCAGGGCAGATAGAACACTTGTTTATTTTCTTTATAATTCCATACTATATTATTTTTCTAGTTTCCCAATCCAAATAGAAAAAAATCCCAGAACAAACATTCTCAGCACCAAAAAATTCCCAGGATCCATGGAGCTCTCACTGCCATCTTCCAAGCTCATGACCCCACTGATGTAGAGATTTCCCTGAGCTTTTTCTTGTGTTTGCTTTTCTCTCTCTCTCTCTCTCTCACACACACACCTCTTATCTGTTCAAAATGACTTTTCTAGGCTCCTCTTCTTTTCCTTCCGTGTAGCCCATGAAATCTCCTCTTCACAGTTTTTAATGTCTCTTCCCTTTCTCCCTGCATCCTATGACCACGAGAGTGTTCACCCAGACACTTTGCTGAACTGCAGTGTCCTTTCTGAAAAGGCAGGCCAAGCTTCATCTCCTGCCTAGTTATTGGGCTGATACCAGCTCTGACTTCACAGTGCTAGGGCGATGCTGTGCTGCACCTGATAGGATGCAACAACGGTATGCAAAGCGCAGTAGGGAATTTTAGTGTGCAGTGGGAGGGTCCACATGGACAGTTAGTATGTAGCACACTACAGAACCGTAGACTTACACCCCAGCTTGCCACACACTAAGGGTACGTCTACACTATGAAATTAGGTCGAATTTATAGAAGTCGGGTTTTTAGAAATCATTTTTATATAGTCGATTGTGTGTGTCCCCACACAAAATGCTCTAAGTGCATTAAGTGCATTAACTCGGCTGAGTGCTTCCACAGTACTGAGGCTAGTGTCGACTTCCGGAGTGTTGCACTGTGGATAGCTATCCCACAGTTCCCACAGTCTCTGCTGCCCATTGGAATTCTGGGTTGAGATCCCAATGCCTGATGGGGCAAAAAACATTGTCGCGGGTGGTTCTGGGTACATGTCATCAGGCCCTCCCTCCCTCCCTCTGTGAAAGCAATGGCAGACAATTGTTTCGCACCTTTTTTCCTGAGTTACCTGTGCAGATGCCATACCACGGCAAGCATGGAGCCCGCTCAGCTCACTGTCACCGTATGTCTCGTGGGTGTTGGCAGACGTGGTACTGCATTGCTACACAGCAGCAGCAACCTATTGCCTTGTGGCAGCAGACAGTACAATAGGCCTGAAAACCATCCTCATCATGTCCGAGGTGCTCCTGGTCGCCTCGGTAAGGTCGGTCAGGAGCTCCTGGGCAAATATGGGTGCAGTGACTAAATTAGGAGTGACTTGACCAGGTCATTCTCTTTAGTCCTCCAGGCAGTCCTATTGTACCATCTTATGGTGAGCAGGTAGGAGATGTGGATGGCTTGCAGTCCTTCTGCACCGTCTGCTGCCAGCCAAAGATGTAAAAGATAGATGGAGTGGATCAAAATGAGAAATAGACCAGATTTGTTTTGCATTCATTTGCTCCCCCCTCCCTCCCTCCATGAAGTCCTGCCTGAAATACCAGAGGGAGGGATAGCTTAGTGGGTTGAGCATTGGCCTGCTAAACCCAGGGGTTTGAGCTCAGTCCTTGAGGGGGCCATCCTGTGTGACAGTTGTTTTTGTTTCTCCTTGATGTAAAGCCACCCCCTTTGTTGATTTTAATTCCCTATAACCTAACCCTGTAAGCCATGTTGTCAGACGCCCCTCCCTCCATCGGAGCAATGGCAGACAATCGTTCCGCGCCTTTTTTCTGTGCAGATGCCATACCACGGCAAGCATGGAGCCTGCTCAGATCACTTTGGCAATTAGGAGCACATTAAACACCATGCGCATTATCCAGCAGTATATGCAGCACCAGAACCTGGCAAAGCGAAACCGGGCGAGTAGGCGACATCAGCGCGGTGACGAGAGTGATGAGGACATGGACACAGACTTCTCTCAAAGCATGGGCCCCTGCAATGCGGGCATCATGGTGCTAATGGGGCAGGTTCATGCCGTGGAACGCCGATTCTGGGCCCGGGAAACAAGCACAGACTGGTGGGACCACATAGTGTTGCAAGGCTGGGACGATTCCCAGTGGCTGCGAAACTTTCGCATGCGTAAGGGCACTTTCATGGAACTCTGACTTGCTTTCCCCTGCCCTGAGGTGCAAGAATACCAAGATGAGAGCAGCCCTCACAGTTGAGAAGCGAGTGGCAATAGCCCTGTGGAAGCTTGCAACGCCAGACAGCTACCGGTCAGTTGGGAATCAATTTGGAGTGGGCAAATCTACTGTGGGGGCTGCTGTGATGCAAGTAGCCAATGCAATCAAAGATCTACTGATATCAAGGGTAGGGACCGTGGGAAATGTGCAGGTCATAGTGGATGACTTTGCTGCAGTGGGATTCCTTAACTGTGGTGGGGCCATAGATGGAACCCATATCCCTATCTTGGCACAGGAGTACCAAGCCGGCGAGTACATAAACCGCAAAGGGTACTTTTCAATAGTGCTGCAAGCACTGGTGGATCACAAGGGATGTTGCACCAACATCAACGTGGGATGGCCAGGAAAGGTACATGACGCTCGCATCTTCAGGAACTCTGGTCTGTTTCAGAAGCCACAGGAAGGGACTTTATTCCCAGACCAGAAAATAACTGGTGGGGATGTTGAAATGTCTATAGTTATCCTTGGGGACCCAGCCTACCCCTTAATGCCCTGGCTCATGAAGCTGTACACAGGCAGCCTGGACAGTAGGCAGGAGCTGTTCAACTACAGGCTGAGCAAGTGCAGAATGGTGGTAGAATGTGCATTTGGATGTTTAAAAGCGCGCTGGCACAGTTTACTGACTCGGTTAGACCTCAGCGAAACCAATATTCCCACTGTTATTACTGCTTGCTGTGCACTCCACAATATCTGTGAGAGTAAGGGGAGGCGTTTATGGCAGGGTGGGAGGTTGAGGCAAATTGCCTGGCCGCTGGGTACATGCAGCCAGACACCAGGGCGGTTAGAAGAGCACAGGAGGGCGTGGTACACCGCAGAGAAGCTTTGAAAACCAGTTTCATGACTGGCCAGGCTACGGTGTAAAAGTTCTGTTTGTTTCTCCTTGATGAAACCCCCGGCCCTTGGTTCACTCTACTTCCCTGTAAGCTAACCACCCTCCCCTCCTCCCTTCGATCACCACTTGCAAAGGCAATAAAGTCATTGTTACTTCACATTCATGCATTCTTTATTCATTCATCACACAAATAGGGGAATAACTGCCAAGGTAGCCCAGGAGGGGTGGTGGAGGAGAGAAGCACCCGGAGGGGTGGTGGAGGAGGGAAGGACAAGGCCAAGGCCACACAGCACTTTAAAACTTTAAAACTTTAAAACTTATTGAATGACAGCCTTCTGTTGCTTGGGCAATCCTCTAGGGTGGAGTGGCTGGGAGGCCCCCTCCCACCGCGTTCTTGGGCGTCTGGGTGAGGAGGCTATGGAACTTGGGAGGAGGGTGGTTGGTTACACAGGGACTGTACCAGCAGTCTGTGCTCCAGCTGCCTTTCGTGCAGCTCAACCATACGCTGTAGCGTATTTGATCCTCCAGCAGCCTCAGCATTGAATCCTGCCTCCTCTCATCACACTGCCGCCACCTTTCAGCTTCAGCCCTCTCTTCAGCCAGCCACTTACTCTCCTCAGCCCACCTCCTCTCCTCCTGGTCATTTTGTGCTTTCCTGCACTCTGACATTGTCTGCCTCCACGCATTCGTCTGTGCTCTGTCAGTGTGGGAGGACAGCATGAGCTCAGAGAACATTTCATCGCAAGTGCGTTTTTTTCACCTTCTAATCTTCACTAACCTCTGGGAAGGAGAAGACCCTTTAAACACATGCAGCTGGTGTAGAAAAAAAAGGGAAAGTGGTATTTAAAAAGACACATTTTACAGAACAATGGGTACACTCTTTCACGGTTAACCTGCTGTTAACATTACATACATAGCACATGTGCTTTCGTTCCAAGGTCACATTTTGCCTCCTCCACCATGTGGCTAGCCCCCCCTCCTCCCCGTGGCTAACTGCGGGGAACATTTCTGTTCAGCCACAGGCAAACAGCCCAGCAGGAACGGGCACCTCTGAATGTCCCCTTAAGAAAAGCACCATATTTCAACCAGGTGACCATGAATGATATCACTCTCCTGAGGATAACACAGAGAGATAAAGAACGGATGTTCGAATGCCAGCAAACATACACTGCAATGCTTTGTTCTACAATGATTCCCGAGTACGTGCTACTGGCCTGGAGTGGTAAAGTGTCCTACCATGGAGGACGGAATAAGGCTGCCCTCCCCAGAAACCTTTTGCAAAGGCTTTGGGAGTACATCCAGGAGAGCCACAAATGCCAGGGCAAATTAATCATTAAACATGCTTGCTTTTAAACCATGTATAGTATTTTAAAAGGTACACTCACCAGAGGTCCCTTCTCCGCCTGATGGGTCCGGGAGGCAGCCTTGGGTGGGTTCAGGGCATATTGGCTCCAGGTCCAGGGTGAGAAACAGTTCCTGGCTGTCAGGAAAACCAGTTTCTCTGCTTGCTTGCTGTGAGCTATCTACAACTTCATCATCATCATCTTCCTCATCCCCAAAACCTGATTCTGTGTTGCCTCCATCTCCATTGAAGGAGTCATAGAAGTGGCATGTTTGGGGCTCTGACCCGGAGCGGCCGTTCGCCTCTCTGGTTTTCTGGTAGGCTTGCCTCAGCTCCTTAAGTTTCACGCGGCACTGCTTCGTGTCCCTGTTATGGCCTCTGTCCTTCATGCCCTGGGAGATTTTGACAAATGTTTTGGCATTTCAAAAACTGGAACGGAGTTCTGATAGCACGGATTCCTGTCCCCATACAGTGATCAGATCCCATACCTCCCATTCGGTCCATGCTGGAGCTCTTTTGCGATTCTGGGACTCCATCACGGTCACCTCTGCTGATGCGCTCTGCACTCACCTGCAGCTTGCCACGTTCGCCAAACAGGAAATTGAAATTCAAAAGTTCACGGTTCTTTTCATGTCTACTTGGCCAGTGCGTCTGAGTTGAGAGTGCTGTCCAGAGTGGTCACGATGGAGCACTCTGGGATAGCTCCTGGAGGCCAATACCGTCTAATTGCGTCCACAGTACCCCAGATTCGACCCAGCAAGGCCGTTTTCAGCGCTAATCCCCTTGTCAGGGGTGGAGTAAGGAAATCGATTTTAAGAGCCCTTTAAGTCGAAAAAAAGAGTTTCGTCGTGTGGACGGGTGCAGGGTTAAATCGATTTAATGCTGCTAATTTTGACCTGAACTCCTAGTGTAGAACAGGGCTTACTCTTCTTGTAGACATGCCCCCAGAGTTAGACAGTACTTTAGTCCCTCTTTCTTTTTCTTTTTTTTTTAATGGAAAGGGTTTTATTAATGGATAGTGCAAGAAAGTCACTTCTGCAATCCCTGCTGCCTTAATCAGGGGACCAGAACATCTCTGTCACTGTTTCATAATCATTCGTGTCAAGGGTTCCACTGTGTTTCAAGTTTCCCATTTTATTCTTCCTGACTGTGATCATTGCTTCTATGTATTTGTAGGATTCTGCTTTCTCTTCTATAACTCACTGTGCACAGAATCTAGTAGTGGGAAGTTCTGATTCGGAAATTGTAGTGATGTTGCTCTGTCAATTTCTGATCTTTCCTCCAGAGGTTAGATGATTAGCATTTTGAATATTGTTCAGTTCTGAAGTCACTGATGTTAAGATCTAGGAGTGCTGTAAAATCTGTGCTGTCCCAGCAACCATCCCCGTGTCCATCATACCCTGTCCCAGCACTAGTCTCACCACCAGGTCATAGGCATTCAGCAGCAGGATAAATCATTATAGACTCACCAACTTAGGAATTTGCTTGTCTAATTCTTCTGTTCATGCACATATATGTAACTTTGTCCTTCTCTGAGAATCCCTTGTCAGTTGCACAGCACAGGAAAGGGCACGTCATGTATTGATTCTCGGGGACTCATCTGGGTTCCTCTTCTTTTTTCCCATGTTCCCTCTGGTGTGTCTTTTTTTTTTTATTTCTATGTTCTCACTCCTTAACTTTCCCCCATGTGCTGCTGCGGCCATAAGACTCCACAGAGCTTCTCTGTGTTCCAGATGTGAGCACTGGAGAGTTCTTTATGGAATGGTGCGAGGCTTCATTTCCTACCCAGGCCAAGTGCTGATCTCAGCAGCAGCTTCAGTGTTGAGTTTTATGCTGATATGGTATAGTTGAGCATCAACCAGAGCATCTCAGTTCTGCACTGTATGCTATCTCTTTCCTTTCTCTCAGATTTAGCCATGAGTGTATAGTGTGTGTATAGGGTTTGAATTAGTATTCTCAGAGTCTCCCTTGTCTGCCTGGACTGAATATAAAGTTATCCCTATATATGCAATTGGACTATCATTAGTACCGGCAAAATCTAATGGTAAAAAAGATTTAAAAAAAAATTCATTGCACCCACTGTACAACTTGCCAGGTGCATTGGATATTCCAATTCTGCTATCAAAGGGTTAATTCATGCTACTGACTTCAGTTGCTCTTGCTATGTGGTAGACAGGCTCAGCCTGTCTTCTTCTTCCATTTACACCGATGTCAATCATAAGTAACTCTAGGGGAACACATGAGGTTGTACTGGATGTAAACTTTGTGTGAAGGGAGAATCAGGCTCATAATGTTTTATATTAAAAATCTAGCATTTTATGACAGCCGGATTGTTACAAAATTTGACAAAGTTGTCCATCTATATATAAGTAGCCTGAAGGAGAGACAAGCTTGCGAAACCCAGCAGAGCCTACGTGATCCTATTATGCACTACTAAAGTTTTATTTTGTCATCTCAAGCAGCTGGAGCTCAGCTTGTGGGAAGAGTCTGGATTTGAGAATAGCACCACTTTTTCTCTCCAATACAAACCCCGATGTCATGAAGAGCAAAAGGGCAGCACTTTCTCAGACTTTTAAAACATAAAAATTAATTTCAGTTCAATGTTGGTTTGAGAATTTGATTAAGATTTGGGATGGTTCCTACTTTGCCAAGTTGGTTGGTTCTCTAATTGTTAATTTTCAGTATGCACCACCAAATTCCTGGACGATCTTCTAAGTTCTTTCAGGCAATTATGCAATATAAAAGCCATCAATGGCTTTACTGTCAATAACTGCTCTCATGAAAACTGTGTCTGCATAAGCAGAATTAATAAAAACTGGGAACCAAATGGCAAGCAAGTAGAGAAAATCATAAACAATAAAAAGTTTAAGAAACACTTTCAAAATGGCATTCACTAGTTCCATTGCAGAGCTGGGATTCAGGCTTCCCGGGTTCCAGTCCTGGTTCTCCTATTGATTTGCTGTACGAGCTTGGGCAAATCATAAAATGTATGTCTCATTTTACCCACCTGTAAAATGGGGATAATAGATTTAAATAGTTAGCTATAAGTGACTAGTCATTTTGGAGAGCTCAATTTTGGGTTCCCAACCAGACACATTCAAAAGGGCCTGATTTTTAGACCCAAAAATTTAGGCACTCTGAATCCAAATTTTGAAAATGTAAGGCCATAATATTTCCTCTTCCTCAGCATGTGGTGTGAGGCTTATACAGTTACTGCTTCTTAAAAGTTTTGAGAGCAGCCTCTCTCTCCCTATGCACAAGGCTGTTCCATGTGTGGCACTGTATGGTGTTGTACATCATTTCAGCAGCATTACCATTCAAGAAATACAATAAAACTGAATTATGGAGTCAGATCTTAGAATCTCTGGCATCTTTCCTCTTAGAAATTGTTTGCTTTCTTATTCCAACTCTTGTCTTTTTATGATTAATTAATAAAGTAATTTGTATACATAGGGTGGCTGTCCCTGGGGATGTTGCAAAGTAGCTACAGTAGTTGCATCAGATAGTAAGGCTGGGATACATCTGGGCCGGGGCGGGGGAGACACAACATGCTTCAGCTGCAACAGACAGAAGAAATGTTTGCTAATTTTCTGTTGTAGGACTTGTAGTTTCTACTTGAGTTGATGCTGCTGAAATGAGGAATTTTCACATTCTAAATACAAAATAATTCACATGAAATATACACTCAGTAAATATTTCCGCTGGAGTACATTTAAAATTTGCCAAAACCTGCAAGATTTAAAATAGTAACCTCAGCATTTCCAGGGATGAACTGAGCTGTTTGGGTCAGGTGGATCAACAACTGGTGAATGATCCCCTACTGATGTAGGAAAAGTCACTGCCTGGTAAGATGGAGCTATATCACAACACCTTGTAAAGTTTTTCCTATTCCTTTATTTTCTCTCTCTCTCTCTCTCTCTTTTTCTTTTTATTGTTTTAACTTCTTTGATGGACCCAGGATCATATTTATTTTCAAGTATCTCTTCCCCAGATTTAAAGTTTGGAGCATAGCAGAGGAATTCATATTTGTGACTGGATGGTGTGAACAGAACTCTGATGACATTATGTCATTTGACATTATGACGCTTTACACTTATGTTGACTTCTTTTTAGAACAAAAGGAGAAAGACCACATGGCAAGGGTTATTACTAAAGGGATATGGAGCTTTTGATCTGCTGTCACTGGTTTAAATCTTGTCTGGGTCAGCAGTGACAAAATCATTACTATCTAAGGGTAGTTTTGTCAAGAATATAAATGTTTGGTATTCTGAGGCCAGTTCCTAGTGGGCAAATGTACAAATCCCAAAACCCACCACTACAGTTTGCTCCCCTGCTCAGCAGAAAGGCCAAGGACTAAATTCTCAAGGAGTTTGAACTCCCTGCACTCTCCTAGCAGTGTCTGTCCAGGTCAGGGCTAAGGCACATTGGTTGGTGTGTGTGTGTCTGTATGAAACATGGCCTCCCACAATCTCTGCAGTACATGTTCCATGGCTAAATAAATTACTTCAGTTTCCAGAGCCATCAGACTCTCCTATCTTTCACCACCACTGAAGTCTCTTAAAATTCAACCCTGGATTTTTTTTTCAGACAGTTGGTGGTGACATTGCCCTGCTCTTCAGTAGGAGGCCTTCCTGTGGCCAGGACTGCAGTGACACTAGCCAGAGGACAAGCAAAGTACGAGAAGTGACTTCCTGATTTTGCGTGTGATGGGAAATGCCTGTCATGACCCATCAGCCCAAGAACTTAAAAATGTAATTAATTTTTCATACCAAGTTACAAAACAAATGTTAATGAGAAAATAAAGTTTAAAAAGTGAGTCAGGTGCTTGAAAATGTCCTATTCCTCTTAATCAAAATATGACGTATTTTATGATTCATTGTAGAAATGCAAGACGTGGTTAGCATCTTTTCTTTAAGCTAGTGGATCACCCAGGTACTGTGAATAGTAATACAATAAAACAGCCATGAAAGATACTTTCTTTCAACCACATTTTTCACCATTACTGTTCTGTGTGTTTTGATTTAAAACTTCAGAGGTGAATTAAGAGCTAAATTCAATTACTCAAGCACATGGCCAGATACCATGGCAATGAGAGAGAGATATCTATCTATGGAGATTAGATCAGAGAAAATCCATCCAGACAACTAAACCAGCAGAATGCTGAGTGGCAGCAACCTCCAATGAGAATACAAATTAGAACCATTACATCATCTGAACAAACTGTCATTACCTGAGCAGTGATCTTGATGATAATGCATTGGCACCAACAACTGATCAACCCCTTTGTTAGTGTTCCATAAACTGTACTGTTGTTTCTGTCCATCGTATTTACTGGTAACAAACCATGATGCAGGGAGAATGACCAGCATACCACAAAGTTCCCAGGATTTAATTACCTGAATGTGATTACTTTCTGAAACACCAGAAGACTGGCTACCTTGAGAACTCTCCCACCTTGTCTGTGCACCTTTGCCTCTGGTAACAGCTCCCAGTTTACATCAAGAAAGATTTTCAGAAGAAACCCTCTCCTCCTGTTCATGACAGATAGGATGCAATCCTCACAAAGCTGTAGAATACCCATTTTCCACTTCTTCAAAACATGTGTGTGAATTCTTTAGTTCGAGTGAATGGTCCCAGGCTGACAGCTTTGGAAACTGATGCCTTCTATCTGCAGAATAGAAGAACTTCTCCTTCACTGCTCCAGGCCAATGTAACTAAGGAATTAGGGAGACCAGTTCACATAGTGAAGAGAGAATAATACAGGGTGCACACGCATTCAGTCTCTGGCCTTTCTGATGAGTCTGCCAATAAAAAGGGGCAATTAGAAGCCTCATGTTTGATCATAGCTTTTTGTAATGTCCACTAAATACTGGAATTAAGCCCAACATCCTCACTTCATACAGGACACCAAAGAGCCACCCAATAGTAACATATTTTAGCCATTGCTAAGTTAGGCTGAATCAATATAGAGATGGTCTTCTAGAGGTGAAAGGTTCCACATTCATTTCCTAATATATTGAGCCATAATATTAACCTAGGACACAATTTCTGGCCAAATGTGCTTTAAATGAATTTGAGCATCAACTACACTTTCCTTTCTGATCTACTTTAAATGTTGGGAGACTGAACAGATTTGTAAAATGTGGGCTATTTTTAAGAACTCTGAGGGAGAAGGAGATCAAATATTTGATCCTCACTATCCTGATTAGCATGTCATGGGTGAGGTATGCTGTGTATTGGCACAACTTCCAAACTGGTAAAATTATAATGTGCTATCTAGCATATATATTGTGTGTATTACTGGCCTCTGATGGTTGGAGACCGATAGCCTACTAGATACTATGGGTATGTCTACACTATGAAATTAGGTCGAATTTATAGAAGTCGGGTTTTTAGAAATCATTTTTATATATTTGAGTGTGTGTGTCCCCACAGAAAATGCTCTAAGTGCATTAAGTGCATTAACTCGGCGGAGTGCTTCCACAGTACCGAGGCAAGAGTCGACTTCTGGAGTGTTGCACTGTGGGTAGCTATCCCACAGTTCCCGCAGTCTCCACTGCCCATTGGAATTCTGGGTTGAGATCCCAATGCCTGATGGGGCTAAAACATTGTCACGGGTGGTTCTGGGTACATATCGTCAGGCCCCCGTTCCCTCCCTCCCTCCTTGAAAGCAGCAGCAGACAATCGTTTCGTGCCTTTTTTCTTGAGTTACCTGTGCAGACGCCATACCACGGCAAGCATGGAGCCCGCTCAGGTAACCGTCACCGTATGTCTCCTGGGTGCTGGCAGACGTGGTACTGCATTGCTACACAGCAGCAGCAACCCATTGCCTTGTGGCAGCAGATGGTACAGTAGGACTGGTAGCCGTCATCGTCATGTCCAAGGTGCTCCTGGTTGCCTCTGTGAGGTCGATCAGGAGCGCCTGGGGAGACATGGGCGCAGGGACTAAATTTGGAGTGACTTGACCAGGTCATTCTCTTTAGTTCTGCAGTCAGTCCTATTGAACCGTCTTATGGTGAGCAGGCAGGCTATACAGATTGCTAGCAGTCCTACTGCACCATCTTCTGCCGAGCAGCCATGAGATGTGGATGGCTTGCAGTCCTTCTGCACCGTCTGCTGCCAGACAAAGATGTAAAGAATAGACAGAGTGGATCAAAACAAGAAATAGACCAGATTTGTTTTGTACTCATTTGCTTCCCCCCCTCCCCCGTCTAGGGGACTCATTCCTCTAGGTCACACTGCAGTCACTCACAGAGAAGGTGCAGCGAGGTAAATCTAGCCATGTATCAATCAGAGGCCAGACCAACCTGCTTGTTCCAATAAGAACAATTACTTAGGTGCACCATTTCTTATTGGAACCCTCCGTGAAGTCCTGCCTGAAATACTCATTGATGTAAAGCCACCCCCTTTGTTGATTTTAATTCCCTGTAAGCCAACCCTGTAAGCCATGTCATCAGTCGCCCCTCCCTCTGTCAGAGCAACGGCAGACAATCGTTCCGTGCCTTTTTTCTGTGCGGACGCCACACCAAGGCAAGCATGGAGGCCGCTCAGCTCACTTTGGCAATTAGGAGCACATTAAACACCACACGCATTATCCAGCAGTATATGCAGCACCAGAACCTGGCAGACCGATACCGGGCAAGGAGGCAACGTCAGCGCAGTCACGTGAGTGATCAGGACATGGACACAGATTTCTCTCAAAGCATGGGCCCTGCCAATGCATGCATCATGGTGCTAATGGGGCAGGTTCATGCTGTGGAACGCCGATTCTGGGCTCGCGAAACAAGCACAGACTGGTGGGACCGCATAGTGTTGCAGGTCTGGGATGATTCCCAGTGGCTGCGAAACTTTCGCATGCGTAAGGGCACTTTCATGGAGCTTTGTGACTTGCTTTCCCCTGCCCTGAAGCGCATGAATACCAAGATGAGAGCAGCCCTCACAGTTGAGAAGCGAGTGGCGATAGCCCTGTGGAAGCTTGCAACGCCAGACAGCTACCGGTCAGTTGGGAATCAATTTGGGCAAATCTACTGTGGGGGCTGCTGTGATGCAAGTAGCCAATGCAATCAAAGATCTGCTGATATCAAGGGTAGTGACCCTGGGAAATGTGCAGGTCATAGTGGATGGCTTTGCTGCAATGGGATTCCCTAACTGTGTTGGGGCCATAGACGGAACCCATATCCCTATCTTGGCACCGGAGCACCAAGCCGGCAAGTACATAAACCGCAAGGGGTACTTATCAATAGTGCTGCAAGCTCTGGTGGATCACAAGGGACGTTTCACCAACATCAACGTGGGATGGCCAGGAAAGGTACATGACGCTCGCATCTTCAGGAACTCTGGTCTGTTTCAAAAGCTGCAGGAAGGGACTTTATTCCCAGACCAGAAAATAACCACTGGGGATGTTGAAATGCCTATAGTTATCCTTGGGGACCCAGCCTACCCCTTAATGCCATGGCTCATGAAGCCGTACACAGGCAGCCTGGACAGTAGTCAGGAGCTGTTCAACTACAGGCTGAGCAAGTCAGAATGTTGGTAGAATGTACATTTGGACGTTTAAAGGCGCGCTGGCGCAGTTTACGGACTCGCTGAGACCTCAGCGAAACCAATATTCCCACTGTTATTACTGCTTGCTGTGCACTCCACAATATCTGTGAGAGTAAGGGGGAGGCGTTTATGGTGGGGTGGGAGGTTGAGGCAAATCGCCTGGCTGCTGGTTACACACAGCCAGACACCAGGGCGGTTAGAAGAGCACAGGAGGGCACGGTACGCATCAGAGAAGCTTTGAAAACCAGTTTCATGACTGGCCAGGCTATGGTGTGAAAGTTCTGTTTGTTTCTCCTTGATGAAACCCCCCGCCCCTTGGTTCACTCTACTTCCCTGTAAGCTAACCACCCTCCCCTCCTCCTTTCGATCACCACTTGCAGAGGCAATAAAGTCATTGTTGCTTCACATTCATGCATTCTTTATTCATTCATCACACAAATAGGGGAATAACTGCCAAGGTAGCCCAGGAGGGGTGGTGGAGGAGGGAAGGAAAATGCCACACAGCACTTTAAAAGTTTACAACTTTAAAATTTATTGAATGCCAGCCTTCTGTTTTTTGGGCAATCCTCCGTGGTGGAGTGGCTGGTTGGCCGGAGGCCCCCCCACCGCGTTCTTGGGCGTCTGGGTATGGAGGCTCTGGAACTTGGGGAGGAGGGCAGTTGGTTACACAAGGGCTGTAGTGTCAGTCTGTGCTCCAGCTGCCTTTGCTGCAGCTCAGCCATACACTGGAGCATATTGGTTTGATCCTCCAGCAGCCTCAGCATTGAATCCTGCCTCCTCTCATCACGCTGCTGCCACATTTGAGCTTCAGCCCTGTCTTCAGCCCGCCACTTACTCTCTTCAGCCCGCCACCTCTCCTCCCGGTCATTTTGTGCTTTCCTGCACTCTGACATTATTTGCCTCCACGCATTCGTCTGTGCTCTGTCAGTGTGGGAGGACAGCATGAGCTCAGAGAACATTTCATCACAAGTGCGTTTTTTTTTCTTTCTAATCTTCACTAGCCTCTGGGAAGGAGAAGATCCTGTGATCATTGAAACACATGCAGCTGGTGGAGAAAAAAAAAGGGACAGTGGTATTTAAAAAGACACATTTTATAAAACAGTGGCTACACTCTTTCAGGGTAAACCTTGCTGTTAACATTACATACATAGCACATGTGCTTTCATTACAAGGTCGCATTTTGCCTCCCCCCACCGCGTGGCTACCCCCTCAACCCTCCCCTCTCCCTGTGGCTAACAGCGGGGAACATTTCTGTTCAGCCACAGGCAAACAGCCCAGCAGGAACGGGCACCTCTGAGTGTCCCCTGAAGAAAAGCATCCTATTTCAACCAGGTGACCATGAATGATATCTCACTCTCCTGAGGATAACACAGAGAGATAAAGAATGGATGTTGTTTGAACGCCAGCAAACATACACTGCAATGCTTTGTTGTACAATGATTCCCGAGTACGTGTTACTGGCCTGGAATGGTAAAGTGTCCTACCATGGAGGACGCAATAAGGCTGCCCTCCCCAGAAACCTTTTGCAAAGGCTTTGGGAGTACATCCAGGAGAGCCGCGAATGCCAGGGCAAATTAATCCTTTCACATGCTTGCTTTTAAACCATGTATAGTATTTTAAAAGGTACACTCACCAGAGGTCCCTTCTCTGCCTGCCGGGTCCAGGAGGCAGCCTTGGGTGGGTTCGGGGGGTACTGGCTCCAGGTCCAGGGTGAGAAACAGTTCCTGGCTGTCGGGAAAACCGGTTTCTCCGCTTGCTTGCTGTGAGCTATCTACAACCTCATCATCATCATCATCTTCTTCGTCCCCAAAACCTGCTTCCATGTTGCCTGCATCTCCGTTGAAGGAGTCAAACAACACGGCTGGGGTAGTGGTGGCTGAACCCCCTAAAATGGCATGCACCTCATCATAGAAGCGGCATGTTTGGGGCTCTGACCCGGAGCGGCCGTTTGCCTCTCTGGTTTTCTGGTAGGCTTGCCTCAGCTCCTTAAGTTTCACGCGGCACTGCTTCGGGTCCCTGTTATGGCCTCTGTCCTTCATGCCCTGGGAGATTTTGACAAAGGTTTTGGCATTTTGAAAACTGGAACAGAGTTCTGATAGCATGGATTACTCTCCCCATAGAGCGATCAGATCCCGTACCTCCCATTCAGTCCATGGTGGAGCTCTTTTGCGATTCTGGGACTCCATCATGGTCACCTCTGCTGATGAGCTCTGCATGGTCACCTGCAGCTTGCAACGCTGGCCAAACAGGAAATGAGATTCAAAAGTTCACGGTTCTTTTCCTGTCTACCTGGCCAGTGCTTCTGAGTTGAGAGTGCTGTCCAGAGCGGTCACAATGGAGCACTCTGGGATATCTTCCAGAGGCCAATACCGTCGAATTGTGTCCACAGTACCCCAAATTTGACCCGGCAAGGCCGATTTAAGCGCTAATCCACTTGTCAGGGGTGGAGTAAGGAAATCGATTTTAAGAGCCCTTCAAGTCGGAAAAAACGGCTTCATCGTGTGGACGGGTGCAGGTTTACATCCATTTAACGCTGCTAAATTCGACCTAAAGTCCTAGTGTAGACCAGGGCTATGTTGGTTACTGTGTTATAAAGGCATTGGCTGGATTCATCCTTGTATCTCAGAACTAAGGGAGACTCTTCTTCTACTCAAGTGGTAGAGACATGAACTGAGGGCATATGTTGTGATATAACAGATGACAATGATGTTCATGTTACAGTTACCAAGTGAACAGCAAATCTGATCTCTTCTGACCTCTGAGCGCCCCCCTCTCAGTCCTCTAGCCATTGAGCAGTGACTCTGAAAAAGACTTGGGGATCACGGTGAATAATCATCTGAACATGAACTATGGCAATACCAAAGCCAAAAGAGCTAATGCAATCCTTGCATGTATAAACAGGAAAATATCAAGTAGGACTAGGAAGGTTATTTTATCTCTATATTTGGCACTTGTGCTGTACTCATTTCTGCTTGAATACTGTGTCCAGTTCTCATGTCGACAATTCAAGAAGGACGTTGAAAAATTGGAGAGAGTGCAGAGAAGAGCCATGAAAATGATTAAAAGATTAGGAAACAGGCCTTATAGTTATAGACTCATGGAGTTCAATCTATTTAGATTAACAAAGAGAAGGCTGAAGGGTGATTTGATCACAGTTTAGACGTACCTACATGGAAAACAAATATTTTATAACGGGATTTTCAATCAGGCAAAGGTACAACAAGATCCAATGGCTGAAAGTTGCAGGTAGACTAGTTCAGACTGCAAATAAGGTGCAAATTTTTAACAGTGAGGGTAATTAACCATTGGAACAATTTACGAAGGGTCATCGTGGATTCTCCATAACTGGCATTTTTTAAATCAATATTGGATTTTTTTCTAAAATATATGCTCTGCTCCAAACAGGAATTAATTCTGGTTACTTCTCTGGACTGTGTTATACAAGAGGTCAGACTAGATGATCACAATGGTCTCTTCTGGCCTTGGAATCTATGAATTTTTGAACATGTATCTCAGGGCGGAATCACATGATTCTCCCACCCTCAGGCCAGGCCCTGGGTTACTGTCATCTGTGTATCAATCATGATTTATCAGAGTAAATCTGACCTATATCTAGATCAGTGTTTCCCAAACTTTTCTGGCCATGGAACACTTTTTAGCCTATTACGGAACACTTATAATATTATTTTGTAGGCGTTTGGTTTTCAAATAAAAAATTGCATTATTTATGCTCAAATATATTTTATTTTATAAAACAAAGCAAAAATACAAATTTAAAATAACTTGAACTAACAATTTCTAACTGGAAAGCGCATATAAAGTAGTACAAAAATCAGGTGCAAGAGTCAAAATTAAATTCTAGATTCTTTCACGGAACACCTATTCACTTCATGTGGAACACCAGTGTTCCTCAGAACACAGTTTGGGAAACGCTGGTCTAGATCTTGTGATTCTCTTCCCTCCAAGAGTGACAGCAGTGGTGATCAGTGACTAAATAGCTTTCTTAAAGCAAAGTGTTATTTATTAGAACATAGAGAGACAAGGTGGGTGAGGTAATATCTTGTATTGGACCAACTTCTGCTTTTGAGCGGCTAGTTATTAAAATACAAGCATTTCAGAGAAAACACACCTTGTAAACAATAAATCAGTCTGTGCATTTGCCTGTCTTTCTCTAAGCCTTACCATTCCCTGCATCTCGGGGAAAAATCCAACTCTTTCAGTCTCCCGCTGTCAGTCTGTATCTCCCTACGCAGCTCCTCACAATTGACCCCTACCACCACCTTCTTCTCCCGAGAAGGGCTTGTAACTGTTTAGAATGTTTTTGATCGCCAGGCTCCCAGCTTTGGCAAAAGAAGTCTTGTGATTTGTTAGAGACAGGACACAGGATCCTTGCAGCTAGGAACCTACCACATTCTCTTTCAAGTGTGTGCTGGGATGTTCTTATCTGGGAAACCATTGTGTTTGTCTTCTTATTTGTTCTTCCCACAGACTCCTGTTAAGTTAGATCAATGCATTGATAGAGGAAAATTTTACAAGCCAATGTAGAATAACTACCCCTAACCTCCTGGTGACATAGTGTTCATCATTCTGATATTATTACATGGTATTTCCACTACAGTCCATATTTATGCAGTCGTGGACTGGTTACACAGTAATCTGGGAAGGCTGTCACAGATTTGAAAATGATGGTACGTTTCTGCCATAAAATCCATTCTAAAAATGGCTCTATCTTAAATCGGGGTGCTTTGGTATTACCCAGCATTGGTGCAAGAATCACTCTGTCTGTCTGCAGGGGAGTAGACAGATTTTCTTATTATTATTTTCTGTTATTCTGTTGCATCTACAACAAATAATAGATGTGCACTTTCCGTCCCAAGAGTCAGAGCACTGTTAAGTATGGTTTATAAGCTTCCAGTGTATGATGCATAAAAGCCATTTGGATACATAATTCAGCTTTGAGGGCAGTGAGCCAGTCCAGTAAACTTCACTAGCTGTTGGGGTTTTTTTATGTTTTTGCTAAATAGAAAGTTACTGTACAGTTACATCCCCATTATAGATGATATTAATAAATGTGCCACTAGCACAGTCTGATCTTTTAAGTAACTCAGCTAATCTGCACACATGATGCTGGATTTATTCATCAGTATAAAATTTCTGGAGAAAGCAATGAAGCAGCCTGATTATAGAATCTAAATTTACTATCAGCTCTACATTTGTGGCATCAGGAGAAGGGGAATAAAATTTAAAGGAAGAGGATTTGTATACGAATGACTGCAGTGTACTCTGTTGGTGTCAATGGGACCGTTCCTAGCTGGATTGTCTCACTATCTCCATTTTTTTTAAACCCTTCTTTCTTCATGGGCTGTAAAATATTCCCACTCTTGTAGACCTCTGAGACACTAAATCTCATTTTTAAATGATAGTGAATATGCATTGACACTCCAGGCTCCTAAGGGCAGAGTCTGGGTGGGGAGAGGGCTTGGTGCTGCAGAGCATACCCATCTATTAACACTCCAAGACCATACCCATCTATTAACACTCCAAGACCATGCCCATCTATTAACACTCCAAGACCTCTGGAATATCTCTGAAACCCTTCACTTTTCTCAGAGCTAGAGAAGAGGCTCTTTTACCCATGGAACAAAGGAGAACATGCATGTTAGCTTGCAGATTCTTTGGCTAGTCATTATCTGTCCTCCCAGGATAGTGGTGGAAAGACCATACAGTAAAGGATACAGAATGGAAGGTGCTTCTCACAGGACTGAAGACATATGGAGTCAGACTTCTGCACTTACTGTAGCTAAATACAGGATGCATCTTGAATCTAAACATACCTGCTCTAGCATTTGAGCTGTAGAAGTATCTCACTCAGTTGATGCTACTATTAAAGTTTACTTTCCCTCCAGGCACTCATGTACAATATGGTCACATATTTCTCTCTGCCCCTTTAATACACCTACAGCCCCCATGTTCAAAGACAAAACCAGCTTAGTACATTCACCCAGGCCTCATAGTCACACATTCCTGCTCAGCCTTGATTGCACCTCAGTCATTCAATGGGCACCCATGCAAGATGCAGTTAGTCACTTGACCCTGTCACTACCTGATCCCAAAGCAACAGTTCTAACAGTTGTGCTAAAGCTAAATCTCTATTAGTTCTGTTGATAATAGGAGCTGTTATATCATCTTCACAAGTCTCCAGACATTAGAGGACTAGACTATTACAGTGGCCTGTCAGGGAATTTAGAAACAGCAAGAAGTTCATCACTTCTGTTCAAATTGTCCAGCTTTATTCACCCTTAGAACCCAAAAGACAAGTACTCAGATCCTGAGGAAGGGAAAGAATGCACCTCTACTTTGGTCCAGTCCCCTCCTTCTCTGTCTTCCTCCTGTTCTATCCCCTCAATCTCACCTTCCAAGCCCGCTACCAAACAATTAAGAAACCTGCCCTCCAAGGGATTGTATATGCTCATTCTACCAGACTATCTTCCCTCTGTGGCCCGCCACGTCCCGTAGCTACCATTGACCAGGAACGGCGAACCGCACCCACTGGGAGCTGCGGAGGGCCATGCCTGAGGATGGTCAACGTCAGCAAAATGTCTCATGGCCCGCAATCAGATTACCCTGATAGGCTGCATGTGGCCTGTGGGCCACAAGTTGCCCACCACTGTAACAGACACTTCCATAATGAACACATTATCCATAAAGCTGTAATGTTAAACAAATGAGTTAAAGTGAAAAGCCATGGCAAAAAAAATCATATTTAAATACATTAAGAGCTCAAGAGGTATAGATTTGACAGGATGATCCAATTTCATGCTACATTAATATAAATAGCTCTAATTTTACACACACTTGTATTAGAATGATCCTTTATTTTTCAGGATCAAACTTCAGTATCACATGGATATTTAAACAAATTATCCTTGCTTTGACTTTAACCGGAATCCCCTTGGGACAGCTGAAGAACAACATATAAAAATGGCCATTGATCTTATTTTAATGTATGGGGAAATGTGTGCCTTCTGCAGGACAAAATCAGACCTGTTTAAGGAGCTGTGATATATGCTACTTCCTAATGGCTGAAGAACTACTAAGAGAATATAAGTTCTGTTAGGAAGACAAAATGGTGAAGATTCTCTTGCAACGCAAGTGATCAAAACCTATCCTCTTGAAACAGAAGGCCTTGCAGTCGGTTACCTGTTAAAAGCTGGTGTAGAGCTGCACAAAGGAAACCATTTGCAGTGCACATCAGCAACAAATGTTATTGGTCATACCAAACCCATAAACAATACTATATATTCTTGAGCACCATCAATTGGCATGTTATGTATTAACTATTTGTTTACATACAGACATAAAGCAGTCTTGTAACATTCTCCATGCTGAACATGTATGGATTAGTTGATGAATCGTCTATCTGAGTGCAGCTATGCAGTATTACATTACCCATGAAAGCTAAAGCCATGGAAATGAATGGTGCCATCTATCTTATAAAGGCTTTTTCAGTATTTTAGAATTGCTGGCTCCAGGGGGTTGCATGTAGGGATGCACTGTCAAGGGACCATGATGGGAGGGAGAGGACAGGCCTTAAAGCTGATGACACTCAGGCTATGTCTACACTGTGAGCTAGGGCACGTGATTCCCCTGCTCATGTATACCAATTTGTGCTAGCTTTCATTGATAGCGTGAGTATAAATAGCAGTGTAGCTGCAGTAGCACAGGTCATGGCAGCGGAGGCTCAGATGATCCATGCCTGGTATAAACCCATCTAAAACTAGTGGGTATGTAGTTGTCACAGTTCAGCTGTGCTTCCACTCCTGCTACCTGTTTTATGGTGGTTACACTACTACTTATAACCTTGCTATCTCAATGAAGCTAGAACACTTATGTGTATATGAACAGGAGAATCACACCCCTAGCTCGTAGGGTAGCTATATCCTAATGTTTCTGTTCTCCTACTTGTTTGTTTAGATTACAAATTCTTTGCCGTACAGACTATCTCTTTGTATGTGTACGTACAGCGCCTAGCACAATAGGGCCCTGATATTGGTTGGAGCCCGTAGGGGCTGCTATATTACAAATAGAAATAATGACACCACCAGGTGTGGAGGCAGAAGGCCTCCATGCAAATGACTTGCAAATGAACTTCAATGCACAATGAATTTTCAGCAGGAACCCTTACAGGAGTGCCATGCAAGTCCGATCTGATATCTGATCTAATCTTACTTCCATGTTACATCTCATGTTTTCCAGGCTCAAAAAGGTAGTGGACATTTATATGGATAACACAAATATCCAGAGTTATAGTGGTTAAAGATAACAGAAATGTTGGAAAGGTTATAAAATCTGATGCTTCAGAGTTTAAAACCATCCCTAGTATTATAGGTTAGTATGAGATTTAATGAGGGGAGAAGATTATGCCACAACTGATCTTAAAGCTTTGAAGCAGTTGGTACAGGCTGCTGTCACCCAGACCTCAGATCTAACTCAGGATGGCAATTCTCATCTTCCTATGTTCCAAATGCTGCAGTGACAGTCTACAGATGGGTAAAAAACAAAACATTCAGTTCCCCCTGGCTCTTGTCTCTTGCAGGTCACAGTACGTATTTGCATGAGCTGGGGATTGAGATGGGGAGTCCCCCTTTGTGCTGTTCTCACTCCAGTGGTGACTAAAAGACCTAATGTCTGCTAAGCGAAACCATTTCTCCTCGGGCTGATTGATCTCACTGGTAATTTACACCAAAGGTTATTGCCTACATCATTTTGTTTAACCTCAGGTTGCTTTTAGTTTCCATCAAAAGATTATGAGTACAGTCACTTTCCTTCAGTTCTGAATGACTGAATGCCATAGAAGAGAGATTAGAAATCCTGCAGAGCTCCTTTTAGAAAATGAGAAAAGGAAAGTCAGTAAATCAACTTGGTTTCCAGCTCGGCAGCCTCTTTATTGTAAATGTTTCACGTAAAGCATAATGACCTTGCAGCAGAAGTAATGAGCAAGAGAACAAGTGAGATTGTTCACTTGGTCCAATAGAAGCCATGCCTGGTTTAACATAGCAGTACTAACAAGAAAACTGACCCTGTAACATTCAACGTAGGGTGCTATTTGGAAAGCAGAATACCTAGCAAAGAGGAAAGGTGGACTGGAGGGTCACTGAAGTACAGAGACTTTCACCTTTGTGTGAAATCCAGCCCAAACTGAAGTATCATTACAATATGTTGCCTGTGCAATGACCCTCTGTGAAATGCATTGGGTGTTCTCTTAGGCAAGATGAGCACTTCAGAATATCCCCCTCCTTCCCCCGCCCCCATCAGATTTGGCAATGAGTAGCACATTAGTAGGGAGCCTTGTATCTGTGCTCTGGTTTCATTCTCCGCTGTTATCATTTTGCACCATTCACAAGTGCCAAATATGTGTTTATGTTTTAATGAACAATTATGAATAATTATTTACCCAATATCCATACCTCATGAGTCCCCAGATCACACCTTGTATCATTCATGCTAGAATGACCTTCATACTCCTACAACTTTCTTCTATCAAGAATCCCGACATACCATTACAATATTCTGGTGTTGGACCTTCTTTACTCTTTCCCGTTGTATAGTGGTGCAGATACTTCTGCTTTCTTATTCTCACCTTCTTTCTGAATTCTCCAAACACTCTTTAGATGATTTTCTGCTATTTCTTTTTTTCACTCCATGTGTTTAAGATTTGACACAGGTTTATATGTTTTTTTTCATGTGCCATGTTGCCTGTGTGACCTCTTAGTAAAGTCATCTATGGCCCCAATTCAAGATATCATCCTTATTCAGGAAAGCACCTAAACATGGATTTAGATGCTTTCCTGAATCAGGGCCCCAAATCATAACTAATATCCTTTGTAAAGTGCTTTGAGACTCTTAGATGAAAAGTGTTCTATAAGGGCAAAGTATTATTTTATTAATGGCCCAATTCTGATAGCATTATTACAAATGTTGAGTAGCATCTTACTCCACAAGTAGTTCCATTGACTTTCATACGACTGGTCCTGGTGAAAGGTACTATTCATCATTAGTAATGGTGTCGGAATATGTAATATTATCATCCCTCCTTCCAAAAAGAATTTTTGACCAGCTTTTTCTTCTTTCTCCCCAGTGCATGCTCAGACAGCATCACTGGGTTCACATATTCCTGAAATCCACTGCCTCCAGTACAGAACACTTTCCTTCCCCTACTCTTCATTTCAATTCTTGTCTTACCAGCCACTACTACCTTAAACTAAGCTCTGCAGAAAGAACAAAGTGTTTCTTGCTCTCTCCTCACTTATTCAGGTCATCCAGGGTCTCACTTTGTTCTTCTTAAACTCTTTTCCATCACTCAGAATTTATAGTCTTTGTTAAAGGGGATTTAGTGCTAGTGGAAGTTGCCTGATTGACAGCCCTGGAGATTGATGGTCCCTGCTTATGTACACAGCAGGGATAGCACAGGCATCCACACAAATTTCTCTCATATTGCCTTACCAGTGTGCTTCATTCTCCCTGACCTGGAAGGATTACTTCTAGGTGTGAGAAATACTTGAGTCTCCAGGCTTAGCACCAAAGGCATGTTGCCAGGACTGTGTAAGGGAAGCTTACTGTTGGAAAACTTGTTCACTGAGAAGTTCAATTTCCAGGGCTGTCAGTGTGGCTCCTTTTGGCTCCAAAAAATCCACTTCAGCATTTGAAAAGTGGGGGGGGATGATAGTTTGACTCTGGCTTTCTTGTGTGTTACAAGTAGGATATGCTCACTTGTCACTTCTTTGGTCCTGTATTAGAAAGCCAAACTCAAGCCCCCTTGCTGATGTATCATTGACTGGCCAGCATTGCAAACACATCTAGGTCTAATGGAATAAGCACATCTTTCATCTTCTGAAGCTTTGCAGTTCCTACACAACAGGAGCTCTTGCCAAAGTCTACAAATATTTGCTTGACTTTACTTGGCTAAGTGACAGAGAATGAGAATGTATATTTATTATTCAGTCCAGGCAGTAGCTACTAGTCTAAGAGCCTATGCCCTGGATCAGAGCATGAAAACCCTCTTTGTAATGACATGGGCATTGTTCCAAAGCAAAACCTAATGTAAACTATTGCTTCATAAATGAATTGCACAACTGAAGTGACTGGATGGAAAGGTGTCCTGTCAACTGGTGTCTTGGTTAGCAATCAGCTAGTCATTATCCCTAACCACTGCAGTCTGTCAGAGTGCTTCCAATTGATCTATTGTGGAGAGTAATGAATGACACTAGAGAGAATACAACATAGCACATGTAGGAATGCCTCCACTCACTCCACGTAAATACAAAACCCTGCACTCCATGGAAAGAAACAGAGGGTGACAGCAAGAGATATGGTTAAAGACACAGGTTCGGTAGTCTGGAGATGTGTGTTGGATGCACAGGTCAGTCACAGACCTGTGTGACCACAGACAAGTCATTTTTACTTCTGTGCACCTCTATTTATAAACTAAAATTGATACTTATCCACCTCTGTCAGGTGTTTAATGATAAATCCATGAGTGTTTGTAATTCTCATATGGAAAGTCCATTGTATGTGTAAAGTGCTATTTATTCCTTTCTATAATTTTCTGTATACAGAATGCTACATGTACTCTTTTATATATACCAGTATAAAGCAGCTCTTTCCTCACTTCTTTTTATGACAGACTTTATCATAAGCCACATGTGTCAGGATTCTTTTTTTCCCTAATAGTAATTATATATACATATTAGAGCTAGGTGGAGAAAAGTAAATCTGTTTCACAGATTTTGATATTTCAGATTTAAAAATTTTCCACAAAAGGGAATGGAGCCCCAGCTCCAGCACAGTCTGCCTGCCAGGCTGCCCCAGAGCTGTGAACTCTGGAACCCCTAGGAGCCCAGGCTACCAAGGAACCACAAACCTGGCAGCTTGTGAGCTGGGACTCTTGGGCAACCTGGTTCGCACCTTCTAGTCAGCCTCCCAAGTGGGCAAGCAGGTGAGCTGGCGGGAAACCAATTGGGTTTCTGACGGAACTCTGTCTCCAAAGGAATTTCATTAAAATTGAACTGTCTCTGTGGAACATTTCAGTTTCAACAAATCAGCAAATCCCTACCAGAAAAAATGTTTTGACAGAATTTTTCTGATCAGCTCTATATATGAAAGTCTTAGAAGGATTAGATTCTTATCAGTAAATGTCAATTTCACGGTACCACACAAACCGACAAAAAAAATATATTTCCATCAATAATAAACACAATTTACAAATAAGCAAAGTAAAAAAAATACTGCTTGTGAATTTAGAGTTTGATTTAAGGATATTTACTGTATATATTTTGGCATGTGATGTTGACATATAAAGCTTTAACTTTTTGAATCTCAATGGCTACTGTCATTAAATAATTGCCCAACCCTCAACCATTGTCTAAGCTCCCCTCCCCACATAGCTTCCCCCAACTGTGAATGTTCAAACTGATAAAAAATTGAGGGGAAATATGCTTAAAATGCATAATTCTGTACAACTGTGAAAATGTAAATAAATAAAAATAGGAAAAAAAATGCTTGAAAATAAATATGGATGTCTGTCAAAATAATTAAAAAACAAATTCTGCCAAACCTAGTGTTGGAATTATTAATAATATTTGAAATTATTCATGTTAATATGAGAAACCACCAAACACCAATTTAACCATAAATTCCTTTATTAAATTCAAAGGCCAAATGGTACTTATACAATTGCTCTAAACATGCCTAAAAAAAGCATAAAGAATTACGAATTTACTACATCCAAACAGTAACAAAACATTTATAAGCATTTGCTCAAGATACTTACACATGGGATAAACCCAGGGGTGTTCAGACCCATGTTGCTTGACCCATGTTGGTCGGCTCTAATGTGGTGAGGCAGGTATTAACAATGAATCCTTGAAGAGTTTACTTTTTATACACTTTAACAAACAAGTGATGTTATTGTCAGTTACTGACTTCAGCTAAAAACCAATTGGAGGCAGTTCACCCTTATCTCCAGTCTCAATCCAGATAAGATTTACAACAGCCTTTCTTCCCAAGGCCTTTTCTCCCCTCCTTCTTGCTGTCCAATTGTTTTCCCATTGCACCTGGGTTCACATAGGCTTTAATACTGGTGTGTGGGTTGGAGAAGATGAGCTGTGTTGGCTCATCTGAAGACAGATTCTCTTTCTTTTATTTAAAACTTGCAGTCACCCTTATCAGTCAGAGTCCTTCTTTTTAGAAACTTCTGCTGATCTCATGAACCAGACATCCTCCCTACTTTATTCCTTCTGGTCTTATCACTTATTATTTTCAAGGCCTTCCTTCTACTTGCTTGTCAGTGCCTTTCTTTACAACACATATATATTTCCTTAACCAAACTTGAGCTAACGTTAATTCTTCATGTGACCAGATGCCTGGATGGGCCACACTGCGAATGTTATACTCAGGGCAGATGGCAAGGAATAGGGCAGACAATCCCCCAGACTAGTGGTTTATTCCATAATTAGATTCACCAAGCCAGTAACAAAGCAGCTTCTGTAATACCACACTGGTCACCAAGAAGTTAAATACCATCCCCTTTAAGAATTCCAGCCCAGGACCCCCATCTAGACATCCAAATCTAATATAGTGAGAGGTTATTGAAAACCTGATTCACCATATCTGAGGTTCACCAATCCCAAAGGACTGGACGCTGATCACCAGCTCAATATGAGTCTCAGCTCTTACCCAATAATCATGCAGATACCAATCCTTTAGTAACTAACATACTGAAGGTTTAATAATAAAAAGAAAAAGAAAGAAGAGAGTTGCAGAAGGTTGAAAGTTCAATATACACACAGATATGAGAGAAGTCCTTAGGTCAGTTTCATAGCAGAGATGAAGAGGCTGTTGATTTGTAAAAGTCTCTCTGGAATCAATTTAAAAGGTTATAGTCCAGTCTGTTCAAGTTCTTCCATGAGAATTCCAGGAAAATCCAGAATTAATCTTGTGGTTTGGACCTTCCCTGTTAAAATTTAAGCAGACCTGAGATAAAAAGAATAAGGCCTGAAGCTTTCTTTATAGTTCTCCAGCAAACTGATAAGCCTCTTGACAGCAACTGTCACAGCAAGGTCTTCCCCCAGTGAAGAATAGGCAGTGCAGATTGTTGCTTTGAAGCTAATCTTCTATTTCTTATGCATACACAAGTAAACTATCTGCATTTATTCACATAAGGCAATTAGCCATTCAAACTATCAAGACAGTTCATAATAGCTTAGATAATTAAGCTGAAGACAATGTAAATAATATGATTAGTTCCTACAGTAGCTTACGTCTTTGATCTTAAGGTTAACTGAACCATCCACATGCATAATATAATGCCATTGAGACATGAAAGGGAATTAGCATCTGCAAACTATTCTGGTTACACTGAAACTTCTAACAGGATATAGGTAACACACAGACAAATGCACATAGCATCTACCCTTGGTTTCTATAACTACAAATAAATGGGCTAATGATCCCTGGTCTAGGACATCTCCTTGAAATTCACATATAAGTAGATTTCAGTGCCTCTTGTTAAGTTATTATGGGTCACACCCAAGTTGACTAGTATGTCAGTGTCACACTTTAATTTTGTATTTATCCTACACCTATATAATTATATATTATACATATATAATGCTTTTTTCTCTGTTACATACATCAATAAAAGTTACAGTGAGAAAAAGCCAGGAAAGCATGTTGAGAGAATGGCACTGTGGCAAAGTTGAAAATCCCAGTGCATGAAGTGTTGTTGATTTAGACCCATGCCCATCACATGGGTGATTGGGGGTGAGGATATAAAGGTACAGGAAAGGTGTCTGTGATAGTGGCTATCTTGAGGGAAAGGAGTGTCCTTTCCCCTCCCAGCTGGCTAAGAAACTGGAAAGGTCTCTGACAAATAGAATCCATTGTTCTCAGTAGATAGGTTAGTTTTTTTAATCCTTTGTTTCCCTGTGGCTGCTGAGAGCCTTATTTGTTTCCCCTGTCTGGTGGTCCTGTACATGCAGCCAAACAGACTAGGTTTCATCCACTTAATAATGAGAGTCAGAACTTGAAAACAACCCACACCAAATCTTACAGGAAGCCAGCGTAGAGACTTCAGAGTGGGAGTGATGTGAAATCGTAAAGACTTGAGCTCCGAATGAGCAGAGTCCTTGAAATAATATTGTTGGGAACCCCAGAAAACAAAGAATTACAGTAATCTAGCCTTTATAAAATGAGAGTATTTATTCACCATTCTAAATCATTCTCAGTAGGAGATTTTTTTATCCTGGGGATATTTCTAGACTGTTGACATCTCCTAGTAATAGATCAAAAGTACAGTCTTATTTGATAAATAATCATCATTTTTTTAAAAATATTGAAGTAAATTAAACATCACACAAATAAAATATACTTGTTCATTAAACATATAGGGAGAGATCCTCAGATGGTGTGAACTGAAGTGAATAGAGTTATCCTGATGTATACCAGCTAAGCATCTAGCCCATAATCCTGGAACCTTAAAATCCTACCTGCCCTTTAGAAAAGCAAGCACCCTTTTTTTTTTACAATTCAGTGCTAATCAGTGGAAATCTGGAGAGAAGAAAATCCTCTGTAGGACTAGGAGAATAGTAAGGAATTCAAGAAGAGTACTCATATGCTTAAAGTTTATTATTTGCTTAAGAGATTTGCTGGGTTGGGGCCTGAAACAGCACAAGAGGAACTCATGACTCCTGAGTTCTAGCGCTGGCTTGCCAGTGACTCCCTATTATGACCTTGGACAATTATTTAAACTGTGTTGCCTCAGTTTTCCCCATGTATAAAATGGATGTAACAGAAATACTTACCGTCCATGAATGTTGTGAGGCTTTAGGAATTACGATTTGTAAAACACTGGCATACCTGGGGAAAAAATGCCATGGAAAAGCAAAGTATTTTAGATGGACAAAATAAAAAATAGTGAGATCTCTGAAGCTAACTCCTTGGTATTGATTCTTTTTATTTTATTTTTTAAAAATGCATCAGATATCCGGTAATTAAGCGCAGGAGCAAGGAAGTTGAGAATGAGAAAAAAATTGGAGAACATGCATTCTATTCTTGCAAAATGGTTCATTTGGCATATACTATTGTCACAAGAATGTGACTTGACAAAAATAGCCTCCTTCAAACTAGAAGGAAAGTGTACAAGCTCCAAGCTTGATTTTGTCTCCTAGCACAGAAAGAATCCCGAATGGCAAAATCAGGACCGAAGTCACATGTTTTACAGGCTATTTGTGCCAGGAAACAAATTATCTAGCTTTTTTTAAAAAACAAAAACAAAACTACTCTTCCATAGCATTCTAAACCTTCATACAAATTAGTCATGTGGTTTTTATTATTTATTATTATTATTATTATTATTTATTATTATTATTAAGTAGAAGAGCTAGTCAAGTGTGCACTGTAAATTGGAAAATAAATTTCCCTACAAACTTTTTCAGGGTATATAGAGTTGTCACTGAGATTTCATGGCTGCTGTGATGAATTGCCATTATGATATCATTCTCATAAAGAGAAGAATAAAGAAGTACTTTCACACCAGAGCAAACATAAAAAATTAAAAGACAACTTAGCCAAAGAGAAAACTGACTTAGCCAATCTTTCCCATTTATCTCTTTGCTGTTTTCAACGAAATATGCTTTATGCTAAAGACTTTCCACTTGAAGGGCTGGCTTCCTCTTTGACCTACAGTGAAGTTATTATGCCCTTGCAGTCCTCAGTCACGGAGATGCGTGTGGTATGCCAAAATTGGCACAAGTCTGAGGCAGAGCAACCTGTAAGAATGAGCAGAGGACTGGAAGCTTGGAGCACTTGCATTTTAACCCAAGCTCTAATGTCAGTTCCCCTTGTGGGCTTAGCCTAGGTGCTTCAGCTCACTGCCTGGCTTTCCTCCTCTTTAAACTGGAGATAATACTACTGGTGGACATCAAGGACTTAATTAGTTAATGTCTGAAAAGCACTTGTTATGAAAATAAACATTATGACTTCACTGCGGGGGAAGCAGCTCGGTTGTAAGGGAGTGAGTCTTTCATACCTATTTGAATTGGCGAGTGGGGTATGAAAAATCATATAAATCCTATAAAAGATTAATGGATTGGCATTTAACAGATATGACTCTCCACTAGCAGTGTCCCGAATGAAGAACAGAGACAATAGAGGCAGAATCATGTGAGAGAACATAGCTAATTAAACAATAACTAAGTTGTTTGAATTCAGAAAGTTTGTTCTTTTTGAACGTTTGTGCAATTTGTTGTACGTGAATAGTTGTTTGTTTGCACACATGTTTGGGAAATGGCTGTTCTTTATTCCAAGTAAACAACAGTACTAGTGTCTGAACGTGAATATTCACTAATCATTATGTATTTTTTGTTACTTCTTATTCTTTATTCTCCTGCTTAAACTGTTCAGTCATCTGTTCAAGGTGAAGAAAAAAATAGCATGTGGTTTAGGTGGCCAATCGCACACCATGAATCGTGGGTAATCAAAGTGAACTGTACATGAGCAGCTGAGTGGCTGAAAATTCTTTGTCCAAACTATTATTTATAAATTACAGACATAGACTGAGATCATTATAGCTGCTCTGGAGTGCTGGAATGTCTGCTATTGTAGAAAGAAAAGGAGTATTGTGACCCCTTTAGACACTAGATGTCAGCAGTCAGGGCCTGCAACAGAACCAGTCTCCAGGCAACTTAATGAGCAAAGCGAGCCTGTAGTAAGCTGCCTGATTGGCTCTGCTGCCTGACTGGTGGGAAGAGTCAGCAGACCAGCTCTTAAGCCTGGCAGCTGCAGTAGTTAAGTGACTACTCAAAGAATCCACCTACGGCTGTGATAGCTGCTGTGTAATGTTTCTCCAGGTATCCAGGACTGCGTGTTACCTTGTTACCTCCTGCCTTCAGCATGAGGGAGTCTTGCCTATTGTGACAAAGTTCCTGCTCTACCTTGGTGGGTCTTGCGCTTATTGACGGATTTGCTCGCCTTGGACCTTCACGGCAGCCCTCACCTTGGCTGTTTTTCTGAATTCACAGTCCAGGTCGACTCCTCCTGTGTCTGACCAGGAGTTGGGAGAATTTGGGGGGAATCCGGGCCTGCCCTCTACTCCGGGTTCCAGCCCAGGGTCATGTGGAATGCAGCTGTCTAGAGTGCCTCCTGGAACAGCTGCGTGACAGCTACAACTCCCTGGACTACTTCCCCATGGCCTCCTCCCAACACCTTCTTTATCCTCACCATAGAACCTTCCTCCTGGTGTCTGATAATGCTCGTACACCTCAGTCCTCCAACAGTCCACGTTCTCACTCTCAGCTCCTAGTGCTCCCCACTCCTCACACGCACACCACAAACTGAAGTGAGCTCCTTTTTAAAACCGTGGTGCCCTGATTAGCCTGCCTTAATTGATTCTAGCAGCTTCTTGATTGGCTGCAGGTGTTCTAATCAGCCTGTCTTAACTGTCTCCAGAAGGTTCCTGATTGTTCTGGAACCTTCCCTGTTACGGGAGACGGAATCGTTTTTCGCTCGCTCCTGAGCTATCTGCTTTCCTCTCTTTCCTACAGCCCCCCGGCCCGGATTTTTCACACTTTTTCTTTTGCTTAGTTTCCCCCCCCGCGATTGGGCCGGACGCTTTGTTTTTTTGGTTTTGTTTTTTCCCGTTTTTCTGAGCTGCGTCAGTGGGCTGGCCGGTTGCCAGCACCCCCCCCACACTGCCTGCTTCTGGACTTTGCTTTTTGCTTAATTGAAACCCCCGGAGGAGGGGGGGAGGACCACCGACTCGCTGTCCGGAGAGGGGAGTGGACGCCCCCAGACCCAGCCGTTTTGTTTTTTGCCTGGACTTTTTCCTTATCATTACAACATTCCTAGCTGCCGAGAGCCTTGGGACAGAGCCAACAGCTGCAGCAGACGCCAGAGGCCGGAGAACTCGCCCGGGCAGCTATAAATCATCGTGGAGAGAGGCCGTAAGACTGAGGGATTTCTTTTGAATTATACCCTCGGGGGGGGGGGGAGTTGACTGCGTTCCAGCTGCGTCTGTGACGGCACAGGGGTGTAGCAGGGAGCTACCCCCAGATCCATCGGTGCCCCCAACCCCCCCACCGCTACTACAACTGTCACGGCCCCCGCTGCTTCGTCCCTGCTGGCAATCTGCCATCTGCCTTCGGATCCAGCTGTTTGCTTTGGACTTTGCCTTTCGGACCGGGCATAACAACCAACCAAACGAGACTCTTTGGACACTTGTGGTGGGTCGTCCTCCCTCCACCCCTCCCCCCTGGATTGTTTATCCCATAGCCTACCCCTACTACCGGACCCCGTTTTTTGCCCCCCCCCGCCTCCTTCCAGTGTCTCCCTGTCTCTCCCTGCTTACAATGGCAGAGAAGGAGGGACGCAAGGCCCCTCCAACGAAATTGGTTGCCCCTTCCCCATCTACCCCCCTGCCCACCCCTCAAGATCTCCCCACCGCCTCCAATGTTAGAACCCCTGCCACCGCCCCCGCTGGGGCATCGGCAGTGGGAGGCACCGGGGCGATTACTACTGCTGCTCTGGTTCTTGCCCCATTGGATTCCAGGAACCCCCCCCCAGTTAGACGGAAAAACCGAAGCGGGCCAAAAGGGAAGGGCCCCGCTAATGCCGCTGGACCCTCCGTGGCAGAGGCCGCCCCCACCACAGTGGCCTCGTCATCGATCGCGGCACCCCTCCCAGCTGTTCCCTCCACCAGCTCTGCGACCATCCCTCCCCCGGCCCCCAGGACGTATGCCCGGGTGGCGACAGGCCCCCCCTCACCTGCCGCCTCCTCATCTCGCCCACCCACTGCCTCCGCTGCCATCACTAGCGACCGGGGCCCTCTTCCCGCCCTGACCAGGAAGCACGGTGTCCGTTGCCTCCTGGTGCCCGCCTCGCCCCACGTGGAGGCATACGTGCAGGCGTTGGCGAAGGTGGTAGGACCCATGGCCATTGTGGCGGCCTCCAAGATGTATGGGAAGGTCGTTTTCTTTCTGGCTTCAGAGACTGCCGCCCAGGAGGCAGTGGAGAAGGGCCTAGTGGTGGGGGGGGTGTTTATCCCCCTAGAACCGCTAGAAGATCTGGGCGTTCGCCTCGTCCTCACCTCCGTTCCTCCCTTTTTACCTAACATTGCCCTGTTGCCCGCTCTTTCTGCCCTGGGGAAACTCGTCTCTGTTATCAGCCCTCTCCCGTTAGGCTGCAAGGACCCCGCCCTCCGTCACGTCCTTTCGTTCAGCCGGCAAGTGCAGATCTCACTGCCGGCGGGGGTGCGTGACGGAGAGGCGCTCGAGGGGTCCTTCCTAGTCCCCTACCAGGGAGCCCGCTATAGGGTCTTTTATTCCACCGGAGAGGCCCGGTGCTACCTCTGCCGCTCGGCGGGGCATGTCCGTAGGGACTGCCCTTTGGCCCGGGGGAGAGGAGCACCCGAGACCCCCGAGACCCGGCAGGATGTCGGCCCCGTCGTTGCCGACACCCCTGGCCACCCGGCACCTGAAACCACCCCTCCTCCCGCTCGATCCAACGCTGCCCCCGTCCGGGCCCAAGAGGCACCTCTCCAACAACGCCCGGGCGACCACGGGAGTCCCGCTCTTGCTGTAACCACCTCGGCAGAGCCTCTGGAGGAGGGTGTGGCAAAGCTATTACCGGGTGCAGGAGAGGGCTCGCCCCAAGGAGAACCCCCCGCCCCTCCTGCTGCCTCACCGCTATCCCCCCGAACCCCTGAACCTTTGCCTCCGCGCCCCGCTCCGCCCCCTGCTACTCAACCCCCAGATGATGCTATGGAGGGCTGGACTGTAGTCCAGGGGAAGCGAGGCAAGCGGAGGGCTCGAGCTCCGCTGCATTCATCTGACGCGGAAGCCCCCCGGAAGACCAGGAAGGGAGGTACTGACCTTGAGCCCCCCGCTTCGGCCACGAGTGAGATTCATTCGCTGGTGTCGGGAGGCGCAGATAGACTGGCATTGGAGGGAGGAATCCCCCCTCCGCGGGGGACCCTCCCCTCCGAAGCCCCGGAGGAAGCCCCTTCTAACGGGATACCACCTGAACTCCCTACGAACCCCGACGTGACCGTTGAGGCGGGCCCTAGCGGAGAGGCCCCCAGGGTAGTAGGAGTCGGCCTCTCCTCTGTGTATGCAGAGATTGAGGCCCTAGATTTGACCCCGGTCACCCAGGGAGGGGATGATTTACTGCCGGCCGGCCTCGATTTAGGCAATCTCACCCCAGGTCCCCTTTCCCCATGTTCTCTCCCCCTGACTGCCTTTCCGGGTGAGCACCCCACGGAAAGTGGTTTACCACCTGATGCCATGGCTGCCACGACCACCCCGGAGCCAGCACCTAGCATTACTCGGAGCCCCCTCCCTTGCCCCTTAACCCCCGACCCTGCTCAGGAGGCACCTTCTTTTTGCTGCTTGCCTCCTGAAGCCCAGGGCCTTACCTCTGCCCCTGCCCCCACCCCTGTTCCGGTTCAATTTCCCTCCTCCTGCAAGGCTACTGCCGCCCCTGGGGTTATTTCTTTTCCGCCTTTTGCAGATTCCCCCCAGGGAGCAGTCTTTACGTTTTCTAGTTGCGACTCATCAGGAGTTGCGCTTTTCCCCCTGCCATCCCCGTCCACCCCAAGGCACGAGATGGATCTAATAAGCCCAGCCTGTCAGACGCCCCGTCGGCGGTCCGCACCCTGCCTACCCGCCTTAGCGGACCTCGAGGCTGTATTAAGAATCCCATCCGGGAGTACCCCGGAAACCGTAACCCCACCCCCCCATGAGCTGCGGCATGCACTACGGAAGTTCTTAGAACACACCCGTGGTGCCCGCAATAGGGCACAGCTGGCTCTCCAGCGATGGGGGGACTTTGATCAACTCTTTCAGGCCGCAAGGGCCCTTATGAAGGAGGGCAGAGGGCAAGGGAAGCGCGGTGCCGCAGCCTACGAGCGGGCCCGCAGCTTCCGGAGGGATCTACTTACTTACGGGATGGGACACGGGTTGCTCCGCGACCCGCCGGGGGCCATGAGTACCCCCACCAATGAGAACTCCCCACCCCCCCAGCCCTCCGCATGACACCTCTCACTATTGTAACCCTGAATACCAGGGGCTGTAGGATGGCTCTCCGCAGGTCCCAGGTGCTCTCCTACCTTCGGGAGGGGAGGTACTCTGTGGTTTTCCTGCAGGAGACCCACACGGACCCAGCCGCCGAGGATAGGTGGCGGCTGGAGTGGGGGGACGGGGTATACTTCAGCCACTGCACGACTTGGCAAGCTGGAGTGGCGACCCTGTTCTCCCCCGCCCTGCGGCCCGAGGTGCTAGGGGTCACTGAGGTTGTACCGGGCCACTTGTTGCACCTCCGAGTTCGTCTGGAGGGGCTCGTGGTCAATCTTGTTAATATCTATGCCCCGCAAGTGAGTTCACAGCGGCCACAATTCTACCAGCAGGTGTCCGATTTTCTCGGCACCCTAGACTCGCACGAGTGCCTGATCCTGGGAGGGGACTTTAACACCACCCTCGAGGAACGGGACCGCTCGGGGGCCGAGCCGAGCCCGGCCGCCGCGACCATTCTCTGAGACATAGTCGACTATCACTCCCTAGTGGACGTCTGGCGTGACCATCACCCAGATGACACTTCCACGTTTACTTTTGTCCGGGTGGAGGCCCATCGGTCACACCGCTCTCGGTTAGACCGTATTTACCTATCCCGTTTCCACCTTTCACAGGCCCACTCCTCCACCGTTCGGCCGGCCCCTTTTTCCGACCATCATTTAGTTACCGTCACGGTCTCCCTCCGTGCAGAGGGACCGGGGCCGGCTTACTGGCACTTTAATAACAGCCTGCTGGAGGACGAGAGCTTTGTGATGTCCTTCCGGGAGTTTTGGCTGGCCTGGCGGGAGCAGTGGCGTGCCTTTCCCTCGGTGCGGCGCTGGTGGGATCTAGGGAAAGTACGCGCCAAGCTCTTCTGCCGCAACTACACTCGGGGCACCAGCCGACGGAGAAATGCAGCGATAGAGCAGTTGGAACGGGAGGTCTTAGAGCTGGAGAGGCGCCTGGCCGCCAGCCCCGGGGACCCGTCCCTCTGCGGAGCGTGCCGGGAGAAGCGGGAGGAACTTCGAGCCCTCGAGGACCACCGGGCCCGAGGTGCCTTTGTCCGGTCCCGCATCCGCCTCCTTCGGGAGATGGATCGCGGCTCCCGCTTCTTCTATGCCCTGGAGAAAACGAGGGGGGCCAAAAAAACACGTCACCTGCCTTCTAGCGGAAGACGGCACCCCCCTCACGGATCCGGAGGAGATGTGTGGGAGGGCCCGTGACTTCTACGCAAGCCTTTTCTCCCCGGATCCGACCGATCCTGGCGCTCGCGGGGTGCTCTGGGAGGAACTCCCCACGGTCAGCGTGGGCGACCGAGACCGGCTAGAGCTGCCTCTCACCCTGGCCGAGTTCTCGGAAGGCCTCCGCCGCATGCCCACCAATAAATCTCCGGGCATGGACGGGCTGACCGTGGAGTTTTACCGCGCGTTCTGGGACATCCTCGGCCCAGACCTAGTCACTGTCTGGGCGGAGTCTCTGCAGGGCGGGGTCCTCCCTCTGTCGTGCAGGCGAGCGGTGCTCGCCTTGCTGCCGAAGAAGGGGGACCTCCGCGACTTACGAAACTGGCGTCCCCTCTCACTCCTTAGCACGGATTACAAAATCGTAGCGAAAGCAATTTCGCTGCGGCTAGGGTCCGTGATGGCGGACGTGATCCACCCAGACCAGACCTATACTGTCCCGGGCCGCAGCATTTTTGACAACCTCTTTCTAGTCCGAGACCTTCTGGAACTCGGGCGGAGAGACGGTCTGTCGTTCGCCCTCCTGTCTCTCGATCAGGAGAAGGCGTCCGATAGAGTGGATCATGGGTACCTCCTGAGCACCCTGCGGGCGTTTGGATTCGGACCTCAGTTTGTGAGTTTTCTCCGGGTGCTGTACGCCTCCGCGGAGTGTTTGGTTAGGCTCAACTGGACCCTGACCGAACCGGTCAGCTTCGGGCGAGGGGTGCGGCAGGGGTGCCCCCTCTCAGGCCAGCTGTACGCTCTGGCGATCGAGCCTTTCCTCTGTCTCCTCCGCAGGAGGTTGACGGGGTTGGTGCTGCGGGAGCCGGAGCTGCGGCTGGTCCTGTCGGCGTATGCCGATGACGTCCTCCTCGTGGTCCAAGACCCGGGCGACTTGGCGCGAGTGGAGGCATGCCAAGCCATCTATTCAGCAGCCTCCTCCGCCCGAGTCAACTGGGTCAAGAGCTCTGGCTTGGCGGTGGGGGGCTGGCGGCAGGTAAGCTCCCTCCCACCCGCGCTTCAGACCATCCGGTGGAGTGCCGGCCCTCTGCTCTATCTCGGCGTTTACCTTTCTGCCACGCACCCTTCTCCGCCGGAGAACTGGCAAAATTTGGAAGGCGGCGTGATTGAGCGGATCAGGAAATGGACGAGGCTACTCCGATGTCTCTCCCTTCGGGGGAGAGCACTGGTGCTTAACCAACTAGTCCTGTCCACGCTCTGGTACCGGCTCAACACCCTAGCCCCGGCCCCGGGTTTCCTGTCCCACCTCCGGAGATTGATTCTGGAGTTCTTTTGGTCAGGATTGCACTGGGCCCCTGTTGGAGTTCTTCATTTGCCCCTGAAGGAAGGAGGGCAGGGCCTGAAGTGTCTGTACACTCAGGTCCGCGTTTTCCGCCTCCAGGCCCTGCAGAGGCTCCTTTATAGTGCAGGTAGTTCGACGTGGAGCATATTGGCGCATGCCTTCCTACGCCGCTTCCATGGGCTCCGATATGACCGGCAGCTCTTTTATCTTTGTCCGAGAGGTTTTCCGCGAGACCTCTCCGGGCTGCCAGATTTCTACCAGGACCTCCTCCGGACCTGGAAACTGTTTTCAACGACCAGGTCCGTGGCGGCCATCGTGGGGGCAGATCTCCTCACGGAGCCCCTGCTACACAACCTCCAACTTCGTGTGCAGGCGGCGGAGTCCCGCACGGTGCGCCAGAGGTTGGTCCTGGCGGGAGTTACAAGGGTCGGGGACCTCCTGGACTACGACCGGGGAGACTGGCTGGATCCCCTGACGCTCGCTCGACGCATGGGGCTCTCCAGCCTTCGCACCCCCCGGCGCGTGCTTCAGGAGGTGGAGGCCGCTTTGACCCCCGCCGCTCGGGCTTATGTTAGCCGAGCCTTGCGCGAGGGCGCACCCCGCCCTTCCTTTACCCCAGGCCCGCCGGACCTTTCCATCGGGCCCCTACCCTGCCGATCCCAACACACCCCTCATCCTTTCACTGCAAGCCGGCTGCATGAACTGCAGCCGGTCGGTTTTCAAGTTGCACCACGGCAATATTTATATACACTCACGCTTCATACCCTTCACGCCCGCACCCTGGTGTCCCGCCCCGATACAAAGTGGCGAGATCTCCTACCACCTTTGGAGGGTGAGCAACCTCGGTGGGCCAGCCTGTACTCCACCTTGGTCCCGAGGCCCGTCGGGGACATCAGTTGGCGGCTCCTTCACGGGGCTGTGAGCACGGGCGTGTTTTTGACACGTTTTATCTCCATTCCGGAGACTTGCCCTTTTTGTAATGTGAGGGAAACCCTGGCGCACGTCTATTTAGAGTGTGCCAGACTGCAGCCTCTTTTTCGGCTCCTCACAAATATTCTTTTGCGCTTTTGGCTTCATTTCTCCCCTCACCTCTTTATCTATACACTCCCCATCCGTGGCCCCACCAAATCGCGGGATCTCCTGGTTAACCTCCTCCTAGCCTTGGCTAAAACAGCCATTTATAAGACCAGAGAGCGGAGGTTGGCTCATGAGGCGTCCTGTGATTGTAGGGCCGTTTTCCGATCCTCAGTACATTCACGCATCCGGGCGGAGTTCCTCTGGGCGGCATCCACCGACTCCCTTGACACCTTCGAGGAGCGGTGGGCGCTGTCCGGGGTTCTCTGCTCGGTGACCCCGTCCGGTTCCCTCCATCTGACCCTCTGATTGAGGGACAGAGCGAGAGACGCCAGCCACAGCCGTTAGCTGCTGTGAATACCATCATTATTGTCATCTAGGCGGGGTCTTATAATATATGGGTGTACCCCCCTCCCTCCCAACCACCCACCCCACAGCCGTGCCCATCTTGTCGGGCACTCTCAGGAGAGGGAGGGTCGGTGACCCTGGGCGCGGCACTAGGTAACTCGAGGGGGTGGAAGACCACGAGTGTCGAGGAAGCCCCCCCGCTCTAGGCCACCAGGTAACTCAGGAGGGTGGAAGACCACGAGTGTCTAGGAAGCCCCCCCGCTCTGGGCCTGGGCTAACCTGAACACCTCTCCCTCCTGAAAGCTGTTGTGTTATACCTTCTGATTGCGTTGTTTTGTTGCTAAGTTTTTCTTTATCCTTTTGTAATCTCTGTAACCGTTACAAATAAACTTCTTTTCTGTTTCAAAAAAAAAAAAAAAAAAAAAAACCTTCCCTGTTACCTTACCCAGGGAAAAGGGACCTACTTAGCCTGCTCTTCTACTGCTGCCCTCTGGCCTGGGCTTTTCTTGCTTTTTACCCCTGCTTTCAGTTTCCCCCCCGACTGGGCCAGACACTCTCCCCCTTTCTTTTCTTTTTGGTGTTTTTTTTTCTTTCTCTGCTGTTGCTAGAGTGGTGGCCGGCTGCCCCTCCCCCCCCCCCGCCCGCCCTCAGACGCTGCTGCCGCTCCAGCTGAAACCCCCCCCTGAGAGAGTGGGGACCTGCTGACCTGCTCCCCAGAGGGGGGAGTGGAAGGACCCAGCCCCCAGACCCAGCCGCTTGCTGTTTGTTTTGTGGACCCACCTCCGGCTAAGAGAATTTCTTATCACCTGCTCTGGCATCCCTGGAATGTTGGAGCTGCGAAAAAGAAAGCCCGGACAAAGAAGGGAAACAGCCGTCTACCGGAGGAACACCACATGGGGAATCTACAAATCGCCGTGGAGGGGGCCCAAGACTGAGTAACTTTTGAACTGTGCTCTCGTGTTAGGGGAGGCCTTGACTGTGTCGTGACTGTGTCGCCGTGGAGGGGGCCCAAGACTGAGTAACTTTTGAACTGTGCTCTCGTGTCGGGGGAGGCTTTGACTGTGTCGTGACTGTGTTTGTAGGGACACAGGGGGTGTGGCACGGAGCTGCCCCCCGATCCATCTGTGTCCCCCCCACACACACACACGTACTACTATCCTCATCACTGCCCCCTCCATTGTCATTGCTGGCTGTTTAACATCTGCCTCTGGACTTAGCTGCTCACCCTGATTCCACTGTGTGGGCCAGAAGCACCAGCCAACCAAACAGGACTCTCTGGACAAGCGTACGGTGGTTCATGTGCCCCCCGCCCAGAACTGCCCATCCCACAGTCTGTCCCTTTTTACCTGACCCCAATTCCAGTTAACCACCTGCCACCGCCCCCACTGGGGCATCGGCAATGGAGGGCACCGGGGTGACCTCCGCCACTTCTATGCCCACCGCCTCCCCAGACTCTAGGGGACCCCCCCCAGCCGGCAGGAAAGGCCAGGGCAAGAAGAAGGGGAAGGGCCCCGCTAAAACCACCAGGCCCTCCGTGGCAGGGGCCACCACCACTGCTGCGGCCCCGCCACCGACCACGGCGTCCCTCCCCGCTGCCCCCTTCACCGGCTCTGTGACATATGCACAGGCGGCAGCAGCCCCCCCCCGCCTGCTGCCTCGTCATCTCTCCCGCCCACCGCCTCCGCCACCATCAACAGCGGCCGGGGCCTCTTCCCCACCATGACAAGGAAGCACGGTGTCCAATACCTCCTGGTTCCCGCCTCGCCCCACATGGAGACCTACGTGCGGGTGTTGGTGAGGGTGGTGGGGCCCTCGGCCATTGTGGCGGCCTCCAAAATGTATGGGAAGGTGGTCTTCTTCCTGGCATCGGAGGCTGCCGCCGGGTGGAGAGGGGCCCGGCGTTGGGGGAGGTGTTTGTCCCCCTAGAGCCGCTGGAGGACCTGGGCGTCCGCCTGGTCCTGACCTCTGTCCCTCCTTTTCTCCCCAATGCTGCCCTGTTACCCGCCCTTTCCACCCTGTGGAAACCTGTTTCTGTCATCAGCCCTCTCCCGTTGGGCTGCAAGGACCCCACCCTCCATCACATCTTTTCCTTCCACTAGCAAGTGCAGCTTCTACTGCCGTCGGCGGCACATGACGGAGAGGCACTCGAGGGGTCCTTCCTTGTCCCCCACCAGGGGGCCCATTACCGGGTGTATTTCTCCACAGGGGAAGCCCAGTGCTACCTCTGCCGGGCGTCAGGGCATGTCCGGAGGGACTGCCCCTTAGCCCAGCAAGGAGGGGCACCTGGGATCCCCGAGACCCGGCAGGACATCGGCCCCGTCATTGCCGACGCCCCTGGCCGCCCGATACCCGAACCCGCCCCCCCTCCTCTTCGGACAACCACTTCTCCCGCTCAGGCCCAAGGGGCATCTCCCCTACAACGCCCAGACGAGCGGGAGAGCCCCACCCTCACTGCTGACAATCTGGCGGGGCCTATGGAGGAGGGTGTGGCAGAGATACCACCAGGCATGGGAGAGCCTGCCCCAGGGAGAATCCTCCCTCCCTTATGCCGCCCCACCATCCCCCCCCAAGTCCCTGAGCCACTGCCTTTACCCCCTGATATGACCCCTGCTAACCAGCCCCCAGATGATGCCACGGAGGTATGGGCCCTAGTCCAGGGGAAGCGAGGCAAGCGGAAGGCTCGAGCTCCGCCTCATCTACCCGAGGCAGAGGCCCCCCGGAAGACCAGGAAGGGGAACACCGATACCGAACCTTCCGCTTTGCCCATGAGTGCGTCCCATCCACCGGTGTCAGCCGGGAAAGACATGGTAGCACCGGAAGGTAGTGTCTCCCCTCCACAGGAGACCCTCTCCTCCGAGACCCTCGAGGAAGCCCCTTCTGTCCTGACACTACCCGAAGCCCCCGTGAACCCCAAGGCAACCATCGTGGCGGGTGCCAGCGGGGAGAACCCCGGGGTGACGGAAAGTGTCCTCTCCTCCATGTTTGAGGAGATCAAGGCCCTAGATCTGACCCCGGTCGCCCAGGGGGAGGACGACCTTTTGCCAGCAAACCTCAATTTGGGCGACCTCACTCCACCCCTCTTTTCCCCATGCTCCCTCCCCCTAACTGCTGTTTCTGCTCCCACCTCCGAGGAGCCCCTGAACTCCTCCATCAACCCGGCTGCTGATGGCACCCCGCTGACGACCACCGAGCCTGCTCAGGTGACAGCCGGCGCCACGCTGCCGGGACACGAGCCGCCAGGGGCACCCCCTGTTGGTGCAGAGCAATCCCAACAGAAGATAATCCATCTCCTGATGCTGTAGCCGCTAAATCCACCATAGAGCCCACGCCCAGTATCACTGAGAGCTCCCTCCCTACCCGCTTAACCCTCAAGCCTGATCGGGAGGTGCCACCATCCAGTTGCTTGCCTCCTGAAACCCAGAACCTCGCCTCTGCCCCTGCCCCTGCCCCTGCCCCTACCCCATCCCTATCCTGTTTACCTCCTGCGATGTTATCACCGCCCCCGGGGCTGTCTCCTTCCCTTTTCCAACCAATGCCCCCCAGGGAGCCGCCTTTGCATTCTCCTGCCCTGACCCATTAGGGGCTGCTATTTTCCCTCCACCACCCCCTATTGCCCCAGGGTTTGAGGTGGGCCTAGAAGCTCCAGCCCATCAGGCACCCCGTCGGGGGTCCGCACCCTGCTTGCCCATTTTAGTGGGCCACAGGCGTGCACCAAGGGCCCCGCCGGGGAACAACTGGGAAACCGTAACCGCACCCCTCCATGAGCTGCAAGGAGAGCTGCGGAAGTTTTTAGAGGATGTCCGTGGCTCCCGCAACAAGGTACAGCTTGCTCTCCAGCGATGGGGGGATTTTTTTCAAATCGTCTGGGCCACAAGGGCCCTCATGGGGGAAGGTAAAGGGATGGGGAAGCAGGATGCCGCGGCCTACTGGCGGGTCCACGTCTTCCGTGACCAATTACTCACCTACGGGATGGGTCAGGGACTGTCGTGCGGCCCGCTGGGGGATGCAAGCGTCCCTGCCAGTGAGGATCCCCCCCTGCCCTCCCCATGACACCTCTCACCATCGCAACGTTGAACACCCGGGGTTGTAGGATGGCTCGCCGCAGGTCCCAGGTGCTCTCCTTCCTTCAGGAGTGAGGTAATCTGTGATTTTCCTGCAGGAGACCCATACAGATCCGACCACCGAAGATAGTTGGCGGCTGGAGTGGGGGGACAGGGTCTACTTTAGCCATTCCACGATTTGGCAGGCTGGAATGGCGACCCTGTTCTCCCCCGACCTACGGCCCGAGGTGCTAGGGGTTGCCGAGGCCATGCAGGGTCGCCTGCTGCAACTCCGGATCTGTATAGAGGGGCTCGTGGTTAACCTCGTTAATGTCTATGTCCCGACATCGGGCCCGGAGCGGCTGCAATTCTATCAGCAGGCATCCGCCTTCCTCAGCACCTTAGATTCTCACCAGTGCCTGGTCCTGGGAGGGGATTTTAATACCACCCTCAAGGAGTGAGATTGCTCGGGGACCGAGCAGTGCCCGGCTGCCGCAGACACCCTCCGGGAGATAGTTGAACATCACTCCCTAGTGGACATCTGGCGTGACCACCACCCAGATGACACTTCCACGTTCACCTTTGTCCGGGTGGAAGCCCATCGGTCGAGCCACTCCCGGTTGGACCGCATTTATCTATCACGCTTCCATCTCTCACGAGCCCACTCCTCCAGCATTCAGCTGGTCCCATTTTCTGACCATCACCTAGCCACCTCCCTCTGCGTGGAGAGGCCGGGGCCGGCCTATTGGCATTTTAACAACAGCCTGTTGGAGGATGAGGGCTTCGTGACGTCCTTCCGGAAATTCTGGCTGGCCTGGCGAGGGCAGTGGCATGCCTTTCCCTTGGTGCGGTGATGGTGGGACCTGGGGAAGGTGCGCGCCTGGCTTTTCTGCCATGACTACACCCGGGGCACTAGCTGACGGAGAAATGCGGCAATAGAGAGTTGGAACAGGAGGTCTTAGAGCTGAAGAGGTGTCTGGCCGCCAACCCCGAAGATCCGCTCCTCTGCAGAGCGTGCCGGGAGAAGCGGGAGGAGCTCCGGGCCCTCGAGGACCACCGGGCCCGAGGTGCCTTCGTCCGGTCCCGCATCCGCCTCCTTCGGGAGATGGACCGTGGCTCCCGCTTCTTCTATGCCCTGGAGAAAACGAGGGGGGCCAAGAAACACGTCACCTGCCTTCTAGCGGAAGACGGCACCCCCCTCACGGATCCGGAGGAGATGTGTGGGAGGGCCCACGACTTCTACACAAGCCTTTTCTCCCCGGATCCGACCGATCCTGATGCTTGCGAGGTGCTCTGGGAGGAACTCCCCACGGTCAGCGTAGGCGACCGAGACCGGCTGGAGCTGCCTCTCACTCTGGCCGAGTTCTCGGAAGCCCTCCGTCGTATGCCCACTAATAAGTCTCCAGGCATGGACGGGCTGACCGTGGATCGCATGTTTTGGGATGTCCTCGGCCCAGACCTAGTCACCATCTGGGCCGAGTCTCTGCAGAGCAAGGTCCTCCCTCTCTCATGCAGGCGAGCTGTGCTCGCCTTATTGCCGAAGAAGGGGGACCTCCGCGATTTACAAAATTGGCGTCCCGTCTCGCTCCTCAGCACAGACTACAAAATCGTAGTGAAAGCAATCTCGCTGCGGCTGGGGTCTGTGCGGGCGGATGTGATCCACCCAGACCAGACCTACACCGCTCCGGACTGGAGTATCTTTGATAGCCTATTTCTGGTTTGGGACCTTTTGGAACTCGGGCATAGAGACGGTCTGTCGTTCGCCCTCCTGTCCCTAGATCAGGAGAAGGCGTTCGATAGGGTGGACCACGGGTACCTCCTGAGCACTCTGCGGGCGTTTGGCTTCGGACCCCAGTTTGTGGGTTTTCTCCAGGTGCTGTACGCTTCCGCAGAGTGTCTGGTTAAGCTCAGCTGGACCCTGACCGAACCGGTCAGCTTCAGGCGAGGAGTACGGCAGGGGTGCCCCCTCTCAGGCCAGCTGTACACTCTGGTGATCAAGCCCTTCCTCTGTCTCCTCCGCAGGAGGTTGACAGGGTTGGTGCTGGAGCCGGAACTGCAGCTGGTCCTGTCGGCATACGCTGATGACATGCTCCTCGTGATCCAGGACCCCGGCGACTTGGCAGGCCATCTATTCGGCAGCCTCCTCCGCCCGGGTCAACTGGGTCAAGAGCTCTGGTTTGGTGGTAGGAGACTGGCGGCAGGCGAGCTCCCTCCCACCCGTGCTTCAGACGATCCCGTGGAGCACGGGTCCGCTGCTCTACCTCGGCGTTTACCTTTCTGCCACGCATCCCTCTCCACCGGAGAACTGGGAAAATTTAGAGGGCGGGGTGATAAAGCGGCTCCAGAAATGGATGGGACTACTCCCATTAAGCTGGTGCTTAATCAACTAGTCCTGTCCATGCTCTGGTACCGGCTCAACACCCTGGTCCCAGCCCCGGGTTTCCTGACCAACCTCCGGACATCGATTCTGGGGTTCTTTTGGTCAGGAACGCACTGGGCCCCTGTAGGGGTCCTTCATCTACCCCTGAAGGAAGGAGGACAGGGCCTGAAATGTCTACACACTCAGGTCAGTGTCTTCCGCCTCCAGGCCCTACAGAGGCTCCTCTATGGTGCAGGCAGTTCGGCATGGAGCACACTGACGCACGCCATCCTGTGCCGCATCCGAGGGCTCCGATATGACCGGCAGCTCTTTTATCTCCATCCGGGAGGTCTTCCACGAGACCTCTCCGGGCTGCCGGTCTTCTACCAGGACCTCCTCCGGACTTGGAAACTGTTTTTAATGACCAGGTCCGTGGCGGCCACCAAGGGGGTAGATCTCCTCGCGGAACCCCTGCTACACAACCCCCAGCTCCATGTGCAGGTGGCGGAGTCCCGCTTGGTGCGCCAGAGCTTGATCCTGGCAGAAGTCACGAGAGTCAGAGACCTCCTGGACTATGACCGGGGAGACTGGCTGGATCCCCTGATGCTCGCCCGGCACATGGGGCTCTCCAGACCTCGTACCCCCGGCGCGTACTTCAGGAGGCGAAGGCTGCTTTGCCGCCTGCTGCTCGAGCTTACCTCGACCGGGTCCTGCTTGAGGGCATGCCCCACCCACCGTCTAACCCCAGGCCCGCAGGACTTTTTAATTGGACCCCTGCCCCGCAGATCCAATCGCCCCACCCCCACCCCTTCACTGCGAGCCGGCTGCATGAACTGCAGCCGGTACGCTTCCAAACCGTGCCAAGGAAACATCTATGCATGCTCGCGCTCCACACCCTTCACGCCCTCACCCTGATGTCCCGCCCCGACACAAAGTGGCGAGACCTTCTGCCACCTTTGGAGGGTGAGCAGCCCCCGTGGGCCAGCCTATATTCCACCTTGTTTCCGAGGCCCGTCGGGGACATCAGTTGGCAGCTCCTTGACGGAGCTGTGATCACGGGCACGTACTTGGCGCGGTTCACCCCCATCCCAGATACTTGTCCCTTTTGTGGTGTGAGGGAAACCCTGGCGCACGTATACCTGGAGTGCACCAGGCTGCAGCCCCTGTTCCAGCTCCTCACAAATCTCCTATTACGTTTTTGGTTGCATTTTTCCCCTCACCTTTTTATTTATGCACTCCCCGTCCGTGGCCTCACAAAGTTGCGGGATCTCCTAGTTAACCTCCTCCTGGCCCTGGCTAAAAAGGCCATCTATAAAACCAGAGAGAGGAGGTTGGCTGATGGAGTTTCCTGTGACTGTGGGGCTGTTTTCTGATCCTCGGTCCGTTCACGTATCTGTGCGGAGTTCCTCTGTGCGGCATCCACCGACTCCCTTGATGCTTTTGAGGAGCAGTGGGCGCTATCCAAGGTTCTCTGCTCTGTGTCCCCATCCGGGTCCCTTTGTCTGACCCTTTGATTGGGGGAGAGAGTAAGGGACCCCCAGCCCCGGCCATTGCTGCTGCGGACACCACCACCCTAGATGGGTCCTTTCACATGTGGGTGCACGTGACACCCCCCCCCTCCCCCGGATTGTCCACCCCACAGCCTGCCCCTCTTGTTGGATGCTTTCAGAGGAGGGAATTGTTGGAGACACTCGGGCGTGGCGCCAGGTAACTCGAGGGGGTGGAAGACCACGAGAGTCGATGAAGCCCCCTCGCTCTGGGCCCGGGCAAGCTTGAACACTTCCCTCCCCTGAAGCTAGTGAGAAAACAATTGTGATTGGTTGCTGTGTTACACATTGCATATGCTGCTGTTTTTACTTTGTAAGTGTGTTATGCAAGTAAAAATATCTTTTGCTTCAAAAAAAAATTACTCTCCTATAGCCATCTGGCCCGACCCTGTCACACTATGTACAGTGGGGTGTCAGTTCACTGACACCACTGTCCTTTCAGCCACTCAAGCACTCTTCTCTGGACTACACCAGTACTGTCTTTGCCTTACAAGTTAACAGTTGGGGCACCCAAGTCCCTTTGAAGCATTCCCCCTGTGATATCCAGCATTTGACACTGCCTACTCACAGAAATTCAAGATCCTCTGCCTCCAAAGATGCACTGTACCCCAGTTTGCCAGTTTTACCTTTAAACTACCACTCTTGTGTAACACACAGTGCTGGTGAGTGCTTTATAATAAAACAAAAGTAGATTTATTTTAAAAAGCATATAGGTTTAACTAGAAATTCAAGTGATGGAAACAAATGGTTACAGTGCAAAACTACACCATAAAACCTGAACCTGGGTCTACACTTGTGTTTCTCTTCATAGACAGGGTGAATCCCAGCCTTGTTGTAAATGTTCTTTTTTACCTTCACGTGGCTTTGATTGTTCTCAGTCGCCTCTGATGGTTTTCCATTGAAAGTCTTGGTATTGCACAAGGCTTAACAAATGAGCCTTGTGTTGCATCACCTGCTAAACAGGGCAGGGTGACAACTCCCTCCTGCCTGAATGGGCCATCACTGAGACACATTGTCCCCTGGTGACTAATTTTTATTCCAAGTCCATAAAGTTTAGTTGCAATATAAATACATTATTCCTTAACTATTACTCATACATACATCTTTGCAATGCGTATGAATCTTGACAAGTTATGAACTTTCTGTGACACCTTCCATATTAATCTTTATGGATAAATATCCTGTAACACATTGGTTTGATGTAGTGAGTTTGTCGGGCTTGAGCAGGGGCGGCTCTACCAATTTTGCCACCCCAAGCAGTAGCTGCCGAATTGCCGCCGTGCCCGGAAGAGCAGCACAGCTGCTGCCGAATTACAGCCACGGGACACGGGCTGCCGCCCCATTTTGAATGCCGCCCCAAGCACCTGCTTGGAGAGCTGGTGCCTGGAGCTGGCCCTGGGCTTGAGGTAAGAGTTGTTTGCAAGAACAGGGGACCCTTTTCTGAGGAGCTGCCATGTCATAGCCTGCTTGTTCCCATCCTTGCTCCAGCCTTGTTCCCGCCATTTTCTTCCCTCAAACCCTGTCCAGTTTTTGCATTGACCATAGCCTTGTCCCTGCCTTACCTAACCCTGCTCTTACCCTTGGCTCCAATTCCTTACTTTGGCTCTACTCTTTGGCTCTGCCATGTGGCCTGTCTCCAGCTATGACCCTTGGCTGTGGCATCTGCCCTCTGACTCCGGCTCTGACCCTTGTCTCCTATTCCAGGCTGCTGAGTCCTACTCTACCCACTAGACCTAACTCCTGCTCCAGTCACTGGCCCTGACTGCCCATGTGCCAGTCACTGACACTAGATTTTTCCCATAAGCTTATTTTAGTGGTGCTCAGGGGTCACGGGTTAGATCATTTATTATTATTATTACTGTAGCAATTTGAGGGCTCATTCTGGAGCAGGCCCCATTTTGCTGGTTGCTGTACACATGAAGACATGGTCCCCACCACAAAGCTCTTACAATCTAAGAAAATATGTACTTGTTTATTATAAGATAGCTCATGAACTATGGGCTGTACTAAATGGGTTGATTACTTTAAGACTGCTTATTAATACTGAACTCGCACAATAACTTGTTTGTGGAGAGTTTGTCATTACTGGGCATCTGGCTGTTTTAAAAAAACAGGATTGTAGATTTGTCTTTGGGGGAAAAAATAACACAAAGAATTAAACAGGCTATACACAATCATCCAAAACAAAGTATAAGACAAGAAAAAAGTAGGTCAAATTATAAGACAACCAACTTTGTTGGAGTCCCTTTTAAATGTTTTATCACAAATCCTATAGTATATGACACATTTTGCTACATATTTAAAGGGTAAATGACAGAGTGATGAATAACAATGATATGAATGGAGTCTGGGTTTGTATAGACTTAAAATAATTGTTGCTTTAATAGGGAAAAATATTCTATTTGAATACAAGTTCATGTACGTTGTTCTCTGTATTGTGCTTGTGTAATGTTTATACAGTAGAAAGAGAAAGAAAGCAGGCAATTTCTCTGGCTTTTAAATGAAACATGAAGTAAGAAAAGACTAGGATTCTGCATTTGTGTCACAGCAGCTATTATACAACTAGAATACCAAATCAAACCCGGTGTCAGAGTGGCGAGATTACCCTGACTATTGATGTAGGAAGATAAGCATCAGCTGGGTGACAGAAGCAAAGAGAGAGAGAATGACTCCAAGGATAATAAGCTACAGGAGCATGTACAGGAATTTCATCTTTCTATGTATAGGAAATGAGTTGGCACATTATCTCCCAGTGCATTTTCTATCATTCACATGGAGGATCTGATCAGAATTCTGAAGTTGTTTCTATAGAACATTTTACAGAAAGCTTCATGGCAGCAGCGGCACAAGGAGCAGCTCATGTGAACAGAGAGATGGAAATGGATACAAAGAGTTACAGAGAGATACTAGGGACCAGCCTACTCTGGGAAGTGACCCGCTGCTGGTTGTCATCAGTAGACCTTCCCTGGTCCTCAAACCCAGTTGGAGCTGGAAACAGTTTAGCTGCTAGTGTACAGGACAGCACCATTTCTAGCACTGTTACAGGAAGTGTGATAGTCCTCATGTTCCAGTCGGTCTCCATCACATCTTCATCAGTGGGGATTTTTGTTCCATGTACAGTAGCTATTCAACCATATTAAACATCATTTGTGGATTGGGAGGCTGGGGAGAGAGGAAATGGGAAGCATTTGGAAGGGCATTTTGAGTGGGGTTCCGCAGGGATCAGCTCTGGGTCCGGTTCTGTTCAATATCTTCATCAGTGATGTAGATCATAGAATCATAGAAGATTAGGGTTGGAAGAGACCTCAGGAGGTCATCTAGTCCAAACCCCTGCTCAAAGCAGGACCAACCGCATCTAAATCATCCCAGCCAGGGCTTTGTCAAGCCAGGCCTTAAAAACCTCTAAAGATGGAGCTTCCACCACCTCCCTCAGTAACCCATTCCAGTGCTTCACCACCCTCCTAGTGAAATAGTTTTTCCTAATATCCAAATTAGACCTCTCCCACTGTAACTTGAGACCATTGCTCCTTGTTCTGTCATGTGCCATCTGGGAACAGCCTAGCTCCATCCTCTTTGGAAACCCTCTTTAGGTAGTTGAAAGCAGCTATCAAATCCCGCCCTCTCTCTTCTCTTCTGCAGACTAAATAAGCCCAGTTCCTTCAGCTTCTCCTCATAAGTCATGTGCCTCAGCCCCCTAATCATTTTTGTTCCCCTCTGCTGGACTCTCTGGTTAATGGCATAGAGAGTACACTTATAAAGTTCGCAGACAATACCAAGCTGGGAGAGGTTGCAAGAACTTTGGACGATAGGATTAAAATTCAAAATGATCTGGACAAACTGGAGAAATGGTCTGAAGTAAATAGGATGAAATTCATTAAGGACAAATGCAAAGTACTCCACTTAGGAAGGAACAATCAGTTGCACACATACAAAATGGGAAATGACTGCCTAGGAAAGAGCACGGCTGAAAGGTATCTGGGGGTCATAGTGGACCACAAGCTAAATATGAGTCAATAGTGTAACACTGTTGAAAAGAAAGCAAACATCATTCTGGGATATAGTAGCAGGAGTGTTGTAAGCAAGACACAAGAAGTCATTCTTCTACTCTACTCCGCACTGATTAGGCCTCAACTGGAGTATTGTGCCCAGTTCTGAGCACCCCATTTCAGGGAAGATGTGGACAAATTGGAGAAAGCCCAGAGAAGAACAACAAAAATGATTAAAGGTCTAGAAAACATGACCTATGAGAGAGAATTGAAAAAATTTGGGTTGTTTAGTCTGGAGAAGACTGAGAGGGAACATGATAATGGTTTTCAAGTACATAAAAGGTTGTTACAGAGAGGAGGGAGAAAAATTGTTCCCCTTAACCTCTGAGGATAGGACAAGAAGTAATGGGCTTAAATTGCAGCAAGGGCAGTTTAGTTTGGACATTAGGAAAAAATTCCTAACTATCAGGGTAGTTAATTACTGGAATAAATTGCCTAGGGAGGTTGTGGAATCTCCATCATTGGAGATTTTTAAGAACAGGTTAGACAAACATCCTGTCAGGGATATTTCTAGATAATACTTAGTCCTGCCATGAATGCAAGGTCCCTTCCAGTCCTACAATTCTATGGTTAGGGGAGACTGTTGTCAGCAGTGGGTTATTGTCTGAATGTAACCAGAGCAGAGACGCACCCAGACCATGTATCCACTAGTCTTTCCCCCCTAAAATTTCCCACCATTGCTATCAAATGGCAGCAGTGGAGGGAGTGCTCGTGTATACAGGGTCTGGGTAGCCACTCACCAGAATTTTACTCCCCATTTTGTCTAGTCATTCTCTGAGCAGTGCTAGGTGACACAATGATTAAAACACCAGCACTTGGTCTACTTTAGCAGTCCCACCATTTCTGCCCCAGTGAGACTGCAACAGTGATAGTAATGGTGGGAAACTTTAGGCAAAAAAGGCTACAGTACAGTCCAACAGACACACGCTGAGGGTCTAATCCTGTAGCAAAATTCCCATAGAAATTGACAGGAGTTCCGCCTCAGTAAAGACATTAGGATTTGGGGCAGAGAATGATAATGATGCAGAGACAGACAGACGGACAGACAGAGGGGTGGAAAGTCAATGCACACACCTACATTCCAAGTCAGAACGGCTGCTTGTAGAGGACGGAAAAAACCATTTCTGTGTTATAGATTTACATTTCTGTCCTGCTAATAAATGGGCCAATGAAACAGCTGACTGCTCCCCTATTGCAGGTGTGGGAGTTATTTACTTTCTAATCCTTTCCCTTTTAGCCCTGGCAGGACAAGAATAAAAATCCCTGGTGTTAGGTATTAGGAGAGATGGTGAAAGCACAGGAACCAATTTACAGGGTTTCACTTGACTAGTTTTCTTCATTTGACTCCTATTAGCTCTGATAATGTATCCTCGCCATTAATCAGCCAGGGAGAGAAATGGCAATGGCTAGACATGCAAGTGCAGGAGAGGCTGTGCGTGCACCACAGCAATCTCATTGGGGAAAGAAGGTCAGTGAAAGTGGAAAGAAGCCATGGACCCTGAGCACTGGCTAGAAGTCAAGAGACATAAGTCATTTAGAATGAAGGTTTGAAATAAATATTTGTATTAGTAGCAGCTGCACAATAGATTCTGTGGAACAAATTCATCCCTGATGTAACTCACTAAAGACCATAGGACCCGAAAGTGAAAAGGAACCCTAGAGCCTGCAGATCTTACTAGATGTGGATTTCTTTTGAGTAGGGGGAATCCCTGCATGACATGAAGCTGGAATACCAGCTGCATCACCCTCTTCATAATAACAGGCATGACTAGAGTACCCATGCACTCCACCTATTTCTGACTGCTGGAACTGTCCCTTGGGGCAAACAGGCATAAATTAGAGCATCCTTCAAGGCAGAACTGGAAACTGTACAGCCCTCGAAACAGAGACCCTCTTTCACTCAGGTTCTGCTTCAGGCACAGCTAAGATGGACCCAAGAATTACACTTAATGGACTTTTGGCTGGATTGAGTCCTCTGTTTCCCAAATTCTTACATCAGAGTGGAGAGTTGTCAGAGCTGTCAGGATGAAGCTTGCATAGTGCTTTTGTCTGTATGTTATGCCAATCACTAGCCTGGGTAATCAGTCTCTTCTGAATTTCATCCCATTTCTATTATTCCAGTCTTTAAGGTCATCCGGACCTTCCTCTACAGTACAGCATTCCTCTTCTCCATTGATGATACTTCTGAACTGCGTATCATCGGCAAATTGATGAGCACCTTATATGATATTTAGATGATTGTCTCAGCTTTTCTGATTAGCAAAAGAGGACAATTAGACATCCGCTGACTGCATTTATCTGGGATACATGGAATTTCCATTACCAGTTTCCAGGGAGTAATGTCACACAAATCACTTTGTATCCAGTCAGCAGAGGCCGCATCTGTGGCTATTTACCCATATGTTGTCATCTCTGTTCACACTGCACAACACGTTTTACTTTGCTGCATAACAACACTGGAGTTAGCATAAGTAAATATAGAATCCTGCTTTAATTAAAGCCCATCATGTTTCATGCATTAGGCAAATATCACAGCTTCCCCTGTGGAGCTCTCGAACATCTGGCAGACTTGTGCCATCATCTGGTTCCATTTCTCCTCTCACAATAACATGGAACTAATGAAACCTCCATACCCCAGAGCTCTCAGGTAACCTTACAGTCACTAAACCTCTAGAGCGCTCTCTCTCTTGATCTGGATTCTTATGTCACTTTCTCTGGTGTAAATCAGGAATGGCTCCACTGAAATCAGTGGTGTGAGATTGGTGTAAAAACGGTGCAAGTGAGATCAGAATCAGAAGCACAGGGCCATATTCTCCAGTCCTCTAAGGGCCATTTTTCCCTTCAGGTGTCAGGAGATGATCAGTGGAGAATTCCCCCTGTGTAGAGTAACTTTCCTGTGGCATTGCCACATCTTGCTGTCCCTCCACTCCTGGCATAAGACAAGGGAGGGAATGTACTGAGGGCTTTCTATGGCAGGATCGTGAGGGATGATGTGGAGCTCTGCTCCTTACAGTCCTCCACTTACTAGCATAAAGACAATAAGGGACCTAAGTGGAGCTTGGACAGAGTGGAGAATCAAACCTTGGTTATCTAGACTGAAGCAGAATAACAGCAGAGAAAAATCAGAGGTACCTTAGGTTTGTTCAGGTCAAAAATCATTACCACGTGGAGACTGTTTGATGGCCTATAAGAACAACTGTATGGTGTCTGCCAATTTTTTGCTGACAGGTGTCCACATCAAAGACCCACCCTCAGGACTGCCAGTCTCGGAACATGGGCCAAGTACTGTAGGGACATGCAGGATAAACTGCACATTCACCACAAAGGGGCACCGGGAAGGTTATGCTGAGACTCGGAGAAGTTGTGTGTTGGGTTTTGACAACTGCGGTAAAGAGGAAAATATGCCCGTTCCCTCCTCTGCAGCAGCACTACAGCACCAGGATTGACTTTGGAACTGCATTTATCCCAGGTTTTGTAAGCCCTGTGTAACCCTTCTGCCAGTTGGCATCGGCAGCTACAAGGGTTGGGTTCAATATCTAGGGGGTTTCTTCAACAATACAACACAGAACCAGCTCAAGGCCCCCCCCCCCAGTAACCTGGGACAATTACACATCACTCCCTGGGCACCTCTTAGAGGCAATACTTCCCCTCTCACAAGCACAGAGTCTGAGTGTAGATAAACTTTTGATAACAGGAGGGAAGTAATCCAACATTAACTTGGAGAAAACACCGCAAACAGGATTCATAAACATAAAATCATGAGCAAACCAGAGTACGTTGGGCAGTATCCTTTTGCCTCAGGTTCTTAAGTCCAGCAACCAAAAGTTCATTTAACATGCCCCTCCTTTCTCTCTCCACTGCACCCCACTCACAGTTGTTGGCCTTAGTCACTGAAGACCCAGAGTTCAGAGGTGCATGTGCCTGAGCAACCTCCCACTCTAGTGGGAGGGGAGAGGCAACCTTGCTTGCTCTGCGGTCCGGGCGCTCACTCTGGTGTCAGCCACCTTGCCGCCCGCTCCACAATTGTAACATCAACTGACCCTGGTCATTGGCAGGTGGGATCGAACTTGAGATCTCTGAGGCTCAGTGTATGAGCCCCTACTGCATGAGCTAAAAGCCACATGCCTCTTAGCCAAGGTTGTGGCAGACTCATCAATCTCTAGATCAGGGGTCGGCAACCTTTGAGAAGTGGCGTGCCACGTCTTCATTAATTTAAGGTTTCGCGTGCCAGTAATAAATTTTACATTTACAGGGAGTCCCCGACGGAACCCCAGACTGGCAGCGGGCTAAGCGGTGCCAGCGGCTGGAACCCCGGCTGGCAGGGGCCAGCAGCCGGAACCCCAGACTGGCAGTGTGGGCAGCAGACGGAACCCCAGACCGGCAGCGGGCTGAGCGGCTCAGCAAGCTGCTGGTCTGGAGTTCCATCTGCCGCCCACGCTGCCGGTCTGGGGTCCCAGCTGCCAGCACTGCTCATCCCGCTCCCGGCCTGGATGGACGGAACCCTGGGCCAGCAGTGGGGGCTGGGGTTCCGGCCACCGGCCCCTGCCAGCCGGGGTCCCGGCCGCCAGCACCGCTCAGCCCGCTGCCAGCCTGGAGTTCCGTCCATCCAGGCCAGCAGCAGGCTGAGCAGGGCCGGTGGCCGGGACCCTGGATGGCAGCAGAGTGCCACTAAAAATCAGCTTGCGTGCCACCTGCTCTAGATGATGTAGGTGCCACTAGAGGGGGACAGAGCACCACAGCACGCAGGCATGGGTTACACCTGTATGATGGCTGGAAGAGTCCTGGTTTTCCAGGGGAGCTAGTCACCTTGACAATGATCACGGGTCTTGAATTCCCCCAAACATTTCAAGAATCCATTTTTTACATAGCACTTTCTCTGGCACTTTATTTTAGTTAGGTCAGCAGAGGAGGGTCCCATGGCACTAAAATTGGACATATTTCCTATAATACCTTGCAATTCCTGTGAGTGCTTCAACCTTCTTCTTGCCCATACTGTATCTTTGAAGCCTCTAATTTCACTGTCCACTTCCTACTATCTGTCTAAGTTCTTATATGGCAGCCATCACCATGGTATCTGATTGCCTACTGGCCTGAATATGCCACCTGAGCTATGCTGACCTATTTTCACATTGACACCCATCCCAGTTTTGATGGGTCTATCACACATGAGGACACATAAAGGAAAAATCAAGTAAGTTTAGGTGCCAAATGTAGATTTGTTGAAAAGTGGGGATGTGGGTTATACTTGTAGCTCACGAAAGCTTATGCTCAAATAAATTTGTTAAGTCTCTAAGATGCCACAAGTCCTCCTTTTCTTTTTGCGGATACAGACTAACATGGCTGCTACTCTGAAACTAATATTGTTGTACATTTGGGTGAACATTTTCAAAGTTGTGAGTCTAAAGTTAGGCACCTAAATCCATATTTGGGCACTTAAATAAGCAGCTTGATTTTCAGAGGTGCTGAGCACCTGCAGCTCTCATTTCTCCAGCGTTACTGCTAACTCAAGCACATCAACACTGGGCTGGCGTATGAAGATCAAAAAAGGGAAGCTAACTAGAAATAGAGAGCAAAAGGAACCCATCTCGTCTTATTGTCTAAACTGATCAAAGTGCAAAATGTAGACTAACAGCATCAGTCATGAAAATAAAAATTGGATTTTAAAACTTCTGTCGTCTTTATAACCTAAACTGGTGCTATAGTAACAGAGAGGGTTTTTTTTTAAATACAGTTTTTATAACTTAGTCTTGTTAAAAACGCTCAGATTTACTTCAGGTTTTCAATGAGATCCTCATGAGAAGATCTGGTCCCATGGAACAAAGACTGTTAGATTAATTTCCCCTGGCAATGGCTGCTGACATCCCCAACACCTAAGCAGAGCTGGCGGGTATTTTGATGCCTTCAAAGATAAAAGGCTGAACGAACGTGAAATTAAATCATATGTGTACACTGTGGAGTTCAAGCTTGAAAGTGCTATGAATAGGGGAAGTGGGAACTGATCAAAGCTTTGGTCTTAGTCCCCCATTGTGTAGACAGTAATAGTATCATGCTGTTTTTATGATGCGCCAAAGGACACATTAAGGTCTAATGGAAAGGGCTTTGAATTTTTTATTGATTTTTTATTTTTTTTTCCCCACTGGATATGAAATTACCAGTTAGAGTGGGTTAGCCAATTGCAAGTAGTATTCATCTTTAAATATTTATTTCCTTTAATCTCTTTTCAGTCCTGGAATGCCTGTAAAACTGTTCAGTGCACAGAGCTGTTAAAACTGAGCTGTGTTATCAGTGACTGGGAATCCTGAACTTGGTCATAGTATCAATATGAAACATATTGATCTTAAGGCTTTGTTATACATTTATATTATTAGTTAATGGTGGGAGCAAGTTTTGTGATCTTAAACTCATCCCTAGCACATTAAGAGTCTCAACAAAGGAGTGCCCCAGGGCTTTCAAAATATTAATATCCTCAGGCTGAAGGTGGTGAGACTTTACGTGCTTAAACAATACTGGGAAGGACAGGAATAGCAGTGGCTGTGGCACACCAGGCTGTGGGAAAGACCCAAGATCTGAGTTCAGGAGAAGCTAGGACTGGAGCAGCTATGAATCCTGCAAGTGAGGACTGAAGTGCACTAGCAGAGCTGGTTTAGAGCCAGTTCTGGAGCACAAAAGCAAGGAGTGCTACAGCTGAAGACTGGACTATTTCAGAAATTGAGTCCCGTACGCTAGGTAGCTATTATGGGAGATCTTGTGGTTGAGGAAGTGGTCTGGAATTCAGGAGAGCTGAAGTCAATTCCTAGTCCCACCATGATTTGCTGCGTGATTTCAACAAGTTGTGTGGGTCCAGATTTTCAAAGGTGTTTAGGCACCTAAAGATGCAGATAGGCACCTAGTGGGATTTTCAAAAGGGCCTAAGCAGGTTAAGTTTCTGACTTCCATTAGAGTCAATGGGAATTAGATGCCTAACTTGCTCAGGCACTTTTGAAAATCCCACTTGGTGCCTATCTGCAATGCTGGTGACTAAATACCTTTGAAAATCCCCAGCCCTTAGTCTCTCTGCGCTTCGGTTCCCCCTCTGTAAAATGGAGATAGCTATCATTCTTTTCTCGCCTCTCCTTTATCTCTCTTGCCTACTTAAGTTGTGAACTCTTCGGGGGAAGGACTGTCTCTTCCCATGTGTTGGTACAATACCTAGTACAAACAGGCACTGATTTTGGATGGGGCTTCCAGGAATGCTTGTAATGGAAAAAAATCATAATCTCTACCAGGTACAACCTGTCTTGAATGCTGATCTACAAGGCTGTTAGATTGGAAGATACTAGATCCTATCACCCACTCACCTACTAGCAATTACTAGAAAAAAAGCTCAACCCTGACAGAGGATTCCAGGTCTGGAATCTGATTGGCAGAATGCTGGGCATTCTGACTGGTTCACAGCTTCTATATAAACCCAGAACAGGAATAGAAAGTTGTCCATGCAACTGGGATTTCCATGTTTTGGACTGCTTCCCATGCAATACCTGCTCTCCTGGTAACCTGACCCTACCTGCCTCCTGACTCAGTTTTTCCCTTCGGTTTGCTCTGATATCTGACCTAGCCTGATTCCAGAATCCTCCTCTGACCACTATGTCAGACCTCCCAAGCCCCAGTTGTGACACAACCTCAGCAGGTCAAATTTGGATCATAAGGCTAAAATGAATGACGTTAAAGTTACCTCTAGTGTAATATAGCTCCTTACCATCCTAGGCAATGTAAAATGCTAAGTTTTCAGTCAACATTATTCTGAGTTACTGAAATAACTCCTACTGCAATTAAAGAGATAACATACAGTTAGAACATTGGGTCTTGTGCTATCTTCAAATCAAAATTGCCCTAATCCATCTGGCTCTTGAAACAGCTTTTTTTTTGGCAGATTTCCCCCTCCACCTCAAATAAAAACCCAACAATTAGTTCTCTGAAGATAGGAATCAGAAACAGAATGGATCATTGATGCAGTGTTGTGAAGTGAAATCAGAAACCAGACAGAAAATACCTGAAGCCAAAAGTTTTGCCTGTGGTATTGTTATTTTCAACTCTCAGCCCCCAGAGTCACTATCCAAGATTCCATTTGTTGCTACAGAAGATGTCAAGAGAAAAAAGTTTGAGTTTCCAAAGTTAGTCAAAGCTGTTCAGAAGGAGAAGACAGTGCAGTACAATACAATGCAGATTTGTCCTGTGGACTTCAAGGTCCCATGCCAACTTGATCCCCACATGCTTTGTGGAGGTAGCAAAGGGCTGGAGAGGAAATAATTTAGAGAAAACAGAAATTCAGGACTTGAGTCACAGGAAGTCGATGTGGGAGAACAGTCAGTTTCAGGAATTGGGAGAACTTGCCAGATCAGCAACTTCACTCTTTTTTTTCGTTTTTTGTTTTAAAAAAAGTTTTAGGAGTTCTGGAAAAGCTAAATTAAGGCAATAGGGATTAATTGGTGCTGTTCGTCTGCACAGGGGTTAATTCCATGTATGGAGACAATGGTGATAAGCAGGTAATCAGGATAGGTTTGATGTTCACGAGGTGTTACCAACTCACAGCAACAAATATTTAATGTGGAGCTTGTCAGTGTTACTCAGTTTAATCTACATGACCCTTTCCTGTTCCCCTCCATCACCTCCTCAGATTTCTCCCCCCATTCTTTCTCTCATTATCTGATGCTTTGGGTTAGCGGGGAGGTAAGGGGACACTTGAGATGCTTTTCACTTACAGACATCGAATACATGCTCAACTAAAAGAAATAAAAGCTGATCATTTTTCTTAGGCATTTTTCTCTGTTCTGTTCCCATTATTGCACTATTATCATCACAGGATGACAAAAATCCTTAAGAGGGAAGAGGTCTGTGCACCTATGCTGGTCAGTTGACCCCCACAGTTCGGCTTCAGAGAGGGCACTGGAGCCCTAGAGGGAAGGAGAGTGGGTGAGTCAGAGATCTGGGGAAACCAAGTCAGTCAGAAAAGAGGCAGGTGAGAGCTGCTTGACAATAGACTGAAAGAATCAAAGAAGGGCAAGTGAGAGCTGCCTGAGGAGGAAAGTTGAGACCCAGTAAGATACAGGAGCAGCAGATGAGAGCTGGTATAGAGAACTATTGGGAAGCACAACAGGTTGATGGTGAGGGCTGGCCAGAGCTGAAAAACCCCTGCCAAGTAAAAGCAGAGGCCTGCAGAAGAAGAGGAAGAACAAGCCTAGTTAGGAAAAGCTGAGCCCAGAACAGGAGAGTAGATCCCAGCAGCAGGGGTAGGATTCCAAGACCAGGAGACTATGTTCCTTTTATGTGTGGAAGGAAGGGGAGACTGAGGCTGGTGCACCAGTCATGTTGCAGCCTGCCATAGGAGTGCACCGCAGGCAGGGCCACCTTATGGGCAGTTATTATTTGTGTCTAAAACACAATTATGGCAAAATTTTGGAAGTCTCATATTTTCAAGAAGCCTCCACTTACTTACCATGTTCAGTACTTCCCTCAACTTCTCTTATCAGGAATTGGGGATTACCAAAGTCTTTTAAATAACAAAATAATAATACTTTGCAATCACATTATATGGTGCCTTTCATTGGAGGATCTCAAAGCACCTTAGAAAAATGGCTCAGAGTTAATATTCCTATTTTAGTGACAACCCGATTGATGCTAAAGACATTATTTAGCTTCTGGTTCTATTATAGTCTCTTGCGTCCATCACTGCAACTATTTGTTCCATGTTGTGCCTGATATTTGAGATTCCAGTGGAAGTAGGTGAGAGGGAAGAATTCAGTAGCTCTGAGAGAAGAATTCAGTTTCCTTCACCAATTCAGTCTATGGTTTCTCTTTTGAGGCTGCCAACAAGGGGGAAGCAATTACGATGGTGGTTTGGCGGCAGGTGATTTGAGTGATGTGGGCTCATAACTGGACTAAAATCACTCAATTAATTTCATACAGGCCAGTGAGCAGCTGGTGTTGACAGTGGTTCTCTAAAATGAGGACAAACAGGATAAAATAGCCAGAAGAGCCTTGAAGATGTAATGTTCGGAATGAGGCTGTAATAAGATGCATGTGTTCATGGCTGACTTGGATACAAGACCTTAACTGTATTGTAGTTCTGCCTGAATAATGTAAACAATAGACTGCATTATTACTTTTAATAGAGCCTATGTTTAATGGTATTAAGCACAATTATATTGTAGTTCTGCTTGAGCAATGCAGACAATGGAATTCAATATTACATTTAACAAAGAAAATGTATTTAATTTTCTAGTAAGTAATCTCATTGAAATTGAAATGGGCTACTAAAGTATTTTCCAAAACAAATTACTTATGGCTGTAGTATTTTTGCAAAATAGCACTGTCCATGTTCAATTAAATTAATTTGCTTTTAAGCAAAACTGTGTGGAAAAAGTGATTTGGTTTTAATTTTATAAGAAATTGTTTCAAATCTGATCTAAACATTCTGAGCTTTTTCTTATTGTTCAAAAACAGTAACATACCTTAGAGAGGTTTCAGAGTAGCAACCGTGTTAGTCTGTATTCGCAAAAAGAAAAGGAATACTTGTGGCACCTTAGAGACTAACCAATTTATTTGAGCATAAGCTTTCATGAGCTACAGCTCACTTCATTGGATGCATAAAAGTGGAAAATGCAGTGAGGATTTTTTATACACACAGATCATGAAAAAATGGGTGTTTATCACTTCAAAAGGTTTTCTCTCCCCCCACCCCACTCTCCTGCTGGTAATAGCTTATCTAAAGTGATCACTCTCCTTACAATGTGTATGATAATCAAGGTGGGCCATTTCCAGCAAAATCCAGGTTTTCTCTCCCCCCACCCCACTCTCCTGCTGGTAATAGCTTATCTAAAGTGATCACTCTCCTTACAATGTGTATGATAATCAAGGTGGGCCATTTCCAGCACAAATCCAGTGTCTAACAAGAACGTCTGAGGAAGGCGGGGGGGGGGGGGAGGAAAAAACAAGGGGAAATAGGTTACCTTGCATAATGACTTAGCCACCCCCAGTCTCTATTTAAGCCTAAGTTAATTGTATCCAATTTGCAAATGAATTCCAATTCAGTAGTTTCTCGCTGGAGTCTGGATTTGAAGTTTTTCTGTTGTAATATCGCAATTTTCATGTCTGTAATCGCGTGACCAGAGAGATTGAAGTGTTCTCCGACTGGTTTATGAATGTTATAATTCTTGACATCTGATTTGTGTTCATTTATTCTTTTACATAGAGACTGTCCAGTTTGACCAAAGTACATGGCAGAGGGGCATTGCTTGCACATGATGGCATATATAATGAAAATAAAATAATATAAAAATAATACTTTACACTTTTATATTACATTTTTCATAGAAGATCTCCAAGCACTTAAAAAGTTGGATAAGTATCAGTAATTAGTGAGGCACAGAGAGGTTAATGCCTGATTCTGAAAGATGATGACTATTAGTAACTCCTGTTCACTTGAATGGGTGTCACAACCAGGACATGGTCTGACTTAGTGGTCAGAGCAGGAGTCCAGCCAGGTCAGATATCCAGAGATCAGAATCTGAGACAGGCCAGAGGGCAAACCAAATGTCAAGAGTCAGGTAGGGTCAGGTTAGCAGGAAATCAGAAGCAGGTATTGTAGGGGAAGCATTCCTGAGCAGCTGCATGGACAACTTCCTGTTCCTGTGTTTGGATTAAATAGAGGCTGGGGACTGATCTGGACTCTCAAGATCCCACACATCAGAACCCAGGACTGGAGTTCTCTGTTAGAGTTCAGCTGCTATCCTAGCAGCTGTTAGCAGGTCACTGGATGGCAGGTTGGGACTGTTTAGCTCTTGAGAGTCCTTTGGACAAGCATGCAAGACCTGCAATGCCTGACATTGGGAGATGCTGGAGCTTGGCACTCCTTACATTAGGCCATACTGTAATTTATATAAACTGCCACAGTGATTCCAGAAGTCATTCTAAAATAGAACCTAGGAATTCTCAGGGCATGTCTATAGTAAACCAAATTCGACCCAGGAAGGTCGACTTTAGTGCTACTCCCCTCGTTGGGGAGGAGTACAGCAGTTGATTTTAAGAGCCCTTAAGGTTGGCGGAACGGGGTTGGTTGTATAGACACATTCCTTATAAAATCAACCTAACACAGGTAAATTCAACCTGACCTCATAGTGTAGACCAGGCCTCAGTATTGGTGCTGTGCTTTTGCAGCTACCAGGAGGCCACACTTTCATTGTGTTTATTCAAGATTAATAGATTCCAAGGCCAGATGGGACCACCATCATCTAGTCTCACCTGTATAACACAGGCCATAGAACTTCCCCAAAATAGTTCCTAGAGCATAGCTTTCAGGAAAAAAATCACACACAAAAAAAACATTTTTTATTTAAAAGCTGTTAGTGATGGAGAAACCACCATCACCCTTAGTTAATTGTTCCAATGGCTAATTATCGTTACTGTTAAAATTTTACACCATATTTCAGTCTGAATTTGTCTAGCTTCATCTTCCAGTCATTGGACTGTGTTATATCTTCATCTACTAGCCTGAAGAGCCTATTATCAAATATTTGTTTCCCATGTAAGTATTTATAAACTGGGATCAAGTCATCCCTCAACCTTCTCTTTGTTAAACTAAACAGATTGGGCTTCTTAAATCTATCACTATAAGCTAGGTTTTCTAATCTGTTACTTGTTCTCATGGCTCTTCTCTGAACCCTCTCCAATGTATCCACATCTTTCATGAATTATGGACACCACAACTGAGCACAGTATTCCAGAAGCAGTTGCACCAGTGCCAAATACAGAGGTAAAATAACCTCAACTCCTATTTGAGATTTCCCAGTTTGTGAATCCAAGGACTGCATTAGCCCTTTTGGTCAGAGTGTCACAATGGGAGCTCATGTTTAGCTGATTATCCACCATGACCTGTACTACTTGTCTGATTCCACTGTTTCTTTCATCTGTTTCAGATAGGAAAGACAATTGATCATTTCAAGGTAAATTTATATTTGATAAGATTCTGCAGACCTTTCCTATTTTATCTTGGAATGATGAAATTTAGCCTGACTTGGTGTGCAATCCAGAGCAGAAGCTGCTGTGGCTCTAATAATGCATATGTCCAGAGCTGGCTCTAGGTTTTTTGCAGCCCCAAGCAAAAAAAATTTTGGCCGCCCCCCCCCCTCCTTTTTTTTTGGCTTTTACACATGTTTGCCCTTTGCAATGTTGTTTTGTTTTGACTGTTTAAAATTTTTTTAAAAAATGAAAACAGAGAATTTGTAGTTAGTGAAATAAAACAATTTCCTACTAGTGTACTCATTTAATTTTAACAAAATCATAATTACAAACAATTTGGGTTCAACTATACACTGTGATGAAAAATGTTAGTGTCTTCCGGTGCACCCAGTTTCTCATAAATTAAAAGAATTTATATGAACTGAATTTTTCTGGTGTTTATACTTGCGTAGTCTTTTAATAATTCAGTGAAATCTAATTTTTTTGCAATGGTACTTTCAATTGAAATTAATGTGAGTCCTGACAAACGATTTTGAGACATGGGGGACCTTAAATAATTTTTTAGTAATTTCAGTTTTGAGAAACTGTGCTCACCAGAAGCCACTGATACTGGTAATGTTAAAAGAATGCGTAATGCTATTGCAGTGTTTGGAGAGAAAAAATAATTTCTTGCTATAAATTCTAATACTTTTAGAGGAGAAGTTTTAGGACTTATTAGCTCAGATAAAGCTATTAATTCATCATACAATTCTACTCCATCAGTGTCAGCAGCATTATCCGTACTGAGCACTAAATGTAGGTCTTGGCAGTGCTTCATGAGGTCTTCTTCGGAAAACTGATTTTTAATATTTCCAATATCGTATAAAAGTTTCACAATGATCATGCAACCGAAAAAAATGGGTGGCCGGAATGCTGCCCCTGGAAATGTGCCACCCCAAGCATGTGCTTGCTTTGCTGGTGCCTAGAGCCAGTCCTGCATATGTCTTTATTTCCCATGCACATAATTCAGGGTTGTCAGAGGTTTCACTAGCCACTGATTCTCCAGTGTGTGCTATGCTAGCTCTTCTCATGTGCAATTTTATTTAGTAACAAGGCTTAGGAAATAACTGCAAAAAGAACAGGAGTACTTGTGGCACCTTAGAGACTAACAAATTTATTAGAGCATAAGCTTTCGTGAGCTACAGCTCACTTCATCGGATGCATCACTGAACTATGGTTCAGTGATACAACTATTCTAAGTTCAGTTCTTAAGGTAAAAATGTCTGCATCACAGAACTCACTACCACAACTGGCCACCTCACTGGCAGTTTTGGTGGAGAGGTCAACAGTTGAACAGGCCATTGAACATGAGCTGTTTCTCCAGGAGGGGAATTAGAGTTGCTTCATCAGTTGTGAGGATTGGAGTGGGACAGGGTCAAGTGGAGTGGATTGAACTGCATCATTAAGATGACTTGGTAACTGAGCATTAGCTCATACCTCTATGTTGGCTCCAGGTCTTAGAAGAAGCTGCCTGTTTCTCTCCATGATAGCTGAGTGTACAGTGAGTTGGGCTGAAAGACATATATATATCACTGGCCAACACCAATGGAATCAGGTGCTGGAAGGTCAGAAAAGCATCAGCATCTTGTTCATTGTAACGTCCTTTTTAGAAAGACCCCTTCCATACCTTGAACTAGGATTTTGGAAGAACTGTACCTGAAGCAGCTAGAACTGTGTGAACCCACCAGGATGGGATCACATAGTATCAGTGAACCCAAAGAAACAGGCTCTGTTTGTCGGGGTTCATCCCAGAGGTTCACATGAGACAAATTCTGTTCTCAAATACATATGTAAATCCAGACCAAGTCCACTGACTTCCTTCCACAGTATTCTTGCCAGCAAGTTAAAGAAGTATGGGCTGGATGAATGGACTATAAAGTGGATAGAAAGCTGGCTAGATTGTCGGGCTCAACAGGTAGTGGTCAATGGCTCCGTGTCTAGATGGCAGCCGGTATCAAGTGGAGTGCCCCAGAGGTCGGTCCTGGGGCTGGTTTTGTTCAATATCTTCATAAATGATCTGGAGGATGGTGTGGATTGCACCCTCAGCAAGTTTGCAGATGACACTAAACTGGGAGGAGTTGTAGATACGCTGGAGGGTAGGGATAGGATACAGAGGGACCTAGACAAATTGGAGGATTGGGCCAAAAGAAATCTGATGAGGTTCAACAAGGACAAGTGCAGAGTCCTGCACTTAGGACGGAAGAATTCAATGGACCGCTACAGACTAGGGACCGAATGGCTCGGCAGCAGTTCTGCAGAAAAGGACCTAGGGGTTACAGTGGACGAGAAGTTGGATATGAGTCAACAGTGTGCCCTTGTTGCCAAGAAGGCCAATGGCATTTGGGGATGTATAAGTAGAGGCATAGCGAGCAGATCGAGGGACGTGATCGTTCCCCTCTATCCGACATTGGTGAGGCCTCATCTGACGCTCCTTTCATGCTGTAGCTGTCCTGTACAGATGCACTGCAAACCCAGCATCCACCATTAATGACATCAAGCCAGTCCTGACCTCAGACTCCCTGTTAGCATGGTGTCTTCTAGATAGCCTCATTGATAAGGTAAATGAACCTTTAAGTGACTCCCATTCTTTCTGCTGATGCTGCTGAACTCGAAGCCAGGTAGGCTGTCTTCTGCACTGAAAATCTTTCCTATGGATGTAGGTAGAAAGAACTACTATTCTGGCACCATGAAGGCTGAAGACCCGGCCAGCCAACTGTCATTGAAGATCCTAGGGAGAAGAAAGGAGGCCAGCTGTCCCCTCCCCACTCCCCCTTGAAGTCATCAGAAGAGATGAGTAGCTAGAAGATTGGACCAGATAAAGAAGGGGTGTCAGGTCAGAAGAAGGAGGATAGTGCAGTGGGAACAGTGGTGGTAAGAGGGTGCCAGGCCTGCCTAACTCTTCCATGAGCTTTCCTGAACTTCAGTATATTTCAGGTTTGCATTGAAACCTTAAACAAAGTGAAATCAATTTAGGTGCAAAAATGTGTTCTCTGCACTGGTGACAGCTAAGCACTGTGCCCAGATTGTATTATCATAAGACTTTTAGAGCTTTAGTCAATGTTATGCAGACAAGCAGCCACAGAAGCTATAATCAATAGGTCATTTGCTGTTTACTCTTGTATCCACTTTTAGTGTATTAATTTGAATGCTTCTGAAATGTGAGACAAAATATTTACCCAGAAGTAATATACACTCAGTTCTGCATGATTATAGGTTTAATGTTTTATGTATGGCAGCTTGGTTTTTTGGTTGTTTTTTTTAGGGGGAGGAGGGTTGTTTGTTTTTTGGTGGTGTCGTTTTGGTAATTGGATGAAATAATTTAACAAGGGACTTAGAACTGATCCTTGCAAGAATCAGAGTCCTCACATTAGTTCTGTGAGGTCCCCAGAGCAGGATTACAATAAAAGATAACAATACAATAAATAATAATATAATGGTTTTAGATGAATGAGTCATTTAAATAGGCTAGTAACATCAATCAAGTGTACTTCACCAAAAGAATCCATACACCTGTCCTTGAGAATTTGAGGAGTGGAAGAAGTGGGTCTTAATGGCTGTTAAATAAGTTGGCTTTTAAAACTTTTTTACTTTCTGCTTTCTTCCATTTGGTTTCCAATGTGAGGTTGGCTAAGGTCAGCCAGGACTCCCCATGCAAAGATGGGATTGTGTGTGTCCATTCCCATCTCACTTCCTGTCCACTGAGACCTGGATCCACAAAAGGACTTAGTTGTTGCAACACTGAGCATCTCAGCACCTCATTTTTAGGCACCTAGAAAACCACAGGAAGAACACTGTGATCCACAAAGCCTGACAGTTAGGCACCTAGACTCCCTATACAATCAATGAGAAGAGATTTACCCCTTAGAATTCTATCCACAAAAGACAATATGATAGGCAGAGATCTGCATAAGCTAGCCAGTGGGAGATGTTGACAACAGGGGTGCGTGTTAAACCCTGCACCTCCCAGCAGCCTGGACTTTAGGCATTTATCTCTGCATAGTGATCCATGAATGGGAACCTGTGTCCTGGAGTCAGGTGGCTTAGCTGCCTCTGTAGTTTCTTGTGGGAGTGAGTTAGGTACCTGCCTCACTCCACACAGAGCAGCTGGGGGTGCCCACCTTATAATTTGTAGCCCAGTGGTTAGAGCACTCTTCTGAGATGTGGGAAGCCAAAGTATAATTCTCCCCTCTGCCTGAGGGAGAGACAGGATTTGAACGGGGGTCTCTCTTGAACCTCCCTTTTGGGGTGCCACCCGATGTGCTAGGGTCTCAATGAGCCCACCCTTTCCACCAGCCTGGGTTTCCTTACCTTGTTCTTGCTGTGCTAGGTTCTCAGGCCTTCTGCAGTACACACACAGGTAAGGCCCAACCCAGCTGCAGACACAGAGTGAAATCAGCTCTGTGTGGGAGGACTTAGGTAGAAGAATGACCAGCACTCACATGCACACCTCCTTTTGGGTATAAATCCAAAATAATATTGTCTTGTGCTGTATAGAAAGATCTGCACAGTGCAAGCTCATAAAAATTCACCCTCTCCCTCAATCTGGAGAGAGATAGTCCTCCCCCCCATCCCTCTACCCACCAATATGAATTTCACAAACTGGGTTTTGAAATAAACAAGAAATAAGTTTATTAACTATAAAAGGTAAATTTTAAGTGATTATAAGGGACAGCAAACAGAACAAAGCAGATTACTGAGCACATAAAACAAAACACGCAAACTAAGCTTAATACACTCAGGAAACAGGATACAAAATATAATTTTTCACCCTAAATTTTGTTTTAGGCAGGTTGCAGAGTTTCTGAAGCTTAGAGTTCCAGTTATTTCTCTTTGCAAACTAGACTTCTGTCTCAGCCTGGACTCAGCCCTTGCCTTTCCCTCAGCTTAGTTCCTTTTCCTTCAGATGTTTTTAGCAAACTTCCTTCTTGGACGAGGAGGCATAAAAGAAGAGTCCTGATTGATTTACTCCCCAGCCTTAAATACAATTTACATAAGATGGGATCCCTTTGTTTCCAGTGGAAAAATACCAGCAGTGTCCAAGGTGGTACTCCATACCAGGTGACATCATCAGATGACCCTGCAGTGTCAAAGCAACATGCCAGGAAGCTCCTCAGGACAGTGGGAGATTAGTATCTTCAAAGTTCTATTGTCCTTCTTAAATGGCTCATTCAGGGTGATTGCCTACTGTCTGGTGGCATTCCCCCAAGTACACACACACTTGTAATTGTCAATACATAGTCAATATTCCTAACTTCAGATACAGAAATGATACATGTATACAAATTGGATAATCACATTCAGCTAATCATAACCTTTCCCAATAATACCTTATACGATGCATCTTGCATAAAGTATATCTTAGTTATGCCATATTCATATCATAACAATATTTCTATGAAGAACATGGGGTGTCACACCCACCTCTCAGGAAAGTGCTTTAACCACTGAACTATGGGATAGTCTGATGTGTGGGTCCCTCAGTCTCTCCTGTTGAAGTTGTTCCACTTTGGATAAATAATGAAAAAGTGATTGGAGCAGGGGGTTGGACCCTGGCTCTCCCACCGCTTTGGAACTTGGATGAGAGACAAGTGCCTGGGTGCCTTGACTGAGGCAGCAGTGTGTATGCTGAGAGGCAGAAACTTAATCAGAGAGAGAACTATTATCCTGAAAACTTAGGCGCAGCGTAAGTTGAGGTGCCCACAGAACTCAGTACAATTGTTGTGGATCGCAGTGGTGCCTAAGTCTGGGATTTAGGCAGCTAAGTACCTTTGCGGATTAAAGCCTAATTCTTTCAACCCAGCTCTAAACAACCCAGCTTTCCCCTAACTGTGATACTTTTATGTGTCCTCGTGATCCCATGCCCCATATTCTTCATAGATATATGCTTATGATATGCATATGTCATAACTAAGATATGTTTTATTCAAGATGGGTCATGTGAGGTATCATTGGAAAGGTTATGATTCACTGAATGTGATTATCCAATTTGTATGTATGTATCATTTCTGTATCTGAAGTTAGAAATATTGACTATGTAATCATTATAATTGTGTTTTCACCTGGGGAACGCCCACCAGACAATATGCAAACAGCTTGGATGAGCCATGAGGAAGAACAATAGGACTTTGAAGATACTAAACTCCCTCCTTCCTGAGAAGTTTTCTGGGATGCTCCTTTGACACTGCAGGGTCAAGTGATCGTGTCACCTGGTACTGGACATCATTTTGGACTTGCTGGAAGGGGGTGGGGAAACAAAGGATTCCAGACATATGAAAATCCTATTTAAGGCTGGTGAGTGAGTTAATCTTGGCTCTTCTCCACTGCCTCCCTGCCCAAGAACAAAGACTTCTGAAAACACCTGAAGAAACAAAGGAACTACGCTGGGGGGAGGAGGGGCAGGTGCTGAGCCCAGGCAAGAAAGGTCAACCTGTGAAATGAATACCTGGAGATTCAAGCTGCAAGCAGTGCAGTTTACCTTCAAGAAACTCTGTCATCTGCATAAAATAACACCTAGGGTGAGAATTTGCTAATATTAACCACTAAATTTAGTGTAATAAGCTTAGTTTGCGTGTTTTGTTTTATTTGCTCAATGATCTGCTTTGTTCTGTTTGCTCTCCCTTATAATCACTTAAAATCTACCTTTTGTAGTTAATAAACGTATCTTTTGTTTATTCTAAAACCCAGTTTGTGCAATTCATACTGCGGGGGTGGGGGGTGCATAAACCTGTGTATATCTTCCTCCACATTGAGGAAGGGAGCAAATTTAATGAGCTTACGCTGTATAGATCTCTATACGGTGCAAGACAATATAATTTTGGGTTTATGCTCCAGAGGGTATTTCCCCAAGCTGAGTCCCTGAATGATTCTACAGCTGGGTGTGTCCCTACCTGTGTGTGTTTGTGTGTGTGTGTGCGCATGTGTGTGCATCAGGACAGAGTGAGGGAGCCCAGATTGGTGGAATGGGCTTACTCAGTGGGACCCCCAATACATCAGGTGGCACCCCAGAAGGGGAGTCCAACCCATCACACTAATTTCTCCTCAATCATTTGCTGCAGGCAATGCTAGTCCACAAATATTCTCCAAGAATCCACTGCACCAAATATCCAAAGATACTCCTACACCTGGCTTAGTAGAAACTTATTTGCTTACTGAGGAGGAATCAGGTGGGTGGAAACTTAGTATCAAGAGAAAAGCATTTTGCAACAAACCTGTAAGCTAGTGACAATAGCAGTCCCAGCAGCATTCTGGCAATGGTCCCTTAAATTAGTGCCATGGGGAATTCCATATCTAAGCTATGTTAAAGGCACCTCAGTCACATGACTCCTCCCATTTCTACTAGTTCATCTTTTGGACCACATGCAGTAAGGGGGTGACATACAGATAAAGGCACTAATGGTACTTCTGGCTGTTTGATCTGCAGCTTCAAGGGACAGCGATAGAATTCATAAACAATAGCAGGCCAGGGAACAATAATGGAGAGGATAATATTGCAAACATATAGGGTCCAGGCCATTTGCTCATTCATCTTCTGCTATCTGGAAGAAGGTCTGCAGTAAGTGAAGGATAGACCGGCTGTAATGAAGCTGTCGGCAGCAACAAAAGTCACTTGTGCATGGCCTACCACTCTAAAGTATTGCCAACTGCCTAAGCCAGAGAACTCATCAATCGTCGCAAATATACCTGCTGGGCACGGAGACATGGACAAGGGGGTAAAATATCATTATTTTCTCAGAGATCCCTATACTGGCTCTTCATTATCCCACCATCCCCCCTCTACATGAGTTATCATTGATCAAGCCCTGTATTACTCCAGGTATGGCACCATGGTACATACAGTAACATCATTATTTTTTCTCACAGTTCACAGCCACCTCTGAATTATTTCTTCCCTTCCACGTGAATTATTGTTCAGCAGCCTTTTTTTTACTTGTGCTCTGAATACAGAGTGTGGAAAATGGGAAGAAATATCCCACTTAGACCCAAGCTGTCTAGAATTAAATCATTCTCCATAACCCTTCCAGAACAGATGAGTGACAAGATAAATTCTAATTATCCCCAGCAAGCATCAGTTGCTCCTAGGGCTGGCTTGGAAAACAGGGTCCTGCTTGACCCTATCCAGAGCATGAATGAAATCCTCCTATTACTGGTTTGAGTTCAGAAGCAATGTTACCCTAGCTGAGCTCTGTGAGCCCTCTGGGAATGCCTGGTGAGGAGACTGGTCACATGAGGAAGCTGCTAGACAAGAGAAGACCGAGATTCAATAACTCATACCTTGAGTATGTGTGGGAGGAAAAGTTAGTCCTTAGGGACAAGTGTGACCAAGGTGGAAGCCCATCTGTGCCGCAGAAAGGATGGGCTGCTTGTGTATGTGGTTTTCCCTCTAGTGCCGTATTCTATCTGCTAGGCAGGCCACAGGATGACATTTAAGTTGCAACACCACCATCGCATCAGGTTTATGCTTTAACAACTAGGCCAACTCATCCCTGAGCCTGAACGTCCTTGGGTTCATCCAGTCTAAGGGTCTGTTTCATGTTCCAAGTAGGTTCCTATAGGGTCTACTCCAGCTATATGGAACCTAGGGATAACAACTTGACTCTGTGTAAAGAGCATCATGTCTGTGAATGCATGATCCTGACTTATTCCCTGAAGGCATCTTCCACTTTTCTGTGCTTTTGTTTCCTTTCAGAGCTGCATTCAGTGGTTTATTATCATTCCCATTCCTCTTCGTGAGATCTTTGATCAGCCTGAGCTTGACTGATCTTCCCCCCCACCTTTTGTTGTTCTCATTTCCAAAATGTCTTTTCTGATAAGTAGGGATGTGATTCTATTATCTAAAATATTGCTAAAGTACCTATTGCAATCACCCTGCAGCACCTTGGAAATCCACTTCAGACAAAATAAGAACTAACCCAAACCTTTTTCCAAAATTCAAAATGAACCTAAGCCAAGCCATGTTAGTTTTAGTTATGTGTAATTCTCCGCTTCCTGGTTGTGGTGGGAACTATTAGTGCATGTGCCAAAACGGTGCTAGTAAAAAGAAAAGGAATACTAGTGGCTCCTTAGAGACTCACTTCATCGGAGCTGTAGCTCACGAAAGCTTATGCTCAAATAGATTGGTTAGTCTCTAAGGTGCCACTAGTACTCCTTTTCTTTTTGCAAATACAGACTAACACGGCTGCTACTCTGAAACCAGTGCTAGTAAAGCTATCCTCACATCATCTCTTATTGCCAGACTGACAACAAAAAAGACTATGAAAAGTTTGACTTCCAACCCCAACATATAGAAACAGAAGGTTTGCATAATTTAGCTAAAGATCTGAAATGTACTGTGTTCATCCTAAGAATACCTGTTGACTTTTTGAGATTTCCCCATTACCAAAGTTAAGAGTGATCTTAGAGGGTATGTCTACACTGCAGTTAGACACCCACAGCTGGCCCATGCCAGCTGAGTCAGGCTCCCAGGGCTCGGGCTGCAGGGCTGTTTAATTGTAGTATAGGCTTCTGGGATTAGGCTGCAGCCCAAGTTCATAGGCTATCAGAGTTGGAAAGGACCTCAGGAGATCATCTAGTCCAACCCCCTGCTCAAAGCAGGCACAATCCCCATTTTTTTTTTTTGCCCCAGATCCCAAAGTGGCCCCCTCAAGGATTGAACTCACAACCCTTAGTTTAGCAGGCCAATGCTCAAACCACTGAGCTATCATAGAATATCAGGGTTGGAAGGAACCTCAGGAGGTCATCTAGTCCAACCCCCTGCTCAAAGCAGGACCAATCCCCAATTAAATCATCCCAGCCAGGGCTTTGTCAAGCCTGACCTTAAAAACTTCTAAGTAAGGAGATTCTACCACCTCCCTAGGTAACACATTCCAGTGTTTCACCACCCTCTTGGTGAAAAAGTTTTTCCTAATATCCAACCTAAACCTCCCCCACTGCAACTTGAGACCATTACTCCTTGTCCTGTCCTCTTCTACCACTGAGAATAGTCTAGAACCATCCTCTCTGGAACCACCTCTCAGGTAGTTGAAAGTAGCTATCAAATCCCCCCTCATTCTTCTCTTCTGCAGACTAAACAATCCCAGTTCCCTCAGCCTCTCCTCATAAGTCATGTGTTCCAGACCCCTAATCATTTTTGTTGCCCTTCCCTGGACTCTCTCCAATTTATCCACATCCTTCTTGTAGTGTGGGGCCCAAAACTGGACACAGTACTCCAGATGAGGCCTCACCAATGTCGAATAGAGGGGAACGATCACATCCCTCGATCTGCTCGCTATGCCCCTACTTATACATCCCAAAATGCAATTGGCCTTCTTGGCAACAAGGGCACACTGCTGACTCATATCCAGCTTCTCGTCCACTGTCACCCCTAGGTCCTTTTCCGCAGGACTGCTGCCTAGCCATTCGGTCCCTAGTCTGTAGCGGTGCATTGGGTTCTTCCGTCCTAAGTGCAGGACGCTGCACTTATCCTTATTGAAGCTCATCAGATTTCTTTTGGCCCAATCCTCCAATTTGTCTAGGTCCCTCTGCATCCTATCCCTGCCCTCCAGCGTATCTACCACTCCTCCTAGTTTAGTATCATCCGCAAATTTGCTGAGGGTGCAATCCACACCATCCTCCAGATCATTTATGAAGATATTGAAAAAACCGGCCCCAGGACTGACCCCTGGGGCACTCCACTTGACACCGGCTGCCAAGGGGAAAAGAATTGTAATCAATGTGCTGATAGAAATTGCCTGCATCCTTCTTTCCAAAACCAGACAGGCTCCTCTTCAGTTTTAATCTATCAACCTGCACTAAAAATTGTTCTTTGGCAAAATCCCTTGTAATGGGGGTTTACAAACCCCATACTGAGCTTAGACAGGGGAGAGGGAGCAGAAGTAAACCTCACCTGTTTACAAGCTAGCAGCTTGATTACATCCCCACACTGCTGCCAGAGCTTCCGCATTGCAGGGTCCTAGAGCCTGGGATCCAGTCCAAGCCTGGTAATCTACATTGCCATCAGGTAAATACCTGAACCTTCATGTCTAATTAAGGCTAGCAGTCCTTTAATTTAGAGCTGGCAGCCTCCTTCAGTCTCTTGGTTACTTTCTTAGAGGCAGCCTGGGGCAGAGCAGTCTCCCCTTTGCAGTTCCAGGTCTTTCTGCTTCCCCTTCCTTCTCTGTACTCACTCCTTTATAGCTGGCCTTTTTCCCCATTGGTTGCAACTGTGGGTGTCTGTCTCCATGACTGGCAGCTCTGGCAGCAGTGTGGGGATGTAATCAAGCTGCTAGCTTGTAAACAGGTGAGGTTTACTTCTGCTCCCTCTCCCCTGTCTAAGCTCAGTATGGGGTTTGTAAACCCCCATTACAAGGGATTTTGCCAAAGAACAATTTTTAGTGCAGGTTGATAGATTAAAACTGAAGAGGAGCCTGTCTGGTTTTGGAAAGAAGGATGCAGGCAATTTCTATCAGCACATTGATTACAATTCTTTTCCCAGCACAGTGAATAGCCAGGATCAGAGTCTGAATTATTATAAAAAGCATAAAAGCTAAATCGATTTCTTTATCTACCATTATTATAATAATAGTGTCCTGGAATGCTGAAAAATTGCACCTGGCAAATGCATTGCAAGGGCCTTCCCAGAAGAAATAGGGGATAGGAGAGGCTAAAGTAAGATGGCAGAGGATGAACGGTGGTAACAAAAAGATTACCCAAGATCAGATGTAACTAGCGTCTTTAAGTCTGATTTTTCTGTTTCCCTCTTTTTCCTCCCTGACTCCTCTGCATTACATAAGCATCTGCTCCCTCTCAGCCCTTGCCAGGATGTATCTTTTTCAGGGGGCTCTGTCACTGGGCTAAACCCAGAAGTCCTCATGCAATCCTACCTCAAGCAAAACTGCCATTGATTTTATTGGAGTCAATGGGGATTTCAGGCGTATCCTTTAAAGCTCCCGCTTTGCTTGTGCACTCCCACTCATGGACCAATACTTCTGCCACATGATACAGGAATGTCTCCTTGACTTCAATGGAACCCCTTGTTTCTAGCGCCAGGAATACAGGGTCCATAGCATGGACTAGTTCTGAAAGAGGGGGCAGGTTTAGGGACTATTCGATATCATTTGTTGGAGAAGACTCAACATGTTTTTGTAAAGGGAAATCATGCCTCACCAATCTACTAGAATTCTTTGAAGGGGTCAACAAGCATGTGGACAAGGGGGATCCAATGGATATAGCGTACTTAGATGTTCAGAAAGCCTTTGACAAGGTCCCTCACCAAAGGCTGTTAAGCAAAGAAAGCTGTCATGGGATAAGAGAGAAGTTCCTCTCAAGGATCAACAACTGGTTAAAAGATAGAAAACAAAGGGTAGGAATAAATGGTCAGTATTCAGAATGGAGAGAGGTAAATAGTGGTGTCCCCCAGGGGTCTGTACTGAGACCGGTACTGTTCAACATGTTTATAAATTATCTGGAAAAAGTGACGTGGCAACATTTGCAGATGATACAAAACTATTCAAGATAGTTAAGTTCCAGGCAGACTGCGAAGAGCTACAAAAGGATCTCACACAACTGGGTGACTGAGCAACAAAGTGGCAGATTTCAGAGTAACAGCCGTGTTAGTCTGTATTCGCAAAAAGAAAAGGAGTACTTGTGGCACCTTAGAGACTAACCAATTTATTTGAGCATGAGCTTTCGTGAGCTACAGCTCACTTCATCGGATGAAGTGAGCTGTAGCTCACGAAAGCTCATGCTCAAATAAATTGGTTAGTCTCTAAGGTGCCACAAGTACTCCTTTTCAAAGTGGCAGATGAAATTCAATGTAGATAAATGCAAAGTAATACACATTGGAAAACATAATCTCAACTATACATATAAAATAATGGGGTCTAAATTAGCTGTTACCACTCAAGAACAAGATCTTGGAGTCATTGTGAATAGTTCTCTGAAAACATCCACTCAATGTGTAGCGGCAGTCAAACAAGCAAAGAAAATGTCGGGAATCATTAAGAAAGGGATAGATAATAAGACAGAAAATATCATATTGCCTCTATATAAATCCATGGTACACCCACATCTTGAATACTGCATGCACATGTAGTTGCCCCATCTCACAAAAAGATATATTGGAATTGGGAAAGGGCAACAAAATGATTAGGGGTATGGAACGGCTTCCATATGAGGAGAATTAATAAGATTGGAACTTTTCAACTTGGAAAAGAGATGACTAAGGAGGGTTATGATAGAGGTCTATAAAATTATGACTGGTTTGGAGCAAGTAAATAAGGAAGTGTTATTTACTCTTTTTCATAACACAAGAACTAGGGTTCACCAAATGAAATTAATAGGCAGCAGGTTTAAAACAAACAAAAGGAAGTATTTCTTCGCAGAATGCACAGTCAACCTGTGGAACCCTTTGCCAGAGGATCTTGTGAGGCCAAGACTATAACAGGGTTCAAAAAAGAACTAGATAAGTTCATGGAGGACAGGTCCATCAATGGCTATTAGCCAGGATGGGAAGGGATGCAAAAGCATGCTCTGAAGTGTCCCTAGCCTCTGTTTGCCAGAAGCTGGGAAAGGGTGACGGGGTGGATCACTTGATGATTACCTGTTCTGTTCATTCCCTCTGGGCTACCTGGCATTGGCCACTGTCAGAAGACAGGATACTGAGCTAGATGGACCTTTGGTCTGACCCAGCATGGTCATTCTTACGTTCCTATGTAAAAGCAAACCAAAGTTTGGTAACAATCACTGTCACCCTAGTAATACCTACGTGGGCAACAGAAACTTGATAATAGAGGGCTCTTCAATCTAGCAGAGAAAGATATAAACAAGATCCTCCATCTGGACATTAAAGCTCGACAAATTCAGACTAGAAACAAGGCACACATTTAACAGTGATAATTAATATTTAACCAACCATTACCAAGGAATTCTTCAACAATAGAAATTTTTTAATCAAAAGTGGAACTACACTCTAATTTAAGCACAGTTATGGGACTTGATGCAGAATTAATGCAGGGAAATTCAATGGCCTGTGTGTTATGCAGGAGGTTAGACTAGATGATCACAATGGCCCCTTCTGGCCTTAAAATCTATAAATTGTTGAGGAAGTACAAGGAAACAATAAGACAATATTGGAGAATTTTTTGAGAAGGGATTTGAAGGAGAATAATAAAGCAGCTTTGCTGACGTCGATGGGGATCTCCTTCCAAAAGTGAAGTGCAGCATGGGAAAAATCACAAAGGTGCTTGTTTGATGGATGGCTAGAAAAGGGCCCTATTTTAAAGATGTTATGCAGAAAGAATTGGCAAGATTTATACTTAGGCTGGATGTGAGGGCCTAGAAAGAGGTTTAAGTTGAAGAAGACACCCAGATTGTGGGCCTGAGTAACAGGCAGGATGTTGGTATCCACAGTGATTGAAAAAGGAGGTAGTGGGGAGAGCTTATGGTGGTGGGGAACAGCGATTGTATCACACGCAGATCATGTGCTGTGGTCCTGTTGAGGACTAGAGATCATTATATTTGTTTACTTGGGGCCAGAAAAGTCTCCTCTGAAAGTTTAATTACCAGTGAATCAGACAACTTCTTCTGCATATTGAATGCCTCCGTTAACATGGTGTTTGTTCTGTCACCGTTCAAACTCAATTATTTCTTTTCTTCCTTATGCCACACTTGTGACTTATCACAGTCACTGTGCAAATATATATCTCTTCCAGCTGCAGCTTGCTTTCTGGCTAGGTTTGTGGAGCTGGCCTCTCAGCACTGTACAGATTGCTCACTACTCAGAAAAAGTCATTAATGACATTTGGATGAAGGAAAAAAGAAAGAAAGAAAAACTAATTGTTCAAAAATTGATTTTTGAAAAAAAGGTACAAGTGAAACAGGAATTATCAAGAGGGAGTAATGCTGCAGTGGCTCCCAGAGGCTGCAGCGAGCATGAGCAAGCTCGGAGTGAGGTAGGCATCCGTCCCAGCTACTGTGCACTGCAGCTGAGAAAAGCCAGACATGCCCAACTCAACTCATCTGAGTAGAGCAAAGCACTCACAGTACCTGTCCCCAAAGGGCCCAGCCTCTGTTATTATTTAATTATTTGTATTCTAGTAGCAGCTAGAGACTGCAGCTGACACTGAGGCTCCCTGGTGCTAGGTGCAATCTTTGCCCTAAAGAACTTTCAATCTAAATAAAGACAAAAAAGAAGTATTATTATTTCCGTTTTACAGATTGGGAACCAAGGCACAGAGAAATTGAGTAATTTGGCCTCTCTGGAAGTCTGTGTCAGAAGCAGGATCTGAATCCTGAGTATCAATCCAGTGCCTTAATTTTATGACCATCTTTCTTTCAACATACCCAGTGCTCTCTCTGTCACTAGCAGGAGGAATGCATACATCACAGAGACATTTTTTCATCTGTTTGCATTTTAATTGGTTCTTAAAAACAAAGCAAAAATTGGCAAATAAAGTTTGTGATTAAGAATATGTTACTACCCTAGATAACATCAACAAATTCCAGAGAGGAAAGTCTCTCTGGGGGAGTGTATAATATTTAAAGCCAATCTTTTTCGTTTTCCTTTTTCCATGGCAGATGAATACAAACTTCAGTGCAGAGCACCAAATGACTACTAGCTGGGGAGAACAGCAATTTGTGATGTGGAATGAAAGAGGTGATTCTTCTCCTGAGCTCACACAAATAAGTTCTGTGGGGGAGGGGGTTGTTTTTTTTTTCCTTGATAGCTCTCTCAGCAGAAAGCAACAATGATTTTCCGGCCACTGGCTGCCCCACCCAGCTCCGCTGGCACCCATATAAAATGAATCAAATGTACCCATCTCTATGCTTGAGATCTAATAATTAATCACTTCTAACCCCCTTAGCAACCCACCCCCAGTCAGCCTCTAATGGTCCTTACTTGGTGATATACAATTGCAATGCCAATACAAATTGAACTTTCAATTGCTGCTCAAGTGCAACTTAATGACAAAGAGAATTAATCATTTAAAAGGAACATGGAGATATTTCTTTTTTAATGTAGTTCTGGTGTATGAGCCGATAACAGGAGCAAGTTAGACTGGAGACTGTCAGCCTTCCACTTAGGCAACTGTGCCCCTCAGGATGAAATACCCACTTCCTTGCTTTGGGTTGCTGCACTGCCAGCTCACTGGAGGCCAGATTGTCACTCTGGTGTACAGGGTAGAGCTATCTAACTCTAATGACTTTTGTCCGTACTGCATCTTTACATTTCCAGGAGAATTCCTGGCTGCAGGCGCAGCTACTATGTTGTGAGCCAGTATTCGTGTAGCATGCTAGAGAGGAGACAAGCTCTGGGCTCTCTCGTTTTGCCTGTACGTTTGTTCTTTCTAATTTTGTTGTTTCCCTTAACCTAAAATGAAAGGTGTTGAGGGCGAATGTAGACAGATGCTCTTTGTTTATTGAACTCATGCTCATAACACGGAGCTGACTTTAATTGTGCACAGACAAAAGCTTCTGTCTGAGTATGGCCTGGGGGTAACTTGGGGAGAGGGTATTTCCTAGGACTGGGGGCAGCTTGCTGTATTCCTGGAACCAGATTTCCACGCCATCTGGAGTAAGTCATTAAACATATCCCATATGGACAGTAGTTTGTATCAACCTGATAGTGGAAACTATAGCTTTGTGGATTTGTACATCTGAATGTAACATGTTTCCATTACAAAATCATTTTGTAAAGTTTGTTGATAAAACATCAGTTAGTCTATGCTTCTTAAAGTACTTTTGTGACTCCATGTCCCCAGGTAGTGCGCCTTTTGTACAAGCTAACAGCCATCCAGTCACAATTCCACAGAAGTAGGCTCCTCTCAATCAGAGTCCCCCGTCATACCAGCTTTGATGAATTGATCAACACCACCTTCAGTCTTAAGATAACGTTGAGCAATTAGGAAATACCCTCCCCCCAAGTTACTAGCTGTATCATTTTCCCCCTCCCGCAACCCTTCCTTAACACAGTTTAGTCTGTGAAAACTCCTCTCTGAAATCACAAAGAGCATGATTTTGATATGCTATCACTGTGTTAGACATCTCTCCAAGGAGCTCCAGAAGAAATGTGCAGAGACAAGGCCCTGCATTCATGCATATGAATTTGATAATGCATCAATCTGGCTTTCTTCTAGGATGTGAAAATTAAAAAAAAACAACGTAGACATGGCTGATGTGACTGGAGCTCACAAATTGTCACTGTGCTCCCAAAGCCTTGGCAGCCTTTCTTTTCTAATTGGCATGTCTGATTACTTTGGGGCAGGTTTTTCCCCTTTGGTTTTCTTCATCAAGCTCAAGGTACAGTCTGCTGGAGACCGGTGCTGAGAGGTGTTACTACAGTGATAAAGTCTTCCTGTTATTTATTTTTGTGTTAACAAATCCTTTCTGTATATAGGAAGATGTATGTTTCACATAAAGATTCATCTTTGTGCTGTAAAAAAAAAGAGCTTTAATTAAATACCAGTAATGATTCCTTATCTTTTTTATCATATTACATGCTAGATATGGTTCAAAGGAGGTTAGAGCATGTGGTTGGGAGACAGCTATCATGTGTTCTGTTTTCTTCTCTGCTATTGACTTTCTGGGACACCCCAAGCAAGTAACTTAGGGTGTGATCCACAATGCAGTATAGATGCCTGAGTCTCCATGTGCAACACCACTGTGATCCGTGAAACTCCCACTTGCCTGTCACCTAAATCTGTAGGTGCCTAAACTCACTCGGTACCTAAGTTTTAACTATAAAAGTTCCCTAGGTGCCTAAGATTTAGACCCTGATATGCTATCGAAGCAACCAACACCTAAGCCCCAGCGTGATTGACAACCAGGGAAGATAGGCATTTGGCCCCGTAAGTTGCATGCAAGGCCCAATCTGGTAGGTGGCCACTGAGTACACCTACTAAATCAGATTCCATTCAAAATCCGGAAGAAGGTGGTGGTGCCTACATTATAACTTTTAGCCCAGTGGTTAGCGCATTTGTGTGGTACATGGGAGAGCCAGGTTCAATTTCCCCCTCTTTGCCAGAGGAAGTCAAAGGATTTGAACAAGGGGCGGAGGGGTGTCTCTCATAAGCGTACTCTAACCACTGAGCAATGGGATATTCTGATGTGGGGCTACCTCAGTCTTTCCCATTGAAGCTGTTACACTGTGGATAAATAATGAAAGAGAGTGGAGTGTGGAGACTGGATCCTGTGTCTCCCATTGCCCACATGGGTCCCCTAATCACTGGACTACAGCATCATTTCCTCTCTTTCTCTCTGGCCCAATGACTCTTCCACTGTGGATAAATACTTAAATAGTCATTGGGTCAGAGGGAGAGAGATCTATTGCACAAAAGTGTGGCCAGCAGTGACATTTTTCAGATCATGGTCCATTCTGCCCCTACTGACCTCCATATGTCATGGCATATAGGAGTCACAAATGCACCTCAAGGGCCCATTCCCACAGGGGGAGAATTTCCTCGGTGCAAGCATTGCAGAGTGCCACCTTAAGCAGCCTGATGCTGCCCTCTTCACAAACTGGCATTGTAGGAGCCATGCCATGGATGGGGCTAGGAGTAGGAGGGTATGAATCTGAGCCAGAAGTGGTTAGTTCTGTAGCACCTGGTACCATGGGGATTTGTGGCTGCACTAGAGCACATAGGCAGCCCAGGATAATCCCAGATACTGTGTTGGACAGCCACCTTTGCTTCCCTTCCTCATGGGTTGTGCCTTCAATGCCTCCCAGAGGTGCAGCACAGAATTAGACCCAAAATGTTAAACCAAGGTCCTGACCACATGTGGTCATTAGCAATCCCAAGTCAATTTTCATAAGAGTGGAGATATTAGTTGTCCTGGCCAAATTCCAATGTGTGTAATGACTTTTGCAACCTACATTTTATACAACATTCTTCATCACTTCGTCTGTTAAATGGTTGTGTATAGCTGAGTGCTTTTAAGATTGCTGCCACATTCCAACCCACCATAGGTGGAATGTTTGCTGTGTAAGGAGCAACTCTGCAGGGCCAAGTAATGCTCCAGATGAAGTGGCAAAACTCCCTTGGACTTCAGTGGGATCAGGATAAGAACCGGCATGAAAAATAACCTCTTCAATTGAAACTGCAGAGGATAATTATGCAGACAAAATGCAATTACCCAAGATGGAATGTTTTCAGGGCACAAGGAGCAAACAACCTGACTCTTAAGAAAATTGCTAGGGCATTTTAATGACCAAAGGAGGCTAGGACCTCTAGCTTGCATCTCTGAAAAGGTGGCTCTTCTGGCTGCCCAGCAGCCCCTTTGTGTTTCCGTGTACCATGTCTGTTGGTTAAGCTAAAGAAACAAGATGATTCCTGTTAATCCAAATTTATTGAAAGAAAAAGAAAATCTATAACAGGAAGGGACTGTGCTCACTAAATAGCTGATGTAAATTGCTTCTAGTGGTGCTTCAGAATACAGCTTAGCTGGATTAATCAGTGTTAAAAAAATAGCCACCAAAATACAATTGCTGTGATGTGTCTAGGGCACTCTTTGGGGAAAGAATGTTTTGGTTCTGAGCCATGTCTCTTGGTTCTCTCTGTTGAGTTCTGGAGTCAGCTAGCATTAGGCACTGCTAAGAGATGAGAAGCATGGTTTGGAAGCTGGAAGTTAGGACCTGGCAGGAGGAGGAGAGTGGCAGGTTGCTGTATTCCTGGAACCAGATTTCCACACCATCTGGAGTAAGTCATTAAACATATCCCGTATAGACAGTAGTTTGTATCAACCTGATAGTGGAGACTATAGCTTTGTGGATTTGTACACCTGAATGTAACATGTTTCCATTAAATGTTACACTGTATCAATGAGGACTTAATACTCATGTGATAACATTACTGAGAGACTTTCCCCTTTTGCCCCATCCTTGGCAGACCCATATGTTATATAAATGACTGAGTAATCAATTTGTGCATAACAGAAGCTCTGGATTGGACCTAATTAAAACAATATTGCACATTATGGACCAGATCCTCAGCTGATGTAAGCAGGCACAGTTCCATCGACTTCACTGGAGTTGCATCCATTTACAGCAGTTCAGGATCTGTCCTCATGGTTAACAGCAAAATTCTTGATGTCTGTGTGTTTGTGAATTAAACTGGTTCACACTGAAAATTCAACAAAAACAAAATCTGTTGGGCCTGGTTTTACAATAACGCTCCTTTACACTGCCAGAAAGGTATAAAACAGCTTTAGTAGAAATATGAATCAAGCCCATTATGTTATAATTTGCTGTTAACCTGGGCAATAACACCACACCTCTGACAGCACAAATGTGGCATACTAGGACAATGTTAAATCTTCAGCCTCGTGGCAATGAAACGTGTTCTTCCTAGAGCTCTTCAAAGAAGTGAATAGCTGTTACCCAGTTGACATTCAATTCTCTGTTACTTGAATTATTTCTTTCGTGTGATTTCTATAGTAAAATTTCATGGGAACAAATCTCTCCAAATTAAAGCAATATAATATTATAACGGTTTTACTGCAGGAGATAGATAATTTCTGCATGTAAATGGTGTCTTCTTGCTTGGGGCAACAGATAACTCAGGGCTGTGGGAATACACTATAGAGCCTTTTGTCTTATGGCTCAGTTACCAGTTCAACTCCAGCACAAGTCAGCTGTTGCCATGTAATGGATGTTTGGTGACCAGTAGAAAATGAGTTAGTGCTCTTATGCCAGTTCCTACAGGGCTAATGATCACATCACAAAAACTGGCATTAATTGTTGCTTTGGGGCTTGTTTGGGTTTTCTTGGATTGGCAGTTTTGCCAAGAATTAGAATGGATACAAAGGCTAAACTACCATCTCATCTCCAGATCATAGTGAAGGCTAATTGTCCATGGTCTCATTAGAGAAAGTTCACACTGTGTCATTTGTGGTGGTATATATTTTTTTTCCTATAGTCACATGCCCCACCAGGAAACTAATTTAGCATAAACCACTTAACAATTGTTAAAGTCGTTTACAGAGACACTAATTTATTGGTCACATCTCCTATGAAAACAGAGACATTACACAAATATAGATATTCCAAGCAAAAAATGTAGTGTTCATGCAACATTAAAGCTGAGAAATGAGGCAGTCAGAAGTCAGGAAATACTGAATTAAGACTGAAAGCTCAACCTTAGTTCTGCCTTAAAATATATTCTCTCTTTATTTCATGATAAATTGACAGGTAATATTACAGACTGGAATTTTGTATGAAGCTTTGCAAACGTTAAGGTACAGTACCTTGCTTTGAGCAGGGGCTTGGACTAGATGACCTCCTGAGGCCCCTTCCAACCCTGATAATTCTATGATTCTGTGATACAGTACAGTGCATACAGGCCCAGATCCTCAGCTGATTTAAACTGACTTTAAATCGATGAAGGAACACTAGCTTAGGATCTGGCCCTGAGTCCTTAGATTTAGCTTTGTTGTAGATCTCTCGCTGCATCCTACAAAACAAGCCACGCAGTTCATTTGAAGGAAATCAGTTCATATGTGTTTTGAATCTTTGTCCACCATTTGTTATTAAGCAATGGTTTTGCTCTGTCCCCAGCTGATTTTTTCCCCTACTTGATTCTGCAGTGAGATCATAATGTTAAACTTGTCACAGCAACCTTTATATCTAGGGTAGCAGGCTGTGATGTGACCGAAAACAATGATTATGTGGCTGTGGGTTCTTGTAGCTGAGTGGGTAAAGGCAACAACTCTTTTTGTTCAGTGATGTCAGAGAACAACAAAGGTGTTATTCCTATGTGTATATTTATTTATTATGACTATTTTCTGTGTACCGCCTCTTTAAATGCGAGGAGTCTTTGTGCCTGTCTGCTTGGAGGCAGTGTCGGGAGGAGAGTTAGGATAGCTGTTGCAGAATTAGACACATCAATCATGCTCCCTAATGGAGAATTTATGTTTGTTCTTTCTTGTTTGGATGTTTTCCTTAGTGTAAAAAAAAAAAGTTATTTACACTGGACGCACGTATTGCTCTTTGTGTATGGAAAACAGAACCAAAGGGAATGCTGAGACTATCTGGCCAAGACATTGCACTTTATTTAAATGTCTTTGACAAGCTTGTGCCAAAGTGAAAGTCTCTGTAAATAAAACTGCTGGATTATGTGCCACATTGTGAACAAGACAGGTTGAAGCTGCTGATACATGTTTGCAACTGCTTTTAGGTGGGTGCATTTAGGAGGCCAATTTGTGATTTATCTGAATTTCCTGTTTAGCTTTGAATAGCGTTGATCATGGAAAATTGCCTGCATTTTGCTAGCTTGTAAAACCCAGTCAGCACTGACCTTTCACAGAGCTGTATCTAATTTGTACTTTTATTCCACTGCAAGAATAGAATGAGACAATGATTCAGTTAAGGAATCTGACTTCACACAGCCTACGGTGATGGCCAAGTGGAGGCAGGAAAGAAGAAACCCCACCAAGTAGTGTGTGAACCCCTTGATGAGGCTAACTCAAAACAAAACATCTTCAAAGAGTCATAGTGATTGATTCTCCATTCAGTTACACCAGGTTTATACGGGTATAATCTGACTTCAGCAGCGTTACACTGGCATAAAACTGATATAAAAAGAGTGGAAAATCCAGTCTGCAATCACCTTAAAAGGCTCTGGCAAACTAAGGGATGTGCTCACAGGCATATAGATGGATATGGAGGAGACCACTTACCCTCAATTTTCAGGCTGTGAAGAGACAACAGTGCCTCCCCACACTCCATTTTAAGTATGAGGGGGGGGAGGGAGAGGAAGGCAGCTGTGCCCAGTGCTGTGGCCTGCAGCACTAAGTCTCCTCCCTCCCCACCCATCTTCCAGGGCTGCTCCACCTGAATGCTGAGCTGCTCAGCAGCACAGCGATAATTGGCTCGGCAGGAGGAGCAGCAGCGAAAAGGCTGCTTCCCACCAACAGGCTGAGGAGGGGTTCTGTTTGCAGTATATGGGTAGATGGAAGAAAATGGCCCCCTGGCCCTTTGGCGGGGAGGAGAAGAAGAGCCAGAGAGAGTGGGTTGAGAGCTGAAACTCTAAGTGGGTGAGAGAGGGGAGCTGAGTGGGTGAGGGGGAGGAGAAAGAAAGAAAAAGTGGGGATGGGGTGAAAAACTGGGGTGGGAAGATCCAGAAAGAGAGAGTGAATGGAAACAGAGAGCGAAGATAGCAGCTGTGTGAAAACAGATACTGACACACGGGAGGGAGGGAGGTGTATCTGGGGGGAAACTTGAGGGGAGCTTTGATAGATTTGGCACAGGGCATTGATGGATTTGAGATGTTCTGAAAATCCCCACTCCCCAATAGCAGGGACAGAGTGCTTTGCAGCATTGATGGGGCCCTCATGAGGACATCAGGTTTCAAGGGTGCTTGAGGAGCCAGATTCTTTTTCTCCAGAAACTTAATATCAAAGGTTCAGGCCAGGGGAGATCGTAGCGACACTATATGGGTCTGGGGGAAGCCAAGATGCCACAGGTGGTAGATTGGAGACTGACCCAAATCTAAGAAACCAGGGGGCAAGTTAAAGGAGATTTGTTGGAGAAACAGTTTGTGGTCCATTAGTAGAACTACAGGTAGAAAACTCTGAATTCTCCCTTATTTTTGTGATCATTAAACTAACTCAAGAAAAAAAATCATGAAGAGAGAGTGTGAAATTCATCCTTATAAAAAGGGCCAACACAAGGCCTATGCAGCACTTAAGTCCTCAATATAGATCTTAAGTGGAACCTAAGTAAGCCTGCCTCTTATCCTGGCCTTCTGCACAGGTGTGAATTTCAACCAAAGCAAGGGGGAAGACAGGGAACTGAACAGACTCTGTGACCACTGAAGACAAGGAGGTGTCCATCCCAAAGAAGTGCTACTAATACTTTTGCAAAGGGATCCCACAAATTGTTCCTCCAGCCTGTGATAAATCTTGCACGTTGGGGTGAAGGGAGTTTGCAAAGAGGAAGGGGTGAGCGACTAGAGAATCTTCTCATTCTCTTCCTTCCATTTAAAGAAAAACACTTTCTCATGCACGAGCAGGGAGGCAACACCACTTTGCAAACAAATGCCTGATGGGCATGTGCAGGCCAACATTCATTCTTGTACAAGCTGTGTCCTGTCTTTCAATCTGAAGCGGGAGGGGAAGATCTCTTGACCAGGAAATGTTTTGAAAATACCTACAATTCTGGCAATCTGGTCCATTCCCCAGGCTGAAGATTTATTTTATTTTATCAACCCCTGTGATAATTAAAAATATCCAGAAAGGGGATGACTCCATCAGACTTGTCAGGGTATGTCTACGCAACAATTGGGAGCTTGCTTCCCAGCACTGATAGACACATGCTAGCTCTCCTAATAGCAGTGTAGCCAGGGAAAGCATGTGCTGCTTCAGCTAGCTGCCCAAATAAGCACCCGGGGGGTCCAACGAGTTTGTACTCAGGTGGCTAGCACCAGCTGCCACTTGTGCTACTCCCAGCTACACGGCCATGTTTAGTGCACTAGCTCAAGCAGAGCTAGCACATCCGTCTACCCATGCTGGGAAGCAAGCTCCCAGCTGCAGTGGAGACATGCCCTCAGAGAAAGTAAATAAGGAAGTGTTATTTACTCCTTCTTGTGACACAAGGACGAGGGGTCACCAAAAGAAATCAATAAGCAGCAGGTTTAAACAAACAAAAGGAAGTTTTTCTTCACACAACGCACAGTCAGCCTGTGGAACCCTTTGCCAGAGGATGTTGTGAGGCCAAGACTATAACAGGTTCAAAAAAGAACTAGATAAATTCATGGAGGACAGGTCCATCCGTGACTATCTAGCCAGGATGTGTAGGGTTGCAAAACCATGCTCTGAAGTGTCCCTAGCCTCTGTTTGCCAGAAGCTGGGAATGGGTGACAGGGGGTGGATCACGTGATGATTGCCTGTTCTGTTCATTCCCTCTGGGCCACCTGGCATTGGCCACTGTCAGAAGACAGGATACTGGACTACATGGTCCTCTGGTCTCACCCAGTATGGCCATTCTTACGTTCTTATGAAACAATCCCAATCCTCCCTTAAATTTTGGGGGAAAGAATTTTAAGCAAGGGTATGCTGAGACCCTCTTCCTGCATCTCTGAGCCTCACCTGTTGCTATAGAAAAACATCACAAGAAAGGAACCTCTGCTTTCTCACTTTTTGTGGCAGACCCACTGCTCTGTCTCTTTACCTTAACAAGAACAAGTTTTCCCTGTCTCTGCACATTTCAAAAATGGACTTTTTCTGCCACTCCTGTATGTGGCAATGTAATATTTCTGTTTGCTATTTCAATTTCACAGCTGAGCAGGATCTACAGAGACAGAGAATTCTAATAAAATTTCAGAAACATTTAATGCAATGACTGGCAGATGGGGAAAGGGTTTGTGGCAGCTTCATTTTTCTGATTATGTTAACAAAACATGGCATGTGCTTTTCTAATGCACAGACAACAGTTTCATTTACAATTTAAATCTGATGACTGAAACACTGATTAGATGACTTCTTCGGAGCTGTGTTTACCACCTGAATGGTCTAATAACATGGAAATGGTTATTTTTCTTCCCTCAAATTAACGTTCCAGACTCAGAGTTTAATGAAGTTACACGGGGCAATTTCAAAAATTGTCTAAGTGCAACAACGCAATTTTAGTAAACTATTTATGCATACTTGATTCTGAAATTAGTAAACAATGGAGTATTTTAATCTATACTAGAAAGTCCTTTAAATAAGGAATAGGCACTCCAGAACATTAATAGGCTACTAATGGAAAAGATTGAGTGGCTTGTGGACTACACAGGCAGCTAGGTGAACCCTTCAAAATTTGGTTCAAACTGGGGGTTTCAAGATTTATGTAAAATCAGATTTGCAGTCCCTGAAATCGGCATAGATTTTGTCTGTCAATCAACCTATCTAGCTAGGCACTTGTGAGACCCTCATCATTGTAGTATCAGAAGTTCTGATCTGAATTAACCCGATGTTTGAATTATGCTAGAAAATTTTACTTAAAGTTTGTATATGACATGTTCATGCCCATTTACATGGGTTGTCTGGTTTGTCAGTTCATTGGAATCAGAAGTTGGACCAGGTGTCATCTCTGATGCCATTTCAGACCTTTGATTTCAGTGAAACAAATTTTCCCTTCCAAAAGTGGATATGATTATGAAGTGAGCCAAGACATTAAATAATAGTGAGACAGCTCCCAGTCTACTGGAAGAATTATAGAAGGTGCTAATGCACTGCCTGCTGCGGTCAGACAGACACAGGAGCTAGGAGGAAAGTATGGTGCTGTTTTTTCCCTTCGATTTTTCCAGCTGAATCAGAGTTCCTTTAAAATGCAGGCTCGGAAACTAAGTAAAAAATACTTCTGCTGTTTTCAGCTGATCCCTGATGATCCTTGCCTAATTAGGAGCACAGGAAAGATAATGTGTGGTTTTTGCCATGTGAATTAGGCTCAGATCTCAGAATAGAAAAATGAAGATGCAATATTGCAAATGCTGCTACGTTGGTGGATCATGTCCTGCGGACAGTCCTTTTTCCTAGCAATCTCACTCTCTTCATTGCTTGTTCCCATTTAATCATGTATGAACCTCTCTCCACTGCTCTGATTCTAACTGGGCACTGAGTACCATCCCATATAACTAATTGGTAGCCTTTTTGATGGGCCAGGGAGATTGAACTCATCAGTTACCCTTAAGGTGGTCGCCCCAAGCAAAGTTTGAGGCATGTTGGCAGGAAGTAGTGTGTAGATGGGAAATTTACCCTGCTCTTGCCCATGTTATACTCATCCTGTGAATGCACAGAGGACTTCAATCTCCGAGAAACTCACTTTAAAACTGAACAGAATGTAGTAACTAAGAAACCCTGAAGCACCATGCGCCAGTGGCACAATAATTATTATTATTATTGATGGTAATAATAATAGGAACCATCTGCACAGGCTCAGCTGGTCTCCTCTGCTCCCCCAAATGAAGTCATGTTTCCTTTCCCTCTCAGCACTCCCAGTTTGTCTCAGAGCAGTAAGCGTTTTCTTCTAAGTTGGAGCTTCCATCTTCCATCCTCCACTCCTTTCCTCTTCCCAATTTGTTGCTATCCAAACTATAGGGAACTCTTTGGCTTCTCTGTTGTAGTCACAATTCCGTTCTTTCCCCATGCCTGTCTCCATCATAACAGAGCAGCACCTTCCACTGTCTCTCCTATCACCAGTGGAGATTTGGTACTTCTGTCTGCACATACCATGCTAACAACCTCTCCTTCTTTCCTCTCCCCTTCTGAGCTTTTACCAGAAAATGGACTATGTAAAGATGACACAGCAGAGGGGGGAAAATCCAGCAGATGCAGAGCCAATATAGCCAACTATACTCTCTTGCCCAATGGAGCCTGAGTAGTGCAAGGTGCAAATTGAGATAATATGGTCAAAGTGTTCCTACACCCTCGTGATTCGCAGGTGCTGGAATAGCCCATAGTGCTATTGGCAGCCAAGCATAACTTAGGGCAGCTCTAACCTGCACTGAGTACGTAGCCCCAGGATCAGGGATACACATTGCCTCTTCCTTCAGTTGCTGCATTAGGCTCAGGGGTGAATTCCCTCCTGTGTATTTTCAAGTCTCATCTCTTTACTGATGCAGACATTTGCTTCCCCTCCCATTAACCCTAGGAAGCCAACACCGCCCTGGCAGAATGAGTTACATTCTAATCTGTCTCATGCATCTTCAGAAAAAAGGAGCAGCTACATCTGATAATTGAATCTTTATCACTTGTGCTGATGTAAGAGGCAGAAAGACCCAGCTGGGTTTTCAGATCCCATGTGGAATTTGCAGCACCAGCAGTTAGAAAAAGAAAACATCTTCTGACTGGTGAACTGAGCAAATCTGATCAGAGAAATCACTGACAGGAAATAAATAGGGGACCCCAGGATGCCATTTTTAGAATCACTTTTCAGAGCAGAACTGCAATTTAAAAGTGACAGCTGAAGCTTGTATTTCCAAAGAGTTCTTTTAAACAGTGTTTCAGAGAAAGCTAACAGCTGATGCTTTAGGTCTCCCAACATGCATTACAAAGCAAAGAGTTAGATACCAGCTGTGCAGCAACTGTGCAGGCAAATGCAGCAGTTCACAAGTAGTCTGGCATTTTAACCTATTTTATTGAAAGAAGGAGTATTTATAAAAAGAAAAGGAGGACTTGTGGCACCTTAGAGACTAACCAATTTATCTGAGCATGAGCTTTCGTGAGCTACAGCTCACTTCATCGGATGCATGCTGTGGAAATCGCACAAGACATTTTATACACAGACACCATGAAACAATACCTCCTCCCACCCCACTCTCCTGCTGGTAATAGCCTATCTAAAGTGATCATCAAGTTGGGCCATTTCCAGCACAAATCCAGGTTTTCTCACCCTCCGCCCTCCCACAAACAAACTCACTCTCTTGCTGGTAATAGCCCATCCAAAGTGACCACTGTCTTCACAATACATATGATAATCAATGTGGGCCATTTCCTGCAGAAATCCAGGTTCTCTCACCCCCTCACCCCCCTTCAAAAACCACACACACAAACTCACTCTCCTGCTGGTAATAGCCTATCCAAAGTGACCACTCTCCCTACAACCTGCATGAAAATCAAAGTGGGCCATTTCCAGTGTCCTCCACGAAAGGGAGATGGAATTCAGCTGTATTGAGTACCAAGAGGAGTCTTCACTGAGGCTGCTGGACACAGACTTGTAGTTTATTCTAGCTCCCAGAGTGACACAAACAGACCATGGAGTGGAGTGTCATCACATAGGGTCACCATAAGTCCTGACCTGGACTGACCAGTGATAGGAGGGGCTACATACTACATTATGTGATTGAAACCAACAGTGGTATGTTCACTCACTCCTTTTGGGAGAGTGCCAAAGTATCTTTCCCTTCCTCTCGACCAGTCCCATCTCGCTCTTCCAAACTGTAGCATCTATAAAACTACAGAACACTCCCCTTGAGCCAGCACACAGCTGGGCAGGTTTCTGGGGGGAGGGTGCAGGATACTGACTGTTTGTTGAGGGTGGTGTAATGAGTAAGAATGTGGCAGAGAGATTATGGATGCGGAGAGGCTGCCAGGGGGACAGTAGATCGCTCAGAGTCCACTAAAGGGAGTCCTGAGGCACTGGGAATACATTTTCTTTTTGATATCTGATTTTCTCCAATATACAGTAATTCAAGGGAACATCAGCTCAGATCAAATGAAAACTGACTGAACTACCTCCTGCCCAAAACTTTGCTGAGTTTTGTTTACCTCTTTCGTTTCCTGTTTTATTTTTCATTCCAATTGATGTCCCATTGCCATTCCAGGATTTGAAATGTCACCAGAGCTTGTTTTTTATGAGATGTATATCCCATTCTGACAGACTCCAAAAGATATGGATACCTTGGATCTCTTGTGTGCATATTTGAAGCAGACCAGACCTGAGGTTACCCACCCATTGGTATGAACTAGCCTGGGACTGGAACCATTATCAGGTGGCTGAAAGGCCATAGGGCTATCAGCCGAGTCATAAATTGCCCTGCTGTCTTTTTCTCACTTTCTCCAAGCCGAGGCTGAAATATAGACACCTCATCTCTGAATCTGATGGCTTTTTAGGACCTTAACTTCCTCCTATACAATTGAGACTCCTTATTCTTATCAGTCTTGACTACAGGATTTGATTAGCGAAATGTATGGTTGCACCTGCCTAGATGTATTTTTTGTAACATTTGCCCTGAAGCAAATCTAAAGATGAGTTTTCTCCATCTCAGGAGAATTTATTTATTTATTTTAAAATTCTAAAGTATATTGTTTTCAGCTTGTGCAAAGTTCACCCTGACAGTCGGCTGTTAAGGATCAAAGCTTCATATGGCACATGGAAAGGTCAAAGCAAGCATTAAATTGTGCATTGTAAATCAAAGCTTTGTAATTCACAGGCTGTGGCTCAGAATTTTCATACAAAAGGAACAGGATAAGAAGAAAGATTTCATCCCTTCTTCGTTCTGTTAGCCCCACAATTCGGTCCTGTGTCACAGCAGTGCCACTGCCTTTTGCTGTTAGGAAGGTTTTATTGCCACATCTCCTCACAGTTGCAGTGTATCTAGAGGAGGTGCCTGGGAATCAGGACTTCTGGATTCTATTCCCTGCTTGGACACTGACTTGTTGTTGTGTGACCTTGGGGGAAAATTTCAAGTGTCTAAGTGACATAGGAGATTAAAGTCCATTTTCAAGAAATGATCTAGCCACTTAGGAACTTAAGTCTCATTGAAAGTCAGTGGGTCAATGGGACAAAGTGCATAAGGGACATGCTTACCATGATATTTAAAGTTGCTGATCGGTGCTTTTGAAAATCCCACTATGCACCTACCTGTATCTTTAGATGCCTAAATACCTTTGAACATCTGACCCTAGGTCACTTCTGAAAATGGGACCTAGGTTCCTAAGTCGCATAGGCACTTTTGAAAATTTTACCCTAACCCTTTCTGAACCTCCGTTGCCCCATTGCTAAAATGGAGATCATAATACTTCCCTACTTCACACTGGGCTTGTGAGGCTGTATGAAATAACATATTTGTGGTACGCTTTGAGATCTTTAAATGAAAGGGCATATCAGGTGTCAATGCTTTAATTTAACAAATAATGAATGCATAAGAATGGTCATAGTGGGTCTGACCAACAGTCCATCTAGTCCAGTATCCTGTATTCTAAGAGTGGCTGGTGCCAGATGCTTCAGAGGAATGAACAGAACAGAGCAATTACCAAGTGATCCATCCCCTGTTGCCGAGGCTTAGTTTCTAGCAGTCAAAGGTTTAGGGACATGCAGAGCATGGGGTTCCAACCCTGACCATCTTGGCTAACCGCTATTGATGGAACTATCCTTCATAAAGCTTATCTAATTTTTTTTATCCCAGTTATTATTTTGGCCTTCACAACATCCCCTAGCAAAGAGTCCCACAGTTTGACTGTGTGTTGTGTGAAGAACTACTTCCTTTTGTTTATTTTAAACTCATTGTTTATTAAAACCCTATTAATTTCATTGAATAAGCCCTGGTTCTTGTGTTATGAGAAGGAGTAAATAACACTTCCTTATTCACTTTCTTCACACATTCATAATTTTAGAGACGTCTATCATATCCCCCCTTAGTCTTCTCTTTCTAACTGAACAGTCCCATTCTTTTTAATATCTTTTCTTATGGAAGCTGTTCCATAGCCCTAATCATTTTTGTTGTCCTTCTCTGTACTTTTTCCAATTCTAATATATCTCCTTTGAGATAGGGCAACCAGAACTGCATGCAGTATTCAAGGTGTGGGCATATCATGGATTTATATAGTGTCTTATTTTCTATCCTCTTCCTAATGGTTCCTCACATTGTTAGCTTTTTTGACAGCTGCTGCACATTGAACTGGTGTTTTCAGAGAACTATCTCTTTCTTGAATGGTCACAGCTAATTTAGATCCCATCATTTTGTATGTATAGTTGGGATTATGTTTTCCAATATGCCTTACTTTGGATTTTTCAACATTGAATTTCATCTGCCACTTTGTTGCCCAGTCACTCAGCTTTGTGAGATCCCTTTGTAACTCTTCGCAGTCAGCTTTGAATTTGACTATCTTGAGTAAACAACCTTATTATAAACAATAAAGTAGAAATGCACTTGTTTAGTAATAGTGACGCCCTACTAAAATCCACTCCCTGTCAAGTTTGAGGCCAAGTTCTTGGCTGAAAGCATATTTCCTTGTTTGTTTGTAAATTTTGAAGAAAATATTGATTTAGTTAGGTTCTCATAGCCACACAAAAGTTACTGACTTAGCTACAATTGATTTTTTAATCAGTTTAGTTAAACCAGTGGAAATCTTGTTGTTAACATACGTTCATTGGGCTACACCTGGTTTATATTGATCTAGTTTAATTGACTTTACTGATTTTAAGTGTGTCCACACAGAGGTTTGTACTAACTAAATTGACCTAAAAAACAATTTTAGTTTTGTGATGCAGACAAACCAAATGCCAGCTCTTGCCAAGGCTTTAGGCCTCAGCTGAGCACTGATAAATTCATTGCTGGAAACCAGACTGTTTCACCTGTGTGTTAGTATGACTAAGATGGGTATTGAATTTATAACAATGTGTTTAGACTTTATGAAATGCTTGTAAGTTGCTACATGCATTAATCTCACTTGTAATATCTTTATTATATGTATAAGGTAATATTTAAGCTTGGCTTTATAACTGTAAAAAATGTTTGCTCTGGAACTGTGAACCTGCCAGGAAGGATTGTCTTCTGCTCATCAAGAAGGCTATTGAAACTAAATGGGCCATGAAGAGGCTATGTGCAAAAGGGCTCATCCCATCAGCTTGAATTCTGGGAGAAGGAAATAAAGATAGCTGACAAGAAAACCTTTCATCTCATATGCTGTTTAGACTCTCACAGGGCTGGAGCTATGAAACAAAAGTAGAGATCCCCAGGGTCAGCCTGGGTAAAGCCTAAAAACCATCCAGTTCTGACCGATTATTACAACTCTGTCACCTTTTGGAACGATATACTGTTACTCATTTCTGTATATATGTTGCCTTCTTTAACCTGTAAATAACTCTTATTTCTTTTTTCTAGCTAATAAATCTTTAGTTGATTATAGGATTGGCTACAGGTGTTGTCTCTGGTGAGAGATCTAAGGGTACGTCGACTCCTGGACCAGAGGCACAGGCAGAGTCGACGGGGGAGCGGCAGCAGTTGACTCACCATAGTGAAGACGCCACGATGAGTAGATCTAAGTACATTGACTTCAGCTATGTGTAGCTGAAGTTGCGTAACTTAGATCGATTCCCCCCCCTCCCCCAGTGTAGACCAGGGCTAAGATATAAATTGAATGGTCCCTTGGGACTGGAAGCAACCTGAATCTTTTGTGATCTTTGGTGTATAGCAACCAACCATCACTAAGACTGAAGTGCCCAAGGGGACTGTCTGTGACTCCATGGTAAGACTGTTATAGTGCTTTAAGAGGTCACACTTGTTACGGGTTTAGTGAAATCTAATTATAGAACACACAACCAGTTTGGGGTCTCTGCCCTGCTTCTTGACAATCTGCCCTGAATTTGGTACTCACACTCCAGACAGTGTGACAAGTTTAACTAGTGTAATGTTTATATGTAGATGAGGCCCAAGAAGAGGGCAGAGGAATTGTATTTTGATTCTTCTGAGGTGCTTTGAGTCCAGTTCTGATTTAATTTACTCTGCTGTCAATCTGCAGTAGGTCCACTGAAGTCCACCAAGATACAGTGTAAAAGCGATCAGAATTAGCCCTGAATTTATCTTCCTTTAATGATTTGTTCTAAATTTGTGCTCAGGTTAGTGTTTATGAAAGTGATGGATTAGAGACAAGCATGGTGTGAGCAGACCTATTGTGACTTGTCCACCCACAGCAATGCCAATGCACCTCAGTCCTGATCTGCACCAACTGCACCAATCCTAGATATTCCCCATTTGTCGTTTCATCAGAGTTCTGTCCTCTAGTAGCCCCGGCTGTTACAATACTAGGATCCAGTAGCAACCACTTTGTACTCTTGAACAAGTGCCAAAGCTATTGCCTCACTCCTTCTCATTCCTCCCTTAAAGTCAAAAATCAGATTTCTTCTTTCCAGAGTGATCAACTGCAATCCTGCTCCTTGTGTTGTAAATACAAATAAAGTTTATTTGGAGTAGGTTGGAAAATAAAGAAAAAATCCCATGTCTAGTCAGATGCAACAAAATCACTACTGGAGTGGCACACATTTTGTATTTGAAATAATATTCTTTATAACACAGATTAACAAAGTTACTATCGCTAAACTAAAAAGCTGCCAGTGCTTCTCCTAGCTCATCAGTTTAGATTTTCTTCATGTCTCAATAAGGGGGCCTAACAACCAAAAGTTTCCACTTTTCCTTCATATTTTCCTTTTAATATATCACACTTCATTCTGATGCTGAGCTGAAGCCTGGGCCCAATCCAATTTACTATAGTGGAAGAGCCCCTTGTCCTTTGAGCCCAGAACAGTAAGACAGTGTGTTTCTGCCTGTTGCCCAACAGTGGTTATTTGATGATCTAACTCAGGGGGTTCTCATTTCTGTTCCAAGGGGGCTTCACGGCTTATAAAAACATTCATATTTACTAAAAGGTTGTTTTGTACCCTCAGGAGCTGACATAGAAGCTCACCTTAACTCTTTTGAAGAATTTATGCGTCATTGGCAACAATCACCTCAACATGAGTTCCCAGTGCAATGCAGTGGCCAACAGGGCTAATGTGATTCTTGGATGTACAAAAAGGGGAATATCAAGTAGAAGTAGAGAAGGGATATTGCTGTGGCACACAGCATTGTATGACTGCTACTAGAAAACAGTGTCCAGTTATGGTATCCACACTTCAAGAAGGATGTGGAAATACTGGAGAGAGTTTGAAGGAGAGCCACAAAAATGATCTAGGGCCTGGAAAACAAGCCTTACGATGTGAGGCTTAGGAAGCTCAATTTATTCAGCTTATCAAAGAGAAGGTTGAGAGGTGACTTGATGGGGCTTCTCAACCTTGTTAATAAAGACATAACGAGAGCCAGTGGCTGGAAGATAAAGGTAGATAAATCAACCTTGAAATAAGACACGCTGTTCTCTCTCTGTAGGCAATTAAGCATTGGAACAGTTTATGGGGGGAGATGGTGGACTCCCCATCACTTGGAATCTTTTTAGAGATATGCTTTAAACCAGCTTCTGGGAGAAATTCTGTTGCCTGTGTATGCAGCTCAACCCATGCCTCAAGGCAGATGGCTAAGGCCTTGGGTGTTTTTCATTGTCCTCTTTAGCAGTGGTTCTTTTCTATGAAGAAAAACAGCTGTGGCACAGGTCGGCCGTGGAGTTTTTATAGCATGTTGGGTGGGTCTCAGAAAGAAAAAAGTTGAGAATCCCTGCTCTGTAGCATGGGACATGGTTTGCCTGCTGTGACCTGGGCATATCCCACCTAATTAATTTTCTGCCATTGCAGGGGCCTTGAGCACTGTTGGCAGCTTGGTCTCTCATGTTCTCTTCCACTAGCACACAGTTTCAGCTCCTGAGGACTGAAATCCTTTAGTCTCATTAAAGTGTTGGGCATAATATAGGGATATATGCGTGAAAATTAATGGCCTGTGGTATACAGGAGATGAGACTAGATAATCTGGTGGTCCCTTCTGGCCTTAAACTCTATCTATGAAAAATTTTTAAACTCTCTTGGGAGAGAATGGTTTCTTACCATGCATCTGGAGATAACCTGTATTTGCAGGCTAGTTACCATACAACATCACATATAGAGCACAATATTGAGTTCCTCAAGACTTATTCAGATCATGCAGGAAGATGTCAACTGCCACAATAAGACATAGGTAGATCTCACTGGGTGACAAATAGGCACAACACAATATTATCTCCAGGACTCCAGCTGCGTGGAAAGGCAAAGAATCACTAATGTGAAGCGGTGAAAAAACAATACCAGCTAGAGAATGAGATGAAACATGAAAAAGCATCCTTCTAATTTCTATAATATAAACGTCCCCCCTCAAGAATCCCAACTAATCAGAACAAAAGCAGTGACAACTAAACTCTCTGAATAAATTAAAAATCCATGAGTCTAAAGTATAAAAGAGCTATCAAAGCATGCTAGGCAGAGGTTGTCAGTTCTGAAAGGAATTCCTACACATCCTCACAGCAGCATCCTAATCTCTATAAACTGTTTGCAAGAACTGTGCTGAGGCAGCCCCAGCTAACTCTTGCCCCGCTTCTGAAAGGAGGCACTATTAACACTTACATGAGCAGCTGAAGCCATTCTGTGCTGCTCTGTCAGAAAACAGAAATGCCCTCACTAAGCTACTGTTTTGCCAGCTCTATATCTAGATGGAGGACGTTTTAGCAGGCAATTTGCTGCCTTTATGTGTCTATATCGTGCCCAGCACCATACTAGTTGGCCACCAGTGGTGTAAGGGGTGAAAAAAGAAGTCAGTAAACTGACCTAAACATCATATTCCCCAAATGAGAAGTGTGTAAACGCCGATTATTGACTATACTGCTGCTTACCACTCATATCCAGAATACCTGAGTGCTGAGTGGTGAGAAGGGGAGCGGGGAGAGATGGAGGGTTCTATCCATGGCTCTGCTGTTGGCTCATCACTTAACCTTCCTGTGTCTTTCCATTCCCTGCAAAGGGAGTCTGTCAGCTGTAATTAACTGATCTTTTTGAGATACTTGAATGAAAAGTGACACAGATATGCAAAGTATTTTGATGTCTGTATTTCTGTCTCTTTTTTCTAGTTTTGAGTGTGCCAATCACAATTTAATCTAGGCTCCACCTCTCAAGCTGTATTGTTCATTTAGAGTCAGCTTTTCAAAAACGTGGAAGCCTAGAGCTGTGCATCTACTTTCAAGGAAAATTCCCACCACTGCATGTGCAAATCATGTGAGGCACACAGTGTTGGTAGATGGATAGATTCGAGAGAATGGCAAGTCCAGAAAGCAGGCATAAGGATAACAGTAAAGGTTTTTTATTCATATAGTATCCTTCATCCATAAAGATTACAATGTGCTAGACAATCTTTGCAAACCTCTGATCTGACCTCTTGCTATCAGCGGCTAGAGAGACCGAATTCCCCCTCACTGCTACAGGTCCCTTTGTCACACATGAGGTACAATGGTGAGAGAATTATGTACTGCTGCTGTCCATGTTGTACTGGTCTCACATTGAGAGCCTCTATTCAGTCTGGTGCACTGTCAGCATTCAATGATCTATACACCAAAATAGATGTGTGAATCAGTCTAATCTGTACAGTGTTGCTTTATTTTCTTTTTTCTTCTTGGCTCTCAAAAGCAACCAGAAGGTGAGGATTAAAGAGGTTTTCCATTGTATGATAAAGAATTCCAGAATTTCTCTTTGTATGACATGGAATCAGAAAGGGCTTCAAAAACTGGGCTCTTCTGAGTACCTTCCAATCCCCCATATCTCGGACAGCAGCTTACATTTGTTCCTCAAATGGTTCAAGCTTGTTCACTGGGAAGAAATAGCAGGAAAGACACAGAAGGGTTTAGGATTTCAAACAAATGCACTTTTCTGTATCACTTTAAATTAAACTAAATCCACATGGTCACTCATTTTGTTGAGATTTAATATGCCATTTATTGCATGTTAATTAAATACGGTACAAATTAGTCTCTACCAAGGACTTCACAGCTGTCTCTGTGTTGCACACCGTGGCTACCTGAAGTATCACAGAGACAGTGCGGAACTGAATTCAGATTGTCCTGCTCCAAAAGTGCAAGCCCCAGAGAATAACCGTTTGCTGTTAGGGCGTACAGGGCCTATGACATACAGTTAAGCATTTCTGATTCTATACAAACATTAGTCAGTTTACTTTAATATGTTTAATTGGTTTCATACTGAGCCCAGTTCCTTGGGGAAAGGTGTGTGCATCAAAGAAAATACTGTGAAAAGTGGCCTCATTTGCCTCTCTGTTTGGCAGTCACAGCAGAGGGATTAAGGACTGAATAGGCCATAGAGCTTAAACTGCTCTCTCACTCCTATGACTGGTCCCTCCCAACCAGGTTTGAAACCCATTGATAGGGCAGTTTAAGGGCAGCTTGCACAGCTGCTACCTGTGGCCAACCCAAACTGAAGATGGAGGGCTCACACCTTCGGGGGTGCCCATCCATCACCTTTCACTAGCACTAAAACCACTTAGAAATATATTGCAATGAAAATTTTTAAAAAGTATGTTCATGCCCTTTTAAGAACTAGAGGAGAAGGATGCAGGGTCCCAGTAGGCATAGTCCTAATGACCAAATGATACTTCAGAGTCTCAATGAAGTGAGAGAAAAGAGTTTTGTGTGCTAATTATTTAGAAAACACTGCATTTCTGGGTGCATCCATCCTATAAAGTAATAACTAGTCAGATCGTCAGTTACACAAACTTTGGAGCCAACGTATTTAGCCAAGAATATGGTCTTAACAAGGATTCCTCCAGTTATTATTAGACTGCAATACCCGGTAATTAAATATTCTACACATAGAAGTAGAAATATTTCTTCTTCCAGCTACTGAATGAAATGAGATGCTGAGGCACCTGGTTTTGTTGCGGGGGCCATCTGAATAGCACAAACAGTGGCCAGCTTGAGTGAATTAACTACCACACCCATGTGAGTCAATAGCTGTACAGTATCCCTGGGTTCAGACAACTGAGTCAATCCCATTGCACTGTAGCAAATGCTAACTAGATGCCAATTGATTTTAAAAAATACTGATTCCACAGTAGCTAAGGTGATTGGCTCTGCTGTGCAGCACTGCCCTCTGCAGTGTAGAATCAAAACCACTCAGATGTTTGGATTCCATTTCCCCCTTGTAGCTAGCAAACTGAAAGGAACAGAAAAGCTCTAATACTGACAGCTGATGGAGATTCTCATTTAGTTCTATCTATCTCACACTTTTCCCCATGGTATCTAAATACACGTTGTAAGTAAAAGCCTGTGTTTCTTCAACAAAATATTCTGCATTCTGTGTCACAAAGATGTGAGGTCTCTGTGCATATAGCTACAGAGTATTAAAAGTGCAACACAATACGGGGAGATGCTAAGCTCTACATAAAGGAGACCACCCATAAAGTTCCCTTTCTTCTTTCCTGGGCCAAAAAAACCACATATAAAGATAATAAGGCTTTGAAAATAAAAATGGCATGTCCCTCATCCTGGAAAAGGCTTTCAGAACTATAAAAGCAGACCTTAAATTACAGGTGTTTTACTATTTCTCTGTACAGCGTGTCCATCTGCAATTTCTCTTCTGCAGCCCAGTGTCACCTCTCTTAAAATAACAGTCTGGAGCTACTTTGTGAAATCGTTCAACCTTCCAGAAATACAAAGGTATAGATTCTGCTTCTTTTCCCTTCCCCTCTGCCCTCCAGCACCAACCTCACCGGCACCCTTTCAATAGACACTGTATTACCAATTCTTTTGGGAGGTTACCGTGATTAGCGCTATTAAATATTTGCATGCAGTGTGAAATAAATAAGATGGGGGAGGTATTTAGCTGCATTTTATATCACTTTTCGAAGGACCTAGAAGGAATGACTAGAGTACTCAAATGAGCAAAATTCAGCCCTTAGTTCAACAAAGTTACACTCTCTTGCCCAGAACTGGTTTTGGCACATAAAGCAAACCTGCCTATTATTTTGCACTAAATCAAATACTTGATGCCTTAACACCTGCACATAACAAATGAATGACGCCTCTTTGACTTTTTGTTAATACACATATTCTCTATGCTAGCAAAGAAAAAAGAAACACTCTTCCTTCAAGCGCTTGTTTGTGGCTCTTTAGTGCCACTGTCTGGTCGTGATTTAAATTTTATATAGAATTGTAAAATAATTCATTTTCAGAGGTAAGTAAGATGTCACTGTTATGCCCCAAAACATAGAGAGTATTTAAGGTTTTTGGGTGGCGGAGGTGAGTGGCAGGTTTGTTAAGTGAAATCCTGGCCCCACTGAAGTCAGTGGGAGTTTTTCTGTAGAGTTCCATGGGGCTAGGCTTTCACCTGTTATATTTATTAGAAATGGTGGTGAGCTGGTGAATTCACACACAGAGCCAGATCTGTAATTTCTCAGTGTGCTGGGCTGTTCCAAATTGGCATTTTGGGTCATTGCATTATACAGAGAGGAGAATAATGAAGTTCTGATTTTCCTCAAAGTGGATCCAAGGATTTTACTGCAGGTTTGTCTCCAATTATCTCTCTGTCTGTCTGTGTCTGTCTGTCTATCTATCTCTGGCTTTACAAACGGTTTGTGTGAGCTGTTTAAGAGAATAATTCTTCTTCGCACAGCACACAGTCAACCTGTGGCAATCCTTGCCTGAGGAGGTTGTGAAGGCTAGTTCTATAACAGGGTTTAAAAGAAAACTGGATAAATTCATGGAGGTTAAGTCCAATAATGGCTATTAGCCAGGATGGGTAAGGAATGGTGTCCCTAGCCTCTGTTTGTCAAAGGGTGGAGACAGATGGCAGGAGAGAGATCACTTGATCATTACCTGTTAGGTTCACTGCCTCTGGGGCATCTGGCATTGGCCACTGTCGGTAGACAGGAAACTGGGCTGGATGGACCTTTGGTCTGACCCAATATGGCCATTCTTATGTTCTTATAATTCACAAGAAATAATTTTTTTCCAACCAATTTCACCTTTTAATATTCCCCTGTTCACAAACTCATCCTGAACAAATTGTGACACTTTAGCAGTTCTGCCCACCTGCGGAGATTCCACTGAAGGGGGCAGGAGGGTTTTAACTTGCATTCTGGGCTTTACAGGAGGCGCTCAGAGACTGTGACAAGAAGTGCGGTACACATGCTTAGTCAGGCTGATAGGCTGAAATGTGCTGACTCGGCATATTCCTGGGTGCCCTGACCATGCCTTCTTCCTTGCCAACACTCCCGGGTGTTCAGTGATCACTCAGGCTATGCGAACACTGGGAGCTAGGGGTGTGATTCCCAGCTCATATAGACATACTTGCACTAGCTTGGCGAAAGTTAGCGTGCTAAAAAGAGTAATGTAGTACGGGAAGCAGGAGCAGCTTGCACAAGCTAGCTGCCCCAAATACAGACCCACAAGCTTCCAGACAGGTTCATACTCGGAGCAGATAGCTCGTGCACTGTTCCTGCTTCCTGTGCTACCACAACGACGCTACTATTTTGAGTGTGTTAGCTCAATGAGAGGTAGTCCAAATATGCCTGTGCAAGCTGGTAATTGCACTGCAGCTCCAAGTGTAGACACAGCCTATGGCCCAAATCCTCAAAGGTATTTAGGCTGCTAACTTGCACTGATTTCAATAGAAGTTAGAATCCTAATTACCTTTGAGGATCTGGGCCTCAGTGCTTAATATATAATTAATCTGCATTATTATTCTGTGTCTAGCTCCAACAAGAGCTTCACAGTGCCCTGCATGGACCCTCCCTCTAGGATGTTCAACCCTTAAAGGCACAGTCCCCATTGCCACATCACCCACTGTGGAAGTAGCACTAACCAGCTACAAGACCCCATGGAGTAAGGTTTGCAAGTATATTGGGACCCACAACCCCCTGCCTGGTGGACCTTCTGCAGAAGCTGATGTAATCTGGGCCTGAATCAAGCCCACTGTGGCTGCCATCTTTGCTCCATAAATGGCAAAGTGTTTCACACAAGTTTTACAATACCATGATCTGCATTCTCCCAGAACACACCACTACTGGCATTTTTGTCAAACTCTTGGGGAGGTGGACTGAAGCTCACCAAATCCCATCCTCTCCCCAACACTGCCCAAAAGTCCTGGGTTTCATAGGACTTCCTCACTTGAACCCACAAAACCCCCTGTCCCAGTTGAAGTGGCTCCTGTCCTACAGGGCTGGCTGGGCTTGGCTGCCCAAGCCAAGTATTGTGAAATAGGGTTGCAGCGCCATTCACTCAAATTTGGCCTGGCACCCCCCACCCCATTGAGGGGGGGGGGTCAGACCAAATCTGAGCAGTACTGTGACGCCATGCACAAAGGGCCAGGTTTCAATGCCCCCACAGTAGGGAGCCAAGCCCAGCCAGCCCTGCAGGACAGTAGCTGCCAGAGCCATCACTGCAGCGTGAGTCCAGGGCAGTCTTCTTTGCAACTCCCTCCCAGAGCCTTCTAAACCCTCCAGGGGCAACATCTGACCCTCCCCAGGCAGCCCACCCTCCCAGGTGCAGGACTGCTCCTGCTTTACCAGCTTACAGTGTTGGAAGGCATGCTACCCTCAGCACCCCCCCCCCAATACAATAGTAATGTGGAATAATATTATTTTAATTCTTCTAAAGAAAGTAAAAAGATGCATCTGCAACAGAGCACAGCTTGATTCCTCATGGTCTAGTCCCTGTGTCTCCCACACCCACCTTTTCTACACCCTTTATTTGTTATCCCTTGTTGTACATCTAAAATAAATTGTAGAGCCCAGATTGGGGTGGCAGAGGTCTGTCTTTCTGTATTTGTCTGTCAAGCAACATGTTTCACTATGGTTCTACATGAAGAATAATAATGGTGAGGAAACTGAGGTCTCCCAAAAATGTATGCATCTTGTCCAACTATACTGGTATAAAGTGGTACAGCTTTCTTGTAGACAAGGCCTAACTCACAAACTGTTTGCTGTCAGGATTTGATACTAGAGCTGTGTGATTGGTCACACAAGTCACAGGGTGGCACTGTTTTGTTCTCTGATTGGATAACTAGACTTTATAAGCTGTAGGAAGGGCTGACTAGTTTTGGGAGCAGAGTATTTTACTTTTATTGAGAGGGAGCTAGAGCTAAAAAGGCATAAGGGATTTTAACAGATGCTAGCCTTTATTTCTTTCTCATTTCCTACAATAGTATTACATTCAGGCTATGTAGGTGGACCTCAGATTTAAAAAAAATACCTGCGTTACTCCCGGACACAGAGAAAGATAGACATAAACTACTGGAGGGGAGATTTACTGGCTATTTGCAGAAGACTTTAATGTGGCAGAATAGACACCTCTGAGTAAGAGGAATTGAGAGAGCAGCTGTGTCCACTTTTATAAGGGATTTTGTTAGGTCTATTTGGAGTGGGGTAATAAAAGGATTTAGTTCAGCTGTGGGCTGTTTGAATGCTGCCTGCAATGATAAAAGCTTTACTTCAGGGATCTCAAGAACACAAAGCTAACGGGGGTTTTGTCAGGTACATTCAACAGAGACATTTTTCCCTAGCAGAGAAACTTTGTCTTTTGGGATATAAGAGTTTTCATTGGGTTTAAAATAATATTCGACTCTAGCATGATTAGTGACATGTTTATTTGCATGAAATAAATGCTTCAGCACAGAATAGCTGTGACTTTGGGACTGCCTAATTAACCCCACACCATGTTTACATTCAAATCTCTTTTGTCACATTCCCACAAAATAACTGCATTTGTGTATACAAGTGCATTGTAGTCTGTGAAGGGTATGGGGAGGGACCCTGGTCCATCTCACCTGACTAATTGCCTCAGTGCTGGGGTTTCACTGTGCCATCCCCTGTACAACAATATTTTATAGGTATCTCAAGTGTCTTTACTGAATGTACTGGTCTCCTATTTTCTGTCACCACCCATCCCTTTCACTACAGTTTAGGAAACTCCCTCTACTAGCACCCTTTCTCTAGTTTCACAGTCCCACTCCCTAATAGTGAGAAGTGAGGACAGCCACCCAATGTTAAATAACTGCTTTGACTTGCAAGGTGGTGACATGAAAAACAGCAGGAAGATCCTCCTTCACCACCACACCTACCTTATGTGGTCCTCTTTCTTCTTGTGACACTGCTGTTTGTCTTCTTCTGTTTCTTCACCAGCACCCAAGGTGAACATTCTTGCACATGCACATTCTTGCAAAACAGTCTCTTGCACCAGTATTGGTGGAAAGTGGATGAAAAGGTCATGAACGTCATCAAAGCAAAAGCAAATTCAAATTCAATTCAGTGTTTGTAGATCATTTTCTGTGCTATTCTGCCTACTTTGGGTAAAACTCTGAACTCAGGATTTGACAGGTTAAGTAGGGGGAATGCTTTTCAACTTTGTTTTAAGACCTGTGCAGCTGTCATTTTAACATCTGCACTGAGATTCTGTTAACTGATCATAAACAGGCTGTTGTGTTTCTTTCATTTTAAAAAATAGCTTTTCCGTTTCTCCTACAAGAAAAATATCTATTGTGACGGATGGATAATATGCACATGGAAAAATAACTTTTACAAGTGACTGGTTAGAGCCTGAAAGTGGATGTTTTGTATGCATGTAAAAATACACAGGCCAGTGATGTCAAAGGCTTAAAAGGAAAGATCATTACAGGGTCACTACACGCATCTATGCTACTAAATTGCCTTGATCCTAGGGAACAAATCCTTACAAAAATAACATATAGTTTGCCAGTCAGTTAAAAAGCCAGATTCCTTTGAATGCTGTCTTCTTCCTAGATAGTACTGCTGTCACCATTACTTGATATATAGTTTTTCAAATATTTAAAGTATTTTTGTTGCCACATGAAGGACAGCTCTGGAGTCCATGTAAAAGATTTACAAGAAGCACTTAAGAGACTTCAAGGAAATAAAGAGCAGAAAATATCCTAGTGTGACCCTTCTGCCAGGCCAAGTTGGTAGCAGCAAGGGTCAGGTTCAGTACACAGGGGTTCCCTCTCATCAAAACAAATGTAAAACTGGCTCGAGCCCCCACCCAGTGACCTGGGAAAATCTTACACCCCCCCTGGGCGCCTCAAAGAGGCAATACTTCCCCTCTCGCAAGCACAGAGTCTCAGTGTAGCAGAGAATCTTTAATAACATGAGGTAAACAACATCAGCATTAAACTGGGGAAACACCACAACTAGTGTTCATAAACCAAACCATGAGCAAAGACCCACCCCAGCAAATTGGGCCACATCCTTTCCCTCGGGTTCTTGAGTCCCAGAACCCAAACGTCTCTTGAGTCCAGCAATCCACAAATCACCCAAAGTCCAAAAAGTCCGGCCCCAGAGTTCAAAAGTTCATCTGCAGAGTGTTACTCCCCAGTCTGGCTAAATATGTGCCTGTGTGGGGGGGCAAAGAGGTAAGGGGGCACCTTACGTGACCTGAAGCTGACTGCCCCACAGGGCTCCACTCTGCTCCGCCACGAATGGCTCCGCTCTGCACAGCTCGCCGTCTCACAAACGCTCCACTCCGCCATCTCACGAACAGCTCTGCTCTGCACAGCTCGCCTCGCCATCTCATGTACACTCCGCCAGCCTATCCATGAACAGCACCACTGCACTCTAGAGCTTCCGGCTCCCCACTACTTGACACAGTGCTCAGTGAGTTCAGCTCATAGTAGTGGGAGCCTTAGTGCTGGTGCACCATAAGGCCAAAGTGAATTGAGCACAGTACCTGTAGCAAGACTCTTAATAAACCCAAAATTAGCTCTGACATTCCACAGTGGAGAGAGACAGAGGTGCAATTGGTGTTTCAGGCCCTCACAAAGGGGCCCACACCACTAGGTACTAATACCTGTCTCAAACCTCTCTCAATTCACAGCGTTTTGGAACCCATGTCCCTTGCCTAGCGAGTACTACTTAGTTGATGGTGAGTCCCTCCATCATAACAAAAGGCCAAGTACAGTTCCAAGCACAGTTCCCATAATCAGGGTAATAACAATTTATTCTTCCTGCCCCAATAACAGAGACACTGGGGATCCCACAACAGCCAAAGTGACCATTTGGGCAGCTATGGCCTCATTCTAGGTGGGGTGGGTGTGCCTATGCACATGAGATCGGCTCCTGAAGTTCTTTTCCACAACTTGCCACACCTCACTACCAGATGTCAGGGTGGAGCTCATCCTGACTCTGCTTACACTAGTTACATAGGTCATGTCAAATATACAAAAAATGAGATGCATTATGGAATACCAAATCCCAAAAGGTTCCATTCTGTGAGTCAGAGTCTAACAAAACCATGAGGACTCAGAGGAGAACTGAACAGGTTCAGGAATTGTGAGTGCCTTGAGGCAGGTGGACTGAGATATAATGTGGGTGAAAAAGTCTGTCTCTTGACGATACATTGCTTATTGCTGTTATAGTTATGTGAGGGAACTGGATGACTTTAAGGATTGGAAATGGGAGATGGAGCCTTTTGTCTGTTTGTCATCAGACCCCACTGGTGGCAAATGGAAATGATTACCATCTGATGGCTGTCTGGTGGCCCCTATGTGAAATGAATTGGTGGTTCTCAGTCCAGTTGCGAGTGCATAAAATCCACATCGTTAAAATTATTTTTCCAGTTTGGAAGTGTCAGGAGAGAGGCCAAACACTGATTTGAGAATGGAAACTGGATTTTCTCTTTATCCAGTAGGCAATTCCTCCAGCCCACACTGTATCTTTTCAGTGGATATACCAAGGATTTCAAACTCCAGGACGATTAACCTGTCCCCTTTCAACCAATGATAAATTCACTTTAAAGAAAAGAAAATGATCTCAGACTTCTCTCTGCAGGGGATAGGGGCAGGGTTGCAGAAACCCCATGGTTTCTATCCAGCCTCACTGTGTGTTTCCACTTAGCAATGTGTTTGGCTGCAGCAGAAGATTTAGCTTGGAGGTCATCAAGCCAGTACCATGTATCATTGATCCTATCTTCAGCTGTCAGTCCTGCTCCCTGAGTTCAAAGGCATGGATTAGGTTTGAGAAGCCACAGTTCTCTTAAAGCCTTTTTAGACCATCATGACAGGTTTCAGAGTAACAGCCGTGTTAGTCTGTATTCGCAAAAAGAAAAGGAGTACTTGTAGCACCTTAGAGACTAACCAATTTATTTGAGCATAAGCTTTCGTGAGCTACAGCTCACTTCATCCCAAACACTAAACAGACTATACAAATCTGGTTTACCAAGTGTCTGTCTTTTTTCCACATGGGGATCCTGGAGGTCTAAGCTTCCTAGTGACCACAAGAGCTCTAGTCTGAGGATCTGTCAACACAGCAATTAGGCACCCATGGCTGGCCCATGCCAGCTAATTGAGGCTTGCAGGGCTTGGTCTGCAGGGCTGTTTAACTGAGGAGTAGACATTCGGGTTTGCAGTCCAACCTCTGGGACCCTCCTGCCTTGCAGGGTCCTAAAGCCCAGACTCCAGTCCAAGCCCAAACATCCATACCCCAGTTAAACAGCCCCCCAGCCTGAGCCCTGCGAGCCTGAGTCAGCTGGCACAGGCCAACCACAGGTTACTAAGTGTAGTGTAGTCATACCCTGAGCGGCATAATCGGTTTCCTTAATTCAGCCTGCTTCAGGGAGACTATCTTTAAATCCTGCTCAGTCTTTTGAACACCCCTCTTCCCTTTCTTTCTAGAGAAACTGTTTAATATTCTTTTGATTTCAAAGGGTACGTCTAGGCTGCGTTTTAAAACTCGCAGCAGCAAGTCTCAGAGCCCATGTAACAAACTCAGGCTCGCCCTGTAGCACAAAAAACAGCAGTGTGGATGTTCAGGCTTGGGCTAGAGCTCGGTCTCCTAAAGCCAGAGAGGGATGGGTTTCAAAGCCCCACTGCTATAGACCCAGGCTCTGAGATTCTCTGCCATGGCTTTTAAAACCCACTGTAGACATACCCTAAGATCCCAGGCAGAGCAAAACAGCTGTGTAACTTTGGGCTGGAGCCTGGAAGTAGCATCTTCACTGCTAACAGCTCAGCTATTGTCTTGTGATTGTCCCCAAGTGCTTGTTGGGAGGCTGCTTCCTTAGAGCTCGTGTGGTGTTCTTCAACTTGTTAACTATCTCAATGACCATGACACATACAATATTCATAAAATTATTACTGATCACAATTCCTAGCTTATTACATAGCAGCTCCACATCCACTACAGTGATCACTGAGGAATGCAGTATGTGCTGGAATTTCTCAGTCAATATCTTGGGCCTCTCCTAGAGTTATGCAAAAACTGAGGCATAACAAAATCAGAGAGAACTTTTGAGAATGTTGGGCTTAAGTACCTTTCCCAAGGTCACACACAGTGAATCAGTGTTCAAACCAGGATTACGACCCAGATCTCCTGACTTCTGTGCTCAGACTTGCTTTGTGCAAAATTGATCATAAATCTTAGTAACTGCTACTGCAAGTTGATCTGATGAACTGGAAAGCAGATGTACATGATGGACAAGAGAATAATAGATGAAGCTGGGGAGAAGAAAATGAAAATAACCAAGTCCAAAATATTTCTTTTTTTTTGGAATGCAGATTCTTGGGGTGATGGGGTTTGAAAGCAGATTTTTCTACTGGTTTACATTTTACAGGCAGTAAATATCCTTAACTATTTATACCAACCTTCATCTACTTTAGGTCTGAAGGCAAAAAGTATATTCAAAAGTGATGTAAATACTAGATTCACTGAAGAATTTTAACAATACCAAACGACTCACCCAGCATTCCCTGCACAGCCAGGATGCCTGTTGAGTTCAATGGGATATCATTTGGGGTTTTTAAAATTTATTTATGAATTTTTATAAAAACTTCACAAAGTTTTACACAAAGCAAGAATTTATTATTTCAAAATTCTAATATCATGTAAATGTAAATGGCCCAGCAATCAGACAAGTGAATTCATCATAAACAGCTTCTTTAATGAAAGAGATGTGGGGGGAGGGGAAACACTGCAGATAAAGAAAAGAATCTCATGACACCATTGTGAGAGAATCTCACTGTAATAAGAAATGGAGGACTTGTGGCACCTTAAAGACTAACAAATTTATTTGAGCATAAGCTTTTGTGAGCTACAGCTTATGCTTATGCTCAAATACATTTGTTAGTCTCTAAGGTGCCACAAGTCCTCCTTTTCTTTTTGTGAATACAGACTAACACGGCTGCTACTCTGAAACCTGTCACTGTAATAGTATTTGACATCTGACTATACATCTTATGGAGAACCGCAGGGGGAGTAAATACAGAATATCCAATCAAAAACAAATCACTACTTTAAAAACCCTTTAAAAAAAAGTCTTTGAACATATCTTCCGAGGAAAGTGACTCTTGTTCAGCCACTGAAATTGTATAATGAGTGTTCTGAGTGCTAAGAAATTCAGGATCAGAACACTAGATATGGCCAGGTTGCTTCTTTTTTCAGGCAAAACCTTTGGGGGGCACCAGGGAGGTTCCCCTCTCAGCATCTCTGTTGGGGTAGGGTGGCGTTTGCCCTTCTCATGGAACAGACTTCTCAGAAACTCTGCGGATTCTAGAATCACCAAAGGTGCTGGGGCACTCTCCTTCCTCTCTCACCCTGCCCCAGTTGCAGCTGCCACCAGGATACCAGTATAGAGGATACAGTCCCAGAATACAGGGACAGATTTTGTCCCCTGACCTGGCCTCTATACACTGCTGCAGTGGCACACAGGGGCTGCAAATGTGCCCCAAGGGGCCAGAACAGAATTCCACCACCATAGGCACAGAGTAAGTCTGCCAGAAGTGGCCCTGTCCTGACCCCTTGCAGACTCTGACACGGAGGTCTGTGCCAGAGTGGGAGTAGGTTGGCCCCTTAGCATTAAGTGCTACAGAGGATTCTGAGCCCCTGGTTGCTCTAATTTATGTTGGAGTTGCACTGACCCCAGAAGCAGGCCAGAATCCTAAAAGCGCAAGGGCAATTTAAAGACACCTTTCCCCTCTGACTGCACTTGGTTCTGCACCTCCCAGAGGCACAGGATAGAATATTAGCCATTTTCTTTTCTTGGGCATTTCTGTGGGTCTGAAGGGTGGCTGATGTACATCAATCATTCCCAGGGCCATTCCCTCTTACCATCCACCTTTCTCAGCCTCCACCCCCTCCCTCAGCATGTTCTTTGAAGCACCCTCCATGCAGTCTGTATCAGGGTGTGGATGGGGATACAGTAGGGATTGAGCCCCTTCTCTCCGAGCGGGGGGAGAACTACACCCGGAGGGGCTCCTGTATGCACACATTCAGGGGGAACTGTCCCATTCAGAGATAGGGAGATGAGAAGCTAAACTGAGATTGAATGCAGTTTGTGCCATATTTTATCCAGCTGAACAAACAACAGCTGATCTATTGATTCAGGAAAAAAAAGTCTCAGAACATCAGAAGCTTGAGACTAGGTAATCAGAGTCCTGAGCCACTCAGGCTAGCTGTGACCAAAAGACAACCTTTCCTTTTAGACTGAACCTTCTAGACAAAAGCAGGAAAGAAAAACTGGGACACAGAACTGAAAGGATCAATCACTAAAGAAGCCGGGCAGCCCTGTCAGTTTAACATGAAAACCAAGGACAGCAGAAAGGTTAGCTTTGAGGTATTGCAAGAGAAGAACAAAGGTTAATGACTCTGAAAAGACGCAGGTCCAAAGTGGCTCAGACTTCTTGTCGGAGTCATTCTGAGCCTTCATTAATAAACAAACCACAAACAAACCAAACTCACCAGCCTCTTTTTTGAGGGTTTTGTTTTGCAGGCAAAAAAGCTGTGAACAGGGAAGATTTTTATTTAAAGGACCATGCTCTAAAGGATTTTCCTTATCAAAGTAAAAAACTGATGTGGTCTTACCTGTATTGTTCATAGCAACTTCTGTTGCTATAAGTGAAAGAATCTTAAACATTTAATTACTTTTCACCATATTTTTTTGTGTCCAGAAGAGAGGAAGCCATGACTCTGTGCCATTATCCTCAATTTCTCCCTGGCACAGCAGATATCCCTTGAGTGGTCCATGTGGGTCAGGTGACCTCTATGTAAAGGAGCGGACCAAAGGGTATGTCATTCTCTGCAGCATTGTCCCCTTCCATCCCTGCAGGATAGTCATGACTAAGTCAGAATCATCTTTCACAGTGTGGGACATTACATCCCAACTGTGACACCCTGTACCCTATGTTCACCACTTTTATTTGGTTATGATATATTTTGTACAAAGTATGCCTTGTGAGGTATCATTTGAAAACTTATACTCTGCTGAACATTATTATTCTGTTGAAATGTGTGTGGCATAACTGCATGCAAAATTATTAGATTTTGCTATATGATTGTTACTGAAATACGTTGTATTTCTGGGTAATGCTCACAAAGCATTTTCTCAGAGACAAAGTCATACTAGCACATCAGCAAAGTGCTAATGTGCCATTACTGGCTTAACTGGCCATCCACCAGCGGGGGAGAAGGTATCAACAAGAAATTTACATTTCATCCTAGAAATGGTTCAAATCTCACTACACAGAACTATTTGTCTACACCCCGGCAGGGAAGGGGCATAATCCTTAAAGGGAGGAGGAGGGTGTAAAAATAGGATACAGTGACCTCCACATCATTCCTCTCCTCCTCCTCCTCCTCCTATCTCTCTGCTCATGGCATCAATGAATACCTGAACGACATTGAATTGGGGGAGGGTCCATGGCTGAAAAGAAATCCAGCCTGTGAACTGTTACAGCTTATGGTGAGAGAGACCTTTTGCTTTTAATTTCATTTAAATATTAGCTCGGGGTTTTATCTTTTTATTTCTTTTGTAACCAATTCTGACTTTTATACGTTATCACTTGTAATCACTTAAAATCTATCTTTCTTTAGTTAATAAACTTGTTATATTGTTTTATCTAAACCAATGTTTTTGGATTGAAGTGTTTGGGAATCTCTCTTTAGGATGATAAGGCTGGTGCATAATTACACAGTGTTGGAATGATGGACTTACTATGAGCTTATACTGTCCAGGAGAAAACTGAGCAGTGCAAGACACACATTTCTTGGGAACAAGACTAGGACTAAGGATTTCCGGGTGTCGCCCAGTATGTAGTTCAGGAGTGCCTGAGAGAGCATTCATGTATTTAGCTGGGAGTGAATTTACATGCTGAAGGCTGCATGAGCAGACCAAGAGTGGCTGTTCAGGCAGTAAAGTAGTGTAAAAGGCACCCCAAGCTAGAGAGTTCAGGGGACACCGCTGTTCTACAGTGCACATTGTATCCTGGGGAATGTCACACCTACTAACCCAAGAAAGGACTCAGGAGCACCAGTTAGGAGTCTATGAGAACACAGCTGCTGTAGATGCCAAAATGACATAGGAGACAGTGCAAAGGCACACAGCCTCTTTGTGCACCTTTTTGGATCTCCTGAGATCTACATGTTTAGAGGACTGAACCCCTGGCCAATTACCTAGCTTCTCAGTCATGACAATTCCATCTGAGTGGCAATTCCTGTCCCTTATGTGGGTTTTTCCTGAATAGAGGAATCTGTTCCTCAGTTATTTAGAACTTGGATGCAATCCAAAAAAAATAAACCCATCAAAAGCTATACTAATTAATTCATAAGCACAATGTAAAAAACAACAACAACCTTGGCTATTATGCCACGAAACCCCTGGAATGAATCTGCTTCTCCAGCTTCTACCTAAAATTATTAGTTCTTAAATAAATATTTCCTGGGATGTATTTGAAGACATCATTTGCAATTCACATCAGATTTACTTTCTAATTAAACAGTGCTTACAAAGTACTACTAAAAAACGCATGTAAAACCATCAAGTGCAAATACCCAGAGTGACACATGCTTATGACTCCCCCTCATATCCAGAACATTTATGATATTCTCAGAGACTAGCAGCTGTTCATACACTATTGTATTTAATTACCAAAAACACCTTATTAAGGGGATGTAATCAACTTAGCTAGGATTCATATTTAGACTCTTTAAAAGGGTGAGCAGTAGAGGAGTAAAACAAATGCTAGTAGGAGATGTGATCAGGAAATGTGAGGCAAATCCCTAATACAAAAAGTGCCACTAGATCTTTAAAGTCCATAACAGCAGACAGAAACTCAATTTTTAAGGTCTTGTCTGGAAGATCTACACAATATACTATATAACATTCTTCTTATGTACAGAACCTAGGAAGGTTGAATGACTGAACTGACCTTATGGGGATTTAAACCTATAGTTCTAGAGAATCAAGATACAACTAACATAAAGCTGAAGCATCTATACCATCCGCTGGGGCTTTGTGGGCTATCCGGTAAATGTAATATCTATCTTGAGTGATATTTATACTAGTGACACAGCACAAAGATTATCGCTTATATCGATTTATATATTAAGTGAAAAATATCTTCTCTGATCTGCACTATCTAACTCAACTGAATATCTTGCACTCAGTTCCGAAGAGAGCTGGGCAAATACTGCAAAAAAGGACTTGTGGACATATCATTTGAATAAAATCCATGAATTCCCTTGGATAGGATTCACAACCTATTTGCATAAACATTTGTATAAGAAAATCTTTGTTTGCAAAAATGTTTACAGAAAGAAAGAGTCATGAATACTCATGTGAATGTGTATTTGCACTGGAAGTATTTGTATGGCCACTTCGAAAGCTCTCTGTGGTTTTGTGAAAAATCCAACCAGTAAGCATGTGACTGAGGTTCCTGAGCTCCCAGTGGACCAAAATATGTTCAAATAAACCATAAAATGAATATGTTTTAATAAAACACAAAGTAATATTTGGCTGACTGCTGAAATAACATTCACAAACATTAGGATTCCAGTTTGATCCAGCTGTGTTCCGTTCCTTTATTATTCACAAATACATGACTCTTTGGAGGCAGCCTCAAATGCACTCATTCTAGATATCTATTCAACCTACTGTGGTCCTTATAACACTTTGCTCATCCAATCAATGAACAGAAACAAAATAATATGACATGGGTGACTTATCTTAAAGTTTGCATACCAAATACCAACACTGCATACTGCATTATGCTTAGGCTTGAAAAGATTAGGGTTTTTATCATAAATGTCAGTAAACATTGATTTTACCATAGAAACACAAACCAACAAAAAATCTTTCTATTGATAATAATTGAAATGTACAAGTAGGCAAAGTAAAAAAAATGCTGCTTACGAACTTAGAGTTTGAATTAAGGATATTTAATGTGTATATTTTGACATTTGAGGTTGACAATTTGTGTTTTGATGGTTTTAAAGCTTTAACTTTTTGAATCTGAACATCTATTGTCATTAAATAATTATTGTCTGAGGCCCCACTGTTTGACTCCCTCCAATAATTTCCTGTAACTGTGAAAATTTAAATCAATAGAAATCAGAATTTTTAAAAGAAAAAATAAACAATGATATCATCCATCAAAATTATTGGGAGGAAAAATGAATTCTGCCTTGCCTAACTATGCCTCCTTAGACTAGTCTCACTTGTACCATCAGCTGAATATTTTCGAACACTGACTATATTCTCCAAAACCAGATCGAGGACAATATTCACTAAAGATAGGATTTGGCAAATTTCTACTTGACTAGTTGCACAAATTCACAAAATTCAAAGTCTGTACATGAATAATTTGCAAATATAGAAGGAGATTAAATTTGTCAAATAAATTGTTAACTGCACCCTCGTTACCTAATGCTATTCCCTACCCAAAATGCCCTGTGGTCTCTGTTGATGTTCTCTGTGTGTTGAGCATAGAAAAGAAATCCACACAGTGGAAAAGAGAGTTGTGGTGAGGTTCAGACAGGAGAAAAATCACAAAGTCTTTGTGTGTGTGCGCGCGCGTGTGTATGTGACAGTATTTAGCACTGGTGAAAGACTGGCATTTCTGCAGTATATATGTTTTATTTAAACTACAAACAGGAGCAGCTCACAGAAAGAATATGGAAGCTTCATCAACTATGAAATGGAGGGAGGCATCTCTAGGAACAAGAGAGGAGTTCAGTCTCCATGGTACAGTCAGCCCTGGGCCTCTCTGCTGGGACTGTGAAAACATGCACCAATTAGTGCCAGAGTGTAATAATTTTAAGTTACTCCTGACCTGGGGTGGCTTTGAACCCTTGCGATGCTCTGTCTCAGATTACAACTCACTTGAGCCACACGGTCCTCTTTCTAAGGGTATGTCTACACTATGAAATTAGGTCGAATTTATAGAAGTCGGTTTTTTAGAAATCGTTTTTATATATTCGAGTCTGTGTGTCCCCACAGAAAATGCTCTAAGTGCATTAAGTGCATTAACTCGGCGGAGTGCTTCCACAGTACCGAGGCAAGCATCGACTTCCGGAGTGTTGCACTGTGGGTAACTATCCCACAGTTCCCGCAGTCTCCACTGCCCATTGGAATTCTGGGTTGAGATCCCAATGCCTGATGGGGCTAAAACATTGTCGCGGGTGGTTCTGGGTACATATCGTCAGGCCCCCGTTCCCTCCCTCCCTCCATGAAAGCAGCAGCAGACAATCGTTTCGTGCCTTTTTTCTTGAGTTACCTGTGCAGACGCCATACCACGGCAAGCATGGAGCCCACTCAGGTAACCGTCACCGTATGTCTCCTGGGTGCTGGCAGACGTGGTACTGCATTGCTACACAGCAGCAGCAACCCATTGCTTTGTGGCAGCAGACAGTACAATAGGACTGATAGCCGTCATCATCATGTCTGAGGTGCTCCTGGCCACGTCGGCCAGAAGCGCCTGGGCAGACATGGGTGCAGGGACTACATTAGAAGTGACTTGACCAGGTCATTCTCTTTAGTCCTGCAGTCAGTCCTATTGAACCATCTTATGGTGAGCAGGCAGGTGATACGGATTGCTAGCAGTCCTATTATACCATCTTCTGCCGGGCAGGCAAGAGATGAGGATGGCTAGCAGTCCTACTGCACCATCTTCTGCCGAGCGGCCATGAGATGTGGATGGCATGCAGTCCTTCAGCACCATCTGCTGCCAGCCAAAGATGTAAAAGATAGATGGAGTGGATCAAAACAAGAAATAGACCAGATTTGTTTTGTACTTATTTGCTGCCCCCTCCCCCCCACCCTGTCTAGGGGACTCATTCCTCTAGGTCACACTGCAGTCACTCACAGAGAAGGTGCAACGAGGTAAATCTAGCCATGTATCAATCAGAGGCCAGACCAACCTGCTTGTTCCAATAAGAACAATTACTTAGGTGCACCATTTCTTATTGGAACCCTCCGTGAAGTCCTGCCTGAAATACTCATTGATGTAAAGCCACCCCCTTTGTTGATTTTAATTCCCTGTAAGCCAACCCTGTAAGCCATGTCATCAGTCGCCCCTCCCTCTGTCAGAGCAACGGCAGACAATCGTTCCGCGCCTTTTTTCTGTGCGGACGCCATACCAAGGCAAGCATGGAGGCCGCTCAGCTCACTTTGGCAATTAGGAGCACATTAAACACCACACGCATTATCCAGCAGTATATGCAGCACCAGAACCTGGCAGAGCGATACTGGGCAAGGAGGCGACGTCAGCGCGGTCACGTGAATGATCAGGACATGGACACAGATTTCTCTCAAAGCATGGGCCCTGCCAATGCATGCATCATGGTGCTAATGGGGCAGGTTCATGCTGTGGAACGCCGATTCTGGGCTCGCGAAACAAGCACAGACTGGTGGGACTGCATAGTGTTGCAGGTCTGGGACGATTCCCAGTGGCTGCGAAACTTTCGCATGCGTAAGGGCACTTTCATGGAACTTTGTGACTTGCTTTCCCCTGCCCTGAAGCGCATGAATACCAAGATGAGAGCAGCCCTCACAGTTGAGAAGCGAGTGGCGATAGCCCTGTGGAAGCTTGCAATGCCAGACAGCTACCGGTCAGTTGGGAATCAATTTGGAGTGGGCAAATCTACTGTGGGGGCTGCTGTGATGCAAGTAGCCCACGCAATCAAAGATCTGCTGATATCAAGGGTAGTAACCCTGGGAAATGTGCAGGTCATAGTGGATGGCTTTGCTGCAATGGGATTCCCTAACTGTGGTGGGGCCATAGACGGAACCCATATCCCTATCTTGGCACCGGAGCACCAAGCCGGCGAGTACATAAACTGCAAGGGGTAACTTTTCAGTAGTGCTGCAAGCTCTGGTGGATCACAGCCCCCAACGTGGGATGGCCGGGAAAGGTACATGACGCTCGCATCTTCAGGAACTCTGGTCTGTTTCAAAAGCTGCAGGAAGGGACTTTATTCCCAGACCAGAAAATAACTGCTGGGGATGTTGAAATGCCTATAGTTATCCTTGGGGACCCAGCCTACCCCTTAATGCCATGGCTCATGAAGCCGTACACAGGCAGCCTGGACAGTAGTCAGGAGCTGTTCAACTAGAGGCTGAGCAAGTGCAGAATGGTGGTAGAATGTGCATTTGGACATTTAAAGGCGCACTGGCGCAGTTTACTGACTCGCTTAGACCTCAGCAAAACCAATATTCCCACTGTTATTACTGCTTGCTGTGTGCTCCACAATATCTGTGAGAGTAAGGGGGAGACGTTTATGGCAGGGTGGGAGGTTGAGGCGAATCGCCTGGCTGCTGGTTACGTGCAGCCAGACACCAGGGCGGTTAGAAGAGCACAGGAGGGTGCAGTACGCATCAGAGAAGCTTTGAAAACCAGTTTCATGACTGGACAGGCTACGGTGTGAAAGTTCTGTTTGTTTCTCCTTGATGAAACTCCCTGCCCCTTGGTTCACTCTACTTCCCTGTAAGCTAACCATCCTCCCCTCCTCCCTTCGATCACCGCTTGCAGAGGCAATAAAGTCATTGTTTCTTCACATTCCTGCATTCTTTATTCATTCATCACACAAATAGGGGGATGACTACCAAGGTAGCCCAGGAGGGGTGATGGAGGAGGGAAGGAAAATGCCACACAGCACTTTAAAAGTTTACAACTTTAAAATTTATTGAATGCCAGCCTTCTGTTTTTTGGGCAATCCTCTGTGGTGGAGTGGCTGGTTGGCCGGAGGCCCCCCCACCACGTTCTTGGGCGTCTGGGTGAGGAGGCTATGGAACTTGGGGAGGAGGGTGGTTGGTTACACAGGGGCTGTAGCGGCAGCCTGTGCTCCAGCTGCCTTTGCTGCAGCTCAACTATACACTGGAGCATATTGGTTTGATCCTCCAGCAGCCTCAGCATTGAATCCTGCCTCCTCTCATCACACTGCCGCCACATTTGAGCTTCAGCCCTGTCTTCAGCCCACCACTTACTCTCTTCAGCCCGCCACCTCTCCTCCCGGTCATTTTGTGCTTTCCTGCACTCTGACATTATTTGCCTCCACGCATTCGTCTGTGCTCTGTCAGTGTGGGAGGACAGCATGAGCTCAGAGAACATTTCACCACGAGTGCGTTTTTTTTTTCTTTCTAATCTTCACTAGCCTCTAGGAAGGAGAAGATCCTGTGATCATTGAAACACATGCAGCTGGTGGAGAAAAAAAAAAGGGACAGCAGTATTTAAAAAGACACATTTTATAAAACAATGGCTACACTCTTTCAGAGTAAACCTTGCTGTTAACATTACATACATAGCACATGTGCTTTCATTACAAGGTCGCATTTTGCCTCCCCCCACCGCGTGGCTACCCCCTCAACCCTCCCCCCTCCCCGTGGCTAACAGCGGGGAACATTTCTGTTCAGCCACAGGCAAACAGCCCAGCAGGAACGGGCACCTCTGAGTGTCCCCTGAAGAAAAGCACCCTATTTCAACCAGGTGACCATGAATGATATCTCACTCTCCTGAGGATAACACAGAGAGATAAAGAACGGATGTTGTTTGAACGCCAGCAAACATACACTGCAATGCTTTGTTGTACAATGATTCCCGAGTACGTGCTACTGGCCTGGAGTGGTAAAGCGTCCTACCATGGAGGACGCAATAAGGCTGCCCTCCCCAGAAACCTTTTGCAAAGGCTTTGGGAGTACATCCAAGAGAGCCGCGAATGCCAGGGCAAATTAATCCTTTCATATGCTTGCTTTTAAACCATGTATAGTATTTTAAAAGGTACACTCACCGGAGGTCCCTTCTCCACCTGCCGGGTCCAGGAGGCAGCCTTGGGTGAGTTCGGGGGGTACTGGCTCCAGGTCCAGGGTGAGAAACAGTTCCTGGCTGTCAGGAAAACCAGTTTCTCCGCTTGCTTTCTGTGAGCTATCATCATCATCATCTTCTTCGTCCCCAAAACCTGCTTCCGTGTTGCCTCCATCTCCATTGAAGGAGTCAAACAACATGGCTGGGGTAGTGGTGGCTGAACCCCCTAAAATGGCATGCACCTCATCATAGAAGCGGCATGTTTGGGGCTCTGACCCGGAGCGGCCGTTCGCCTCTCTGGTTTTCTGGTAGGCTTGCCTCAGCTCCTTAAGTTTCACACAGCACTGCTTCGGGTCCCTGTTACGGCCTCTGTCCTTCATGCCCTGGGAGATTTTGACAAAGGTTTTGGCATTTCGAAAACTGGAACGGAGTTCTGATAGCACAGATTCCTCTCCCCATACAGCGATCAGATCCCGTACCTCCCGTTCAGTCCATGCTGGAGCTCTTTTGCGATTCTGGGACTCCATCATGGTCACCTCTGCTGATGAGCTCTGCATGGTCACCTGCAGCTTGCCACGCTGGCCAAACAAGAAATGAGATTCAAAAGTTCACGGTTCTTTTCCCGTCTACCTGGCCAGTGCATCTGAGTTGAGAGTGCTGTCCAGAGTGGTCACAATGGAGCACCCTGGGATAGCTCCCGGAGGCCAATACCGTCGAATTGTGTCCACAGTACCCCAAATTCGACCCGGCAAGGCCGATTTAAGCCAGGGGTGGAGTAAGGAAATTGATTTTAAGAGCCCTTTAAGTCGAAAAAAAGGGCTTCATCGTGTGGACAGGTGCAGCTTTACATCAATTTAACGCTGCTAAATTCGACCTAAAGTCCTAGTGTAGACCAGGGCTAAGTCTAATTGTGAAAGGTAGTTAAAAAGAATGTTGTGCTGGTATGTCCCCGGCTCTTGTAATCATTCAATGAAGGACACCTGTGTCCAAATTTGGTTAACAAATACAAATCAGTTGCTGAGTCATATAAGTAGCAAACAAGGATCACACATTTCTCTTGTTTCTTTTTTTATTCTGCTGGCTCAGGGACTGGGGGAGGGCCATTATATAGTAAAAAAAAAAAATAATTTTGCTCCTTCAGACAAACTGTGGGCATGAAGTTTAGGCCTGAAACTCATTTCTCCACTGTCACCAAAAAAGAAAATATTTCCCTGGAAATAGGATTTTGTACACCAGTCCCCTCTCTTTCTCCTTCTCTGTATATCTAGGTATTTCTAATGCACTCATCATTGTGGTTTTTGGGTACCATCCTTAACTACTAGGATAATGACTAGGATAATGTCCAGTTGTCATTTAGTTTCGATATTAGGCAGATATAGATAATTAATTACAGGGTTCTTTCAAGTCTCACTAAGCAGAATCATGGGCTTTTCAAACTGCAATAAGAGCAGAGGGTACATTAATTCTTTTCAGTTGTTCAGCTGACCAAATAAAGTCCTAGCTTCTCTCCCCAGATCAGAATAATTTAAATACTGTAGCGAGGGGCGTGGCTGCCCTTAGAGATGGGCAGAGGGACAGCTGCAAGTCCCCCCTGGTGGGCAGAGCAGGATACCCACACCCATCCCGCCGGCAGCAGGGGGCAGGACAGGAACTAGAAGTATAAAAGGCCGGCCCTCCAGCTCAGTTGGAGAGGAGCTACTGGAGGAGAAGGATGCCTCTCACCTGCTGCTGGAGCTCAGACCCAACAGCAACTGCTGCAGCATCCGAGACCTGAAGGGACTGCCAGAGCTTCCAGTCGCCGGCGACATCGAGGAGTTGCTGGGGCTGCCGTTAGCTGTTTACCCCAGCGCGAGATGGATATTGAACCCAGGACCCAGGTACGCCCTCAAACGGGAGCGTAGGAAGTAGCTGAAGGGAGCTCAATATTGTTTGTCTGTGTTGCTGACTGACAGACGGCCAGTGTGTTGTGGCCAGATTTCCCCGCTGACCCAGTGGCAGACCACTTTGCCTTTGTTAGGGTCCTGGGCTGGGATGCAGAGGAGTCGAGTGGGCCTGCATCCCCCTACCCCTAATACCCCACCCACGGGGTGGCAGCATCCCCACCACAGGCCAAGAGGCCTGCGTTTGTCGGTGGTCTGCCAGAGCCAGGACCCCTGGCTGTTTGCTGCCCTGCCCTGTTTGAGGGCCTGGGCTAATAGACTCATTATTGTTCTGCCCTGAATACTGGCCAGAGCCACCTAACTGATTACTACCTCATCCTGCCAGAGGGCCAGGGCTTATGGACACTGCTGCTGCTCTACAGTCTGTGGGCTAAAGCCCCCTAACTGTTTAGTGCCCTGTCTGGTCAGAGGACCGGGGCTCCTAGACTCTGTACTGGTTTACCCCGCCTAGTGGCGGAGACCCCGATGCTAATTCCCCCCTGAACTGTGCTCTTCCAGTGGACTTGTAGCGAGGGGGCGTAGAGGGACAGCTGCAACCACCTTACAACACCAAAGACAACAAAATGACAAAGGTAGAGATTCTGATAGCCACTATTGAAAAACTACAGAGATCTGATCCAAAGGCAAACTTTACCCTGCTGTCCTTATTGATTAGTATTTCCTAATCCGTTCTCTATAGGTAAAGAAGATCAGTAACAAACACTGACTGGTGAGAGTTGTTAAGCAGCTGTAAATCAAAGGCTTTCATCCTGTTTGCTGTGTATGGTCTGGGGAGGTGAAAAGTACATAAGGATGCTGCTGGCTGCACTTGCATGTGCTCTCTTGGGAGTATGGTAAGTTGGCCAGCATGAATGTTTGATCTCTGTAACACACTGTTCTCTATCTACAAAATGAAATGAAAGGAAGTAGTGTAAGGTAGATGTTAGAACAGGGGGCAGAGAGGCTGGACTCTTGATTTGTTTCTGGTTCTGCCACTTGACTCAGCCTGACTTCAGCCAAAATTTTCAAAGACAGTTGCTGATTATGGAAGCCTCTGTTTCTGAGTGTCCAACTTGAAACATCTAGGAGTCTCAACTTATGCAAAAATCCAAGCACCCAATATTAATGGACACTTGGTAAATTTAGGGCCTGAGCCAAAGCTCACTGAACTCAGTCAGATCCCTTCAATGAGCTTTGGATCAGGCACTTGGATTTTAACTTCTGTGCATCTCAGATTCTCCATCTGTAGGGAGACAAAATGAGAATATCCACTAGATTTCACTGTGTCCCTGGAGCAGAGTACTGAGCTGGGGTTGAGGAAATCTATTCATGGATCTACCATTGATGTGACCTACACCACTTTAAGTCTCAGGAGTAAAATAGGAATCATATTTTTTCACCTTTGTAAAGCACTTTGGCCCAGATTTTTAGAGGAACTTGGGCATTCCTGCGCTCAGCATTGCAAAACTTAGGAGATTTAGACTCCTAAAACACTTTTTCAAAAGGGATTAAGGCACTTAAGAGCCTAAATAATGGGATTTGGGCTCCTAAGTGCCTTAACCATCTTTGAAAATGAGTTAGGCTTCTAAATCAATTAGGCATTGTAACACTGAGCACCATAAAACCTTTGAAAATCTGGGCCTCGGTGATCTATGGATGGAAATAATTGTATAAAAACTAAGTATTAAAAAGGACATAATACTTTTCCAGGAAGCTATGAGGCTTAATTATTTAAAAGACTTTGATAGGTACTATGGAAGTGCAAAGTATTATCATTAATAATAACTGTGCAAACAAAAGAGCCATTTTCAGTAAATTAATACAGGGTCAAAGATCAATTCCAATGGTTTTTTTTTTTAAGCTTAGCATTTCTTCCTGATGGCTAGATGAGAATCTTTGTCCCTTCATTCATTGCATTCAACAGTTAATCTCAGATTGCTTTTTAAATATTAAATACCTGCTTGGGACATTGCTTTTCCTTCATTGCAATTCTGCAACATTCATCCCTAGGCTCCTAAATCCAGTGCTGGGTCTGAAAACAAACGGAGCTGACAAATTGCTGTATAAATCACATGACCCTCCCTTGGAGTTTCCTGAAGGTCAAGGGAAACATCAAAAGGAGACTCTTTTTTTTCTTTTTTTACACCCTTCCCTCCACCCACCATCAAATCAAGCAAAGCTTCTCTTAATCATTATCAGAGAGACAAAAGTTATAGTGCAAAGCAATGGACCAGAATTTCACACTCCATTTGCACAATAACTCAGAGGGCCGCTAATGTGCTGTTTGCTTTTTAGCAGGCATCTCTGCAGCCATCACTGAAATGCATTTTGGCGCTGCTCCCAGGGCAACTTAAGTATTTATGACAGCTTGTCTTGAAGTGCCTACATGAACATTAGAATGTCCATGGCAATCTGCAAATTGACCCATCCACATCAGATGGATCAGATGGAAAGAGCTTTAATCATGTGATGAAGGTTAGGGTAGATGTCATTTTTAATTTTATCTTTTTACCGCCAGCTCCAACAGCAGCTCTGATTCTCCATCCCATCTTTCGGCCAGGATATGTCAACTTGTGAAATCCTCCCATATTAACAGATGCTAATGACCTGACTCCAACTATTTCTTATTACACACTCAATCCGATAATAAACTACAAATATAAGCTCCCACCCCACATGCACCACCTCCCTCCGGACAGGGAACATGCCGTGCCAAACCTGACTGTTTTCTATTTGTCAGCTCTGAGCAACAGACAACTAATTTAAAGCAAAAAGTCTTCATGACAGCTTTCATCTCTACAGTGCTCCACGGTTCAGAGTTGTATTTTATCCTCCAAACTTTATTCAACTTTATTCCTAACACTAAGAAGCAAAGCTCCTTAACAAAAAGAAAATGTTATGAGTACAGATAACAGCAGAGGAGTAGAAAACAAACTTCAGCTGGGATCCATTTTCATACACTCAGTTTGGAATGGTGGACTATGGGAGGAAATGTGATCTAGTGACTGGAAAAGGAGGTTCTGCAGGTAAAGAGGGAAAGAAAGGTCAAGACTCCATTCAGATGCAGCTGAAAGGTCAGCACTTCTTGGGACAAGTCACCTCACCTCTCTGTGTCTCACTTTCTATATTGAGAGGATCCTTTCCTGTTTCTTAGGAGTTTTGTGAGACTTAATTACTGTTCCTCAACTTGTTTGAGCTCTTCAGATGCTACCGAAGAGAAAAGTGGTTTTAATCTGTAGGGTCATAGGCAATACCTAAAACAACAAAATTGCTAGTCATTTCCCTTCTCTGTAACTTTGTTCCCCTTCAACTCTGTCTGTCTGTTCTGCAATTTAAACTATAACATTTTCTGGGCAGGCATTCTCTCCCAGTGTGTGTTGTTGGGGGAGTGGGGGTACATAGCACAATGGGGCTTTGATCTCTTTTGGGGCCTGTAAACAGTGCTGTCATACAAATAGTTAATCTCATAGTCTAGGATTTTCAAAGGGGCCTACGGGAAATGAAAGCAAATGGGAGTTGTGTGCCTGATTCCCTTAGGCTCCTTTGGAAATCCCAGCCATAAATGACCGATTTAGGCCCTGATCCTGCATCCTTGTGTTGTCAGGTGCCAGTGTGGAGCCAAGATCTGTAGCAGGAGAGCAGAAGAAGCCTGTGACCGAAGCTGTATCTGCCCTAGACTTTTGTCCTTGAAAATTCCCCACCATTGCTATCACAGGTGCATCTCCTCTGGTGGCAGCAGAAGTGAGAGCATTAGTGTACACTGGCCACCAGCTTGTCATTCAACCAAGACAGAGCAGGCTGACATGACACACTGGTTAAAATGTTGGCAGCAAGGCTATGCTAGTTTTTACACTGCTGCTACAAGCAGGTGCCCCAGTGATTATAATACCGCACACATTAAATGGATTAGAAACTGGCTAATGGATAGATCTCAAAATGTAATTGTAAATGGGGAATCATCATCAAGCTGGTGTGTTTTTTAGTGGGGACCTGCAGGGATCTGTTTTGGGCCTGTCATAAATATAAAGGGAAGGGTAAACACCTTTAAATCCCTCCTGGCCAGAGGAAAAACCCTTTCACCTGTAAAGGGTTAAGAAGCTAAGATAACCTCGCCGGCACCTGACCAAAATGACCAATGAGGAGACAAGATACTTTCAAAGCTTGGGGGACGGGGAAACAAAGGGTCCTGTCTGTCTGTGTGATGCTTTTGCCAGGACCAAAGCAGGAATGCAGGTCACAACTCCTGTAAAAAGTTAGTAAGCAATCTAGTTAGATATGCGTTAGATTCTGTTTTGTTTACATGGCTGATAAAATAAGTTGTGCTGAACGGTATGTGTATTCCTGTTTTTGTGTCTTTTTGTAACTTAAGGTTTTGCCTAGAGGGATTCTCTATGTTTTGAATCTGATTACCCTGTAAGGTATTTCCCTTCCTGATTTTACGGAGGCTTTTCTTTAATTAAAATTCTCGTTTAAGAACCTGATTGCTTTTTCATTGTTCTTAAGATCCAAGGGTTTGGGTCTGTGTTCACCTATGCAAATTGGTGAGGATTTTTATCAAGCCTTCCCCAGGAAAGAGGGTGTAGTGCTTGGGGGGAGACGTTTCCAAGTGGGCACTTCCCCTGTTGTTTTTGTTAGACACTTTGGTGGTGGCAGCATAAAGGTTCAAGGACAAAAGGTAAAAGTTTGTACCTTGGGGAAGTTTTAACCTAAGCTGGTAAGAATAAGCTTACTGGGTCTTTCATGCAGGTCCCCACATCTGTACCCTAGAGTTCAGAGTGGGGAAGGAACCTTGACAGGGCCCTACTTTATGTAATGTTTTAATCAATGTTAAAAGGAAGAAAATAAAATCATCACTGATCAGGTTTGCAGATGACCCAAAAATTGGGGAAGTGGTAAATAATGAAGAGAACAGGTCACTGATCCAGAGAGATCTGGATCACTTCAAAAACTGGGCGCAAGCAAACAGTATGCATTTAATATGGTTAAATGTATACTTCTAGGAACAAAGACTATACACCATACTTACAGGTTGGGGGATGCTATCCTAGGAAGCAGTGACTCTGAAAAAGATTTTGGGGTCATGGTGGATAATTAGCTGAACATGAGCTCCCACTGCAAGACTGTGGCCAAAAGGGCAAATATGATCTTTGGATGTATAAACAGGGAAGTCCCAAGTATGAGTAGAGAAGTTATTTTACCGCTATATTTAGTGTTCATGCAACCACTAATGGAATAATGTGTCCAGTTCTGGTGCCTACAATTCAAAAAGGATGTTGAAAAATTGGGGAGGGTTTAGAAAAGAGCCACAAGAATGATTAAAGGATTAGAAACCCTGCCGTATAGTGAGAGACGCAAGGAGCTAAGTCTATTTATTTTAGCAAAGAGAAGGTTAAAGGGTGAGGTGATCAGTCTCTAAGTACCTACATGGAGAACAAATATTTGATAATTGGCTCTTCTGTCTAACTGATAAAGATATAACATGATCCAATGGCTGGAAGCTGAAGCTAAACAAATTAAGACTGGAAATAAGGCATAATTTTTTGACAGTGAGGTTAATTAACAATTGGAACAATTTACCATGGGTGATGGTGGAATCTCCATCACTGACGATTTTTAAATCAAGATTGGATGTTTGTCTAAAAACTATGCTCTCGGGATGATTCTGGGCAAGCTCTATGGCCTGTGTTATACAGGAGGTCAGACTAGGTAACCACAATGTTCCTTCCGGCCTTGGGATCTGTGAATCTACATGAAATCTTAAACAAAAGACAAAAAAGGTCTTGCATGGACAAAGTCAAACATGACTGCAGAATGGTCCATAATCATGTCAGTTTGTCATGTGCAGCTGGTTAAAAAATTTAAAAAGAGAGGAAAGAAAAAGACATTGTTCTCATTAAAAATGTGATTTAACAAAATGTACATCAGCTGTGCTCTTCATAAAGGTACAATTTAATTTCATATGCAGCTGAAAGTTCAAACAACCAATGATAAGTTCAACTACCTGAACAGGGGAATAAAAAATAAACAATCTTTAATAAAAATCTGGATATTTGGAATCTTTTTTTAACAAACCATCAGTGGAAGCAGCTACACCATGTTGCACTCGTTAGCACTTGGGTCATCACTGTCTCTTACAGCTCACTTCATCTTCTGAATGGAATCTGAGCTGCTCAGCTCTGTGCCAGGCTCTATACCACTACAGCTAAAGGAGATTCTCCTTTAACACAAGTAGCAAGGATAGGATTCTTCCTTCTGCAGGAAAAGGATCAGCTTTCTATCCACCCACTCTTGCAATAAAGTGGCCAGGGTGGGCACTAGAGTAACCACAACCTGGACATGAATCTGTAACAATATTTTCTTCAGACAATTCTTTCAGTTTTTCATTATTGCATCATAGGTAGAAGAAATACATTTCTAAGACACACAGTGCTGCCTGCACACAGTGTTCACGAGGTGCATCAAGAGAACATCTTCTTGGGCAGGAGGTTTATTTTTATCCTTTTTGTCCTTTTTGGTTAGTTGATTTGGTTTGGTTTGTTTTTTTTTAAAGCCAGATGAACAAAGAACATGCGAGCGTGTTGTGTCCATACAGGAGGTAACATGCTCTGTGCTTTAATAAAGAAAATGGAATTGTGGCTTCTTTGAGAGGATATAGATCTGAAAATGTTCCTTGCCTATAGCACCAAGAGTACTGAGCAAATACATCTTCCACAGCTCACAAAAGGTAGCCATATAGCAGCATGAATTGATTCTTGTACCATTTATTATTCACAGAATAATGGAATGAGTTCTTCACGAAGGGCCCCAAACTCCAATTGACTCAGGGTCAGGGCCTAAAACACAAACTACAAAAAGGGCTTCCTATTCGTATCCTTCCTTGGCAAAACATGCAGGTAGAGGTGGGCCTGAACAATGTTCTTGAGATCCCGCAAATTAATTCACTGCTCTGTTAGATATCTTTGGTTGTCTTTGCTCTGTTTGAAGGGTAAGGGATCCCTGGCAATCTTTAAAGCTTTATCGTGTCTGTTTACAAACTGCCTCTCTCCCCAACTGATTCCCTGCAGTTGTAATCAGAATTGGTAGCACTTGAGCTATCAGCTCCACCGTAACTTTCATTTAAATTTCTAATTCACACTGAGGATGAAAGACGCAATAGTTTACAAAGTTCCGTTGTGTTGTGACGAAGAAGTAGCTGTTTCTCACATCCATTTTCTCAAGTTTATGTTGAAAGATAACTTGCCATCTGTGCGGTTGCTGAAATATTTCAAAAGATGTTACATGTTGCCACAAAGTAAACGTGGCAACACATTTCCCACTGGCCCAGACCTTCCCAGCATCCAAGGACCCTCTTTCATATTTTCAGCTTTGATTGTTTGCAGTCAGTTGTAGTCAAATTTAACCATGGAGAAATCCTAGCACCATGCCCTCTGGTATGATTCAGATCACATTCTTCTAACTACAGGCCTGAAGCAGCAAATACATTGAAGACTTCTACCGGAATTGCTTTTGCATAGAGTTCTGAGTGGAGACCCTACATCAGGAATGTTGTTAACAAAATCCACTCATGTTCGCTAATGATGACTTCATACCTAAATGAACATGTGTTGAATAAAAATATTAGGGGATATTGGCATGTAATCATCTGTTTGACGGTCTTAATAAAGAACAGGAATTACATGATGTCCTGTGGTTAAAGAGCATAACTAAATCAGGAGACCTTGGTTCTATTCTCAAAGTTACCACTAATTTCCTATGGGATATTATTTCCTTCCCATACAGGGAAATTGTGAGGCTTAAATTAATTAGTGTTTGTAAATTGCTTTGAGAGTCTAGGATGGAAGATGCTGTGCAAATGGAAAATATCATTTCAGTGAACACTCATAGCAACATCAGCTCCATAATTTTATAATGTTTTTAACTGGGATTGGAAAACCACCATCACCAAATGAGAGACAGAGAGAGAAGGAAATACTCTTCTTCTCCTTTAAAAAAAATAAGTTAAAATTTAGCAGTCATTACAGGTGCTAGATTGATAGCACTGGATGAAGACTGAAGACATTTAGTTACTCACAGAATTAGATACAGCAAAGGAAGCAGCAGGGCAAGGTGCTACACAACGTGCCTCAACTAGAGCTGGTTGAATAATTCACAGTAAATAATTTATGTTGCAGTCTTGCATTCTGTCCTGTGGAAAAGGGCCCTTACACCTGTACAAGGTCCCCGTGAAGTCACTGGGGCTCCACACAAGCACTAGGGTCTGACAGTATGGTTCACATTGCAAAATAAGATCAGAGTAGGGTTTTTTTTCTGTTTGAAAATCTTTCAGGAAAAGCCTTTGATTTTCTCTATTTTATTTGTTATTTGAAATTAATGACTGGATCATTTTTACAAATAATTCTTGGTCTGGGGCTGATTTATGAGCAGTCCACTGCAAGTATTCAGTGTTCCAGAACTGAAAATGAAAACACATAATTAGAGCAAACTTTATTGAACAATCTATTTCCCCAAAGTTGGGACTAGAACTTGACTGTATCCCTTACACAAGTGAAATTATAAGGGTCTGCCAGGCTATGTTATAGATGTTCACATATGTATACATACAAACTCATCTTCCCTCCACCTGTCTCTGCACCCTTTCCAATACAGATATATCAGACCTTCCCACACAGCTCCTTGGAGGAGGCAGAGAATTTATCCCCTCAGCTTATTTAAAAGACATACAGCTCTGAGGGCTGGAGGAAGAGCCATTCAGTTTAAAAGAGAATGGCTATCGCCTGTCCCATAATCAGTGGGACCCAGGTGCACAGATTGACAAAGTTCTTTACTGAGTGTTTTTACTCACGTTTCTCTAATCAATATCCCTTTAAAGTCCCATGAATCTATTCCCTAACCCAGCAGCTCTCGGCTCAGGAACATTCCCTGAACACAGCTTACTTCTCTATAACTAGAAATAAGAAGTGAGCAAGGGGTGATGCTTGGACAAAAGGAAAATGATTAACCCCTTGTGCAAGGAATGTACAAGACAGGATATGTAGGAAAGCAAATACTATGGATGAGTTGATCAGTTTGGACTTAACCTGCCCGAGCAATTCACTCAAACCCAAATCTTCGTGAGATTTGAAACAGCATAGTTAATGTCTCTTTATCCAACACAATTTTTCATGTGGAACCAGTGCCAGTCATTGTGAGATTTCTCACCCATTTTTACAGACCCAAGAGGTTCAGAAAAGCACACCAAAACCTAAAGTGCTTATGTGACCAGAACCTAAATTCTGAACCTACTGCCTATCGTTAACAAATACATTGCACATGGAGTAATAAATTGAATTGTCCTATCATTTGGAGGCTAATGTAAATAAGAACATAAGAACGGCCATACTGGGTCAGACCAAAGGTCCATCAAGCCCAGTATTCTGTCCTCTGACAGTGGCCAATGGCAGGTGCCCCAAAAAGGGAATGAATAGACAGGTTATCATCAAGTGATCCATGCCCTGTCACCCAGTCCCAGCTTCTGGAAAACAGAGGCTAGGGACACCATTCCTGCCCATCCTGGCTAATATCCATTGATAGACCTATCTTCCATGAATCTATCTAGCTCCCTTTTGAACACTGTTATAGTAGTGGCCTTCACAACACCCTCTGGCAAGGAGTTCCAGAGGTTGACAGTGCGTTGCGTGAAAAAATACTTGTGTTTTAAACTTGCTACCTATTAATTTCATCTGGTGGCCCTTTGTTCTTGTATTATGAGAGGAGTAAATAACACTTCCTTATTTACTTTCTCTATACCACTCATGATTTTATAGACCTCTATCATATACCCCCTTAGTCGCCTCTTTTCCAAGCTGAAAAGTCCCAGTCTTATTAATCTCTCCTCATACGGAAGCCATTCTGTACCCCTAATCATTTCTGTTGCCCTTTTCTGAACCTTTTCCAATTCCAATATATCTTTTTTGAGATGGGGCGACCACATCTGCATGCAGTATTCAAGCTGCGGGCATTGTGACGGGTTGGACCACAGAAACCCCCTGGGAGCTGCCACCTGATGTGCCAAGACTACTTCTGCCCCTGCTTTCCTGCCCAGTCAGCTTAGGACTTCAGCGCCCTGCCTGGTTTGAGCCAGACCCGCTAGCCTGCTGCAAACCCAGACCCAGGTCTGAACCACATCCCCTAACAGCTGTAGGCTCAACTGAAAGTGTCTTTAACACTCAGATGCCCAACTCCCAATGGGGTCCAAACCCCAAACAAATCCGTTTTACCCTGCATAAAGTTTATATAGGGGAAACCCACAAATTGTTCTCCCTCTATAACACTTATAGAGAGATATGCACAGCTGTTTGCCCCCCAAGTATTAGTACATACTCTGGGTTAATTAAGAAGTAAAAAGTGATTTTATTAAATACAGAAAGTAGGATTTAAGTGTTTCCAAGTAGTAACAGACAGAACAAAGTGAATTACCAAGCAAAATAAAATAAAACCCATAAATCTGTGCTAATACAGTAAGAAGCTGAATACAGACAAAATCTCATGCTTAGAGATGTTTCAATAAGTTTCTTTCACAGACTGGAGGTCTTCCTAGTCTGGGCACAATCCTTTCCCCTGGTACAGCTCTTGTTCCAGCTCAGGTGGTAGCTAGGGGATTTCTCATGATGGCTCCCTCCCCTTGTTCTGTTCCACCCACTTATATACCTTTTGCATAAGGCAGGAATCCTTTGTCCCTCTGGGTTCCCACCCCTCCTTCTCAGTGGAAAAGCACCAGATTAAAGATGGATTCCAGTTCAGGTGACATGGTCACATGTCCTGTGAGACACCCAAGCCTTCATTCCTCCCAGCCTGACTCACAGGAAGGCCTGTCTGCAAACAGAGCCATCCACAGTCAATTGTCCTGGTTGAGGGGAGCCATCAAGATTCCAAACCACCATTAATGGCCCACACTTTGCATAACTACAATAGGTCTCAGAGTTATTTCATATTTCTACTTTCAAAGAGTGATGCATTTATACAAATAGGATGACCACACTCAGATTATAAGCTTTGTAATGATGCCTTACAAGAGACCTTTTGCATGAAGTATATTTTAGTTACATTATATTCACACTCTATATATAGAGTGTGTCACAGGCATACCATGGATTTATGTAGAGGCAATATGATATTTTCTGTCTTATTATATATCCCTTTCTTGATTCCCAACATTCTGTTCGCTTTTTTGACTGCCGCTACACATTGAGTGGATGATTTCAGAGAACTATCCACAATGATTCCAAGATCTCTTTCTTGAGTGGTAACAGCTAATTTAGACCCCATCATTGTATATGTATAGTTATATACATGTGTTATATATTTATATATATATAGTTATATATGTTTTCCAAGGTGCATTACTTTGCATTTATCAACATTAAATTTCATCTGCCATTTTGTTGTCCAGTCACCCAGTTTTGTGAGATCCTTTTGTAGCTCTTCGCAGTCTGCCTGGGACTTAACTATCTTGAGTAGTTTTGTATCATCTGCAAATTTTGCCACCTCACTGTTTACCCCTTTTTCCAGATCATTTATGAATAGGTTAAATAGGACTGGTTCCAGAACAGACCCCTTGGGAACACCACTATTTTCCTCTTTCCATTCTGAAAACTGACCATTTATTCCTACCCTTTGTTTCCTATCTTTTAACCAGTTACCAATCCATGAGAGAACCTTCCCTCTTATCCCATGACTGCTTATTTTGCTTAAGAGCATTTGGTGAGGGACCATGTCAAAGGCTTTCTGAAAATCTAAATACACTATATCCACTGGATCTCCTTTGTCCGCATGCTTGTTGACCCCCTCAAAGAATTCTAATAGATTGGTGAGGCATGATTTCCCTTTACAAAAACCATGTTGACTATTTCCCAACAAATTATGTTCATCTATGTGTCTGACAATTTTGTTCTTTACGATCGTTTCAACCAATTCGCCCAGTACTGAAGTGAGGCTTACTGGCCTATAGTTGCCAGGGTCACCTCTGGAAACCTTTTTAAAAATTGGTGTCACATTAGCTATCCTCCAGTCATTGGGTACAGAAGCTGATTTCAATAATAGGTTACAGATGACTGTTAGTAGTCCTGCAGTTTTACATTTGCGTTCCTTCAGAACTGTTGGGTGAATACCATTGCGTCCTGGAGTCTTATTACTGTTTAGTTTATCAATTTGTTCCAAAACCTCCCCTAATGACACCTCAATTTGGGACAGTTCCTCAGATCTGTCACCCAGAAAGAATGGCTCAGGTTTGGGAATCTCCCTCATATCCTCAACAGTGAAGACTGATGCAAAGAATTCATTTCGTTTCTCCACAATGGCCGTATCATCTTTGAGAGCCCCTTTAGCATCTCGATTGTTCGGTGGACCCACTGGTTGTTTAGCAGGCTTTCTGCTTCTGATATATTTAAAAAAAAATTGCTATTACTTTTGGAGTCTTTGGCTAGCTGTTCTTCATATGACACTTCAAATAAATTGGTTAGTCTCTAAGGTGCCACAAGTACTCCTTTTCTGTTTACAGGAGTAACGACATTGATTTCAATGGTTTTATTCCATATTGGTTTTACTGAGATCATAACTGTGCCCTTAGATTGTGTCCTTAAACTGTTCCTTAAGCAGAGATCCAGACTAAGGGCCTGATTCTGAAATTAGTTACTACAGGAGTCGTATATCAGGAGTAACTCGACTGGCATCAGTAGAATTACACAAATGTTCAGCTCTTATAAGGAAAAAGAGAATCAGGACCAAAGTGTCTTTGCTTTCTGGAAGGCAAAATTGTAGTCACAAAATTTCTTTTTATTCCTATTGCAATAGCACAGGACTCCAAACTGTGACCCATTGTTCTAGGCATTGTACAAACAATACAAAGACAGTCTGCCCTAGAAGGGCTCACAATCTAAGATTTAGATTGTATGAAAGAAGTCAAATCACATTTTAAATGTGATGGATTTGAGAGGATAAGATAGTGGCTTTGTGAATTTTGTTTGGATGTTCTTGGCAAGCATGAGGGTGGCATGGCAGAATGCACAAAGGACTTTCTGAGGCCAAACTGAGGTCTGACTGAAAAAAATCTAGACCTTAATGTCTTTCTGCCTATTTATAATGCTCTGCAGAATTTCATAATTACCTTGTTTTATGCAATCAAGATGATGAACAACTGGGAAATGAAAGATGCAGGAATATAGATTTATATATTGTGGCAAAGTACCTTGTTCTCCTCAGCAGACTCAGTCCTTTTTAGCCTTGGAGACACCAGCTTGGGCAAGGCAAATCCTTACAGGTAGCACAGGGTCCAAAGTTATTCCTTTCCCTGATCAGTCCCTTGTGTTTGTTTTCCTTCCCCTTTGGTGTCTTGCTGCTCTTAGCCTACTGGCAGCTTCTCTCACCCCCCTCCCCCTTCCAAGCTGGGGAGAGTTTAAAAAGGTCTCCCACAGTTGGAGTCAGCTGAACCTAATTAGCTCCCTAGCAACCCCTTTTCCAGCTGAACCTTATTTCCCCCCGTTATCTCCTCAGTGGACAGGGAGACGCCTTTTAATCCCCTGGGACTTATTACTACCCTTCCCTTTTTCATAGCTGTTTGTCCTGGGTTTACCACAACACATATATTTGAAATGCCAGCCACCAAAAATGATGTGAACGTAAACAGAGGCTATTCACTTATATCCCAATTTCACAGCAGATTTTTGCCACCAAGAGGCTGTCTCAAAATATTTCTTCCTACCATAATTTATGCACAAAGGCCCAGAAAATTATTATAAACTAAATGCCAAAATATGATAGTTCATGAAAAAAATGCACAAATTAATCTTGAAATGTTAAAAGAATGTCTCCTTTCCCCTACTGACAGGGCTCTCCAGATACGTATTCAGACTACAGTGGGATTAAGCACTGAACAGAACTGAGATACAGAAACAAATGTGCTAACTGTATAGGGGAGGGGTTTAAATAACATTTAAAGTATTTTCAAAAACATCTTCCACTGAGTACTATTTGTCATCGGAAAAGTGAAGAATTTAATATCAAAGGGTATAAGCAAATTTCCCACACACAGCTATGCTGATGCACCTTGATCTTGACCTACAACATCCTGTGACAGTCCTGGGCACCCCTACACATAACTGAAGCATCTCAGTGCTTGCTTACGGAATACCTTGCTATTCCAGTCCTGGGGTCACCAACAGTTCTGCAAATGCATCACAGTCCTGAGCTTCAGCACTCCCTGCTAACCAGTTCTGCCTCTCTTAAACTCAAACATAGCTCTTCCACCCAGTTTTGAGAGATCCTTTTGTAGCTCTTCACAGTCTGCCTGGGTCTTAACTATCTTTAGTAATTTTGTATCATCTGCAAATTTTGCCACCTCACTGTTTACCCTTTTTTCCAGATCATTTATGAATATGTTAAATAGGACTGGTCCCAGAACAGACCCCTGGGGGACACCACTATTTACCTGTCTCCATTCTGAAAAATGACCATCTCGAACCTCAGATTGTTTGAAGAGCTTCTGGCTGACTCTGGGAATAACAAAGCAAGGGAATAAGAAAGGAAGTGTGCACCTGCCATGCACATGCTATGCTTTTCAAAGGGAAAAGCCCAGGTGCGTTGACTTTTTCTCGACTTATGTCCACACATTTGCCTCAAAATATTCTAGTTTGGAAATGAATATACAAATTCTGTAATTAGGCAGCTTATTTATAATGGTTTTGCCCGAAGTTTAAACAGAAAATCCATTCTCCATTCCTTTCCCAACCTTTGGTAAAAACCAATCCCAACCTTTATCAACCTAGTAGTTCTAGAATTAGCATGAAAACCATGAGCCAAGGGAAAAGGGGTAGACTGCTCACTTATGAATAACGGGCCTGATTTTCACAGACACTGAGTAATCAGAGCTCCCATTGGCTTCAGTTGGAGTTGTGGGAAAATCAGACTGAACCACTTCAATAACCTTGGCCATAGGGGCTGCCAATGATTTATTCTTCCCCTCAGCCCCTTTCACAATCACTTCTTAGCTCCATGGAACAATGGTTCCTGACATATGAATTTTACTGTTCATCCCCACGGTGTAACTCAGCTCTTATTAAGTGAATAATCCAGAGAGAAGGCAAAGATCCCAAAGCACTTTGTAAATGATATATTTTAATCGACTAGTTTGTGTGTGCATACATGTGCATGTGTGTGTGTGCACACACATGGGACATCAGTGTCTTCTACTGAACACTAGGAAGTTCAGAATGGCCATGCTGTATAACATAGTGACAATTGTTAAATATCTAGGTATTTACATTTCTGATGCAATATATATTGGTATACACATGCAGGATTCACTTCACTCGCAACTGAGGCAAGCCACTTAGCAGCAGCTACTTAATAGCACAAGGCAACACTGCCGAACAGTCTAGGAGAGGAAGCAAAGAGGAATCCCACATCCCACATGAAAATGCTAAGAGAATTTTGGTAGCAGAAATGAATTACCTAAATTAGAATTTGGGCAAGACATTTGATGATAGAGCAGCCCAAGGTGGTCTTGCTTTATGAAGGCAATATGTTTTTGGCAGCAGCACAAGTGCCTCCAAAGGTATCAGTTCCCAAAGGAGGAACCCTTCCCTTCACCATTGTCCCCTTCTCTGTCTGTAAAAGAGTCATTTTGCTTTATACCCAGCTCTGTAAAGTTTCATTGCTTCCTCTTGTCCCTTTCTCCATAAGGCCTTTTGTAACCCTAGTCAAAAGTTCCAGCACCTCCACCCAGACCCACTTTTCAGCATCTTGCAGTGATCCTCTGGCACTTCTCACTGGCACTCAGAGCACACCACTAACAACCAAGGTCCATGCTCATGTCTCTGCACAGAACATACTAATTCAATCAGTGCTGTTTTGTTTGCTAATTTTTATTCCAAAAAGGCAATGTTTGATAAAGTGGCATGATATACATCAAATGCAGGCTGGGAACAAATCCATTGTAAGCCTCAGCCTTGGACTAGAAGAGGGTTGTTAAGCTCTGTGGCATCCCCCACAAAAAAGCAGCCTCAATGAATCATGCCAGTGTGGAAGGGTCCTTACAGAATGATGCAATTCTTCATTCCGGCGACATTATTGATTACCTTTAAGAAGACACTTAGCAGGATAAATGACTCATTGTTACCCTCACACCAGACACCTCACATCTTGAGTCCCGAATAAATAGTACTGGATCTGTCGGTTATTTCAAAATCAATAGACATTGCCTCATAATAGGAGAAAATTATTTCATCAATAGGAATTGACCAGTGCATAATAGCAAAATTTCAGTTTTACAGATTAAAAAATGTGTGTGTGTGAGAGAGAGAGAGCGAGCGAGAGAGAGAGAGAGAGAGAGAGAGAGAGAGAGAGATGGGAACATGAGGATGGCATGCAGAACTTTTGTCATTTTTTATGTAGGCATGAAAGAGACATTTTTGAATAGATGACCAGAGGTATTCTTGTTTGTAAGTACCAGACTGAGCATCAGTAAGGTCAGTTAGCTTGAACTTGGCAGACAGGAATAAAAGCTCATTTGTGAGCCAACCTCCATTTGCTCAGTGCAAAGCCCATTTATACATGAATCGCCTCATGAAGCCAGTTGTTTTCTAGCCATTAAAGAAGTGGTAATCGGTCTATTTTGACAAAATTGTACATTTTTGTAATTGCTTTCCTTCTAAGTGTTAACCACAGTGTACTCCATGCCGGCTGCATTAATCCAGTAATTAAAGCGTTAATAGTCTCTAAGAGTAGATGGGTAATTAGAACACCAAGTGCCTCCAGTTTTCATTTGCTAGAAGCTCCTGGGAAAAAAAGAAAAAGATGATACATTTTTGAAACTACTGTTCCTGTTTGAACCTGTGTTTTTAATCTGAAGAAACAGCATTTCAAGGGCTGCTGAGAAGAGAAGTGTGCTGCTGGCTTTTAAACTGGTAAGACTGTGGCTTTTAGCTTTCACTCTTTAGAATCTCTTTTGTTACGGAAATTCAGATGTAAGCTTTGCGATTTCTCACTACTCAACATGAAGGATCCCAAAGAACTTCACAGATTTTGTAGGTATAAGGACTTTTCATCTGTCCTGAAATGTAGCCATCTCTCAGACAGAATGCAGCAGACACTCTCTGTCAGCCACCCTAGCTAGCACTTCTTTTGGAGGCAACACGAAGAATAAATGAAGTTTTAAATGAAGGTTCAGGATGGCTTTGATTTTGAGTTGCGAATAAAGGTTCAGATTTTGTTTGAGTTTCAGCAGAAGTTTGGGATGAAGGTCAGAGGGGGGAATTTTATTGAAACCAATTTGTCTGTTTCCATATGAGATCTCTCAGAGGTGACGGGTAATATTTTCAAGATCCTAAGTGCCACTGACTTTCCAAGACTCTTAGGCTCCTAGGCCACTCGTGTACTTTTTAAATGTTTACCTAATGTGATCACAAAACCCAGTCCATCTAAATGCAAAACCTTTACCTCTTACCAGACCATATTCCAGAGCAGGAATCTTCATCTCCCATCCCAATACCTGACACACATGTGCAGTTGTTTCACACCAAGAGCAATGCTTTCATTTCACTCTTTTACTTGGCCTCACAGTTCTTCCTTTGGTAAACCAGATTATGGCCCCATAAAACAGTAGGGATGCTGTGGAAATTGCTTAAATACAGTAACTATTAAAACAACAAAGTGGAGCACTAATTGAAGTGCTTTATTGTAACAGATTTTGCATACAAGGGAGGTAAACGTGTCATTCTCCTCCATATTACTGTGTGCCTGCCGCTGCATACTCAGTCCCAACACTCATTTATACATTAATTTAGTAATCCTTCTCACTATACTGTGCAAGTGTGTCTGCGAAATTACTGTTCTACTACCTGATGTTCACGGCTAGTGGCATAGGCTAGTGGCAGAAGGGTCTTCTTTAGGCATTAAATGAGATGTCTGTAGCAGTGGATCCCAATCCCTGAAACCACGGGCGGATGCTAGGCCTAATTCCACCAAATTTTCTCCCCCACTAAAATTCTTAGCTCTCTTCTACCCTACACAGCTATCAGTATGCGCTATACTCTTCAGCCAAGTCAGAGCCACTTCCAGTGGCTACTGGGCTCCCCATTCTCTTGGATCATGCAATGATGTAACCTGAGGATTTGTGGGGATCATCATGGATCCAGCTTTACCTCCTCCTTAGATCCTGCAATGACTGCAAGTGGCTGGCCAACAGCAATCCACATTGCACTGGACTGTCTTCTTCTCAGAAACTAACTGCTGCATCAGTGTCCCCTTGGACTGCAAGGAAAGGATCCACTGTATGCAGATATTTGCCTTAATCCTCCCTCTACGTACCAGTAGTTCAGGCTTGTGTGGCTGGTTCTCACAGTATGCTTTCCCACCTTACCGTAGGGCCCAGTTCTGCCACTTTTGCTCACATGAGACAGTAACCTACTCCACTGATTTCAATGGGACTGTTTCTGGAGTGCAACACTACTTGAGACAGGATAGGATAGCAAAATCTGCATGTAGTGATGAGTGTCTGTGAGGCCATCTGCCTCTTACCCAGTTGTGCCCACTCTTGCACATGGTGTTGGGGCTGCTGAGAGTGGACTCTTTAATGGGCTTTAGATCAGGCACTTAGGCATAGATCCTCAAAGGTACTTGGGCACCTAATTCACACTGATTTCAATGGGAACTAGCTGGTACCTAAATAGCTGAGGATCTGGGCCCTCGAGCCCAAGTGCAATGGAAGGTTAGAGTGACACAACTGAATGGGAGATGGAAGCCACTTGCTAGTTCAGCCAGTCTGAGTCAGTACAACTGATACAATTGCCCCAAAAGTTTAGGAATATCTGATTTAAAGAGTCAGCAGTGGATGTCTCTGTCAGTCATGGCTTGTCTAGTGCCAGGAAGTAGCCCTGCCTCAGTTTGATTCCAATAGACTGGTGTGCTGAAACAGACATGTTATGGAATAAATTGAAGGTAGAGAATCATTGCACAGAGAGAAAAGGAGGACTTGTGGAACCTTAGAGACTAACAAATTCACGGCTGCTACTCTGATTCCACAGAGAGACATTTCTTCCTCTTCCTGCACCTCAACAAATCACTGGGAGACACATGAAACAAAATGGGCTGGATATTCATAGATTTTAATGCCAGATGGGACCATTAGATCATCTAATTCAACCTGCATAACACAGGCCATGGAATTTCGTCCAGTAACCCTTGTATTGAGCTCAGTTACTTGTTTATGAGTCCAACAACTTGTGTGTATAATGTAAGCTATTTCCTAATGAGCTTTTGGTGTAAGAGAATTCTCCTGTTGCTCTGTGATAAAAAAGCCTTTTTATTGACCTTGGTGGTGTTACAGGGAGACATAAGAAAGTCCCTTCTGTATGCAGGTGTTTCTTCATTATTGTCAAGGCCTCCATCAAAGAATTGTCTCCAATTTGGGGCAATTTACTTGATTTCAAACTACTGTTACCTTTTAATTGACAGGTACATTGCAGAAGGAGGTGACCTGAGTAAATACCTGCACAACATTTTCTGCAAATATTGACTTGACTGTTTAACTGAATTCTCTTCATTCATGATTCAGAGCCGTTAAGTTATATGCAAAGCTGATCTATATAACTGTATAATCTTATTGCCAATACGTTCATCCTTCTTCTCCCTTCTGCCATTTGTTACTCACTTGGTGCATCTTGTCTTGTATTACATTTTAAACTCTTTGGAGCATGGACCATGTCTGTCTGTGTGCCTGCACGCTGCCTAACACAATCCTAAGGGGGGGCCTTTGAGTGTTACTGCAGTACAAGTAATAATAATTAATAATTAATGGAAAGTGTTATTCAGGCTATTCAGTAGCAGGACCAGGGAATAAAACTCAGGAATTCCTGGATCCCAGCCCTGGGCTCTATCTGCTAGACTCAATTTTTGGAAATATCAAAATAGTGGAACAAATTGCAAGCAAAGTTTTTTGTGTGAACTCAAAAACAGGCACATATAGTTTTTACAATACATATTTTGCCTAGCTAGCTTAAGTTCCATGGACGTACTATTACATTTCCCTATAACTGTGGCCCATAGCAGTATTCTGTTTCCATTATAGCATTAGGAACTGTTTAGAAAGCAGTTGAAAGAGAGCTCTGACCCAAAATACAATGAGGCATAATGAAAGTAGATTTGGGGGTTGTGGTGGATATTCAGCTGAACATGAGTTCCCAGCGCAAAACTGTGGCCAAAAGAGTTAATATAATTTTTGGGTGCATAAATGGGAATCTCAAGTGAGAGTAGGGAGATTATTTTATCTCTGTATTTGGCACTGATGTGATCCCTGCTGAAATACCATGTCCAGTTCTGGTATTTACAGTTCAAGAAGGATGTTGATAAATTGAAGAGAGTTCAGAGAAGAGCCATGAGAATGATTAAAGTATTAGAAGACATGTCTTATAGTGATAAACCAAAGTATCTCAGTCTATTTATCTTAACAAAGCAAAGGTGAAGGGGTGACTTGATTACAGTGTATAAGTACCTACATGAGGAACAAATGTTTAATGAGGGGCTCTTCAATCTCGCAGATGCAGATATAACACAATCCAATGGCTGGAAGTCGAAGCTAGACAAATTCAGACTGGAAATAGGTTGTACATTGAGAGTAATAAACCACTGGAACAATTTATCGAGGGCCATGGTTGATTCTGCATCACTGGCATTTTTTAAATCAAATTGGATGTTTTTCTAAAATATATGCTCTAGGAACTATTCTGGGGATGTTCTAGGCCCTCTGTTATAGAGAAGGCCAAATTAGATGATCACAGTGGTCCCTTCCAGATTTAGACTCTATGGATCTATGTAATCTTGTCAGACACAGTTGTATTCAGGACAGCTCCCCATAACATCAGCCTCCTTGATCTGCAACTGAAGAAAAACCAGCAGAGGCATTTCTCCCTTAAGCAAATTCTGATGTCTTAGGCAAAAAAGTCCATGATACATTCCCATCCAGCTCTCTGACACCCGCATCCCAGTGGACAAGGACAGAATTCATTTCCCACTCTCCATTCACAGCAAATAAAAAATACAATGTTCACTCTGCATCATTGTCATCTTTCATCTTAATTATCACTGCAAAGAGTACAGAAATCATTATCTTTATGATGATGAACGTCCAATTAGCATTTCCCATATAAATTTCAGATCATGAAGGAGGCTATAATGGAGAATGCAAATTCCTAATGGTCTTTTTTTCCTAGCTGAAAAATTGAGGTGCTTAACAAAATGAAATTAAATCTGAGCCGTTTTCAAACAAGTCAAGAACTTTAATTACTTGACGAGTAAGAAAAAAAGAGGCCGAAACAAAATCTTAAAAATAGGTATATTTTAAAATCATTTTTTTTCCAGTACATTACTCAAGCTTTCGCCTCCAGATAACTAAACACTTGTCTGGTTGTGCTCAATAAGTTTAAAACTATTGTGTAAGGGACTGCGGAAGACTCTGTTACGGCCTAGCTAGGGAAGAACGCTTTCTCGCACCGACGGTCATTGTAGGACACAGAGAACCGGCTGTAACCAGCCCTTGGCTGGTTTCAACCGCCGCACATGGCCCTTTGCCAGTTAAAAAAAAAAACCCTTAAAAAAGCACCTAATTATATATTCATAATATGTTAATGTGTAGTGCTTTTTATTGCTTGTTGTCCGCCCCTTCGTCAGACTCCGTCCCAGGCATAGCTCCGGTGTGCTGGGTTCCCTACTTCCGTAACAGCAATGCTTGGAGTCCCCGTTGCAGGTGTGTCACTTACCTTCAATAAAGCCAATAACTCGCTACTTTGCTGCGTGTAGGCCTCGTTCTTCCGGAGCATTCCTGCTAGGCCTTTAGTGCCCAGAACATATTACAAAGACAGGTAGAAGCTATTTTTTTTTTCATTAGCTGCACTATTTAGTAAATCGGAAAATTATTCCAAGTAAACATTCTGTTTGCTCTATATAGCATTTTAATTTGTTCCCATTCACAGTATTTATATATAACATGATGCTAGAGCTAATTATGTGTTTCTGTAGGTTGCAGAGCTGGTGGGGTCAGCTAGGTTATGGCCTAACCCTTTTAAACATTAAAAATAGGTTGCCACCTGGCCTGTTTTTGACAGGCCTGTCAGGTTTTTCTAGTCTCTTGCAGGTTGCTGGTCAAGAGATATAATTTGCTCGGGGGCTGTTGTGTGCATATGTGGCTACATGCACAGCAATCTTGTTACTAGTGGCCCTGTGACCATGCATATCATAGCTGGGAGCACGCCATGCGTCCCACTCTGTGTGCACAGTGTGAAGCATGTTGCATGCTGGGTCCTCACCTGCTGCTGCTGAAACTGCGGGCAGCTCCTCAGCAGAACAGACCCATCACTCAAGGGCAAGGCTTGCCAGAAGGGAGGGGTAAGGTAAAGAGTAGGGTGGGGAAAGCAGGGCTCCTCGGAGAGGACAGTAGGGAGGCTCCCTTCCAGGGCTTAGGCTCCTGCGGGAGAAGGAGGGGGGTCAGGCTGCTGGTGAAGGAGGGGACACCTGAGATGGAAAGAGGAGGGTCAAATGGGGGAATGGGGGTAAATCTATTTCCCCCCCCCCCCACCTAAATGGCACACCACAACCCTGCATTCCCACTGCCAGGCAGCAGAGAAACACTATATCCCGGACTCCTGTTGAGGTGTAGCTGAGGTTTGTCTGAAATGCCACTTGGTTTCAGTTGCCCCTCACTGTTACGCTTCAGAGAAAGTGTACCCGATTTGCCATTTTAGCAGCATTTGAGCTACATCTTGCACACAGGAATGGCAATTCTGCATCAGACCAGCGGTCCATCTAGTACAGTATCCTGTTGCTGAAGATGGCCACTACTAAACACTTCAAAGGAAACCTCCCATCACCACCATCATGGAAAATGATGTACTAAACTGCCGCAGGGGATCCTTTCTTTGTTAATGATTAGTTTATGTTCCAAATTCTAAGAACTGACATCCCTTAGAAGCTTTTGTCCTGACTAGTGTAACTTCAGAGGACATTTTTATTATTCATATAAATGTCTAATCCTTTTTTGAATCCTCCTATAACCTTCACCACACTAATATCTTATGTTGATGCACTTCACCGGTTCTTTATTCCTTGTCTTAAAAAGCTGTTTCTTTCCATCCATTTTAAATATGTTGCCTTCTAATTTTCACTCGTTTCCCCTTGTTCTTGCATTATGAGAAAAGGTAGCTAGGAGTGCTTGGCTGATCTCCTTTCTACCATTCATTATTTTATACACTTCTATCATGTACTTCTTAGTTATCTCTTCTGTGTAAGTAGTCCTAATGCTTATTATATCTCCTCAGCTGGAAGTTTTTCCATGCCTCTAATCATTTGCACTACCTTTTTCGAAACCTTTTCTGGTTTCGCTATACCCTTTTGAAGGTGGGATAGTGAGAACTGGACTCAGTATTCCACGTGATGGTGTACCATGGACTTACCTGAAGCACAGTGTCAGACTTCAGCTGTGCTACAGTTGCACAATGAAGCTGCATGTTTCCCACAAGTCATGTACACTTCTCACATAGATGTGTGTTGAACAAGCACACACTGAAGTTTACAGAAGCGTGTACCCCACTTACATATGATTGTACATATAATATACTTCACTGGGATCAGGGGAAATTAACTGGTCTGATTCCTTACCTCTAGTTAGGTGTGGGGAGAGCTAGTAGCCAATAATCAGGTCCTGTATATCATTTCCATTTCTTGTTTAGGACTGTACTGAGGAACATGTGGGATTTTCCACTGCTGGCTGTGTCATGGCCTTAAGGAACAAACTTGCCAATGAGTGACCAGGCAAAATGTCAGACAGTTGACTGAAATGTGGAATGCCTGAGTTTCTTGCACATCATGCCATAATGGACAGGTAACAATTTTAAGGATATTTTCTCACTGTGTGAATTAAACAAGTCAGTTTTTTAAAAAGAAAACTAAAAAAAAAAACCTAATTATTTGCAACCATAAAGAATCCTCAAATGGGATGGCAGCCATGCTGAACCTTGGAGCTTTCTCTCCCTAGCACAGCCCTCTACCACTTGAGTTAAAGGAGTAGCTGTTGCCTCTTATGTGGACAACCCACAACCAGAGGATCTGATGTGCTCTTTACCTGTGGGTCACACATTTTACTAGACAACAATAGAATTCTGGAAAGCAGGAATCCTGGAATCTATGTCTGGCTATGAAAAGGAAAGTGTGAGCTAGTTAAACAGGATAGCTAAGTTCCTAATGTGAATAAGATTTAAGACTCCCATTTTCAAGTCTTGGGTTCTATTCCCAGCTCTTCCTAATGTGTTTTACTTCTCATTTAATTTATTTCTAAAATGAGGGGATTACATTTGCCTGCCTTCCAGAGTAGGCTATGCGGGTTCTGAAGTGCGCAGAAATAAATAGCAGTCAGTAGAGGTGTGATCAGAACTTAGTGCACCTTAGCCTAGAATACAAGGAATTTCTAGAGGATTGTCCCTCTCTCTTGAGGAACACTGTTCTATGGGTGATGCAAAAGAACAGGAAGCCAGATTTGACTTTAATGTGGAATATCCTGCAAACTCCAGTACTACCAAGAACTCTGGTCTCTTTCAAATTTCTGGCAGGATATTGTTTATTCTTCATTGTCAAAGATTTCCAACAAGATAGTCAATAATATTTTTCGAACGGCTTGCTAGGCCACACTGAGATGTTCAGGCCCTCTAACACTGGTCATCGAAATCAGTGCTAGGTCTTGCTTTTGTAGTGGAGATTGATGAACCCTCAAACTTTTTCTGTTATGGAATTGCTTTTGGGTCTGACAGCGGTCAGCAATTCCCATTGATCTCAAGGGGTGCACAGTACTTAGGAAATTCATCCCACTTAGGCTTCTAAATCTACAATTAGTCACATATCTTTATGTTCCTATTTTTGAAAGACTGGCCTAAGAGAACAACATTTATAACCCCTCCCTTTTACTCTCCGCCTCCATCCTGCTTCTCCTTTTCCCCAGCTTTATCTTCAAGGGAGCAGCTTTGGAGAATTCATGTAGAACCATTTTCCCTTTCTTCTTCCATCCCCTAATGCTCCCAGCTACAGGAGATCACCTCTCCCCAACTCCTCGCCATCCAGTGCTTCTGTTATGGTGTTCCTAAACAAGGTGTGGACTCTGGATACAAAAGTCTATGTGCACAAGCAGACCCAAAACTTTTAATTTGTTTCCAGAGCTTGGCCATCTACACCACCATTGTCACAACTGTAAAGTAGAAAAGCCTTCTGAGTCTTGCTGGCCTGCACACCAGTCATCTTCTTTTGGCTCAGTCTATCAAAGCTACACTTCAGTTTCTTCCTGAAGAATTTTTAGACTGTAGAATATAGGAAAAGGGAAAGGAGCACCATCACCTGACACATAGAAAACTAGGCTGGCCAAAGCCCTGGAAAACAGATTGTTGGAATCAAGCCTGCAGTGACCCCGGAGCAGATGGACAAGGAGACATGACCGGTCTCTTTCTTCCTTTTTTATATCCTTTTATTTCTGTTTACACCAGATTGAGGTCCTTACCCAGGCCTCACTCACTGAAGTCAATGAAAACTTGACTGAGTAAGGACTAAGGACTTTGGGGATTTGCTCTAGGATTCTGTGGCAAACTGGAGCAGGGTTTATTGGCTCTGGTCTGGCACACAGATATATACTTGGGGGTAACGGAAAAGGCACTCTTGTGTGAGTTCCCCAAGCTAGAGAGAACATATAACATCAAATTAGGATTTGTTCACTGATGAATCAGAGACAAAGGTTTTATAGCTCTATAAATCCAATTGATGTTCTCCTAAAAGCCCATCAGAATATACGGGAAAGTAGGAAGACTTTACTGTCTCATGAATAAAGAGCCATGTGGTCAAAGTTCTTGATGGCAAGTGCAGAAGTAAATTGATGAATGGGCATCTGCAGCACAGCAGCTGATTTTTCAAGCTAAACTCATTCAGACATCTTAATAATGATTGGCAAGTTTCCTCAAACATAGAGGCAGATAGGTGAGGAAGGGTCTATTTAGGTATCTGCCATGTTGTTGATTGAGAGTGAAAAGCATGTCCAATATATTCTCTGGTAAATATGCCTCTTCTGTAAACAGGTTTTGCTCTTTCACACAAGCAAAAATAAGGGTTCTCCAATAAAACCAGGTGTTATCTGGAACATACACTGAATCCTCAGCCACTGCAGCTCTGGACAGAACTGGTGCATCAGACAACTTCAAGTTATTTTGATCCTACAGAGTGGCTTATCATGGGACACAGCAATCTAATACTTAGAGCAGGCACTTGGAGCCAGCAGCCCTCAGTTCGATTCGCAACTCTGCCACTGACTTGCTCTGTTTCCTTGGGTAAATCTGTGCCTAATGTAGCTCAGCTGTGAGGCTTATCCTTCAAAGGATAGTTGTGAGCTTTAATCAATCACGGTCTGATCCTGCTCCACTAAAATCAATGGGAGCTTTGCTATTGACTTCAGCTAGTGGAGGATTAGATCCCTAATCATTGTAAAATGCTGTTGTAATAATTGGAGCTACAAATTTACCATAATTGTGAGCTCAACTGTGAAAAGTGAGTGAAAGTTCATAAAATGTCACAATAACCTGTATCAACAAATGTCAAGGGGGAAAGGTGCAAAAGGGAGACAGAAAAACTGAATTGGTCTAAACAAAAAGGCCTACTGATATGACCCAAGCACTATGTTAAAATCATTCCTGGTAAACAATAGAAGTATAGGACCAGATATTAATGCATCCAAATTGGTGTGTTATAAATTAGGCCTAATTGGTAGACAAGATAATAAGGGGATGGGCTATTCTGCCATCAATCCCTCTTGAGGTCTTCAAAAAGAGACTTTGCGGGTAAAATCTGGCTACCATGATGCTGGCTGACTAAAAGGAGGAAATGCAAGCACTGGCTGACTGAAAGATGAGAAAAGAGGAAGGAGCGAGTTTTACCATCTTGGCTGCCACCCCCACTGTCTCCTGGTACTCTAGATCTTCTTCACCCTAATCCTGAGAGATGTCCTGACCAGACCAAGCCCAAAGAGGGGCTCAGATGACACCACCACCTCCCCTGGCTCTGGCTTTACCTACACCGCACCCCAAAAATGTGTCCAAAAGGCAGTTAAATGTAATGCCAATGCTGGTACAAGTTTGCCTTATCAACCACATCAAGACCTGGCAATGTCCTGTGCCTGTGTTTTTCCAGGAGTGACATTGCAAGTGAGAGTTGACACCAGAAATGGAAGCTGCATTTTCTATCTTTGCTGTTCTTTGCTCTCCCCTTTTGTACGTCTCTTGTTTTGTTTTCTTGCAAACAATATGGGACTTTAACAACAGCAGCAATGACATCTCCAGTCCATCTCAACTAACTTCTTCTTTTCCCAAAAAGTTACTACCATCTTTAATAACATCTAAAAGACTGTCAAAGGGCATATTTTTTTCCTTCTAAATACTCCCTACAGTCAAAAAAAAGGGGGGGTGGGGGGGAAGCAAGGTTTATGGTTAAACTGAAAGCCTTACTACTTTACATTTCAAATGCCTTAGCTATTTTTCTTTCTTTCCTGTATCTTCAATGGACTTTAATGGTATGTTTGCCACGGTGCTAAGCAGGCTGAAGTCTCTGTATACGAAACCCCAAACCTTGTTTAAAACTGTTTAATGTTAGACAGCGACAGGGTCATATTAACATCTTTTACTCGTTAGGCCCATGTATTCCAGCTAAATTAATACAACAGTGCTTTGAGCTATTCACATGAAAGATGTTGTGTAAGTGTAAATTATTAATGTAATCCTTCTGCCCGATGGATGACAGCAGCAATGAGGGGACCTGGATTCAAATAGCAAGGGGTCCCTCTTAAAACTAACTCCACCACCCCTAATTACTAGATATCTTCCTGGGCACCCTTAATAGGCAATACTTCCCCACTCTCATGCACTGAGTTTCTGTATGAAACAAAGAAAACGTTCAGGGGAAAGGGAGCACTTCATCAACTTCAATAAACACAAACAATACATAAGTAAAATATTTCCTCATAGAGACTTTGGCAGTAGTCCATTAACTTGGTTCCCCACCTACCAGTGGGACCATCCAATAGGCAAGTGTCCCTTTATCACATTACTTCCTCCTTCTCCATCTGCTAAACTCCATTCATGGTTTGGTGTCATTGGATAGTGCAGTCCCAGAGGCCTGAGGTGCCTTGGGAAATGTTGCCTGCTCTTGTCTTGAGGTTCCACCATCTAACCCAGCTATAGATATTTCAACTTTCTTTAGTGGCTGGGTAAGAGGAGCCTCACTGGAATTCACTTTGCTGAAGCTGCAAGGACAGCAGCAGAGCTAAGAATCCTCTCTGTGTTGCACCCCATTAAAGAGCCATCTCTGCACCATCTCCTATCAGAGTCCTCCAAGAGTGCAGGATCATCAGTGGAGGAGGACCAGTAGCATACAGGACCAGTGGGCAGAGTCACTACCACAAAGTAGAATCCCTTGTCCCCTTCACTTTTCACTCACTTGAGTTCCACTACTCAACCAAGAATGAGTTTGCATACAGTTATGGTGGCTTCCAAAAGGTCACTGGAGGAATTCTGAGCAGGAAACTTATCCAAATGAATCTCCTCTGCAGCCATACTTCATCCTGTTCATCTGTAAATGAGGGCAGAGCTTTTCCCTTCTGGAGTTTCTATCCATTTGGGGTTCAGGTACATAGCTTATGCTGATGAAGCAGCTCTGTGGCCATCCTTCCTCCTGTTCACCAATAGATGGGAGCAGAGAGCTCCTTTCCCTTTAGATCAGTGATTTGCCGCTTGCGGTCAGTGGATCTATGGCAGTCCACAGACTATGTCTAAGACTCTAAGGCAGTGTGGGCAACCTGCGGCCCATGAGCTGCACGCAGCCCATCAGGGTAATCCGCTGGCAGGCCACCAAACACTTTGTTTACATTTGCACAGCTGCCCACAACTCCCAGTGGCCACGGTTCATGGCAGGGACGTGCTGGCCACCGCTTCCCCCAGCTCCCAATAGTCGGGAACGGTGAACCGCGGCCATTGGGAGCTGTAGGCGGCTGTGCAAATGTAAAGAAACTGTCTGGCGGCCCACCAGTGGAATACCCTCATGGGTCGCAGGTTTCCCACCACTGCTCTAAGGAATCCGCAAAAGGTTCTCATTACCACAGAATAGTGGTTTTCACCCTGTGGCCCACAGACCCCTGGGGGTCCACAGACTATGTCTAAGATTTCCAAAGGGGTGTGCACCTCCATTCAAAAAAAATTTAGAGGTCTTCAAATGAAAAGAACTTGAAAACTACTGGTCTAGTGCTTCAGGTCACAGTCCTTAGATTAATAATAATCATATTGCAATTTGACTTATAGAGGTTCATTATCCTGGGTGAGCTTGGGAGGTTCACATGGACAATAGGATTTGTATACAATGAAAACTGCACTTAAAACAAATACCTCTTAAGGAGGCAGTGATGCGTTATAAAAAAGGTTCAAAGATGTATATGTGGAAAGAACACTGCTATTACATCAGTAATTTTTTTCATTATTATTTCATTTTTCATTATTATTACTGAAATTATTTGCATAAAAACAAGACGTTTTGTATTATAAGAGTTCATTTGTTTAAGAATATAGGAATTGTCATTCTGGATCAGAGAAGACTTTTCTATGACAATAAAGTGTCTCTGACAATGGTCAGGACCAGATATTTCAGAGGAATGTGCAAGACATTTCGGTCATGAACAATTATGGGATGTACTGCCTGTGGAGGAAGTTTCATCCTAATCCCATCAGTTAATGGTTGACATGCCCTGAAGCCTGAGGGTTTTATATCCCCTTCTAATTTATAATCCTATCTAATATAACTGGCTGGTCTCATTATCTGTGTTTCAATCATACTAAGCTCTTGGCCTAATGACAATACTTTTGCTGCTTTTTCCTCCCTCAGAATAATAATAAAGTACAATAAAGTAGATTTTTTTAAATAATTTATTGCCCATGGGATTCCAATGTGGTTTACACATTTTACAAACCAACATATTTATAGGAATTTACCTGTTTACTGAAATGCAGCTAGCTCTACAGTGTAACACAGCTGCTGTTAACAGCATACAGCAACACTATACAATAATTTAGGAAAGAGAATGATAAATACTATATCCATCTGAAACTGGTGGGAGGCATCAAGATCAACAGATGGCAATTATTTAGGTCTTCATCCTGCAATTTGAATCATTCAGGCACAAGGGTCTGATTGCAGGATCGGGGCCTTATACTGGAATTTGGAAAGAGCGTTGTACTTTTACTCTCTGAAAAGCACAAGGGGATTTTTAATTAATATGAGCAGTTAGGACCTTAGTTTTATGTTTCATCTGAAAGGTGGGACCTCTAGTAGACCTCATGTCCCCTTATCAGCTATGTCATAGTGCCATGTTGGTGGCATTGGTTCAGTCCAATATTTTGAAAATATGGCAAAATATTATTCATTTCCCTCAAAAATATGATTAATCTGGAGTAAATAGGGAATGGTTTTCACTTCAAAATCATCCTATTTTGAAACAATTACTTTGCACATAAAAACCTGAGAAAATTCATATTTTTGCAGGAACAATCCTATTTCACAAAATACTACTGTATTACTGTGTAAGACTGCCCAAAATTAAATTGTGGACATTTTCATGGTTTTTTAGCTATTTTCTACAAGCTCTGTCTATAAAAAAAAAACATAATGTCTATGATACAGCAATAAGTAAAGCTGGTATAAAAATTTGGAATGAAATATTTTGAAACAAAACAAAATGTTTAGTTTTTGGTCAACCCACGTCTAAACATTTCATTTTGGTTTGTCAAACCCAAACCAAGCATTTAGTTTAATGTTGGCGAAGATCCAGGCCTTTCTCCTGACAGGCCAACATTAACCTCTGCATCTTCTGGGGCCATTGGTATGCTTCAGAACAGTAATAACGCCCACATTTCCCCTAGAGGCCCTTCTCCCTGACCAGCCTCCATCTTTCATGTAGCACTGCATTCTATTCCTGTGATTGAGTCAGCATGGTGCATCATGGGAGATGAAACAGCTGAACATTTCCAAATTGAAATTTTTCTGAACTTTGTTTCCACAAATAGTTTTGATATTTTGACTTTTCAAGATGAAAACAAAACTTAAAATATCTGCTTTTTTCAGACAGTTCTAGCAATAAGAGAATATGGTGTCTGAATGCTTTCTAGTAGCAATTTTTTATAGTATATCTTAATACAGGAAACTTCCTGTTGAAGTACACTATCCTTGACCAGAAGTTCAGTGTGTCTTTGTTTGGAGAGTGGAAAAATAAAGCTTCATGGATTTTTAGCTGCCAGGACTCTGTCTTTTCTTGTAAGACTCGAAATGTCACCTGTGTGTAATTACTGTAGCGCTCTCAGAGTACAGTTGAATAATGATACCTAGAAGGATTTTGTAGGTGTGCTTGTATATTGATATTTTAAGCTTCTTGCTGCTTAAAAATGCTTGATTTGGGAAAGGCTCTATTCTAGGGGAGTCTATACTTTCAGATAAACACGTGAGATCTTCTTTTAGGAAATATGTAAATGTCTTGAACTCAGTGATCTTTCAAATGTATTCATGAATTTGGATCATTAATAATAGTAGAACAGGATGCTCAAAAATTAATACAATTTCAGTCATCTGAGAGAGTTGCAAAATTACATTACGACTCTGATTTTTAGGTGCATTTCAATTTAGCCTCTACTTAGTGGGTGTAATTTTGAACCCACAAATAGTAGCCAGATGTTTATCTAGGTATCTCGTCTTCTCGCTACCTGAGGTGCACAGCAGGTAACTAGCTGTGCAGTTGCTCCAATTTGTGTCCACAACAAAATGAAGCTTCTAAAATGTACCCACAAAAATTAAAAACTCCTTTTGAAAAAACAAACCTGAAAATCCCAAATAATAATAATCCCCATGCATTTTCCTACCTCTTAAATTGAAGTCAGTCAAGTAAGATGCTTGGAACCTGAGATTTCAGTATTAAGTGGACACTAATAAGACTATAGGCAAGTAATCAGCATGACTAACAGTCTGACTGTCTTTACTTCAAAAGGAAATGTCACGCTGGAAATACTCACAGCCTTTGATCCATTACCTCTTATGTTGGACTGGCAGATTTGGCAACTATTTCTATGAGCTTTAGGAGTGAATTTGGTCTTTTGCCCATTAGTCCTGTCTTGCTCCATATGAAGAACTCTTAATAATGGAACTCAGTGTGAGTAGCTGCCTGTTAAACATTCAGTGGAGGATGTTTGTTTCAACATTTACCTGAAGCTGTAAAATAAATACCTTGAGGTTTGCGGTATTGATCCAAATGTAGCACTGACACTTTTTTTTTCCAAATGTCATCAAAATTAAATCTGAGAAGTAAAAGAAAATAGTTCAAAACTGAAAATGTATGAAAACAGAGGGAAATCAGAACGTATACAGAGGGGAGGAGGGAGACTTAAAAATAAGCTCAGGTGGAATAATACCCATGAAGAACCTTCACCCAAAACACAAACCTTGATTGTGGTTTGTAAAAGATAATGGAGGGGGGGGGTTATTTTTTAATATTCATGCTCACAGTTCTGCCTAGTTTTGCCTGGGATCAGAAGCAGAGGTGCAAAACCACTGCAAGAGAGGATGTTCTTATGGCCTTGCTGAAACCAGGAATTCCATGAAGTCTCACAAAGGAAGTCCAGTCTCACTAGATTTCAAGAGAGCAGTGGAAGCTTCTCAAAGTGGGTTTTGCTTAGCCCGTTTGAGTCCAATACCTTACAGAATGATCTTTACCCTCTTGCTGTAAATGGGCCCTTGTGTGTCAGACTTGCCTCCCACCACTCAGATCTCTCCAGAATCTGCAGAAGGAGACAGGAGTCCATTGGAGTTTTGATAAGCCTTAGAGGAGTATCCACACGGAAGCTTCCTATATTCCTCATGTTCCTTTTTGTCTTCACCCATCACTGTGTAAAACATCGAATCCAGCCTGCATAGTCCTAATAACTAACAAAAGAACTCGTCTGGAAACTCAGGACCCACCCCTGACAAATTAACACACTGCTTCTTGAATCCCAAACATAAACTCTGCAATAAGTTGTGAGGATGCTTTGAACATGGAATCTTTTCTGCCTTCCAATCTGTTAAGTTACCAGTGCAAAGAGGAAACAGCGATTGAGAGCTGTACCACATCGGGCACATTGTACTTGGAAAGCTTTGGCTTTGGCTGTTGCTGTGATGCTGCCGAGAACGTGCGAAGAAGATGGAAACATACCATCCAACCATGGCATCCAAATCCACATTCCCTTTGGGGGATTTGAGTGATGTCCAGCAAAGAAAGGTTTTATGTTCTAATGCCTGTCATTAACACAGAGCTCTCAGAATTGTTTCCCCCAGATGGGCAATAAGAAAGGCAGCTTTCTCTTTGCTTTGATATTATAGTCTGTCAGCCAAGGTGCTAGTAAATCACAGCACTCCGATGTGCTAGTGCTATGGAAACCTAAAACCAATACTGTGCAACTATCTTACCTATCTTACATATTATAGTGATACCCATCAATCTTCTAGCTGAGTTCAGTGTAGGAAGATTAGTGAGGGTAATAGATAGAGATGGTCACCACATTCAAATCAGGTCTGGAACCGGCTTTTGAGGGTGTCGGATCCAGGATATGGGTTTCACCCATGATAGACCATTGATCCACCTTCAAAATGCAGACAATCTACATTTGGAGTTTAAACCACATACACCCCTAAAGTTTGAATCAACCCTGATTTTTTATTTTTAGAGTGCTTGCAGTGGTGAATAATTTGCTGTACGTGGATTCTGCCTAAATTGTCAGTCTCAGCCTCTAAATCTCTTTCTGGCTTATTTCCATCACCTTTAGTTATTGTCCACAGTCATATTGCTTTGCAGTCCTAAAGGGATTAGCTGAAATGTAAATGTGGTGCTGATAAACCATCATTTCTATTAGATAACACGCACACGGCTGTGCCTCCCCAATAAGCAACCTGCTGTGTCCACAGATTTGCCATGCTTCAGCCTGCTAAAACTTTATTGGGCACAGTATGGAAACTCAATTAATACTGGGAATTACATTGTCTAATGTCACCCAAGTTGCATCCAATTACTTTTTCTTAATATCTTTTTTTAATCACAAGCTGACCTACAATGATGGGGGCAGTGCCCTTCCAAGAGTCTTTTAGTATAAAGCCAAGGCGCCGCTGGAGAGTCACAGCTTGGAGCCAGCTGCCTTGTCATCAGCTGTAACCCCATCTCGCCTTCCTGCGGCAGCTCTATTGCTGCGAGGGGAGCTAATTGAATATTGAAATTTGGCGGCTCAGTGGATTTTGCTTCATCTGGGATTCATTTAAATTACTCTTCTTTATTTATTTAGATTTATAATAGATATCTTTAAAAATTGCCTGCCCTAGCCTCTGGGCAGCTATGCTATAAATTAAAGATATCATCAGGTTTAAAAAAAAACTGAGCCAGCAGCTGCACTTGACCCCAAAAACGAATAATTAACTAGAAATGAAATAAAAATCTAAATAATACCCCTCTCTACTCAGCATCTTAACTAAATAGATAGACCTTGTATCAAGTCAACAAATCCAAGCTATTTCAGATCAAGGGAATACAGCTCCATAGTCACCTATGTAAGGTTAAATGGCTGGGAGTATTCCTTCCACAGTTAAGCCTGCAACTAAATAGCCAGAGTGGGCCTAGCTCTCCTTTGTCTTATTCACACAAGCTGAAATTCAGCCTTATGAAAGGGCAAGCACAAGGCCCTGCACCACTTAAGATCTCTGCACAGGGGTGAATTTCATCCCTCGTTAAGGCCACTGAAGTCAGTGGCACTACTCCTCCCAGTGACATTAAAAGGATTTGTCGCAAAGAGAGAGAGCATGTGTTTATCCCAAGTAAGTTATGTAGGTCATTTTAAATGAGTGGTCAATAAAGAAGGAGATTTTCAAAGGCACAAAATGCAGTTAAGTGTCCACTTCCCATTGACTATATAGCTTCCTTTTGTTCGCTTGAAAACCTCCCCCAAAACCTTTACACCACACCATAGTGTATTTATGTTCATGCAACATGGGTTACAGAAAATAAACATTAGGTCCATTTTACAGAGCATTTAAACATTCTATTGGAACTATTTTTTGTAATCCACAACCTGCAAAACCAGGTCCCTTGGTCTCACCAGCTCAAGATGTGGCCCATGGTAACAAAGTGACATTCCATTGACCATAATTCAGCAATGTCGATTTAAACCATCTGAGGACCTGATCCCATAGAGCCATACAGGGCTCTGAGAGAACTACAGTCTCTAAATACTACTTAAAATACTGTAGTTTACATATGTATGTTACATGTTTAAAGTTCAATATCTCAAGACTTTCCCAGACTAGAAAGTAACTGCTGTGTCCCACTGGGAAAGCTCATTTCTTGCCTTGCAGGTTTCACAGTGGTCAGACTTCTTACCAAAAAGTTTTCCCCATGATCAAACATGATAAAAGATCATGATTGCAGAGACCTCACTGAAGGTAATTATATCAAAAACCAATGGAGAGATTAGTGGGTCAAACTGTATGCTTCAGCAGAGCCACTTATGATATAGGATGACAGAAAGGAGAATATAGAGCCAGAGCTAACAGTCGTGCGAAAGGAAGTGGTGTGTATTATTGTGAAAATGAAGCCTGGGAAAGCACCAAGGGTAGATAATGTACCAGCAGAATTGTTAAAAGTGATTGGTGACCATGGTGTTGATCACATGTAGAAAATCTGCAATGATGTATGGATGACCAGAAATTGGCAGGCTGACTGAACAAAGGGAATCTTTCTGCCCTTACCAAAGAAAGGAGACATAACAGAGTGAAGTAATGTATTATCTCACTGATATCGCATGCAAACAATGTTCTGCTCTACACAGTCCAGGATCACATGAAGCAAATGATAAAAGCAGAACCACTACCACAAGCTGGTGTCAGAGAGAAATGAGGCACACATGATCAAATCACAAACATCCTTCACAACACGGAAAAATGCCCAGCATATAATCACCCATTGATCATGTGTTTCATTGACTACTCAAAAGTGTTTGATGCCATCCAACATGACTGTCTTTGGAAGATACTTGCAGACAAGAGGATTCCAAAGCATCTCGTTGAACAACAGACCCTGGTGCAAACGGCAGCAGGTGACAGTAAGCGGTTTTTCACTGAGCAGGGTGAGACACAAGGCTGTATACTGTCCTCGAGTCTTTTCAGCATATACGCAGAATATATTATAAGACAAGCCCTTATGGTTTTGATAAAGAGGATGGAGTTCGGATTTCCATTAGTGGAAACCCCTTAACTGATGTCAGATATGCTGATGACATGATGCTCTTCACTACAACCACTGATACAATGCAACAAATGTTGGAGTTTATTAAAACAGTTAACGATCCCTGAATGAGTCAAAAATGAACCGTGTGCCTGTTTACACAATTAATAAAAACCAGATGCAAGCAGACATCATGATCAGTGGTGAAGTTGTAAGGGCAGCAGATTAATTCAGTTATTTGGGATCAGACATATCCAACCATGGAGCCCATTGCAAAGAAATTTAAAAAAAAAAAACTAGGACGGGGTTGCTCAGCCATGGCCTCCCTTACAAAGTTTGGAAAAACTATGGCATCGCAAAATGTATGAGGGTTCCATTGGTGAAAAGCTTATTTTTTTCCAAAGTGACTTAAGGATGTGAATTGTTCGAAATTAATGTTGCTGATAAGAACATTGAAGCTTTTGATATGTGTGCTTGCAAAGACTCTTGTGTTTCACCTGGATGGAAAAGAAGATGAATGTTTACATTAGAAATATTATCAGAGAGAATTAGACCCTGTTGTGAGAAATCAACAGGTGCAAACTTAGGTATTTTGATCCCATCATACATAGAGATGGAAATAGCCTCAAGAAGGTTATCATGGAAGAAATGATGGTGGATCATCATAGCAGGGGATGACCAGCAAAGTTGGTGTGTAGCAGATCACTAAGAGGTCAGTTGCTGAGTGCTCAAAGCTCATGACGGATCAAGAAGGTTTCTGAAAATTCTGCTATGATGTCACCAATATTCAGACATGAATACATGGATTTCTCTTACTTACTTACAGACTTTACTTACTCAGGTTGATGAGCTATCAGCCCTTACACTTCAATTCAAGCACCGCTCTGGGTTGGTTTAGATTAAAAGTAAAACAAGTTTATTAACAAAAGGAGATAGGATTTTAAGTGAGTTCAAATACGAAGGATGGAGTTAGAAATGGTTACAAGCAAATAAAAGTGAAAAATGCTTTCTAGAGACTAAACCTTAACAAAACTATAGGCTTTGTTCAAGGTAAGATTCCTATCGCACTACCTTCCAGAAATATGGCTGATCACCCCCCTGATCAGGATCTCCCAACATGCTCAGTTTCTTTGTCTTAGGTGAAAATCACTTGTATCTTTTCCCCTCTAACCCTGTGAACCTCTGACATGGATTCTCTGAAGGTTACCCCCAAAGTAAAGTTCATTCAAGCTGTGAGGAAGGAGACCTGGAGCCTCGTGGTGAAGGAATTTCCTTGCTGGTATTTGCTAACATGAAAATAGATCTGTTGCTGCAATCTTCTCCCCGGGCATGATGCAGAGTGGCTATATCCTCTTCTTGCTGGCTGGATGGTCCTCTTTACCTTCTATGTACATGCATTCCCATTGCCTCTTAATGTACCTTGGAAGTACATTCAAGGTGGCAGAACCACATTCTTTTGTCTAGGTTCAGGTAACTTCAGCCCTGCCTGGCAGACACATTTTAAGAACATAATTCCCAATATGTTTGTAATTTTGCATTTGTCCTCTATACACACACCACACAATAATATTAATGATCAGTATGTATACGATCAGCTTTCTGTTGATATCTTATGATACCTTTTAGATGCGGGATAAGACATTAGTGAGTTGGGATACACTGAACTGGTCAGGCTGGCTGAAACTCACTACCAGGTATCAGTGAGCCTCTTGCATTAGGATGCTGTTAGGGTCACAATTATATTCTGGAGTCTCTAAACTCATTCCATTTGTTCTCAGACTCTTGCTATGTTTGGTGAGAGAAGTCTATGGGTTTCTGGAGTTCTGAATAAAAAACAATGCACTGTTTTTTATTAATGATAATTGATTGCTACACAGCACAAGATATGCAATAAGACTAATTACAGATTTGCTCCTGAGATACTTTACTACAAAATTTGTAGAATATGCACAAAACACTGCACTAAAAATCCCATTTCCTATATGCATCCCATGTCTTCAGAAACCATATAGCTCCATCATGTTAAGTATTATTTTATTTTGCCTTTAGAAAGGCAATTGATTTTTGCTGATTCCTTGAGCGATTATTTAAGACAGGTCTCACCTTGCTCCCTATGTGTTTTACATTTTAGAGTCACATGATACACATAATTACATATGTGCATACATACTATAAATTTGCATACATCTCTTCATACATAAGATAGCAAAAGTTCAACAGGTTCAGAGGTTGATAAGCACCCAGAATTCAGAATGCGTAGGGAGATGCCTGTCCAAAACTGAGCTAGAAGATTCTTTGGGAGGTTTCTGGTACTTCCTGGTTCTAGCTGGCAGAAAATATGGCAAAACCAACCTCTTGTGCTATTTCAGTGCTTCTGCTTCCTGCCCTGAGTTGAACCAAGGTCTGCAGAAGTGCGAAAATGAAAAATAATCCCCAAAAAGTTTTAGGTCCTTCCTTGAACCTCAAAAAGTTGGAGTTTTGTTGTTGTTCAGTTACAGATTGAGCAGAGATTCAGTTTAGATCTTTCTGGCCATCTGTTAACATAATATAATTTGAATTCTGTATTGGATAGATAGATTAGACTGCATAGTGATAGATGGAACGTGATAGGCAACCACTGATTTGTCATGTACATGTGTTAAAACCTTACATTTGGAGCCCAATTTACTACTCAATGTAAATATATATTTATATTGTGACCATCACTGTGGTGTCTGAGAACCTCGTATTTTAAGGTAACACATTTATTTATCTTTATAACTATTTCCTTAATGAAAACTTCTCTGATTACATAAAACGTGGTTGATAAAGTAGCAGTCAGGAGCTATTGAGTAATCTGCCCAAGGCGTTTAGCAACAATTTGGTTGTTCTATAACCTAACAACCATTTTAGCTCCACGGTACACTGAAACAGAAGTGCTAATTCAGTAGTGGCAAAGGAAGACTAATTATACTGAGGATGCATCCTCCTTTGAGTTTAGTCACTTGAGACCTATTGTCTGGCTACTAGGGAAAAGCCAGGCACTCTCCTCTGCTGAATTATTCATGGCCTTATCTGCTTCAAGGGGCTGATGGAAGCACTGTTGATATAGCTATTTTCAGCAGGCTCAGGCTTTCTCTCCTCAGAATATTTTAGGAAGAAAAAATATTCAAGTCCTGAACATTCAGATAGGATAACACAGATTCGTGTTCTGTGTCATGTTCATCTGATTTTCCAACAAGTAGGAACATTTCTACATACAGAAGGAAGAATGAACCATAAAACAATGAGAGGAAAAGTCTCATGAGTAAGTCAGACCTCTAGATTACAATTGCAGGATGTACTTCAAATAAGAGTGGAGAATATCCTTTGTGTCTTTGAGGTTTTTCTGTGAACTTTTTGTTTCGTTTTGTTTGGGTTTTTTGTTACTTAGTGGTTATTTTTGAAATCTCTGAGTTTCACTTTGAGTAAAGCCCAAAATCTTGAAAAATGTCAAGGCAATAGAACTCCTCTCTGCCCTTTCCACCAACAGATGTTGTCTTCCTTCCTTATCTGGTGCCACCTTCTAGGAGGAAAGTATGTTAGTTTGTCATCTCCAAAGCATCCCCATCATGTTTTCAGGATGTGGCTGTCTGCTCCCCTCCCATACCTTCAGAAGTGGCTAGTTGGCCTGTTTTCTCCATCCTGTTTGTTAGGTGTACCTAACAAGGTAGGCCAGCTCCCCCTCCAAAGGCTATACACAAATCCTCTTTCTAGCTTCCTAAGGCAGACACCCACCTATCCACCACTTTCAACAGTAAGGGGAGTAGAAATGCTCCTTTTGACAATCCTACACTAGTCTTTTTACTCTGTGGGCTGAACGCTATCCCAATGTGCCCTGGGCCTATAAAAACCTGAGTGTGATGGGCTTGAACCAAAATTCTGGTCCTGAACATGGAGCCTGAGCTTTTTAGTTCTATAATGGGCCCATATGTAGTCTCAGATCTATCAAGAAGTTATGGGAGTCATCCACCTCTGAGAATTTTCCGTTCTGAAGTAAACCTTAAGCCATGCAAATTTCCTCTGGCTTTAGATTTTGTTATGAAAGATTCACATAGTGCCTCACTGACTGTCCTGCAAACTGAAACCTCTGTTCATCCATAGAGCAGAGGCAGCCCAGGCAGCAGCAGAGCAAGCTTCCCCCACATCCTGTCTCAAGCTAATATGCTTAGCCTTGCCCAGGATGTGAGAAGGTAGTTCAGTCCCTGTACTCATTCACTCTTTGACCTATGTGCTCTGTCTGCTAAGAAGGGCACCTATTGTTGTACATTTTGGGGTGAAGGTTTAGAGACCCGCACACCCAACAATTCATTTCAGATGCCACGAAGCAGCCATGAGACAGTAACAACCTTAATTCACTACCGGCTTGGAATGAATTTGAACTAGCAACCTAGTGGTAAAAGGCTCCTCCATCTTTTGATGTTTCATTTCTAGTCACTGTGAACACCAAAGCATTTAAAAAAAACAAGTACAGAAGAATCAGCTCCCTCAACATCATGAATCACTCTGCAGAGCAGTTGAAAATGATGAGAGGGCTCTCTTTAGGTGCTTCACTTTCTGAGTGGTCAGTGTTATGGGCTTGAACCATGCTGAGTGATTTAGAACTAGTGAGCTGTTTCAAATTTTTATACACAGTTATGTTTGGACAGGATTGTAAGTCCTGGACATATGCAGATTTTACACTCCAACCCTATAAACACACCTGCAAAGGAGCAATTTCTTGGGGGTTGCCATCTCAGACATCAAGCCCTTCATCTTTGTCAGATCTGTCCACACACAAACTGAGATGAACCATATGCAGGGAGAATGGTCTTTTCCTTTCAAACGCCATGTGTTACATAAAGTTGTTACACTTCATGCACGTTATACTTGAGCACCACAAATATTTTTTAAAAGCAACCCACCCCAGGGGGATGTAGGAGCAGATTCACCTCAGAGGAGAGATCAAAGTAGAAAGGAAAATGTGTGTATTCTGTAGTATGATTGCTGATATGATAAGGAAAATTCATTTTAATACCATTGCATAGGCCTGAGGAAGGAAACAGCATGGAGGACGCAGGCAGGCAAGGGAACTTCCTGTACTGCTGCAGCATTGTTTTGAACTGGGAACAGAGTGGTAGGGGGTATACAGTAAAGGAAGAACTAGCACTGCAGAACAGAGCTAATCAGAGACCGCCTACTTGAAACCGTTTTCTTTCTTTCTTTCAACGTTACAGGCCAGGAAGTGACAGAACTCCTTACTGGTCTGGTCCTACTGCATCAGTGTCAGGGGGAAGGTGTGACCCAGTGGCCCATTGGTGCCAGCGGGCAAAGGGTTCACTGCTCTGTGTCAGCAACTCCTAACAGGCCCAATTAACTCACTACACCTAGCACACCACTTTCATAGTATTTATCCAAAGAGGGTCAAGTGAGGTAGCTAATAAAAGCTTGTGTCATACTGGTCCAGAGGCATGCACAGATTACATTTAAGAAGCTGTGTATATGTACTGAAATATGTGTCCAAGGCAGAGCTGACAGACAGGTTTTGGGTCAGACAAACGTCGTTGATTCACCTATCGTTCTGCCGCCTGTGTAGATCAAGCATTGTAAACCAACACAATGGAAGCCAAATCTGCACACCGAACAAACGGGGATGGGAACATGGCAGAGATTAAATCACAGGGGGGGGACATCTTGACTCTGGGGACAAAACAATGAGATTTGGAGTATATAAAGAGATGAAAAAAGTCATTTTGTTATTCTTCACTGAGGAAGCAAAAAGGACAGTGCTTTTAGCATTAATGAAAAGGGGATCCCGGCCATATTGGTTGGAAACACTGGTGATTGCTGTAGATGAAAAAAGCTGCTATTAAACAAAGATTTTAACTGTTGACATTAAATTTAGATCCTCAGAAGCATGTTATACCTTTTGTTTTATATGTAACCATTTCAGTTGCCGTTGTCCTTATTCATTATCCCTTAAATCTTAGCCTATGATAATAAATTTACAATTGTTTTCTTTGTAACTATGACTCAGTGCTGTGATGTTACAAAGGCTCTGATCCTGAGTTGTACCAGTCAAGCTGTGTGTATACTGTTCCCTTGGAGACAGCAAACCTGGTAATTTCTGTCAGTGTCTCATGACAGGGGCTGTATACTACAGGGTGAAGCTTTCAGAGGGGCTCAGGGACTAGGGTACATCTACTGTTAACCTGCAAGGCAAATGAAGGGCTGGCATAGCCCATGGCAAATTGTTTGGGTGACTAACAAAACTGGTGATGTCAGGGAGCTGACACGCAGTTATACCATCAAGTCTGACTCATACCATCAAGTCTCACTCACAAGGAGGTGTGACAAGTGACTCACAGTCCTGGGCACCCTGAGGAAGTGTCACCTAACAATTGCATGTAAATGATTCACAGAGCAGTGAGCAAGTCTTGAGCTTCCCACACCTGTCAGTCTGAGGTCCTCTGTAGTGAAATTTAGAAACCATTGTGTACTGTCAGCAGTTGAAACATATGGCTATTGGGATGTCAGGAAAAAGGTACCACTTTCCAAACAGCAATATAAATCTTGGCCATCCTGTCATAAACTGGATAAATAACTCTATGAGAGAACCTGTTGACCTATCAAGTCTTAGCCTGTGATGCCCCTTCCCCATCATGTTCGCACATCAAGTTATCTGTTCATTAAATGGGAGAGGACCAACTGAGATCCACTGGACTGAGTTCAGGTTGGAAATAGGGTTTATTCCCAGATGAACCTGTGATTCACTGTGTGCCTTGATTTAAAATATAGCATGACCCCTTTATGTCAGCCCAGCTGCTGAACTTGGGTTAAAAAAGAATCCACCTTTCCAAAGAGACTTAAAACCAAGGTCCTGCCCATTCAGGGCCCAATCCAATGCCCATCAAAGTCAACTGAAGGACTCTTATTGACTTCATTGGGCATTGGATCAAGCCATCATTCATTAAAGATCTCAAGGCACCTCTTGCGAGGTTGGTGATGACCAAATCCCAGCTCAGATCTTAATCTAGAATTTATTTTATTTTATTACAGTTTTATTTGTATTGTGCTAATAGTGTGATAATTATCTGAGGTACCTTATCAATTACACTCTGACTATACAAATTCACTCTGCAGTTATGACAGGATACCATTTTATTCACTTCTTGTTTTGAACTGTCACATGGCACTGTTGTGTAATGCTAAACAGCTGCAGATTCCCATGCCACAGGTGAATGAAGAGATTCCTGAAGCTGTAGTTTGCAAATCCCTTTGCAAATCATTTGGGCTGAAAGATGCTATATAACTGTAAGACATCATTTATTTTAAAATATTCAGCAAATCCACTGAAAAAAATCAAATGCATCCTCCAAGATGGACTTCTCTGGAAAAAATATCACACATAATAAGTTACAACCAAAAATCCTACGTTAAGGACATCTCATTAGTGCACTAGAGCACTAGTTTATGTCTGCCGCTCTGTCTCTTTCTGCCTAGGTGTTTTTATACCACACTCACACCCGTCACCATGATATCTGACCACCTCTTCCATGCTGTGCACCAGGGAAGAGAAGAAGGAAAACCATTAGCACTATAAACAATAAAATCTCAGACTGTTTCCATGCTGAGGAAAAATTGCTGTCTGGGCTAGTGTGGTGTGATATAAATGGGTCAGTCAACTCCCAGTCATCGAGCCATAGATTTTGAAAGCTTCCATTGAGAAATGCTAAATCTTCAGCGAAAGCCTTATAGCCTTTTTCTTACTTTATAATAACTTTAAAGCTCTCCACTGCAGCTTTTAATAAAGATGAAAGAGAAATGTGTTCTGTATCCTGGACACAGTCTCTAAGCTGATGGTTTATGTTATTGAAGCATTTTGTGCAGAAGGATAAATTCGCAGTCACTTAATAAGGAAAAAAGATTTTGTTGCAGGTGCATATCCTACAAAGTGGAGTCAAATCCATGACTGCTAAGGAAATGTCGTCAAAATGAAGACAGGAAAACCCAGCAAGACAGATGAATGTGTCGGTTTCCTTCTTAACTCAATAGACATCCCGTTGTTTCAGGGTTTCCCACAAACTGACTGTTTTTATTCCACAATGAAATCGGTCTCTGTCTTCTCATTTTTTTTAACTTTGAAACACTTTCCAGCTTGGTTTAGTATCTTACGCAGCAATGTATTAATAATACTTTGCACTTCTACAGCACCTTTTAGCCAAGGATATGAAAGCACTTTACAAATATTCATTTATTTAGCCTCACCACATCCATGTTAGGAAGGAAAGTGTCATGCCTAATATACAGCTGGGCAAATGGAGGTACAGAGAAGTTAGGTGATTTGACCAAGGTCAGAGGCCCTGGGCATGTCTACACTGCACTTAGACATCCACAGCTGGTCTATGCCACCTGACTCAGGCTTGCAGGGCTCGGGCTAAGGGGCTGTTTAATTGTAGTGTAGACTTCAGGCTCGTGTGGGAGCCTAGCTCTAGGACCCTGTGAGGTGGGAGGGTCCTAGAGTGTGGGATGCAGCCCTATCCCAGATGTCCACACTACAGTGAAACAGCCCTGCAGCTCAAGCCCCTGAGTCAGCTGGTATGGGCCAGCTGTGGGTTTTTATTTGCAGTGTAGACATACCCTGAGAGTCTGATTCCACAAGATGCTGAGTGCCTTTAATACCCACTGACATATAAGGGAGTTCAGCATGCTGGGCACCCTGCAGGAAGCACCTAACAATTCTAACCACTGTACCATAGCCCTGCTCTTCCAGCCCTGAATCCTACCACATTACTCTGCCAGTGCTCCTCAGTCTTGACTTACAACTCCCCAGCTATTCAGTCCTGGATCCCTACCTCTGCCTCTCAGTCCTGACCTGCAGCACCTGCATTATTCCCAAAATGTGTGGTGATGTGTAACGTAGAAAACCCTCCTAGGTACACTAGGGTCTCCAGCAGGGTGAGCTCTCCATTCTCCAGTCTTTCTCCATGTGGGATCAGAGCCCATATGTCCAGAGAATTAACCAGCATGTGAAAGTATTATTATGCCATCCCCTCTGCTGCAACCAAGCACTCAGAACGATCTGCCTCTCACGAGGTTAAATATATATGTATTTTATCTGTGTCCTAAAATGAACCTGAATAAGGACTGTTTAGGAATCTACTGGGAGAATAAACTCCTCTGGCAGAGGCTACGTCAGAAATGAGGGCTTTATTTGCGAAAGCAAGTTTAAAAAATTGTGGACAAAAAAACTCCCATTTTATCAGCTGGTTTCATGGATTTGGTATTCACAACATAAGGCATGGCTGAAACCAGTGAGAGTCTGAACTTTAGCCCCTTCACTGATAGTCTCGTAGGGTCATCTGCTATGGAGCTGGCCTCCATTAGCATTCTATTCACATAAAAGAAACAGTAGGGTACTGTGCACGCCACTTGGAAGTGCCTGGAGCATTGTCCTAGATGAGTTGCTGGAGCTCTAGCTGACTCATCTTACACTGAAGCTTTATGCCTCACAAAAAGACCCTTAGTGTTTCCTACCTGCACAACCATGGGATGCTGTTGCAGCCATCAGATGAATAGCCTAAGGGGATAGGCTCCATCTTCATAGTTTTGCCATCAAGTATAATTTATTTGGTTTAGATTTGATGTGAGGGAACCCCAAACATATCTCAGCTTGGCAGGGAGTTTGATTCCCCGAGGCTCTCCTTCTGCACATCTTAGAGTAAACAGAAAAGGCAGTGGGATAGATACTTCTCGCTGGATGCCAGGATCTCCTCACAAAAATACAGCCACAGGAGCATTTATCTGACAACAAAATATTTCCTCCTGCTGGCATGCAGGTTGGCAGTGATAACTCTGGGTAATTCAGACCTTCTGTAATTTATAAGGGACTGCAGTTAGTGTGGATGTTTTAAAATACTGGGCTGTTCATCACTGTGAAGGATTTATACAGGGCCTTTCATGGTGATAATCATTCACCACTATTGAGAACAACTCTCCTAAGATCAAATGAGGGACGACATATTGTTTCCTCAGGAAACCAAGCATGGGAGACATAAGAGGGATAACCTTTCACTCCTTGACACCTGGGACTAAGCCTTGGTATGCTCAAAAATGAGAAAGTGTTTGATGACATCAGCTCAGTTTATTTCAAGGGGGCATTTGAGTACATCAGCATCACAAAACTGCCCTCCACTTGGACATGATTCACAACAGCAGCTCAGGGTGCAGGCTGTGACTGAAGTCCACCAGCAGAGTTATGCACAGAGGCTTTAGGACTGAATGGCAGAGGACGCTGCATGTCAGGGTTGAGGTGCATCCGCAGAGCTGAGAATGAGGTGCAGGCAGGCCTGGAATAGCAGGCACAATGCAGGCTGGAATTGTGGTGCAGTGGCAGAATGGAAAGTCCATGACTGGAATAGCAGGCAGGGCCATGAGTGAGGACTGCACTTGAGGCCACATGGCTGAAATAGTCCAACCTGGATTGCTCACAAACAGCCTCCAGAATGGAAGTCATTCCCAACTATGTCTGTCCATGTGCTCCAGCCAACCAGCCACACCTTGGCTCTTACCAGCCTTAAAGATTACCACAGGGTGACCCCAACAAACTCCCAGTCTCAGATTTCCCCCAGCAATGTCTGTGCTGTGCTGCCCAGCCCTTTCCTGGACAGTGCAAATATATTAATGGCAAGTCTACATTACAGTGCTACAGCAGCGCAGCTGCACCGATTCAGCTATGCTGCTGTAGCACATCTGGTGAAGACTCACCGTGCCGACGGGAGAGCGCTCGCCTGTCAGCATAATTACTCCACTTCAGCGAGCAGCGGAAGCTATGTCTGCAGGACAGCGTCTCTTGCCAACCAAGCGCCAGTGTGGACAGCACAAAACTTGTGTCACTCAGGGAGGAGGAAGGAGCTTTTTCACATCCCTGAGCAACATAAGTTAGATCTATTTAAGCAGTAGTAAAAACAACGAGGAATCCTTGTGGCACCATAGAGACTAACAAATGTATTTGGGCATAAGCTTTCGTGAGCTAAACCCACTTCATCAGATGCATGGAGTGGAAAATAACAGTAGCAGGTATATAAACACAGTACATGAAAAGATGGGAGTTGCCTTACCAATAGGGGGGTTAGTGCTAACAAGACAATTCAATTAAAATAGAATACCAAGGAAGGAAAAGTCACTTTTGTAGTGGTAATGAGGGTGGCCCATTTCAAACAGTTCATAAGACACTGTGAGTAATAGTAGGGGAAAATTAGTTTTTGTAATAACCCATCCTCTCCCAGTCTTTATTTGGGCCTAATTTGATGGTGTCCAGTTTGGAAATTAATTCCAGTAGTCTACGGTAGTGTAGACCTGCCGTTATTCCTTCCAGGGAATAATATGTACACAACTTGTTGCCCCAAATGGAGTTACCCAGACACTTCAATTTGAACACACTGGGTTAGATAAAATAATAAAACAAGTTTATTAACTACAAAGAGAGAGATTTTAAGCGAGTATAAGTAATGAGGCATAAAAGTCAGAAATTATTGCAAGAAAAATAAAGATACAACACTTACTGTTGCCAAACTTAACAAACTACATTAGATTCAAAGCAAAGTTTTCTCACCACATGCTTTCAGCAGTCTTACTGACCAAACTCTTTAGGTCAGGACCCCACCCCCAGAGTCCAGTGGCTGCTTCCTTTGTCTCTTCAGGTGCAGTGAATGTGATGGGCACGAGGAGCGAGAGGGGAATCTGCCCCTTCTTTTTATAGTCCTGCCCTCCTCCCTCCCCTCCTCCTTTGAGAAGCATTTCCAGCTGGGTGCAAGGTGATAGAGAGTCTGTGTGGAAGGAAACTCCAAGTTGTTTCTTTGATAAAATGCAGATTTTTGCCCCGTCCCCTTTCCTGCCAAAGAATGGCCACTTAGTAAGTAATGGTACATCAACCTTGTTTACACCCGGCTGAGGCATCAGCTTACCCTTTGTCTCGGAGGAACTGTTTTTGCCACACCCCAGACTTATCTGGAAAAACTACTTTTAGTCATGATTTCAGCTTGTGTTTATAACTTCATATATAATGCTGCTATGTGCGTTTTTCTGTGATATTATTGATTAGTTTTTAAATAATACCTCATAAGGCATAGCTTGTACAAACATTATTACAATAATGTGTAGGGTGTGAACACAGGGGTATATTCTGTCACAGGGAGAATTTACTTATTAGGTTGTGTCCCTTTTTCTGGTCAAGATTTTTTTTAATTGTTTTGGGGAGTTTGCAGGGTTTTTTGTCTAATGTTTTTTATTTGTAATTGTTTAAAAAGTAATTTCTGAAAGGATGACAATGGTCAGATCAAATCACTTTTCCCCACTCTCTACCCATCATTACCGGGGACCCAGAACTGGTACTGCTGGTAGGACTGAGGTGCATGTGTGGGGCTGAGTGTGGCATGGAAGGAGGACTGGAATAACAGGAGAGTCTGCAGGATAAGACAGAGATACTTTGACAGAGCTGCATGAGAACTTACAAGGGCTAAAGGTAAAGACTGGGGTGCATTATTAGAGCTATGTGGGGAACAGAATATGAAGGAAACTGAATAGCACAGTCTGGTGCAGGTTAGGATTAAGGTGCAATAGAAGAAATTTCAGGGGAGAAGGATTAGCATGTGCTGCTGAAGGTTGGAATTAAGGTACATTGGCAGAGTTGAATGGGAACCCAGGACAGACCCACTATGGGCTGCTGCAACATGGGCATGGAAAGCGTTAACCATGGTACAATATAATGTTCGAAGTAACAATAACTAAAGACAAACTATTCACGGCTGGCAGCAGCAGCAACATCGAAATCATAAATATGTGGGAGACAATTCTCCAAACATGACAAAAGACAGATGAGTTTTGACAGCAGTTGTTAAATATCCAATGTGAGCAGTAGAAGCATTAGTGTGCCTTTCATTACCTTCAATCTAAATGTGCAGTGCTTGGCGCTTTCTGGCCATAAAGTTAATTCTGTGTTTACTGAAACAGATGGATAGATAAGCTTCCAGCTGCAGAGTGCTCATCTGGGGGAAAAGATGAAAGGGATGCAAATCCATATTCAGATCAAATAGGGCTATAAAAGATTTCTAATCATAGAATCCTTTGGGTGGGAAGGTATGTCTCATGGGTTCTTTCCCCTCATCAGAGCCACTGATTTTCAGCTTTAATATAACCCTGTCTGTTTCTATGGGTACTTTCCTGTAGACTCCTCATTAGGATCTTAGGAATGAAGATCTGCTGATCTTTTTCAAGAGATGCTAAATTAAAAGGGGATGAAGCAGGAACACAGATTTTGCCACCAGCCATCAAGTCCTGCCTCAGCAGTAGCCAATACCAGATGCTTCAGAGGAAACTTATACACATTTATTATTCACCTAACCGTGCAAAACTCATGCGAGGGTCCCCAATTTGATGGTTGTGTTCTGCCAGGCTTGCTTTCAAGATAATGGAAGAGTCCCAGCTTTATCTGTGGGTCTTATAATGAAAAATACATGATATGAAGAAGTTATATCTGCATATCAAGATGTTGTGTTGATTCATGAACATGTTGCATTTCGGGACATAAAGATACAACATGTTTGTGTATTATTGATGATACACATGTCCTGGAGTTATGATATGATTCTCTTGTCATGCAGGGTGCACTTTCTTGTCTATGGACAGTCAAGCAGGGGTAGTCATCCTGGGTACCTTCTTCCAAGGGTGCCATACCACTGTATGACTTGGCTGTTGGTTTTTTTGTTGCTTATTTGTTCAGTTGTTTGGTTTGGGGTTTTTGCTCCAGTCTGATTGGCCAGGCATTTTTGCCTCATTGATTGGCTGGCCTTTCCCTGCTTCCCTCTCCCTCTCCCCTCCCAGACTGGCTAGCTGTGGGAGATTTTTTTGTTTGGCTGCTTGGGGAAGGGGGAGCACCAAAAACATTTTCTGCTCTGACCAGCAAAATGGCTAGGGCTGCAAGGCAAACACAAACAGACTAATAATGAAATCTCCATTCCCTCTCTTAACTGCAGCACCTTTATCAATCTCCTCATAAATTATAGGAGTTAGGTCTGTAAGAAAACACCTGCTGTCTTCTCTTGCCATTTGAAAGCAACTCCTCAATGCAGTACCACACTTTCCATAGCCCTGACAAACTCACAGAGAAACTCTTCATTTTGTTATCTTGATGAGAGGAGCTTTGTTCCATTATGATGCTAACATGGAAAATCTGTTTACAAAGCAAGTTCAAAACTGAAAAAACCAAATCAAAGGTGATGAATTTTAAGGCAGTCATATTCAAGTTCAGGTCTACTCTGACATCTGAGGATGTAAAATTGGCACCTATTCACTCAATAGATTTGTGTACATTTGGTCACACCAAGACCTGGTAAGTCCCCTGCTTTCGTCTTCTTTCTGAACAGATCCTGCCTAGTAGTTTAAATCTCCTGATTTGGAGCACTGAGCAACTTGCCAACTTCCATTATATCTGCGGGTTTTCTTAAAGTCTCGGCTCCTGGAGTCATGGGATTACATGAGGATCTCAGGTTTCTTTTTTTTTTAAGTTTCTTGCCCTTATATTTGTAAAGTTTGAAAATGTGACTCCCCCATCAAGGTTCAGAAACCAGAAAGCACATAAAAGAACCCAAAGTTTATTTCTTTAAAAATCTTATGAGTTTAAGCTATTCTTCTGATGTTCTGAAGCCTTACTCATGCTTTTTGAATGCTCAGAATTGACTGCAGCCATCGCCATAGACTTAGAGCTATGGCTACAGCTACCTTGGGCAGTATCCATCCTTTCCTGGCCACAGGGGCCTGTGAACAGCAAGCAGCAATCACCAGCCAGAGCCAGGCATCCAGGTAAGGGCCAGCAGCTCAGCCAGAGCACTTCCTAGCTGATCATAGGAAGCAACCAGTCCCCACATTTTCAGCCCAGGACAAGCAGTAGCCTTATGTAAATAAGGTAATGTATATTCATTAATATGCAAATTAATGTATGCCATCATTTACATGCGTTTTCTAGATTTCTGTACATTCAGCCTTGGTGTCTATGTACTTTGCTGATTTTTGTAGACTAAAATATTGTTTACTACATTTTATTTCTGGTAATCTTGTAGAGTCAACACAGCTCTTGAAGAAGTAGTCAGATTCTATTCTGGTTCATGCACCACCAGCACAATTGCTAAAAGAATTTTTATGGTTGGTGATATGTAGGCAAGAACCAAGCTTGATTTTCAGATCCAAGGTTGAGTTTGCAGAGCTGGGAATTTTTAAAAAATACTTTTTATTAGCCGAGCTGATCTAATTTGCTGTTATAACAAGGCAACAAACATGGAACTCCATAATGTCATTTTTAGTCATTTCTCAGAGAGGGTCTGTATTTCAGGGCAATATTTGCTGTGCCCCGGTTTATCATAACATTTATTCTTGCTCTGAGTTAAAGACCAAACAGCACAATATTTGGCAATTCGTAATCCTAGGAACTCCTAGGAACTTTTTCTTTGTTTGTACTTCATGTGAGATTCACACATCCAAAGTATCACTTTTTGGTTCTGGGTTTGAAATCCGAAAACCCAAAACAAAACTCAATCAGGACCATCAACTTTTGCCTGGTTTTAAATAGTATTTCATATGATTTCCACACAAAACCATAAATTGTCTCAGGTTCACCGAAGAATTGCAAAACTGAGGCCAAACCACAGGGCTGAGCTTTACATTTGTAAAAAACAACTCCCCAAATAAGGTAAGGAGCATTATTTACAATGTGTGCGTTTATACCTATTATTTACATGATGCTACAAAGAAGGTACGTGGTCCCTCAGTGCTTCACAGAAGTTGCCCAGGGAATCCTGGCACATGTGGACCTGATTGCCAAATATTTGAGTAAATCCTCTCACCCACAGACTGGGAGGCAGAGAAGAGGGAGGTTCAGTTTTGTTGGGAAATAAATATTCACCCAATAATCTAATACCAAAAATATAATTAAATTTGTCAAATAAATTATTTGATAAATATTATTTGACCATCTCCACATGTAACCCAAAGGATAACTCCTGCTAAACCCTGCCAATTCAAAACCACTAACACACATTATGCCTCTTTACTACAATGCTGAAAAACAAGAGTGGGACTTTACTGGGGCTGAATCCACCATCCAAGCTACATGTACCATTTCTGCACAGCTTACAAAACTTTGTGACGTACAGGAATGGTTGTGGAACAGAGGCAAGAAGTACTATCAATAGGGTCCTAAAAACATGGGTGACTATGTTAAGAACATAATTATCCTTTTAAAGGTTATCAAGTAATTGCATCTCTAATTTTGTTTGAATAAAATGTAAATTAATTCACTCTTCCAAGATCCCTGAGAAAAGAGATAACCCTGAATCTCTGGAGTAGCTGCTGGAAGAATTTTAATTGCAACTGCTCATGTGGAGATATTTCTTCCTACTGAATTAAAAAAAGAAGGGCTACAAATGATTTTCATGTTTGTTTAGATGAGAGATATCAAAGCCTTCCCTGAGGAAGCCCCTGAGAGAAAGGAATGGGTGTATGTAAACAGAGATGTATACAGATTTGTGTAAGTGGGTAGGGTGTGTGGACATAAAACCAGACTGAGCAACATCATATGAATATGATCACTTAGTAAATGGTTTGAAGTAAAGCTCTCTATACTTCAGGCTACAGTACAGGTGTGGTGAGAAGGCCTCTGTCTCTCAGTGAACCATCAGTCTTGAACATTCAGTTCAGGATTGGCTTTTTATATCCAAGGGGTTCCTGTGTGGGTTTTCCCCTTATCAATGATAGCCTGAAATGAACCAGGCATGAGTCAGCTCCATTAATCCAGGCTTGGCCCAGATTCCAGGGGAATGGAACCACAGCCACCTCCAGGATGCATCCGATGAAGTGAGCTGTAGCTCACGAAAGCTTATGCTCTAATAAATTTGTTAGTCTCTAAGGTGCCACAAGTCCTCCTTTTCTTTTTACAGATACAGACTAACACGGCTGCTACTCTGAAACCTGTCATTAGAAACTGCGTAACACTACAGTCATTATGTCCAAGTGCTGATTCGTTATGAAAGCTGGGCGAACATTACAGACATGCTGTCATAAATATAAAGGGAAGAGTAAACCCCTTTAAAATCCCTCCTGGCCAGAGGAAAAATCCTCTCACCTGTAAAGGGTTAAGAAGCTAAAGGTAACCTCGCTGGCACCTGACCAAAATGACCCATGAGGAGACAAGATACTTTCAAAAGCTGGGAGGAGGGAGAGAAACAAAGGGTCTGTGTCTGTCTATATGCTGCTTTTGCTGGGGATAGAACAGGAATGGAGTCTTAGAACTTTTAGTAAGTAATCTAGCTAGGTATGTGTTAGATTATGATTTCTTTAAATGGCTGAGAAAAGAACTGTGCTGAATAGAATGACTATTTCTGTCTGTGTGTCTTTTTTGTAACTTAAGATTTTGCCTAGAGGGATTCTCTATGTTTTGAATCTAATTACCCTGTAAGGTATCTACCATCCTGATTTTACAGAGGTGATTCCTTTACTTCTGTTTACTTCTGTTTCTATTAAAAGTCTTCTTGTAAGAAAACTGAATGCTTTTTCATTGTTCTCAGATCCAAGGGTTTGGGTCTGTGGTCACCTATGCAAATTGGTGAGGATTTTTACCAAACCTTTCCCAGGAAGTGGGGTGCAAGGGTTGGGAAGATTTGGGGGGGGAAAGACGTGTCCAAACTACGTTTCTCAGTAAACTCAGTTAGAGTTTGGTGGTGGCAGTGGATATTCCAAGGAAAAAGGATAAAATTAATTTGTACCTTGGGGAAGTTTTAACCTAAGCTGGTAAAAGTAAGCTTAGGAGGTTTTCATGCAGGTCCCCACATCTGTACCCTAGAGTTCAGAGTGGGGGAGGAACCTTGACACATGCATAGAGAACTGTCTACTAGCATCTATCTGGCTGTCTACCAACCTAGTTTCTATAGTATCCATTTCTGTAGTATAAAACCAAGGAGGAAAAGACTTTCACAGAAAAAAATTGATTTAATTGATTACTGTAGAATAATTAACTGAGTAATTCACAATTTGCTCATGCTCATTCTAAGAGCAGCAAAAGAAGCTTTATTCACTGAGAAAGACTGATCAGCTCTGTTCATGACACAACATCTAAAACCAACCCATACAGCTCAGCATTTGACCATTCATTCTTGTGTAACAAGATCTACAGGGCATTCGGGAGGGAAGTGCTCTAACACTGCCTTTTCACACAAGAGACCCTAAATTGCTTATGTTCTTCTGTTCCCCAACCTCAAATCATGGAGACAAGAGGAAAGAGAAAGACACTTGACAGAGCTCTGAGGCACCCCCTCAGGCCAATCTGAGAGTGGTATTGGTTGATAATCTCATCTCAGCCAAGAGAAGGGCTCCTTACAGCGGGACACTGGGGAAGAATGGCTTGACCAAGAGTGAATGGAATTGGGATCCTGAAGATAAAAAACTGTAGAAGTACTAGAAAGGAAAAATCCATTCTCATGAGATTCCCAGCCCAAATATTCAGACTCAGGTGGGTCAGATGAGGATCCAGATCAAATCACTCAACTTTTTGAGGTTCCTGCCTTTGGGCTGATTGTAGTCACTAATAGTCTGGGATCTAGTCTAGCCGGGCAATCATCCCCAGTCCTAATGAATCATGTTAACTCCTCATGCAACCAGCTCTCTCCAGACAGTATAGGGAGTGTTGCTTCATTCCAGAGGCATGTTTGAATATAAAAGGTATGCAAGCTCAGCTAAAGCAAATTCAATTTTTCAGTCAAGCAGATATTTGCAGAAAACTTTTTAAGAATTCTCCTGGAACCAACAGATATGTTAGGAAGTTTTAAAGGAAGAAAAGCTAGCCAACATGTATTTCAACTTCCCCAGGTTCTTCTTGGCTGGTGATATTCTTCCCTAGAGTTAATCTGAGTTATTCCCTGCCAGAGGAAGTGGAGTTAGATTCTGTAACTGATTTTTTTAAAGGGCTGGACCATTTTATTATCTGTTCTATCCCTTGTAGTTCTGCATACTAAGTGTAATCAGATCACAGGCTTCAGGGAACAGGCTAGTTGCCAAAAAAAAATAATCCCAAATTCCTGTACAACACTGTACAGTTTACTAAATGTCTGCGGGGGGGAGGTATTTGTATGTGTGGGATTGTTTGTTTGTGTTTGTTTGGAGATTTTGTTTGTTTTTGTGTTTGTTTGTCTCCCCTAAAATATCAAGTAATGGCCACTGCCAAAGTTAAGGTACCAGACTTGATAGACCAATGATCCATCAAGAGATATCCTGACAGATTGACAGATAATTTTAAATTAAAGAGAAAAAACACAATGACAAGAACCTTCTTTCCCTTATTAAAAATGCCTAGCTGGAGCTTCCCATTCATTATCTGAGACAGGGGTGTAAGGATAGGGGTTCCTATTTTGTCTGTTTCTGAACCAGCCTGAGTAGTTTTGCAGCCACCCAAATAACAAAGAAGACGTTCACTCTGCTGATAATTTGATTCTAATTAGAACCTCAATTCACAAAGCTGGAATTGCACAAAAATGCATAAATGAAACAGCAATTAACCTTTAGTTCTGAGTTTATTTTCTTCCACCCAACGTGGGTCAGTTACCATAGAGATTATGCCTACATGATCTGCAGATGTGACTCAAAAACGGCTGGAGCCTCCATCCCAGCATCTCAGTGTGCCAGCAGGATAATTAAAAATTTGCTAAAAGAGATTTGAAAGTTGATCTGAAACTCCAAGAAAAAAGCCAGTTAAAAGGAAGGGGGCGGGTGGGAAAGAAGGGACTTTGATATACTAAAGGTTCCTTTCATCAGGGCAGAATGTACTACTGGACCAAATCCCGAGAGAGGCTGCCCTTGAAATCCGTGTGCTGAGGACACACAGCAACTCCCAAGATTTAACCCATCATCCGGACATGCCTAGCTCTTAAACTATTCTCCTGATCCATGGTTTATTAACACCATATCAAAACCAATCAGCTGACCAGACTCTCATGCTCTGATGAAATCCCTACAGGGCTTTCCACCAGCCTTTAGCAATGCCTAAGAGAGGCAAAAAGGTTATGTGAGGATGCTGAAGGATCCAAGATACAGGTGGGGCACAAGGTTCAAAGCTGACCTATCTGCTTCCACATTTTGGTTGCACTTGCATGAAGACATCTGTCTACCTGAGCATTTAACTTATACTCATCACAGGTCAGTCTTGAACCTGTGCAACACGTGCTGTAAAAAGGTACTGCACACGGTGTTGAGTGCATCTTCATTCAAGCTCTGGAGCGGTTATTTCTGCAATTGATTCAAAAGGGGCTCTTGGAGCACAATGTTTACCTTTATTGTTTTAATAGTGCATTGAGATAAATAATGTATGCCTTCAGTGGGAGAGTGGAGGAAACACAGAATGGCCTTTACACCTACACAGGAAATAAAAAGTATGTGACTTCCAACAGACTGTATTATACAGTGCATGTCACATATTTTTACTGAAATCATCACCATAACTTTAGGTAGTGACTGTCATGTAAATATACCACGAAAAGCTGTACAGACTAACAGTTAGAGAATGACATAAATCATGGCTAATGGTCACAGCGACAAGTAAATACAATATTTAAAAAATTCTATAGGAATATAAATATATAATAATATTTTGCATGTATGTGAAGCCTTTCATCTTGAGAATCTCTGCCAAGGTGCGTTTTATCCCCATTGTACAGCATAGGAAACTGAGGCACAGAGAAACTACTCATTTTGCTCAAGATCATACAGCAGGTCAGTAGCAGAGTCGGTAACAGAGCTCGTTACTTGACTCGTATTTATGTGTTCTAGCCAATATATAATATAGTCTTCCAGTCAGACTAGAAGGGGCAGAAAGAAATTAAGTGTTAAAAGTAATGCAAAAAGAATAAGATTCTCTAATAAAGTTTGAAAAGAGATATTGAGTCAATTCAATAGGGAGATACCGAGAGACAATTCAAGGTGGCAGGAGTTCAGAGGAGAAGGCGCTTGTTCTTGGCTTTCTTTTTAAAAGACAGCAAAAACAATGAATCCCAAATCAATAACATATGGATTGTATAAAGTAACTCGAGTTTGTTAGTGAGGCTTTAAAGAGCTGAGGTCAACGAAGCACCTCTGCTATTTCACGCAACACTTTGGCTAATGGTCCCAAGCAATGGAACCTCTAACCAGCTGTCTAGAGAGTGCCATGGATGGGATGGAGTGCTTGGGACCTAATAGGTCTTTTCCATCTTTCACTTCTGAGACCATGATGATAATGAGGTCTTATTATCTAAATATTTGTATAGCAGTTGGATGATGTGAATTTGTACATATAACTCCTATGTATAGGGCCCTACCAAATTCACAGCCATGAAAAACACTGACAGTGAAATCTGGTCTCCCGCTGTGAAATCTGGTCTTTTGTGTGCTTTTACCTGACACTATGCACATTTCATGGGGGGAGACCAGCGTTTCTCAAATTGGGGGCCCTGAACCAAAAGGGAGTTGCAGGGGGGTCACAGGTTATTTTAGGGGGGTCGCGGTATTGCCACCCTTACTTCTGCACTGCCATCAAAACTGGGTGGCCAGAGAGTGGCAGCTGTTAGTCGGGCGCCCAGCTCTGAAGGCAGCACCCTGCTAGCAGCAGTGCAGAAGTAAGGGTGGCCATACCATACCGTGCTACCTTTACTTCTGTGCTGCTGCCTTCGGAGCTGGGTGGCCAGAGAGTGGCAGCTGCTGACTGAGGACTGACTGCAGGCAGCGGCTCAGAAGTAAGGGTGGCAGTACCCTGCCATGTGCTGCTGGCAGTGGATCTGCCTTCAGAGCTGGGCTCCCAGCCAGCAGCCACCGCTCCAGCTGCCCAGCTCTGAAGGCAACGCCGCCACCAGCAGCAGCCCAGAAGTAAGGATAGCAGTACCGCAAGCCACCCCTACAATAACCTTGCAATTCTGCCATAACTTTTCTTGGGTTGGGACCCCTACAATTATAACACTGTGAAATTTCAGATTTAAATAGCTGAAATCATCAAATTTATGGTTTTTCAAACCCTATGACTGTGAAATTGACCAAAATGGACCATGAATTTAGTAGCACCCTACCTATGTATTATATTATTATTATTACTATCCTTCCCCATAAAACTAGACACCCTTGATATATACAGAGAAATGTTTAGAAACTAATGACAGAAGTGTGGTAACATTTCCATCAGAGAACAACACAGATCATAGAATCACAGATCTCCACCTCTTCAAATTGAGGTCAGGAGCTGTTATGGCTAATCCCATATGGAACTGAAGCACATGATGATAGAGGTTTAATATCACTCACACCACTGTGCTGGATAATATGTGCTAGTAAGACATCGAGAGCTATTACCTCCAGTTGTGCATGAAATCCTATCCAGAATGTCTCAATGATTTGGATGGGAAGGGTAAACCTGCCACCTGAGATTGCTTAATGAACACTGTAATTACCAGCACCAATTAACTAATTGTTCACCTGTTAGGAGATAATGCAGAAGCAGCCAACCAACCTTCCAGGGCTGTCCCTGATGGTGTTTTGAAGCTGGTGGCAGGAATAGTACAAGCTTTAGAACTCTTTTACTTTGTTGTTTGAAATTAACGATACCATTGCCTCGTTACTTAGCTGAGTATGTATCTAGGTGCTTATATGGTCCCAATTTCTACAATATCTGAGTCAGCACTGCCATGTACAAATATTTTAGTATCAATGTCTGACTTGGAGGTTGGGAACATGGGAGGGACAAAATCCATCCTTGCTGTGTAAACTTGGTCCCCCTGCTATATTTGGAGACTCGGTCTCTCAGGAAAAGCCTCTCAACAATGGGATGACTGGTTCCACACTGGTGATAAGGACAGATTTAACTAAAATCTTTTAACTTCCACAGTGCAAAAGAGGCCTTCCCCTTGCAGGAGTTTGGGAATGACCGGTAAGACTAGATGGGGTGGAACACTGTTGAAGAAGCCCTCTTTCTGTGTGAGCAGTGCCCAGATTGAGCAGATACACAATGGTATGGTGTATTTTGAGTGACATCACATCCTGGTCCCACCAATGAATGGGCTTGAAAGAGTTCTGCCATTTTTTCATTCCCCAATCAAGAAGGAGCCTAGCAGAGTTCAGCAAGGCATCTGAGCACCCACTCCTCCAAGGAGAAGCCAAGTTCAAGTAGTCCAGTGGGGCATACAAGCCTCACCAAGGGGAAGCCATTCCAAAAAGCCTAGCAGAACCCCTGGGTATTTTTGGACCCCTTGAAGGGAAAGCTGAATCAAATGAAAGTTGGGCCTGCTTTGAGCTGGGGATCGGACTAAATGACCGCCTGAGGTCTCTTCCTACCCTAATCTTCTATGATGCTATGAAAGGTGGTGGTTTGGCCAACCAAGAAAGGGAGGGTAAGCCATGTGAAAAGGGTAGCAAGGAAAACAGGCAGGAGTATGAGAGTCAATTGAGGCATTAATGGTGGCATTGCTCGTGGAGCAGAGGGGACAGGAGCTAGGCAAAAAGAGATGAGATCAGAGATATAGATTGAGCGGAAGAGTGTAAAGCCCTGGGTAAAAGGAAAAGCAGTTTACAATTGACACAGTGGGCAATAGGGAGCCAATGGAGGGATTTTAAAAGTAGGAAGTGGGGAGTGGTGATATGGTCACAATTATGGGTGAGGAAATGAATTTTTCTTCCCACAATAACAGTTTCTATAATGATCTTTGTCCATGTGCTTATACAGAGGCCATGTCATCAGCTAAACTGACCAATGCAGCATCACAGATGAACACAGCTCAGAGATGTTCTGATCTGGGTGTTTGGTTCAGCTCATCATGCAGACAGTATCCAACCATGAAAATTCTGATCCAGATTTGGGTTTGTATTCTAATTCCTACTGCCCACAAACGTTCCAAGACGTTCAGATCCAGGGCTTCAGTGACAAGAGATTCAATTTTTAGATCAATTGAAAAAAATTCAGGAAGGCTGTTCCAGCAGGAGCTGCAGAGGAAAGGGCTCAGATACCAACAGTGAGATTGCGTAGGAAAAGTAGAATGAAAGGTTGGATCATGCACATACCAATGTGAAATTGTAATCTAGTACTAATATTTGTAAAAGAAAACCCTGGCTCAGAGAGCAACCAAGAGACTCAGCTGGGCTCATGTCTTCTCAACTCTACCAGCAGTGAGACCAATACTGAGTGGTACTGAAAAATGGTAACTCCCATTGAAGCCAGTGGCAGTTGCAGATGCTTAGCTGGCAACTGATCCAACTAATCTTTCAGGCCCCTGGCGCAGCACCCTGGCATTCAGTGTCTTTCAGAATCAGACCCCAAATGTCATAAATGCATTGTAAATGTAAATGTTTATCGACATTCTTGTAACAGGTGGGTTAACTTTAACTATGGCTAAGCACATGTAAATTTCACAGTAATAATGATGTCTAGTAATCTAGACCTTTGACATGCAGGAATTAAAGGGAAATTTGTTGGGACTTGCACTTTATTTCTTTGGGAAGTCTCATAAAATACATATTTGTTTTCTCATCTATTAAAAAAAATCTGGTTAAGGGATTGTGAATGCACTGGTCGGAACTAGACATCCCTCTCATGTTTCTACTATTCCTAACCTTCAATATTCCCACTGCCTCATTTTTGATTCTTCCACTCAGGTCAATTAATGCACCAAATCCTATCCTTCCACAACCCTGTTATTCTAGTCCTAGATCACCCACACAATTTTGCTAATGTCCCTACAGCCCTGGAACCATCACAAAACTCTTCTGATAGATCAGTTCTTAATCCAGTAATTTCAGATGGAGTATTTATTTATATTTCAGTAAAGCCTGGAGGCCCCAGTTAAGCAACAGGGTCCCTTTGTGCTAGGCGCTGTATATTCATATAACAAAAAGAAAGCATCTGTCCCAAAGAGCTTATAGTCTTAGCAAATGACAAGAACACCATCGTTCAGAAACAAAGAGGAAATTTAAAATAGAGTATAGAGTACTAATTAAATGCTGCCTCTCTCTCCATGCATTTAAAGCATCTCTAACATACCTACTCTGTATAGTGGAACCCATTTAGATTAGCATGAATACAGTGTAACTTCACTGATATGAAGTAGAACAAAAGTCCCAGACTGTTCAGTGCATTGTGATGTGCCTATTCCAATTCGAATCACAGTGGCTCTCAGGCTGAAATCACTGTATGAAAGATGTGATTGACTGTAAGAGGGTTCCACTGTACGTAGAGAGGAATTTGATGCTTGCATTGAATCATAAAACAACAAACTGGCACTGACTGGTTCCCTTGCTAGGAGTCATAGCAGAGAAGGCTAGATGTGAATGGGCCATGGAGCCTGAGCTTCTTTTTTCCCTTTACAGAAACACCCCTTTAGATGTGGATCTTCCAGGAACATTGACAGGGTAATATAAAGGCAGCTTGCTCTGCTGCTGTTCATGCTGTACCTGTACTGGGAATAAACAGAACACATCGGTCTCCAGGGATATCAAATAGGCTAGCAATCTTTCACTAGCACCAGATTTTCTTAAAGTAGAATATAGTAACAGCTTTCTACATGAGCTGCTGGTAGGATTAAAATTGTACAAGTAAGTCTTATGGAATTTAGAATTCTATCGTCTGTTGGTCTGTCCACTTCTCTATCTGTCCTATATTAGGTATACCTACAGGCTCATCACCACAGTATCTAGGTGCTAATTCTACAGTAAAAAAAAAAATCCCTCGGGCAATGAGTTAAGGGGACATCATTATTTACTTTGTCTGTTTTTCAGTTTAAAAAAAGAAATAAAGTGTATTGGTTTAAAATACTTTTTGCTGCTTTCCTAGCTCCAAATCAGTTTTGAAATAAAAACCTGGGATTACCCCCCAATCAGTAGTTCTTAGTATGTTCTGATCTCTTTTGGCAAGAAATGACTTGCAACAGAGGGTTTTAATTTTCTTATCATTTGGTAACAGACATTGATATTTAGTACTCACATAGCACCTTTCATTCATAGGTCTCAAAGTGTGTTAAAAGATGGGTTTTACTATCCCTATTTTATATTGGAGGCAGCTGAAACACAAAGAGATTAAGTGACTTGCCGAAGGTCACACAAGTAAGGCCAAAGTTGAAGATAGAGCCCAGGGCAGTCAATGGCAAAACTCCCACATAGGAGGAGGTAGGCCCAGGATTCCATCCCTGCCTGGCAACCTATTCATTAAACCATTCTGCCTCCCATATGTAATTCTTCATGGTTTTATTAAATTTGTTTCCAAAACCTGTTGCTGAATATTGACCTGTTTGTTGATAACAGCAACAGGTGAACTTCAGGTGCTTAGGAAGATTCAGTTAAGAGAAATACCCAAAATTTAGATCCTTTTCCAACCTCTTTGGTCTGTAAAGCTGGGCTGGGATTCTCGGGAAGATATTCAGATGCATGATGATGAGTATAAATACATTGGATACATAGGTACCAGGCTCTCTCTGTATTCATTATTTTAGCTTCCGTTCTTGGCTGGGTCCTTGATGCAACAGAACATGGAAATGGAAAGACTTGAACCCTTTCTAACCTCCAAAAAGGTCTTGGGTTCTGGACATGGGCAAACATTAGGATAAGTTCTGATTTTTCCTGAACCAGTTCTCCCCATGCCTGATTATTACTGTGTGGGTTTTAGGCACAATTTCCCTCCCTAAGATAAGTTTATGAGACATCCTGGGTGAACTGCTTGTATTTCAGCTTCTACACTGAACTGTCAAGGTCAGACTATTAATCAGTTTATTTTTCTCAGATATCCACAATGGGCTGATTACCCCAAGGGCATCACTAATTAATAGTCAGGGTTGAAACAGAAGCCAGTTAAGTTTGATGCTAATTAAAGCTGGAGCTCCCCCTCCCCAGGAATCTATAATGAATTATTGGTTTTACAGTAGTAGAAGCTATTTCTTCCTCCTTCCAACATTTCATAAAACTGAGCTGGAAGCAAGAGGTTTAAGCTTTGTCTCTAGAGCCCATGTTAAATGGTTTGGGACTCATTTGTTTTGCTTTACAAAACTGAGATACTATTGTGTTGATGACCATGAGGAGAACCTAGACAGCCACACCGAATATGGTGTTTCCTTCATGCAATGAGGATGGACGACTTGAAAAGGTCCAATGAACTCCCTGCCTCAAAAGGTATAATAACTACAAAGATTAAGTTCCATATCTCAACTTCCACCTTAATTTCTCTTCTCTTCCTAATTAACTCACCCCTTCTGAGATACCTCTGGGAGATGTAAGTGTTTTGCTGTACCTGGAAAAAGCTAGTCAAAATGATCCCAGTCCATACACTAAATTAACTAAGGACTCATCTAAGGCCAACTGAAGACAATCAAAAGACTCCCACTGACTTAAATGGACTTTGGATCAGGCAGTAAAACAGAAATGAAAATAGAACCTTAATGTGTTCCTATTGTATATTCATATTTTCAGATATCTTTGCCTTGTAGAACCCCCACCACTGCTCACTCACCCCCACAAATACAGAGTAATTGCTTTCTATATACTTAGGAAACTATCAATAGCCTATTAACTTGTCATTTCCAGGTCTATACACAGGGCCCTGTGTCCCCTTCTGTGCCAGGGACATCTGAAGTTTTGCTATTTGCTTTTTTTGATGGGGTCAGGGTCTCTGAGAGACAAGGGAGAGAAATTAATGCAACGTACCCATTAAAATTAATTGCACGCAAACATTAGAAACCAGCCACCCATTTCAGTCATGAAATATGGATAAGGATTTGCTGAAAGCCATTTATATTAAATTACTTTTATGATAATATTTAACTTTTTGGCATTAAATATTTAGTACCCTTTTACTTCCCAGTTTGTGATGAACCTTTGAGTTCCCAATTCTGTGGCAGAACTGCAGAGGGTAGCTCACCGGTGACTTCAGCACTGGCTAATTAGCCATAAGCTGTGATTGCCCCTAAAATCTGATCTCTACTATCAGGTACAGATAAAGAGGTGCAGAAGTCCTCCACACCTGCCTGAACTGGCACCCAGATTTTTATTAGGCTCCAATTAATTTTGGTAGTGATAATAATTTACACACATATTGAATCCTTCATCTGAAGATCTCAAAGCACATTGCAAATTTATATTAAATTAGACTCCACACTATACCTGTGGGGAAGGTAATAATCTCTATTTTACAGATGAGTAATCTGAGGCACATAACACATCCTTGCTGAAAGTCAGAAACACCGAAAGTCAGCAACACAGTCAGGAACAGAACCCAGAAGTCTTAGCTTCTACCTGTAACCAGTAAACCACAATCCCTCCCAGAACCAGAAACAAGGTCTCTTGGCTCCTAGTGCCATACTCTTACCACTTGTCCCACACTCCCACCCCTACACCCAGGATCTTGAGTTTGAGACCTGTTCTTTAAACACTAGATCATATTCTCTCTCAAAGCTAAAACGGAACCCAGGAGACTCGACTTCTAGTCCCATGTTCTAAACACTGAATGTCATGCCCTCCTTCAGTGAACACTCTTGCTCTCCCTAACCTTGAAGAGCTTCTGGCTTCTGCAAAAATCCATCTGCCAATGACAGCATGTCTGCAAGCACCTGGTGGCCAGGCTGCTATCTCCTGTTTTTTAAATCATACAGCCACCAAGAAAGGAAAGGAATTGTTCAGGATGATTTGAGGATGTAAGTAGGATTCAAGGAGGCTGAGGCTGATATCTAGGCTGAAATCAAAGCTACACAGTGTATGAGGCTGAAATGAATATGCTTTAAAGACATAGACCCTATCTTCTGTTAGCTTAAAAACTACCAGGCTTTTTATGGTAAGAGGAGGTACCACTAGAACCATCTTGTTGTTCACTGGGGACATCAGGAATACATAAGGGGTAACAGAAAACCTAACATTAAAATAATGATATGTTGCACATTAAGAGACCAGTCATGTATCACAAAAGTCAATGGGGAATTGTGCCATTGACTTCAAGGGGTCCAGGAACAAGTCCCGATAATACCTTCCATCTGAGAATCTCAAATTGCTTTACAAACCTTAATCACTTGGAGCCAGATTTACAAAGACAGTGGAAATTAATGGGATTAGGTGCCTGACATACTTAGGCATAACTATCTGGATCTTTAGGTATTTACATACCTTTATAAATCTGTCCCCTAAACTTCACAGCACTCCTGTGAGGTAGACACTTAAACCATCAAGCTTTTTTATTAAGAACCAATGAGAGGAGCGAATCTCTGACATGGAAATAATGTGCATCTTGTATTTCCACTCTAGGTTAGTAATCAAATACTGGAATGAATTATCAGTTTTACTGGACTGAAGTTACAAACTCAGGTGTAGACTGATAATTTACTACACTGGAGTCATTGTATTCTAGGGAGGACTGCAACGTGGACAGAATATATTCAAAATCCGAAGGCAAAATCCCTAGATGCAATTTAAGGTTTATATTTCTTTTCTGTGCATAGAAGCAGAAAAAATATTTCAATGACCTAGTCAAGCATTTATGGACAAGAAGAGGAGAGAGAAGGAAATGTTGGTTTTACTTTAGAGTTCACAGATTTTCAGGTTACTTTCATCAAATTAGGATCAATGTTGGAACATGAAAAGGGAATAAAGACAAATGAAACAGAAAAGTATTAAAATCCCTCCTAAGCAGCATTATTTCTGCAAGCTTCTTCATTGACAAAAGTGTTTAAACTAGGGTTGAATGAACCCCAAAAGATTTCCTACAGTTAAGTATCCAGATCTTCTAGTCTGGAAATTAATCTCTATCAGTCTTATATTCTTTACATCTGGCACCTGATGGTTGGATATGGATTTCAGGTGCTCAAAGTCAAGTCTGTGTCACAGGGTAGCTGGTCCCTTTATGGTGAAATGGGGCTTCAACCCTTCTGGGAAAAGATCAGCTCACCTCCCATAGTGAGTAATAATGAGATCATGTGATTAACTCAGGTTACTTAAAGGAGGAGATAAAGTAGGAAAGAACAGACTGCATGGGGGGGGGGGGGAGACCAGTGTTCCTGGGGAAGGGAGCCAAGTGGGAGCTGGTAGCTCTACAGTCAGGAAGGCTATGAGGCCCAGACAGATAGAAGCGTGGGAAGCCATAGCTGGTTTGAAGAAGCAGCTGCAAGGAGAGATACTGGCTCCTGCAGGGAGTAAAGGAACTGAAACCCATTCTGGGAAGGACGGATGGGGACTCCTGGCTGAAGGGGAGAGAAAGACACTGAAATGGGGTTGGGGCCTGGATGACCAGTGTGTAAGGGCTAAATAAATTGCATCCCAGGAGGAGACTGTTTTAATTTAATATGAGTTGGATGTGTTATTGAGGAGTCCTGTGAGAGCAGGAAACTGAGGCAGAGTTCTGCAGAGCTGCCCCTGGCCATGAGGGGGTGCTTGGCAGATGGCTCCCCTATTACAGTCTGGAAGAGGGGGAAGTATATCAATCACGGATAGTATTTACCACTGCTCTAGAATTACAGATGGATGATTATGTAGTCTGTAATGGATTGAAGTCTACAGTGGAAATGAGCACTAATATCACAGATAGAGAGTCTCCTTTAGTTCAGGTGGTGGGGATTTATATTCTTTTATCATAAGGTCTTAATGTGAATCTCCCCTTATGGTTGTGCTGTGCTGTGCAAAGGATGACAATGAAGTCGATACAGCCCTGAAACTGTTACATTACAGATCAGCATTTCAGTCAGATTAACAGCCTCTTTGGCCTGCAAACCAGCATGCAAATATCCTGATACTGGCTCCTCTCTCTCTAGACAGCAATTTCCAGAATTTCTCTCTTCCACTTGGACTGGAAATAGCATGAGAGCAGCCTTATTGGAGGGATTTTTTTCACCTGAGGGTTCAAGCTGCAGTCCCAGTCCAAGATCCATTTGGAAGCAGGAAATACAACACTAAAAAGAAACAAGTTAACAGCTTCTTCAAACCTAAAAATACTCATGTTTAGGGCAAAGGTACAGAACTATGCATGCACACACACACACACACATTTTTGTTTGTCTGACTGCGGTCCCTGCTTCGTGACAGTTTCTCTTGTCCATTCACTTCCCCGTTGCTGTTTCCACATGCTTTAAAATGCAAACTCTGTCCTTTGAAAATGCAGGATTCTTTATTATCTCAGTCAGTATAAACATATAGCACACACCTGTAACCCGGAGCAGAGACTCAGGGGTCAGTGTGAAAACAGAGCTCCAAACAAAATGTCTGCTCCTAAATCACAGCAACCCCAGCCAGCCAGGGCAGGGACTATCTAAAATATACCACCTCTGGGGAACACAGTGGAGGGTGGGAGGGTCCAAAAAGTTCAACCAATGTGCACTCCCTTTTGTGTATGCCTTACTTACCCCTCAGCAACATTAAATGTCCTGACTTTTCCAGCATTACAGGTAAGTCTTACTTGGTCATAAAACTTTGATTTGATCCCAGCATGAACGAATCCTTTACTACCAAAGGAACCAAGACTTCTGGTGTCATCAGTTTGACTTTTGCATTATGAACTTATTATGTAATGACTGAGATATGCCTATGATTCAAATTAACCACTTAAATATGACAGGATCTCTTAAGCAGTTAATCTTAGTGTACATACTGTTGGACCTAAATTTACTGGCATTAAATATTTTAATAACTGCTACACTGTAGACACAACCTCAGAGGGATGAATTAAATTGACCGGTGGGTTCCCGTACTGATAACATGAGGACCCAAGCTGATCACACATGAATATCCTGTTATCTTCTCATCCTGGTGGACTGATGTCTGTTAGTGTTTGGTCTCCCTGGGCTAGCACCGATTCCTTTGACTCATATCCATGTGATACTTCAGCACTTCCATCAGAATCACCAGCAGCCTGGGAATTAGTCGCAATAGTGGGACAATAAGAATCAGCATCTGGATTTAGTGAGCTGACTATTATAGGTTGGCTGCCCTCCAGATGTTGTTCCCCAGTGTTAACAGGCACCGTCTTTTCCTGACAGTGAGAATTAAGGAACTGAACATGTATGTCATCATCTGAGCTGTTAGAGGAGTCCTGTTCCTGGATAACTGGGGAATGTATCACTCTTTGTGCTTTTCTTGGGATTCTTCTTGCTCTTGGACTATCAAAAGGCAAGTAATCATAGGGCATTGAGAGACTGTGATGTAACACCTTTGTTTTTCCCTGATGATCCTTTGGAACCACTTTGTCAGATGATTCCCCCATCCTTTTGGTAACAATGGTAACAATGGATCTGCTTTTCCTAGTAGGCTTTTAATTATGCAGGTCCCCCATGCTCTGACAAATTCCTGGGGAGAGAGTGGAGCTGTAAGGTGTGCACTCATTGTAACCCTTGTTTCTAGCAGCTGGTTTTCTGGAGGTTTCAGTAACTAAATCTAAAGCTTCTCTCATCTGTGCTTTCCACTTTTGCACATAATCACCAGAGTTCTTGAGAAATTCCTGATTCCTCACTAAACCAAATATACAGTTGATCAGCAAGTGAGGGTCTTTCCCATAGAAAAGGTAAAATGAAGAAAATCCTGGTGTTTCATAATGTATACAGTTATGCGATTGGATTTTTTATTATTATTATTTTCAGAAAGAAACAATAAAAAATACAAAAAGGTATATGATGTATGTTACCAAATACCATACATTTCACAGTATATCCAATAAAATTGCACAATTATGCAACCTTACAATTTGTCAAAGTTGCAAGACCAGACAATACAAAGTCAGACAATATTACACAGATGTAACACGTTAGACATAACAATAATACAAACAAACACTGACACATAGGGCAGGAGGGGACTCGGGAGGGGGATGGGAAGAGAGAAGGGAAAAGCAGAGATGTTGGGTAGAATGGAAGTCTGGCATTATTTGAGCTATCATAGAATATCAGGGTTGGAAGGGACCTCAGGAGGTCATCTAGTCCAACCCCCTGCTCAAAGCAGGACCGATCCCCGACTAAATCATCCCAGCCAGGGCTTTGTCAAGCCTGACCTTAAAAACTTCTCAGGAAGGAGATTCCACCACCTCCCTAGGTAACGCATTCCAGTGTTTCACCACCCTCCTAGTGAAAAAGATTTTCCTACTATCCAACCTAAATCTCCCCCACTGCAACTTGAGACCATTACTCCTTGTTCTGTCATCTGCTACCACTGAGAACAGTCTAGAGCCATCCTCTTTGGAACCCCCTTTCAGGTAGTTGAAAGCAGCTATCAAATCCCCCCTCATTCTTCTCTTCCGTAGACTAAACAATCCCAGTTCCCTCAGCCTCTCCTCATAACTCATGTGTTCCAGTCCCCAAATCATTTTTGTTGCCCTCCTCTGGACTCTTTCCAATTTTTCCACATCCTTCTTGTAGTGTGGGGCCCAAAACTGGACACAGTACTCCAGATGAGGCCTCACCAGTGTTGAATAGAGGGGAACGATCACGTCCCTCGATCTGCTGGCAATGCCCCTACTTATACATCCCAAAATGCCATTGGCCTTCTTGGCAACAAGGGCACACTTTTGACTCAAATCCAGCTTCTCATCCACTGTAACCCCTAGGTCCTTTTCTGCAGAACTGCTGCCGAGCCATTCGGTCCCTAGTCTGTAGCGGTGCATTGGATTCTTCCGTCCTAAGTGCAGGACTCTGCACTTGCCCTTGTTGAACCTCATCAGATTTCTTTTGGCCCAATCCTCCAATTTGTCTAGGTCCCTCTGTATCCTATCCCTACCCTCCAGCGTATCTACCTCTCCTCCCAGTTTAGTGTCATATGCAAACTTGCTGAGGGTGCAATCCACACCATCCTCCAGATCATTTATGGAGATATTGAACAAAACCGGCCCCAGGACCGACCCTTGGGGCACTCCACTTGATACCGGCTGCCAACTAGACATGGAGCCATTGATCACTACCCATTGAGCCAGACAATCTAGCCAGCTTTCTATCCACCTTATAGTCCATTCATCCAGCCCATACTTCTTTAACTTGCTGGCAAGAATACTGTGGGAGACAGTGTCAAAAGCTTTGCTAAAGTCAAGGAACAACACGTCCACTGCTTTCCCTTCATCCACAGAACCAGTTGTCTCGTCATAGAAGGCAATTAGATTAGTCAGGCATGACTTGCCCTTGGTGAATCCATGCTGACTGTTCCTGATCACTTTCCTCTCCTCTAAGTGCTTCAGAATTGATTCCTTGAGGACCTGCTCCATGATTTTTCCAGGGACTGAGGTGAGGCTGACTGGCCTGTAGTTCCCAGGATCCTCCTTCTTCCCTTTTTTAAAGACGGGCACTACATTAGCCTTTTTCCAGTCACTGGGACCTCCCCCAATCGCCATGAGTTTTCAAAGATAATGGCCAATGGCTCTGCAATCACATCCGCCAACTCCTTTAGCACTCTCGGATGCAATGCATCTGGCACCATGGAATTGTGCACGTCCAGCTTTTCTAAATAGTCCCAAACCACTTCTTTCTCCTCAGAGGGCTGGTCACCTCCTCCCCATGCTGTGCTGCCCAGTGGAGTAGTCTGGGAGCTGACCTTGTTCGTGAAGACAGAGGCAAAAAAAGCATTGAGTACATTAGCTTTTTCCACATCCTCTGTCACTAGGTTGCCTCCCTCATTCAGTAAGGGGCCCACATTTTCCTTGACTTTCTTCTTGTTGCTAACATACCTGAAGAAACCCTTCTTGTTACTCTTAACATCTCTTGATAGCTGCAACTCCAGGTGTGATTTGGCCTTCCTGATTTCACTCCTGCATGCCCGAGCAATATTTTTATACTCTTCCCTGGTCATTTGTCCAATCTTCTACTTCTTGTAAGCTTCTTTTTTGTATTTAAGATCAGCAAGGATTTCACTGTTAAGCCAAGCTGGTCGCCTGCCATATTTACTATTCTTTCTACACATCGGGATGGTTTGTCCGTGTAACCTCAATAAGGATTCTTTAAAATACAGCCAGCTCTCCTGGACTCCTTTCCCCCTCACGTTATTCTCCCAGGGGATCTTGCCCATCAGTTCCCTGAGGGAGTCAAAGTCTGCTATTCTGAAGTCCAGTGTCCGTATTCTGCTGCTTTCCTTTCTTCTTTGTGTCAGGTTCCTGAACTTGACCATTTCCTGGTCACTGCGTCCCAGGTTCCCATCCACTTTTGCTTCCCCTACTAATTTTTCCCGGTTTGTGAGCAGCAGGTCAAGAAGAGCTCTGCCCCTAGTTAGTTCCTCCAGCACTTGCACCAGGAAATTGTCCCCTACATTTTCCAAAAACTTCCTGGATTGTCTGTGCACCGCTGTATTGCTCTCCCAGCAGATATCAGGGTATCACAGATTTCTTTATCCAAAATGTATCTTCAAATTCATATAATTGCTCTCTGTGTCAATAAGCTATTCCTTCTTCAGCTGCTAAATATATGAGCTTGTTTAAGGATTCTTTCCAATTAGATTTCTGGTCTTCAGAGAGAGTTCGCAACATTCCTAGTAGCATTCTGTTAATCGTTCAGCTTACCCATTTCCCTGAAGATGATATAGTGTTGTTCTCAACCCTGCAATCTTGAAATACTGCTGCAGCCTATGGGACAGATAGTTTTCAAATTCCCCACCTTGGTCATAATGAATTCATTTAGAGAATCCAAATTTTAAAACAAAATCTTTTTAAAATGTCAGCTGTGGTTTTCTAGGATTTGATCCTTGCAGGGTAAGACTATACAAACCTGGTAAAGGGTCCATAACAACCAGGATACATGCAAACCCCTCTCCCCAACCCTCCGCTGCTTTTCTTAAGGTGAAGAAAATCAATTAAGACTAGTTCAAACGGCTCTGTGGTACTGAAAGGATGTAACAATGCTTTGGTATGTTGGTTTGGTCTCATCTGTTTGAGTCATTGACAAACCTGGGTTACATAGTGCTGAATATCCTCCTTCATATGGGACCAATAGAAATTGTCTCTAGCAAAGTCAATAACTTAGTCAGCACCTATGTGTCCTATGTTTTCATGTAACTCTGCATAGACTAGTTTGCAATACCTTTCAGGTGCTACCAACTGATTGGTTTTGTGATAAATGACACCAAACTTATCAAGGTATAAGTTTTGGGGGGGTTTCCCCCACTCACACATAAATCAGAAAGCTGGCTTGACCTATGGCTTTTCCTCACTGTTGGAGTGGATCCTTTGGATTTTGCTTCAGTAATTGCTTTTGTTATTGGGTCAGCTTGTTGTGCTTCACAGAGTTCTTTCTGAGAGATGGGCTTAGGTGTTGAAAATGCACTTGTTAGCTCATTTCCTCTCAATATGGCAGCATCCATAGCAACTGTCCAGGATATGAGCCCTTCCTCTTGGGCCTGTAGTGATTTTTAATAACGTAAGAACATAAGAATGGCCACACTGGGTCAGACATAAGACACCGAGTAGAAAGACCATGTCTTCTGACAGTGGCCCATACCAGATGCTTCAAAGGGAATGAACAGAACAGAGCAATTATAAAGCGATTCATCCCATCATCCAGTCCCAGCTTCTGGCAGTCAGAAGTTTAGAGATACCTAGAACGTGGGGTTGCATCCTTGACCATCTTGGCTAATAGCCATTGATCGACCTATCCTCCATGAACTTATCTAATTCACTTTTGAACCAAGTTATATTTTTGGCCTTCACAACATCCCCTGGCAACAAGTTCCACAGGTTGACTGTGTGTTGTGTGAAGAAGTACTTGCTTTTGTTTGTTTTAAACCTGCAGCCTATTAATTTCATTGGGTGACCCCCTGCTTCTTGCATTAAGTAAAGGGATAAATAACATTTCCCTACTCACTTTCTCCACACCATTCATGATTTTATAGACCTCTATCATATCTCCCCTTAGTCATCTTTTTTCTAAGATGACAAATCCTAGTCTTTTTAGTCTCTCCTCATATGTGCCCTAATCAGTTGTGTTGCCCTTCTCTGTACATTTTCCTGTTCTAACATATGTTTTTCAGATGGGGCAATCAGAATTGCATGAAGTATTCAAGATGTGGGCATTCCATGGATTTATATAGGGACACTGATATTTTCAGTTTTCCTTTTCTAATGGTTCCCAATGTTCTGTTTGCTTTTTCTTTTTTGCGACACACTGAGCAGATGCTTTCAGAGAACTATCCATGATAATTCCAAGATTTCTTTCTTGAATGATAACAGCTAATTTAGACTCCATCATTTTGTATGTATAGTTGGGATTATGTTTTCCAGTGTGCATTACTTTGCACTTATCAACATTGAATTTCATCTGCCATTTTGTTGCCCAGTCACCCAGTTTTGTGAGATCCCTTTTATAACTCTTGGGAGTCAGCTTTGGACTTTTAAATATTTACAACATCCAGAGCTGTTTCCTCAGTACAACATCCAGAGCTGTTTCCTCAGTACACCCTTCCATGAATGTACCCATATCAAGTGAAATAAGGAATAACATATCAGCATCTACATTAGATTTTCCAGGTCAGTATCTGATATTGAAATTAAAGTCGGCCAACTCAGCTACCCAGTACTGTCCAGTGGCATTCAATCTGTGTGATGTAAGTATGTATGTCAATGGGTTATTATCTGTGTAAACAGTGAAGGATGACACATAATATAAAAATACTCCCAAAATCACTCTGTAATTGCCCGTTTCAAAGCCAGAAACTACAGTTTCCCAGATGCAAATTAAATCTCCTTTCTCCAGGGGAAAGGCTATGGCTCTAGGACCCTATCACTTGTAATTTGCCCTCCTGTCAATGATACAACACAGCTCCCAATCCATTAGAAGATGCATTTGTATGTAAATGGTAGGAGAAAATCTGGATAGGCTATTCCTGGGGGTTATACCAGAATACCAAGCAACTTTTCTAATACTGACCAGATGATTGGCTGGCTAAGAGGCACTTGATTTACCCCATTCTTCCTCTGCTTTCTGAAAGACACCTTTTTGCCCATAGATGCCTTTACTGTTGTTGTGAGGTAGAAAAGACAAAAGGTCATACATAGGCCTTCCACTTGTGAGAATCCTTAATGTACTGGCGTTTAATTTAACAAGCCCAATAACTTCCACAACTCACCCATGCTGTAAGGCTTTTTTCTCTTTCAATGCCTGTACTGTGAGAGTGTCAGCTGGGTCCATTTTATATCCTTCTGCTGTTACAATCTTACCCAGATATCAGACCTCCCTTTTAAATAAGTCAGACTTTTCAGCCTTTAGTTTGATGCCATATTTTTTTGAATTGCTGGAGGACCTCCTGAACATGCTGAACATGTTCCTCAAGATTTCTAATATCTCTCAGACCCTCAAGGCATTCTTCCATACACCTCTAGAAGTGGCAGGAGCATTCATAAACCCCAAATTGTTCCTCTTAGCTGTATGTGTAGATTTTGCAGCTCAGCCATCTTTGTTTCTTGTGCTCAGTATATCCCCATAACGATTCCAAGCTGCAGCTGCTAGCCTCATTGTGTTCTAGGTTCCACTCTCTGGAAGTATTATTTTCCAACTGAATGGACCAATGGCTCATAGCCCTTCCTGGCTGGCTTGCCAAATGTAATATAGTCAAAATGCGGACTCTGCCCTTGGAAAACACAGGATTTTTTATTATCTTGGTCAGTATAAACATACAGCGCACACACCTGTAACCCAGAGCAGAGACTCGGGGGTCTGTGTGAAAACAGGGCTGCAAACAAAATGTTCATCCCCATACCACAGCAACCTCAGCCAGCAAGAGCAGTGACTATCTAAAAATTTCACCTCTGGAGAAGAAGAGTGGGGGAGGAGTTGCCCAAAAAGTTCAACCATGGTACACTCCCTTTTGTGTATGTCTTACACTATGTCCAATCACCACAAGATGCTCCAACACCAACACCTATGATGAACATGACTGTCTATCCTCTCTAACCACTGCTCATTCCACTTGGTATTTTTAGTTTCTCTGCAGTAACAGCACAAGGCATTAAATATTATGGCTGAATCTTAAATGGATTGGATAATTTTATGACTGATTTTAAAAATATCTGTCGCTCTACAGGCTACAATATGGGTAATTAAATTCACAGCCTTCAAGTCATCAGCTACTCTCTACCAGGATCAGGGACAGAGTTCCCATCCAATCCCAAACAGCATTGCACAATCTTCCAGGTGTTCTGTGAGGAGATTTGTCTGTCTCTGAACAAGAATCAAGTATTGGTCAGTGCTGAAAACAGGACAACAGACTTAATGGACCAATGCCCTGATCAGAGGCCTATTGCTCTGTCATTGTCTTGAATAGAAGCCGAGTTGGGACCCTGCTTTGGCAAACCAGTTTTCTTTCTATTTTTTTCCCCTTTTTTTTTTCTTTCTCCTTTTACTTTGCATTCCACGAAAGTAACAATAATTAAACTCATCAGGGGAAACCTGATACCTCCCCGCACTGGCATGCCCCGCGTGTAAACAACCTTCACTCTGACTCTGACCTCTCAGTTAGCGAGTACGGGAGCATTCTGTGCAACAGCTGCCCCTGCTGATATGATGAGCAAAACACTGTAGTGCAGATTACATTTCATTAACTGGGAAACAAAGACGTTTCAGCTGCTCATAAGCCGCTCTTACATGGCATGGGGGAGTGTGAAAAGAGGTTGGTATTTATGGTGCTGAAATATTTAGTCTTCCTGCAGCCTGGAGCAGTATTATCACACAAGGAAAAGCGCCCAGCCGCTGGTTGTGAAAAGCATCTTGAGTGAAAGACCATCCAACAAAATCCAGCTTACCATTGGCAATAGCAACAATTATAGCATGGAGCACTTACTGTATTACATTCAGGCTCTCGGTCCTGGGGATCCAGAAGAATTCAAACAAGAATTAGCCCCAGTAGCATTAGCTGATTGTGAGGAGCCCACAGCTCTTGCCCATCATGTGCTAAAGAAGTATATTTGACTGTGTGACTGAAAGGCAGTTGAGAGCAATGTTTAATCATATATGTGTGTTAGGTATCTCAGTATCATCCATAGACTTCTACACACTAGTTCTCATTTAATTTCACTTTAATAAGAGAGCTTCAGTCTGGTATAGAAATACTAGATGACTATTGATAGATGTTTATTTAGCATTAACAACACTATTGTGTGAAGTAGATGTCTTGTGAATATAGTATAAGTATTTGGGGGGCTGGAGGTGGGATTGGAGTGGATCTGATCAAAGCCATCCCAGACTGGGTTCCCTCAGTTTTCCCTGTCTAAAGATCTGCTCCTGCTCCCATTGAAGCAATGGCAAAACAACTCCAACTTTAGCAATGCAGGCCTTAAGCTCCAATCTTTTCATTCTTAGAAGGAATCCTGCTCCAGTGTCTGAGTTAGAGTAACAAGCTCTCCTTCCCCATCCACCCCCTCTAAAATGGGATCTGAGCTTCTGTTCTGTTCTTCATCACTCTCAGGAAGAGAAGAGCAACAGCAGCCAGCAACGAGCTCTTCAGCGCTTGTTGATTCTACGGGAAGCAAATTAGCCTTATTTTTTCAACTTGTTCCGTTGCTTACATTTGTTTCATTGCTTAGAGGGGGGTCAGAGAAAAAAAACAATGACTCAAGTGCCAGCAGTAAGCAGACACACAGCTATACTTATCCTTCACTACATACAACCAAGATGGCTCTGTCTGGACGAGATCAAAGATCATGGAGTAAGAACATCTTCCTGAAGCTGAACCCAAGCAAGTAGGAGATTATGCTGGCAGAAGGCATCACTTGAATAGTTTGCAGCCACAGTACAGTCTCCTTTGTTTAAAAGTTCAATTAGTCAGTTCAATCCTGGATTTCTCACTGACACTAAGCTCTCACATAATAGCATCTAAGAATAGCACTTTCTGCCATCTCTGGTTGGGTAGGAGACTCTGTCCAGTCCTGGTGGATGATGATCTAGCCTCAGTTATACTCACTTTTGTCACCTCCTGTCTGGTCTACAATAATGCAATATATCTAGCCATGAAACCATCATCCCCTAAGAAACCCAAATGAGTCTAGAATGTTGTAGCACAACAAACCTGTCCTCTACTCTCTACATTGGTTTCCCATAGAATACAGAGGCAAGTTCAAAGTCTCAGTCCTTATCTTCAAGGCATTCAATGGCCAGGGTACAGCATATCTGAGAAACCACTGAAAGCTCCAGAATGAAGACCATGATTGACAACCACACTCCTCGGGCACAATGGAACTTTCCACCATAACGATAAAGCTATATTTGAAGGAGACAGAACTTTCCGAAGTGGTTGGCATAAATGCCCATAGGAACTAAGCACCAATCTTCACCATTTTCTGCTCCAAGGACAAAGCACATTTCTTTGACTTTGCCTTTTCTAATATAAACCAAAAGCATGTACATGTTTTCAGAAAAGATCCTACCAAAACCAACAATTTTCCCCCGGGGGAGAGGATGAGAGAGAGAGAATGAACCACATGTGATATATGTTGCATGTCACTTAATGCAGTACTGGAAGGCACTCACTCAATAGTGATGATGCTGTATTAGAACCTATATAGAATAGAATATATACAAAAAGCTAGATTAAAAAAGTGCTAAGGTTGCAAAGTCAAGCACTCAAACATTAGGAAATGCCAGAATTTCAGTGGCCTGTGCCTCTTTAATTCAGCCCCCTTCTTTATATGCATTAAGATATAGTCTTTAATTATGTGATCACATTTTATTTATTTCCACTGGACCCCTGCCTCATTTCGTGCACAGGATGAACAGCGCTCACTACATGGGAAGCTATTCAATATTCCCATGTTATCCTCATTGTTCAATGTGTGGTCTTAGGCCTTACTGCATGCTACTCAAACCCTGCTCTGAATACAGAATTATTAATTTCTCATGGACTTTTCTATGGTGCTCATCACTGTGGTATCTGAGTGCTTCACAAACATTACTATCTCCTCACCATACCCCTGGTATTGTCCTCACTTTACAAATGGGGAACTGAGGCACAGAGAGATTAATGTCAAAAGGGTCCATTAATTTGGAGTGCCCAATTTGAGATACCCATAGCATCAGAGAACTTAGCATTTGTTTGTTCAGACCACAGTCCCCATTGAGTTCAGCTGCAGTTATAAGTTCTCAGCACTTCTGCAAATCCAAATGTCTCAAGTTAGGCACGCAGAAAATGAGGCACACACAATTAGAGGCAAACTGTAAACATTTTGGTTTAACTGACTTGCCCAACATCACCAGGCAGTCTGTGGCAGCAGCAGGGATAGAATCCAATTTTCAGCATGGCATACCATTGCCTAAATCATGAGACCATCCTTCATCTTCCTGCAGTTCCCTGCCTCATTCACTACACATCTTCCAATGTCTGCAACAAATGAGGTGGGGTCCTACAAACAGCCTCCTTCACTGCACAAGCCTGATTTGTTCCCTGGTAATGGTCTGTCCTGTGCACTGAATGAGGCAGGGTTCCCATGGACAAGATAGTTTGTGGTCATGTAATGAAAGACTGCATCATAATACACACAAGGGGGCCAAATTAAGGCTGCACGGTCAGCCTTAATTCTGGTATTTCATAACTTTTGAGTGATGTAGTTTGCAACCTTTTAATGAAACTTTCCTGTTGCCTATAAAGCCCAACTCTTCCTTCACAAAAAGCACAAGAGCTGGTCCAAGATCAGACCATCAAATCTGGTAACTGTGTTTTATGCATAAAACGGCCGCTCGCGACGTCCACCCTGAAGTAATCTAGAACGCCAATTCTCTGTTCCCTTTCAAATACCTCAAGAGTCACTTCTTTGTGATGCCTGTGGTAAACAGGCAATTGATAATTGCTCAACGTGTGGCACTTAGGGATTAATAAAAGTCTTGTTTATTTGCATCGTTTAAAAAAGGTATCTCAGAATTTACAACAATGCTAGTCTGCATAATCCTGTGTTCCTGTTACCCTCATTGTCCATACCCCTTCCTCTCTGTTGTTTGTTATACCCACCAAAGGTGTCTTGTCTGAATTTAGACTGTATGCTCTTTGGAGCAAGTGCTGACTTTCAGGATGTTTGCACAGCATCCAGAACAATGGGGCCCTAATTCTGGCTGGAAATTGCTATAATAAGAAAATATTTGCACCTTCTGCACTAGTTGGAGCTACTGTATCTGAGGGACACAGGATGGAAGAGGCAGCAATGCTACTTTACCCTCTGCCATGGAAAGAGCTTTAAAGTCCAGCCTGAGCTCCATAGGACTGTTGTCAGCCAAGGCTGTTTGGGGGAGGTGAACTGGATCAGTGCATGTCCCATGTGTCCCACTCCCCACTCACAGGGGCAAAATTTCAGTGTAAATGAAGAAAATCATTTTTGTCTTAATTTTCTGTAGAAAATTTGTCTTGCTATCAAAAAACGGAATTTTTTCAGCTGAAGATTTTGGTTTTCTTGTTGTTTTTTCAATGAAAAAGCAGACCCTCTGAAAACTTTCATTTAATCAAAAACCCAAAGTTTTCATCAAAAAATAATTTTGATAGGAAATTTTAACTAGCCCTAGTACTATTTCTGTTACACAGGTAGGGAAAGTGAGGCCCAAGATGACTTGCCCAAGACTACCCAGCAAGTCAGTGGAAGCTTCAAGATTAGATTTCGGTATCTAGTTCCCAGTCCCATGGTCATCCTGCTGACAGCCTGAGATGGGGCAGAGGAATCACCACTCAACTGTACTTGCATTCATTTCCTGTAGGACCCTTTTTTTATCCTCGTCATAGTTAATGGTTTTACTGAAAAAATTTATCAAAAAAATATTGAGCACATCTGCCAGGAATTAAAAGCATGAATGTCAGTTTACAAAGTCAAAAGTCTGCAACAGGTGAACAGGACCCATGTTTACGATTATAATCCCATATCTATATATGGTACAGCACCTTAACCATCTCAGTGCCCTGCCCCTGAAAAAGAAACACATTAAAAGCAGGAAGTGGGGAGAATGGGTCCTTCATTAGTAAAATAAAATATTGGCTTCTACACAGCCTGACAGCACCTCAGACTGTAATAGCCTATTATTATTACGTTATTACAGACCAGGCCATCATCCAGTCTTATTATCCAGATAACTATTTCTCATCAAAGAATCAAGGCCTAATAGAACCACTGTAAACTCTTTGTTGTGGCTGGCAGGATGTTCCCTGAATAGCTGGCTTCCTCACTGAGCTATTCCAGCTGCTGCTGTGGAGCCCTCTGGCTGACACCATATAGTCTATCGCAGTGGAGATGCTGCCCCCACACAGATCCTTCTTCTGGACAAAGCTCTGTTGTCAAAGTCTCAGCTGTGGAAAGAGCAGACAACTAGCATAAAGAGACTCTGATTTGAATTAATATTTTGTTTTGCTGGGGGGCGGCAAGCCCCCACTGGTAGAAATGCCTCTGGCAAAAAAATCTCTGTAACACTCCCTCAAACCGCAACAGCTGTGGTGCTCCCCCAACACCAAGCTACTTGCTCCATAGAACACTTAGAAAACCAAGTGAGGGCTCAGAGTCTGAGACGAATGGGACAAGTTGATTCCCGGTATCACTCTACTGATCTCAGTGGAATGTCAGCAGGAATGCAATTGCCTATGGTGTCTGTAGGAAGGTGAAGATTTAATTACCTTTCTCAAAAAGTACCTACCAGAAATTCTACACTTTGACACTCCAGAAAATCCCACAGTGGCAGAATGTGCTCTGGACCTTTTCAGAAGGTGTCAAGGATTGAAGAAATTAAAGGTCAGCTCCAATGGAAGGCAGGTCTGCTTGCTCCAGGCATTAATTTGCCCCTACAAGCATATCCTGGAGCAGAGATTGGTGATCTTCTTTGTTCCAGACTTGTGGCTAAGAACTCAAGTTAAATTGCATGCTGGGGAACCAGTAAAGTAAGGATTTGTCAAAATGAACAAAGAAGCAGCAATACTCATGGAATTAGAGACAGGGTAAGTAACACGTTTGATGACTCCAAGTCAGAGCCCAAATTTGTTTGCCCTTATTCAACAAATGTTTTGTGCAGTTGTATTTTAACCAATGGATCGCTCCCAAAATATTTTCTGCAAATAGTGCTATGATTTTCTGCTGTTTGGTCATCTAACTCCAAATGAATTATTTATGGCCCCTTCTAGGAAAATAATCATGTGCCTAACTTTAAGCACATGAGTGGGACTATTTATATGCTTAAAGGTAGGCATGTGTTTAAGTGCTTTTCTGCACTGCGGATTAAATTTGCAGTCTGCATGGCTAACATTTATAAACAGGAGGTGGGCCTGAATAACATTGGCATTTGATCCTCCCAGCTGGGGACAGGAGAAATTGCTCCAGGTCACAGAATAACAGAGACCAATAAATGCATTTGCGGGTTGTTCCTGCTCCTATTCAAATCAAAGGAAAAACTCCCTGTGAGGGGGTGTACTCCCCAGACCCACTCTGAAAGAGTTGAATTAGGCCAAGTGTACCCAATCAGCCAATTAAGCTGCAAATAGGAGAGATTTAGGCTGTGTGGAGGGTGCTAATTAGAAGGAAACTCATCTATGAGGGAACAGGTAGAGCTGGCAACAGTGGTAGGAAGGAAGCAAGCTTGTAGTCTCTCTCCCAGAGGTAAGGGAGAAGGTAGGGGGTTACTTAGCAGGTGTAGGAGAGAGGGGTCCAAATAGGAAGGCTGATGACAGACAAGCTTAAAGAAGCATGGTAGGAAGAGAGCAGTAGGGTTGATGAAGTCCAAGACCTTAACTCCTTGCTAGACTGGAACCCACATTAGAGGTTGGGCCTGGATTCCCCTACTATCTGCTGCAGAGCAGTGTTGCTAGGAGCAGTGCATGGGAACACTGCCTGAGTCACCGTGGGAGTGACATAGTCAGGGCAGCAGGTGTGAGGACTGCCTGATGCTACTGGTACAGAAGGACGTTAAAAGATTCCCCCAGGAGGGGAACATCACTGTGTGACCTAGCTGGAGGACTGAGTCACAAAGCTTCTGTTCCAGGATTCCATGAACAGGAGGAGAGCTGCAATGGCTGATGAAAAGGGGATGCTGGACTCAGCAGAGCTAATCCCCCAGAAATGCCAGAAGAAGGCACCGCCCAGCAGGAGCTGAATGTGCCATGACACACCCATTCTCTCTTATGGTGAACCCTGGGGGTATTGTAGATGGGGTGAGACACTATGCTTATTAACATAGTACTAGCACACTTTTCCCCAAACCTATGGCCAGAGCCCTTGCACTGCAGACATTCATCAAATTAATTGAATAAGAAGGTGAGTGTCCCCTTCACAGATCCAACTGCTCACTTACTTACATGCATAAAATAATTGCATGTGAATTGCACAGGAGAAACTTGTGTGTGAAATCAACAAAGAGAAGAAACCTTATGAAATAAATAGTGCTTCCCCATGCTAACTGCCCAGTCAATGTGGCACCAAGCCTATGTTCTGTCTATGAATCAAGGAATGAAATAGAAAAGTTAAAAGATCACACTGAGAGCTCCCAGCAGTGTGACTGTTTATGTGCAACAAAAAGACTAAATAAATACAAAGAGATGGGTAGAAAAAAGTTCCACCAGCAATTTTTTATCTATATTATTTTTTTATATACAAATAATCTCTCATGGAGCTTTAGCTCCACTTACTGGTTGTAAATTAAAATTCTGCAAACATGCAAAAGGCAGTTCTCGGGTACTTTTAACTGCTGGTTAACTGGCTTGATTCTGATCCCACAGTCCATTGGAGATACCCTGATCTACACCAGCATAGGTGAGATCAGAGGGCCATATTCAGCAGTCAGCATATATCACCATGCCCAGTTACTGAGCACAGTGAAGAGCATGCACGCAACCGAGCAGGAGTCCGTAGCCTGGATGATGCTCTGCACCTGCCTAAGACCCACTGCAGAGCAAATCCACATGTGCCATTCTACACATGATACCATAGAAGGCAAATGAGTTTGTCTGGGTATATGACATGGGTGTGGCAAGGCAAGGTGTGTGTAGCAGTGATTCAGGAGGCAAGGCAAGCATGCATAAGGACTCTGGAAATTTCTTATTCCTGAACCATCCAGATATGGATACTCAGCACAGATACTTAGGAAAACTGGAGACCCCAGTCAGAAAATGAAATAGTACATGTCAGGTTAGGCAAGAGCTGCCTACCCCTAGTTAACCCATATACCATGGCTGACTCCGGGCCCACAATGGTAATAAGTGATGTTGGTCTGCCAGCCAAACTCAGACCAGATAGCCTGGACTCACACCATGCACCAGCCATATCTCAGCATAATAGAGAACACAGGAAGTGAGTGCACACACAGGAATTGGAGGATATGGCCTAAGTGGCTTGAGAGACGCTTACCCACAGAGATAAAACAAGTCTGCAAGGAGAAGTAAGGAGGGCAAGAATACACTAACATGAAGGGTTTCCCAGTGCTCCATGCTAGCAATACGCCTCTGTCCCAATCAAATGGCTCTGTACATTGATGCGCAGAAACACAAAAATCCCCCACCACAGCCGGAAGACAAGACGTGGTGAGCTTACCATCCCACACAGGACAAGGGCGTGCAGTAGCAAACAGACCCCATGTTTCTCAAGACATTGGGCCATCCTTGAGGATCCTGATCAATGGAAACAGGGTGCTTAGCTAACCCACTGCTTGGTGGTGGGTGCATTTGCTGGACATGTGCATTAGCCTGTAGCAACCCACTTGCATGGGCTCTCACTCCTTGTGCCCAACAATGGCATGTAAGGGATCACGAGGGTATCTGCAGATGCCCAAGTGGAGGGAGGGACTGCCTGGTCCCACCTGCCTTTCCCCTGCATGCCTAAAATAAGATCTCACTATAATCAGCTGTAGCAGACCAGCAAGTGCTGCAGCAGCAGTACACACCCTCATCCTTCCCAAGAGTGCTGAAACAATTTGTATAGTGGGGGTCCTGAGAGCCATTGAACCAAACCATAAACTGTGTATAGAATGGAACCACTTCAAGCCAGGCGGTGTGGCAGCAGCATCCCTAGTTCCAGAACCTATGATCCTTCCCATTAAACTGGCCATCCTGCCTTGACACTCTGTGGTGATGTGTGCAGAGAGCATATGGCCTGGTGGGTAAGGCATGCTCAGATGCTGTAGCGCACCCACACCCATGTGGATGCTTTCTGCTTCAGGAGGGAGCCTAGGGTATGCTCAACCTACTACCTTGAAGTAATTGGCATTATAGTGCATCCACACTAGCAAAACAGGCACAGTTATGTCCCAGTCAGCTAACACACTCTGACCTAACTTGAACCCATTTTTCTAGTGTAGAAAAGCCCAAAGGCACAATGCATAATAATGCAATTAAGGGAGATTTCCTTAGAAAGGATACTTCACAGATTAATCATAGATTTCAGTAACTGCTTAATTAACATACCATATGTATTTCCACCTCACTATTGCAGCCTCTGTATCTTTAGACATGGAACTGAAAGGCCTCATGCCAGGCATTTATTGTCATCTAATAAGATTCATAAATCACTTTCTTACATGCAGACTCTCAGGACTAGTCCCTTCTAACTGCAGGAGAATGTCTATGATTTGCTGAGGAAATGTGGCATGCACACGTTTTATGACGCTGGAGAGAGTGCACCCTCGCCTCCGCCCAGCCCTCAAACCTGAAATAGGCATGTGCATGTGCATGTGCATTTTACTGTCTGATTCTAAAAGCTGATTTAGCGCTGGGTGAAACATGCTGGATTGCACAAAGGCAGCAGAGCCTGATGGCCTCTAACTGTCACACCCCAAGGCCCTCTCCCTCAGGGGGTCCCCTGGGAAGGCAGATCAGCATTGTATATTGCTAACGCTGTTGCTCGCATCGCAAAGCATTTTGGGGAGAGTCAGAGGTGTGTGATCAGGGAGTGGAAGTTTCCTTTGCAGGTACAAGAGGCCGACGGGGGGAGAGAAAGCAGAAACCAGGCCAAGGGGGGAGAGAAAGAAGAAAGCAGAGAACGGGTTAGTTCAACACTGCAGCTAGCAAGCTCAGTCCAAAGATAAGAAGCTCCAACCCAAGGCCAGTTGCTACCTGCCAATACAGAAGCGGGGAAGTCCAACCCCTCCCTGCCCCTCGACCAGCCATGAGAAAGGAGAGTGGTTGAACAAAATGCAGGGGCCGGGAAAAGGAGCAAGTCCAGCCAGGAACAAACAGAACTGTCTCACGGTCCTGAAATCGGGTGTTTTGAGAAAGCTGAAGAAACCATGGAAAGCCAGTTTGGACTGGCACAGAGGGCATCAGGAGAAGAGGTCCCTGAATGGAGAGCACACACACACACACCCCCAGGGAGCCAGGACTTAAAACCCTCCTGAGAGCTGGAGCAATTTGGAGAGCAACAGCAGACTTGGACGGCTTGAGCTCAGGACAGCACTCTCGTACATCCTTCCCCCACCCCCTTCTTCTGTCGTTACACCCAGGCCTGGCTAGTCTTGGGTAGTGCGCGTGTGAGTATGAAAGTGGGTTAGGGCTTGGGGCGTTAACGCTTTCTTTCTTCCCCTGAGTGACGTGGGAGCATTCCCAGCACTCTGCTGTTATTTTATTATTTTATTAATAAATGTTTTAAACTTGGCCCTTGGTGTGCATCGTCATCTCCTCCCTAAAAAAGTCCTGTGGCCTCAGCCTGATCAACTGACACCTTCAGGCAGATTGGTAGCAAAAATCTGTCACATAACCACAGAACAAATATTACATGGCATAGGTGCTGGCACTAGGAGTGCTGCTGGGTTACACTGCCACACCTCCTGAAGGGGTTTCTATCAAATACAGGGTTTACAGTTGGTTCAATGGCTCTCAGAACCCGCACTATACAAATTGTTCCAGTTCCCCTGTACATGGGCAATGCCAGTGCAAGCTTCCTACCCATAATGACCCCTGCCAACTTACATCAGCATTCACCTGGAAAAAGGAGAAGAGAGTTGAATCTCTGGTCTTCCTGTTGTGGTTGTCAATAAGGCACCAAATGTGATGTTTTGAAGGTTTTGAAAAACATTTCAATTCGTTGGTCTAACTGGCTTTCCCTTTAATTTCTAATGTTGTCCCCGTGCACTGGGTGAAGGCTTTTCACGCTTTTATTCAAGAGCTCTTTCCCCAGAGTTAGTTAAATGCTTAGTACAAAGTTTGTATGTTTGGTAAGTTAGTCACAGCTTTCATTTGCAATGCTCTATGGCGGTTGTTCCCAACCGGGGGTCCAGGGCCCCCTGGAGGGCCACAAGCAGGTTTCAGAGGGTCCTCCAAGCTTGGTCAGCATTAGACTCGCTGGGGTCCAGAGCAGAAAGCTGAAGCCCCACTACATCGGTCCGAAGCCCATGGCCCTGAGCCCCATCACCCGGGGCTGAAACCAAAGCCTGAGCAATGCAGCTTCATCGGGGCTCCTGTGGCATGGGGCCCCAGGCAATTGCCCTGCTTCCTACCACCTAACACCAGCCCTGGCTTTTATATGCAGAAAACCAGTTATTGTGGCACAGGTGGACCATGGAGTTTTTATAGTATGTTGGGGGGGCCTCAGAAAGAAAAAGGTTGAGAACCTCAGCTCTATGGCATTATCAGCTGCATTTCTAGCACATCTCTAGCCTGTCCCTCAAAATGCAGCAGCTACCATTTTAGATGCGAACTCCACTAGATCCCAGTTCAGCTTCTGCCCTCACTATTTATCACTATACATTGCTGAACCTTAAAAGTGGAGTTACAGAAAATTTGATTCAGGTTCAAAATATTCATCCCTCTGTCATTGTAAATTTCCTTTACCGTTATTTATTGTTGTGTCCTTCATTTGGGGTCTGTCTTTCCAAAGTTGGAGGGATGCAAATTGCACATTAAAATAATGTATGCACATAGGTCCTATCCAGCTTTGTCTTTCTATGATTGTCATTGACTGTTTGGCATTACTAATTTGCACATGCATTTGCTACGGTTATACTTATAAATTAGGTGTCTGACTGGTTGTTTACAAATGCAAGTACCTGATATTCATACAAAATTGCAGTCATTGTACACACTGGACCCATTGCACACACTGATGTAAATGGGTGAAACTCCATTGGGGTAAGCATCCATTTGCACCAGCAGAGAATTTGGCCCATGGTTTGCATGACTTAATTTCTTTTTAAATCAGAACACTGGTGTTTTGTCCGTCATTTTAAGGGCTTGTGTCATGGGGGGAGAGGGAGACTGAGATCAGTACTTGCAGAATTACCGAAATTAGAATTTAAGCATTATTTATTTACTTGTTTGTTTGTTTATGTTACCGTAACATCTATAAACCCTAGTCATGGACCAGGATCCCATTGTGCTAGGTGCTGTACAAACACAGAAGAAAACAGTTTCTTAATGCAAGAAACAAATACTTTTGATCATCACATCTACCCTATATACCCCAATTCCCAGGGGCCAATGGAAAACCCCATCAATCAGCATAAGTGAGAAGCAAACCCATCAGTCCCAAGGAGGACTAATTTGAGGAATGTAAAATTTAATACACAGTGCAGACTAGTCACCAAGGATGAATTTCATTCCCATGCAGATGTCCATTCTAAGGACTATGTGCCACTTAAGTCCCACTAAAACTTTTTTTAAAAAGTCTAATTGGAAATGATTTCTATGGTTTTGGGGAGATATTTTTGTGTTTGGGGGTTTTTTTGTGTGCCCCTTTTCGGGGGACACACAGCTTCACATAAAAACTGCTACAGTTACAGGAGTGCCAATTAGAGCCAATCTAACTGAAATAACCTGCCTTGGCATTAAAATGACTAGTAGCACTTGCCCACGCTGATAAGATGGAGATTTTGCTGATCATGGGGGATCTCATACTTTCATGGTTTCACATGTAGAGTGCAATTTGTCCTCTGTGCACAGAGTCAGCTTAAGGTCTACATACCACTGAAGTTCCACTTAAATTTTCATAATGGAGCTTCAGTGGTGCATAAGCTTTATGCTGACCCTTTGTACTGGGATGAATTCGCCTAGAAAAACTGAACTCCACCATACGTGCATCTCCATAAAAGGGGAGAGAGGGGAACCTTTTAAAAAATTAAGAATGCTTCTTGTTTGCCCAGAAACATCCAGCTATTTAATATAAACCCTCAAGAAGGAAATGCAATAATCTACAATACTGAGCTGCTGTATTATCTAAAGTATACAGTAAAAAAAGTCACTTCCCCTGCTGTGAGACACAATCATTAACTCCTGATCTTTAGAGCAGCCAAGTCTTTCAAGGGATACTTATGTGAGATTCTGTGCTTTAATATTGGCTTTCAAATGAAATGGCTCAGGACAGAGTGCACTTCCTACTTCATTAAGCATGAAAGCTTCAGAGTGCCACACAAGTGGTTTTTGTTGTTGTTTGCTGGGGAGGAGCAGGGAGGGAGGGAGAGAGAGGTTGTTTGTTTCAAACTGCATAATTAAAGATAAAGAACACTGAGGCAGCAAGAAGATACCCAATCACTTTCTGTGGGACTTATCTTCAAATGTTTGGAGTAGGCACTGAAATTACTAATACCCACGATTTCTCATTTTCCCTTTTCCCCATCTTTACAGACTCCTCATGCCCCTAAGGAGATGTGCACTTCTAAGGATAATGTAAAATTCCACTCATGATGGGACAAATAAGTCGGAGGAACTTGAGGCTCAAGACCAATGGATTCACTGGGTCTATTGCTTTGGTGATTGCAATTATCACATCAGTATTTGCCAACAGACACCACACAGTGTTCTAAGTCTAGGGAGAAACGGGTGTTTCAAAATACCACTCTGTTAACGGTTGGAAATTGCTGACTATTTAACGGCCAACACTGTGCTTCCGTAGCACTGAGAATTGCCATCTTGGATGTCACTTAATAAAGAACGACTTTCCAGGCATTAAGCAGCAATGCTGGAGATGAAGTCAAAGCTCTAGAAACTAAAAGCTCACTAAATACAAACAGTTACTGGTCTGAAAAATAGGAAAGGTAAAGTTAATTATACAACCATGGCCAACGGCCAAAAAAATCCTTTGAAATTATGTAGGTCACCTGTTCTTTTAAAGTGAGAAGCAAGAGAGTGAGATGGACTGAGAGGGAGTGAATTCCAAAACCTCTGACCTAGCAAAGCCAAGGCACAATCATTCAGGATGAAACCCCCTGTGCAGAGGCACAGCAAAAGTCCTATGCACTATTTAAGTCTATTTAATCCCTACACTGAGGACTTGAGTGTTTAACAAGTCTTGCACTGGCCCTCTGCACAGAGGATGCATTTCCACCCTTATTGTCTTAAAGCATCATTGTTGGAATCTTAAATAATGGATGGTGTCTGAGCACAAATAGTCCATCAGACCAAAGATGATGGGGGAAGCTTTGAGCTGGGGGTTGGACTAGATGACCTCCTGTGGTCCCTTCCAACCCTGATATTCTATGATTCTATGATTCTAAGTCTTGAATATAGCCAGGATCTGCACAGTTAAAGGTTTTTAAAATCAACAGATCCATCCTCACATTTAGAAAGCAGCAGTTTGGAGCGTGAAATGAACATTATAGATGTCTTTGATTCAATGTGCCTGAGGAAAAGTCTGATATTAGGGAAGGGAATATCAAAGGTATGATACTTGGAGCTCCAACCGATCTCTAGGCAGAGGAAGAAAATTGAAAAACAGTTCTCAGGAAGTGATGTTAGATGGTCCTTTGACAAGAGGCACCTATCAAAAGGGCATGGAGAACTCCCAATGCCCCATTCTACCCACTTGACGCTCTTTACCAGACCTGGAAATAAAATGCAAGAGCCCTAACAGTGCCAGCCTTATGGGCAAGCAATTGGGAGGGGGTCACTATGGACACCAGCTTAGAGGGCACCAAATCAGGCTGCTGTTCTTTTTGTTTTGCTCAGTTGTTCACAGGGCACTGAAAACACTTTCTGCCCTCGGCAATGAAACACCTAGGGCTGGGGTCCTGACTTCCTGTTTCTCTTAGCCTAACCTTTAGACCATACTCCCCATCCCCTTCCTCAGAGCTGAGAGTAGAACCAGAGAGGAGTCCAGACTCTCAGTCCTGGGCTCTAACCATTAGATAAAAATTCTCCCTCACATGTTAAATAAATGAGGAAGAAACCATATTAGATTTAAGTTCAAAATCCTCTTAATGAGGACCACTTAAAAGCACTGCCGTTTATGAAAGCAGACTGGTGCTGCCTGGGTTACTTCCACTAATAAGACTGTACATAAGTGTCCCATTCTGCACAAGGACACTTCACTAAACCAATATGTCTCTAGGGATTTCTGCAGACCACACACACATGAGACAGCCTCACACCAAAGAAGAGATGGAGGGCATGGTAGGGACTGATTGCAGCCTTGGCCACAAAGATTGAATCATTTTTTTAAATATTTCATTGTCTCCAGAAAGTATCTCTCTCCAGCACCTGTTAAAAAATGGAACTAATTGAACTAATGAAAATATTAGATATGCTTAGATGAGCCTGGCTCAAGCTAAAGACCCATGTAGCTCAGCAGCTGGAGTCAAGGAGGGATGGACCTATCTATGTTTCTCTCCTGATAATGTCATTACACACAGCTTTAGCCTGGAGACCTGCCTCACGCTGCAGCCATACAGCAGCATCACAAGCAATTTGGTACTGGCTGTGCATGGGGGATCTCTTTATTAGTTCTTAACCACGGGCGTTTGTGTAGCTGTTGCTACTGCAGGCTGAGATCTGGAAGCCAAAGGCAGACCTGTTTAAATTCACTCCTCTGCAGAAAGGCAACACAAGGCCTAGGCACCAATTAAGTCTCACTTAAGACCTCAGGTGTCTCAGGCTGTCCGCACCGGAGCTTTTGCCGGTGAAACTTATGTCGGTCAGGGGCATGACCAACAAAAGTTTTGCCAACAGAAGTGCTAGTGTAGACAAAGCCTTACTGTTCCCTACTGTTTCCTGTCATCCTTTTGAACTGCTTCGTGTAATAAACAGATTGACAGTTTATTCAATTTGAAATAATTTTGGATATATAATTGTATTTTTAGGCTATGTTTGGATATTTCCATTTTTGGCCTTTTAACTCAGATGATGTGTTCATTACTCAGTCCTTTTCCTAGTTATACCTTGATACTTCAGCTGAACGATATAATAGTGTCAATGATGGGCACACACACACATCTCATATTTCAGCACCATTGACAGGTCTAGGACAACTTCTGCTGTTTGTATAATCTAATAGCAATAGCAGGAGATCAGGAATCAGGACTTGTAGGTTCTATTCCCAGTTCCACCACTGACTCATTGTGTGATCTTGGGCAAATCACAGGCAAGTTCAGAGCATGGGGGTTACCTGCAAATTTGCTGCTACCTTTCATTTCCATGTGGGTAGATCCTCACTGGAAACCTCACAGGCAGCCTTCATTGCCTGTCATAAGGCTCAGTTTGATTTTGTCAGTAAAAGGCATGCTATGTGCAACTTCCAAACGAGACAACCTCAGCACAGCTCCTCCTGGCCCAACCAGGGCAAGACGTCATTTTGGCTGGCATGACATAATTTCTGTCTAAGGGTGAAAGGGTCCCAAGTTTCATCTGTGGTAATATGCAAGAGGCACCCATGTTATGGGGATGTCGCAGACTGGTTGACAGATACAGCTGACAGAAATAGAGGTGCATTGTGCTGCCATACAAGAGACTCTTGTTTAGTAATGGAAAATAGATCCTCCGGGTTGCTCGCTCATCTAATCTGTGGTCTATAGTCCAGCATTCAAGGGTTGCCGAGTGCAGCAGGAAACGCATTCTTATTTCCCAAACCCATGCTCAGTTTATGCGGCAGGCCGAGGAAATTATTGAAGTTTGTAAGAACAAATGTGCACATATTGCATGGTGCAGTTCACAGCCCTTTCCTCTACTGCCTTAGTCTAGCACAGGAGCTCTGAAAGAATTCATTTTACTTAAAGACAATGGAGTAACGGAAAGTATTTGTAGGTTTTCTTTGAAGGTGAAATTGAAAACAGAGTGGATTTGGCTTCCACATGAAGCAAAGTTCATCAGGAGGAGGAAAGAAAATGTCTAGTCCACTAAATGTCATGGTATTCCAGCCTGTGGAGGAAATCACTTACTGGCTTCCCAGATCACAAAAAAAAAAAAAAAAAAAAAAACGGAGGGAAAGAGATGGACAGAGAGTGAAGAAAGAGCAAAAGAGATTAAATAGAACAAGAAAGTGAAATTCATGAGCCCTCTCAGCAGACTGCCACATAACATCTCATTACTGAAATGGATCAGCTGACATAATGCTGTAACATTAATGACTGGAGAAGAGAAGCACAGAAGCCATTTCACTATCTGTGACTATTGAAGTAAATCAAATCTTTATGCTGTGTCTTTTGTCAGTCTTTCTTTTTTTTTCAGACTGACACAAAGCAGAGTCAGGATCTTCCTGAAGAACCAGTATGAGGCAAGCAAGCTGCTGGGGCAGACGTATTCTTTGCTAGTCCAACTATGCTATTCATAGTATAATTCTCCTTGGGATTTTACCTTGTGCTGTTTAACGTGCTGGTGGCAATGGGGGTGGGAGGGGAGGTTCTCTTGTGGCAAGCACATTAAGAGCCCCTTTGTCTTTAATTTCATGCCCAGCTGGTGAAATAACAGATTATGTGTGTTCACTGTCAAAATGAAAGATTTGCTTTGGTCAGCATGTAGCCTACACTTGATATAAATAAATCGCTCTTTTCATGATTCCTAATTCAGAGCAGTCCATCAGTTTCCTGTTTTCTCCAATATTATCATTATTGCTGATATTAAGGCATCAAGTTTATCAAAATGGTGAACCACACACTAAAAGAATCACACAGGAGTACACATTTCATGTATCCTACCACTCATGGGCCAGAGTGACTGCCCATCTTCTACCAGTGCAACGCAGCCTTCAACTGTCCAGAAGCAGAAAGACTAGGCTTCTTCCTTTAGCCAAGCTCCTTGGGCACAGGGTTATGCAAATATATTCATGCCACTCTGCTAATATTGTATATCCTTGTGCTCCTTCTGCAGTAGTTAGCCAACAACTGCTGTTTCCAGAGATCTGTGCATCTCTGATGACACTACAAAGGCAATAAACCAAGTGGAGCTACCTTGGCTTCTGATGCATTAGAAACACAGTGCAGTCTGATCACCTGATGTCACATCTTTTCCACAGTGCTCTATCTCACCTGGCTTGAATGGAGATGTTCATTATTTACACTGGTATAAGTGAAAGGAGAATCAAGCCGGGCCATCTGTAGGTGTGCTGGAGCAAAGAACACCATAGGGTTCGCAAAATGGAGATGCAGAAAATTGCTGCAAAGTAATGTCTGGTGTTTGTTTATTTATATATATATATACACACACACACCACAAAAATGATTGGGGACACAGCCTTCTATAGGACATTTCTTTCACCAAATTTAAAAATGGTGTAAAGTGCATTAACGATTTCATTGATGATTAACATACCAGGTACACAGTAGCAAAAGCACCAGCACTGATGCCCCATATTTCTGCTGTTTCCCCTTTGAAACACCTAGAGAAATGTTGGAACGTCAAAGAATACTGCTGCTTTCTGCCAGAGCCCTGCCAGCAATTAAAGGGTTAATGCATCAGGCTCAGTACAGCTTGTCTTCAGGTAAAAAAATAACCACCAGTTGAAGCCCACAGATTCTGTATTTCCTAATCACTTTGGCTAAGCTCCCCTGAGCTCTATTACAATTCTGCTGACTCTTTATATCACATTCCAGTTTACCTATACACATGCAAAGGGGACCCATGTGTCCCGCAAACATGGGATATTTGCAGTTCTATAAGCATATTAGAGATGGCTGGGCTTTCCATGCTAGGCTTGTTCAAATACATTGTCCATTTTGTAATTGACTGTCAGCTTGATTTACAATGGCAGCTGTGATGGGTTTGGCGATTTCAATCCAAAAGACTCTTTGAAACAAGCAAGGAAAAGTCAATCCAGTGAGGCAACTCAGTTTGTTAATATTATCAAAGAACGGGGAAGGGCTTAAGAGGGACATAAAATGGGCTCAGAACAGAAGCAGCCCAGAAGGAGATAGTTTATAAAACAAACCACGACAGCAGTAGGAATTATGGAAGAGGAAGGAGGCGAAAAAAAAAAAAGACAGGAGTCTGTTCAGTAAGTGGATGGCGCAGTTTAAGAAAGAAACTAATATACCTAAAGTAATACGGGCCTGATCCAAAATCACTGGGAGTCTTTCATTTTGCAATGAATGGATCTGGATCAGGCCCTAAACGCAGTGGTCTACATTTTATTTTAAAACACCCAAAATCATGGATGAACAGTTAAAATTCATGAGGAAGAGAGAGAGGAAGGAAAGAAGATGCCGAGGGAAGATCTGCTCCGTGTTCCTTATTAGGGCTCTGGAATAGTTAGCTCCTTGTCCTTATTTTCAAGCCTCTGCCTAAATCACCTTCTGTCCTCATCTCCCCCTTCTTGAGATGAATGGAGAAAAGTCCAGCTAAAGTTATACTAAGCAGGGGAAAGAGCTTGTTAGATCATATTAAAGAAGTTCTGTATTAAAATCACAAATGGGTTTGATTCCCCATAGTTTAAATTCCAGGGTATCACTAATTAAGAGGTCTCTTGGTTTTTGGTCTCTTGTTTTTACTGTTTCTCTCCCTCTCTGTGTGAAACTTGCAAGCTGCTAATTGTGTTAGTACATCCTAAGACAGAGTCTGTTCTCAAAGCAATACTTTGTAACAACAACTACTCACAGAGAGAGAGAGAGACTCAAAGTGATGCTTTGTAACAACAGAAACAGCACACAGAGACTCCCCGCCCTTTTGTTGTATTTATCTCGCTTTGTTAACAATTGTGATTAAAATAGAGATAGAGGATGTGTGTGGATTGATGCTTGGTGTGGATAATAAATGAATGCTCAGGGAGGTGCCAGCCTAAGAATCCAGTCTTGATCGGCTGAAGAAGGCGTCAAGTGGAAACAAGCAGAGGACCCCCGGAGGGCAGACTGGAATCCACCCAACAGCCTCAAGGATGGGAGAACCGAAGAACAAGATAACAACTGGCAGCACGGAGCCGTCAGGAATGTGCCATCTGCTGATTGATTCAGAAACAGCATGATGAAGCAATTCCCATAGACTCGCATAGGAATAAATTCCTATAAAAATGGACTCTAGAAACTGAGAACTTTGGGGTCTGATTCTGCAAACCAACTTCCAGGAGCATCAGATGAGCATCTGACAAGGCCCTGCTCCCTCCTCGTGTCCAGGACACCTGGCCAGTGGCTTGGCATGAGCAACTCTAAGGCTGGTAACTATGATAACAACCTTGCAGAACCTGTGTGTGTGTGTGTGTGTGTGTACGTGTGTATTAATGAATGCGTGAATAAATATGAAATTGAATGGAATGTTATAGCTATAACTAACTGCTTACTATGATTCTTTCTGGATTCACAATAAATGTGGCATTTTGCCTTATTCCCTTTAATAAGATCCTGCTGGTTTTTATTGTATTGGTTTAATAATCTTCCAACTATTATTGCTAGAGCTGATTGACAAATGGAAAATTTCACCACATTCTGTTGGAGCCATGCATTTGAAATAACATAGCCAATTGTCTTTATTGGACTTAATCTAACAGCCTTTGTTCAAGCTAATGCTCCTGGGACTTCCTATGAACTAGAACCATTTCAATTTTTCATACAAGAAAATATTTGTGGAAGCTTTGAGGGTGTTTCTCAGATCTAAAAAATACCAGTAAAAATGAAGTTATGTCCCAACAACTGTCCCAATGACTTCAGTAGGACTCCACATGAGCCCAGGGAGCTTTCCACCTGGATCTGATTCCAGGATTGGGGCCTATGTCATTATCATTTAACCATCAGCTTCCTTATCCCCGGGGTGAAAGTAAGTCTAGGGACTTACCGGTATGGGGCTGGGCTGGAGCCGGCTCTGGCCCCTGTAAGGGGTGGGGCCTCGGGCAGAAGGGGTGGGGCTGGGGGGGGTCAGAGCCAGCCCCGGCCCACCCTGTACCGGCAAGTGCCTCCTTCCCCCTCCCCAGGGTAACAGCTGCAGCCGGAGACTCTGGCAGCAGTTTATATCTCCTGGGGTGGAGATTTAAAGGGCCCTGGGCGGTAGCAGTGTCGGGAGCCCTGGGCCCTTTAAATCATCCCCGGAGCCCGGCCACCGCTTCCCCAGGGCTCCAGGGACAGGGCTCCGGCCGCCACTACCGCCCTGGGCCCTTTAAATCATCCCCGGAGCCTGCCAGAGCCCTGGGGAAGTGGTGGCGGGGCTCTGGGGATGATTTAAATGGCCCAGGGCTCCAGACACTACTACTGCCCAGGGCCCTTTAAATCTCCACCCCAGCCCCGCTGCCACTACCCCAGGGCTCCGGCAGCAGGGCTCTGGCAGCAATTTAAAGGGCTGGGGGCTCCAGCCACTGCTGGGAGCTGCAGGCCCTTTAAATTGCGCCTGGGGAAGCCGATCTATCCCGGTACGGTGCACCGGCTCTTGTCAGTACGCCGTACTGGGGCGTACCGGCTCACTTTCACCTCTGCTTATCCCGCTATATCTAGCCAATTATTGAAAACATCAGCTCTGGCTATTTCTATAGACTGATGCTAGAGATCTGTGCTTTTTGTCTTGGGGTGCAAGGTGGGGCAGAACTTAGATTTTCATATTTTATACTGTATGCCATTTCTCCTTGTGGTGTAGAGTCTGGATCCTTTGGCTGATGCAGCAGAATGACAGCATCTGTTGTGTATACAGAGGGCTCATGGTATTTTTAAGGCAATCTACTAATAAGACGCTTGAAATGAAGTAACTCCAGAAACAGAGTTGGGTTAACTCCAAGTACTTTGCTACAAAACCTATTAGAACTGGATAGGTTGAACAATCAGTCGCAGCAGCAGCAAGCAGCTGGTTGGTGCTAATACTTTATGCTTGCCAGCCTACGAATCTATGATGAGTCTAAGAAAGGCAAGTGATGTGGCTTGTGTTTAAGAACTGAATACAAATCCAGTCTGCAAAGCAAACAATATACAAGCAATCCTGTCCAATGACTCACCCTACACAGGTAGAACTTAACTCCCGAACCTCTGTTCGAAAAACACTGGCCTCTCCAATGTGAACTGAAGGGGATTTCTGCTTTCACTAGCACTTGCCGGAGGACTGAAGCTATGCTCCAGCCACTAAAGAGCAAGCACTTGAGAATGTCTGATTCCAGCCAGCAAATCCACAAACATGTTATCCAGTCCAAGGTCCTTATTCCAAGCCCCTGAATTCCTTTGGTACTTTATCTGCATATGTTCTCCTTCATTCCCTGGAAAGATTTAATCACTTCTCTGTTTGAATCCCTTCACTCTCCTTCCTTCTGACTAAAGCAGGTTGGAAAGTTACTGTGTCTGTTTTTTAAATGAATTTTGTCATGGAAAAGCTTTTTCAGCCAATATTTCTGAGAAATACTTTTTTCTGTTCTAATTTATGTTGAAAAATATTTTTGACAAAAAAAACAGGGAAAATCTTACAACTAACAAACATTTTAACAAAAAAACACTGGTGTTTTTTGACCAACTCTAATCTCCCTGTTTGCATCAGCTTCAATTTGCTCTTCTTTTTTTCAGGGTTCTGCACAGTTGCACCCCACCTAGATTTCCATTCATTCCTCTCTACTCCCTATCACCCCCTTTGCTCTGAATTCCACTGAATTCTTCCTCATCCCTTTCTCTGACCCTCATCTTCATGCCTTCTTCCTTTTTTCCCCATACAACCTTGTGTTTTCAAGGCTTCAGCCCAAATTATCCCCAGACATTCTGAATCCATTCCCACTCCACTGTTTTACAAGAGCAGCTCTATTAAGCAACCATTTTCTTGTCATTCCCTTGAGTGGATTCACTTAAATAATTTAATTCTGGCTTTGAATATTATCACATACCCGCCAAAACCTAAGGGAACTTATTAAAATGACTTTCTTCTGCCCTTCTTCCCAAACAAGGAGGTAGGATGACCATATTAATTACAATATAATTAGATTCCCAAAGTCCCAACAATGTTCCCCACAAGGGACTTAGGTATAAAATTCCCTCCACTTACAATTCCCCAGGAGATGGGTTTATTTATTTTGTTCTCTGTGGCACGCTTGGGATTGTTGGCTGAGGACTCTTAAATAGAGGGGGAAACTATGCTGCACCTGTGTTATGCTGTTGAGGTAAATCTATTAGTTGATTTCCTCCTACTGTCTCATCAGAGCCACTTAATGGGGCAAGGAAAGCTGGAGGGATGTACTGATCAAGATTTGCAAAATAAACACAAGATGATCCTGAAAGTTCTTAAACAGTCAGTCTTGTCAGTTGTACAGTAATGATGATCCTCAAGGCACCTGTATCGAATAGAGTCATTCAACGGCAGACCTAAGAAGCGTACTCAGGAGTGATGGGGGAGCACAAAGGTTCGGAGGCTTAAGCTGGATATAAGCACCTGACAATAAGGTGCTGATATAAGCTCCCCCAAATTAACCAATGCTCTTTGCTTCTGAAAAATGGACTGGAAATCTCATGAGAAGAGGATCAAACAAAGGTGCTTGTTTAATTTCCTGCTGGACCAGAAATCTTGAGAGAAGGGCCTCCTTCCTTGGAGAAGCTTGCACTGCAGCCGTCTATGGTATATTGTTGTTTGAAAGAAGACTGCAAGCTCCAAGGCTGCCAAACCAGCATTCTTTGCCTGGCCACACTAACTGCAATTTTTTAAAAACAAGCTTTATGAAAGCTTCATTGCAATGCTGACGGAAGAGAGAGGGGAGCTCTTTCTACTCAGTCCTTGCTCTCCTTGCAAATTCTGAGACAATAGGCTGAGCAAGTCTCCCAGAAAGAACAGAAAATACCAGCAAATATTTCAAAGGGAAACCCAGGAAGAAAAGGCAAGAGGGGAGGAGGGCAGATTTCTTTCTCACTGTTCAGGGGAGATGATGACAGTAAAGTCGATAAAAATCAAAAGGCCCCTCTGAATATCGGGAGCCTTTGAAATAAACTTTGAATTAATATTCTATTGTCCCTATTTCACCAAAGGTTGTTACTTTTAGGTTAAAGGAATTTGACTGAAAGATATAAAAACCAGTGGATTTGATCAATGTGTGGCCCTCACAAATAGAAGAAGAAGGCTACTGAGGGTCAGATACTGTTATACCAGTGTAAATCCAGAGCTCTATTGGCATCAGAGTGGTTATTCTGGAAGTCTGCTGCCCTGGCTAAGGCTTGTGGCAACCTCATAGGTCATTTCAACATCTGAGCACCGAGTCCTACGCACATCTCTCAAGGTAAAGCATCATGAGGGTCCTTCCACAAATGAAAAGAAAAGACTTCTCTTGACAGGCTGCTGATACATCCGTGCCTGCATATTCTCTCCCTCAGCCACAGTCCAAATGCTTTCTAGCTGAAGGCAGCAGGACACAGGCTTTCTGTTTTATTAATAATGCAGGCCACTAAACTGCTTTCCTGCCTCCTCCACACGCTTCTCCGATTCTCTCCAAGTATCTGCTTAAACTAGAACAGGAAATTAAAAGAGAAAAGATAGTATTAAGAGCTAGCGAGACCAGGTGGGTGAAGTAATATATTTTATTGGACCAACTTCTGTTGGTGAGAGACAAGCTTTCCAGCTGACACAGAGCTCTCCTTCTGTGTCGACACAGCCTTGTCACTAAAAGTCAGCATGTGAACGCTCTCTGTCGGTATTTTGTCAGCACTTTTGCCAACAAAATACTTCCAGCTCTGCGAGCAGCATTAGCTTTGTCAGCAGGAGACTGCTCCTGCCAACAAAGCCGCGTTCACACTGCCACTTGGGTCAGCAAAACTTTTGTCTTTTGCGGGGTGGAGGGGGGAGCTTTTTTAAGTACCCGTGAAAGACAAAAGTTGTATCCGCACCGTCGCCGTGTCGACAAGCCCTCAGAGTGTCACTGCTAAATGCAAGGTGGAACAGATTGTTTAGCATAAGTAGTTAACACATATTTCAAAGGACTATTCAAAATGAAGTGGTACATTCACACCCCTCCAGACATAGGGAGGAGAGGACAGTAAAGGAAAGGGTGAGAGAGGGGAAAACAGCTGGAGGGGGTTGTTAATGGGTCACAGATTATTGTAATAAACCATAAATCCAGTGTGTCTATTCAATCTGTTTCACAGTAGCAGCCGTGTTAGTCTGTATCCGCAAAAAGAAAAGGAGGACTTGTGGCACCTTAGAGACTAACAAATTTATTTGAGCATAAGCTTTCGTGAGCTATATGTCTAGCAAAGTTATGAATTTAAGCTCCCAGGCTTGTCTTTTGAAAGTGTTGTGCAGGTTTCCTTTGAGGAGGAGGACTGATAGGTCAGATATAGAGTGATCACTTTGTGAAAAGAGCTCACCCACAGGTGATGTGGTGTTTTTGTCTTTTACCACTTTCCTGTGAGTTCATTTGACAGTGTAGTGATTGTCTGGTTTTACCCACACAGTTGCTATTGGGGCATTTAGTGCATGTTGTGATAGGCATGTGTAGGACCCATGGATCTTGAAAGGTATGTTGCGGGGGGAGGGGGGTGTTGAACATTGTAGCAATGGAGATATGTCTGCAGCTTTTGCATCTGTTGTTCTGGCAGGATCTGGTGCCACGCTGAGTTTGTTTCTCCTGATCGGTGGAGACCTTGCTTCTGACAATGAGCTTGGAGAGGTTGGGGGTGGTTTGAAGGCCAGAAGGGGGGATTCAGGGAAGATTTCTTTCAGGATGGGGTCCCATTGAGTATGGGTTGTAGTTTTTTGATGATAGCCAGTGCGGGGTGGTAGGTGACTACTAGGGCTGTGTGGTCAAAGGAGGTTTTATTTCTGTACTGAAGCAGGTTCTCTTTGGGGTAGCTGTGTGGCTACAACAACATTGCATACAATATTAGGAGCTGACATAAGAGCAAAGGAAGCCATCCATCCATTGGCTCCGAAAGCAAGCAAGCTGCTGCTAAATTGGTTAAAAGTGACAGATGACGTACAGTTTTCTCCCCTACTCTCCCCTACAAATGATTAATGTGGCCACCTGCAGTTCTGTACTAGATACACCACTCCCATGTGTCACAGGGATAGAGTTAATTTGGTAACATTGGTTGATGGGGAAAGGTAATGGGGTTTTGTCTATTTAGCTTAGAGTTCGAGTTCTGACTAGACCAGAGGAATATTTACTTACTCTAAAATGGGTAGGAGAAGTAATGATCACAGTGGCACTAAGCCTCCCCAGCCATATGGAAACAGAGTCAGGACTCATCTGTTTGCTTAATTACTGAGACAAACCCTCCTCCTTTTCAATATGAAGCAGAGTGGGCCAAACTCAGCATTGATGCAAATCCAATAATTTCAGTGGTGTTACACCAGGGATGAATTTGCCGCAAGGACCCAAAGTGGTCAGACTGTCTCCCAGAGGGGAGACATGCAAGAGAGCATGCAAATGCCTACATTATTCCATGAGGTACAGAATATTCTGCTCAACTCCCATGCAGCTGGCCAGCTCTGCTAGCCAACAGAGTGGGAAGCGAAGCCATATCTCTGCCTACTTTTCACTCATCCATTGCCCTCTTTGGGTCACCATGCATTGGAGTAGTTACGAGCAGTCCCTGCACACTGCTGAGTACCAGGACTGTAATTCTGCCCAGGGCTGTGCACGGGGAAGGAAGGCTCCTTACTCCCTTCCTCTCACTTACTGCACATGTGCCTAAGGGTCAGGCAGAAACTAGCACATAGTCTGCAAACTCTTAGGGCTTGTACGCACTACCACTTATGTCGGTATAATGTATGTCGCTCGGGGGTGTTGGTAAGTTACACCGACCTAAGCGCCGGTATGGACAGGGCTATGTTTGTGGGAGAGCTTCTCCCACCAACACAGCTACCGCCACTTGTAGAGGTGGATTTATTATGCTGACGGGAGAGCTCTTTCCCCTTGGCTTTGACTGTCTTCACCAGGCATTCTACGGGAGCGCAGCTGCATCGGTACAACTGTGCCAATGTAGCGCTTCTAGTGTAGACTAGCCCTTAGTGCCCTTCCTCTGATGAAAGGTGATGTGGAAGTGTAACATGAAACCTACTCGTTTCACATCAGCAATATCCTGGATTCTCCGCCCCCGCCCCACCCCCCCGCCGCCAGTCTGCATATACAGAAGCCAGTAAATGTGCTCTGTTTGTATATCGTTTGCAGAGGGTGACGGGCAAGTAAGAGCCTTATTTTGGATGTCTAAGACTTAGTTTTTTCAGAAGCTATTTTGGAATCAAACTCGATTTAGCTCAGGGGGGATCAACAGAGCCTTATTTCAGATAGTTCCAACTTTGGGAGCACCTAAAATTGCTCTTGAGCTGTATGTCAGCAGAATAAATACATGTGAATTTATGTAATTTGCCACCATCTTCTCTTCTGAAAACGCTTTTGCAGATTTCTCAAAATGTCACCCTTTTGTGGTGTGTTCTTGAACCCTTAAACCTCCCTCTCTTTGCAGACTGCACATAGAAACCTACAGAGTGCAGGAAGCCTCAGAGCTGTAGTGCTAAACAAACACAAACCCAGGATTTGCTTAGGATCCTGATAAAAGCCTCACTGTCTCAAGGCACAGGTTATAGTCTCCTTTATAAGGCTCCCAATCAAGACAATAGAATCTCTTATCAAACCCGCTGTGGTCTTCCACAACAGCAGCCTATAAGTCTGCACTGCTTTGGATAATTACAGTAGGTTTAATAGGGTGACCAAATGTCCCGATTTTATAGGGACGGTCCCAATATTTGGGGGGTTGTCTTATATAGGCATCTATTACCCCTCCCTCCCACCTCCTGTCCCAATTTTTCACACTTGCTATCTGGTCACCCTAGTAGGGTACTACAGTAATTTTCTAGAAGAAAATAATAAATCCCTCTTCAGTCTGCAGTGTTCCATGCAACTTTCAGAACAAACCTTCCTTCTTCTTTCCTTGTCTGAGAGGGCATGAGCTCTTCATTGTGTACAGAGCATTAAAGGGATTATTCAAGGATAGCCTGGCATGCCCATCTGAGTCTATGAGGCTCAGTCACTTTTTCTCAGCCCCAGACCATGTGAAGGAGGAGGTCGTTCTTGAGGAGTCACGCTCCTGGGAATCCATGGGACCCGGCTAAGATCTAGATCAGAATTCATGCTGAAGTTTGCAAATGTTCTAAAAGTAACAGCTGACTTCCGCCAGACGCCTGTAGAAGTTCTGTTACCTGATGCAAGGCCTAGAAGGTAGATCCATTGCTAAAATCAGAATGCAAGTTTATGGCCAAAGAGCATTCACTCACTGCATCCTGAAGAGCTTGTAAACTCCCTCAGGCAGGCTCTAGATGGATGACAGAGCTACTGATGGCAGGAGGCATGTGTGGTATTCTCTTTCCTTTCTCTGTTGCTTAGTCAAACAAATGGCAGCCTAATCACACCCTGCAAAATTCCGCCATCTCTGCAAGTTTATGGCAGCTACAAGATGTAACGTTCATAGTTCGGTGGTTTGCAATGTAGCTCAAGGCTTGCCTGGTATTTTTCTTGTGGAATGAGGCGAGAAAATATAATTGGAAGCCTTGATGGCTGCATGAGCTCTATTTCTCATTTCTCTGACTGTACTTGAGATTCAAGTGTGCTGTTTTGCATTATGATTCTGGACCTGTGCTGCAATAAGAGCCCAACAAACTTAAATCTGGAGCTTTTCAGACAATAGAAGATACTAAACCATCACATATATCTCAAGCCACGTTCCTCACTGTGGAATTCCAGTCAGAATCACTTGCTCCTTCTCGCTTTTCCAGAAGTTCCATTTTTGGACACTGATTGGGCTGCTGTCTGTCTTTGGCCCTTTACCAATCTCTTCTACCTCCTCATTGACAAAAGCAGAATATTTTCTGTAGATGACTAGGTTGAAGAGTTCCATGTGTGTTTCCCTTCTGCTTTTCCTAGTCATCAGATTCTTCCAACTTCTTCCTCAACATCTATCGGTCCATAATGTCTGACCATGTGATCTTTTGCATTTCATCTGATTTGACTTGAACAAGTCCGACATATTCATCAGTAGAGGGCAATGGTGCCTATTCACATTATACAGCATTGCTGTTAAAACAGCTGCATCACACCCCAATGGTGGCTGCAGTTCTGTGATCTCTATTTGCATAGCACTTTGGAATCCTTCAGGATATTATAGAAATATATAATAAATGTTATCGCTGTGTCCATAAAGGGGTTCAGTTTTCCATGCTTCAGTAGTCATCCTGCTCCTGAGGAAAGCTTATATATTCTTTATCCACCTGGAAGCTCAAACTTTGCCATTGTTTATGGCTTTTTGCTTAGCTCGGTAATGTTCCGATGTTATTGTCCAGCAGGGAGCCCCAGGTGGGATCCAGGACTGAGACAACAGCTGCTTAAACAAGTGGAACAGCAGACATTAATCTTTGCTTGTGGTGCTCATAACAGGAAAATGGAGCAAACAGGGAATCAGCTCTCAATAAAAGAAATGCCCTTCAGCCTTGCACAGTTTCATGTCCAGCCACTAATCAATATATATCATTCCCATAGATCACCGCAGCAGCAGGTGAGAAATTGCCTGGACAAGAGGCCTGGGTAGAGTAGACATGTGAGTATTTCCCATGCACAGAATGGTTAAATCAATCTCGCAGAACAGGACTCTCAGAAAGCTCAAGGAAAGGCATGAGATGATAACAAGGATACTCAGTGGGACAGACCTTTGAAGGTAATGCACAAGGCAATAGAAAAGGCTGGTTCTTGTCACAAGAAGTTGCTGGCACTGGAAAAAACAATAAATATAGTTTAAAAAAATCTCTTTGCAAAACTAATGGTAACTGAGAACTAGTTGAAAAATGTCATGTGACTGCACAGCTAAAGTTCTCATCCAGGTCCTCATCATCTCCCATCTGGATTACTAGAACCTCCCTTTGACTGGCTTCCCCGACACTGACATCAGTACCCTGCATTCCATACAAAACACAGAAGCAATTATCATCTTTTTGCCGATTATTCTGACCACATTACTCACACTCATTTCTCATCTTTCCACTGAGTCTCCCTTTCTACCAGAAAGCTGCACTATTGGGGCAAATTTTGTTTCTTCTGGCATAGAGGAATCCCTGGCTGCTGTAAAGCTGATATAGCCAGCTTGCTGCACTCTGGCAATCTTGAACCAACAGAGCAGCTTCTATTGAGCCGTTAGTACTGGTGCAACTTAGAGCAGCCCTGAGACTGCTCTAAGTTATGCTGAGGACCAAACTGGCCTTCACCTGGTCCCAGGATCAAAGGAGCATAAATGTAGCCATGAACCATCTTTAGGTCCTGCTCCAAGTGCAGCTCAGTTGGATCCAACCGTCTAGCCTCAGATTGCTGGTGTCTGAATATGCAAGGCTAGGTTCACTCAAGCTGTGCCACCACTCTTGGATTTGGAAGTAGGCCAAGGATTTCCTTTGTGAAGATCCAGCTTCTTTGTGAGTAGGAAAGACTGCAGGAAACAATGCTCCAGAGCGTCCAAAAGATGCAGAAAGCTCAGGATTGCACTCTCTACCAGAGGTCTTTACAACAAATAAATCAAACTGGATTTAGAAAAAAAAAACAAATCTCAGCAAGAGTTCATAGGATATGATGATCTCTCCCCACCTCCACCCCCATGAGGAGGACCTCCCTGCAGGAGATTGTTCTCCTTCAATTGCCCTGCTTGGTGCACACTGTTAGGAACTTTACAACATCTCTCAGACAGAGGTGTTAGTGGGCAGCTGGGCCTGATGGTGGCCTCCTCTACCGAGTAATGATGGGGGAAGGCACGTTGAAACTGGGCATGATGGAAGAAAGGATTGGTATTAATGACTTAGGATTGCCTGATAGGTAGCACAGCCTCTGCTTCAGCTCAGAAGAGGTTAGAGCAACAGGCACCTGAATTCCCAGAAGGAAGAAAGCAATTCTGGTTACATTACCAAGACAAATAGTGCAGTGAAATCAGTTCTGAGACACAAAAATTGGTCCCTAAAGGTTGGCTAAGTAAATTTTCAATACAATTCAATTCATATGTTCCCTTGATGCTTTCTGATTCTCCCCACTCCCCGCCCCCAGGAAGCAGGTGTTAGGCAGCATACAGTGTGGCAGGCTCTCTTTTTTTCTGACTGATAGTTTATCCTCTCCAATTAAGAGTGTGTTTGCGGATTGACTCCTTTGAGTGCATTAAAACCTCCATTTATTGTTTTAACTCCATGACTGTCTGACCTAGGAGCAAAACCACCCTAGCATATTGTCACTAACTGCAACAGTGAGGTACACAGCCCCTCCCAGCTCACTGCCCAAGCCATGCCAGCTGATACACTGGGAAATCCAGCATTCTCTCTATGGCTCCATTGTCATGGCCCAATTCTAAACTACTGAAATCAATAGGAGTTTTACCAATGACTGTAAAGGAGCAGGAGTTTAGCAAGGTACTGTTGTTCCCATTTGTCACCATATTGCCCTCTGTCTTGGAATGGAGGGAGTAGTCAGGGGCTCACAAATACCCCTTCCACATAATCTGAAGGCTTCTGCCCTCCGGGCTCTGCAGCATCTATATCTTCTTTATTGTCCTTAATAATAAAAACCCAGGCAGTTACTAAAACAAAGATCTGACCATTCTGACAAGCTGGTGGGTTGTTAATGAAATTTATTCTGGTGGCATCCGAAACCCTTTGCTTCCCTATTGTTGGTGCTAACTGAGAAGATTGTAAAATCTGTGAGTTCTCTCCATTGCTTCAGTTCTTTTAGCTCTCTAGACAATACCATGGCCCAGTGGATAAGGCATTGGAGTGATATTCAGAAAATTGCAGTTCTGTTTCTGGCTTAACCATCAGCTCGTTGGGTGACCTTGGGGAAGTTACTTCACCTCAGCTTCTCCATTTGTAAAATGGGGATAATGATACTTCCTTTATAACATGCCTTTGAGACCTATGGATGCAAAGTGCCAGATAATATTACTGTATGCAGTGTTGTTGTGGCTGTGTTTGAGAGGGAGGTGAAAGGTTTGAGAGGGCCTGATGGTCTCTGCCCACTGCTTTGGGGGGGAAAGTCCTGCCAGACCTCACATCAAGCAATTGCATTAACTCTATTCAAGCAAACAAAAGTCACCATAGTTAAGTGTCTGATTACTCATTTACATGCTGAGCTAGCTTCCACCTTGACAGGCAGAGAATTCAAAACATTGTTTAACCACGGGGAATATGCTCCAGTCAATAGGCCCTTGTACTCTATGAGCAAATTTATACGTGACAGGTTTCAGAGTAACAGCCGTGTTAGTCTGTATTCTCAAAAAGAAAAGGAGTACTTGTGGCACCTTAGAGACTAACCAATTTATTTGAGCATAAGCATCCGATGAAGTGAGCTGTAGCTCACGAAAGCTTATGCTCAAATAAATTGGTTAGTCTCTAAGGTGCCACAAGTACTCCTTTTCTTTATACGTGACAAGTATGGTGCCCCAAACTTCTTTTTTAGTGTCTGGTCCTCAGTCTACAGTGAGGCATGGCACCAGAGAGGTAAAATAATTGCAACCTCATGTCACTAAAGGTCTGACCTGCCTAAAAAGAGGGCTCTTTCCAGAATTGTTAATCAACAGTTCTTTTTTTTCACCCTCTCTTACAACTACACCCTCTGGAATAACCCTTGGAAATATATATCATTCATTTTTCTTCCATTCTAGGTTCACTAGCCATCTGGTTTGTTACTGTAGGGTTGCTCCTAAAGTACCAGAACTGTATACACTCGACTGTTCTGGCAGAGTTCATTCTGACTGCTCGGGATGTAGTCACACACTGGTTTATTATTGTGGGATAACTTCTGAGCACTGGGGCTGCATGTACACATTGCTTTGATATTATGGAGTTTCTAATAAGCACTAGGACTACACACACAGGTTTGTTAGTGTAGGATTGCTAAATGCAGTGTGGTTGTAGCCATGTCGGTCCCAGGGTATTAAAGAGATAAGATGGGTGAGGTAATATCTTTAGACAGCCTCACGACTGACATTGTTTTTATTTGGAATAAGACCATTCAGGTATTTTTACTAAATGAAAAATGCTAATAGAGAAGACATGGACTGAATATTCAAACAGCCTGTAATTGTTACAATAACTAGATGTGCTTGTCCCATAAAGAGTAGCCTCTAACATGCCCTCAGCACGTGACTTTCATGAAATTCATTTCCACTGCTCTCTGATATTCCTTCTGCAGCTGTAAGTAATGGAATGTTTGATGGATTTGTTTTGTAAATGGCCTTTTATTTTTGTATGGAAACCAGCACTGAAACTGATGACAGCAGGATTTATTTATTTATTTATTTATTTATTTATTTATTGTTTTGGGCAATTTATGTTGCCTGCTATCTATTAGGAAAATCAAACACCTGCATAGCCTTGTCACCATTAACAATGTTCTGAGCTGGGAACTGGCTGTCAGTTATTGGCATGACACTGAAACACTACTGTGAGCAGGTGAAGTTCCCACCCTGCTCTGAGAAGTGTGTACACACACTGTACATCATCCACTCTCACCCCCTTCCTGGGGCTTACCTTAAACAACAACAAACTTCAGCCTATGTTTTCTACCCAAATGTATCTGTCCCTAGGGATTTTCCTACAGGACCTCCTCTATCCCAATCCTTACTCTTGTTATGTATTATTTGTATTATTGTAGTGCCCAGGAGCCCCAGTCAGGGACCAGACCCCACTGCACTAGGAGCTGAAGAAATGCAGGAAAAAAAGACAGTCCCTGTCCCAAAGTGCTTACAGTCTAGGTATAAGACAAGAGACAACAGATGGATACAAATAGATAGACGGGGAGTACAAGGAAACTGTGAGACAAAACTGGTCAGCAGGATAGCCAGTGGTCTTGGCAAACCAGCAGTCCAGCCTTACTTCACTGTGCCTCAGAGGGACCCTCCTTATTCTCTTATATTCTGGTTGGAATTAACAAGATTCACCAGTCTGCATGACTCATTGGAAATGACTCTATCTTTATGCAGGATTCCAGCGCCTGAGTTTAGAGCATCTCAATAAAAGAGCCCTTCATGGCATATCAGGTTCCTTGAACCTTCTATCCTGTAACAGCTATCTTATTATTACTATTCATTTATATTTCAGTGGTGCCTAGAGGCCTCAACTAAGATCAGGGCTTCATTGTGCTACTACTTTACAGAAGTGTAGTAAGAGAGACAGCCCCTGCCACAAAGAGCTTACAATGTAAATACAATGGGTTACAAATGTCACTTAAGGGTGAGCTCCAAACAATTTTTAAAACCTGTTTGTGCTCCCATATCAGTAATAAAATGCTTGTGTAGACTCAAAAGTTACAAACATATTGTTAAACTATGAAAAGCCAGATTCAGACCAGATTTCCTCTTCAGTACAATTGCACTCTACTTACACCAAATCTAAATTTGGCCCTCCGTGTTTGTGACTAAACAGCTAAGGACATCACAACCCTCCCCGACTGCCTTGGATAGGTCTCCAGATGTTGCAAGATAAACAGAATTTCCTCATCCAAATTCAGGTCTTAGCAGGTAGCACAACAGCTGCAGTTAGGGCTCAATCCTGGAAAATACTGAGCCTCTTTGCTCAGAATGTTTAGCACCCACAACTTCCATTAAATTCCAAGGAAGTTAACAGTGCACCTTCCAGCATCAGGGCCAGAAAGATTGTGTCATAAGTTGGTAAGGTTCCAGGTGCAAGGCATGCACATTCTGCCCGGGCACTGTAAGAAATCTTGCCCTCCAGGAAGTTAAAAATTACAAGCTGTGAAATATGTGGCATATGCTGGGCTGAACCCACAAACCAGAAGACTGAAAAAGGTACCAGTGGCAAAGTCATCTGCAAAGAAATTGAGCTGATTCAGGCTAGGCCAGAAATGACTTCAATCTCCCCACAGTATCTTCAATGTGTCATTAGAAAGCAAGTCCACTAAGCAGGAGCAACTTTCTTCAATACCTTCCTGATATTTGGAGCAGAGAAGTGTTTTTTACTGACAGAGGTTATCATGGAACATATGCCACATCATTGTATTTCTCTTCAGCAAGTCACAGCCCTTCCAAGTGATGGATGGCTTCTCAAAATGGTTTTTCGTGGTCATGGGATGTGTTATGGACTGATAAGCCTGGCCTTTTCCTCTTTGCTATCTGCAGTTACTTAGGTCTATAATGTACATGCACAAGCCTAACTTTGGTTTCCCGCTACAGTAGCAAAGATAAAACTCTAGACATGCAGCAAGGATGCAGCACTAAATTATTTGGACAGAGCTGAGATTGTTTGCCCAGAGGATCAGTCTTGAGCGAACAAGGCGGCAGCATGAGAAGCGCATTGATAAGGCGGCCAAGGTTGGATTCCACAGCAGTGTCTTTGAGGCTGAAAAGTAGCAGCCCAAGCAGAAGGCTGCTTTCAGGAGAGGAAGGCCCAGGAGAGGAAGTGTACTACTCTGTGGGATCAACCCTACAAGACGCTGAGGGTCCTCAGCTCCTATAAATACCTAGATATATAGGCGTGGAGGGCACTCAGTACCTCAGCAATGGTACGCAACATCTGTTTGTCTTTGTATCTCGCTATCTTTCTTATACGTTTACACAGTGCCCGTTACCAGGTCATCTAGGCAATAACAATAACACTGTTTCGCATTTAGTCTATCACTTCCTCTCATCGGAGTTCAATGTTTTGAGTATTATTCATGTATTAAGCCACGCAAGAAACCCATGAGATAGGTATTATTATTATCCCTGTGTTATGAATGAGGAACGTTTTGGGTGGGTGCAATTTTTTGCCTGTGGCTCAGATCACATAGATGTCTAAATCCCTTATTACTCCTGCAAAACAGGAGTTTACCCCTAAGTGACTTAGACCACAGTCTTAAACAAGGCCCTGCAAAGATGGAGACCAGTGTCGGAAAACCTGGCCCTCAATTAGTTGTCAAAGGTCACTCAGGGACTGGAAATAGGATCCATGGAGTCCTGACTCCCTGTCCCATGCCTTGGCCACAAAACCACCCTTTCCCATTGGAATGGTTTCAACATAGATCTAGAGAAGGTATCTTATTTCATTTAACCAGAGACAAATCTTAAAAGAAGCCTCAAAAGTAACAGGTGAAACAATTCCTTCCTCATCCTCCTCACTCCATATAGTTTAATATCCACCTGCATAACCTCAATGTTTCTTTTCCAGCAGATGGGAAGTGGCTTAGGTATTTGGATGTTTAAAGGAGCAGCCTCACTAATAGAGGAAGTGATATGAGACCCTCTGAACCATAGCACTGGTCAGTACCGTGAAAGCATTACCTGCTCACAGCACTCTCATAGCAAATCCAACCAGGGTATCTCAGCCAGCTTTGGCTTCTGACTGTCCACTTGCAAACCTGTGACATTCCCTCAGTACCTCGGTGATTGGTTGTTCTTTTGCCACTCTCTGGATGGATGAGGATGTGGGACTGGGGGTTGTACATGTATTTTTCACCTGTTCATTATGTTACTACAATAATTATGTATTATTTAGCCATTAATTCTGTTTCTTTTTAATTCAGTGCTCCCAGAGCCAAGGGAATAGGAAAGTTGGGAACCACTTCTCTTCAAATGTCAGTGAAATAATAAAACACCATGAACTGAATCAGCAACACAGGCTTAAGGAACAAAGTGCTTCTGAAAATTGTATTTATGTATCAAAACTAATTATTGCAGAATTCTACCTCAGTAGCTCTTGATTATTTCATTACTGAATCTAGCTGGACTTCCATGAACTGTAAATATTTTGTATCTTTTAACTGGTCATAGAAATGTAAATGAACAGAATGAGGAATAGTAATAAAGGCTCCAAATGACGGATTCCATTTGAGAATTCACTCCTAATCTTCTAGATCACCACTTCTCTTCAGATATCTCATTTGCCTAAAGACTTTAGTCACGGTCAGCTGGTGACAGCATGAACCTCCAGAACAAACTGTTGTAGACAAGACAACTTATTTCAGCAGAGGACCTTTCAGTAGTATCACTGCAATGCAATCAGTGGCTAAGTAGCTATATGAGGAAGGTCTCTTTCCTGACTAAAGTGTGAACCTGAAGCCCTTCCTCACATTGGTCTCCTACTGAAGTCAATAGAACTGCTCATCTGAGTCAGGACTGCATGGGCCCATTGAACCTTCACTCAACTTGGTGGCATAAAAACTTTCAAGTGAATCTGCCCTAAATGTGTCTATAACATAACATAGTTACTTCAGAGGCCCACAGAAATTAGAAACAGGAAAGACCTAAAAGATCAACTAGTTTATACACACGCAGTCCCACCTAGTGCAAAATTGCTCTTTATAGTTTATTCACATCGTCATCCTCTGTTGCAGCAATGTCTGAACTGTGAAACAGAGGTTCCTGTGCTGAAAGCAGACAGTTCCCAGATTACTAGCCCAAAGAATGCTTAGGGACTTTGGAGCACCCAGGTACACCCTATGGGCCTCATCTTCCAATGCTTGTGTCATAATTTACACGTGGGCAAAGTGAGCATGGAACTTTACCACTCTGAACTGCTGTGTTTTACAGCTTCTTTGCATTGGTGTAAATAACAACACAAGCAGCAAGCCACTGGAGAATCAAACACTCTCTGTATGTGCAGACTTCAGAGGATTAAAACAATAATAACCTACATTAGTGTTGTGTTTTTCATGCAATGATTCCAATACAATTTGCAGACTATATACAGAAATCTTTTTACCTGCCAGTGAAATGCAGCAAACTCTGGGGGAGAACACTTCAGCTGCTTAATAATGTACAGAAAAACACACAACCTGTTTAAAGTACAATATGGAGGGAGGAGAAAGAGGGAAGGGAGTGGCAGAGATGGGCATGACTGGGTTTCAAATCTGAATCTAAACTTTCCCAAGGTACAGGATGGAAGAAGTGTCAGATCTGAGATGCTGGTTCAGACTCCTCTCTAGTATTTAGTAAGGTAGAATATAATTTTGTGACCTGGGATTTGATCTGAACAGTTGGACCCTCAGAAAATGCGACAGGATCTTGAATCACGGTGAAGCATTTCGAAACCTCCATTTTATACATTGTCAGGAATACATTTAACCCAGCATTGATCTATATTGCCTCTTGGTTCCAGGAAAAGCTAATCAACAGAGAGAAGGGGGAACAAAACAGTTCAGTTACTGTTTATATCTGGAACCAGATGCATTCATCTATGATGTGTAGTTTTCTGAGAAACACACAGGTCTTTACAAGAAATCTGGGCACTTCTGCTCTGTTCAGTGCTCAAGCCTTTAATTTTGTCTTACTCTTTTTCAAGTTGCATAGAACTAATTCATTTCCACAGGAAATGGCTGCTCAGAGGGCTAAACTCAATGGCAGGGGAAGGGGATTAGCTGGAGTAGCTCACTGGGGTTGATAAGACTAATGAGAAAACAGTTTGCATTGTGCATTTCTATACTGAGTGCATCTCAAGTAGTTTAACCTTTGGCTGTTTCATTGCCAGAAGCTAGTGTTCGTGTTTACATCCTCATAAAAGAAGTACAAGTCTCTTATCCAGGACTCCACATGCTACAGTGTGAATGTTTTATTAGGTGAACTCTAAGCAATAAATAATCAAGACATTTCAACCCAGGCCTGAAGCAGCTGTTGAGAGCTGATTGTTCCCAGAGCTGAAGCTAGGGATACATGAATTGCAGGGATCACTGGGTGCAATGGGGACTGCAACTAGACACACACAGAGGGAGACATGATATAACAACCCACTTTCAGATTATGAAAGGTTTCCAAACCAGAGATCTTTATGCACCTTATTTTTAAAAAAAAAAAAAGTTTAAACTTTCAAATGTTTGTCATACATTTGAAAGATTTAAACTTTTTTTTAAAATAATTCTTGTTAAAATGAATTTAGCGCCAGTGAAAAGTGCCAGCCTACTTAAAATCCCAGAAGAGTTGGAGGGGCCCACCAAAACAAGATGTCTACTCCCTCAAGTGTTGCAGAAGCCACAGAGGGACCAGGAATCAATTAAACATAGGGGAAAGAAAATGATAAAACAGGATGGGGGCTGGGAGAGGTAAAAGGTGTAAAACAAAGGAACCAGATGAAGACTGAGGAGAGAACCACAAGCAACACCCATGGAGGAGTCCAAGAAGTCAGTGGACACCGCCCAGAGGAACTCTGCTCAAAGATGTGAAATGACCAAGGAACAGAAAAAGGCATCATAGCTGCAGAGAACGTCCCATTGTGTTTCCTCCTCTGGGACTGCTAGGTGGCCATTTTGGCCAGTCCCAGGAAGAGGTTGACAAGGCAGTCTCACAGCTTCATGAGACCACAAACAGGGTGTGCATAGAACCTAGGTGGAGGGGGTAAAGGTGAGCTGGAGAGATGAATGAAAAAGAACCTTAAAGGGAGCAGGGGAAAGCAGACAAACATAGTGGGGGCAAAAAAGGGTGTGGTGGGCAGACGGGGAGGGAGAAGGAGGCCCACCAGCCCACCACAAACTAGGGGGAGAGGGGAATAAAGGAGATAAGTTGGGGGGAAGGGACAAAATGTTCACTCACATGTGCTCGCAAAACCAGGGCAGATGGTTAAAGCTGCCATAGTTCAGGGAGATAAGGTGTTCAAGTAGATAAGGTGAAGGGAAAACTCTATGCTTTCCCTCCACCAGTAGCAATAACCACATCATCCTCCTCCAGCAGCAGTGGCAGCAATGGTGACCAATCCCACCCCAGAAGGGAAAAGTGCTAGAATGACAGCCCCGCAGACTAGCATCTTCTATCCATAAAACAGGTACAGTCCCATGGATGCTCAGGCCTGCCCTGGAGGGATCTCCTCTAGGGATGAGAGAGAATTTTGGTCTCTGTGATCCATTCAGTCACTTGTATCTCTGCTGAGGGTTCTCTCAAAGGTGCGAGCTAATGCCAAGAGGGATGGTGATTTTTGTGCTGTGCACACCTCTCGACTGGGAACTGGACTGAGACCCTCACCACATTTAATGCAAGGGTCACTGACCAGCCATTAGATCATAACAGCTTTCAGTCACTGCCCGTCTGGGTTGGATTTGAACCACTGACACAGAAGTAGTGTGATGGGTTGGATCACAGAAAATCCCTTGGGAACTGCCAAGTTGATATGCTGGGACTACCTCTAAGCCATTTTCCTTCTGCCAGCTTGGGACTCCAGAACCGCGCCTGGTTTGAGCCAGATATGCTTGCCTGCTACAAATCCAGACCCAGGTCTGAACCACGTCCCCCAACAGCTGCAGGCTTAACTGAAAGCAGCTTACAGAAGTGTTCCTGTCTCTCACACTCAGATGCCCAGCTCCCAATGGGGTCCAAACCCCAAATAAATCTGTTTTACCCTGTATAAAGCTTATAGAGAGATCTGCACAGCTGTTTGCCCCCCGGTATTAATACATACTCTGGGTTAATTAATAAGTAAAAAGTGATTTTTTTTAAATACAAAAAGTAGGATTACAGAGTAATTACAAGTAATAACAGACAAAACAAAGTAAATTACCAAACAAAATAAAATAAAACATGCCAAGTCTATGCCTAATACAGTAAGAAAGCTGAATACAGAGAAAAGCTCATCCTCAGAGATGTTTCAATAAGTTTCTATCACAGACTGGACACCTTCCTAGTCTGGGCACAATCCTTTCCCCTGGTACAGCCCTTGTTCCAGCTCAGGTGGTAGCTAGGGGATTTCTCATGACTGAAGCCCCCTTTGTTCTGTTCCACCCCCTTATATAGCTTTGGCACAAGGCAGGAATCCGTTGTCCCTCTCTGAGTTCCCACCCCTCCTTCTAAATGGAAAAACATCAGGTTTAAGATGGATTCCAGTTCAGGTGACATGGTCACATGTCCTGTGAGACCCCAAGCCTTCATTCCTCCCAGCCTGACTCACAGGAAGGCCTGCCTGCAAACAGAGCCATCCACAGTCAATTGTCCTGGTTGATGGGAGCCATCAAGATTCCAAACCACCATTAGTGGCCCACACTTTGCATAACTACAATAGGCCCTCGGAGTTCTATTTCATATTTCTAGTTTCAGATACAAGAGTGATACATTTATACAAATAGGATGACCACACTCAGTAGATTATAAGCTTTGTAATGATACCTTACAAGAGACCTTTTGAATGAAGCATATTCCAGTTACATTATATTCACACTCATTAGCATATTTTCATAAAATCATATAGAGTGCAACATCACAAGTGGTTCATATTCTCCTTAGTACCATTGTCTGGAAACAACAGTACCACAAAGAAATGGGAATAAATCCATTGTGACCCCATTGTTGTCACTACTGTGGGATTTGCTAGTTACTCCAGCAAATGGCAGAACAATGGGAATGGAATGGGGTTTTTAAAGTATATTGTTAACCTTAAAAGCAAGAATCTCAGCTAGTGTAAATAGGCATAATCCAAGAGATGTCCATGGAGCTACGCTGATTTACTCTAGCTGAGGAACTGGTCCCATATCTCTACCATCAGCCATAAGTGAGGCACGGAGAATCCCTTTTGACCTGTCTAGCATCAGTTATGACATCAAAAGACATTCAGACCGCTGAGTCATTGGCCTCCCCCACAGACCTCCAGATCAAAGGTCTAAAATTAGCCAGGTTTGCCCAACATGTAAGAGAACGCTAAATTATTTGTTACCAATAAATTACCTGACAAATACAGTCCTTTTCTGTATTTGCAAATTGTTCATGAACCAATCCTATTTCCTGCAAATTGCCTTCCTATAAGCATTCATAAAGTCATAGTATTCAAGGCTAGAAGGGAACACCAGATCATCTAGTCTGGTCTCCTATATACACAGGCTACCAACATCACTCAGCACCTGCACACTGTCATTGAACAGTTTGGAGAATCTAGTTGCTCATGAACTGTGCATTATTCACTCTACACTATGTGTGGCATGTGACTGGCCAGTTAAGTCACATGATTTTGTTGTTGCTTCCCAGCTGGATGAATGACATATTTTGTACAGGAGACTGAGGAATGGTGACTAGCAAATAACAATTTGTCAATACTCTCGTTCACCTGTATGAATATTTGTAAAATGAAGGGCCCCAATCATTCCCCAAATATTTGTGTGAATAAAACTTGCTTGTGTGAATGTTCATGAATGCCAAATAAAAAAGGAACACACTATGGTTGAACTGATCAGCCATTGGCATTTGAATGAGTGGTCAAGGACCCCATTTTCTCAGTATTCAGCCAGCTCTAGCTACATGGTTATTTATTAATAATAATCAATTATTACTGCAGAACCATTTCAATGGTCCAAGTTATTTCTCATTGCAAATTAGGTTTAAAAGTTGCTTCATGGAGTCAACAAAAGCTGCAGGAACCACAGAATACAGATGGAACAGTTAGTGTTCCTTGCATGTATTACTGCGTCATATGGGGGACATTGATCAGCGTTCCCGTCGCACTCCCCATCAGTACCCGGCCTAGGCAAGCTAATGATCCAACCAGAGGACCAAATTTGGTGATGAATCCTGGTCACATGCCACCTGAGGCATATTGCGCATATGCTAAGAAGAAGAAGAAGACAGCATCATCTGGCACATGAATACATATTCTCACACAACCATGTGACACACATAAAGGAATCCCACAGGTCATTAGCTCAAGTCTACCTCCTATTGTGTAGAGATCCTATTTAGTGGTAATATGAAAGCAGAGCACATAACAGTGATGAGAGCATTGCCAAATTACTGCAAGGTGAGTGCTTACAAGAGGGAAAAATAAAAAAGCACAGTAGCCAGCAAGTATCTACAAAGCATATTAACAAACCCAGCTTCTCTCATATGCCAGCTTTCCCCCTTCTCATTCCTGTTTCAACTGAACAGACGCTAATTGAAAATTATGTTTTCAATTTGATGTTTTTTTCTAATTTGTTCTTGTTTGGAAGCATTTAGGGAACCCATGGTTTGTTGAATTTCCAATGTGCTTTGCATGAACTCCCTAGGGGAGCCAACAAAAGGCAGTGTCAACACTCTCCTGGCAGACAACAAGAATCTCTACTCTAGGTAGAATATTCATACACTCCATGGAACACAGAATCAGAAAGATGTAAGCTCTACATAAACAGTGGAGAGAGATGAAGAGTTACAGTGTGAAAGGGGATGGGGAGATGCTGTGATGTCTGTTCCACCTTGTGGTTTTATGAGCTCCCTAAGGAGGGGAACCCACTCACCCTGATATCTGCCTAAAAAGTCACCCAGTCTGTAATGGGGAAGATAGTTCTCCGAGACACAGTACACAGGCTGGTTCATTTAGTATTGTTAGTCATGCACAGATAGTTCTCTGTCTAGGTAACACATCATACATGTCTATTTATCACACTGTATACTAAGATGTACGCACACCTGTGCATCATGTAATACATGAGCTCACGCACACACTAAAAAGTATAAACACATTACACATCATAAACTTATAAACCTATACATTTTTGCAATCGCACACATACACATGGCACATGAACACATTCTCCCACACATATACCTACACATCACACTTGTACACACAAATGCATCATACTGCACACACAACTACATATTGTACACTTGTATCCTTCACACACACACATGTGCATTGCATCATACATGAACACCCACACATCGTACACATGCATCACATTTACTGTGTCCATACACACATCTCTAAACCTCTCAGTGCACACAATGCAAATCATAGTGCTTGCACAGTCATATATAGCTGTATGCATCATATTCCACACCTATGCACATACTTGCATGTCATATCTCACAAACACTCACATGTGTATGTGTCAAATTGCACAAACACATAGTCACCCACAAACAAACCTGTCTCATACCATGCATGCATCTATGCACAGGGTAACACATGCAAACACCCCATTTTTCTTAATGTAATATAGTAATTAGGAGGAACGCATTGATAACAGCATAATGTTCAGTGAGGTCCCAGGAGGGTGGCCGGTTCAAGAGAAGGCCCAGCATTTGAGTATTTGAACATTCAGATCAGTCTGAGGCCGGATCTACCCTTGCCAACTTTTCATTGAAAAAAAATCACACCCCTAACTGACATATCAATACTGGCAAAGGGCCTTGTGTAGACATAGTTGTACTGCCAAAAATGTCTTTTTGTTGGTTTCGCTTATTTAATTCAGGGAACTGTTATAAGCTATACAGGAAAAAAGTAATAAGCTGCATCTCTACTAGGAGGGTTTTCTGGAATAGGGCAAACCCTTTCTAGTGTAAACAAAGCCTGACTCTACTCTGGCTTCTTCTGAAAATACCTAATTCACATTGGGCCTGTTACCCCCTTGAAATCTAGTCAACACAAAAACATTGTGTTTAAAGTAGTTTCAGGTCCTACATCCACCCCTAAATTGCCTTGCCAATGTCTGTGGTTTTGTAAAAAGAAAAGGAGTACTTGTGGCACCTTAGAGACTAACCAATTTATTTGAGCATGAGCTTTCGTGAGCTACAGCTCACTTCATCGGATGCCTTACTTCTGGGAACTCTTCTGGCTCTATCAATCTGTTTCTTCACTTCCGCAGGTGGGTATTGTAGTTGTAAGAATGCTTGATAGAGATCCTGTAGGTGTTTGTCTCTGTCTGAGGGATTGGAGCAAATGCGGTTGTACCGCAGAGCTTGGCTGTAGACGACGGATCGTGTGGTGTGGTCAGGGTGAAAGCTGGAGGCATGTAGGTAGGAATAGCGGTCAGTAGGTTTCCGGTACAGGGTGGTGTTTATGTGACCATTGTTTATTAGCACTGTAGTGTCCAGGAAGTGGATCTCTTGTGTGGACTGGACCAGCTGAGGTTGATGGTGGGATGGAAATTGTTGAAATCATGGTGGAATTCCTCAAGGGCTTCTTTTCCATGGGTCCAGATGATGAAGATGTCATCAATATAGCGCAAGTAGAGTAGGGGCGTTAGGGGACGAGAGCTGAGGAAGCGTTGTTCTAAATCAGCCATAAAAATGTTGGCATACTGTGTGGCCATGCGGGTACCCATAGCAGTGCCGCTGATCTGAAGGTATACATTGTCCCCAAATGTAAAATAGTTATGGGTAAGGACAAAGTCACAAAGTTCAGCCACCAGGTTAGCCGTGACATTATCGGGGATAGTGTTCTTGACGGCTTGTAGTCCATCTTTGTGTGGAATGTTGGTGTAGAGGGCTTCTACATCCATAGTGGCCAGGATGGTGTTATCAGGAAGATCACCGACGGATTGTACTTTCCTCAGGAAGTCAGTGGTGTCTCGAAGGTAGCTGGGAGTACTGGTAGCGTAGGGCCTGAGGAGGGAGTCTACATAGCCAGACAATCCTGCTGTCAGGGTGCCAATGCCTGAGATGATGGGGCGCCCAGGATTTCCAGGTTTATGGATCTTGGGTAGTAGATAGAATATCCCAGGTCGTGGTTCCAGGGGTGTGTCTGTGCGGATTTGATCTTGTGCTTTTTCAGGAAGTTTCTTGAGCAAATGCTGTAGTTTCTTTTGGTAACTCTCAGTGGGATCATAGGGTAATGGCTTGTAGAAAGTGATGTTGGAGAGCTGCCGAGCAGCCTCTTGTTCATATTCCGACCTATTCATGATGACAACAGCACCTCCTTTGTCAGCCTTTTTGATTATGATGTCAGAGTTGTTTCTGAGGCTGTGGATGGCATTGTGTTCTGCACGGCTGAGGTTATGGGGCAAGTGATGCTGCTTTTCCACAATTTCAGCCCGTGCACGTCGGCGGAAGCACTCTATGTAAAAGTCCAGTCTGCTGTTTCGACCTTCAGGAGGAGTCCACCTAGAATCTTTCTTTTTGTAATGTTGGTAGGGAGGCCTCTGTGGATTAGTATGTTGTTCAGAGGTATTTTGGAAATATTCCTTGAGTCGGAGACGTCGAAAATAGGATTCTAGGTCACCACAGAACTGTATCATGTTCGTGGGGGTGGAGGGGCAGAAGGAGAGGCCCCGAGATAGGACAGCTGCTTCTGCTGGGCTGAGAGTATAGTTGGATAGGTTAACAATATTGCTGGGTGGGTTGAGGGAACCATTGCTGTGGCCCCTTGTAGCATGTAGTAGTTTAGAAAGTTTAGTGTCCTTTTTCTTTTGTAGAGAAGCAAAGTGTGCGTTGTAAATGGCTTGTCTAGTTTTAGTAAAATCCAGCCATGAGGAAGTTTGTGTGGAAGGTTGTTTTTTTATGAGATGCCTGTAGCTCACGAAAGCTTATGCTCAAATAAATTGGTTAGTCTCTAAGGTGCCACAAGTACTCCTTTTCTTTTTGCGAATACAGACTAACACGGCTGTTACTCTGAAACCTGTGGTTTTGTAGTTCACCTTTTCCTACTTTTTGAAAGATTTTTTCTCTCCAATTGCTGGGTGAAGTTCCACACAAATGAGCAGCTAATTGACTATGGGGATGGGTGTGACTTTTGCTCTTTACATAACAAACATAAAAGGAAGGACCCACCTGCACCTGGGGAGGTCCAAACAAGAGTATTTACTAACTACCTGCAACATGGAAGGCTTAGATAGGGTTGCCAACCCTCCAGGATTGTCCTGGAGTGTCCAGGAATTAAAGATTAATTAAAGAATATGTCATGTGATGAAACCTCCAGGAATACGTCCAACCAAAACTGGTAACCCTACCTAGTTACTACTCTGGCAGAGTTCTGGTAGTTTCTGAAACCACTAGACGCTCATAAACTATTTAAGGAGAAGCACCCTAACTCCTATACACTACACCTGGTTAAACAATTAAACTGATTCTATTAAAATGCACAAAGATAACAAACTGAAAAAACAGAAGAAAATATCTTCTCTCTCTAAACTCTCTCAGTTATAGAAACATGACGTGTCATTTGCAACACCAGTAGGTGTAGCATTTTTCAGAGCAAAGTGTGACTTGATTCTCAACACTGCAGAGAAATGGTTCAATAAAGACTTAATATTGTAATTGTTTTTTTTTAATGATTATTTCATTAAACTATTTCTGTTCAGGCCAGGTGTTTGTAAAATCTTTTCTCACAAAACTTGAAATTGGGGCTTTGTTGTTAATTTTGTCCTTGCTTAATGAAAGGAACGGTCAGGTTGGGTATGGAAATTATGGTTACAGAGTGCCACCTATTGGATTTAGAAACAATTGTTGATCACATCTGTAGAGACACAAATGACTACCCTCTGTGGATTTAAATCTACTTACATACACTTGGAATAGATTCTGAACAAGTAACTGTCATCTCTCAAGAAAAAGATCTGGGCAGTCTCATCAGTGAGGATGTTTGCTCAATATGCAAAAATGATCTAAAAACAATACAATATCAGGCTGTATTAAAAAGGAGCTGGGGGAAATATATAAAATATTTTAATATCATTACATGGCTACATGGTACATCCTCACCTTGGAATAGTTCATGTAATCTTGGTCCAGTCATATTGAAAAAGACAGAATATAAATAACAAAGGGCCAGAGAAGAGCAATGACAGTGATTAGTGATGCCCGTGGAAAAGTAATAAATGTTTATTTACACACTTTATGACTGAGGCAGGCAGGACATCTCTAACGCGCAAACCAGTAAAAACCTTTATATCTCTCCACACCATCATGTATTCACTATATGTCTCTGATTTTATGGAGGCACTATTTTAGAAAGGTTTTAGGGCTTAAAAAAATTATTGGGGCTATTTTTCATATCCCTTTGCTTGTAAAGTCAGGCTCTCTTAGTGCCAAGAGCCCAGCTGTGCAGAGAGAGAAGGGAAAATTAAAAGAATACAGGGTCAGATCCTCAGCTGGTGTAAATGAGCATAGCTCCAATCAAATCAGTGCAGCTATTCTGAATTACACAAGCTGAGGATCTGGCTCGCAGTTTAGCAAACTATAAAAATGATCTAAAATAGCTTTTCTGCCCCTGATAATGTTGCGATTTTCAGATCTGATCTCAAAGGCTCTACCTGAGCCAGCAGCAGCTCCTGTCCAGGGCCACTCAGAGGGGAGGCCAGGAGGGACATTTGACCTGGGCCTCAAGCTCAAAGGGGGCCTCAGATTTAGACACTTGTTAATTTTTTGGCATTTGATAAGTTTCACAACTTGTTTTTATGCACATACCATTTGCACAGAAAAAGGCTAGAAAAGCATTTGTTAAATAAAAAAATATTCAAATTATGACTCACTCTTTTTTCGTATCGGGCGTAGCAGTGTTAGTCTATATCCACAAAAACAACAAGGAGTCTGGTGACACCTTAAAGACTGACAGATTTATTTGGGCATAAGCTTTCATGGGTAAAAAACCCACTTCTTCAGATGCATGTAGTGAAAATTACAGATGCAGGCATTATTATACTGACACAGGAAGAGAAGGGAGAACCAGTGTTGACAGGGCCAATTCAATCAGGGTGGATGTAGTCCACTCCCAATAATTGATGACGAGGTGTCAATTCCAGGAGAGGGAAAGTTGCTTTGGTAGTGAGCCAGCCACTCCCAGTCCCTATTCAAGCCCAAATTAATGGTGTTAAATTTGCAAATGAATTTTAGTTCTGCAGTTTCTCTTTGAAGTCTGTTTCTGAAGTTTTTTTTGTTCAAGTAAGGCTACTTTTAAATCTGTTATTGAATGTCCAGGAAGATTGAAGTGTTCTCCTACTGGCTTTGGATGTTACCACTCCTGATGTCCGATTTGTGTCCATTAATTCTTTTACGTAGAGGCTGTCCGGTTTGGCCAATGTACATGGCATGGGGCATTGGTGGCACATGATGGCATATATCACATTAGTAGATGTGCAGGTGAATGAGTCCCTGATGGTGTGGCTGATGCGGTTGGGTCCTCTGACGGTGTCGCTAGTGTAGATATGGTGACAGAATAGGCAACGAGGTTTGCTACAGGAATTGGTTCCTGGGTTAGTGTTTCTGTGGTGTGGTGTGTAGTTGCTGGTGAGTATTTGCTTCAGGTTGGGGGGCTGTCTGTAAGTGAGGACTGGCCTGCTTCCCAAGGTCTGTGAGAGTGAGGGATCGTTTTCCAGGATAGGTTGTAGATCCTTGATGATGTGCTGGAGAGGTTTTAGCTGGGGGCTGTACATGATGGCCAGTGGTGTTCTGTTATTTTCCTTGTTGAGCCTGTCCTGTAGTAGGTGACTTCTGGGTACCCGTCTCACTCTGTCAATCTGTTTCCTCGCTTCCCCAGGTGGGTACCGTAGTTTTAAGAATACTTGATAAATATCTTGTAGATAAAGATGCTTGATAAACTCTTTTTTTGGTGCCTTATTTTGTTTTCATGTGTCATCATTTTTTATTTTTAGTATGGCTAGGGGCCTCAAAAGCTGGAAGTGGCCCAGGCCTCTCTGGACCTCTGACAGGGTCTGCTCTTGTCCTCCTGTGAAACTGAGATTCCTTCATTTTTAGGTATATTAATCTTCTTTTTCTAGACCTATTTGATCACAAGATATCAAACCTTAAGTCTGCTGCTGGCACAGGCCTGTATATAACTTATCCTCTTCCCGTGACCACAGTGATTCTTCCATTGAAAGGAAAGCAGAACACACTGCTTTTGCTGGTTGTTATTTATGTATTTATTTATTTTTAAAGGCATCCGTTTGAAGCTGCTCACAGGTTAGAGAAAATCCCAGCAGGGACAGATTAGCAGGCAGAGCACAAGTGTGAAGGTCAAAGGTGTATGAATAACATTAATTATCAAATGTGTCTGCAATTTATCAAATGGGCATCACCACCAAATATGTGTGTGTAGTGGGGGGAGGTATATTAGGAGTGTCAACAACTTGGCCAACGGCCCAGATTCAGCTTGTGTGATGTATCTGTGTGGCTCACATGACATATTCAGATTCTAAGCAATCTAAGCTCTCACATACAAAATAAGTTTCTAGTTTTGTTGTTATGAAGATACCCTTCCAAACAGGGACCAATTATAACTGATTCAGTGATGTCTTCCTGAGTTTGCAGACAGCCTGAAACAATGTCTCAGAGAAGTATGAATTCTTCCACCCCTCATCAATATCATTGCCATATTAGTTCTAAAGCCTAACAATGATCACTTGAATGACATCATTAGCTATTTCATTGCTGATGGTTGTTATGGAAGGGGTTGGGAGAGGAGCCCCTGGGGCTGGGAACTGGGAGCTACTGCAGGGAAGGAGACAGAGAAACAGGGAGAGAAATGAGATGTAAAGGGACAGAGAAGAAGAGAAAGGAAGACGAGGAGGGAAGAAGAACAAAGGACAGAAATAGTGTGGATCCTGAAAGAGTGCATATTTTCCCTTAAAGTGACAATGAAGGGAAGCTCCTTCATCCCCCAATCACACTTTTTGCCAGTCTCTGAAACACATTCACATACACCCCGCCACCACCAGTTCTGTTGTATCCTCTTAGAGACACCTGAGCAGAGCTGAGCACAAAGGAAGGGAACACCACTGAGGTACATAGTGGCATAGTATTTTCAGTATTGTTCTCCACCCCATTTCTTAGATACAGTTCAATCTTCTGTGAATCCACTCAAAACTTTGTGGCTAATCTCATCTTCCACTCCCATCAGTCCCTCCTTCTAGAAATATTTCAAGGGGTTATTCTGCTTTTCCACAGCAACTCACCCTACTCTATAAGCCCAAGCACAGCTCCAACCCTGCCTCCATTTCTGCTTCTTTCTACCTACTTGCTCTCTCACTCTCTCTGTTTTCCAAGTCTCGCTCCCAACCAGTTTATTTGGATCCTTCCCTCATTATTCACTTGGGACCTGCTCTCTCACTGCTCCCTCTGCTCCAGACAACTTCCTTCTCCTTCTAAAGTTAGAGGTGGGCCTCAATCCTGATGTTTCAATCCAGACCTAAGCATTCCTATAAATTAGGGTGTTCAGACCCAGGGTGTTGGTCCAGCTCATTCTCAGAGTCAGGAGACAAGTGTGAAGCTCAGGCTCTGATTGAGGGGTTTGGGATTCAGTGTACTGGTTAGAACCTATGCCTGGAACCAGTCCCTTTGCTGAGCTTTGCAGCACCAAGGCTGTCGACTCCAAGCTCTGTGCCTCCTCATGTAAGCATCAGAACTAGAAGGCCTAGAGGGAACAGAGCTCTCTGCTCCAATTATAGGCAAAAGGGACAGATCTAGTTGCTATCAAGTAGAATTTATGTAAATTAAGCTTTGTCTTCCTTGTAGTTCTGTATAATGTTTTATGTTGCATGATATGTAGTTTTTACTTTCTGATCTTGGAAACAGTATAATACTTGTCATGTAACTGTATATCTGAAAAGACATATAAAGAACAGGCCATAGCTAAACATTTAAGTCTGTGGACATGGGTTGCATTTTGTAATAATTTATGAATACTGTATGTTGACCTGGTTATTGGGTTGTTTATTGTATCAATATGTTGGCTTAGCTTTATAGCAGGCTGTTGTGGAAATTAGCCTGAAGGCAAGAAAATAGCTCCAGATAAGACACCTCTGGGTAAACACTTTGGGGAGGTTTCAGAGTAGCAGCTGTGTTAGTCTGTATCCGCAAAAAGAAAAGGAGTACTTGTGGCACCTTAAAGACAATAAATTTGTTAGTCTCTAAGGTGCCACAAGTACTCCTTCACTTTGGGGAGGATGTCATGTTGAGATAATGCCTGAGCTAACTGTGAGGATGCTACTTCCTTGGTTTGCCAGTGCTGATCAAGAGGACTATAAATAGTTAAAAAGACGCACTCTGTCTAGCAGAAGTTGTTGCTTGGGAGAAACAGACTGACACCCACAGACACCCTAGCTCTTCCTAGGCTCCCCTCACAGGGTGGAAGGGCTTAGGTAAGATAGATATGCGTGAAGACCTTTTGTTGTTTTCAAAATCCTTTTTCTCTTATGTTAGGCTTTGTTCCTATGTTAAGATTTGAACAATATTATGGTTTGAGAAGACTATTTTGGGTCACTATTTTTACCACTGGTCACATAATCCCAAAGGGAAGAACTGTAGGTACTATGCCCAGATGGACAAGCACAGTTGTGTAGCCTGAGACCTGTTTCTAATCCTGTGGCCTGAAATCTGGTCTAACAGGGGGAGAATCACAAAATTACACCCCAGGAAAGGTAGACACACAACACTTGGACCACAGGGGTGCACTCAGAGACCAGAGTGGGGTCAGAGATTCACCCAGTCTTGTAACCATGACACGTCTTATAATCATATATAGGAAAACATATATAAACAGCAGTCCATAACTAAACATTTAAGTCCATAGTTATGTTTGTTCCAGCCTTACTGTATGGCACTCTATAAACAATGCATCATCATCTCCGGAAGCAGAGACCACTGCTTCAGAATGCCAAAGAATGCAGGTTTCACCCTATTGGAAAGAAAGAGGTGAAGAAAATGTCCTCCGTTTTGCTTAGTCTGGCCTTAGGCTGTGTTTGTGAGGGTGAATCCTCTTTCATTTCAAAGTTCCTCTGAAATCAGCAGGATGCCAAGCCTCATGAGGTATGGGGAAGTTGCTGCTGCTGCTGTCACCTTTACCTTTTGTTACATTTTACAGGCTATTTGAGCCTAATGGCTACATGCATTCCCTCATTGCCTGCAAAGGCACTGGCTGTAGCTACTCAATTTTGATTATCACTACAAAAGGTGTTGTTCCCTCCGCCCCCGCCCCCCGCCCCGTCTTTCCTGCTGGTAATAGCGCACCTTACCTGATCATTCTCCTTACAGTGTGTATGGTAACACCCATTGTTTCATGTTCTCTGTGTACATAAATCTCCCCACTGTATTTTACACTGAATGCATCCGATGAAGTGAGCTGTAGCTCACAAAAGCTTATGCTCAAATAAATTTGTTAGTCTCTAAGATGCCACAAGTACTCCTTTTCAATTTTCTATATTCTGCATAGTCTGGGGACAAGGAGAGAAACCACCATGAACGCTTAGTGCCGCCTAGTGGAGATGAGAATCATTTGGCCAATTTTTTTTCCTGTTAAAATAGTCAAGGTGCTGTCAGGTACTTTAGGATTGAAATTTAGTTTATAAAAAAGAAAGAAAAGAGAGTTACAAAATGTTTCCATGAAACGTTTTAAAAGTCAATGAACAATTATTTAAACATTGCCTACACTGTTGAGAACTCAGACACTTTTATTTGTGCTAGTGAACCTGTTTGCCGGTCTAACCTTTCAACTACAATGTCTGTCTGTCTAATAATCTGCCTGTCTCTTTAGGCATTATCTTCCTCATGTGGACATCTGATTTGCTGAAGAACTAGATAGCAAAAATGACTAGAAACAGAAAATGAAACTGGCTAAACTGAGACAAGTGCAGAAAGGAAATGAACAGCATCAATGGTGAGAAGTAAATTAGGTTGGAATGTATTTGTAGCAGTATCTTTTAAAATACAGTTTTTCTAATTTACACTGTTACTAATAACACAGGTGAGGATATTTACATGCAGATTGTACATGTATGGGCATGTATTTATACCCTCTCAAATGAACTCACACAGAAAAATGATAAAAGACAAAAACACCTATTCAATCATGGGTGAACTTTTCAAAAAGCAATCACTCCATACCTGACCTCTCAATCTTTGTGCTCAAAGGAAACCTGCATAAAACCTTCAAAAGATGAGCCTGGTAACTTAAATTCATAACTCTATTTGACACTAAAAAACATGGGCTTAACAGAGACTCTGGTTTTATGGCTCATTACAACAATTTGTAACACATCTTATTGCCTGTTAACCCTTAACTGACCACTTCATTTTAATGGTCTCCTACAGCATGTGTGAGTGTGTGTGACAGGATCCCTGGGGTGCAATGTGGAACTGGGGTACCACTGTGCCCCCTTAACTCTCCAGTCTGGGCTGTCTCTAACAGTGTTTTGCTAGTGACAAACATCAAACCCCTCCAGGTGCTATTATCACTCTGCACAACAACACGTGGAGCCCCATACCCAGTTAGATTGCATGAATGCTCCCTGAATCACTCACAAATCACATGAGAAAGGCACCAGCTAATCTCCCCAGCCTTGGACCCCAGAACTGTACCATCTTGCCCAGGTCAGAAGCCTGACCAGTATAAGTTCATTACCAGTCTGCCCCTCCCCCCCGGATGTAGAGAGGACACACACAAGCCTTTTAAACTGAGCTGAGATTTCCGAAGCACTTCAAGCAAAACACACTGTTTTAGGTAAAATATAAAACAGATTTATTAACTACAGAAGGAGATTTTAAGTAATTATAAGTGGTAAGCATAAAAGGTCAGAGATAGTTACCAAAGAAAATAAAAGGTAAGTGCACAATCTAAATCTTAAACCTTATTACCTGGGCGCACTAACTCACTACCCGTCCACACTGGCAAGGGACATAGAGTGCTCTGACTCCACGGCTGCAGCGCTGCTGGTACTCCACCTCGGTGAGTGGAATAACGTTTTCTGCGCCCCCCACTGGAGCACTGCGGCACCAGTGTGGATGAGGTGTTGCATTACTGCGCTCTGATCAGCCTCTGGAAACGTCCCACAATCCCCTCAAGTCAAGTGGCCACTCTTGTCATTGTTTTGAACTCACTGTAGGAATGCGGATATGCCCTTTGAAAGCTCCGTTTCTGACAGCTGGCAGGCTTATCTTCTTCGAGACAAAGCAACCATTACCGTGGAATGCTGTGTGTGAGAGAGAGAGGTGGGGGGAAGGAGAGGTCTGCTGCTGTTTGAACTTACAAGACAGAATGCTAACATGCTCTCAGCCCCCCCAAAAACCCACTCTCTCTCCCCCCAACATACACACAACACACTCCCTGTCACTCCACCCTCTCCCCATTTCAAAAGCATGTTGCAGCCACTTGCATTCTGGGATAGCTACCACAATGCACTGCTCTCTGTGGCCGTTGCAAGAGCTGCTAATATGGCCACGCCAGTGCCGGAGGGACATGTCACCACTTCCCAGTAGCCACTTGAGATAGGCACTGCCCGGAGCCTGCATACCTCCCACACCCCAACCTCTGCCCCAGCCTGAGCCCCCTCCTGCACCCAAACTCCTTCCCGGAGCCCAAATCCTTCATGCCCTCCCACACCCCAACCCCTTGCCTCAGCCTGGAGCCCCCTCCCACACTCTGAACCCCTCAGCCCCACCCTCCAGGCCAGAGCCCCCTCCTGCACCCCAAACCTCTCATCCCCGGCCCCAACCCAGAACCCACACCCCCAGCTGGGGCCCTCACCCCCTCCTGCACCCCAACTTCCTGCCCCAGCCCAGTGAAAATGAGCGAGTGAGTAAAGGTAGGGGAGAGCGAGCGAAGGAGTGAGGGGAAATGGAGTGAGTGGGGCAGGGCCTTGGGGCAGAGCAGGGGCAGGGCAAGGTTGTTTGGTTTTCTGCGATTAGAAAATTGGCAACCCTATTTTCCCAGTATTCTTGTTGCTTCCAGTGTAGGTGAGGGAGGAGAAAGGCCAAACCATGATGCTACTGTCCCCTACTTTGTATCCTCAGTCCATGTTCCTGGAAGACATTAGCCCAAGCATGCCTCATGGGCCTTGCTGAATCACAGGGTTGAGCAATCTCCCTGGTGTGGTCTTGTACAACTGAGTCATAGAGTTGAGCAGTCCCCATTATGTGGTGTTTGCAGAACTGTCATTGAATTGTAAATCCCTTGTTTACTATTCATTCCCCTCTGGTCAATGGCTGGTGATGATCGTTCAACGCCCGCCCAGGTGTTGGTCACCTCCTTTGTCTTGGTCACTTGCTAGCATTGGGTGACTTCCAGACTCACAGCATATTTCACTAACAGCCACACAGCAAAATCTAGTAACTTCTTACGCAGTAATGATATACATTTTTGACAGAACAAAGGATTTCAGCAGATCATGACCCTTCATATGATATCCTACATGCCATGCTTTGTATGAAATATATCATAATTCTTTTCTGGGGATGAATATGAGTGTTCCAGGGTGCTGTTTTGTGGTACAGAATGCCACAGTGTGAACCCCTTATGTTTAACAATTGGTCCCACCTTGTATTTAGCTTAGACACTCTTGTTACCATCTCCAGATCTGAGGAAGAGCTCTGTGAGACATAAAAACTTGTACCTACCACCACCAGTAGTTGGTCTAATGAAAGATATCACTTCGCCTACTTGTCTCTCTCATGTATTTATGTGGGCATTCAGAGCCAGATAATGAATCCATCCAGACAAGAGACTCAATTACTTGATAGATCAAATACACTAGCACTGATGTGGACTTTGAGCTCCAAAACCACAGCCTTCTACTAGGACCAATTAGGTCAGTCAATATCTCTTGAGTGTGTCATATGACTGTTCCAGAGTTTCCCTCTATTTATCAGATGCAGTTATGCCTCACATGTATAGATTTTCTCTGTGGAAGGAGCTGTTAGAATTGTATAAGCATTTAAAATGTTGCTTGATTTTATGTAACCATAAAACATTTCAGTGTCTTTTTAATTGGTCAATTTTCTACTAAATAATTTAAAAATGAACATGTTATGTCCCCTTTGATTTTTTTCCTCTATTTCTTTTCCCACTTCTTTGACTTTATTTCCACGTTCCTTTTAATGAATATCTTGGTGAATTTTTCTGCTAACTTTTTACATGTCTGTTTTCCCTCATGGTTGTTTTTTCTTTAATGTTTATTTTTATTCTCTCTCTCCCTCCTACCTTTCTTTTCTTGTATTCAGAAATCCCTCAAGATCACAGTACCTTAGCCATATATCAGCTTCTTAGTCCAGTGTCATCTCTGACAACTAGATGCCAGTGCTCCCCACAACAATCATGCTGCCTAGAGCCCAGTGAGGGTTCATTGAACTGTATGAGTAGAGGTGCGGAACTGGTGCTCTGGTGAGCATAGAAAAAGTAACTGATGTGGTGTGGCTTAGGTGGGTATCAGAGTAACAGCCGTGTTAGTGTGTATTCGCAAAAAGAAAAGGAGGACTTGTGGCACCTTAGAGACTAACCAATTTATTTGAGCATAAGCTTTCGTGAGCTACAGCTCACTTCATCGGATGCATTCAGTGGAAAATACAGTGGGGAGATTTATATACACAGAGAACATGAAACAATGGGTGTTATCATATACACTGTAAGGAGATTGATCACTTAAGATGAGCTAATACCAGCAGCAGAGCAGGGGGAGGGGGGAGGGAGGAGGGGAAGAAAACCTTTTGTAGTGATAATCAAGGTGGGCCATTTCCAGCAGTTGACAAGAACGTCTGAGGAACAGTGGGGGGCGGGGGGGAATAAACAGGGGGAAACAGTTTTACTTTGTGTAATGACCCATCCACTCCCAGTCTCTATTCAAGTCTAAGTTAATTGTATCCAGTTTGCAAATTAATTCCAATTCAGCAGTCTCTCGTTGGAGTCTGTTTTGGAAGTCTTTTTGTTGTAATATTGCAACTTTTAGGTCTGTAATCGAGTGACCAGAGAGACTGAAGTGTTCTCCGACTGGTTTATGAATGTTATAATTCTTGACATCTGATTTGTGTCCATTTATTCTTTTACGTAGAGACTGTCCTGTTTGGCCAATGTACATGGCAGAGGTGCATGTGTACATTGCTGGCACATGATGGCATATATCACATTGGTAGATATGCAGGTGAACGAGCCTCTGATAGTGTGGCTGATGTGATTAGGCCCTATGATGGTGTCCCCTGAATAGATATGTGGGCACAGCTGGCAACAGGCTTTGTTGCAAGGATAGGTTCCTGGGTTAGTGGTTCTGTTGTGTGGTATGTGGTTGCTGGTGAGTATTTGCTTCAGGTTGGGGGGCTGTCTGTAAGCAAGGACTGGCCTGTCTCCCAAGATCTGTGAGAGTGATGGGTCGTCCTTCAGGATAGGTTGTAGATCCTTGATGATGCGTTGGAGAGGTTTTAGTTGGGGGCTGAAGGTGATGGCTAGTGGCGTTCTGTTATTTTCTTTGTTGGGCCTGTCCTGTAGTAGGTGACTTCTGGGTACTCTTCTGGCTCTGTCAATCTGTTTCTTCACTTCAGCAGGTGGGTATTGTAGTTGTAAGAATGCTTGATAGAGATCTTGTAGGAGTTTGTCCCTGTCTGAGGGGTTGGAGCAAATGCAGTTGTATCGCAGAGCTTGGCTGTAGACAATGGATCGTGTGGTGTGATCTGGGTGAAAGCTGGAGGCATGTAGGTAGGAATAGCGGTCAGTAGGTTTCCGGTATAGGGTGGTGTTTATGTGACTATCGCTTATTAGCACCGTAGTGTCCAGGAAGTGGATCTCTTGTGTGGACTGGACCAGGCTGAGGTTGATGGTGGGATGGAAATTGTTGAAATCATGGTGGAATTCCTCAAGGGCTTCTTTTCCATGGGTCCAGATGATGAAGATGTCATCAATATAGCGCAAGTAGAGTAGGGGCGTTAGGGGACGAGAGCTGAGGAAGCGTTGTTCTAAGTCAGCCATAAAAATGTTGGCATACTGTGGGGCCATGCAGGTACCCATAGCAGTGCCGCTGGTTTGAAGGTATACATTGTCCCCAAATATGAAACACTTATGGGTGAGGACAAAGTCACAAAGTTCAGCCACCAGGTTTGCCGTGACATTATCGGGGATACTGTTCCTGATGGCTTGTAGTCCATCTTTGTGTGGAATGTTGGTGTAGAGGGCTTCTACATCCATAGTGGCCAGGACGGTGTTTTCAGGAAGATCACTGACGGATTGTACTTTCCTCAGGAAGTCAGTGGTGTCTCAAAGATAGCTGGGAGTGCTGGTAGCGTAGGGCCTGAGGAGGGAGTCTACATAGCCAGACAATCCTGCTGTCAGGGTGCCAATGCCTGAGAAGACGGGGCGTCCAGGATTTCCAGGTTTATGGATCTTGGGTAGCAGATAGAATACCCCAGGTTGGGGTTCCAGGGGTGTGTCTGTGCGGATTTGTTCTTGTGCTTTTTCAGGAAGTTTCTTGAGCAAATGCTGTAGTTTCTTTTGGTAACCCTCAGTGGGATCAGAGGGTAATGGCTTGTAGAAAGTGGTGTTGGAGAGCTGCCGAGCAGCCTCTTGTTCATATTCCGACCTATTCATGATGACGACAGCACCTCCTTTGTCAGACTTTTTAATTATGATGTCAGAGTTGTTCCTGAGGCTGTGGATGGCATTGTGTTCTGCACGGCTGAGGTTATGGGGCAAGTGATGCTGCTTTTCCACAATTTCAGCCCGTGCACGTCAGCGGAAGCATTCTATGTAGAAGTCCAGTCTGTTGTTTCGACCTTCAGGAGGAGTCCACCCAGAATCCTTCTTTTTGTAGTGTTGGTAGGAAGGTCTCTGTGGATTAGTACGTTGTTCAGAGGTGTGTTGAAAATATTCCTTGAGTCGGAGATGTCGAAAATAGGATTCTAGGTCACCACAGAACTGTATCATGTTCGTGGGGGTGGAGGGGCAGAAGGAGAGGCCCCGAGATTGAACAGATTCTTCTGCTGGGCTAAGAGTATAGTTGGATAGATTAAAAATATTGCTGGTTGGGTTAAGGGAACCATTGCTCTGGCCTCTTGTGGTATGTAGTAGTTTAGATAGTTTAGTGTCCTTTTTCTTTTGTAGAGAAGCAAAGTGTGTATTGTAAATGGCTTGTCTAGTTTTTGTAAAGTCCAGCCACGAGGAAGTTTGTGTGGAAGGTTGTTTTTTTATGAGAGTATCCAGTTTTGAGAGCTCATTCTTAATCTTTCCCTGTTTGCTGTAGAGGATGTTGATCAGGTGGTTCCGCAGTTTCTTTGAGAGCGTGTGACACAAGCTGTAAGCATAGTCTGTATGGTATGTAGATTGTAATGGATTTTTTTACCTGCAGTCCTTTTGGTATGATGTCCATCTGTTTGCATTTGGAAAGGAAGATGTTGTCTGTCTGTATCTGTACGAGTTTTTTCATGAAGTTGATAGATTTCCACTCCGTACGGCTAAATGCAGTGCCTTGCATAATGACAGGTTTCAGAGTAGCAGCCGTGTTAGTCTGTATTCGCAAAAAGAAAAGGAGTACTTGTGGCACCTTAGAGACTAACCAATTTATTTGAGCATAAGCTTTCGTGAGCTACAGCTCACTTCATCAGATGCATTCAATGGATATGTGAATCTGGGGAAACAAGTTCATGTTCTGGAAGGGGATAAGAAGTATAGGGCATTGCTGAACAGCTGCACTTGTGATCACATGCAACCCTGACCCCATTTAAAAATGTGTGTGGGGTTTTTTTTTTCCTGGTTTTTAAGTAGAAGGTATTGAGGGTGCATGTTCAGGACTCAGATTGACAGTGTGGAGGAAGTATTGGTATTCTCATTGGCCTGATATGTTCTCATTAACCCATTACTCAGCAGACAGACAGGCTATTGCATGCTGGACCATCTAGAATTTCTCCACAGAGTTCTCCATCTCCCAGGTCCTAGCAGCTGCAGGAATGGAGCCATGTGCCATCTAGATAGTCCGCAATCGACAGGTGGATCGGAGTGAAGCAGCTTCTTTTGGTTTAGCTACAGTGCCTAATTTGTGCCAGGGTTGAGCCCCAGCACCATGGGTGGTGGGTATCACAGGCTGGGGGAGGCGAAGCCTCCTCAAACAGCGCTGCGTGGCCCTGCCCATGCTCCACCCCCAGGCCCTCTCCTGCTTCCTGCTGGCACTCTGCTGCTCTTCCCCTGTAGCTGGGGCTAGTGAGGGCCGACGTGTTGACAGGGACTCTGGGTGGCTGGAGCCAGTGCTCACATCGCCCGCCTGCCAGTCGCTGGTGGCTGCACTGCCCACCCAGTGCTCCAGGTCTTGGGCAGACTGGGTGGGGTAGGCTGGGCTGGGCCACAGGCTACCCTCCCCAAGCTGGTGGTTCACCCACAGCCCATGTCCAACACCTCTAGGCTTGGCAGTTTGTAACCCCGCTTGCCGTGTCAGTTATGAAAGTAAAAAAAATTGCTTGAGCCTCAGCAGCTCTTTCATTACAAATTAAGCACTGTTTAGCTGCACCCTGTGGAACACACCCAGTTTACGCTACAGCAGGATCACGCCACTCATGAGCCCCTCCGAGCAGCCACACACCAAACCCGCAACTCCCGCTCTGCACCTTCCACCTGTGTCTGTGTGTGGACAAGGCCTTGCTGGCTAATGACACCCCTGGGTAGCAGCTGGGGCTAAGCCCAGGGCTGCAGTGCCCCGAGGCGATCAGAGGACAGGCTCCCGGCAGGGCTGGGGATGGGCATGGGCTCTGCCAGGGGTCCCTGCAGCTGTTCCTGTGGCGGAGGAGCGGCTGGGGGCAGCTGGGGAGGGCAAGGGTCTGCTCCTGGGGGACCAGCAGGACAGCAGCAGCTGTTGCCCCGGCCTGCAGCACTGCGCAGGGGGCGGCCCGCCGGGCCAGTCCGCAGGCCGGGCTCCTGCCCAGGGGCGCGCTCCCCCGGCGGCTCTGCACGTCCCCGCCCGGCCGCAGTGAGTCCGCCGCGCCTGCAGGGGTCGCTGCCGCAGGAGGCGCGGGGCTGAGTGCGTTCGCTCGGGGGCAGCAGCCGCAGCAGCAGTCGCAGCGGCCGAGGCGGTAGACGCCTGAGCAGCAGCCGCCGGAGAAGCAGCCCTGAGCCGCGGCGGCCTCGGTTCCAGCTCCGGCCCGCGCCGCACGATGCCGACCGTGGAGGAGCTTTACCGCAACTATGGGATCCTGGCCGATGCCACCGAGACCGCGGGGCAGGTGGGTCCCGGCCGCGGCCTGCACGGCCCCGGAAAGCCCCGGGCTCGAGTGCGGCGGCTCCCGGCCGGGGGGGAAGCTGCGGGGCGCAGGCCTGGCCCGGGCTGGAAGGAGCGGGATGAGGGTGGAGGAGCGGCTTGCTGGGGCGGGGGGGCCCAGGAGTGGGGGATCGGCCAGGGGCTGAGCAGGTTGGCAGGCAGTGGGTTAAGCAAAAAAAGTAACTGATGAAAATATTGCTCACGCCGCCCAGCGCGCCCGCCTGGGCCAGTGGCGTTAGCCTGGCCCTCGTCTCTTCCTCGGCCGTTTGCTGTGGCTGCAGACCGGCCTCCTTCTGTTGGAGGGAGACTCGACCTTGCATTCGTGACACGCCGCTTTGATCTCAGGCGTGAAAGGGTTTTGTAGCCAACGTTTCCCCGGGACGTTGAAGGCCTGATTTCCAGAAGTGCGTAGCCCCCACTGCTCCTGTTCCGTTTTATTGGGTGTTGTGGGTAGCCATCACCTCTGAAAAATCAGTTCCTTGAAGCTTTCTCCTGCTTGTCAGGCCTGAGACTCTCTTTTAAATGTGGTGTTATGTGGTTGGAGTTATTAACTCAGTCTCAGAAAACAGACCTGCTTTGATCAGTGTTTGACCCAGAAAAACTTGTGGCAGTCATAAAAAGAAAAAAAGACATGTGTTACAGCTTTTAAATTTATTATCGCCACCCAGAACAGGCTGTGCTAAGTAAAGCATCCTTTTGGCAACACTGAGGAGAGTAGGGTGTTAAAAATAGAACTCAGTTCATTTTCTTTAGAATAAAGTATTCGGATTTTTTGCTCCAGTTATAGTATGCTGTTTGGGAAACTTCCGCTAGAATTTTAAGGTTTCCATCCTGCGTAACTTTACATAAACAAGTAGAGTTAAGGATGTGCAGAAGAGCTTGCAGGATCTGGGCCTGTGTGTATTGAACAGCTAAGCAGATGTAGGAGTGAAAATGAAAATAGTCAAAGTAAATGACAACTGAGGGGTTACTGGTCAGAGAGAAAACATAATTCCAAGTATAGAAATTGTGTTCAATAGTTTATTTAAAATACAGGTGGTAAGAACAATATTTGATTAAGAGCAATATGATTATTCATCTGTGAATTACTGTCACGTACTAATGTACAATTTGGGGACAGAAAGATTGCTTGTCCAGTTCTGGCCAGCAGTCACCTTTGGAGCATGAAAAGAAAAGCTTCTCAGTAGAATTTCCTGGCTTGCTAGATTAATTAAAAAAAAAAAAATGCCTTGGCAAGGCCCGGTGAAAGATCAAATCTCAAACTTGATCTGAGAGAGAAACTAATTATTATAGTTCTTGTAGCTTTTACAAATAATAATTCCTTCCCCTGTCTAGATAGTAGATTTCCAGGTTCCGATCCTGCCATGGAACCCTGGTAATCATCAAGTTCCTTGTGACCCTGCTTGTGTTTAAGGGTCTGCTCATGTGGATCTGATTGCAGCATTTGGCTCTTAGATGGTATAAATAAAAATTTAACATTATTCAGCTGAACAGAAGGTGATTTACTCATCCAATTGTCTATTAAGTACCTGATCTACTCTTACTGAAGTCAGTGGAAATTTTGCCACTCATAAGAAGTAGAATACCATGAGGCCATTTCCTACCTTATTGGTGCTTTGGACGGTAATTTTTTTCTTTAAATGCAGCCTTTATTTTTTGGTCAATAATTTTGTTGGTTTGATTAGTAGTCAGTACAGTTATGCCAAAGCAAATTATGGTCCAGTTAATTTATCATTAATATACGTGAACTTTTTGTAAATAGGTTGCTGTATTAATGATGAAACCGAAGGCAACTGAGAGTAAAAAGTCCTTTCTAGGTCCTAGGGAAATCCAAAGTATGCTCTGCTTTATATAGTCTGTTTTCTCTTCTAGCATAAAGATGCTTATCAGGTGATATTGGATGGCGTAAAGGGAGGTGCCAAGGAGAAGAGGCTAGCAGCACAGTTTATTCCAAAGTTCTTCAAACATTTCCCTGAGCTGGCTGATTCAGCTATCAATGCCCAACTGGACCTCTGTGAGGATGAAGATGTTTCTGTAAGGATACATGCTGGACATTTTGTAGCATGCTGCTATATTGAGTTTTATTTTGTGCTCCCCTTTATTCCTCTCCCATTTTATATAAGTATTTTCCTCCAAAAAATTGGACTTCAGTGTCCATATGTTTTCAAACATATTATGTCTGTGTGTCATAAAATTATAATTAAATTAACACTACATTAGTGCCTTCCTCTTATTTCAGTCAAAGCAATTCTGATCACTTTGGGTGAAGTAAGTTGATTCCTACAGATGCTTGTCACTTAGCTCATGATAATGCTTATAATGCAAATAATGTCTGAAGAACACATTGTAATTGTACTCATCTTCTATTACCAGCTAAATCTTTTTTGGGTTTTTTTCTTCACCATCCCTTGTGACTCGACCCTTTCTAGTTACAGGAAAAAATTCTCTAGCCAGAGACTGAACTAAAAATACTTTTCATGTTCCTAACACTTTTTTTATATCAAAGTACTTTACATGTATTAAGCCTTACATCTTCTCTTGAAGGTAAGGAAATATTTCTACCATTTTACATTTACACTTTGGAAACATGAGGCACAAAATAAAAAAAAACACCTGATTTTCCAGGCATCCTAAGCACCCACAACTCCGGTTTGCTTTGAGGGGGGTTCTGTAGGCTAAGCACCTCTGGAAATGAGACTTAGGTGATTTGCACAGGGTCAGACAGGAAGTCTCAGTTGTGCTGGGAAGAAACCCCAGTATTTCTGGCTCTGTCTTGTACACTAACAACAAACCTATGCTTTCTGTTTTAGCCCATAATAACTATCTAGAAGTGGTAGAAAATGATCAGATAAAGGATGGAAGTTGTATTATTTTTTAACCCAAATTTGGTTCATGAGGTTTTGATCCGTTCGTGATTTTTTTTATGTAAGTGTTTAAAGAATCTGTTAAAATGGCATTTTCCCAACAATATTAGGCTCAAGATGAAATCATAGTTATTTTATAATCTGCAAATATCTGTTCATAAGACTTCTCCAAACCAACCATAAATGTTGAAGTTTGAGCTGTCACTAGTGTCTGATTAATAGCTGGGGCAGAGACTTTTCGGTATGGAACTAATGGCACAGCACAGTTAGGTAAATCGGAAACCTCACATGGGTTTTGCAGTTCACATCAGCATCTGCAATTCAGAATATTTGAGTTCAGCATTTAATTCAGGGATGCTACTGGACGTAAAAGATAGCAGAAGTCACATACTAAGGGCTCATCTTCACTGGCAATTTACAGCGCTGCAACTGTCTCACTCAGCAGTGAGAAAAAACACCCCCTTGAGCGCAGCAAGTTTCAGCGCTGTAAAGCGCCAGTGTAGACAGTGCACCAGTGCTGGAAGCCACGCCCCTCGTGGAGGTGGGTTTTTTAGAGCACTGGGAGAGCTGTCTCCCCCCATGCTGTGCCACGACCATACAAGGCATGTTAAAGCACTGCCGCGGCAGCACTTTAGCATTGCCAGTGTAGACTAGCCCTAAATCATCTTACTCTTTGTTGGTTTAGATACCAAACGCGTGATTGTTTTTCTCATTCAGCTGTTTTTCTTCTGAACCTTGTTTGAGACTGCACTGATTCTAATCTGCCTGTAATTATGTGCTAAGATTTTGACTCTTCTGTTCAGATGATGACAGAGTTTCATTTTGACAGATCCGACGCCAAGCAATCAAGGAGCTGCCTCAGTTTGCCACAGGAGATAATCTTCCCCGGGTTGCAGACATACTGACCCAGCTTCTGCAGTCAGGTAACATGTACTGATGATTTCCTTGCCTATTTCCTGCTGTCATGTGCTTCTGTTACATGTGTGTTTGTGGCTGGTTTGGTTGAAGAGAGTTATAGTTGTGGAAACTGAATTTCTCTGTTGATTCATTAGCTTGTTATGTAGCAATCTGCCACAGTTGTCTTCATATCCTGTTTTTGCTCCATTTCTTTTCCCCTGTCGTTGACATCTTATATCTGCAGTGCAAATATTCCAGGATGACAGGAAATATTTGTTAAACATTTAAACTCTGCAGTGACTTGCTCTTTGTAACCAGATGTCAGGAGTTAGAAACCTTTTTGTATTATGCTGAAGTATTCTTTTGACCTCTTATTCTTGCCCTTACTTCAGCATATCAGAAAGATGCATGACTTTGAATTTTCTCTTCCCCAGATGATTCTGCAGAATTCAACTTGGTGAACAATGCTCTGTTAAGTATATTTAAGATGGATGCTAAAGGTAAATAGCGGACTTTTATATATATGTTTTTATTGTTTAAAGTGCTCACCAGTCGTTGATAAGTCTCAAGGAGTGAGATCAGGAATGGTTCTTGTATCTGCTGCAGGGCAGTGTAGAATTTTAAGCAAATGTTATTACTTGCTGTTCTGCGTCACAGATCTTGAGCTGTTTGGCTTATGTAAATACAGAGCCATTACAACTCTGTAATATAGTGGTACCCAAAATGTGTTGTTTGTTATGCAAACATACAGGAAGGCATGATCTCTGCCCTTAAGAGCTATGTGTTCTGCCATGGTGTATGTTTACCTTGTTTCTAAAACTAGCAATTTTAAAATAAGTTCTGGAGCTTTTCCAATTTGGAAAGTAGTTTTTCTTTTTACTGTATATCATAATTATAAAATTGTTGAACGGTTTGCATTAATTTAATTGTTTGCATTTCAGGGACACTGGGAGGCTTGTTCAGTCAGATTCTTCAGGGAGAGGATATTGTGAGAGAACGAGCTATCAAGTTCCTCTCTACCAAACTCAAGACCCTTCCTGAGGAAGTGTTAACAAAGGAAGTAGAGGAGCTCATATTAACTGAATCAAAGAAGGTAAGTGTTGTATTTCACTCCAAATTTAGGTTCTGTTAAATCAGCTTTTTTTGTAATAGAAAGGTTTCCAGTATTTAATTGTTTAAAACGCCATGCACAATTATGGCACTGTATACATGATTCTGTGATTGGGGGAGGGATAGCTATGTTTGCGGGAGGGATAGCTCAGTTGTTTTAAGCATTGGCTTGCTAAAACCAGGGTTGTGAGTTCAGTTCTTGAGGGGAGGCCATTTAGGGATCTGGGGCAAAAATTGGGGATTGGTCCTGCTTTGAGCAGGGGGTTGGACTAGATGACCTCTTGAGGTCCCTTCCAACCCTGATATTCTATGCTTCTGTGTTTGCAACCCAGATGTTACAGCATTATGTGACTGTGTCAATGCAGACGCAACTATTTTGTCCACTTTTATTTATAATCTGTTTTCATTGTCCAGACTGAGAGAAATGCAAAAATCAAGAAAACTGACCAAACAATAAGAAGTAAATTACATGGTTAAAGTTCTTTCAGTTTTAGGCATTCAAGTTTTTGTTAGTAATCTAAAGAGACTCGATATTTAAAAATAATTGGCTGAGCAAAGTGAGGTCCTATGCTCAATTTGATGGCATTTCTGTCTGTGGCACCCTCTCGTTACTTTAACCCAGAGGCATATACAGAGATACTGTATGTTTTCCCATTTTTAAAAAATTGAACTATTGGATAACAGTGCTATTTACCAACTTAAGTGTAATAGGAGACGGGTATTACAAATTGCCTCAGTGGGATTCTGTTTTCTGCTGTTATTTTAAGGTCCTTGAAGATGTGACGGGTGAGGAATTTGTCCTTTTCATGAAGATATTATCTGGCTTAAAAAGCTTACAGACAGTGAGCGGGAGGCAGCAACTGGTGGAACTGGTGGCTGAACAAGCTGACCTGGAGCAAACTTTTAATCCATCCGATCCAGATTGTGTGGACAGACTCTTGCAGTGCACTCGTCAGGCAGTGCCACTCTTCTCAGTATGTATTTCTTTCCTTTGTATAGTTAGTACGATATTAAAGTTGCGGACTGTAATGTCTTGAATGTCATGACTAGCTGTGTCAGAGTGATTGCACAGCTGTGACTTATAGTCAGCAGTTTCTCTCACCTAAGTCTTACTTGTATTTTGGACTGATCTGTTCTGGAGAATTTCCATTCAGATTTGTAAATCATAAGAACTTTTGTGTCTTCCTTAAGTTCCTGCTTTCTCACAAATTGAAGAATTTGATGTGAATGATGTCTCAGTCTCCCACCTCTATTCGTCAGCAGATGTGGTATTTGTCTTAGTGTGTTAGCTGAGAGAATTGAAATTTTCTTTATTGGTTATGGAAAAGAATCTTGCCAACATGATTCTAGGCGCTTTCTCTCTAATAAACTCTGTGTAATTTCTAGGCTTAATTTAGTAAAGATAACTTTCTACCATGGTTACAGAAGGCTTTTAATACCATTCTTTCTGCTCGTTGTTAGCATCCCTGGCAGATGGGCAATTCTGTTGCCTTGGCTCTACGTGCCCAATGTAATTTTTAGGAACTGCTCTTTCAGAAAACATCACAACTCAACATTATAAGAGGGGTATGGGAAAGGAAGTATGTCCTTGTGATTAAAGCACTGGCTTGTATTTGTGGCTGTGTCACAGAGTTCCTTTGTGATCTTTGGTAGGTTATTTAATCTCTGAACCCTAGCTCCCCATCTTGTAAAATGGAGAATCCGCTGAAATTCTAACACTTGCACTGATTTAATTGTTTTTGGTACACTCCTCCACTCCAGGAGACTTTGACAGTCTCTCTTAAAGGAAAATGTGGTGGTTTCTTTTGGTACCTATAGCACAGAAGGAACTGTGCAACTTCTGAGACATCCTGTGTTCAAAAGAGTTTTGTCAGCTTTTGCTCCAGTCTTGCAAGGGAAAGTCATCATAAGATAAAGGCAGGATTTAAGGTCATGGGCAAGGACTTCTGGCCAAGTGAAAGCGCCATCTCTCAACTATATCAGACACAGATTACCACTTGTACTGAAAGAGAGTCATTGAAAAAAGGCTTCAGCCTAACTTCAGAAATAGGTTAATAACTTCTTTTTAAAACACTGGCACTCACACAACCAGAGAGGGATGAGCCCTTGCAAAAGTTCCTGGGTTGTATTTTTTTTTTTTTTTTGGCTCAGACTTTAGAATCTTGTAACAATCCCCTCTTTAGATGTAAAAAGTTAATATTTGCCAGGTATGCTATTAATTATACATGGTGTCTTACCTCATATCCACTGGGCTGACCTAGCACTATCTGCTGTCAAGAGAGAGAGCTGGATTTGAATCCTAAGTTCACCCTCTTGCTCCATTCTCAGTGAGGGTTAGGAATATTGCAGAGGTGAGAGCAGAGTCCAATAGACAAATGTTCTGCTGATGGATTTAAATTTAAACATTGATTAACTCAGTCCATTGCCAGGCATATTGCGATAGTTTAAAACCTGTTTTCCGGGAAAGGGAACTGTTATAGATAGGAAAAAATAAGCATTTGCAATTTTATCAAAATCACCTGTAGCCTAGGCACCACTCTTAGCTGGAAGGGTCTGTGTGTTTTGAAGGGAGAAATTAGCTAAGGGGTAGCAAAATGATGGGTGTCCATTGGGCAGGGAAGGTGGGAAAAAATTAAATCAAACTCCTGCAGTAACCTTAGTGTCTTTCTGAACTTTTACAGAAAAATGTTCATTCTACAAGGTTTGTGACTTACTTCTGCGAGCATGTGTTACCAAACCTCAGTTCCCTGACTACTCCAGTGGAGGGCCTTGATATCCAGTTAGAGGTAAGCTAAGCCTGTAAGAGCTAATAAACCTCAAATATACACATCATAATGCTTATTGCAGAAGTGAGTGTTTCTCTGCATAACACTCTTGAGATTGTAAAAACTTCAGTGTGTTTTCCAGCAATTTGCTGATCTACTGTTCTATGGCTCTTCTAGTTAATAACATGAGGAAAGATCACAGAACTCTGCCAGCTGATGGAGCTGGGTTGAGCAGAACCTTCTAATGCCTAAGAGTAAATACAGAAAGAAAAAGCCTTACCCTAATTAAGAGGAATAATGACTATAGTCATTAGTCATGTGGTGACCTCACTGAACTTTCCAAGCTGTTGCTGTTCCTTCACATTGTCTTCCAAATAGTCCCCTTAGAGTTACCTCTTTGTCAGCAATGTGCTTGTGCTGTGCAAAACAAACAAAAGAAAAATTCCTGCCTGAAAGAGCTTACAAGCTGAAAGAGCCAGATAGACAAGAGGCACTGAGAAGCCATGAGGGAATAACTTGAATACCTTTTTATATTCATTATTTTTATTGTCACTTCTTGTGGGCATCATGGAGGGAGTGTGGCTTTAGGAGGAACTTAAATGCATTGAGGAAGGAGGCTTGAATGAATATCTGGTAGACTGCAGACAGGAGGTTCAGACAAGCTTAGTCTGGCATTCACTGCTTAAGAATTGTTAAAATACATGTATAAATATTACTGTCACATGTTAATTTTAGTTCTCTACAAATCTCTGGTACTTAAAGCCTGCATTAAGGGTAAGATGTCCCTCACCTGGCATGAGTTGTATTTTATAGACTTTACAAAATCATGATTGATGTTTGTGGCAATTGAATGTTGTGATATGCTGAAGAAGCCATGTTAATGTTGCAATCCACTTTTATTTAAAATTATGCAACTATGTGATTATAACTCTTAGCTTTACCAAGAGCTGTTCTTGTTTGTAGGTATTGAAACTACTTGCTGAAATGAGTTCGTTTTGTGGTGACATGGAAAAGTTAGAATCAAACTTGAAGAAGCTTTTTGATAAATTACTGGTAAGGCAGACTTTTGCTGTGATACAATAATAAAAAATGCACTCCTAAAAGTGAGTGACCTTTAGTTGCTTATTACCCATTTATCTTTGGTACCTTCCTGTAAAGGTAGTTACCCCTGGTTATTCTTCTGTTCAAGACAAGTAAGTGCAAAGATCTCTTTGCCCACTTTGAATCTCTCCATAGCATTGCAGAACTAGATGATTTCTCTACACACCATTTTTGATCCAAGTTGAAGAAAGTAGTATGGTTTGTGTTTGTATGATGATCTTAAAATCCGTCCGTGCTAGCAGTAGTGGCAGGGCTACCACAGACACTTACTGGCTCAGAGCAGGTATAGTTGAGATGCTGATAAAAGTGTTGGTAGCTGATCTGCACTAGCCTGGAAACAAATGATAGTAACATGGAGCTAGTGCAATGAAGGGAGACTCTGTTAGAATTGTCAGAATAGATAAGGCCCTATGTAATATAGCTTAAACTAGTTGGAGTCTGTACAAGACTGCAGCAGAGCCTATAGAAAAAATGTTAGTTGGTCCTCCCTACAATCCAACAATGCACAGAGTGGTATTGATAAGTTAGGTGTTTGCTGGACTGGCTGTTTCCAAACGCTGAAGTTAAAGAGAAGTTTTGTATGACCATACATTCAAGAGAAACTGGTAAATAGATTAGACTGCTAACCTGCTTACATATTTAGCTAACTGATTTGGTAATGCTGTTTATTTCCTATATTGAGGTTTTATTTTTTGTAGCTTTGCCCTCCTGTGAAAGTGGGTGGGATGCAAAAAGTGGAGAAAAGGGAACAGGTGAGTGAAAGTGTCTCATGTATCTGTTCTGCTTGGTGTTCCTCAGGAGTACATGCCACTTCCTCCAGAGGAAGCAGAGAATGGGGAAAATGCTGGTAATGAAGAGCCCAAGTTGCAGTTCAGCTATGTGGAGTGTTTGTTGTATAGCTTTCATCAGCTGGGGCGAAAGCTTCCAGACTTCCTCACGTCCAAGCTCAATGCAGAGAAATTGAAAGACTTCAAAATCAGGTAATGTATGAGAGACTGGAATGATCACTTTAGCTGCAAACCCAGCTGCAATGGACATACTGGAAGTGTCAGTGTAGAATATTATTGATCCTTCCTCTGCTGAACTGTTTGGGTGCGGGAGAAGCATAAATCAGATTAGAAAGCAAAATAATGAACTGATTGAAAAATGTTTTCAGCATTTATTTAAAAATAAAAAAAACTCTTGTCATATCACGGTTTTCCTTTTGCTTGTGCTATTCTTTTACAGGAATGTGTGAAGTTTTGTGCTTGGCTTGATTGGGGTTCATTAAATACTTTAAACTCATTTTTCTGTTAGGCTACAGTATTTTGCCCGAGGGTTGCAGGTTTATATACGACAGCTTCGTCTGGCACTTCAAGGAAAAACAGGTGAAGCCTTAAAAACAGAAGAGGTATGTATTCCCTGGAAGCAGTTCCCTTATCAATTCTACTGAATAGCTATTGCAAACCATTATAAAAGCCAGCCTTTTTTGCTGAGATGACTAAAATTGAATGATACTGGGAAGTGACTGTCACTATGCTGCTTAAGCCTACTAAATGAATGTAGATTGACACTGCATTTCAGGCAAATACTATCAATACAGCTGATAGCAAATATTTTAGACGGGAGAAAGCTCTTGTAGTTTGAATAAACTTTGTTTCGTGGTCTGGAAAGTGGCAAATGTTTTCTAGATTTATTAAGTGCTAGATGACAGCATGTATGAATGCACCATTCTCTTATCTCTACAGACCCAGGTTCAATTCTCCTCATGTGCAAATGAATTTGAACTCAAATTTGTTGACGATATTTCTCAGTACTACAAAAGTACTAAATTAGGTGCCTTTGGCCATGTCCAAGTTTGGAGTACCAACTGTGCTGCAGGTCAGCAGTCAAGGAAGCTGAAAGAGCTGTGTGAGAGCACAGGACTGCAGTGCCAGAGCGTGCTAGAAATCAGGACGTGGATGCACTGATTAGCAGGGAGTGCAGCAGATTGGGACTGAGGCTCATTACCAGAGCTGTACAGTGGCCAAGCATTAGAACAGTGAGGGCAACAGAGAAGATTGAACTGACTTAGCAGAGCTGCAGAGAGAAGCTGGCATAGTACCTCACTGTACTGTTGCTTGTCTCTAACCAGTGCTCTGTCACTTTCAGGAGCATTATCCTTAAATTTATTTATTTATTTATTTATTTTTAAATAAAGGCAGTTTACCAACACTTTATACCAGAAAGCAGTGTTCAGTGTCCTGGGCTTGTTAATGTGACAGTCCTGCAATTCTCTAAGCAGTTAAGTTTCCCATCTGTTGCAGCACCAATCGTGGATTTCAAAAGCAGTGTTACTCCACATACAAAAAAACAGTGATGCTAGCTTCCGAAGTCAGTATCTGATTATTCAGTAGTTATGCCTGATCATGGCCAATCTTCCTCGCATATTGAAACAAGACAGTGACAGAGAGTTCTCTGCAAAAGGTTTTTGCTGGGCTGCTACTGTTGAACATCCCTTAGTTCCTGCATTTGTTTCAGTTACGCTCTCTTGACTGGGATTGTATTGCAAACCTGAATTGGGGCAGATAGATACAAGTGGATGCATGACAGGCAATGTCATCTATCCAGGTGCCACTTCTGGAGATGGGGGGACACTTCTAAGCCATAACCACATGCAGCTAGATCAACAGGTCACAGTTGAACTTTGGCTTTCAGATCATAGTAGTGTTTTGTTTACCCACAGATTGTGTCTGTTTGGCCTAGTTACACACCATACATTTTGTTTTGAATGAGACACCTAAATGTATTGAACAAAGAATGGTAGAAAATTGGAGATCCTGGAATTCTATAGCCAACTGATTTTCATTAAATGCAAAATTACTGAGAACTAAAAATTATAACAGCTAAGTCATTTACAGAAATTTGCTATAAATCTCTCATCAAGGTCATAGAAATTTACTTGGAGGTGTGCAGTAAAATTCCAATACATCTATCTTCACTAAATGCATCTGATGTAATCTCAAATCACTAAAATTGCTGTATTTTTCCCCTTTTGCAGAACAAAATTAAAGTGGTTGCCTTGAAAATAACTAATAACATCAATGTTTTAATCAAGGTAAGCCTTAAATCTTCTGTTATGTCTAAATATGGAACAGGTCTGTAATAGAAGGATCTCTGAAAAGGAAGGCTCGGGAACAGAGAGCTATTGAGAAATTTCCCAGATGGGGATCAAATGTTATTGTCAAGACGCTCCACTGTCATCTCTACCGTGGAGTAAATCAAATTCAGCATTGGTACTACGTTAAAGTTCTTCCCTTAAGTTTTTGTTAATTTCCTGGTCTGAGGAGATCAGTGCTCCCCTGCTGTCATTCGAGTACATTTCCTTTGTGAACTCTCTGGAGCTACATATTAGCAGCTAACAGTGGAAATTAATAAATAAACGGCTTATTGAATTGAAAGTAACAGTGACTGGCTGACTGAAATCCATTTCAGTACTCTACCTGCTCACTGTATAAAGTTTGTGGCATCATTATCAAGATATCCAGCCACCTTGAATTGGGTGGATTACCCTGCTGAGGAGTTGGAATTTTAAGTGTTGCAGCCTTTTGTTTGTAGGCCAATAAATTGATGATTCAGTATCATGAGGGGAAGATTTACTTTAAAAAAACACTATAATGGGTCAGTTGTCCTTTGCAGTGTCATTTTGATCAGAAATTTGGGCCAATTGTTCTATAACAATGATTTTCAGTTTAGGATTTACTTGCTGTCTGATTTCAGCAGGTTTGATGGAGTTTACAGGATATTTAAGCATAAAAGCAAGTTAAGGATTGAGCAAGTCTTGCCTCGTAACATTCAATGCTTCGGTATCTATAGTTAGAAATATATCCCTGAAATGCTGACTTAAGGTTTAATGTAATGTTTTTAAAGAAAACTGTTTTGATTATACTTTCCCTTCAAAGTTCATACCATGGCACTCTAGTGTGAGCCAATTCTTTGCTCAATCCCACGCTGCTTCTTAGCACCGTGGTGGGAATAGCAGAGATCCACACAGGAGCCATTGTAATTCATTGTAGTAATGTACAGTACACATATTAATATACTTTGCAGAATCATAGCATGAGACACTTCTGTTAATATGAAATTAGAATTTCATATTAGAGTGCATGGAATAAAGTAGCTGAATTTTTTAAGTGGTTCATCCAGGTAATTCTTGTTTCTGGATCCTAGGACTTAAGTCATCTTTGGTTTTAAAGAGCTTGTTTGAAGGAGGTTGGGGGAATAGGGAAGTATGATTAATGCAGACTCATAGGTAAGATTATGGAGTGTTATTGGCGTGGACTTCATTTTGTGGTAAAATGTCCACAATTTTGTTTGTTTAGGACCTTTTCCACATTCCCCCTTCTTACAAGAGCACAGTTACGCTGTCTTGGAAACCTGTACAGAAGGCTGATGCAGGGTAAGAGTTACCAGGAAAACTTGCTTAAAGTGATATTATTGCATACACACATTGTGGAATTTTTATTTTATGATGTACAACTTGCCAGTATATGTTGTTCAGCACATGAGCTAAAAACCAAAGATTCGCATGCAAAAATCTTAGATAGAATTAAGGTTACAATTGTATAATAGTACATTGTAGGCATTGTGCATAAGTGGTAGTCTCAGGATCCAGTTTGCCACACTGTGAGCCACATAACAGCTCTAGTTGTTGGCGAGTGGTATAAGGTGTCAAGACTTGCTGGGACGATACAGTAGATAATTTAATCAAAATGGGGATCAGTCTTTTAGGAAGGTTCTACAATACCGTCTTCCAGAGTGTCTTCATTAACAGCTCTGCTGGCTCATAAATACTAATCTATGGGGCCGAGCATACTGTGTCTGTACTTACTACCTCGGGATAGTGGAGCATCTTTCAAAGACCTCTCTTTATATTTTCTTGCCTTTGCAGTCAAAAAAGAACTAGTGAAGATACAACTTCAAGTTCACCACCGAAGAAGGCTCCAGCAGGACCAAAAAGGGATGCCAGGCAAATATACAACCCACCCAGTGGGAAATACAGTAGCAACCTGGGCAGCTTTTCTTATGGTAAGTTGGAGAGTTTTTGGAAGAACCTTGCAGGGTGAATTTACCCCTCTGGGAAGGATGTCAGTTAAGCAAGTTCCTTTCCAGATCCTCAGATGATCCAGAATTTGCTGTCATGATTTTTCCATGTAATTGTATCTATATTTTTTTAAATCACTGGTCTAGTAATAGGATAAGTTTACCAGCCTAATAACTAAGCAACTTTGCAACATCATTTTAGCAGCCACCGGTCTCTTGCAGATCTGTCTGAAAGCTGAGATTCCACATTATATTATGATATAAAGTAATGTTCTGTTCTTAACAAAGAAAATTCTGTTGTCGTCTCCAATATTGTAATTTTTGTCAACACCAGTTTTAGACATGGTAGGCAGACCCTTAAGGGCTACAGGCTGTCTTAACTTTTAATATCATTTTAGAAATTATAGCTGGAAATGATTCTATTCATCTGATTTGTCCCCGTTAGTGCAGGATCCTCTGAGGATGGTCAACTTTGAGTTCTTCATTCAAATATGTCTAATTTTAAATATCCAAAGTTCTGTCCTTCCCGTTGTAGAGTTAAGCTTAATGTAATTTTAAAGGCTTAATAACTATTACAAGGGGAGGAAAAAATAGTAGGGGTCTAAAACGTTTTGATGTATTTAGGCTTCCACTGGGATCAGACTCTAGATAGGCTACTAACAGAAGCCTGAGAAACCTTGAGACACTTTGGTTCTTCCAGTGAGATCAAACTCATTCTTAATGGAGCTAAATGAAAAACTGACTCCAATATACAAACAGTTCATTTATGTCCTCTGGTTCTTCCAGTGGTGTTGGAGCCTTAAACTGAAAACATTAAGATACCAATACAGCAAAACACTTAAGTATATGCTTAATTTTAAGGAGGTGATTAGCCACATTTGAAGTCAGTGTTTGAGACATATTGTGATGGATAGGCAATAAAAACTCTTAATAAAACTGATACAGAGAACCTTTTAAACCAATATAATATAATCTTGTTAGAAGGTTTTAAGTACTGTTGCGTAGATGGGGTTAGCCCAGGTAATTGTACCTAAAACAGAACAGCTGTAATATATTGCAATTTCATTTTTAATCCGCTATTCAAACACCAGAGATCTGTATAAGATAAACGTTTGCATTTATTTTCAGAGCAGAGAGGTGGTTTCCGGGGTGGCCGAGGGAGAGGCTGGGGAGGACGAGGTAATCGCAGTCGAGGAAGAATCTACTGAACAGACCATTGCATTCTCCAGAGCCATTATGGGGTAAAACACCAGTAAAAGTGAAAGTACTGCTCATCAAAGGATTGCCTGGAGTACTTTATCCCTTCAAGGACTGCCTTCTGCTAAAGACTGACTTAAATGTTCTTTATACCTTTGTATGTATGATCTACTTTTCTAACGGACTACAAAACTTGTCCATAGTGAAACTACAACTGTATTTTTGGATGATTAGTCAGCAATTTTGAGTTATTTTAGAAGTGTCTTCAGGGTTTATTCGGAATTGGAAAACAGCATAGATGTTTTATCTGAAACTACATCTTGACAGTTTGTATATTAACCTAAAAATCAGCTATTACTCAACTAAAACTATATTGTAATTGAGTTTATGTATTAAATAATGGACAGGAAAGGGATGACTACAAAGGTACACGTCCGTTAAGATTGACAGCTGCAGTAATCCTTTCCTCATCTGTAACAATATCTTGCAATATGTGGAGAAGAGTACCATTATTAAATTAGCATTTATTTACTCTTTATAACAGAATCGTTGACTATTCAGACAAATGCTGGATTTTTAAAGTCTGTAACATGGACATACAAATTTTTGCTTGTAGCATGAAGCAATCATTTAACTTAAAGTTGTGGAGAATGTGATGTTTTTGTTTTTGTACATCTTACTCTTCTCCCTACATTGTAATACAAAAGTGGTGTTTTGCAAATGGGTTTTTAATGTTCAGTATGAATATGTATGCATATGCCATGAAATTTCAGTAAAACAGGTTAAAAAAAAAAAGACGAAGTACTTCAGGAGTGGGAAAAGTCAGATGCAATAATTAAGCTTCATAAATTGCAGTTGGACAGCAGCAGTGGCCTGGCTCTTTCCTGTGCGTTTGAAGATTTCTGGATTGGTTGGCACTTGAAATTTTTTTTTTTTAAACAATACCAACTGCATTTTAAAAACATATAAATAAAATTTTATTTTGGGTACCACTGTAAAAATCCAGCTATGTTATTTGATTCAGGTGGAGAATTAAAGACTCTGTACTAGTTTGTCCTTCATGGTAACCTAAGATTTTGATTTAACAGTGGACACCCAGTAAATACAACTTTATTTAAGAGCAGATATGGCACAGAGGTTTGGTTTTGTCATTCTCTTCTTCCCCCTCCCCCTCCCCCCCCCCCCCCCCCCCCCCCCCCCCCGCGCACGCGCCACACACATTTTTACCGCTTTAAACTTTTTTACTTTCTCCTCAGGTCATTCGTAAAGATTGAACATTGTAAAAGGTGTGATAGTAAAAAGGAGAAAAGTTGAGGGGAAGGAAGAAACATTAACGAATTCTGTTGACATAAAATACCTTAGGCTTTAGAGGACTGAAGATTTCCCTAACTTTTATTTTCATCATTTTGATGACCGTACCCCAAACCAAATGCCTAAAAGTAATGTTTTCCTACTAGTTTCATGTGTATTTGTGAGGAATAGCTTGTGAATCTGACACAGGTGTCTTCATTAACATTCTCTGATACTTATCACTGCAATCTGAGGAATGCATCATTTGTATTTCTGGCACTAGTGCAAGATCTTCTAGAAAACTGGCCCTTTAATAATAATAATAAAAAAAAAAAAAGCCAGAACAGCAAAACTATCAAACTACAGAAGCTGTTTCCAAACTTGATTTCTGTGCAGCTTTGGAACAGTGGTAAACTTTGGACATTCCATAAGCACTTGAGTTGAACTTACATTACTGATTACAAGACACTTGCTAAATTCAGATGGTCAGTAATAAGCTGAGCAATTAAACTTCGGCTTTCAAATACAAATTGACATGATCAAAATGTCATTTTGAAAATAGGCACAGGATCGATGTGTTATTTCCATGTGAAAATTCAGCCTGTTTCACAAAGGGCAATAATTTGTATAATTTGAAGATTTCTAAATGAGTGTCAAAGCCTATTTGTAAGCACATTTATATTCTAATCACTGGCTGCAAGCAGCTTCTTTGCTCACTGAAGTTTCAATGAGAACTTCTGAGACATCTTTTTCAGAGATGGGTGCAGCTTCAGCAAAGTTCTTGCTGCCTCAGAAATAGCTAGTTTCCCCCCCTTCCTTTCATTCTTAATTTCTGATACAGTGAATTCTTTTGGAGACACCTGTGCACCACCTTGTTCAAGTGTAAACTTTCCCTTATGCTTTTGGAATAAATTCATTTTGTAATTTTGTTTGAGTGGCTTACTGTTTCATTACTGTAGTTTTAAACAGTTTCATACTTTAAGACCATTTTGTAATGGCTCACTAATGGGACATTACAGTATCTTATTTTCTAATGGCTTTCATTCCAATAGGAGCTCCCTGATTATTTCACTGATATATAGAATTAATAGTTTAATCTCCAGATTAGAAGCAGCCACCATTAAGACAATGTTGTAGCTATTTAACTATCTAAAGCAACACTTCAAGCAAAGTTTCAGATAGGAAATGAAAGATACACCTCTAATAGAAATGGCATGAGTTTAGGTCAGCTGATTGCAATGATCCATGCTACAATTCATAGAAATGTTGGACTGGAAGGGACTTGAGAAGTCAGCATCCAGCTTCCTGCACTGTGTTAGGACCAAGTAAACCTAGATCATCACTAACAGGTGTTCGTCCAACCTGTTTTTAAAAACCTCCAAATATGGGGATTCTACAATCTCTCTTGGAATCCTATTCCAGATCTTAACTACCCTTACAGTTAGCAAGTTTTTCCTAATATATAGCCTAAATCTCCGCTGTTGCAGATTAAACCCATTACTTGTCCTACCTTCAGTGAACATGGAGAAATTGATCACCACCCTCTTTATAATAGCCCTTAGCATGTTTGAAGACTTATCGGGTTCCCACTCAGTCCTCTGTTTATTGAGACTAAATGCCTAGTTTTTTTTAAACCTTTTCTCCTAGGTCAGATTTTCTAAAATTATCATTTCTGTTACTGTTCTATGGACTCACTCTAATTTGTCCATATCTTTCCTAAAATATAGCATCCAGAATTGGACACAGTATTCCAGCTGAGGCTTTACCAGTATCAAGCAGAGTGGGACAATTCTGTCCCTGTCTCTTACTGACAAAACTGTTAATACACTGCAGAATATTAACCTTTTTTGCATCTGCATTGTATTGACTCATTCAATTTGTGATCCACTACAATCTCCAGATCCTTTTCAGCAGTATTACCGTCTAGATAGTTATTCCTCATGTAGCTGTGCATTTGATTTTTCATTCCTAAGTCAAGTTCTTTGCACTTACCTTTATTTAGGTGGGATGCCAGTATGAACATATCTTGCTTGGGGTATGCTCAAATAAATTGGTTAGTCTCTAAGGTGCCACAAGTACTCCTTTTCTTTTTGCGAATACAGACTAACACGGCTGCTACTCTGAAACCTGTCATTGTAGACCCAAACTCCCATTGGCAGGGTCTAGATTCATTAGCAGCTAGAGGCTGTTGAAATGATCTCTGTGAAATGAGTTTACTTCCATCTACTCTCTGCCTCGTTTTATTTGGTGGAATTTGCTGGGCCTGAAAATCCTATCAAGTAGTCAGACTTCCAGGAAGCATGTCTCCACTTTAGAAGAATCTTAAATCCATATGTTGGTTTGGACTTAGCCTCTGTGAGCACGTTCATATGGCCTCCAAGCTTGTTTACTATAATTTTCTGTACCTATGGCAGATGTTTCATTCCTTTCTTAAAAAGAAAACTACCTTAAATTGATTCAGATTAAAACAGCCTGTCTGTTCAGCAACACAGGCCTGCTGAGACCACACCATTGCTGTGCTTTGCTCTTTTCTCTGGTTTCCAGATGCCTACAGGGTCAAATTTAAGGTTTCAGACCTCCTCAGGCTAGGAACAATCCTACTGCCCAAAAGTCTAAGTCAAACAGAAGTACCTTCAGAGCAAGGACGTTTGTCAAGTTTCCTGCATTCCAGAAAAGTTCAGTAGAGAAGTCATGGGAAGGTTCAATGACATTGGGTACTGCCTCCATACCTTTGGAAAGTGCACTATGGAGCATGTCTTGGGATGCTTGAATGTGTTCTCTGTTACTACTGTGATTAGAGGTAGGGAGTGGGAGAGATTTGGATTTTTCATGTAGTTCAAAGGAAAAGTTCAGTTTCCTTCCAGAAAGACCAGCAATGGTTTAATGTTTCAATTCAGACCAGAATAGGCGGTGTAGCAATATGCACAACCTTGTAAAGTGAGCTGTAAGCTACACTGTGGTTTGATTTGAATAGCGAAAATACAGCTTGCGGGTTATAGTCAGATGCCAGTTTCACCAGGCCTACTACAGTCACCATTCATATGGCTTCAATGCTTTGATTGCACATAGTGGCCTAGTAATAAAATCAAATGAATTGTCTCATTACAATAATTATGGCATTGTATGCCTTAAATCTCTAGGTCACTTTGCTCAGGTAGTGAAGGAGAGGGAAAGTGCTCTCTAAATGACTGCCTCTACAATGACATGACCATCAAATCCACAGCTAGTAGTGCAACCGCATATTTAAGAGCTTTTCAGTATCGTTCCACATACCTTTAAGTTTGTGATTTTAGGGGAAGTACTGACCTTAATGCCCTGTAGCACTGAAGTAGCAGAACTTGGTCTTCCCACAATAAATCAGAAACAAGCATTCAAATGTGTAGCAGAGCACATCCCAGAATCTGATGCCACTATTAGTGAAACAGCCTAATGCGGATGCCTCCATATCCATCAGGCTATTCTCAGTGAGTTTGGAGGAGTAGGAGGACAGAATATAGTTGTGGACACATTCAGATTAAGCATTCAGCAGCAAGAGTAGGTAGCTCTAGCAAAGGATTAGACTAAGGCTATTCTGCATATAGAGATCTGGATTCCTAGCCAGGAGGACATATTATCCATAACCATGAAGGTGCTAGTAGCAATTCCTTATTTAAGGTTCTCTTCAGTGCTTCTCTTAAAGCAGGAATTGAACTTATTAGTGTAATGGGAAATAAGCTTAAGAGAATTTGTTAAATTTCAGTTAATTGGTGTTAATTTTAAGAAACAATCACTTCCGACTCCAATGAAAGTTTTTGAGCCTTCTAGCTAACAAACACAGTAGCTTGTTACCCTTCAAACTTACCCTGTCATTAACTTGTTGAAAAAGTTGAGACTAGCACAACCAACACAAACCACATGTTGCAACTTTTTATTCCGCTTTGTGGGAGCGAATTTGGGGAAAGGTGATTCTGAAATTGTGGTATCCCTGTGAGACCTGAGTCAAAGTTGTGGTGTGTGTAGTATATGGTGGTTCTGCTGTTAGCGAAGTCTGTGCCTATGCATGGAGGAATGTGAAGAGTATGTACTGTTAGATGACTGAACTTTTCATTTATTGTGTGGTTTTGTTAGATGTTATATGTTAAGTGATATACAATGTAGTGCTTTTGTATATGCATATAATTAAAGGAATTAGAATTATTGTATTTTAAATAAATTATGATATAGCTTCCATCTCTGATTAGTAGTAGAAGTGGCATTAATTTACATTAAAGTAAAGACAAAACTAAACACAAGACTGTCACATTAAAAGAAATAATAAATACAAATGATAAATCCCTGGCCCAACAGTCCAAAACAGAACAAGCAGGATGCAGAAAAATGCCTTTACAAAATCACAACATTTCTTCTTAATGTACGTGACAGAATGGAACCACAACCCTCAAAACTTGGGACAACCAAGTTTTCTTCTTAGATGACTAAATTTGAAGTCTTATGCCTTGCCTGTTTGAAACTGGGGTAAACTGTACAGATTCAAGGTGCAGTTTGCACAAATGGACCAGATCTACCATAAAGTTTGTATCAGCGTAGTTATGCCAGTTGCTGAAAACAAATAAAAAAATTGAAGACAAGACTTTAGCTTCCTGTCTACAAGTGGTCAGAAAACGTTTGCAACTTAGTCATGGACCTCAACGCCTATTTATTGTAGGAATGGCCCAAGTCACCTGAGGGACCATTTCAGCCTACCTGATATTACCTTCCTAGCCAGCTACATTCCATGGAGATGATGGAGCTATCATTCTCAATGGTGAATGTTCTCAAAATAAAGACAGAGTCTGGACACAGATTGGCCCACAAATCTGCAACTCACTTCTGCAGGAAATCTGGATGTACACTTCAACCTACTCCTCACACATGAACACCACCAAAAAAAAAGTCCAGTTTCTTCTGATAGGACACAGTGGTGAAAGGTACCACATACAAATAGTTTGAATTTTTAATTGAAGGCTCTAGTTGTCAGTTTGAAGATGACCTTCCAAATGTGAAGTAAAAGTATAAGCATATACAGGGATGTCTGCCTGAACCTGCAGGCAGACAACTCTAGCACCTCAGAAGCTTCTCAGAGTCCCAAGCTACAGCAGAGTGAAAACTGACCAAACTGAAAAGCAGAGGGTTCACTTTATTCTGTTTTCATTTGTGTAAGTTTTGCACAGCTGCCATAGAAACCACTGGAACTATTCACTAGAGCTGAAAACTTAAAATGGGAGGCTAGGGGAGATTCTCTTCTACCTTGGAGAAGTCAGGAGACTTAGAAGGGAGAAAATGCTTCTTCACCTTCCTAGCAGCCAGAGGTGTTTTGAAGTAGACACTTCAAATTTATTAGCAGGTGGCTAGCTGGAGCCTACAAAAGATGGGAACCCCAAAGCAGTCAGCAGACTCCAGGGACAGCACCTTGCCAGGAATCCCAGTGGTTGGGTGTGAGGAAGAAAGAGGCTTGACTTTTCAACTCTGTGTTGCTCCTAGACAGTAGCACCATCACTTTCGTTTAATTCTTTGGCTATTAGGAGCCAAGTACATTTTAAAGCCCTTAATATGGTAGGGGAGTATATAGGCTGAAGGAGTGAAAGTGAGAGTTGGGCAGAATTAACTAGAAAGAAAGAATGGAAAGAGGTTGTGGGGCACAGAAAAGAGTGTGCAGAGGAGCAGTCAGTGAAAAGGGAAGAGTTCACAGGATTAGGTCTGGGATTGGCTTTTGGACACATGGGTGGGTCCATTTCTCCAGCTTTGAGCACAGCAACAGTTGTCCACGCTAGGCCTGGGCCCCAGCCACTCAGCCCTTGGGTCAAGGTTCAAGTAAGGACCAGTATGGAGAAAGAAAATTAGCAGTACTCTACCAAATTCTACCTACTTAAGACAAAAAATGGAGATGGCCATTCCCACTAGATTGGGCAGATGTTTAGAATATGAGCATGCATGCTTTGCTGGGCTTCTTGGACTTGGTTTGACTTCACCTCAGGGGAGTTCAGGTACCCTGCTAGGCTCCTGAAGCTCTAGCTCTCCTTGGTAGGTCTCTCCTAGGTGCCTTCTCAACTGGAAAACAAAAAGGGGGTGACAGCTCCCAACAAGCACTGTGAACTGCTGGCACCAGGAGTCGGCATCCGGAGGCGATAGCGCAGATCTCCACATCACTGTGATCCTGCCTCACACGCTTTGAGCAGCAGCGACCTCGCTAACCAAGGCGACCTTTAAACGACCAGCACGAGCAGAGATGAGCCAACAAGCCGCGGAGATGAGGGGGACAGGTCAGCCCCTCGGGCGACCACCACTGGAGCGGTTACGCCCGCTCCCCTTTCGGGGCCTCTCTTCGGCTCCTCTCTGTAAAGCTGCGGTTGGAAAGCACCCGCTGGCAGCGGGGAGAATTGAGCACGCCCCCGGGCCCCCCCCCCGCTACGGCAGCGGGGAGAACTGAGCACGCCCCCGGGCCCCCGCTACGGCAGCGGGGAGAACTGAGCACGCCCCCGCTACGGCAGCGGGCCTCACAGCCCAGGGGCATTTGGGGCTGTTCTCCTCTTTCCAGCCCTTCACCTAGACGAGACGAGATGCCCAGCCCCAGTGGGGAGGTTCGTGGCTCTCCTGCTCCCAGCAGAGAGCTCGGCCCCGCTCTTCCCAGGCCACAGCCAGGGACTGCGCCCCGGCTCTGTCTCAGCCCTCAAGCCGCCCAGCCGCTAGGACCCAGCGGTCGCCCTAGCGCGTACGGGCAGCCAGAACCAGAGCGGCTCGAGCCCCGCAGGGCACGAGAAGCCGCGGAGAGAAGAGACACACCCCCTCCCCTCGGGACAGGCAAGAGCCTTGCCCTCGCTCCCACCCCAAAATGGCGGAGCAGGTATTTCCGGTTCCGGGTAGTCCAGGAAGGCAGGGATCGGGGAAGATGGCGGTGGCAACAAGAGCGTCCGGGTGGGGTCGGTGTTGGCCGGTATGGGGCCGAGTGCTGGGCCTGACCTTGCTGCTGGGTTTAGGGGCACGGCCCGGCTCTGCCACCACCCACTGGGTGGTCACCGAGGATGGCAAGATACAGCAGCAGGTAAGGGGGTCCCCTAGAGACCGTCACCCTGGAGATGTCTCCCCCCAGAAACAGCACCCCCCATAGTGCGGGGGTATCCAGTTCTCAACGAGAGTGTGGAAACCGCCTCCCTGCTGTCGCCATGGTGATCTCGTAGGGTATCCCCATAGGATCTGCCCCCATGATACCCCCCTTCCTCCGTTCCCTTGGAGACATCACCATGGTGACAAGTCCCCTCCCCCCATCCCACCCCGCTTGCCTTCCCCAGCGTGTGACCGTTGTTGCTATGACTTTCCCCGCCGGCTCCCATAGCCCTTTTGCCCCCCTCGCAGAGCCGGTTCCCAGGGAATCTCTCTGCTGTTGCCGGTCAGGGTGGGCCTAGTTAGGTCTGATCTCCGCAAGGTGCCCAGGGCAGGAACCCCTGTTAGATGCACCTCTTTCCCTCCTCCTTCATTGGGCAACTGATGGAACTTAGTCTCTGCCATTTCCCTCTCTGATACTAGAATGTCTCGTGTCCCAGAGAAGATGCTGAAAGGGTCAGGACAAGCAGATGTGTAGGTTTCATTTTGTAGGTGGAGGCATGTTGATGTCACGTGGTAATTTCTCCAGCGGAAACTCCCTGACGGTTGTTGCACAGGGTATGGATACTTCTTCCTACTCCTTGAGTCTAGACTAGGGTAATACTTGTTATGGGTGGTGATACTTAGGTTGAACTCAGTGTGTTGGTGCAAAGCCAGGCTGATCTGAGAGCTCATATCACTTACTAGCTCATAGTCATAACTGCTCAGCTAGATCTTCACTTGTGGTGCCTGTTGGCTGAATGTCTGTTTCAAATAGCACCAGAGTTTCTAGAAATTGATTAGGAACTCTGTAATATTCACCAATGAAGTACGGACAACCCAGCAGGCCCTCACTGGCTATTGAGGTTATTAATCAGTAGAAATAAGTATGTGGGGAAGTTGAATGTAAGTTCAGACTAAAGCTGTGTTTTGAACATTCAGGTTCAGTGCCTGGATTTAACTCACTAAGAATGTTCAGATTTATAGATGGTGTCACAAAAGAAAAATAAATCTGAGTTCTGAGTCACAACATGGAAATAACTTAGTCCTCCTATGCAATAAGTGCTCAGTAACCCTGTGGTGAAGCTTCAGGCAATCCTTTTTGTATTAGCAGATCTCACTGTCCTTTATCTGGAAGATGATGGAAAGTGACTGCTGTGCCTGTTTCTTTTGTCACTGAGTCTTTTTGCTTTAGTGATGGTTAAAATCTGAAGTATGGATGAGTTTGGGATTTTCTCTCCTTATTCTCTTCTGTATTCCTATGGGCTGGTTTAGGATGAGACAGACACGATATTTGCACTGAAATGCAGCTAGCTGTTATCTCCAGTCTACAATATTTGTATATTCTTGGTCACAGCTTTTCATTTTGATACTAAGGTTTGTGTCTCAGTTCATTCAATTACTGAAGAGCAGTAGTTCCCATTGATTTTGCTCTTTTCTTACTGATTTGTTCCCTCTGTATTGTAAAGAGAAACGATCAAAATCTACTTTACACTAAATCGACCTTTAGCCTAAACTTCAGTTCAAAAGCCAATTCAGCATACTGTAAGGAAAAGGAGGAGAGGAAATCCTAGAAGGGAGAAAGTCAAGGCATCTTCTCCTTTTCTCTAACTGATGAATCAGAGAAAATAGGGAAAGGTGAATGACTGACTTAGACATCCTGTCTTCCCCCTCTAAGAGGGAGCTACTTTGTGGGCAGCTAGTGAAATGGGCTCTTAAGTTGTATGTATTGTGGCTATATGAAGTGTGGTGAGATGGCTCCTTTTTTCAGTAGTTTGTAACTATGATTGTTCTTCATAAGGTGGTGCAATTTTTCAGTGTATCTCTCCGAATAAGATCTGAATTCTCTGGATGGATGGTAGGAAGAATGACTGGGAAGTTCCAGTTTTGAGAAAGTAATGGCTTCTGTCTAGGTGTTTCTTTCTCTTCCAGGAAGACGTTCAGATTGCTAAAAATCCCAGTGTTCTTAGTCAGAAGGTAATAATATCCTAGAAAAACCCAGGAAAAGAAATCCCTGCTGGTAATAGCTCACCTTAACTGATCACTCTCATTTTAGTGTTTACCCATTGTTTCATGTTCTCTGTGTATATAACATTGTCCTACTGTATTTTCCACTGCATGCATCCAGTGAAGTGGGCTGTAGCCCACGAAAGCTTATGCTCAAATAAATATTAGTCTGTAAGGTGCCACAAGTCCTCCTTTTCTTTTTGCAGATACAGACTAACACGGCTGCTACTCTGAAACCTATTAAGCAGTGTTTTTCTCAGTGTTCTAGTTGGGGATGCCTGGCTGTTCTTATTAAACTGAAATCTACATTGTTGTCAGCTTGAATTTCTACAGTGCAATTGCTAATATTACTGAAGAAGCTTATGGTTATTAACTTTTCCAAATATAAAATAGCATGCCTAGTTCTCTTCAGTTTAGGTACTACAAGTTTCAAAGAGCATCACTTTTTATTTATGGTGTATCAGCTGCCCCAGGGATTCATTCTAAGGGTATGTCTACACTACGGAATAAGGTCGAATTTATAGAAGTCGTTTTTTTAGAAATCGGTTTTATATATTCAACTGTGTGTGTCCCCACAGAAAATGCTCTAAGTGCATTAAGTGCATTAACTTGGCGGAGTGCTTCCACAGTACCGAGGCTAGAGTCGACTTCCGGAGCGTTGCACTGTGGATAGCTATCCCACAGTTCCCGCAGTCTCTGCTGCCCATTGGAATTCTGAGTTGAGATCCCAATGCCTGATGGTGCTAAAACATTGTCGCGGGTGGTGCTGGGTACATATCGTCAGGCCCCCCTTCCCTCCCTCCCTCCGTGAAAGCAAGGGCAGACAATTGTTTCGCGCCTTTTTTTGTGAGTTACCTGTGCAGACGCCATACCACAGCAAGCATGGAGCCCGCTCAGGTAACCGTCACCGTATGTCTCCTGAGTGCTGGCAGACGCGGTACGGCATTGCTACACAGTAGCAGCAACCCATTGCCTTCTGGCAGCAGACGGTACAATACGACTGGTAGCCGTCCTCGTCGTGTCCGAGGTGCTCCTGGCCACGTCGGCTGGGAGCGCCTGGGCAGACATGGGCGCAGGGACTAAATTTGGAGTGACTTGACCAGGTCATTCTCTTTAGTCCTGCAATCAGTCCTATTGAACCGTCTTATGGTGAGCAGGCAGGCAACACGGATTGCTAGCAGTCGTACTGTACCATCTTCTGCTGAGCAGGCAAGAGATGACGATGGCTAGCAGTCGTATTGTACCATCTTCTGCCGGGCAGGCAAGAGATGACGATGGCTAGCAGTCGTATTGTACCATCTTCTGCCGGGCAGGCAAGAGATGACGATGGCTAGCAGTCCTTCTGCACCGTCTGCTGCCAGCCAAAGATGTAAAAGATAGATGGAGTGGATCAAAACAAGAAATAGACCAGATTTGTTATGTACTCATTTGCTTCCCCCCCTCCCCTGTCTAGGGGACTCATTCCTCTAGGTCACACTGCAGTCACTCACAGAGAAGGTGCAGCGAGGTAAATCTAGCCATGTATCAATCAGAGGCTAGGCTAACCTCCTTGTTCCAATAAGAACAATAACTTAGGTGCACCATTTCTTATTGGAACCCTCCGTGAAGTCCTGCCTGAAATACTCCTTGATGTAAAGCCACCCCCTTTGTTGATTTTAGCTCCCTGAAGCCAACCCTGTAAGCCGTGTCCTCAGTCGCCCCTCCCTGCGTCAGAGCAATGGCAAACAATCGTGCATCTGAGTTGAGAGTGCTGTCCAGAGCGGTCAAAATGGAGCATTCTGGGATAGCTCCCGGAGGCCAATACTGTCGAATTGTGTCCACAGTACCCCAAATTCGAGCCGGCAAGGCCGATTTAAGCGCTAATCCACTTGTCAGGGGTGGAGTAAGGAAATCGATTTTAAGAGCCCTTTAAGTCGAAATAAAGGGCTTCATCATGTGGACGGGTGCAGGTTTACATCGATTTAATGCTGCTAAATTCGACCTAAAGTCCTAGTGTAGACCAGGGCTCAGTAATAAGCACTTCTTTTGTTCTCTTGTCAAGCAAACCTTGGACGTTTGCTGCAATACCATAAAGCTCCACTAGTGAATATGAAAATACCCGCTGCTTGTTTAGCATCAGCCTCTGTCTGTTTTTACAGTCTCAGCAGTGTTGGAGCAAGCCCTCTTTGCATCTGCATCTTCTTTAACACCCTTTCTAGGTCTTTGCCTCATCATCTCCCATCTCCTTTCCAATCCTGGCTGAAAATATTCTCCTTCAGCAGGTTCCTTCTTAATTTTTCCATCCCACTGGTGGTATTTCTGTTAAAGCACCTTGAGATGTAGTTTGTATAAAAAAGGTTCCGAAGTTCTATTTACTGAAGATTGTTTTCATTTAAGTTATAATAAATATAATATTTCTACTGCACCTATCATTATAGTATCTAGGTGCCATTAGGTTTGTATCCTAGCAAATACAAATGCAGTACAGCACCGGAGATGACTGAGGTTGTAGTAATATCTGTTTCTGAGAACTAATGCTTATGCAGCAAAAACTGTAATAACCTTCAGCAAAGAACGTTTTGTAAGTTAACATGTATCCAGCATATCCTGTTGAAGGAATGTGAGCTGTAGCTCACGAAAGCTTATGCTCAAATAAATGTGTTAGTCTCTAAAGTGCCACAAGTCCTCCTTTTCTTTTTGCAGATACAGACTAACACGGCTGCTACTCTGAAACCTATAATCTTGAGGGTTTCAGTTCATCAATGACATGATTTTGTTTGGACTTCAGGTCATTTTGTTTCATTGCAGAAAGCAACGATCTCTAATTTTTCTTGTGCTGACATTGGCAAGGTAAATCATTTATTAAAAACTACAGACTTAGAGGACACAGGGATGACCCAGCAGCTAGTGTGTGCTTTTCTGACCTCATCTGGGTGAACATGTGATCATTTTCGTTGTCACCAAGGAACTGTCTGGCATATTGTAAATGCATTTCTAGTGTGGAGCTGGAGCTCTTGTATCTTTGCCATTGGAATGGTTTATTGTGCAGCGTAACCTTATTACCTTGATTTATTTCCCATCTCTGAACTTGTTCCTTTGTCTTCTCCCCAAAGGAGATGATTATAGAAATCTCATTCTAATGTACATCAAAATCCTAACTTAGTAGGTGGTGTGTGGTCATTGAGTTTCCATTCTCACCTCAGCAGGTCTGCGTTGAATTTTAATTTTTCATTTATTTGGATTTTCATAAGTTAAAAAACAGAACTGAAGTTATTTCCCTTGCCAAGTGGATTGAAAGATAGCCTAGTTTTGTTGCTGCATCCATAAGTGCCCTTTCTTCAAATGCCAAAATATGATCATGTAACACTTTTGAGCTGTAATCAGTGAACCACAACAGATAGTCCTCCACTGCGTATGGCGGTGGTTCTCATCTCTGGTCCGCTGCTGGTTCGACACTCCAATGGGGGCTGTGAAAAGGGCGGCCAGCACATCCCTCGGCCCGCACCGCTTTCTGCAGCCCCCATTGGCCTGGCGCGGCTAACCGCGGCCAGTGGGAGCCGCAATCGGCCAAACCTGCGGATGCGGCAGGTAAACAAACTGGCCCGGCTCACCAGGGGCTTTCCCTGAACAAGCGGTGGACCAGAGTTGAGAACCACTGGCCTATGGCAACAAGATGTTAGAGGGATTATTTACCACTTCAGTGGTGGAAGCACACAAGTGGTGCCAGATGCTACATGGGAGCATACTCCTTTGTTACCAGTAGATAATGCACTTAATAGAGTGTAAACCTAAATTCCGACCAGTGCATCTTTTTGTTTTAATTTTCCGAAACATTATTGGTTTTTAGTTAGGTCTGCAGCTCTTTCAGGTGAGTCTGTCTTGTTACCAGAGCAACTGGTCATTCAATCAATTGTATAATTATTGTTACTATTCAATAAAATAATTTTTAATTGAGCAGGACAGGTGGCTACATTTTCAATAGGGCTGTCCTCTGCAGCTATTTTCTTTCTTTTTCTTAAACGTTGGCAACAGGAGCCCTTAGGCAGTGAAGATTTGTGTGTAGTGCTTAAGTGAGGCCACATATATTAGGCACTTGTCTGATTTTCACACTCTAGGGTATCCTGCATTATTCTGTTGAATGATGTAATTAGTTTCTCCAAGTCACTAGTTCTCAGGTTCATTTGCTACTGCTTCACAATTTTTCACTGGTATTCTAGCCTCCCAGGCCCTACTTTAATTATGAGCCTGTGTTCTGGGCCTTGGTGCCCCCATAGCTTCCTACCTTCTGTTCACAGAGGACTCTAAACTGCCATGGAGACTCCCTGTTTACAGTCATGAGGCTCAGGTTTGGAGCAGGCTCAATTTTATTGCCAGTATGAGTAATGCCAAAGTAAATGGGAAGTGGTAAACACTGATTGGTAACTAAGGTCTTAACCTGGTGGTAATAGCACTTAGTTGACTTAGGTGGTTGTCAAGGTTAGTGTTTGCGAAGAAAGTATAGTTATAATTTTATGGAAGGGAGAACTGAACATGAGAGGTTTTGACTTATTCAGAGCTATAGAGGTAGCCCAGATGGAGATGAAATATCTGAAGGGCAGGTGCATGAGGATATGTCTGTACTGCAGTCAAGTGGCATGATTGTAGCTTTAGCCAACACACATAAAGTAACTTTAATCTAGCTAGCTTAGGTCCCAGAGCAGTGAAGCCACAGCAGTATCTGTGTCAACACAGGCTAGCCCCATGAGTAATTAACCAGGGTTCCAAGCAGGCTAATAGAGCATAAGATGAAATGTGGGCTGCTGCAGCTTCACTGCTCTGGGACTCAAGCAAGCTAGATTAAAGCCAGCTCAGATATGTCTACTCATGTTGCAGTCGTACCTTATGATTGCAGTGTAGACATACCCAACTATGTGTTAGCAAGGCTTAAGCTGATGGGAAGGTAATATGAAGCCTCTGGGTCTTACTAGGTTAGTCACTAATCCTGGATACTTAAATAAGCAACAGTGACAAGTAACGCCATCCCTGACCTTCGCATCGCACAATGATCCACACATTTCTCTGCAAATTGGACTACAGGTTACTCACTGCATCAGGAGCTGAAAGTGGAGACAATACAGAAACACCAGCCTTTGTGCAAGATGCTGCATTCTGTACCCTTGTAAGTAGGGCCCTACCAAATTCACAGACATGAAAAACACATCAGGGACCATGAAATCTGGCCTCCTCCCGTGAAATCTGGTCTTTTGTGTGCTTTTACCGTATACTGTGCATATTTCATGGGGGAGACCAGCGTTTCTCAAATTGGGGGTCCTGAACCAAAAGGGAGTTGCAGGGGGGTCGCAATGTTGCCACCCTTACTTCTACGCTGCCTTCAGAGCTGGGTGGCCAGAGAGTGGCGGCTGTTGGCCGGGTGCACAGCTCTGAAGACAGCTACGCTGCTGCTGGAGGGGCCAAGTAAGGGTGGCAAAACCATACCATGCCACTCTTGCTTCTGCGCTGCTACCTTCAGAGCTGGACAACCAGAGAATAGCAGCTGCTGACTGAGGGCTCAGCTCTGCAGGCAGCCGTGCAGAAGTAAGGGTGGCAATACCATACCATGCCATCCTTACTTCTGCGCTGCTGCTGCTGGTGGTGGCTCTTCCTTCAGAGCTGGGCTCCTGGCCAACAGCCACCGCTCTCCAGCTGCCCAGCTCTGAAGGCAGCGCCATCACCAGCAACAGTGCAGAAGTAGGATAGCAATACTGCAACCCTCCTCCCCTACCTCCCCCCAAAAAATAACCTTGCAGCCTCCCCACCCGCAACTCCCTTTTGGGTCAGAACCCCTACCATTACACCACCATGAAATTTCCAATTTAAATAGCTGAAATAATGAAATTTGCAATTTTTAAAATCCTCAGCTGTGAAGTTGACCAAAATGGACCCTGAATTTGGTAGGTTTCAGAGTAACAGCCGTGTTAGTCTGTATTCGCAAAAAGAAAAGGAGTACTTGTGGCACCTTAGAGACTAACCAATTTATTTGAGCATAAGCTTTCGTGAGCTACAGCTCACTTCATCGGATGCATACTGTGGAAAATACAGAAGATATTTTTATACACACAAACCATGAAAAAATGGGTGTTTATCACTACAAAAGGCTTTCTCTACCCCCACCCTACTCTCCTGCTGGTAATAGCTTATCTAAAGTGATCAAACACCCATTTTTTCATAGTTTGTGTGTATAAAAACATCATCTGTATTTTCCACAGTATGCATCCGATGAAGTGAGCTGTAGCTCACGAAAGCTTATGCTCAAATAAATTGGTTAGTCTCTAAGGTGCCACAAGTACTCCTTTTCTTCTTGTGAATTTGGTAGGGCCCTACTTATAAGGGAGGGGGAGAATGCTGAGAACATCTCATGCTTGTGTGTTTCACTCCCCACTGGCTCCTGTTGACTTGTACTGCCTTTATTTCAAGGCCGTCAACATCAGAAATCACTTCTCTATTCACAACCCTGTGAGAGAGCTGTGCCCTCCCCGCCCCAAGGACAAGGCAGTTAACAGTGCCTTGAATGAAGCTTGGGTGACAAGATGAGCCAAACCCTAAGAATTTTCAGTACATCCGAGAGATCTCATCTGTATTACTCTGGTAAACTGACAGGTTGGTATAGTTGTCTAAGAAGGCTAGGGACTGCTCTTCCAGTTTATAGTAAAAATCTCCAAATGAAGTAGCAAACTAATTCCCTGCAGTGTGTGTAGGGATCTCTATTGTCTCAGTAATGACAAAGCCATTGACTTTCAGCTGTTGCACTAATTGCTATTTTCAGGTCAAATTTATGATCCTATGGAGTAGTTAATATACATTCCTTTGATAGGTTTGCATCCACCCTGAAATGCTATTTCTCGCAAATCTACTGATACAGCAAATCGTCTCTTTTTAATGATATTAGGAGTACATGTGCAGAATGGATATAAATCTGTTGTATCACAAATCACAAATTTTGTTGTAAAGTTCAGACCAATATATAATTGACTTTATACTGCACTTGTGGCTGTCACTAAGACTCACCCAACCAATGGCAAGACTAATATTATGCACTTCATCTGTTGCAAAGCAGAGAAATTGAAAGAGGAGCAACACAAATGATGCAAACAAAATGCAATGCTATCAGTATTTATTTGCCTAACTCATTCATGCCTCCATGAATGGAGAGAAACAGCTTTACCAAAGTCATGTAATTGAAAAAAGAAAAGGAGTACTTGTGGCACCTTAGAGACTAACCAATTTATTTGAGCATAAGCTTTCGTGCGCTACAGCTCACTTCATCAGATGCAGCATAAGCTTTCTTGAGCTACAGCTCACTTCATCGGATGCATTCAATGCTCAAATAAATTTGTTAGTCTCTAAGGTGCCACAAGTACTCCTTTTCTTTTTGTGGATACAGACTAACACGGCTGCTACTCTGAAACCTGTCATGTAACTGGGTGGTTTGTCTCTTTAAGGGGCAACCAGCCTGTGTGAAAATAGGTGTTTGGGCCTGATAGAGGGCATTATCAGATTCATCCGGGAAAAGATCAGAAGATTGCCTGGTGAGGCCCTGATTTCTGTGAAGGCTGAAAGAGCTGAGTTTGAGGGGGAGAGCTGTGGAAAGCAGGCTGGCTCCTGTGGCAGGGTCTGGAGCAGGGCGACTTCCAGGTAGATGGCTTATAGGAGAACTGGGGAAGAGTGGACAGGAGTATGGAGGAGTTCCCTGAGTCAGGGGAAAGGAAGCTGTTGGATTTACATTGAACTGCTTGATTTGGAGGTTTACTAAAGGTTGATGGTGCAATCAATAAAACAGTGCCCTAGAGAAAGGGCCTGAACAGAACCAAGGTGTAGCATTTAAACTTTCCTGGGGTGGGGAGCTTAACCAGCAGTTTACATCACAGCAATGAATCTTAATAAAATCCCACATAGTCCCATAATGTGTGTTTTCTCTCTTCCCCGGTTCTTTTAGGTGCAAACAAAGAAAAGTTAAATAACAGTTATGTGGTTGATCAGAGGTTTGAATGTAATTGTGCTAGTAGTTTAAACAAGGGAGAGTCTCCACATCAGGATGATTCATGGAGGAGCTAGTTAATGCAATAACGAGAGAGAGAGAAGAAAAAAATATATATGTTTGCAGTTTAGCAGCGTGGGACAATCTAAAATCCAATACAGACAAATGAAAAAAATTACGGTACTTTCTTTCTGCCTGTCAGAGTATCTGCTGGCCTGCCCCCCAATATCATTTCCTGGTGATATTGACTGAGCAACACACTTGATAAAACTAAAAGTGACAACTGATCTCCTGCCTCACTTTCCTTGTAAATGCCAGTTTGCCTGGCCATCTGGCCTACTGCTTTACTGAGTTTTTTCCTCCAGCTCTGCTAGGTCCTTGTGCAATTGGGGAGGAGGGCAAGTGTTTAATATTGTGTGTGCTTCCTGAAGCACTGTCTGCAGTACAACGCCCTTTGATCGCATTTACAAGGAGACAAGGGCTGGAGGTCAATGATCATTGACCAGAACATCCAGCATGAAGAGGACAATCAAAACACCAAATGTAAGTGTAGATCAGAGTAGCATCTTAGCCTTCAGGGAAGGACATACAACATAAATACAGCTGCTTTTTAAAATTAAGTTGTATGTGAGATCAGGTTATCCTTGGCCAAGCTTTCTTAACTTTTCACCTAGCCTGCTTAATGGAAAACTTTAATAGGATGTCAGGCCCTTTCTATTTAAAAACTTGTAAGACATTTGCAGGTACATTTTGTCTTATAAGAGCATTTTTCAAGTTTGATCCTGACTGTCTGTCTTTCTGTACCTAAGGGCTAAGAAAGCTAGCTTGATTGGTCCGGATGATTGGGAGTTTCTGACCTATAATGGCAAGTACTTGGTCAAGCACCTATTGATGTGTGCTTGCAGCTTGACAGAAAGTTAAAGGGAATAGGTTTGTATATTGTGAAGATCAGTGATTAGATGTTAGTCAGATTGAAATAGTGATTCTGCTGTTTGTGTGGGTCAGGTCTGGGACCAGTCACAGAGATGCAGAATTATTTGTTTGCCAAGCCAAGTGTAAAACAGGTAGCTTCTATTAGCTCCTTTCAAGAGTCAGAGTCTTTGAGGCAGAGGGAACCTGAAGCAGGCTCAGAAAGGTGAAAAACACAGTAATGGACAAGTTTGGAGGAAAGCTTAGTTTAAGGCAGGGGTAGACAACCTATGGCACATGTGCCAAAGGTGTGGGCACACGAGCTGATTTTCAGTGGCACTCACACTGCCTGGGTCCTGGCCACCAGTCCGGGGGGCTCTGCATTTTAGTTTAATTTTAAATGAAGCTTCTTAAACATTTTAAAAACTTTATTTACTTTACATACAACAATAGTTTAGTTATATTATAGACTTCTAGAAAGAGACCTTCTAAAAACATTAAAATGTATTACTGGCATGCAAAACCTTAAATTAGAGTGAATAAATGAAGACTTGGCACACCACTTCTGAAAGGTTGCCGACCCCTGGTTTAAGGTGTATGATGTGGTGGTACAAATAAATTGACCACTTTTTGCAGAAAAGGGGCAAATTTGGACCAAATCCAGTGTATGCACTGGTATGAGAAAGGAGGAATACCACGTGTTCACAGTATGAAACTAAAAGGCCCCAATCCTGTAATTCACTGCATACAGGCATAGAACTGTGCCCTCCTGAAGTCTCATTGATTTCAGTAGAGCTCCATGTAGGCACTGAACTGGGATCTTAGTGTGCATTGTTTTCCCATAGCTACTTTCTTTGAGAAAGTGGGGGTATGTTAAGTGTGACAGGAAGCATAAGAATAAAACATGTCATTTTCAACATGTGAAATGTGCAGAGATGAATAACCCTCCTTATGCTGTTACTTACTAATGGTGCAACTGCTTTCCCTTTTCTTAATTCGGAAGTGTGAAGATAACTTGTACTTTGTTGTCATGCTAAGACTTTTTTTGTGCTGTCATAATAGTGATGAAGTGGAAACATGAACACCTCTGTCATAAGATTTGTGAGCACTCTCAGAACTATGCAAGTTATATAGCTGATTTTATACATGGTGGCAAAGATTCTTTTCCTGAAAATTGTGCTATAAAAACTCAAGCTACAACTGTAGCCTACAGGACAACTTGTCTTGCACAGTTCTCAAAACAAAGCCCTACCCACATGCTTTAGAAAAATTGTGCTACAATTCTGCTAGCAGCAACCATGTCTGAACATCACTGGTCCCATGTGGACAGGGCCTAAATGATCTCTTCAGTCATGCAGGTCTAGACTTTCAACACTCAGTTTTGCAGATACCTTTGTGTGAATTTTTTTGGTTTACAAGCAAAGGCATGGGCTGGTACTTCATAAACACACACTACTTGGAGTGTGAATGGTATGTGATTGTGGAAACTAGACTTACATGGATAAAATGGATCTCTTTCTCAGAATATTTCTAGCACCCCACATGTTGCTTACCACTTCTGGGTAAGGAAATATATTATCTAATGGGAAAGAAGAACCATTATCAAGGGAAGATTTGCTTCAGAAACTGTATGTCAGGACAACAACCGCAGCAAACAAGAGGCCACTGCTCTTTACTGCCAAGCATCTCATAGAAACATCTTGTCTTATTTCATAAGCTATGTGATTGTTACAAGATCCTTGGAACTTACCCCCATAAGACAAATAGAGGCCTGCCAATAGACTGATTACTAGAGAGGATCAGTGTGCATGCTTGCTGGCAGACACAAAGCTAAAGGGTGAGAGAATGACCTTCTAGACAGTCCTATCTTAGAACCCATTGCTTTAGTTCTGTTACGGTTTATCATGAATTAGGTTTATGGCTTTTAATGTGAGCAATAGTCTCAGCATTCCTATAGGTTAGTAGATCAGCTAGAAAGGGCAGGGCTAAGCTGTAGAAGCCCTTAGAGGTGTAAATGATCTATTTACGTTTACACTGGAAAAAGGATTGGGGGTGTGGTGTGAGAGTGGAGAAAATGGTGAAAGGAGGGGGTCATGAGCCAGGAAGACTATTTTGGTAGCTTTCTGAATGATTTGAGGAGCAAGATTGCAGCTGTTTAAATGCGAAATGTCATGGAAAATAGATTTGGGAAAGATTTCACATCACTTTCCCTTCGTCCCCCCAAATATAGGATATAGTCTCCAAAGATCAGTTGGTGGTATGATTTTTCAACTTCTAATCATGTCTTGATAAATTTTGGGATGTTGCGTGCCATAAAACATCTTGTTGGTAATTGTTCAGTTAGCACTGCTTTGTTTAATGTGATATGGCACACTTCTTCTGTGGATTTCAATGCTCTTGGCAAAGGATGGGGAAGTCCTGGTATACCTCCATTTTGCAAATAGGTAAACTGAAGAACAGAGAGGTTAATATGCCATAATCAAAGAACTTCTATAGGCTGCCAAAGAGGAACACTTTTGAGTATGTTGGATCTGGAGTTTCATCACAAACCTATACTACCGTAGAGATCATCTGCATTCAGATTCTAGACATCAATCCTTCGTAGCAATTGTACTACAACATGGAGACTCCTTAATTTGTCAGATCATGCTAGGGTAAATGCCATCTCTGACTCTTCTGAAATGGGAAGCTTTGAATATATGAAACACTTGAATATGAAACCTAAGGTATCAAATTTCAGAGGAGAAAATCAAAGTCTTTTTCGGAAAAAACTGTTCAGTTTCATGGTTTGCTCAGTTCAGGCTCTACACCATTCTTAAAAAAAGTCAACAAACGTATTTGATCATATTCCTCATTATTTATACTGATGTAGAGTATTTGTAACGATTGTCCTCAGAAAACCAAACTCTACCTCTGTATGTAAACTACAGACTCTGTTACTTAAGGTGAAAATGCTGGAGAGTGGGAAATATGACATTACCAAACTTGATGTAGTTTCCTGGGAGGTGGAGATGGGCTTGAGTAAACTCAAGGATGTTACTGCTTGGTTTTTTATTGGGGGGAGGAGGGGGAGAGGGGTATTCAAGTTCTTCTGAGCAACAATCTCTTTCCATTTTAAAGGAATAATGCAGTAAAATATTACAAGGCTTGGATACTATGCTGGGCACTAGAATAAACTTTAAAATAGATTGCAACCAGTACGGCACTCATTCATTTGCCCACATTCGAATGTCTGAAAATGATGTAAAGGTCCTAAGGACAGCCACCTCATTCACTATGTAATACTAGCTTGTGTGCTGAATGAGGAGGGCTCTGTGGGGGAGAATCAATATGTGATCTCATAACTAAAGATTGTCACAATTGAACTTGATTTTGTAACCCTAACAATAATCTTAACTTTTCTTGGTATGGAATTTTCTACGCCTTGTCTATTCTATAATGGACCCTCTATTGCGTTCCCCCCATGGATAATCATCAAGGTTTAAACCTGGAACATTCAAATTCACAATGCAGACTTTTTTCATATGTGCTAAAGGGGCAGCTGTTAGCTGGCATTGATAATAGGTGTGATGGGTTGTCACCCCCAGGATGCAATCTGGGAACTGTGGGCACCACTGTGCCCCTCTAGCAACTCAGCTGGGCTGGCCCAGCTCACACTGCTTTGTGGGAGATTTATGGCCAGCCTCACCAGGCCCTGTTATCACCCAACACGACAGCAGGTGACACCACTCACCCAAACTGAGCTACCTGAGCGCAAACAGCAGACCCCAGCAAACTTCCCAGCTCCCCAGACATGTACCCCCTTGCTGGAGGATAAACCCAGAATTATATCATCTTGCACTGCACAGGGATCTGTACCATGTAAGCTCATAAATAGTTCACTCTCCCCTCGATGTGGGAAAGATATGCAACAAGCCTGTGTTAACCATGATGAGATTTTTTTTCCCCCACACACTTCATTTAAAGGGACACTGGTTTAGATAAAGCAAAAAACAAGTTTATAACTACAAAAGATAGACTTTAAGTGATAGCAAACAGATCAAAGCAGATTACCTAACAAATAAACAAAACTACAAACAAAGCGTAAGATACTAGATTGAATGGATGTGAATAAGCAGTTTCTCACCCAGGCTGATGATTAAGGCTCCATAATCCATGCAGCTGGCCCAGGAGCCACTTGAGCATTCCTCGGGTCAGTCTCACTGGCTGCTGCTGGGGCAGTCTTGGAGCCCCACAGCAGCAGGAGTTTGGGCATGGGGGGGGCTCAGGGCTTGGAGTTGGGACTGGTGCTTACCTGGGATGGGGGGCTCCTCTTCCTCAGCTCTCCTAGCTCCACATGTTGCCTCTGTCGGCAGCCAGGCACCACCCCTGCAGCTCCCATTGGCCACGGTTCCGAGCCAATGGGAGCTGCAGAACCAGGACTTGGAGCAGAGCAGAGGCAGCACGTGGCGCTCTAGGAAGCTGAGGCCCTGCTTCCCAGGAGCTGGGTAAGGAGACCTGCTGCAGCCCCACCATCTCCCCCACCCGTGGCACTTCCCCTCCTCAGCACCTGCGGTGGCCCCCGAGTCTCTCCTCCTCCCCCACCCCAGCCCCAATTTTAGTCAGGGATTTTTTTTAGTAAAAGTCATGGACTACGGGCCTGTGAATTTTAGTTTTCTGCCCATGACCTGTCCGTGACCTTTACTAAAAATAGCTGTGACTAAAATGTAGCCTTACTGATGATACAAGCAGTCCATCCGGTTTCTATACACAGGCTAGAAATCCTTTTAGCCTGGGACCAGCACTTCCCCCAATTCAGTCTTTGTTTCTCAGACGTGTCCAGGAATTCTCTTGTGTGGGAAGTGAGGCCCCTAGATGATGTCACACACACACACAAACCCCTTTAGATAGCTTTAACATATGGCGGGAACCGTTTGTTCCAAAAACAGTTCCCAGCCCAGTTTGTGGAAAAACACAGGTACCCAAAATGGAATTCAGTATCATGTGGTCCGGTCACTTGCCCTTGTTGAGTCATAGCAGCCATTACTTACAGGCCAGCCGAAACTTCTATGGGAAGGCTAAACTCTCCCATAGCCCATTGGCTTTGCTGGTGGGCCATCAATACTGTCTAGCCTCTTCATTGTTGTGCCTGAAAGGCTAGCTGTGCATGCTACTCAGAGTAAGCACATTTGAAATACAGATACATAGTCAATATTCATAACTTTAGATGCAAAAATGATACATGCACACAAACGATTTGCTGAATCTGGCTATCTTAACTTTTCCGATGACACCTAACATGACCTATCTTATACAAAATGCACCATAATTATGCCATAATCATATCACTATGAGGAATATGGGGTGTAGTGTCACAGTAAGCTAATATTCTCTGTGACCTTTGTATAGAAAAGGATGTATTGGTAATCCCATGCATGTGTAAGTAATTACAGATTGGCTGGCCCACTGTGGTGTGTGAAGTAGAGCTAGGGGAGGACACAAGGAGCTCCCCGTGCAGTGGCTAGCTCCAATCCCAGTTTTTATACTTCTGAGTGCAAAGTCTGAGAGGGTCTGGATCCAAGAGCAGTGTGAGACACTTGTCCAAAGAAGCTGAAGGTTTCTATGGCCCTGCCATTTCCACTCCGGGGGCAGAGCTAAACTGGCATCGGGACAGGATCACACCATTCCAACTCTGGTATGCAGTTCCACAGCTAGTGAATGCCTCCTACTGCACATCGTTGTCATGGACTGTGACTTGACTTACCCACAGTGTAACCTTACATATTGAGCTACCAGTCCCTGCATACAGTCTATTGAGACAGAGGCAGGGTGTTTTTGGTTGAGAACCTTAACTTCTGGAGTGTGTTTTGCTCTTGATCTGACGCTTCATGGTGCAGTGTTATGCTCATTTATTTCCAGTCTTCTGCGTAAGTAAATTCTTGAAAAGGGTTGAAAGTAGGTGGGTACGTTAAGGTTACATTACTTTTGTGTTGTATATTTACAGGGGGACTTTATGATGGAAATGTTTTAAAACTGATCACTGCAATCTCTATTTAAGGTCCTTGGTACTACAGTAATGGATGATTTAGAAATTCATATAAAATAAGGGGTTTAATCATCCATTTGCCATTATCATTAGTGGAAGCTGTACACCTGAAGATATTTGAATAGGGTTAAAATTAAATGCTCAACTGAATTGCAAACTCAGAGCCCCAAAGGTGGCCACAAATATTGCATGCATACTATAATACAGAATAATAATGGATGCACTGTCAATGTCTGAAGATAAAAACTTCTGAAATTAGTTCAACAGCTCCATAAAACTGGTTTGAGCCTTAGTTGAATGACATTAATTTTCGTTTTTAAAACTCCATTTATCAAAGCTGTAACATTCTCCTGATTAAAACAATTACATTTTAAACTGTCTTGCAGGTGGATTCGCCAATGAACTTAAAACATCCTCATGATTTGGTGATACTAATGAGACAAGAAACAACGGTAAACTACCTCAGAGAGCTGGAGGTAATGCAGTGTTGTGAGGAATAATACATTACTGTTTGCAAAGTGCTTTGATGAAAAAGGCTGTGCAAATTCCAACTAGGGATAGAGGTGTGAGCAGGGAACGTAATTCACATGTCTGAGTGTGCAGTGCTGTTTCAGTGGAAGAATAAAGAATTCTTCCCTCCCTTTACAAGCTTTTTCTGGGGGAAGTTTGATCAATCTCTTGGTATTGTCTTGGGTTGCATTGCTAAATATATTGTTAATAATCATAATGTTATCCATGAAACCTACATTAGCTTTTTAAAAAATATTCCTGCTAAATTATTTGATTCTGCTGCCTTGTGTAATGAATTCCACAGGCTGCTATAGAGAAGCATTGCTTAGAGTTCTGAATTGACTTTGCTGCAGACTGTCAGCTTGCCTCTGTGAGTCTTCTGTGGCTCAGCCCTCTGGCCAGGTCACATAGTCCAAAACACCTTCCAGGGCATAATGAACTCAAAAATAGAAACTGTTCCAAGCCCTTTTGGGCCAGTTTATAAGCAAAATAAATTCTGGCCCTTTCTGGGTTAAATTCCCTCTCTGGAATTGAATCAGCAGGGTTTCATCGGCCACTGATTGCGTGTAGTAATGAGGCGGCCTGGCCTTGTTCCTCTGGCTGCAGCCTAGGGAGTGTCCCTCATCGCTCCTCTGGCTCTATCCGGGAACTGACTTGCTGGCTGCAGGCAGCTCCTTTTATTTTGGCCTGCTGGCCATTGATTGGCTGTTGCCAGTCCCAAGCCTTTCTGACTGCTGGAGGATCAGATCTCACTGGTTTTGAAAATGGCTGCTCTTTTCCTCTCAACTAACTGTTTCCTGGGGCAGGGTGCAGCAGAGCAGTGGCCCTCCTGTATGGAGTTGTGAAGACCTGGTACACCCTGTCACAAGGAGTCTACACTTTGTGGTAGTGTTTCCTCTTTCTGTTTGTAAATTTACCTACAGTGAAATTTGAGTGCTCTTTGGTCATTCTTTAGGGACAATGGGAGAAATAAAGGAGGGTCTGGTCAGTTTATACTGTTTTTTCTGTAAGCATATCTATATATATATATTGGGTAAATCAAAATATCTGTAACAGACTCTGATTTCTCAAGGGAGACCTGTTTAGGTAGTGGTGCTGTTTTTTGTTTGAATGGGTTGCTTTGGTAAGAAAGAAGCTTGGCTTGGGCAAGCGTCCTGTCAGTGTGGATGTGCTTTATTACCTCAATATATGCATGTTTCTATTATTCCTACAGAAACAGTTAGTTGCTCAAAAGATTCATATAGAGGAGAATGAAGACAGAGACACAGGGCTGGAACAAAGGCATAATAAAGAGGATCCAGACTGCATTAAAGCAAAGGTGCCCTTGGGGGACTTGGATCTGTATGATGGCACATACATCACCTTAGAGAGCAAAGATATCAGGTAATGAGATGAAACTCTTGTACTTTAATAAGGTTTTACAAAATAAAAATTAATACCTGAGCGTGAGATCAAAAAAAGTTCATATAGAGAATTTTTAAGAAATAGTCAGATGATAGTTCCCTTGAATGGCATCTGTTTTTATTGTGTGGTAATGTTGGAGGGGTTTTCACTGTATGTGGAGGAGTACTGCTTTCCTCCCCAAACTAATGCACTTCAATCCTGACTTGTAGTGTTGCATTTCGGGTCTTCCGTCTATGATGATCTGTAAAGACTAATGTTCCTAACCAGGATTTTTCCTGAGTAGTGAGTGTCAGTCATGTGAATTGAGCTACATGGTGGTGGTTTTTTAGGGTGGTTTTTTTTTTTTTTAAGTGGATAAACTTCCTCTAGTGTGGAGCAGACTGAAACCACCTGGTTCATTTTTAACTCAAGACAAATTTGAAGTAGCATCTCCAGAAATCGAAAACTAATGAATCAAATGCTACCTAACTGTAATGCTTAGAAGATAAAAGGAATATGAATAGTCCATGTGAAGCTCAACTTTTTTGGTTGAGGTGATCTTCAGGGCTGATCTTCCTGCCTTGCCATGTGTGTACTTGAGGTGTGGAGAAGGGTTACTTTATTTAAAACTTCCTCTCCCTAGATCTGAGTTGTCTAGCCCCATTCCCAGATTCTACAGGTTTCTCTTCACTCTTCATAATATTTGTATATCACAATCTAAGGGTATGGCTACACTACAAAATTAGATCGATTTTATAGAAGTCGATATTTAGAAGTCAATTTTATACAGTCAATTGCGTATGACCACACTAAGTGCATTAAGTTGGCAGACTGCGTCCTCTCTACTGTGGCGAGCATTGACTTACAGAGTGGTGCACTGTGGGTAGCTATCCCACAGTTCTTGCAGTCTCCGCTGCCCGTTGGAATTCTGGGTTAAGCTCCCAATGCCTGATGGGGCAAAAACTTTGTCGCGGGTGATTTTGGGTACATGTCGTCGGGCGCCCCTCCCTCCGTGAAAGCAATGGCAGACAATCGTTTCTCATCTTTTTTCCGGGGTCCCATCCGCCGGCGCAGCTCAGCCCGCTGCCTGCCTGGATGATCCGAACCCCAGGCAGGCAGCGGGTTGAGCAGGGCCGGCAGACGGAGCCCCAGACTGGCAGCGGGCTTAGCCGCTCAGCCCGCTGCCGGTCTGGGGCTCTTTCCGCCAGCTTCTGCCAGCCGGGGTCTCAGCCGCTGGCCCCACTCAGCCCGCAGCCATGCTTGCCATACCCTGCCAGCCGGGGTCTCAGCTCACCGTACGTCTCCTGGGTGCTGCTGGCAGACGCGGTACTGCATTGCTACACAGCAGCAGCTCCTTGCCTTTGTGGCAGATGGTGCAGTAGGACTGATGGCCGTCGTACGTCTCCTGGGTGCTCCTGGTAGACCTAGGTGAGGTCGATCAGGGGCGCCTGGACAGACATGGCTATCCTCCTCTTAGAGCACCGAATGGGAGTGACTCCAAGTCATTCTCTTCTTTAAGTTTTGTCTCATGAAGATTCAGTCCTGCCTGGAATATCATGCAAGCTGGAGGCTTCTGCCTCAGGCTGCTCTCCCAGCCGGCAGCACCGCACGGTCGTACCTGCCCCTTCCTCCCATGGCTCATGAAGCCTGGACAGTAGTAAGGAGCAGTTCAGCTTGTGGAATGACAAATCCAGAATGAAGGATTGCACTCTATGGGCCACGTTAAGATTATTTCAGAGTCCTAGATTGCATTTAGTCCCTAGAAAAGGCTTCATGAAAATTTTCTCCCGCCCCTAACAAAAATGTTAATTTATCAAGGGTAAGGAATCTGGGACTATAATTTAGAGAGAGCTTCCATGTTGTTTAACTCATAATTGATATAAATAAAAGTGAAGTTTCGCAGCGTGGTCTGTTCTAAGACTAAAAATGCAGGAGGGGAGTCAGAAAAAGGATCAGGGACCTGTTTCCACCCAGTTTTGAACCAGGGACCTTTCGCGTGTTTGGTGAATGCGATAACCACTACACTATGGAAACCCAACTTGAACATACCCCTCGCGTGGTCCCTATTATACTTTATATAACGTGTGGTTGTGTAGTATTAATAGTTTGGTGTGTCACGGGACTTCTCTTTTTTAGGCACAGACTTTGCCGAATGCACAAGAATGTTTTGTTTTCTCTAGCTACAGAAGCTACCTAATGCAATGTCTATATCTATGGCCTTCCTGCTCACAAAGCGGTCTTGCCCCCGCCCAAGGCTGACACAGCGTGGCGTGCTTGTGACACAGCGACCTGGCTCGGGCAGGATCGCTAGCGAGGCATGATACTTTTGTTGTTAAGCAAACACAGCAATTCTTTCCTGGCCTCTGCCACTGAATGCCTCCATGCATTAAGCTGTGCCCTATCAGTGCGGGAGGACTTCATGAGTTCGGAAAACATGTCCTCACGAGTGCGTTTTTTCGCCTTCTAATCTGCAATAACCTCAGGGACGGAGATGATGGGGGACCGTAGAAACATTCTGGGGGGACTGCATGGTCACCTGTGCTGCTGAGTTTGCCACACTGGCCAAACAGGAAATGAAATTCAAAAGTTCCCGGGGCTTTTCCTGTGTACCTGGCTAGTGCATCTGAGTTCAAAGTGCTGTCCAGAGCAATCACAATGGAGCACTCTGGAATAGCTCCAGGAGGCCAATACCGTCGAATTGCATTCACAGTACCCCAAATTCAACCCGGCGATGTCAATTTCAGCACTAATCCGCTTGTCAGGCAGGAGTACAGAAATAAATTTTAAGAGCCCTTTAAGTCCACAGAAATGGCTTCGTCATGTGGACGGGTGCAAGGTTAAATAGATCTAACACTGCTAAATTCAACCTAAACTCGTGTAGACCAGGGCAGAGAGACTTCTCTGGTCAGAATGTATTACTATCTGCCTTGTAGAGGGAAGAATAATTACAACAGAAACACACTGGATAGACAGATGTTCCTCAACATGTATTGCCAAAATCTCCCAGCTAGTATATTTCTAACTATCAATCTGTCTCTTCTAAGGTAGCTAACAATTCACCGATTTGGGGCTTTGCTCTGAAAGTGAAGTACTGTTTATCCCTTGTACTGACTCATAAATCTGAGAGAGTGCTTCAGGGGTGCTAACTAGCTCAAACACAGATGTTCATTTTTTAAAAGTAGTGGTCTGTTTAGCACAAAATGTTGGCATTTTTAACTGACTATTTCACTAGTGCCTCTCGTGAACTTTATGGATTAAAGCACTTGTAAGCACTGAGTTTGATATGTTGCTTTCTGATTTTAGCCCCGAAGACTATATAGACACACAGTCTCCTGTACCTCCTGACCTAGAACAACCAGACTGTACAAAAATTCTAGATCTTCCATACAGCATTCATGCTTTTCAGCACTTAAGGGTAAGTAGGCAATTGCAAGGTGTTTCTCCTCCTGCTGCCTGATGGTTTGAAGAGGTTGGCTGTTATAGCTTTTGGGAAACCTTCCTAATCTAAATTTTAGCCTGTACCAGCAAAAGAGTGCTCATGCTGGTATAGAAAAGTTGTATAAAAATCAGACCTTTAAGCAACATTACTGCAGTGGCAAAAGTTTCTAGTGCAGACCTGGCCTTAGGGTCTGTCTCTTGATGATTATTTTTTAAAAAGAAGTGGTTTTAATAAAAGGTTTCTGTTACTTCCAAAAGAGAGAGGATATTCTTGCAGTTGAAGCAGGAACCAGGGTTTCTCAGTTCTATTCCTGGCTGGGTCCTGAATTATTTTCAATAATTTTCAAAAGCATCCACTCACTCCTTTTTGTGCACTAACTTTTGCAGTGCCTCGCTCGACACACTTTGTCTGATGTTCTAGAGATACTTGGCACCCACAGTTGAATTTATGGGAGCTGTCAGTATTCAGTACCATAGAAAATAAAATCCTAGTTATCTCAATTTGGGGGGAACCCCAAAAAATGCAGGATGTGAGGCTGCTTTTGGATGTGTTTGCATTAATATCATTCTAATGTTTTCCCATCTGTAAAAGAGTGAGTATAATGCTGGTGTCTCAAGGATGAAGCTTAAGAAACTTGAGAAACTTTGAGATACTCGGGTGGAAGATGCTACAGGAGCATAAAGTATTATTTTGTAAATTTTCCTGAAACCTGCTGTATTTTACTGTTTAGCCTCAATAAAACTTTCAGTAGACATTTATTGTGTTCTCTTCCCTCAATCTAGGGTGTTCAAGAAAGAGTTAATCTTTCCGCACCTTTGTTACCTAAAGAAGATCCTATCTCCATTTACTTATCCAGACGTTTAGGAAGAAGTATAGAGGACATAGGCCATCGCATTTATGAAGGTCTAATGAAGGTATGACAGTAGGGACCCTCATAGTTGTGGCATGCACAAGAACAGCCTCAAGAAGCTCTTGTGCTGTTGCATATACAGTGTATTTGTGGAATACAACACTATGGGTACTGTCTGTCCACATACTATTCCTCATGTGCAAGTACCAACAAATGTTGAGATCCCTGGTACATGGGGCAGCACTTCAGTGTTTTCCACTGGAAAATAAACACATCACGGGAAGCCATGTCTTTCACTGCAGTGAGGATCAGCAGCCAGAGAAGTAAATGGACATGATTTAAAGTTCAGCTTTAGTATCTGGTGAGATATAGCTCATCAAACCACAGAAAATACACAGTCATCACTTAACAGCCTGAACGTTTGAAATAGAAGCCAAGTAGTTAAAGAGCAAAGGCATCAAAAAGAGAAAACAATGGAACTGAAATGGCCATTTTCTCAAAGATTTTTCTGCACCATACTGCTGTGCACATTCCTTATTCAGCTTAAAATAAAAATGTTGATGATTAAATGGTCACTTCAGGCATCCTTGTGAAAGTTAATATTGGGGTTCATATATCCTTGATGTATTTATATGCTGATTCATTCTTCCTTTAAATGCTCCCAGCTCCTCTTGAAGGGCATTGTTGCAGAAGGAGAGGCATAACTGAAGGCATGTTCAGATTTTTAATTTTGCCTCCAGTACCAATTGGAAAGTCTAGTCAGCCTATTGGTTTATAGTATACCTTGGGTCTTGGATTGTTACAGTTGTTACAGTCATGTGTTTTCTTACAGAATTCTTCTTCCTGGGTGCTGTATAATATGGCCTCATTTTATTGGCGAATAAAGAATGAGCCATATCAGGTAGTGGAGTGTGCCATGCGGGCTCTCCACTTCTCCTCAAGGTGAGAGCAGCTGATACAGGTTCCTTTTCCAGTCTGCTTTCTATTTATCCTAAACAGTATACAGTTTTTTAGTTACTGAAAATTGTATCCTAAGAAAATAGGTGATAGAGTCTACTGAATAGAGACTGCCATTCAGAGTTCCACTATTAAGCAGCTACAGTTTTAAATAGCTCTTAAGAGGGTGAAATAGCCAGGAGGTAAAGACTGAAAATTTTATTAAATTTATGTTAGACTTGTGCAGTCTTTCACTTCAGTAATCCACAAACCTGACAATACCAAAAGAAAGACAATCTTGCTGCTTTTTAGTAGAAATTTATTGGCCAAATTCTGTAGAGAAGGTACGAAATGTGCTGCAGAATAGTTGGTACAATGAGATGTGAACGTAACCAACACTAAGCTACTTGTGTCAAGGCACATCTTGTAATGGAGTCTTGTCAGATTGGGAACACAGGAACAACGGAGCTGTTGCAATTTTAGGGCTCTGGTAGCATCCCTGGAGATGGTCTAGTCTGGTGGGAAGGGTTATTCTCTGGCTGCTAAATCTGTGATCGTCCCCCTAGATGAATGAGTAGCGATCTGCTGTATCAGGAGAGTGCACAGTGATCAGGAAAGTGCCACCAACAATATTAATATCCATTCAAAGCCACTCTTCAAACATCAATTTTCAAAATCCAGTGACATTCCAGGAAAACACCATTTAGGAAAGGTTCGCCTGGGGCAGCAGTACAAGTGAGGGTAGACACTACCTATAAGGTGCATTAATTGAAACTGAAAACTGATGACTCAGAGTAGTTGCAATATATGGTGTTTTGTAATTAAGCTCAGTGCTCTTATAACTTATCCTACATGGTTGACACTGAAGAAACCTCTGCTGTGCCATTGGGGTGGCTGCATAGCTGAATAGTGGTAGCTTTCTTTAGAGGTTATAAACCCACTTTTGATTTCATTCTCTCAACCACAATTTGAGGTTGGCTATAGGTGGCAGCAGTTCAAAGCTGTGCTTCAATCTTAGTATATTCTAGTAAACAATACTTTCTAGTTTTCTGAAACTTGCAAGATGGCACTTCAGCAAATTCTGTAACTACCTTGATGAGACAAATCCTGCTTGCTCACTGTGACTTGTGATGTGACTTTTGGAATGATAAAGGAGAAAGAGGATGATCTTATAGTTAAGACACTGGTCTGGGATGTAGAAGATCTAGGTTCAGTTTCTGGCTCTGCCATGAAATCATGTTCTTGATGCAAGTCATTTAGTACCTTCCTTGTCGGTTACTCATCAGCAAAATGTGGATAATACCTCACAGGGGTGTTATAATGATAAATCCATAAATTATTTTAGAGTGTGCACAGATACTATTGTGAAGAGATTCAGTAATGTACCTAGTTTTATTTTAAATGTGTGTTGCTCTATGATTCTGGACTGCTAAATGAAGCTTGAGTAGTTTGTCTATACACCCTGTATGAGAAATAAAGGTTACATGTACATTTGATTGTAAAGTACACAGATGGAGTATTAAAAATGAAAAACAGTACAAAGTTTTCATAAACATAATGCCATCTATCCAAATGACACCTTGGCTGGAACAATCCAATATTAAGTTAGTTCCCCTGACTGAGTAATGAGTAGTTTTTCCACAGACAATCTAGAAGCTGAACATACTTTTAGAATATATTTTGGCAAGATCAGTAGTTCTCAAACAGGGGCACATGTACCCTAGGGGTATGCATAGATCTTCCAGGGAGTACATGAACTCATCTAGATATTTGCCTACTTTTACAACAGGCTACATAAAATGCACTAGGGCAGTCATTACAAAGTTTCATACAGACAATGACTTGTTTATACTTTTCCATATACTATACACTGAAATGTAAGTACAATATTTATATTCCAATTGATGTATTTTATAATTATGTGGAAAAATGAGGAAGCAAGCAAATTTTTGGTAATAGAATGATGTGACACTTGTTTGTATTTTTATGTCTGATCTTGTAAACAAGTAGTTTTAAGTGAGGTGAAACTTGCAGGTATGTAAGACAAATCAGACTCCTGAAAGGGATAGGGTAGTCTGGAAGGGTTGAGAGCCACTGGGCTAGATCATGCAATTAAGGCTTGAAGTCAGCACTGCATACTTGCAATGTTTACTAGCTGCTGTTAGTTTTGAAAAGTCCTTGTAACATGTGCCTGGAGAGCACACAAGAAACATGAATAAAGAAACTCATTATCAGACATCTTTTTAATATATATATATATATATATATTTTTTTTTTTTTCCTTTTTTCTCTAGGCACAGTAAAGATATTGCCCTGGTAAACTTGGCAAATGTTCTACACAGGGCTCATTTCTCAGCAGATGCAGCCATCGTGGTCCATGCAGCTCTGGATTACAGTGACTTCTTTACCAGCTATTACACTTTGGGAAATATATACGCAGTAAATAAGATTTTTATTTTCCAAGAACTACAGAAAACCAGATGGTATAATTTAATCTCTTTGGCTACAGTTGCAGCACTTTTAAAATACAGTGCAATGATTAAATGATCCTGCAATAAATTTCACACATTGTTCAAGCTTGATGTTTAAGAGGTCTGAATCCAACCAACTTCGCAGAGAAATTAATCTTTCAGCTAACGAAGAAAAGCTTATATCTGCTGTTGAAAACACCTCTTAGAGCAAAACCAGTCTTGTAGCTGATTTACCCAACAACATGGTTGTAATTTCAGAAGAGATTGGCTGCTGATTAAAACAAATCAATATTAAATTGAAGTAAAAAACTGATCTTTATTAATCACTGGAAGTGTTTCATTAAATGTTGCTGAACAGTGGCTAACTTTCTCTCTCTTTCAATCATTCTTCAGATGCTTGGGGAGTACAACCACTCAGTCCTGTGTTATGATCATGCTTTACAGGCCAAACCAGGGTTTGAGCAAGCTGTAAAAAGGAAGCACGCTGTCCTTTGTCAGCAAAAACTTGAGCAGAAACTGGAAGCTCAGCATAGGTAACTAAGACATGCATCCTCTGAAAAGCCTAATAAAAATTCATATGCAAGAGGTCTCATTCTCAATGTTCTGTTCCTGTGATTATTGCTCACCATTGTGGTAAAACAATGATATGTTTTAACTTACTACAGTTTACAACTATTGCATGATCATAAATACAAATATTGTAAGCAACCAAAAGTTTCATATGAATGTGAAACGACAGATGGCTAATGTTTAAAACAATTCAACATAAACTTTCCTGGTGTCAAATTTTAAGATCACTTCAGCGAACACTAAATGAGTTGAAGGAATATCAAAAACAGCATGACCATTACCTGAGACAACAGGAGATCTTAGAGAAGCACAAGCTGATCCAAGAAGAGCAAATCCTGAAGAACATCATCCATGAGACGCAGATGGCAAAAGAGGCACAACTAGGTACAAATTTTGTAATAAGCACTGAATGTAACGAGTAAGAGTTAGTCACTTTCAGTCACAGCGTAATGTAGTGAAACAATTCACTCCCATATTGGGTTATGATGCTCTTAGGTGGCCATTTCATTTTGCTTTTGAAAAAGTTGTGTGTGACATGTTCTCCGATCAGTCCATAGGTCCTTGTCTGGCAAAGGCAAAAATCTATAAAACACGCTTAGTTTCAGGGAAAGGGAGCATGTTTTGTTGTTCTTGGGGGCCCTGAGCTAGTACAGCCCATGTTGATTAGTTTATGGAGGATCTGTAGTCCATCATAGCTAGAAATGGAAATGCTGAAATGTTGAGGCCTTTGAATAATGGAGGCTGGGCAATTGTGCAGGAAAACATCTGACAAAAAACCCATCCCTCCTACTTAATACTAAACTATATTTGAATTTTGTTAGATAAGTTATTCTAAGGACTTATCTACATAACAAGTTAATGCTGGGTGTGAAGCCAGGGTGTGAATCTGCAGTGCACTAGCTCGCCAAGCACTAACTCGCCATGTGGACTTTGCTACAGCACACAAAGTTCTGTAGTGCATTTTGATGCTACAGATTTCAACTACAGAACTTTTAGTGCACATGTAGTAGGGTGTTTGCAGCAAGGCAAGGTACTCTGTCTGTACCTGGCGCTAATTTGCTGGGTAGATAACCCCAAGCTATAGGTTCTAGACTTGAGGGAATTCCGAGTAAATCTAGGACACTCAATGCACTACAAGAACAAACTTTTGGAACGTAATGTCCTTTCTTCTGTGAATTCGTAGTTAAAGGATTAAATCTATCCTACATCTCCAGTATCTGAGCAACCATTCAGTTTTCTCAGCAGCACTCTTGTGCCTATCTGGAAAAGACTGACTGCCAAAAAGGCTGAACGAAGTGCAGAAGGACTGTAGGAAAATGAGTAGGGAATGCAGAATTGGGTATGTCAAATCCCAAACTCCATGCAAACTGTATTGCAGGAAGTGTAGTCAAATGTCATGTAGTCCTTTACACAAATATTAGTTTAGCTATCTTCTTTCAAAGATGGAGTTCTCCTTTAATACCAGTCAACAAGATATCCGAGTCTAGTTGCAAGCTAATATGCTGGTTTTGGTCAGCTGAGAAACCCTCTGCTCTTTCACAGCAATGAACTTTTGTTAATGTTTGTGCTTCATAGGGAACCATCAGATATGTCGGCTTGGCAACCAACAGCACAGCTTGCACTGCCAGTGGGACCAGCCTGTTCGCTATCACCGTGGGGACATTTTTGAAAATGTGGAATATGTTCAGGTTTGTCTGTGAATTAGCACCACTACTAGTCGCTCAAGCAACACAAGTCCTTGGGGAGTAAGATGTCCATAATTGCTACCACACAATCCTTTATATTAAAAATATATATATATATATATAAGATAAAAGGCACATTCTGCTCGTGTAACTTTCCTGTGACCCTTTTGCTAATAGTGAGAGAACCGAAAATAACTCTGGATTTTGGCAGCCCAATGCCTGTTGTTCAAAGATTTTGTTTTGTTGCATAGGGAGGGGGCAAAATGAGGGCTCTTCTCAACTATCTTTTTGGGAGGAAAATGTTCTGGAGTGTTTTGTGAAACCCCAACATTGCCCTGGATTTTCAGTCACTCTTTTTTTTCCTCTGTATAGAATGCCCTCCTTCTATTAAGTACAGGCATGAGATGATTTGAGAAGGAGTGTAGTTGTCTTACATGAATATGCTAAATGTCAGTAGCTAGGGGTGTGCCTCTGGAGATGTGAAGCATCCATTTCCAAATCTAGTTTCCTTGAAGGACACAGCAAACGTACACTAGGTAACTAATGTACATAAAGAGACAAATGCCTTTAAGGAATCGGTTTTCTCTTTGGATCCACATATAGTACTTCCCATAGAATAATGTACCCCACTATGACAGCTGAAAAAGTGTGTGTATTGTGGCAGAGCTCCGACCTTGTCCCCATGAGTCCCGCGCTTCCAGGTGGTTTATGCTAGCTTTAGAGGCTCACTGCAACCCTCCACGTAGCCCTTCTCTCTCTAGAGCCAGGGATACAGTCTACTGTGCCCTTTTCATCATAAGCCAGCAATGGAGGTTGGGGAGAGAATTCCCATGGTCTCTGTTGCTCCTACAGCCTCCTGCCAAAGCAGTTTAGCCTCCTGTCCTGACAGGGGCCTGTTTTCCCCTCCCAGGAGGTGTTTCTGTAGTGGTGGGATGGGGGGAACCCAGGCCCACCCTCTGCTCCGGGTTCCGGCCCAGGGACCCTTATGGTAGCAGCTGTTGGCAGCCAACCTTTCACTGCCAGATTTGCTACATTTCCCTGGGCCACTTCCACACAGCTCTCCTGCTTCTCCCTTCTTCACCCTTACCCATGACTTGAGGGTGTCTTCATTAACCAGCCCTTCAGCCACACTTCCTCTCCTCTAGCTCTCTCTGCCTGACTGGAGTAAGCCCTTTTATATTATCAAAGGGGCCTTAGTTAGAGTTAGGTGGTCACATTAGCTTAATGGCCTCACCTGACTCTTTGCAGGTTAATTGGAGTCAGGTGCTCTCATTAGCCTGGCGCAGCCCCTGCTCTGGTCAGTCAGGAAACAGAAAACTGTTAAGGCGGTATATCTACCTTCTGCTACTCTGCTGTAGCCCCGGTGGGCCAGCCTATATTCCACCTTGGTCCCGAGGCCCGCTGGGGATATCCGTTGGCGGCTCCTTCACGGGGCCGTGAGCACGGGCGTGTACTTGGCGCGGTTCACCCCAATCCCGGACACCTGCCCCTTTTGCGGCGTGAGGGAAACCCTGGCGCACGTCTATCTGGAGTGTGCCAGGCTGCAGCCCCTATTCCGGCTCCTCACGAATATTTTGTTAAGGTTTTGGTTGCACTTTTCCCCTCACCTCCTTATCTACGCGCTCCCTGTCCGTGGCCCCACTAAGTCATGGGACCTCCTGGTCAACCTCCTCCTGGCCCTGGCTAAAGTGGCCATCTATAAAACCAGGGTGAGGAGGTTGGCCGATGGAATCTCCTGTGACTGTGGGGCCTATTTCTGATCCTCTGTCCGTTCACGCTTCCGGGCAGAGTTCCTCTGGGCGGCGTCCACTAACTCCCTTGATGCCTTTGAGGAGCAGTGGGCACTGTCCGGGTTCTCTGCTCGGTGTCCCCATCCGGTTCTCTTCATTTGACTCTTTGACCGCACTCCTGTCCCTGTTGTTCATTAGTTGTCCCCCGTAATTATTTGGTTTTCCAGGTCCTGTGGACCCCCCCCTTAGGCTGGGGCAGGGGGTGGATCCTTTAGCAGTGGGCGGGCTTTGCCCGCCCACTTCCTGGATCCCAATAGGGCTACTTTGCTGTACCCAACTGGCCTTGGTCTATTACAGTATATATAAATAATTGTTGGTTTTTCTTTATATACGCTTTTACAAATTATTTAAGATGGATAGCGATACTTCCCTCTTTCTTGATATTTTCAGTCAGTTCATCTTGATGAACATCATTCTAAAAACTTTTGTAACAAAATGAGATTTAAAGGGGAGGGAATCAGCATTACACTTCCGAATATTTTATGTTGCTAAGAGTGTGAATGATAACATGAGTTCTGCCCATCTAACAATGACTCTCAATACTAATAGAGGTGCTGCTGCTGTTCTAATAGCTTAAAATGCCAGCTTTTATGCTTTGGGTTTGATAGTGCCTGAAGAAAGGTTGAAACACTCTGCAAAAGTAGATATCATATTTGTATTTGTAAAAAGTTTGGAAAGCCTGATATTAATAAAAAGGGTTTCACAATATTTCTCTAAAAAACAATAAAACAGTATTTTGCTTTGATCTGCATTTTCTCCTTATATGTTTGAAACCCTATTATTGTGCTAGTGCAAGAGGACCAGAAATGACTCATAAATTAACCAGTCTAGTTTTGCTGCCAAAGCTAAGGGAATTGCAAGAAGTAAACAACCTGCATAAGTGATGAAAAGCAAATCTAACTTACAAAATTCAGTGTTAATAGTTCATTACCTTGAAAGGAAATACTGTCTAAAAATAGTGATAATGTCCCTGTCATTTTCTTCTTTATCGACAGTTTGGAGAAGACTCATCAAGATCCAGTATGACATCCGTGAATTTGGATCTCCACGCAAACCACAGCGATCTCAGCCACGCTTTGCAGTCGTCTCCTGTTGCCCATTCTGTTGTTTCACTATGGGGCCTAGAATCAGATGCCTACAGGGTGAGCAAAGAGTATGAGCTCGCTCTTTTATACAGGGCTATCATGAAAGATTGTGTACTCCTTTTGTAAAAGTTTATTCTAAAGCAGCAGTGTCCAACCACTCATATGGAGCAGGACTTATGTGCCTGGTACTCCTGAGTTCTCCTTCATTGTCTCAGGTAAGCTGCTCTGCTGAGCACTAGTGGACCACTCCTTTTGCCTGTCTCCCATTCATTTTTGTGTGAACTCTACCACACAATGTGGATTTGGGTTGCTCTCATGACTGCAAAATTGGGATTTAGAGCCCAAACCTCCGTTCATGGTAGAGCAGCACAATTCACTAAAAATAGAAAGTACTGTGCTGATGCAACCGAAATCTTGGCTTGATAAATTGGGACAATTTCCAGAAAAGACAGGAAACCATTATCTTAAGAGAAGAGCTTGGGGTTTTTTTTTCTTTTTTGTCATCCTACTGTATTCCTGAGGTATTCTTATCATTTAGTTAATAAAAAGATTAACAAGATTGATTAATTATTTCTCAATAGTTTAAGGATTTTTTTTTTCTTTGCAATTAGGATAAACAGCATATTCTTTGGCCTAAAAGATCAGACTGTGTAAAATCCTTTCCAACAATCCCGAACCCAGAGGAACTGCCAACCTATTTCCTGCCTCCAGAAAACAGAGGATTCGGGCAAGTGTTAATTAATCATAAAGTGAATTTCCCATTGTATTGTACAATCTGGTTGTACTGATGTGGCCTCATTATGAGAATCTGGGGTCACTGACCAACTGGTGTATTATTCTTTTAAAGTGGCTGGGTCTCCCTCTGGCTGGAGAAGATGGTGTGTCAATCTTTCTGATTGGAGCAAGCAGCAATTGTATTCTCTTGGAGGCCCTCCCTCTTCCCACTCCACAAAAGGAGTCACATCCATCTAATGCTCTGTCCGCACTACAGCTATAACCAAGTCAGGAAACCATTTCCAAAATGACTGTCCCCTTACCTGGATTTAAGATGGTTAAAATGTAGTATGGACAGGACCAGCCATATGCCACTCAGCTGTTTGTGTGTTTACATCCCACCATTTGAAACATGAACTCATGTCTTCTCGGTTCTTTTCGCTGTCAGAGTCCAATCGATCCTGAGAAGCCCAGGAGAGGCCCAGGTGCATGGAGAGGGCCAGCTGCCAGATTGTTCTTCTATTATTGATGTCCGTAACAATGAAACTCTGTACATGTTGGTCAAAGAACTAGATGGTCATCTGGAGCTGAAATTTAAAATGCCGGATGATCATGCGAGACAAGTAAGAGGCACTGTTTTCATAAGTAACCTTTTCATTCTGAGTGTCTGCCTTTTACGGCCTTAGAGCTAAGGTCTTCAGGATTTGACAGATTCTCATAACAAAAAGATAGGCCTGATTTTGCAAGGTGCTCAGTACTTCCATAGGCTTCCCCTTGCTGGGAAGTGTAAGTTCTTAATATCTGGCATGAGGTCCCATGACGTGGCCTCTTTAAACACCTATCCTACACCTAAAGTGTGTAGACAAAAAATGATAGTTAATCTAGAAAGTACTGTCGTCTTCTAAAACCTCTGAAGACCACATGAAAACTGTTCATTGGCTTTACCACCTCATTGGCACAGGAGAGACACCCACTTTTACCTGTCTTTCGTTATTGCTTACTGTCCCTTGGTTGCTTAAGAGTCTTCCCCTCCCCCAGACCACCAACAGTGCATCTGTAGGGATCACTTTTCAGCTACAGTACAAAGAAGGGGTTTAGGAAATTTTAGGGTCATGAGACTTGAGCAAGCCAGATAGTTTTTACAGGATATAGCTGTGTTTGAGAGAGAACTTTAAAATCTTCCTCCCTATTTTTCTGTTAAATGCTTTTTCGTGTTCAGATCTTGCATTCGCGTATCAACAATCAAACTATTACAGAGGAGCAAATAGGAGCATTCATCTATCATGCTATAAAGAAGGTAAGTCAAGAATTGTAGTTCAAAGTAAATTTGAGAATACTTGTTTATCTATGAGGTGTCATAACTAGACTCATGTTGTTCAGTGGCACACTATTTACAATTTGCCTTGCCTGGTGGGTATAGCAGAGCTGAAATTTTTAACTTCTTTCGATCTAGGTTCCACAAAGAACCACAAATGTTCAGAGAAGCATCCCTTTCACTCAGCTTACTCAGTGGACCCTATTATAGCTTCCTTCCTACGTAAGAACACTGGTGGAGTGAGTGAATTTCATTCCTGTAAAAATTTGCAAGATATTGAGCAAGGGAATACAATGCCATTTCCTGAATCAAACAACAAATACACCTGGAACTAACATGATGTTCGCCAACCAATAGACATTGCTTTTCTTATGTTATATTCCTTTCCCCCACCCTTGGTCTAGCTTGTCTGTTTAGACTGGTAGCTCTTCAGGGCAGAGACTGTCTTAAGTGTTTGCACAGCACTTAGCACAATGGGACCCTGATCATGAGTAAGGCCTTTGAGTGCTACCACAAATACAAATAGTAAATGTCAGGATGGAGAAAAACTTCTGGAGAAATCATATTCAGTCTTAACAGATGTCAAATTCACTCTGTTGACATGCTGCCTTTCGTGTATATACCACGTTGTCAAAGCCTAAATATAATATGTGGAGTTTTTGGTCATCTTTTCATTGACCATAAGAAGGAGAACAGATCTGAGTGGTATTCATATTCTTGTGCACATAACAATTCTTTGCAGGCCTAATGTCTTACCTTCTGAGTTTTCTTAAGTGGCCATCCGAATGCATAGTTTTGTTTTTTTTTTCCTTGGTAATACTCAGTTATTTCATGGCTTTAGTGCTGAAAAAGCTTCTCCAATAAACAACTTCTTAACCAGTTAGAGCACGTCATGAGCACGTCATAAGCACGTTCTTGTCATGCTTATGTGCACAAATTGCAGAGGACAGGAGGCATTTTCAGAGCAGAAGTTCAGCAGTAAGCATCATGGTCTTCCTGGGGAAAGACTAAATCTGTCTGCAAACAGGTTTGAATGTTTAAATTAATGACAGCCTTATGTTGAAAAAATAGGATTAAAGCCTTTGCAATACCCTTATAAGCAATGCCATTGCTAACTCTTGCACAGCATTTATTAATTATTACTGTAGCACCTAGAAGTCTTAGTTATGGACCAGTACCCTATTTGTGTTAGTCACTGTACAAACAGAACAAAAAGACAGTCACTGCCCCCAGAGAGCTTACAAATGAAGTACATAATACTTAGATCATAGATCATAGAATATCAGGGTTGGAAGGGACCTCAGGAGGTCATCTAGTCCAACCCCCTGCTCAAAGCAGGACCAATCCCCAATTTTTGCCCCAGATGGCCCCTTCAAGGATTGAACTCACAACCCTGGGTTTAGCAGGCCAATGCTCAAACCACTGAGCTATCCCTCCCCCATTGGATGCATAGAGACAGGCCAACGTGGGGATTACATGGAAACAGTGAAACAATATTGGTTAGAATGATAGGCAGTATGTCACTTGTTCCTCATAACGTGAAGGGAGAGGAAAGGAATTGTGCACAAAACCCTACAACTGTTTCATTGAAAATGATTTTATTTAAGTTAGGGTGTCTCTTACAGTTAGTAAAAATCAGCTAAGAAAGCAGTAGTAAATCTGAAAATAACTGCTTCTCCTACCAAGTGCTGGGAGGAGGAACCATAATTTACAACTAGAAATACAAAAAACAGTCTCCCACCCCTAAAAACTGAAATACAAAAGTCTTTCTAGAATTCTGAAGGTTCTAGACAATAATAGCTATGGCTACAGTTATGTCTAGGACTAAAAACAATTACTCCAAGCCCTACATATAGACCATTGCATTTAGCACTGTATTTTTTTGTGTTTCAGTATAGGGCCTAAGAATGCACCCCTGACAGATCTGCATGCATGCGTGACATTATTCAGTGAGTGGTCTCATCAATAAGACTTACTCACACAAGTAACATTACACATGTGTAAATTGTTGCAGGATTGAAGCATTAGATTTGTCCTACAATTACAGATTACCCAAAAAACATTGGAAAACGGATTTGATAGCATATTAAACTATCCATTATATCCTGTAATGCAAATAAAACCTTTTAGTATGAGGCTATTGATTCAAAAATACTGCAGAAATACCATTATCTACAAAATGTACTTCTCTCTGAAAACTTTTACCCACTATGGTTATAAGAAACACCTAAGATTGCTACAGCTGAAAGAGAGAGAGCATTTGTTTTACATATTTTGTTGTGCATTTGACACAACTCTACGTAGTTTCATTGTTCCTTCTCTAAAGAATGAATTAGTCTGTTTCATGTAACTATGGGTCAAGGGACAGCTAAGAATAATTAGAAATCTGATTGATTGTACGTTTTATCCCTCTGCCCCACCATGTTTACTACTTTAAGTTGTGAGCATTTTGGGTCAGTGACTATCTTGCTATACGTTTAGACAGTTGCCCAGCGCATTGTGGGCACTACCCAAAATACAATGGATAGATAATTATTTAAAATAGGAAAATATGATTCTAAAACCTCAAATTGGTAGAGGGACTTGAATCAGATATAGGAACTGGAACCATGTTCAATTACTTTTTGAAACTGACTACTTCTCAAATGGATGGTATCCTTTTATGTGTACATGTGGCAATGTGGTTCTTGCACCCTGGAATGGCAAAGGGCTAAGAATCATTGATTCCTGTGGCCAGGGGGGATTGTCATATGTATGCATTAAAGGACTTTGTGGAAATCATTCAGGACAATCCCATAAATCAAGGTTGCTAGCTGAATGCTCTTGCTGAGCAACAGGTGCTACTAAATTAACATTAGTTCGTCTACCCTGCACCTGTGACATTCAAATGGTAAGCTAACTACCCTCAGCCAAGGTAGAGGGTAGAATAAATTGTATCCAGTTCAAAAAGCAATACACTGAGTTGCTTATGTTGGAGAGAGTTTATGGTAAGCGATTGTAATTTCCTGAAATGTTGTGACTTTTTTTTCAGCCAAGGGATCCTTTATGGGTTATGCTTAATGAGGCTGGACTCTACTGGCGTGCTGTTGGAAATAGCACCTTTGCTGTCTCATGCTTGCGAAAAGCATTGAACTTAGCCCCACATGAATATCAGGATATCCCTTTAGTCAATCTAGCTAACCTTTTGCTTCATTATGGTCTTCATCTGGATGCCAGCAAGCTCCTGGTAAAAGCTGTGGCCATCAATAATTCTGAGGTAAGCGTTGTTTTTGTATTAATTTAGTAATCAAAAGTCTTCCTGGAACATTGCTTCATTAATTCCCATCCCCAGGTTTTGTTCTCATATATGTAATTCTTCAGGCATCTCATTTGGAACGTGTTCATTTAAGTTGCTGCTTCATGTTTGATAAGATCAGGAAATTAAAGTGCCAGATAACACTGGATGCTTAGAGTATCAGTGTCTGGAAGAATAAATAGCTTTAAATATGGACAACAAATTAGGTTGCTTCTGGACACCAGAATTCCAACCAGCTGGCTGTGTTTTTGGATTCAAATCCTGGCATCACTGATATCTAAAATGGAGATTCTTGATGTTAACATTTAATCCTTGTGTGTTGGAGGAAAGAGAAACCATTACATAAAATATGTTTAGATCAGGTTTGATAGGAGGTAAGCTATCCTTGAGAAGTTGCTTCTACCCAGCAGTTTTACTAAGGCTGGTTTTACATGAGGGTAAATGTAGTCTTGTGGCTAAAGCACAGGACTGGGAGTCAGGAGATCAAAGTACTGTTCTAGCCCTGCCACTGACTCCTCATGTAATATTACACAAGTAATTGATCTACTGTGGCTCAGTTTTCCCATTCCCTATTTCATAGTGCTGTTGTGAGGCTTAATTCATTAATGTTTGGAAGTGCTGTGAAGTTTTCTGATGGAAGATGCAAGAGAAATGAAAAGTATGAGACTGTATCCTCTCCTTTTGGAAACTGATGGTTGCAGAATTAGGTTTGGAAATCTACATGTGCGTCTACCTAAACACTTACTGCACAACAAGCTGGGGTGTAAATCTACAGCGCTCCAGCATGCCATACATTAACTGCATGGACTCAAGTACTGTGCACCAAAAGTTCCCTACTGCGCATTCAAACAGTACATCAATGCACACTAGAAAGCTTTTAGAGAACAACAACAGGGTTTTAGAGAACATGCAGACAGTGCTTGGCACTACACCACGGCCTGCCGTACAGTGTTTGTGTGGCCATGACCTGAATATTAGTCATCACTTAGCTGTGCCCAAGAGTTAATTTGGAATCTGCTGCCCCCTACATAATGGGTAGATAGATATAAAGATAAATAACATGCCTTTCAGAAATGTGGGGAGACAGTGCAAAACTGGATTACTGAAACACTAACCAGTACTGTGGAACTTTTTTTCTTAGGGTGTTGTAAGTACTTGGAAAAAATGTCTTCTCTTCATTTCAAGTTTAACAATGAGCTCTTCATTAAAAGAATTCAAAATGAATTCCAATTGTCAGAACAAGACTGTTGCATTATCAAAGAAAATGCTGCAGATCAATAGGTGTTCCAAAAGAAGTAGTGTGCAGAAATAGTCTCTTGGCTATCTAGATATCCCTTCATAACACACACCCATCTCTGCTGCCTGGATGATTCCGTTGTTTTCTTGATTAATCTCATGCATTTTACGTTCCTTTCTTTGCATTTTTTTAATGCCGCTTGTGATATCTTGTGGGAATAGACTATTGCAAAAGCTGTTGTATCTTTGCAAATATTTTGATTAACTTTACTTCTCATTAACTATAAATATGCCTGGTACAAAGTTTTATGGTATATTTCTAAATTTTGTAAAATACTTTGTAGCGTGCAAATGATTTGAAGAAAATTTTCTCGGGGAAAACATTGGTATTCAATTCTCTTTTTAAATATAGTTAGACCATGTTTGCAACTTTTCTGCTTGTAATAAGAGATGTATATAACTACTGGATTGGCCAGAAAAAGTTGTGTAAGTCGTAAACAAAAACAACCCTAAGTGAAATGAGTTTGTCTCACTCCAGTTCCCAGGGGACAAGAATCCAGATCACAATTCCTCCTTCCCCCATCATATTTGGGGCCTAGAATTGAGGCACTTCAGCAGTAGTATGGGAAGCTAATGGTTGCACAATTAGATTTGGTTGCTTCTGCCCATGCTGTCCCTTTTATTTGAACAAAGGACTTGAATCTCCAGGCTCGTCAGCCCCTCCAGCACTAAATTCACTTTAAAATAATTGGGGAGGGCAAAACTAGAATCAGCTGCGTAGCATCGGGGTATTTTTAATACAAGAGCTAGCAGCAATTTTGCAACCGTCTGAAAAGGAATCTAACCAGTTTAGATCGCAGATAAGTGTATGAAAAAAGAGGATCACAAGAAAGCAAGAGATGAATGATGAAATAATTGAATTAGGAAATTGGAGGGAGGAAGTGACAATACCCATGGTATTTAGAAACAGGTTGCACTTGCGGGAGTTTCTTCCAAAGGTTCTTCCAGTACCTTTGGCAAAGCTCTACAGCAGTTCAAGACTGAGAGTATTGCAATCAAACTTGAGTGTGCCGTGCTATAGTGATATCAGTTAATTTACCACAAAAGCCTTATATTAACAATGCTAACCAGACAGTGGATAGATTAGAGTTGGCATTTAAAGGGGATTCTCTGGTGTGTAAGGGAAAGATAATGTGAACAAGAAGGTATGATTAACAATAGGGCAGGATGATTTGGGGCTTGTCTGAATGAATGAGGTGCAATGAATTACCAAAGGCACCCAAGAAGTAGTACCACCAAATGAAGGTATCAAACACATGATGGGAGGTCATAAGAAGAAGAATCCAATAAACTGGCTGACTAAGGTTGGCTGGAGCATCAGACTGAACTCAAATTTGAATTAACTCTCTGGACATGAATTAGTATCTTGTGACTTAATTGCATCATCAGATTGTTAAAAGCACACACTCTTCTGAAGCATGTTTTTAATACTAGAAGCAAAATTTTTGAAAGCCATGACTAGTCTTAAAAGTTCCATGACAAGGAGTATCATTTAGTGGAGGAAATTGGCTGCTCTGTTGCGTGAGCGTGGTCATTATTCTGGTCACAGGGTTAGATGCAGCACTTAATTTCTCTACATAAACCATAAAGATACTTTTGAAAACAGTGTAATGCTTCATTGTGTGCCAGGACTTAAATCACTGGATGATATCTAAAATGCATGTCAGTTAGTTTTGAAGAATCATTACAATGTCTTTTGTCTCTGATGCAAGAGATTGCTCTTGGATAGTCAAAGTTATGAGTAAGAGTGTCTGCTTACTACTGCAAAGAATTGAACAATGGGCTGAAAGACACAAATCCTAAGCTAGTGTGAAATTGGAGCTCTGAGTAATTTAGTTATTTATTTTCTGGAGAACAATAAGCTTGGACTGGCAAAAGACTAGTTGGCCCTCCCGTCCCATATTAAATCTCATGTTACGTGGTACCTTTTTGCTTTAGACTTCTTGGCTCCTTACTAAAAACTCCCCTAAAACATTTCACTTCACGTTCTTTGCTGCCATATGTAGAATGTGCCATGTTTAAGATGGGCTGTAAATAAGTGGTTTGTGTTGTACTTGTGGGTATATATCAGATTTATGTATCATTTTAAAAACCTGAAATTCTAAGCACAGTCAGTATGTCCAACTAATTATTGGTTTTAAAACCCTTCTCGCTGATTTGGGAGCATGGAGGGAATGAGACTTGATCTATTGCAATAGCTTACCTTCGGTTTTGAACCCAAAACACATTTGTTGTGCTGATACAAGATTGCTTTTCTCTTTGCAGCCCCTGACTTTCTTGAGCCTAGGAAATGCCTATCTGGCTCTGAAGAATATCAGCAAAGCCTTGCAAGCCTTCAGGCATGCGCTGGATTTAACTACAAAGTGTCAGGAGTGTGAGAGCAGCCTGAAGTTGATCCGCTGTCTGCAGTTTTGTCCTTTTGTGTACAACATCACCTCTTCTGTATGCAGTGGTAAGCAGCTGCTGAAAAATGGCCAAAAAGTGACATAGAGTGCACTCTGCCTGTAAGGCTGTTTACTGGAGTTCAAGACCACTGTATTCTTTCCCAAGAATCATCCCATTTTCCTCTGTTTACACTCCTCTCTCCCAGCAAGGACTAGCATTGAGGCACATCTCCTCTGGGAAAGAGGATAGTACTCCATTCAGAGCTAATTCAGGGCTACTTATGTTACTAGAGGGGCTGCCATTAAGTACAGAGCACATGCTGCCTTCACAGCAACCTAACCCCTCGTTTTCTATGTAATGGGGGTTGAATCCATGTCTCTCCATGTCATTTCACCGCTACAACTAGTGTGTTACTCTTAGCCCCCTTATATAGCCATTTAAGTTCTTCAGACAAGTATTGTGAGATCTTTCTTTTAAAGCTATAGGTTCTGGTAGAGACTATTGTCTATTATAGTTTTATTTTTTAATCCAGTACTTCCAGGCTTGAATAATAGATTTTAAATGACATTTACTTTTTAGAAATGCTCCATAATGCACTCTTACTACACTACATGATCATTTATTTGTTCATGCAGGACCTACAGTAAGTGTTCCTGGATTTCTAGTTCTTTTATTTAAAAAGATAAATAAATAAAAAATTCACAGTGAGATGGGGGCTGAAAAAGACATGTTTTTAAAAAATCTGTCTGGAGACATGATGCTTTGTTGCCATTAATGGCTACTCTAAGATCCAAGGTACAACCTTGTGGAGAAGGTTCACTCAATTTCACTTGGCCTCTCATTGACTATTTCAGATGTCTTTTCTGTACTTGCTAATGGTTCATGTGCAGCTCCCAAGCTATCCTGAAGACCGTTTATGAATGTATTTGGCAGTCCCTTTTCTGTGAAACCATCACCAAGGGACACTTCTGGATGATTTTACTCAGTATTTAAATGAAAGCCTCACATGATGAGATAAATGTGTTTGATTTGAATATTACTAGTACCTTCCCCTAAGTTCCTGAAAATGTATGGGAACAAATCTCTTCAATTCCAGATGCTAATTCAGAGAACACTTTAAATGTATACCAAGAAATATGTTAGCTGCTGATTGATGTGAATGCCACACAACATAGGTGATCTTCCAAGACTATGCCACCAGAGTAATATTATTTCCTGATGCATTTAAACATTTTCATTTCATTATTTGGTGTGCAAAACAAAAAACCTCTTCGTTTGGCCTTTATAAATATATTTTAGTAGGTGGTATTACCACTCAAGTGTTAGGCTTCTCATTTACCTCCATTCCAAAATCCTCTTTCCTGAAGCTGACTTGGAAGGAGCTCTTAATTCTGGGCTACCATCCCTAAAGTCTGTTAAAGAAGTCATTTCCCTAATGGTGTGTCAATTCGAAATGTTTTCCCTTGCAGTTTTCCCAGCCAGGATGGAACTTTACTGCAGCCTTTTGTGGGGCTTATAAAAATCTTCCTCTGTCTTTTTCAAATGATTTTATTGGGGTTGGTTGTTTACCTGAATCCCTAGAACCTTGTTGGACTGAAACCTGAACAAAAGCCAATTCTATTTTGAAATAGGAGGAGAAAGAGAAGACACCTTTTTAAATTACTCTATTTATTTAACATGACCTGAGAGTCTCATGAACAGTGGCTCTGTCTGAAACTGCCTGTGCTTCTACAAGAGTTTTTCAGTCTCGCATTTCCTTGTACGTGCACCTTCTTGATCTCATCGTCCCCACATTTAAAAGTGTTCTCCAACAAATGTTAATTGCTGCTGTTAGCATGGTTTCCCTAACCAGGGCTTTTATTTTCTGTTCATGTTATAACATTGGGTTGTAGACCACTTTAGGAGACTTACGTGGTTCTCAGGGGGGGGAGGGCTGGGGACCTCTGCCCACACTGCTTGCGAAAACTATGCAGACAGTATGGCTTTTGCTAATGTGAGCATCTGTTAACAGCGCAGGAATGTTTAACTGGTGAGGTCCTTTAGGGAACCTGTAAGGCTTATATTCAAAAGGGAAGCTGAACATTTAACAGGTATATTAACTTCACTAATGCCAGAAATCAAGTTTCTAGGTGTCTTGCCATATATTTGTACTGTTCCCCTTTTTTTGTGCCTCTTCGTGTCATGCTGCTCCTTTGTATTATAGACATTAGAGATGGGAAAGACCATCCAGGTTATCTTATGCATCATTGGCTAATGCAGAACAATTAGAAGTATGAAATTGACACATGGTGTAAATGTCTTTGTTTTATCGAAATGTTTAAAATAAACTTACCAGTGTATTCAACCTTGATATTGATGAGTTTTCTGGTTTAAAACATGGGTTTAAACCAAAATCTAAAATCTTAAGAATGCAAAACTGGAAAAACAGACTTGTTTGTCTTTCATTTAGGGGAGGGAGAAGAAAGACGGTTCCAGGATGCTGAGAATGGTTTGGGAATTTTTATTCATTGCACATTTAGGCTACATCTACACTACAGGCTGGGGGTGTGATTCCCATCTCATGTACACATACTCATGCTAGCTTGGGGAGAGCTAACATGAGTATAAATAGTAGAGTAGCCTCACGAGTACAGGCGGCATCCATGCTGAGTAGGCACACATGAGTTTGTACTCAGCATGTCTAAGCTGTGCTGCTGCTGCCCATGCTACCATGGCTACACTGTTTATAACTCATGCTAGCTCTCATTGAGTATGTATGCAAGCTGGAAATTGCACCCCTATACCATGGTGTAGCTGTAGCCTCAGATGGACTGAAAAGGAAAATATACAGCGGTTTCTGGAAAGTGAAGGCCAAGACGGTCTGAGACCATCTTAAGCGTGTACATACTGAGAGTGCACAGACAAATTGAGGTTTGCACACAGACACCTACATATGTGCACATGTGTTTTGGGTTGTTCCTGCCTATCTCAGGCCTGCACACAAGTGTTTGCACAACTTTGAAGAAATCACCATTTTTAGTGGTCAGATTTTAATTTCAATTCTAGCTTTTTGATGATACAGATTTATTGTGAGGTTTAGTTAAGAATACAATTAGTGTGGGACAGGCACATATATCCCATGATTTAATTGCTGTTTAGTATTATACCATCTTATGAAATACAGTGAGCCATAAACTGCATAACCAAAAGGACGAACACTGCATTGCAAATATGTAAAACAACCCACAGTGTTCTAATCTAAAATCTGTTACGTCTTCGGTATTTATGGAAACATATGAGAAGTACACAAGTAACTTGCTGAGAAATACATGAGTAATTTACTATGAGATGTACTTGCTGCCGCTACTGCTGGCTTCATAGTAAATTGAAACACACCCTCCTTGATCAGATGCGCACTGCATACCTATGTGCTACTTACTGAATCATACATTTTAGAAATGGGAAAAGGCCAGTCCTTCCACTGCCAATGCGGCACATTTTCAAGCATATGTTTGAATAATTTCAGCAGTGGGGATTCTGTTTGCCTTGGAGCACTCTTCCAGAGCCTAAATAAATTATTGCTAAAAATAGTCTCCTGATGTTCATGATGTTTTTTTCCCCTTTTTCAGCTTTGTCTCATTGTTTACACACACACACACACACACACACACACACACACACCCACGCCCACCTGGAGGGTCAACCAGCATAGTTTTCACACACACCCACTCCTTAATTTTGAAGCCCTTCACATATGTTGCCAGATATAAGAGCAGTCTTGCAGCATGTGCTATGCTTAAAACTCAGTACCTGTGAATTAAACTTTTAAATAATGCTTATCAAAGGTCGGGGATTATACAAAAGAACACTAGCAAAGTTTTCTGTGCTTCAGTTTACAGGAACGTGTGCAAGTTGTATTATCCTTGTGCTCTGCCTGTCTGCTACGTTAGTGTGAATTGGGACAGGTAGCAAGGCACACAAGGTATTGAATTCTAGTTTGCTTTGATTCTGTGCATGCTTACAAGAAAGGAGCAAATGGGCTTGGGAGGAATTTGGGAAGCAGCATGGTGTAATGGTGTGAGCATGGGATTAGGAAATACACATTGCTGAACTGTAGTCGTGGCTCTTGCACAGACTATTTCTGAGGCTCATGTATCTTTTTTTCTGTTTTGGTTTCCATCTGTAAAATGAGGGTAACCCATCCTACCTCTCAGGAATGTTGAGACACTATATTAAAGTTTATATAGAAGTTTTGAAGGTGTGTTGTAGGAATGCTAAATTTTTATTGGATGCTCATTACTGCTAGATTACCCACCCCACCTGAAAACAACCACCATCTGAGTAGCAGGCTTTGTTTTCCTGCCATCTTTGTTTTGCGGGGAGCTGACTGGCATGTTGGAATCAGGGCACTTAGTGTCTGAAGCAGGTTAAATTTAATAGTCCCACTCTATCTCATTTTTATGTTTTAGTTTCCACCTTCCAGATCTAGGGCACTAACCCAGTACTGTTGAGGTTGGGTTATAAACACTGCAGGGGATTGGGGCAAATCAACAAAACAGTTTTCATTGTTTTTATCACAAATGATTGATAAAAACCTAACCTTCCATGTCCCTATAAATATGCACAGTATGATATTAAACTGTTTTACTTTCAGGTTTCTAGACAGGCAATGTCACTGCAGGAAATGTGTTTCTGTCAACAGGTGAAAATTGTGGACTCTTGTTGTTGATGATTAGAGTCTTTAGGGACTGTCATTCTAGCATCTGAGTGCACTTTACGTAATTTAGACCAACAGAAACACTTCCCACATTCCAAGGAAATTGGGGGAATACCAACCAAGAGACTAACTGCCAAGGGTCCTACCTATACTGGCCCTTAATGGAAAGTGATGTGGGAGCTCAGGAGATGTTTAATTACTTGGTGATCGGTTATTAGAAGACTGACATGTCAAGTATTTCATATACATATTAAACATAATTGGAAGGACAGGTGGCACAACAGCTGTTTAAAGTAGTCTTAAAGGGTGTGCAAGTAACAGGATCAAAGAAATTGACATAAAGGAGTTAAAATGCAAACAGGAAACATTGGTCAACTCCACAGCATCCCAAAAGCTACTCAGGAGTTAGCCAGTCCTGTCAGCTATATTCTGCTTGTCCTGCTACTGCAGCAAGCCGCAGATGTTCCGTCTGATAATGAAAGGAACTCTGTCCTGGATGTTACACATTTTTTTTAATCCCTGAGCAGCGGGGAGAGGTTAAAAACCTCATTTTAACATAAGAAGCTTCCTCTTTGAAAATTCTTTAACCCTTTTGGAAAGCAGTTGTCCTTACATTGCATAATGCCATAATCTGAACACTCAGATATTGGGGAAAGCTGCTTGCCATAGTATTAGAGTAACTTTGAACTGTACTGGAGATTACAGTTGGATCAGTTCTAAGGTGACTGCTGAAAAGAGGCAGCTGCTGTAGTATGGGAGCTTCCCATGCCCTGTGCTCAAAAAAGCTGCTTTATTGCATATAATGCTAAACTATAGGCAGGCAAAACCCCTTTTATTTTTAAACAAAATATTATTGTCTCTGTGAATAATTGCACCCCTCTTTCTAATTATTTCCATTTGTATGATCTCCTGGCCTCAAGTTGTGTTGTCATTTTAAAAAGCAACCCGTTTTAAAAGAAGATTGAAGCAACCCTCTAGTAGTATATAGACTGCATACATTTTCTTCCATTTTGAAATCATCAGTTGTTTTAATGTTTTAGACTTTCCAGTGTCTTTTTGGTCTCAAATTGTCTGACTTATACACCAGGTGGATGTGCTATTATTAAATATTTAGCCTTTTTACTAGTTACAAAGTACAGGTGATGTTTGCTGTAAGCCTTTCAGCATACACTATGTTCATACCATCATGTACTATGAATGCAAATTTTTTTTGCATGTAGGTGCCTGTTTTCCTAGGTAATATGCATTTCATCACATTCTGTGTGATGTTATGATGTGCATATTTTGCAACACAGGTTATGTATTGAACAGCAGTTGTACACTTTTATTTTTAAGAAGATGCTTTGGTTTTGGTGCCCTCTTGTGGTCTGAATATCCTACACCATAGGAAGTCAAAAGTTTAGATTCCTTCATCCACCTCCTTTTAAAATAAAGCAGGGGGGAAAGTATCTGCTCCCTTTTTAAAAAAAAAAAAAAAAGTGCATTTTCTTTTGTTCTTTCTTTGCCTTTTCAAAGTGTAGACACTTGGGGTGCTTAGACCATAAACCAAGTGACACTGGCTTCAAAGGAGAAACCTGAGTCTCAACATAACTTTTAGATAGGCACTATTCAAGCATCAGATGCCCATTTGGTTGGGGAGATAGGATAAAGAACTGAGAGATTAAATTACTTGCCTAAATTAATATTATAAGTCAGTAGCAGACTCATGAGTGGAACCCAGGAGTCGAACTCCCAGCAGCAGGCTGCAACCACTAGACTCTACTCCTAGTTCTGTAGAGTAATATTTCATCCACACAAACTCAAAGCAAAAAGACTTTCAAGTGCTATACACTTCAAATAAAACTATGGTATATTTATTACCTTTGCAACTAATTATGAAACATTTTTTGTGTTATCACCTATGGAAATATTTCATATGAAAATAATTAAATTAATAAATATGTGCAAGCACCTCTGTCCTTTACTTACCTAGGATTGGACCCTGGGATAGTCTATAGAGCATGATTAGCCTTGCAGTTCTAAATGGAAAGCTGCTAAAGGTATCCTTTCCACAAAGTTTGTCTTGGATATAGTCCGTAGACATTTGTGCTTATTGTATTGGCATCAACTGAGGTTTCCCTTGCTCAGGCTGCTTTAACTTGCTTTTTCTTCAAGACATTCTCATCTTTATCTAGAGGTGTCTGGTTCTGGTATTTTTTTTAAGCCAAACTCAGAATCTAATTTTGTTGTAGAGTTTTTTGTTCCAACTAGGAACTCATAAAGTTTAAGGCCAGAATGGGCCATCATGATCATCTGGTCTGACCTCCAGCACATTACAGGGCACAGAATCTCACGCATGCACTCCTGTAATAGAACTATAACTTCTGACCGAGTTACTGAAGTCCTCAGATTATGATTTGAAGACTTCAGGTTACAGAGAACCCATCATTTACACTAGTTAAAAGCTGCAAGTGAAACAAACATTGTCTAGGTTAGATTCTCAAGTGAGTATCTTCATCCAAATAAACTTTATCCTATTTCTTAATGACTCCCTCCCTTATCCGCTGAATGGAGGATGCTTGATCTCTTCTGAGTTTTTAGTATTTAGAGGTCATTGTTAGTATGTCCCTTGAATTCTGCATGCATTAGAGGGAGTAAGTTAGCCTGTTACATTCATTTCTTGCCCCCTACTGTGCGATTAGGTTTAACATCAATCAGGTCTTGAAAGTTACTGTGGATTAAGGTAGGGTGTGAATTTAAAGCACAGTAGCTGTTCCTTATCAACTCCATGTCTGGACATTCTCATTCCAAAAACAGAGTGCCTTGTTCCTTTTCATTTAACCCACTTTTTTGTTCTGGTATAAAAATGTTTCCATGTGGATTTGCTCTGGAACTTTGTGTAGACAAGCCCTCAGTTACTTCTATAGCAAGATAAACTCTCTGAAGCAAGGGTAGTTGGGGAGAGGGAATTACATTAGGATTTGTCTTGGAGATTTTGTTTGTAACAGAAATTAAGAAACTCTAAATATCTACTGATGGCTACCTTTGTGTTTCAAAGGCTTTGACAAGTATATATGTATTCTGTTGGCAAACAACTAAATAATGGCAATATTTTCCCTGTGAGTTGAATTTTTTTTTCTTACTGCTGACCCTGGGATCTGAAAGTCAAGCTGGATTCTTTCTGCCCCGAGCATTTTCAGCAACAGAGACCTTGCAATTGCATTTCAGTTAACGGATCTGTTGCTTTGCAGATAGAATCAAGTCACCTTCTCTAAACTGCATTGGCTCTGCAATGCCATCAAGAGTGGTTCAAACTTACTCTAGTCAGTAAAGTGAACAAATATGCCTGATTCAATACACAGAGCAGATCTGTTGAATAAGAGTGGTACTTATTCCAGTTGTTTTCTCTTTAGAGGTAGACCCAGCAGTGATAGATGTCTAAAGTTTTTTGCAAATCCAAGGGAACTTATTCTGGTAGGGTCTATAGAAGTCTTTTAATTGAAAATATGGTCTTCTGGTCTTTCACTGATCCTCTGGTTCCAAGCTGCAGTCTCACCAGTCCCAAGGAGGGAGGTAACAGTTCCCTCCTCCCTTGCAGCTTCTTTCAATAATCATTCAAACCAAGAATTAATCATTTAAGAACCAAAATCTGCTTTGGTTCAGTTCCACATTCTAAGTAGCTAATCCACTGGATGTGTCTTCACCACATATAACTAGGAGACAGTTTTTTGTCAGAGAATTACTCTAGAAAACAAGATTCCTGCCTTTGTTGCCTTAATGTAGACTTTCCGGTACTCGCAGGACAAATTTGTGCCAGGGATGGCTGCTTGAATGAAGTCCTTCCCTGCAGACTTTCTTACTTGTCTAGTGGCTCTTTTTTGCAATAGATGTAAGCCAAGGTACAGTAGTTTCCAAACTTGCTTGCTCCCAGGGAAAGTGAAAAGAGATGCTAAGATTCTTCACAATAATTCCCTGTAACTTTTTTTTTTTTCCAAAATAAAGCCAATTTTAGTATTTCCCTATCCATGTATACACCACTTTTAAAAATCCTTTCATGTAGTGCTGGGCACAACACTGAGTTCTTAGCAACCTGACTAATGCAGCAAGGTTCTGCAGGGAGGTATAACAAAGTAGTTGTGGGTCATTTCCAAATTACTATGGTCTCTTGGGGAGCAGTTCATCTCTTTGAGTTTGATACTTTTAGACCAGATTAGACAATGCTGTTCAGAGTAAAGAAGAGGCTAGAAAAGATTGGCTCCACCTCAGGGTGGTCCAGAGCAGATCTGAGTTGTCTAGAGTCCAATTGGAATAGGGATATCTGCATCTATCATGAGGGGCCCAAACATGTCCTCATTAGCAACTTGCCAGGATCCTGAAGGTTGTACCTGTTTTGCTTAAGCTGGAGATCTTTTTAACCTTAGAGCGTGGCTTGTGGAGATTGAAGGGCCTACCACGCAATGCTTTATATTCAGGTTGTATCAGATCAGTATGCGGTGCTTTGAGCAATTGAGATGATGCAATGCATGCTGGCAGTGGCATCGGTAGTACTAGTATCACTGGGATATATAACCCTACTCAAGGGGAAGTTTTGAGCCCAGGCCTTGTCTAACTCCATAACCATTTTTGACCCATGAGATAGACTTTGGTTACCCATGCTTTATCTGTTTTATTGGCTTGTTTTTCTTTTGCCTGATCCCGATCCTTGTTGTCTGTCTTGCACTGTTTTGAATGCCCTCAAAAGCTCTAAAACTATAACCTAGTGTAGCTACCAGTGACTGTGGAACTAGGACAATTGCAAGCTTCCCTCTGGAAGGAAACGGATGTTCCTTGGGCCAGTATTTACCGGGGGAGAGGGGGCAGTGTGGTCTTTCCAAGCATCCCACTACAAAATCCCTATCCTAGCTGTAGGATGGAGCTTGGTACTGTTTTAACAATGGAGAAGAAATCCTCAATACTGGAGCCTAGAATAGTATGTCACTGGCAGTACATCAGCCTTATTTTGCTTTTACATGCTGTTCTTGTCAGCCTTCACTTACTGCAGGGATTCCTTGGCTGGGCTCTTGAGGAAGTTAATCCTACTTCCTGTTCACTGTGCACTCGGGCACAGGACATTGAGCTCAGTCAATTTCCCCTGCCTTTATTTGAGAGCAACGAGTCTTTCCTCCTTCATAGCCTTGTGTGAAAGGTGACCCATGTTGTCAGGCAAAATGCTGAACGTGTGAGCTCTCATAGGCTGATAATGAGCATGCCTACCTGACCAACTGAGCCATACCTGTTCTTGTGTTATTCCACATACGTAGTGCCTCTGAACCTTGTGGTCTGTAGCCCAGAGGGAGACATTTATTTTCAGTGGCTCATGTCCCTCACTGTATTGCTTCTCTGGGCTGCCTCCTCTTAAATTCTTCCTCTGGCCAGGGATTCTTGCTTACTTAACAGCTAGAACCATGTCCTCCAGTCATATGGCAGTGAGTAAAAATGGGCCAAATTGCTAAATCTAAGGACAAAATATTGAAGGTAAAGACCTGTAGAATGAAAAGCAAATGAGAGAACAAATCTTCCACAGCTGCTTCAGTAATTTTACAAAAGCCTGAATTTCTTACTTTTTTTTTTTAAATTAACCAGTGTGATATAAAATTGGTCGCATAATAGAAACTTTAAAGACATTCATAGTTTTGCTCCAAATTTGGCCTATATTTAAAAATTCTAACCTGGTAGGAAATGTCCCATTGACTCACCATTTTTCACTATAGTGACTTAGAAACTTTAAGACAAATTAGTGCAGGTAGTGTTTTTGTTTGTTTTTATTATTGGTTTCTGCAAAAACAAAACGTGAACTCCTCAGCCCTTGATGCCAGCCAGCAAGCAGTGTTCTCAAATTATCTCAGCAGTGATACTGTGTAAACCAAAAACCAAAACTGGTAATTTTGGCTCATTTAGGAACAAAACAGGGAGCATCCAATGAGACTGAGGCAACAAATGTAAAAAGGATAGAAGAAAACACTTTTTTATACACTGCATTATTAATCTATGTATCTTGATGGCCCAATATATCTTTGAAGCCAAGAGCTCACTGGGATTGGAAACGGGTTTAAACAGTTATATAGACAATGAGAAAGTCCACAGTTACATTAGATATGGCTGGAAAAAATATATAGGATATAAATTCTTGTCCTTTAGACCATAAGCCAACTGCTAATTGCCTAGAATTAGCAAGAAATTTCCCCTCTGGGTAAGTTATTACATAATTGCCCATGAAGGTGTTCTTGCATCTTTCTCTGCAGCATCTAGTACTGGCCAGCGTGAGAGACCTGACGTGAGACTTAGGTAGACTGATCTGGTCTGATCAAAAATGGCTATTCCCACATTTCTAATAAATGTGTGTCAAATGAGTAAGAAGAGAATACATATTATAGAAAAAAGAAATATGTTGTTCTGTATTTCTTTTAGATTCTGCAAGCAAAGGAGTGGTGGGCTAGGACAGAGGGCATGTGTTCTTCAGGAAGTACTACTGATGCTTGAGTAGGTGGCACTCCTGCCTCTGCATCAGCAAATAGCCCAGTGCTCCAGTACTGTGCTGCTAAACATGTTCTCCTCGAACAGAAACCAAGATCTTGACTGAAGTGTCCAGTAAAGATCCCATCATGCTTTTTGCAAGAGTAGAGAAATTAACTAGTTCTGGCCAAATTTAGCTTATTTTTTGCCCTAAATTCCCCTAGCAATTTTAGCTAACTATGGTATTCTTTGCTTCCTGGACTAAAACTGTTGGGTGCCATTGCTGAGTATTGTTAAACAGCTGTTGCATTCCAGCCCAGAAGTTGTTGCCTTTTTATGTTGAGGTAAATTAATCTCAGTTTAGAAAATGGATTCACTTTTCTCTAAATTTAGAATGCCATAGGGCTGCATAGTCCTTTACAAGCAATTAGGCTGTGGGATGAAATTTACTGTGTAAGGAGCACATGATGTGGTGTAAGTTTAATTAACATGAGTTTTGGATGGCTGCATTACTCATGAGTGAATTATGCAGGTGCCTATCCCATACAGGTTAATTAAATCTATCATTGTTTTGGACCTGAATATTACTCATGCAATAAAAATTAATGTCGTTTGGTAAAGGATAAGAAGTACCACATGTAGAGGAACATAAGGAAACACTTGTGGCAGATTATTGTTAAAAATATTAGATGTCTGAAGTCTGGGGATGGTGGGAGTGTTAGAAGCAGTTGCCACAGAGAATTCATGGGCAGAGTGCGCATGAGACAATCAAAGTTAATGCAGTTCGTTACATGACTTTGCAATGTGGATCTTACCACATCATGTGGTATAAGTAACTCTACCAATATTATTTTTTATAGTTAGGTAAGTGGCTTTTAGCACCATTAGTTGAACTGATTATCAAACATAGTGCTTGATCCTGCAGTGCCCTTACATGTGAGTAGTCTAACTCATATGAGTAGTCCCGTTCGAGCAGACAGGGATTATAGGATTTGACCCAACAGATAGATAAGTTTACAGGACAGGGAATATGTCTGTCTAGCACGAGACAAAAAAACCTAGAACAGTGGCCCAGTAGAGTGAGGTTGGGGGAATTTGTGCTAAGGAGGTGGGGTTTCAAAGAGGATTGGGTGTGGGCTGGTCAGTTGTGATGTTTGTTAGTCTCAGGACTTGTCTAAACATAAATGTAACCACTTTAACTATACCAGTATAATTAAATCAGCACAACCTCTAGTGGGGGTGTGACACTCTATGGAATCTGGGGGACACTCTGGGATATTATGAATACCAATGTTGTAAAATTGCAATGAGTTATGCCAGATATGCCAGGTAAGATATCTGTGAAAACATTATAATTTGCCAAATGTGGTGATCTTGTTTATACGTTTGTATCACCGTTGCATTATGGGTTATAGATCTGTATGTCTGTGTTTCAAAAATTGTGCTATGCTTCTGGGTGACACCCCCAGACAGTTTGGCATCAGTGCTGCCTACCCTGCTTGATGGCCCATCGAGAGCCATCAACTATACAATCGACCCATTGAGAGAAGGCAGAGGATACACCTTATGACTCAGCAAGGCATGCATGGACATGCACGGCTTCCAAGCCATGTGCTAAGCAACTTGTGTCGGAAACAAAGGAAGCACAGGCTGCATGGCACAAGACTATAATAAAAGGAAGCTGCATCTTCTCCATTTTGTCTTCAATCCTGCTTCTTACCTCTGGAGGAACTTTACTACAAACGGAAGCTCTGAGCAAAGGACTGAATGATCCATCCAAGCTGTGGATGTGTTCCAGAGGGACCTTTAAGTCAGCAAACTCACCAATACTGCTAGGAACCTGATATATGGACTTTGAAGTCTTTGTACGTATGTGATTGTTTTACCATTTAACATCTCTCTTCTTGTTCTTTCCTTTTTCTTTATAATAAACCTTTAGTTTTAGACACTAAAGGATTGGCTGGCAGTGTGATATTTTGGGTAAGATCCAAACCTATACTGACCTGGTGACATGGCCAACGCTTTGGGGTCAGAAGAACATTTTTGTAAATGTGAGCAGAGTTTAAAATAACTTCTCACTGTACTGGACCTAGGTGCTGATTGGGAGCCAGAAAATGGGAATGCAATAAAGAGGGCTGTGTGATTTCTTTTTTGCTTCTTGATAACCAGTGTGGGGGATGAGAAGTACAGTTTGTGACTGGTTGAGGAGAATAACTTCAGTGTTACCTACCAGGCTTGGAAGTATCTGCTCTCCCTTTTGCAGCCTTCCCTGACCTTGGCATTTCCAGTGAGGCCTGCCCGAGCACCATGGGTCGCATTGGTGTAGTCGGCAGGATTCACAGAACCAGGTCGTTTGGTTTTGGATCAGAACCCCATGCTATTCCAAATTTGAAATTTTAAAACTAAGTGTATCAAAGGTTAAGGTTAATCACAATGAGTGATCCACAATCAAAACGGCAAACCCTGAAAGAGGGACAGCGTCCTCAACATAAGAAAGAAATGGCAGAACTTCAGATGCAAGAGTAGCAAGCCTTGGCCCAGCTGGAAAAAGAAGCTGAGGAAAGAATCAAGCAAGCTGGAGAGAGAGAAACAGAATCTCACAAGAGGTGACTGGAGCTGCTGCAAGCTGAGACCAAAGTTGCCAAACTTAAACTCCAAATCAAAATAATGAAAGAACAGCAGGAACTGTGCTATCCTGGAAGCCCAGCTCCTCTCTACAGCAATGATGGAGATAGTCTGTTCAGTTTATATGAACGTTGGTATGTTGTTTAATAATGTGGTAACTATGTTTAATCAGGGTAATGTCATAACCCAGTCCCAGAAAAAGTATGAATGTGAATCCTCTGTATTGTCTGTGAAGGTGGCGGGGGTGTGTGGGTGTGTTTGACTCTCTAAGCAGTGGCGTGTTTAACCAGGTATGCTGTAACAAGGAAGAGGGTGTCTCTAGCCTTGGGACTGTGGAAAATAGCTGTTTGTCCAGTCAGAAAAGCAGTTTATATGGTGAAGAAATTTCTGAATGTCTAATATCTCAGCAGTGAATCTGGAATTAGATGAAGTGCAGAAAGAAGCTCAGGGAAACATTTCTTTAGAGCAAATCAAAGTTGATGGTCAGTTTGAAGCCCTAACGAAAGGGCAGATTTCTGGTGGGTGATGGATTGCTGGCAAGTGAAGTTTTATGAAAGTGAGCCTGACCCAAGTAAAGGTGATGTGCTTAAAGTAGCTCAGTGTGATGAGCCACTGTTTGTGGAAAGCAACGGTTTATCTGTTGAAGGGAAAACTGTTTTCAATTATTTGCCTGTTAAAAATAGCAATGGGCCTAATGAAGGCGAATGTACCTCCAGTCCTTTGTCTGTGGAGCAGACAGATGGTGCCTTTCAGCCTATGGTTGAGGATATTTCAGTTGTCACAGAGGTGATTCTGTGTATCTGCTCTCCCTTTTGCAGCCTGCCCTGACCTTGGCATTTCCGGTGAGGGCTGCTCCAGGCACTACGGGTCACAGGGGGTAAAAAGGTGCTTATACCCATATAACTTACTCATGTACAGGAAGGAGAAAAAGCTATACCAGTATAACGGCACTTGTATTCTAGTACAGCTATTTTGGTTCTTAAAAAAAAAAAAAAAAATCACACCCCTGGCCGAAATAGTTATACCCATACAAAATGTGTGTGTAGATCAGGCCTGACTCTTCTATAAAAAGTGAGAGCAAGTAATTCTGGGTAGACTTATTTTTAATTTGAACTTAGTGGATCTCTGTTGCCTTGATTTGTAGTAGTGACAGGGAGAACCCACCCCTGATCAAAAGTTGACATCAGACCCCCTTCAGGAAGTTCACTGCTGCCAACCAATGATGGGGTCTGTCTCACAAGTGAGCTGAATGGTCTATTGTGTGATTATGAACTGACATAGCCATGTGGAGAGAAAAGTAATAGTGGTTTTAAATTGTAAATACTTTTATTTAGCAAATGCAGGACCAAGTGCATAGGAGAACTCACTGAGGACGAGCCATCAGCATTCTGAACTTGTGTGTGTGTGTGTGTGTGTCTCTGTCTCTCTCTCTCTCCCCCCCCCCCCTTTCTCCAAAGGAAGTCGAGTAATTTTTGATTCAGTAATTGAAATTCAGACCACAATGCTGCTTAACCTGCTGCTCTATATGTAGCAGTGGAGCACTCTGAGAGAGGCATTGCTAATCTCATTTTCTAGTCTCTTATCTGCTGACGGGGATGGAGAGTTAAATTTAGATACCTTCTTCCATGTTTGGGCCCCGTTCCCAGACAGCTCTGAGAGCACACTGTGGCTTCTGTACCCGCGTCATAAAGAACGAGCTTCTGTTGTAGCCAGTGACGATCAAGGAGAAGAAACGGAGGGTGTGCGGTGATTTAATATAGCTAGGTCCCCTCTTGCCCTTCATTCCCCCCCTTAATTATTAAAGAGGATATTTTTAAAGGGTTTGCTACACTGTTTGTAAAGCAGCCCAATGGATTCTCCAAGGGTATGTTGTCTTGGTGTGTGTCCCTTCCAAACCACACAGCATACAAATTTAAACAGGCAGATCTTCCTCTTCAATTTTTCTTTTCATGTTTTATTTATTGTAGGTTTATATTTCATAAGGGCAATTTGTGGCGCTGTGCTCATCAGGGATAGGTCCATTATGCAATGGTAAGGTATTACCATCTCTTAACATGAACAAGAAATCTGGTTTTATCAGACAGCATCTCTGTTTAAATAAATAAATAAATAAATAAAAAGCCTTCATCATAAAAAACTGCTGTACTGAGATTAGTGGTTAGTCTTAAAAATAAATCTATAGCTAAGACAATTTTAAATGAATTTTTTGGTTACCCCCCCCCCCCCCGGTTAAAAAAACAAAATATTTTCCTACTATTGAAGACTGATTTACTATGTAATAATCCTCTTAATTGAAAACCTGTTACTGGGATAATGTAATAAAAAGAATGAACTTTACATACTTCATTGTAAAATTAGAATGAGGTGGCTTGCTCTGTTTGCATAAGGCACAACAAGTTGTGATGCCCTCTACACACTGGTGTATGTGGGTGGGATGTTCAGAATCACTCTGTGTTGGCCTAACTTTGCTCACCTGAAACTATTAACTTGACTGGGAGACCAGCACGGAGTGCTTTTGCAAAGCCCAGCCCACGTGACTAAGGACCACTGTCAGGTAACCTAAAGAAGGAGTTTACTACTAATGGCTTAAATTATAACTGACAATTTAAAAAAAATTACTTTTCGCCACTCAGGAGGGTGGTTTATGTTTTGCATTTCACTCTGTTTCTAGTTAGCTCTACTTTCTCACTCATAGGTACTGTTGCAAATACTATTGACTGAAAGCTGCCAACTTTGCAGGGGAGTGTTCACATTTTTTAAAAAAACACCCTGTAAATATGATCAACCTTTCTGTATGAAATAATGAAAAGAGTTGAGATTAAACTAATCTGAATTCTGAGTTCTTCATGGATGTTAGCTCTTTAATAATATTTGAGAGTTCTACAATTGAAGCAGCCATTAGAAATCATAGCCTATGCTTTCAGGAGTACAGTGCACATCCAGTAAATTAGGTCCAAAGCAGGGACCAAGCAGAGAAATGGAGAGCAGGAAAAGAGAGCTATTCAGTTAAATGTTTGCTACTGAGCTGACTTTGCAGTATTCCAATGGAGAAGGAAACCTTATGTCCTTCGCTACCTGAGAATGCTGGATGCCAACTGTAGTCCTCGGCAGCACTGCCTATGATTTTTACTGGCTGCTTGACGCTTTGGAACTTCAAGTATGTTTGCATTATTTATAAGCATTGTGGAATCCAATCTTGCCCTTATTGAAGTCAGTGGCAAAATTTCCACTGGCTTCAGTGGGAGCAGAATCATGCATTGTGGTGGCAAAAAGCCAGTTCAGAGTTTGAAAAATGGGGAGAGAATTGTTGTTTGTTGTGATGCATGTCCTACTGCAGTTTGTTTGTTCCATATTTTACCATAGCCATGTAATCCCAGTGAGTGAGTCAGTACAACAGTAGAGTCTATTATCACTTTATCTTCCTTATTTAATTATTTTAATTTTTTTTACTGACCCACTAAGACACAGCTAGGACAGTATTGGAAAGCCCCATGATCATAGCATCTTTCCTTATCCCATCCCTTCCCTGCTGCTTGTTTCCTTTATTCATTGTAGCTCATCTCAAGACTAGATTACGAGCTCTATAGGGCAGGGGCCCTGTCTTGCACATCTTTGGGTGCTGTAAAATAGCAAACTCTAATCTCCTCAGGATTCTCCGTAGCCATTTCAGGGAGGCTAGGTCATGTCATCAGAAAGAATCCCTGGTGACGCTGTACTCCCAGCTTGTTCAGTAAGCATGTCTCACTTTGTGCTCTGTGCTAACAGAACTCAGGATGGTGAGTGTTTTTTTAATAATAATGTAAATATGTATTCCTCTATAAAGAAACAATAGGCAACGCAGTGACAAATGGGATGGTGTGGATGCTGCTTGGTGTTTAGAGCCAAATCCCAGCTACTGTTCAATGAGCGGGGCTGCACTGAAGTCAGTGGAGCTATGCTGTCTTATGCCATCTGAGGCTCTGGTCATTATCCTCTAGTTTCTGCGAAGACTATTTATTTTTAACTAAGATTGCACGCTATTCAGTTAATTTAGTTAATGCTATCTTATGCTACTAGAGTGTCTTCGCTCCAAAGGGTCTCAGCGTGTTTTGTGACCAAAATGGCATACAAAAGTAAATCACCCATAACTGAAAAGTGGGATGAAAAGTAGCAGCTGTTTAATAGTGCACAAAATTTTAAGAAACTGAATATCATATCCACTTGAAATTGCAGGAAGTATTCTGAGATGCAGAATGTAATCACTCGAATCATAACTGTTGGATTTAACACTGCAACTCTTATAGAAGGTGGAGTGGGAATCTTAATTACTGTAAGAGGTCAAGGCCTTAGTTTTATATCTCACCTGAAAGATGTCACCTCTAGCACCACAACTGCTCCTAACATTATGCTGGGATGTTGCCTCAGTATTGATGTAGAGAGAAGAGTGCCATCGACTGAATCACCCATCCATGGAGATCTCCTTTCCAAGTGCTTGCTGGATCTAAAACCTGGATAATTTGAGACCTGTAAGGATCACCACCCAAGATGGTGGTGTTGGTGGTAGGCTCACTAGTACTAAATTACATTATAAGCTCTCTGAGGCATGAACCGTTTCTTCCATCCTGTTTGTTCTGTAAAGCACCAAACACACTTCTGGGCCTGTAAACACAATAAATGATATGTTGTGTTGAAATTTCAGTTGTATAGTGGATATATCTAAAATCTTCAGTTTTAAATTTTAATTTGTAGACACCCTAGTAGTAAGTGTCTCCTTAAACCTTCCTGGGATCCATGAATTGTCACTAGTTTTTGTGTGAGAATGAGTAATGTACATTATCTCTCTTATTGTTAGCTGGCAATACGATATGTACCTGTGTGGTTCTATATAGGCAATTGGCAGTGAGGTTAAACAGGATGCAGTTTATAGTGTAACATTCCTCAAATACTTACAGTTGGACTTGCCTATCTACCGAGTAGCATTTCCATCTCTGTGAAGCATAGGGGTGTGCTGCTTTGACAGTGAAAGAAACACTTGAGTTATGGAGTAGAACTATACTAAATTCACTGCGAGGTGTACTATATTGTGGAAGTAAACCCAAGTGCACAAGTATGGGATTAATTTTCTTTTATTAGCCCTTCCATCAGTCTGTTATGTACCCTGACACTGACTCACTTGATTGACTTCCTGCTGTGCTGGGGTTGTCTGGTTACACTGCAGTGGTTTTATTTAACAAGGAAACCCTTGTTCTCAAACACCTTAGCTAGGTAAAATAATAAGTCAGGCCCCCAAAAAATCATGGTTTTAAAAATTTATTCAGGTTGCGTTCTTGTTGTTTGACTTGTGGTGATGGTGGAACCTTTATGGGTCATGTTTGCAAGCATTTCTTTGCAGCCGTGAGTGCTAGAAACTTTTTAAATTGTATTTTTTTAATGAAAGCTGAGATTCTTATGTAATCACATGAAACCAGGAGCGGGGACTTAACATGCATCGTGAGATTCAAGATAAAATATTGAAGCTTGGCAACATTGTAATCTGTGAACCAAAAAGCCAAGAATAAAAACACAACATAGACTCCATTCCTATAATTAACTACATGCTTTAAAAATGAAAACCTGCGTATGTTTTCACTTTGATTCTCCTACATTGTTACTAGCCAAAGGCTGCGGGATGCTATATGGGAATCAGGCTGTGAAAATGAGCAATGTGCCATTGCTGTCCATGGCAAATGTAATGCAAGAAGTAAACAGCATTATTGGTGACTAATTTAGATTTTAAGATATCTGAGTTTGAATCATAGAATATCAGGGTTGGAAGGGACCTCAGGAGGTCATCTAGTCCAACCCCCTGCTCAAAGCAGGACTAGTCCCCAACTAAATCATCCCAGCCAGTGCTTTGTCAAGCCTGACCTTAAAAACTTCTCAGGAAGGAGATTCCATCACCTCCCTAGGTAACGCATTCCAGTTTTTCACCACCCTCCTAGTGAAAAAGTTTTTCCTAACATCCAACCTAAACCTCCCCCACTGCAAGTTGAGACCTTTACTCCTCGTTCTGTCATCCACTACCACTGAAAACAGTCTAGATCCATCCTCTTTGGAACCCCCTTTCAGGTAGTTGAAAGCAGCTATCAAATCCCCCCTCATCCTTCTCTTCCGCAAACTAAACAATCCCAGTTCCCTCAGCCTCTCCTTATAAGTCATGTGTTCCAGTCCCCTAATCATTTTTGTTGCCCTCCACTCGACATTTTCCAATTTTTCCATATCTTTCTTGTAGTGTGGGGCCCTAAACTGGACCCAGTACTCCAGATAAGGCCTCACCAATGTCGAATAGAGGGGAATGATCACGTCCCTCGATCTGCTGGCAATGCCCCTACTTATACGTCCCAAAATGCCATTGGCCGCCTTGGCAACAACGGCACGCTGTTGACTCATATCCAGCTTCTCGTCCACTGTAACTCCTAGGTCCTTTTCTGCAGAACTGCTGCTGAGCCATTCGGTCCCTAATCTGTAGCGGTGTATGGGATTCTGCCGTCCTAAGTGCAGGCCTCTGCACTTGTCCTTGTTGAACCTCATCAGATTTCTTTTGGCCCAATCCTCTAATTTGTCTAGGTCCCTCTGTATCCTATCCCGACCCTCCAGTGTATCTACCTCTCCTCCCAGTTTAGTGTCATATGCAAACTTGCTGAGGGTGCAATCCACACCACCCTCCAGATAGTTAAAGAAGATACTGAACAAAACCGGCCCGAGAACTGACCCTTGGGGCACTCCACTTGATACCGGCTGCCAACTAGACATGGAGCCATTGATCACTACCCGTTGAGGCCGACAATCTAGCCAGCTTTCTATCCACCTTATAGTCCATTCATCCAGCCCATACTTCTTTAACTTACTGGCAAGAATACTGTGGGAGACCGTGTCAAAAGCTTTGCTAAAGTCAAGGAACAACACTTCAAGGAATCACTTCATTGCTGTTAGTGTAAAAAGTTTGACTCCATGGTTGAGTCCCTTCTAGACACTCTGCTTCCATGAGACCCACAAGGCATAAGCCAACAGCAATAATTAATGAAAACCTCTGCAATTTCCCAGGCATCCAGTCTTTTCTGCATACAAGTTATTTGGGGCAGGGACTCTCTTTGTGTTTGAGTCTATGCTGTTCACAAAAAAGTTTTTGACTTAACAAATAAGAGATGGATATTTTTCCCCAAATATGATTTTTGTCTTCAAAGAGAAGCCTGGTTACTTGAGTTGCAGTTTAAAAATTTTATTAAGATGATGCTTTTAAAAAGTGAATGGCACAGAGTTGAAGCATAAAAGTTTCTTGTTATCAGGGAATAACATACAGGTTATCAAGGGTGCGAAGTTTGGTTTAGGATCGGATGGCATAAGGAATGCATAGTCTGTAATAAGAAAAGGAGTACTTGTGGCACTTTAGAGACTAACCAATTTATTTGAGCATAAGCTTTCGTGAGCTACAGCTCACTTCATCGGATGCATTCAGTATTCCTGATTGGGGGTAAAAGGTTGACAGGTCAAAGTACAGACATTGAGATATGAAGGTATGTTGTTCATATAATGGCTATGTTCAGGTGTGGAGTATATAATGAGTGGA